>NW_026636656.1:1162500-2441414 GCF_028554395.1 Pezoporus wallicus
AAACTCTTCTCACGGAAATATATTACTGGAATGTCAATTCCAATCCAGCATTTCCCTTTTCTGCCCCCCACTCCCCTCCCAGCCCCCCCCCCCCAAAAAAAAAGAAGGGTAATTAGCCATTTACAGCTGAACCTCTGAGCCCCTGACACCGTTGGTAGAACACACCACTGGCACGCAACCCCAGCCCCGACAGCCAGACCCCCGACAGCCCTGAAGGGAACGGCACCGGGGAGGGAGAAAGCAGGCTCAGGACAGCCCGACACCAGCGCTCTCCTCCCGCCGGCGGCCGGCCGGGGCCTGGGGGGGGGCGTCGGGAAGCGGTATCGGGCAGTCTGTTGCCGTCGGGGACCAGGACGGCCTCGGTGCTGGCGTCCCGCGGGGGCCCGCTCGTCCCCGGGAGAGCTGGGGTGGGGCACGGCTCTGCCCGGCCCCGGAAAAAGGGGGGATGCTGCTTCCCCGTCGGGAGTGGAGGATCCCACCTGCTCACAGGAGCGTTGGGCTCCCGTGATAAGGAGATAAAAGGGAGGGAGCCCGGTGGCTGCTGGTGCTGCAGGGGCAAAATGGCAGCAGGCTTCTAAATACTATCAAACAGCTCGGGGAGGGGAAAACAGCAGCACACACACACCCCCCCACCCCCCACTGGCACACTCCTGGCATACACCGCATGGTGGTATCCGTGGTGGAGGAAGACAAAAATAAAAGGCTATTAGAGCAGAGAAAGGAACCCTGGAAGAGAAGAATATGTGCTGAGATTGTTCCACTCATAATAAGTTTTAGGACTAATTCCAAAACCAGCAATGATTCCTGATCAAATTATTCCCCTGGAAATGCTTCTACACGTTCTTTTTATTAAGATTTCTTTGGCTGCCAGGAATGAAATATGAGACTTACCAGATAGAAAGTCAAGGAAGGCCAGAGCCAATTCCTATAAGCTTTTTTTTTTTCTTAAAAAAAACCAAACAAACAAAAAAAATATTATTATTATTATTTTCTTTGGAGGGGTAAATGGGAAAGAGCCGGGAGTGGAGTCTGGAGCCAGGGAAATGGCAAGTTATCTAACCCAGCTCTCATTCAGGTTCTCTGCACTATGAATTCATCCTCCTGGCCTGAACAGCCAGGCGGCTTTCTAGCACATCCCAGACTTTGACTCGAGGAATTTGACTCGCCCTCTTTTGCTCAGGGGCTGAAGCCGGGCTCGCTGCGCTTGTTGGGAGCTATTTTCTCATCGGTGGAGTCAGAGACCAAATTAGTCACCGCTCCCTTGTTTAGATGCTACAGTTCGTCTTTCTCCCTTGCGACGCCGGAGATGGACTTCCCTGGGCTGGATGGGACAAGGCTCCTCCACTTCCCCAGTTGTAGGGTGTTTCTGACACTCGTGGGCAGTAAATGCTGATTCCGAATGCGGGAGAGCTTCAGCAGAGGCTGCTCATTTATTTCGGGCTGAAGAAGAGCTTACCCTCTCAGGGGAAAAAAAAAAAAGAGGTGTCTATTAACTGTTTATTAATGCGTGTTAATAACCAAAATTATCTCTAAAGCATAGAGCTCGGGAGTAAGAACCATTAAATCTGTTCATGTTTTAAGAGGGATCAGCCTGAACAGAAATCAATTAGCACCGCAGACAAAACCAAGCCCTTCTTAAGACAAGTGACACTGCATTTTCAACATACTTCGGTAGTTAATCGTTAGCGCCGATCCTACTTCTTCCTACGTTCAAACGCTTCAGCATGACGAGGTGCAGATACCGGTCAGCTGGCTTAACATGAGGGGTTACCGCTCCTCGGCCGCCCGTGTCACACCTGCTGAGAAAATCCCACTGGCTGGCACGAGCAGCGGAGCTGGACAGGGGTACATCCTGCTCCGCATCCCACCCGTGCCCCGGAAGGGCTTTCCGGGGGGCTGCGGGCCCACCCGTGGCTGCCTCCTGCCCGCCCCGCCGGGTCTGGGCTTGGGCTCGGGGACCTCCCCATCCTTCCTTGCCGTGGCCCCCGGCACCGTTTGCTGGGGAGCAGGTGAAAAAGGGACCAGGCGAGTCCCCCTCTGCAGCCCGGCTGAAAGCCTCCAGGCCGGGGTCCCGCCCGGACGGGGCTGGCAGCCGGTTCCCCCCCACCCCAGCATTCCCCGGTTCTGGAAGAGAGGCTTCCCTGGCTGCTGCGGCAGAAGAGCGTGTGTGTTCTTCCACGCCGCTGTACCCTCTCACGACGCCCCCGCCGGCGCAGCAGGCAGTAGCGCGGCCGGCCGTGCAGCACCCACCGACGGGGCGCGATGCTGTGCCAGCCCCCCGGTGCGACTCATGCGTCCGCAATGCTTCTCCGGGGCCTCCCGTTGCCTCCGCGCCGTACACGGCGCCTCCAAAACCACTCCGGGGACAGACCGTGCAGACACGGGAATTGAGGGGGACGTCGGGGAAAGCGGAGGACAGAGCTCTGTGGGTCTTTGCCTTGTTTCACCCGTCCCCAGAAGGGACGGATGGGGGTGTCTAGGGGATGCGTTCAGCATCGTGGGGTCCCGCCTTCGCAGTGCTGTGCCGTGCCGGGGTGCCTACCCCCGGGTACAGCGTTGCAGCCGATAAACCCCCTCTCCTTCGGGGGCTGCATCCAGGAACGGTTTGATTTATTTTCTTCTGGAAAAAAAAACAACAAACCCCAAATAAAACCCCAGCTCTGGAAAGGAGGACACGCACCTGTGGGCTGGCTTCCCCTGAGGACCCGGTGACGATTTTAATAGCTGAAGTCATCGCGGCAGCCTAAAACTGGGGGAGTGGGTCAGGAAAACCCCTCTACGCAGCCTGGCTGCAACTCCTCCGACCTGCTGGGGGTCCCCGCAGACTTGAGCCCTGAATCGCCAGCCTCTCGCTTGCCTACAGGCACCTGGGACCCCAAATCAGGCAACCCCGAAGCTCACCCCATAGCCCGTGTGCTTCCTGCCTGGCAGGGAACCCTCGCCCAGTACATGGGTCTCCAGCTCCTGGGTGTGCCTCTCCAATGGGGGATTTCCAGCTCCTGCTTCCTGTCTGACCTACCTGGCCATGGGGATGTGGAGGTGAGGGATCTGCTCTCACCGGGGAACTTTGCCTGCTGGAGGCTGAGATAGCTAGAGACCCAAGACAGAAAAGCTTAAAGGCTAAGGAGATTTAAGGCATTCCTAAGGAGGGGTATCCCGTCCCGAGGTTCTGCTCATTCTGCTCCTGTGGGTGCTTTGCTTACCATATTTCATATTAAATACTTGTGGAATAAAATGCAGGCGTTTTTCAGCATGTAGAACTCCAGTGGGAACCTCAGATCTGGGTGAAACAAGTGATTTCAGGCTCTGACGCCCAGCTTCAAAAAGATGTCTAGGGACAACTACAGGAGATGGACATTAGACACATCTGGTTTTGGGGATTCAATTTCTTGAATGGTTGGTCTCGGGTGTCACTGGACAATGAGACTTCATTATAATCCTCCTTTAATTGCCCAAGTCCGGCTGGTGGCTGGGCTATGGTCCTTTCTTCACCAGCCTTTCTTGACCTTGTTACTGTAATTACCGAAGAATAAAGGTATGTTTGAAATTTGTTTTTATGGCCTGAATATTCTGCATACAGAATAAATACTAGTTGCTCTTGCATCTCATCAGCTAAATTTGACAATTAGCAAGCCAGCATTCAAATAGTCCAGGAACCGGTATTGCTGGCCACTATTTACCAAAACATGTTGTATAAGCAGTCCATTCATACATATCCACACAAATCAAATTGTATTGTCACATCCAGATTATTTAATTTAAAATAGGTAAGATCAATACTGGTATTTTACTGTATTCAGAACATAATCTCAGCAATTTCAATAGAAAATTTCCCAAATGTAAAAGTAGTCAGAAAGCAACTGCATCAGTTTTATATTGGTCACAGATGAAAGACACTGGGGAAAATCCAGACCACACTCAGGAGAATGACATCTCTACCATGTATTTCGCTACACCAGGACCAGGCTTTTACCCAAATGTGGT
Organism: Pezoporus wallicus; assembly: GCF_028554395.1. Classification (NCBI taxonomy): domain Eukaryota; kingdom Metazoa; phylum Chordata; class Aves; order Psittaciformes; family Psittacidae; genus Pezoporus; species Pezoporus wallicus. Next base: position 1,166,485 of record NW_026636656.1, read on the forward strand.
TTTTTGGTTGTTTTGTTTTTTTTTTTCACCTCGTTGATACTTTGCAATATATTAATTAGTTTCTGGGCTCCAAACTCTTCAGAGGGTCATAAATCCTGATGAAAAACATGCTCCCTCTTGAAGTTGCACCTGGATCACTTATATGAACATTTTTTTAAATGAATGCAAAAGTTCCTTTCTGCTTAATAAAGTGAAAAGTTGAAGAGGATAGAGAGTTACATGAAAATTCAGTCCTCCATTTATATCTCATAAATATTCCTGAGCTCTGTTTCTGGCATGAGCTAATGACTAACTTAGCTCCTAGATGACCAGCTAGGACACATTATTCAAGATTACTAACCAAAACAATTGCTGAAGACAGTTCACAGTTTGGGGTTGTTTTTTTTTGTTTGCTTGGTTGGCTTTTTTTTCTCATTTATTTGCTCTGAAATCCTCAATAACAATTTTTATTACATCAGATTAGATATATGCAAGGCAAGTTCCCTCTAAACAAGCAGCATATTTTACCTTTAGCTCGTAATGAAGAAAAAGATCTCTCACTTTTGAAGGATTCGGGTATAAGGTGTATAGGATAAGGGGAAATGTTTTTTAATTGAAAGGGAGTAGATTTAGATTAGACATGAGAAAAAAGTTCTTCCCTGTGAGGGTGGTGAGGCACTGGCACAGGTTGCCCAGAGAAGCTGTGGCTGCCCCATCCCTGGCAGTGTTCAAGGCCAGGCTGGATGGGGTTTTGAGCAACCTGGTCTAGTGGAAGGTGTCCCTGCCCATGGCAGGGGTTGGAACTGGATGATCTTTAATGTCCCTTCCAACCCAAACCATTCTGTGATTCTATGATTGTGAGGATTTAGGGAGAGTGTACCGCTTATGAGGCACTGGTTTTCTAAGTACTGCTTCCATATGACTTGAAGTTTCTGTCAGTCTCCAAAACCCACACACTTAAAAGAAAACATCAGTTCTCTCCTGTGGTATCTTTCTATAAACTGGGGGAAGGGGGAGCTAAGTCACCTACTAAAATACTTGTGCAGAAGTAATAATAACCTCAGAGCAAGTCCGCATTAGCCTATTACTACAATACTCCTGAAAAATACACCTGTCACCTGGGAGCACACCACAAAGCTCCAATAGAGCTGAATATCTAGCAACAAACTAGTATGACTTGCAGCTGCAAGATGTACCCATATCCCACCTCTCTTAACACCTCCTATTGATATTCCAGCCAACCTCATCCCTTGGACATGCCACCTGTGCTTGCTGTCTCATGGTTTTCCATCCAGCTTTTCCAAGTTCTGGCCTATGTTTGGTTCTCATCTTCAAACTCCCAGGCACCCTTGACACCTGCAGCCATGCTCTTCAGCCTTCATTTCTTTGGGACTTCTTTTTTTTGAGGCCATCTATAGTGTCCAGCTCAGGGATGTGACAACTCCCTCATGCAGCTCACTTTTAGCTCAGTCCCAAAGACTTGCCTCTCTCACCCTTTTTTTCCCTTACCTCTCCCTTTGCTGGTGACTTTAAGAGAAGAAGATGGCTTCATCTATCACGTTCACTGTGACAGCACAGAGTATGCCTCTTTGTTCAGTGTCTGTTGCTTTCAAAATATCTTACCTTCATGTTTTTTAACATATCACCATCAATTCAGCATGACTCAGAGTAAATCCCTAATTTCTCAGGCTTTGAGTGTTTCTTCCACTCTCCTCTCTTGCTTAATATTCCTACCAACATCTCTGAGCCTTGACCTTCTCTTAGTGTTCTTCCCACCAGTCAAGTCTTACATAATTTAGATTAATGCAAATTCATTTGACAAACACAATTTGTCCATCTTCCCTCTACTCTTTTATATCATTGCATGGGTCTCCTGCTATGCTTTCCTCTTCTGCACCTCTTTTCTCCATGCAGTTGTTTCAACACAACTGTTAAGCTAGCACTGACAACTGCATGTCTTACCCCATCTTATTCCTGAACTATGGTGTTGCTGTATGTACTTCTGACTTTCATGTGCTTTTGATACCATCCTCATGGCCTATTGATTCAGCTTCTCTCCCAGGCATCTCCAGATTTGGCCAGTTCTGCGTGTAAGGAGGTTAGGTGTGTAGTGTACTCCTCCTATTCTTACCTTAAAGTTGACGTCTGCAATCGCACCAGTGAAACTCTCAACAAAATCAAGGCAGTTGGTGGGCTGTATGGCTGCTTATTCTGATATGAGTGACGATTCTAGCTTTTCCTCATCCTGTTTCCATGTTGGATTATCAGTTTTCTGCTATCATATACTAGGCTTGTTCTCTCTCCAGTCCCAGAAAGGTATCTCAGGCTGCATGCACAGCAGAGATGGCTGAAAAGCAGTTTTAATTTGTCAGGACTTAAACATGCCCTCACACATGCACACAATTTATTTTATATATAACTTTCATTTCAGTAAAAAATGTTTTTCACAGCCTGGACACTTTTAGAGAAAGAAATTCCTATTAGAACACCAAAATACAACATTTCCAAATAAAATGCATGCCTGTGTGCTGCAGTTGTCGAAGTAACCTTTGTTCTTTACCGTCATCAGGCGACTGTGGAAGCTCTCTGAACATGTAAGGCATTTCCAGCACCCAGGCTGGCCCAGGACTATGACATTGCCCTAAGACATCACCCTAGAGCTTGGGATCTGAATTCCAGCCTTGCAGCAGGCAGTGGGGAAGCTCATAAAGACCATTTTTAGGAAGGCTGGGTTCAGGGCAATGTTTGCAGGGCTTAATTAAAGGGAAGGTCCACCAGAAATGTCTTCCAGGATTCCACACTGAGGACAAGTCTTTTCCAGGACATCACATAAGTTCTGTGCCACATCTGTGAGACAAATGTTCATTTTTGTATGAAGATACAATTTGAAACATGCTTGTATTGTATTTGGACAAGTGCACCACAAACGAGGTTCTGAGATGCAGTGTGGCCACAGACCATGAAATGTCCATTCCCATGTCCAAGGGTAAAAGGTGACAACTCCTTCCCAACTTAAGTCAAGATTATTTTGAGTGGTTTCAAGGAATTCTGACCATGGACCTAAGTGCCAGATCAAGTCCAAGATTATTCTGCATCCAACTGTTTGGATATAAAAGCTGGATCAAGCACAGGCATTAGGCAAACTCAAAAAAGCAGTGAGACAGAATCAGTAAGATTCTTCTGATGGACCAGTACAAGAGAGAAATAGATCCAGCTCTGATCTGAATGAGAGGCCGTGTAATCACACAACTGTGATCCTATCACAGTTTGGGAATATGTACAGTGTCGATGGATGCTGGAGGGGAAGGGAAGATAAAGCTCCCTTCAACCCTTTCAGAAATCCACACTGATATATGCAAATATTCCATTGCTTTGACACTGCTGTTTTTTACTTGCTCCCCCTGATTTATCACAATTTACACTAGGTTGTTGCAGAATATACCCATTTTCTACCTGTAGATTTTTAAGAAATCCAAATGAAGACTTTCTCAATGGTAAAGGTGACAGTAGTGAGCTCTTATTGTCATGCCGTTACTCAAAAGAGCCACATTCTAGTGGAAGACAGAGACCTCCAAGGCAATACATGCACCATATATGAAATTTGGACATAAATATGTAAATAGTTACATATGCAAATTGTTTTCATTAATATGTTGGTGTAAATAACAATATCCAACTTGTATATTAATCTCATGGATATTTCTAGGTGATGTTTGAATATAACAGTGATACAAAACAAAATACAATGGCATTGACATCACCTAAATATTGTGTTTGAGGACTGAGCAAAATGTGCTATTTTTACTTTGTATTCTTTACTTGTATTCATTTACTTGTCATTACTTGTGTCCCCTTATTCATACTGCTATTATTTCTAGCAATCACAATCATAATTGGTATACAGGGAGGCTCAGGTTAGATATAAAGAAGTTCTTTACTGTGAGGGTGGTGAGGCCCTGGAGCAGGTTGCCCAGAGAAGTTGTGGCTGCGCCATTCCTGGCAGTGTTCAAGGCCAGGCTGGACAGGACTTCGAGCAAGCTGGTTTTGTGGAAGGCTTCCCTTCCTATGGCAAGGGGGTCGGAACTAGATGAGCTTAATGTTCTTTCCAACCTAAACCAGTCTATCATTCTATTATATGATTCTATTAACACAAACTGTAAAGGTATAAACAGTTGAAATGCACAGCGCTCCTCTTGGGACCCTGCACAAGTGACAGTGTCCATGTGCTGTAGCTCTCCAGGTAAAGCAAGCCTACATTTGCATGGAGTTGTGGTTTAGGGCTGGAAATAGTCCCAATTTTTTTGATTATATTCCAGATCTACCTGAAGCCTTTCCTTGGGTTGGGGCACTCATCATCTCTATGTCTGATTCATCAGTTTGAGCTTGTGTTGGAGTCTGTCCCCCTGGAATCACCAGACTGGAGTTTCCTCCTATACCCAGCCGCTCATTTCCATAATAAAAGGCTGCCGGACCATCTTCCTTCAGCCGGATTTGACTGAATTTGGCCAAAGAGACAAGCAGTTTTCAGGAGGGGACCACCAGAGAGCCCTACTGCCTGGTAATGCAACCTTTTTGCCGTTAGGAAAACAGCCTGGAAATCACCGTGAAAGTCCATGGGATGAAAAATCTGCTAGGGATGGAAGAAGCAGTGCTCTGGCTATCAAGCGGTGATCTGGTTGAGCATGACATTCCTTTGTAGTGAATTGTTTCAGGACATTTTGCCAGAACTATGCTGGGGATGAGGTTTTCACGAGTTTCAGGAGGAAGCACATGGGGCTGTTGCCCCTGTGGGATGGCTGGTAGCATCAGGGCAGTGTGAGAGCAAGGCCTTACAGCCTGCACTACTAAACTGTGTCTGCTCGCACCCCAGACCCGGATGTCCTGATTTCACAGAAGTGCTACCAGGAGCACACTGGCTTCCCAGGAAGCAGGCTGTGCCTGGTAGAGCATGGGCAGAGACAGTGCTAGGGGCTCAGCCCCACGGGTGGAGGGCTCAGCCCCACTGCCCATGGCTCAGGCCTGTGGCTCAGAGATTCAGACCCCCGGCAGCTTGGGGAAGATGCTGGGACGGAGGAGACGTGTACTAGACACCCCGGGGACTCGCCCAGGAGCCACTGCCGACAGCCGCGGGTCCAGCCCGGCCCCAGGTGCCCATGGCAGGCAAGCAGGGGACTGCGGGGGCTCTCAGCCACCGGGTTTGTGCTTAAACATCGCACTGTCTCCGCGCTGGGGCAGAATACCGCACACGGCATCTTGGTGCGGATGGAGACGTGATTTGAGATTGTGCCTGTGTTTCCCCCCTCTTCCTCCGCCCCGAAGAACTAAAGCGGATCTGCCAAAAGGCTTTTTGATACACCACCTCTTTCCACCTCCCTCCCCCCCATGCCCTGCGTAGGAAGCGCAGCAGAGCAGCTGGCGATGGGCTGATAAGGCCCTGCGAGGCTGCTTGCGCGGGTGCTGCGCGAGTGGGTCGGGCCGGGGATGCTGCAGTCACCGCTGCCGGAGAGCGACTGACTTCCACGGGCAGGGAGAGAGGTTTGCAGCGTAATGAACAGGCTTATCGTCACTGGTATCTTTACAACTGCTTAGATGACTTTTTAATTGTGGCTTAATGCGTTTAATTATGACAACTCTTCCCCGTTTTCAAGTATGATGTATTAATATTACAGATCATTAACATGGCTAAATTACTGTAATGACACAGAGTCCTCAGTGTCCCAGTTAGAAGGGAAAAAAAGAAAAAAGACCCACTCTTCTTATTTGGCTTTTTTCTTGTTATTTGCCTTACAAGAACCTCAAGCAGGATTCCAGAGTCTTTAAAGCACGTAGGAGAGAGACGGCTGCTACTGCACCCTCCTTATTAAATTATTGATAGAGAAAATCTCCCCCCCCCCGTAAAACTTCCAGAGACGGCACATACTGTCTTCCTAATATCCACTTCACCGTTGTAGAAGTTAGCAAGCTTCGGCTCTTGAGCGGGTCCCCCCCCCCCTCCCCTCGCTGATAATTAGAGCAGACCGTATTTAACATCTGCAAAATAGTCATGCTTATAAGGGATGAGAAATGCGAGATGTTCCATTCTGTTTGCAATGGTTAGAGCGTTTTAATCTCTTAACTTCAATATATGTCCTCTAGCAGGCTATACTTCTTGGATTTCATTTTTAGATCCTTAAGGCTGCATATATCTGTCAAACAGACATAATGAATTTAAAGTGCTAATGCCTAGAAGACCAGGAAAAAAAAAAAAAAAAGAAACAACCAACATTGAAATATATCCTCGGTTGATTAAATTACCACCTCCAGCTACTTTACCTCCTTATGTCCAAACAGATTTCCCTTTTTACTTACCAAGTACCGGGGCTGGGAGATGTGGAAGATGTAATTTCATGGTTAAAATACAAATAAACCAAAACACAACAAACAAACGAACAAAAAGAACCCCAACCCAAAATAACCCACGGACGGGTCTTTAGACAAGTACGTTTTTGCTTTAAACACCTTTCTAGATGGGACTCGCCACTGGCTGGAGGTGTTTCCCAATCACACCCAACCCAGGCAACCCCCGGGGGGGGGGGGGGGGGGGGGGAGTGGAGATCGGGACCCTCCGGTTTTCCCCCTCACCGAAAGACTCGGGGATACCGGGGAGGGGGGACGGGACATGAAGCGAAGGCGAGTCCGACGGCAGCGGCGGGAGCGAAGAGTCTCGCTGCCCCCGACCCGCCCTTCCCCTGGGTCTCCCCCGCGGCCCCGGAGGGACGGCCCAGGGGGGTCGGCGGCACTTAGAGGGGGGCAGTTGGGGTGTGATCCCGGCCCCGAGGGTGCCGGGGATGTGCGAAGGACTGGGGAGAGCGGGGACGGAGGGAGGCGAGCAGATTTGTCGCGCTTTGAAATGAAACGTTATAATCCCTCCAACAATCCTGTTGACTGTGAGCTCCAGCGCCCGGAGTACAACACGGGGATGGGGGGGGGGGGGGGGGGAATGGGGAATAAAAAAGGAAAAAAAAAGGGGGAAAAAAAGATACATTGTTGGATAAACAGCTCCTTATAGGTAAAAACTGAATGGGGCAAATAGATGAATAAGGCGACACAATGGGAGGGGGGGTGGTGGTGAAAGGAAACGAGTCGGTGGCAGTGGAAGCAAAAGGTAAAAGTGAACAGAGGAGACAAAAGAAAAAAATGTAGATGAGTGAGACAAAAAAGCAAAGAGAAAAAGAAAAGAGAACAAGAGGGGGAAAGAAGTAATATTTTCCTTGATAAAAATGCACAAAAAGGAAGATGAACTTTGTTCTTTTTCTCTTTCTACTCTCCTCTCTCTTTCTGCTTTTCGCCTCGCAGCACGCCAGCCTAAGCTGAGAGCTGTAATGTCATTAAATTGCAAATGCTTTTTCATTTCCGACACACACTGTTTACTTATCTGGCAAAAACATATGTTGGAAGGAATCCGTTAAATTCTGCCCATTGCCTTGGGTAAAAGTGCAATGGAAACGGACCCACTGAGCTTCTTCTTTCTTCTTCTTTTAGCACTTCCCTTATCTACAAGACTGCTTCGCAGAAAACTGGCTAGTTCAATGAAAAATGAAGATACAGCAGGAGATTAGAGAAGAACACTGAGCAAAAAATTCCTGGAGAGAGGGTCACTCCATTGCAAATGATTTCACTCCTCTAGATCTGCATAAATTACTATTTTTAAGGCATCTCCAAAGTCTGTATATTTTTCTCACTCTGTCAAACATTTAATTTCACGCCCCGTGTTCTGAATATGCTAAAATGCATATCTCTGATGCACCTTTAAGCCAGAAAAACGAATGCAAAATTGAAGATAAAATGATGTGATTTGCACTACAAGCCTATTACTTGAGGTATTTACATATAGTTTACCTCTGCAGTTCTGAGAATGATTTATTAAAAAAAAAAAAAAAAAAGAAAAAATCTGGATTAAGCGCGTATAAATATGTATAAATCTTTGTTTAGAAAATAGATTTTGCAGCTGTTGTGTCAAAAAGTTCTTTAAGGTTCTGTGAAGAATTTTCCTTTTAGGCTGCTTTTAAAGAAGAGGGGAAAAAGGACAGTATTTGACATTCTGCTTTGGCAGGAAGGGAAACACGCGCGCACTTTCAGACATTCAGGGTTTTTCTAAAGACTCCTGTTTATTTACCAATTTATTTATTTATTTTATTTCACACTTTTTCTCCTAAACTTCGCCGGCTTCTTCTTCCTCCCTCCCCTCATCCGCTGCTGGGACTCGGTATCAGCCGCGCCATGGGTTTGCCCGAGCGTGTGAAATAGCGGGTCAGGTGTGTTAAAATAATCATGGGGGGGGGGGGGGGGGGGGGGTGTATAAGGGTGGGCGAAAGACCCCCCGAACTCCAAACTGGTCCCATTCACCAAGGAGAAGGAGCCCGGAGAGGCGGCCTTGCACCCAGCCCGGCCGTGCCCGGCTCCCTGCCCAACCGGTCCGGCTCGGGGAGCCGTGCGAGGCTCTCCCTTTCCTTGCGGGCTCATCCCCCGCCGACTGCCGCTGCCGGAGGAGCTGCCGAGGCGGCTGTGGCCCCTGCGGACCCTCTCCTTGTCGGCACACCGAGCAGTGCGAGGGAAAATGGACCCCCACCACCCGGCTCCCCGCCGGTGGGTAGGGAGGCCAGGAGGCGGCGGGACGCGGGCTCTGCCAAGGGCGGGGCGCACTCCCCTCTTGGCCTGCCTGCCCGCTTCGGCAGCCCCCGCTTGGGCAGGCGGGCACCGGGCAGAGCGCTGCCTCTGCGGCGGCTTCGCTGCGCGCCGAGCCGGGGCAGCACGCTCCGGTGCGGTCCGGTCCGCGGCTTCCCCCCTCAGGCTTTGCTCGCCGGAGCGCGGCCCCCTGTAGCCGCCAGGCCGGGGCGGCCTGGAGCGGCCCAAGGGCCCCCCCTGGCGGCGGCGCCCCGCTCCGCCCGCTCTTGGCAGCCTCCGGCGCCTCGGCCTCCTCGCCATGGGGAAGGGGAGCATCCCCCTCCATGAGGCTCGTCCCCGGCAGAGAAACTTCCAGCCCATGGAAAGAAAGAGTTGCTGCCGAAAGGGCCCGCACGGGCCTGGGCGCCGCGGTCCAGCACACATCTCTCCGCACAGCTATCACCCAACGATTGAGAGAGGTGCAGCTCCTCCGGAGCCCTGCACTGTCACAGTCGTACTTCATGGAATTAACTCGAATGAACGCCTGAACCACCTCTTAAGACACTGCTTGTGTTTCCTTTCTCTAGCACGTGTAACAGCCATGACCGTGGGGTGAGATGCGCAAGTGGTAAGGGCACTGGCTTGGGACAACCACATACACGATAGTGAAGATGAGACTTTTCAGATAACTTCAAGGTTAATTAAAGACTTGGCCGCAAAATCTAGACTTGAATAATACATGAATTGCAACGATTCCACCGGCATACAGTGCCTGGGAAGTGATTTCTCCCCATCCCAGTCCTATCATCCTATTTTCATCTCCAGAACAGAAGCCCTGGATTTGTTGCTTCCCCTGACAAAGAAACGTGTTGTTGCATGACGTGACAAAGTCACTTACAATGGCACCATCCCTATATACACACCGCTGCGTGTTCCAGTCTCTGGCAACAGACCTCAGAGATAAGAAATTAAAACTCACAGTCTGCACATCACAGACTCAGTGGCAGAAAACTCTCCTGTTTCCCCCCTTCCCTTTGAAGGTGGTCAACGATTCTCCTAAGTGCATGGCAATTTGCCCCCTTGCAGAAATACATCAGGCTGATGGCAGCTGTCAGCTCCTCTCCTGGCATTGAAAGGCTAATCCTAGAGTGACTCAGGCTGTTGACAGTGTCAGCACAGGTTTCTTCTTGCAGTGGTGAAGACTAGGGTCTAAGCTTGTCCCCTGTCCCCACAAAGGTAGGAAAGAAGGAAGTGAAGGAAGGGAATAACGTAAGGAAGGAAAGGAAGAATGTAGGGGATGAAGGCAGGAATATGCCCAGGAGTTGTTAGAAAATAATAAATGCCTTTTGAAACAGTGACATGGAATGGAGATGGCAGATGGGATTTCACTTGATTACTGAGCCTCTGGAGCTTCAGCAAACCATTCCTGTCTGAAGAAGGGTCACTGCCAAGATGTGCCTCACACAGTGCTTGCTGCGGAGAGGTGAGTGTTCTGCTGTTGCAGCAGGGAGATCCTACTCCTCAAACTGTCTTAAGAGTTATGTGGCACATGAGACTTGGTTGTATCTGCACCTCTTGGTTTCATCCTGCTGCTTCTTACAAGTATCTGGTTTTGGCTACTACACAACCGATACTTGGCAGATCTGGTTCTGAGAAGTCTGTGAGATGAACCTTTGCTGTCCAAAATAAAGCTCCTCTCAAGACCAGCTTAATTTCTTTCATGTCTTCACTTTTCTCCTCTTCAAATGCAAAGTGTTGGCCTTCAGAAATGTCCATATCCACGGACATGCCATTGCCACTGACAGCACAAGCACATGAGGATCATTGCTGCTTCTCCTCGAGAATTACTATGTTTAATTTTTATCATAGCATGTTTTAGGTGGGAAGGGACCTTGAAGATCATCCAGTTCCAACCCCCTGCCACTGGCAAGGACACCTTCCACTAGACCAGGTTGCCAAAAGCCCCATTCAATCTGGCCTTGAACACTGCCAGGGATGGGGCAGCCACAGCCTCTCTTGGCAACCTGTGCCAGTGCCTCACCACCCTCACAGGGAAGAATTTCTTCCTAATATCAAATCTGTATCTACCCTCTTTACAGTTTAAGGCCATTATCCCTTGTCCTATCACGCAGTAAAATGTCACTCTCCAGATTTCTTGTAGTCACCCTTAGGTAGTGGAAGCCTGCTAGAAGGTCTCCCTGGAGCTTTCTCAAGGCTGAGCAAGCCCAACTCTCTCAGCCTGTCTTCATAGGAGAGGTGCTCCAGCCCTCTGAGCATCTTGATGGCTTCCTCTGGACTCTCTCAAGCAGGTCCACTTCCTTCCTATGTTGGGGGTCCCAGAGCTGAACACAATAGTCCAGGTGGGGTCTCATGAGGGCAAAGCAGAGGTATGCCTACATGGGAATCAAAGGTAATGAGGAAGGCACAGAGAAATATCCACAGTTCTAGATGTTGAAATACCTGTTGATGCTGCCCACCTTTATATCTTGCACAACATAAATCGCATATAAATTGTATCCCTTCCCCAAATCCTTCCTAACTTTTTGACCTGGCAGTAGTTCCAATGAATTTTAGTTCCTTTCTATGAAAAAGAAGCAATGCAGCCCTGTCACTCTGAACTTCCTGTGCTTTACACACCAAACTCATTACCATGCGTCGCTTCAATACAGGATTACCTGAAGATATACATTAAAATCCCTGACCTGACTGGATCCTGCACGGTCCATCGCAGTAATACAGATCTGAGCCCTGGGCAACATTGCCATCCGCAGTGTAGGGAAACTTCCATACGGTTTCTGAAAAGTGGTTATAGCACACGTGCACCAGGCACTTTTCAAAGTAAAACAGATCTGTTCATTTTTATTTTCAAAATACCAAAGCAGTAAAATCATGTAATTGAGTAATCACTTGCCAAATTTCCTTTTTTAATCTAATCTATTTTGAGTTACATCAGAGCCAAAATGCAAATTAAACTGGTAAGGTTCCAAGATTTTCTTTTCTTTCTCTTTTAGAAAGCACAGTTTAAGGAGCTCATAAGTAAGGAAATTTTAGAAACCATTTGTTTTGTATGCTCTAAACTTTGGAAAACACGTTTCAGCCTGAAGTGCATTTTCATAGGTAATAGGTTAAATAGAAGTCTTATGTAAATTGTAATCTCTTCTTCACAACTCCGATGTTCACTTCATAAAATTTGATTTGAAAACAATGCCATTGTTTTAGAAGAGGCTCAAAAGGCCAGAAATGAGGATAAAAAAAAGTTTCCACCTAACAAGGCACATGTATGGGTCTCTCAGCTTTAAGTACGGGATCACAAAAGGGGAGAATCCTGAGATTGCTCATTTGCAGTCTCCATGAATAAAAGTTTTTTTTGGATTTGTGTTGCAGCAGCACTGAACACCAAACACAGTCGCCAGCCTGGGCAAACTCATCAGGCCTTGACCACAAGGCCAGAAGGATCCTGACCATCCTACCACAGCCTCACCAAGTCAGATGTCTCGGCCCATTAACCAACTGGTAGGTATCAGCCTTACAGAGCACCCGCTGCTGGAAAACTCTGCTCTTTGTGTTGTGGTTGTTCAGATTAAGTCCCTCACTAGCCGCAAGCAGACCCCTGTGAGGAGCTGTGTGGCATTGCTGGTTGCCTTCCACCATTGTGATGACATTTGTCAAAAAAACTGGCACCCACTCTAGTCATGGAGCTTTTTATGGTGGTTGGCTTTTCTCCCCTCAAAACTCTTTCTCAAATAAGGCACTGCTTCTTACACCTCCGCTGCCCCTTTTGTAAGGCTGCAAAGGCACAACTGACCCTGTTAAATCTGAAATACTTTAAAGCAGCCAATCTTCCTCTTGCTGGAAACCCCCCCATCCCCAGTAAAGAGCTGTTCAGGGAAGGGACAGGCCAATCCTTAGCACTCAAAATGCAGCAGAAGACATACAGGAGAGTGAGATGGAGGAGTTTCAAGGCTGATAGTTTGAAGAGACTGACTGACCTTGCAGCTGCTCTCCTAAAGGGGATCTTGCCACTCTTTAATGTGCCCTTCCTACCCTGTCCCCAAGCAGCTGTACCGGTACTCACCAAATCCTGATGACCTGGTTAGGTGAGCTAAACTCACCAAGAACGTTTTTCTTCTTCTGCTGCTAATGGCTGAGTTTTCTACTCATTTAACTCCTCAGCTCTATCTCACTTAAACTGCTAGGTGACAGCCAGTGTCAGTTCAAGGGGAAGCCAGGGCAGTGTGTGGCCAGAGAAACAGGGATACTCTTTTTAGGCAGCTAGCAGCCCAAATTAGCTGCAATGTCAACCCACACACTCAGGTCTGATGGCTAGGGAGACTAAAGACATGATAGAGAGGGTGAAGGAGAGGCAGGAAAAGTGCGAAATCAAAACAGACCAAGGATAAAGAGAGTACGCATACTAGATGCAAAGTAGGGGCTGGACTGTGAGTGTTGATCGTGGGAACAGATGGAGAGATAGAGAGAGAAATGACACCCATTACACTCAAAGTCGTATGTATGAGAGAGGGGAGGGCAGAAACAGAGCTCAGTGGGAGAGATGGAATTCACACAACAGGAAAAAGATTTGCAGAAAATAATGGTTTAAGAAAAACTGGAATTAGGACTTACTGTTCACTGAAAAATCACAGCCTAGTTTATCAGCGCGCTTAGAAAAGAACCATTCTTTGAAAACCAGCTCAATACTTTCTCTTTTAATGTTTGACATTTGCAAGGATCACCTGCTCTTTGTACATTGCATAGTCACACAAGAAGAATTAAAAGGTACAGCATCACCTTTGGCCAGCCCAATAAACATCGGATTAACTAGAGACGTAACATTGCACGGAATAAACTAGAGCCAAATAAAATAAAATATTCTTCCAGTTCTGTAGAGGATCAAGATGCAAACAAAAAGATTTTGATACTTCCATGGCTCTCCACTGGCACATGAACCAGAGAGGAATATTCATCAGACCTGACTATAAATGTTTATCTTGTGTGGGAGGTCTTAGTATAGCAATATGTATTAGAAACTTGATATTTTTCCAATCAAACCTTCCCACTTCCATCTACATATATTTAAGTATTAATTTTCCTACCTGAAGCACTTTAAATAAATGTACAATAACCACATTCTACACAGAAGATGAGTGAATAGCTTAAGGAGACTTGCGATGAGCCCTAGAACTGCTCCATCCTCCACACAGCTGGTCCAGAGCAATGCAAGATGATCCCTCCTGCCAGCTTGTGGGGGGTCTCATAGACCAAGTCGATGATCTCACCCTCATTTCTCCTGAACTGGGATACTTCCCCCCAGACCAATCAATCACAGTTGACATAAACTGGCATCTATACCAGTGGAAAGGTGACGGCTGGTAAGAAGATGCCCTTTCACACACAGAAGTGGGTTTCTTCAGAACACAACCAACTTCAGTTTACGCTTTTCTGAGCACTGAAATATATGGGCAATAGAATTAATATAACTGCAGCTTCAGAACAGAACTGCAGAATGCACAGAAACTCTCAAGTGAGGTGTTGTCATCTGACCTCAACTGAACAGTGCTGTTCAGTGCTGCCTTAGGGGAGAACACACTTCAGTCCCTTGCAGTGGTGAGGTGGCAGGAGCCCAGAGCTGCCCTAGCCCTCTGTGAGAATTCCCTGAATACATGGCACCTTTCAGCAGGCACAAATCCACACCACTTATGCACTGCGGCTACGGGCATACTGCGGAAGTGTTTTTGACCACTGCTGTCACCTAACGCACAGTTGACACAGGGTGCATCACGAGGTCCTCAGATGTATGCGAAAGCCCCAGTTCATGACAGGAAACATACTTTTTTTCTTCATGACGAAAAGCACATTTTAGAAAAAGAGAAAGTTTTCCAGGCAAGATGCACTGATTGAAGACAACTGAAAAAAGGCTGGAAGCTATTCTTTCAAGATGAGGTTATGAAATCAAATTGATAAAATGGGTAACTGTGAATAAGCATGAAAAAAGCAATGTCTTATCAGCTGGTTTCACAGAAGGTGTAAGTTGGGAAGAAGAGACAGGCTTTCACATACTCAAACCCACTCTTCAGGCATGATCCAAAGGCAGTTAAGCTTCAAGCTAGAGACCAGGTGAGGATGAAGCTTTGTAAATTAGTCATACTTGAAGCCTCCCCCCAAGATATCCTGTACTGAATCAACTAACATCTTGAATACTATTGCAGTCATACTGACCCACTACTACGCATTAATGATTTAGTAACATAAAATTGAGGAGTGCTGGTATTGAAAGAACACTATCAGACCCTGGGCAGAAAAACCATGTCCTTTGTACTGCTTACCATGAGGAAGCCATATTTAATTGCTACAGTTACATTAATAGCAAAATTAAAATTTTATTTTCAATGTCAAAACTAAGAGGATAATGTCACCAGATGACTTATGAGGCAATCTGGAAAAGATTAAGAGACAACATCTTGTGCTTTGTACTTACAATCAGACTAACTATGAATTCATTTTATGAGTTGTTGTAGGGTGTATTTATAAGGTGAAATTAAGGTATCATTTACCGTAACACTGACCGACTGAAGTGAGGGACTACAGGAAGTAAAAAAAAAAAAAATACTTCTGGAGAATAAAACAAATAGAGCGTCTCTTCAGAAAGTTACATACTTTTTTTTTCCTGCATAGGTTAAAATTTTTATCATAACGGATCGTAAACTGTAAAGCAGTTCTTGTGTCTATCAGAAAATTCTATTTTATGTGTGAATTTCATGTCTTACACATAAGGACAGCTAGAACTCTTCTACTGCATTATTGGAGACTTATCAAAAAACAGGATGCTTTTTTCTTGCGAAGATGAAAAGTACAGAGATAAGCAGGGAAATAAAGACTGCAGTTTAACCAATAATATTTTTGTGTGGTTATCAGAGGAATGTAATAATTAATCTTTTAATCATTCTGAAGATTGTGTGAAATCATAATATCTCATCTTTTCCAGCCTCAACCTGCCATTCTTGATCTGAATTACAAACAATAAGAAAGGAGATGATTTAATGAGCAACTTTGTCATGTTGCCATTTTGCCTTAGTCAAAGGCAAATGTCTAGTTTTGCCTCTAAACTAAAATGGAATAGACTTGAACTATGCTTACAACTGAAGCAAACATGAACAGAAAAGTTAGGGCTATTTTAAAGCTAGAAACCCCGTGTCTTCACGTTCTCATAGAGACATAACTAAATACACACTGTTAAGAAGAAACAAACATTCATTTACTAGAAAATAAAACCGATTTTGTGAAGAAACATATGTATGAAAAGAAGTCTAACATTTGACAAATACTAAAGTAAACTCATAAAGAAAGATTTCACTCACAGTGGTAACAGGTATGTTCTTATTACGAAGGAAATAAAATGTCAGCATGATTTAATCATAATAAATAGGCACTTCAATAAAGTATACATTTACACTGGCTTTCTGAATGCTAGGGCATCACAAAGTAGTATGGCTTTATTACAATGGATGGAAGATGGCAACTACTTAGAACCCAGTGCCAACATGGATTATAACAAATCCAGTGAGTATTTTGTTTTTCAATTATTCATAGAAAATTTAATCCTGATTAAGTATCCTTGGGCAGGAATTCATGGGTAGTTGATGACTGAAACCAACATTTATTTGAAATGCTTCTGTTAATTTAATCTGTGTATATGGCTTAATTATGATTGAATCCTCAATGTAACAGAAATGAATTATATCAGGATTAAAATTCTAGTACCACATCACCCATTCCATTTTCTTTGCCTTTTTTTTTTATTTAAAAGATGCAAGCCTGCTGTTTTAACTACCTTCATGTTGCTATGTCTTCTAAGTGTCAAATACTGTTGAGACCTTCATTACTGGATTAAATTTGTAGTTACATTTATTAAAAAAAACACAACAAAATGCAGATAAACCCTATTTTCCTTCCCCTTAAAATTTTAACCAGTATGAACACTAGTTGCAAAATAGTCTTTTCTTTTACGCCGATAATAAAGCAAAGTTTCTCACAGGCAGTTTGGAACATTTTACATGTGTTTTCTAGAGGACTCCCCTTCTTTTGTTTGCCCTTCTTTTATACTTATACATAAACCACATTTTCTCTAAAGCATGAAAATAAAGGAACTTTTACTCATCGTTACACATCACACCAGTTTCACAACCGGCCAATTTCAGACTTGTTTGAGCCTGTACGTGTTTTAAGAACTGCATTTTGTAAGACCTTCAAACCTTGTATCGATACAAAACAAAGACATTTTTTTTGTGTCTGTGAATGGGAGAGAAAAGATTCATTGTTCTTCTCCGTGATACAGCTCAACACCACATGCTGCATATACTATTTATAAAATTATTCAAATTATGTTTTTTTTCTACTCCACAATACTTTTAACAGATCAATCTAGGGAACTTGTCAGACCAAAGGTCTGTGAAGTGCTCTTATATTATTACTCTTTTCCAGCGAAACCAATGTATGACACACCTGTGACAAAAATACCTGTATATTCAAGTCATTATTGCACATTTATTACAGAAGGTACTCTTCCTAAACATCTCAGAAGTGATGTCGATTTTTATGTCCAGAGGATACTGTTAGTGGCAATGTCACTGATGACAGTGAAGATACTTCCCAATATAGACTATGAGAGAGAAAAAGTCTGTAGAGGATAACCATGGAGATGCACTGACAGAGGATAATACCCATGGTAATAATCTAGACAAAAAAAAAAAAAAAAGTGAAAAAAAAAAAACCAAGCCAACCAAACCCCAACCCAACCTCCACCAAATAACCCACAATAAATTTCTACAGCATACTGTGTAAGTGCTTGAGGTCTAACTTTAAACCTTTTAATACTGCTGCAGTTACAAAAGATTTGAACATGAGTCTCAAGTCCAGGATTCAGACTCTCACACCTGGGTGTTTTTAACTTGGTAGGTAGCCCTTGGCAAGTCACATAACCCTTCTGGCAGTCTCTGTTCTGGGGAATTTCAGACTTGCAATTCACCACCCATGCAGTTTCACAAGCAGAGGTGATGTTTAGATATTCTATTCTTACAACAAACAGAGTTGGGGAGGGGGAGGGAGGAAAAGCCTGGAAACACTTTGCACTAACATAGTCATGGAGCTGCGAGGATAGTGATTTATAAGTCTCACTTAGCCAGACCTCTTTTCAGCGTGAACCTCTTCAGGTGTAGAAGATATCTAAGGTGGTATTTATCAAACATATAAAGGTAACTACTGTTTCTGAGACAGCAAAAGTCTAAGTTTATACATAAAGAGTCTTTTAAAACACGTTTTCCTTACGTAAACATGATATTTACTGATTGTGAATTTCTTTATTGTATTGAAGTGCATTTAAAGAAGGAAATACAGCTAAATTATCATAGTTCATGCAGGAACTGCAGCTGCACACAATGGTTAAACTCGCTTAAATGCAAGAGCAGAGCAACTGCACTCTCTCTTCAGCAAGCTTAAAATCTCAAAACTGCAAAAGTCTCCTTTACTGATCTCTCAGGTTCTGTTGCCCTGATGATAATTTAATCAAACAACAACTAAAAGGCTTATTTGTAGCTTTAGAGGAGCCTTTTCCTCCTTCAATGTCTTTTTTTTTTTTTAAATCAAAGTATTTAATTTACTATATATTTTTAGTGGAACCTTTTTCTTTCCCTTACGTATCCTCTATACAAACAAAAGCTCAATTTCTGAACATATTTGCATACAAATGCACAGATGGTTATAACCATAAAGAAGCAAACTCTACCCTGGAATGAGGCAGTCAATCACCTGAGAATAGTAGTGCTTTTTATCTGAACGTGGCAGGCTCCACACTAGTTCTCTAGCTCCCAATATATTTAAGCAACCAAGAAACCCAGTGAGTCCACCTTTATTTTTAACTGTTTAGCGCTTAAAAAACAAACTACACAGTTGGACAGATTTCTTAAGCTAAAGAATACAGTTCAGCTACAGTTTCCCTGACCTATTTAGCCACATAAAGTTTTTAAAGGATGAAGACTAAAAAGCAAACAACAGAAAAAATCCACTGATTTATCTTTCTACTAGCTTTGTTAAAAGAAACCCCAAGGTGTTTTTAATTAAAAATAAACAAGCAAACAATAAAACAAAACACCCCTCCACATTTTCCTTTGACTTAACAATCTCCCCCCTCTCCCTCCCTTAACCTAGAAATTACTACTCTTAGATGATTCAAACCCTGCATGCCTTTGTAAAATATGACTCACATTAGCATCAATGAGAGCTGTGTGACTAAGACTTTTCAAGTTGCTTTGGGGTCATAAGATTAACCGCCTAAGAGCATGAGTTTGCTAACAAACACCGAACATGAAGAACAACTACTATTCAAATTCCATCTCTTTTATCTTGCCTGTACATACCTTTTCTCTTTGATATTCTCTGAATATTACAGCAATGGTTGCAAGACATGGGTGGCACAAAAACCAGAGAATGCAGGCCTGAAAGAGAAGATGAGTTTAAGTTATAAAATGACTACATGCCAGCTTAAGAAAGAAATGACAGTTAGAGGAACTGCATTTACATTTCTGTCTATTTTATGAACCCATTGTTTAATTTTCAATCAACAGAACAAAAACCACACAATGAAAGGTGGGATTTCTGTTTAAAAAAGCTCTATACTCCTTGTCAAATTAAAACGACTACTCAGAGTTTGATGACAGAGTGCAATTTAATCAAATCAGACACTTAAACATTAACTTTCTTATGGAAGAAAAGAGTTTAGTGCTTCCGTCAACTCCATGCCACAATTATATTTACAGCAGAAAGGATCAGTTTCCCTGATGCAACCCATACTTTGGCAAAGGTGATATAGAACTCCCTTTTCAGCGTGCTTCTCTCCACTGTGATGATCTGGTAAAGACCAGCAGCCAGTGATAAAGCTAGGCAAACTCTGAGGCAAATAAGCAGACTGCTTGCTAAGCCGTGGTGTGAATGGTAGCTGTGGTGATTCGTATCTTCAAACTGCTCCCAGATTAGTAAAAAGCTCTGGAAAAGAACAGCAGCAAAGCACATTTAGAGTAAACAACGTTACACTAAACCTCAATTAATCTTCCCATCACAGATTATTCGCACAACTGGTCCCTAGCCTAAACTGCTTTTAGTTTGCCACTTATCTATTATTACTCCAAGTGCAACTGGCAGGAACAGCCTCACTTCCTGAACTTTGTAACTTTCTAAAAGTTTGACAAGATAAAGTTTCCTTTAATTTGAACAGAAGGAATGTGGCATCTTAGCATAAGATACCAAATAATCTAGTTAAACATAACCTAGTTAAAAATAATCTAGTTAAGGAGTAGGCCTACTCAGCAGGAAGCCCACTGAAATGATTCCACAGGGCTACAGGGAGGTGCCTCCTTCCACTTCAGATCCACAACCTGTAAAGCTTGTTTCAAAGGCAGGCGACTACGCCTTTTCTTTCAAAATCCTAACAGGATTCACTTTTCTTTTCAAAGATGGGGAAGTAAGAGGGTGGTGCTGCTGCCCCTTTTATACAATAGCCTCAAGGCTCAAGCATTCACCCAGGTTGAACTTGGATCTCCCACAATTCCCTTCTTTGCCTAAAGGATATCCAGCTCACATCTCCCACCTTCTTGGAGAGTGCCGCAACTGCCAGGCTATAGGTTGTTCTTGGGTGGGCCACTCTCCACCCCTTCTATTGAAGCTGTGCCATTGTGGAGAAAAGAATTCAACATCAGCTAGGTCAGGAAGGCGAGTGAGCCTGACTCTGCAAGCCAGCAGCTCAGAAACCTCTGAGGGTCCAGGATAGGGAGCAGCACAGGTTCCAAATACTGTTCCAAAATCTGGACAAATGCTCTAGCCAACAGATAACTACACAAAAGAAAGTAATCCTTCTTAACTTTCAGCACTGTATCCATCTCCTGCAGAATCCAATTTTGTAGGAGCACTGTGAGAAAGAATATTATTGATAGATCCTCTAATGAAAACCAGACGAAGAAGTGCCTAAGCTTATGAATCTTACTTGGGTAGGAGGCAGGCGCCTACTTGTTGCATAAAAAATGGGTCTTGCTGAAGAATACCTTTTTAAGACTTTGGGAGTGTTAACATTATAAATTAGAATACCCATAAAGTTTAGACTCTCCCAGCATCATGTAGCAGCTGAATGGCATTTTACGACTTGAATATACACTGGAATCCAGTCTACCTACTACACACATCTAACCTGCACTTAGGTTTCAGGTGCCTAATGAAGCAGGCTTTCTGAAGAAAGGTAGGCAAATTTGATTTATGAGTGAGGTAGCTCTGAAGGCCTTCAGAAGCAGACACTGTGTGCCTCAATTTAGAAATCTAAATTAGTCAAATTCCTTTCTGAACACATTCAAAGGTGCTCTCACTATATTAACTACATAAAGACAAAAAGGTTACTGATATTAACTTAAAAAAAAAAAATATCCACCTGTGCCTTCCAAAGGTGGGTGGCCTTGGGTCTCATCAGTCAAAACAGGATCATTTTTGCTTACAATATCCTCAGAGAGTACTCACACTTTTCCCTTCCCTTACCTAGGCCATGACATGGGCAAGCATGACTGCTGTTATTTCAGTCATTCCTCAACCACCTGGATGGAAAATGAAAGGATGGGAAAAGGACAGACGTGAAGCATGCATGTCTTGAACATCACTGATCACTAGTAAACAATCTGACCAAGAGGCTTCAAATGTCCCCACCATAGCTCTCTATTTCTGAGGAACTCCAAGCAAACATCTTCAAATGATCACATTACTTGACTGAGAAATCTGTCAGGGGGTAAAACTGAAGTAAGACTAAATGGCTCCTGAAACCCTGAAATACAGTGAGTGTAGTGTTTGGTAAAATTGTGTCTGCAGCACAAAATTGATGTATTCCTGTCACAGAATTTATTTCAGTCTGGGTAGACCAGGCTTAGGCAACAAGAGTTCTACCAGTTACACAAAAGAACTTCGTAAGCTGTGTTACACTGCACTCTTGTACAGAGCATTTTCCCTTTTGATGTTTACACTTCCCTGGACTGGACACACATAGTCTGAGAAAATAAAGAACAGAGCTCACGAGGACTTGAATTTTCCTTAACCTACACCAACAGTAACAACAATGACGGAAGCCACTTTCATGAGAAGATGACAAAGAGCTGGAGTAAAGGAATCATGAGAACAAAGTCCAGATCCTCATGGGAAAATAGTGTCTGACAGCAGGGTATGCTCTGGACTAGCTGTTTAAAGACTGTAAGCTGTGTAAACAACACAGGAATCAGTTGATCAAAGACTGTGTGTAGTAACAGCAATGTAAGATCACAGAAATCCAGCTTCCTTCAGTTTCATTAGATTATTCCAAAATAAGCAGAAGGCAGAGACATTAGAGGCAGAGACAGAACCATCCATGCAAGACACTAGAAACTCAGACAAGGTGAACATGTGTCACTGCTGTTATTATGAGCTGGGATGGAAAAGGGGGATCCTATAAAAGAGGATTCTCTGCTACGAAGTGCTCCTAAATTACAATGGATTAAGCAATCTGTTCTCAATGAAGGAAGAACTTTCACAGCCAAGCATGACCTCTTTAATTTGCTATGCCTGAGAAACTAAGGTCAGTAAGTCCTGAAGTCTCTTATCTTGAGCACAGAAAGTCATGTATCACCTCACTTAGATGCAATATCAGGAACAAGCTTAAAAAACACCCACACAGCAACCTGCTGAAGTGGCTATCAGGGACATTTTATTTTGTTGGCAGTGAGCAGAACTATGTCTGAGCTCTGAGAAGAAATCAAGGGGGGAATTCTAATTGTTATCCCGAAGAACAACTCTGCTTAGGCTGTAGACAAAAGAACTGGATGCACTAGGTAGCTAAAGAGCTGACTCACATTAGCTACGTCCAACATTAAAGTCACAACTGCTTCTTTGTAAAGGAGAATGACCATCTCCTTATTTACATAACACACTGTTCAAAATGCCTGACTTCACCTGCACATACTTCTGACCTATGTTGGTTCCCAGTGGACACCAACCACTGGCCAGCATCGGTCTTCCTCTTCAAATGCTAGAAGAATGTTTGCCATGGACATCATCATGATGTTCCAGATATACAAGTTGAACCTCCACATTCATACACTGAAGAACCAGACACTCTTCCTTTTTTTCATGAGTAAACAATTATGGTAGAACTCCTTGCCTTCGCTATGCCGACACTGACTTTATGGCAAACCAAGATAACGTATCAATCTCCAGTAAGGGTGGGTTCTCATGGGACAGATCAGTTTTGAGACACAAGGGGAAGGGGGAAGCGAAAGGGAAATCAAAAGTAGCAGCAAGGCAAAGTGGATTAACTACCTGCTTCTAACCAAATCTAGTCCTTGGGTCTCTGATGTCATGCAATACCAGTACAGTAAATTGGTTGAGATGTAAGGTCAGAGGTAGACCTCATTCTGAGCGCACCTTTGGTGCGTACCTAAGAACCCCTGTGAAGTGTGATGTCTAATGCAGCGAAAATCTATGTCAGGTACAAAGTGATCAGCCGTCTTCCCAGAATCACTGCCCCACTCCAATCGGCTCTGAAAACTGAAACTGCTCATCACACATCCCATTAGGTCTATGTGATGGGAAAGGACTGCCATCAAGAAAGTTTTGAACAAGATTTGTGTCTCAGCAGCAGAGGGTGGAATCTTCAATGAATATAAAGCAGCCAGGGAACCTTTTGTTTGAGGCTGAAATAAAGAACAAGTTAAGGCAAAGGGAGATGCTGAATGTCAGACTTGTCCTCTTTTGCAGCTGCAAAGACCACAAGAGATTTGCTGACACTACCTGTAGAAGTGGAATCCTCCACACTGTAGGCTGTGTCCACCCTGGACTGACGGTAACCTGTAAACACAGCTTGGGAAATTGCTGTTGTTTCTAAAAGAGCAAAAAGAAAGAATCCACAGCATTGGTACAAAGAGGACGAAAAAACCTTGAAAATTTGCTAATTGAATCTAGTAGCAAGCAAACAGGGTCAGATAGTTTGCCAGTCAAAATGCAGTAAAGCTGAAGAATAACATATTTTCCCAGACTGTCCACTTGCTTGAGATGAGGACAGGCAGTGAATGGCAATAAAACATGATTCAATCTTCATCTGCTGCATTAGGGTAATGTATGTGGTTTCCAGCACCCTCCACAAGAAGTCCTCAGAACATCTCTGATCATCCATGTAAGTCTGTCCAAGCTCTATCATTGGAGCAAACTGGCTCTCCCATAAAAATTTATAGGAAAGAGCAGGATAGAAAGGAGACTGTTGTAGGTTTTAGTCATTAGAAGTGCTATAGCAGATCCAACACCCACATCAACCTAGACAGACCAGTGAACAACAGAATAATCCAGAGAATGAAGTCATGAGCTCACAATCTTTGATAGGGGCAATGCAGTCTGGGACCTGCACCCCTGTGCTCAACAGCTGCAGCCTGTATTAAGGAGAAGAAATGCAGCAGAAGGTGTATTTTGTATGTACTGAACCATGAGATGAAGAATATCTTCTCCAGAAGGGGCAAGGATACTCTTGGTGCCAGTGAACTTCTGCTGCAGGCAGCAGACACTGAGATGGGTGTGCAAAACCACCCAGACAATGACATACTCCAATATCCATATTCTGTTCCGACAAGACTCCTTCCAAGCCTGGCATTCCCACCAGTACCAGGAGATGGGGTAGAACTGTGGCTTTGCGGAGAAAAGTAAAATAGCCAATGCTCCTGAAGTGCTCAAAAAGCCAACACAAACGTGTAATGGGTCAACATTGGAGGACGCAGCACAGACATATGATACCTTCCCCAATTTTTACAAGTAACAAAAATCAAGCTGATGATACCGTGTCCTTTCCATGTATAGTAAAAAGGAAACAACAACAAAAAACCTTTTCAGTCTCAAGCAACAAACTACTAACACACCCATGTATGTACATGGAGAGACATGAATAAAATGATACACTTTAGAAGTCTTCTTTACTACCAGCATGTAAAATTTCTGGTGCTAGATGGGTGTCAAAGTAAGGTGGAATGAACCTACCTTTAAAATTCAACAGTCCCATTCACCTTAATAGCCTTTGGTTTATATTCTTAATTAGCAAGAAACATCAGCTCCCAGCTACTCTTAATGTTTTAGCAGTCCACTTATTTAGTTTGGAAGCAGCACTAACTACAGATACTACTCAAATAGCATAAAATCTTCAGTATAATCTCTTCCTCATTACTGTCTCCAGCTTCTCCCTGCTCTTCTTTTTCTCAATGGCTTTCAGATTCTCTTGCCTTTATGCTGTGATTTAAAAAAATTTGTTTACAAAAGGCACCACGAGGGTTGCAAGATTTCCATTACAATTTACTTTTAAGTTGCTGGTTTACTTGACTTTCTAATTCATCCTAATGGAAAATATTTGAATGAAATTATGTGTCAGACCATTTGTATATTTGCAAGACCAATCATGCACATGAACCTTTCAAGAATTCCCTGATATTGACTGCAAAGACCATTAAACATCCTATTTGAGTGGTTCTAAGAGATGGGTGCTGAGGATTTCAGATTTTTTTGTGACAGGATTTCTGACAGCAGCTTTTTTCATCTTTCCTCTCATGCTGCTTGTTGTTACCCTGCACAATGTAGTTCACAACCCCTCAATTGCACTGATTACAACTCTTTATAGGATCATATTATAAATCAGATCAGCAAAATTACTGTGCTGAAATCATTCTCTCTCTTTTTTGTGTGTGTGCAAATCTAGATCATTCCACTGATCTGGTTTACAGCATAATGCTAAAAACAATTGGCACAACTAGGAGCTTGAAAAACTGTGGGAACTTCTTAAGTGGTTTTACTACTGAACAAAAACATACTGTGGAGCTACACCTTAAATTGGTCAAGTAAAGAAAGGTGTTGTTACCTATTAGACATACTGGGTGCACATTATGCTGTTTTTTTTTCCAGTCTTGATACTCTCTCCCTCATAAAATATTGAAGTTATTTGGTTCATGGTTCTGTCATACTTAATAGCAGCTGTGTATTTCAGTATAAGAATGAATATAAAACACAAACCTGTGTAATGACAACTACTACAGCAATGCCAGTAGATGTTGGAGTGGAATCCCACTGAAGAGGTCTGCCATGAGATTTCTTCATTCTGCCTATTGTCCAACCCATACACAGACTCAACAATAAATATAGCATTTGTATCTGTAAGACTATGTCACACACTATTGAAAACAAAAGAAAAATAGTCACAACAAAAATAAAGTTCTTTTCTAAAGCAAAAAGAATGTTTTATATAGCCACAAATGAAGGATGGACATTTATGTCTCTCTATCACCTTTAGTCATAATTTTTACAGTAGTTTGACTAGATGAGATTGTTTTGCCACAAAATATGGATATTTTGAGTAATTTCCAGTGACAAAACAGACCACTATCAGCTTTCCTCTAGTTATGCTGCAGTTCTGCAACAACACAGACACATCCTTCCAAGTCCCATTCTTGGGTCAAAGACGTCTGGGCTCAGGAGTCCATCTGCATAAATATACTTATAAATGCTAAAGAACTAAAATCATATGTATGCTAATCACACTGCAAATATAAACCATGATGAAATTAACTCCTTTTTTTTCTCTGAAAACCTTTTGTTCAAAAGTCAGATAGTTGCACTGTACTTTAAAGTAATTGCACTGTACCTTAAGGATACAGTAGCTTGCAATAGAAAGCACAAATATTTAGGACAAATTCCACTCTGAGATACTTAAAGAGGAAAATATAATGAATAGCCCTAACACAAACTTCATTTGGAGTGACATCTTGCCTGTATTTCATTTTATTAAATGCAAACTACCTTTGCCTCATTTTGCTATGTCCATTTTTTCCCTTTGTTTGGGAACAATTAACACATACACCATAAAGTTACATTATTAATCAGTGTCTCAAACCTGTGTTTGAAGCTCTATCTGAATACAGAAAACTTCAAGATAGAATATATTAAAAGTCTTTACTTGTTAGCCTTGCTGAAGTACTACTGATGGTAGAAAGAACTGAAGATTCTTCCTAGGTGGTTGTTAGCTTTAGACCTGATCAGCTGGGCTGTATTGTTAAAGATTAATGTACTTTGACATTTACTAAAAATACTGGAATAGAAAATATTGTCCCTGTACAGAGATTAATATGCACACAAGGGAAGTATGTTGAATGAAGATCAGCTACAGTATTTCCCTGACAGCAAACACTAGCAAAATATAACAGAATTCAATATGTTATTCCTGGGATATATCTGGTATTCTCACAGTCTGTATGCTTAAATGCTTCTTAATGTATTCCAACACCTTTGCTGTTTAAGAAATGTGAAGAGCTTTTAGTAAATACAAGCTTGTTCATTCTTTAGTAAAATACAGTGGCACTGATTTTGGACAAAATGATCTTGAAAGTATTTTACAATGCTAGCTATGGAGACACAGTACTTGCTAGAAAAAATTATTACGTGAACCAAAGGCATGCCAAACCAGTGTCCCAAATCCAAGCTAGAGAAATGACTGAGCAAATCAGGATGTTCTAGAGAGCATTTTATTTTCTATCACTCCTTAAGATAACTTGCTTTATAAGATATAGCCAGACATCATCTCTCAATCACATCTTGGATACAGATATCGCTCAGTTTCAGTGTGGCAACAATTCAAGTGGATTCCCAGACAAAATGGTGTAAGACAAAAATTCAGCACCAGCCTTAATCTTTGACATCTCATACACCTTGTCAGAAAGTGAGAAGGTTGAAAGAAATTTCTAAAGTTACAATAATCCTACGATATCCAGGGTCAGTGTAAAGTCACATGCTACTGAACTGACACCATAGTTATCTGGTTTCATCACAATTCATCTTTTTTTGCCTATTCAACAGGCATAATAATATTATTTGACTTTCACATTTCAATCTTACGAAAAAATAACACCATTATTTGTGATGCTTTTGAGTATCAGCATTACTTGTGTGATTTACACAATTAACTTGAGTGATAAATTAGACTGAGGGTTAGGTGTTTATATATGGTAAAGACTAACTGATGGTATGAAAAGAGTAATTGTTTAGGACAGTATCTGAACATGTTTCTAGAAAGCAATTCTGGTACCACTGCAGTGAACAGAAATTCTACCATTTATTTTTAACTTGGATTTCTGTTCTGATATAGGAAAAATGGTAGCACCTTCCACTTTCAAACTACACTTCTTCCTAACAGACAGAATTGTAATTGACACTGAAGCTTTCCACACTTCTATTACTTCACCTCTTCTACTTGTTTGGGAACCACAAACCTTAAAAACAGTAAGGATATCTGAATTTCAGCTTATTGATTGAAAAAATATTTTATTCTTAATAAACTTTGCCTTAAGCAAGTAAAAGTTGGCTGTTCACATTAACACTCACGGAGAAAATCTAACGTGCAGCTACTCTTTCTGAAGTTCTGGGTGGGTAGTTAATACTGGTCTTCCCACTGTGGAGGAGTTATGACTACCTCCATATTCTTGATTTAATTTCATTTCAGAAGAAGGAAAGGTTAATAACACAGTTGCTGGAAAGGCTGCAAGGAGCGCTAACTGAAAATGTTAAAACAAGAAAGAGGTAATTACTGTGGTGCCAAGTGCCATCAAGAGGCTGTTAATTCCAACTGCAAGCTTCTAAATGAACTCTAAGGGAAATATTTTTCTGTTTAGGCTGTTAATTCTCCAATGGTATCCCATCACCACAGTACTACTTTCTTGAGGTTTTTCAAGCCAATCAAAAGGCTTAGAAGGACCCCCCAGAGCTTCAAAGGTAAACTACAGAAAAAACCTCCCTGCCCCAACAGCACTTAACCCTGAAGAACACAGCAGGAGTAAATTAGTGCATTTGGGGAAGGGGTGTTATAGGAATTAAGTTCCAGTGATAACTCAGAATATTTATAGAGAGTGGAAAAAAATATTTTGTTAACATAATGCTTTACATAAGCATTTTTTGCATCACAGGAGTCATATCATTCGTGTTGCAAATGGCTGATGTTTTTTGTTATAACCAATGTTAAATTTGCTAGTGAAATGACACACCCCATAAAATGTGATTAGGTTTCCTAAAAAATTTGACTATTCTAGACCATGCAAACTCCACAAAACCCTTTAAGGTACCAAAACATTTGCTCATGTGATAGGCACCTATTTCAATGTTTGTAGGAAGGAATCTTCAGACAAGAAAATACTTTAAAAAATCCTAAACAATATCAGAATTGTATAACTTTAAATGCAGTTACTGTAAAGAGAATGAAATCTGTTTTTTCAGAAGACTTCAGTATTTCAAAATTAAATTTAAAAATTTAATTAAAAAAAATCCAGTGCTACTGTACAGTCCAACAATGGCATTTGCTAATGTATCATACAGATTAATGTGTAGAAGTATGTAAAAAACAGTAGACAACCATACTCACATTCTGACAAACTTCCCATAAAAGGTACTCCTATCCCATCTTTAGAATAACTGATGGAAGAATAAAAAGATTATATTTTTAGGTGAGTCTTACATGCATGCTGTCTCTTAAAAGTACATTTAGGCAACAATGTAGTTCTAAAAAGTCAGTCCTATGTTTTGTTACAATTGACACAAAAGAGATCATGTACTGATCTTTACAACACAATGCTCTGGAAGTCTCAAGACCTGAAAGTAAAAATAAACAAAGATACCTTGAGAAATGCAGGTAGTTGGCAAGAGCTGAACCAGCCTGCAACAGTAATGCAACTGTCAACACCCTTAGTACAGTATGCATAGGTCCACGCTTCTTAAGTGTTTGCCATAGGGACTGTGCATATATACAAGCAGTTACGAAGTATGCTAGGACAAGCAGGAAAAAGAACTCGTGCAACCCTGTGGGGAAAGGGAAAAAAGAAAAAAAGGAAAAAAAAAAAGAGGAAGAATAAATACGGGTTAGTTTTTGTAAAGAAACATTGCTGCCAGCAGTAAATAACTAAACTATGTTGGGTATTTTTATAAAATCACAGGGAAATACATAGTAACTGTCACCTAAAAGTGATAGTACAGCTAAAATAAGTAAATCCTAGCCTATTTTACCCAAGAAAGTCAATGAAAGAGCTATTATTTGATCTGATAAAGTATTTTCTATTCAACAAAAACTTTTTTTGAGTGTAGGAGAGATTCTGTTCAAATAGGAAGAGGTTTGCAGATATTACTAAAATAGTATGAAGTGGCATACAGCTTCTTGATAAACAGAAAATAATTGTAGCTCATATGATAAGTCAGAAACATATTTATTAAAGGACTCACTTTTAACCCTTTCCCCTGCCCCTCTTCAATTTTTAAAGGCATAATCTGAGATGAGAGAAACCCAGAAAAGACTGCGGTTGAATCTGTTCAACCACAGGGTGTCACTCTTCCTCCACAGAAAATAGTAAGTCCAAGTGGCACTGTTGACCAAGACGGAAAATTTTTAGATAAAGAAAAATGGGATGAAAAATAGCACACAGAGTAAGTTCACAGAATGGATTTTGTTTTTTCAATTTGAAAAAATGCCCCAAGTTTTTGATTTTATGTATAAATCAGAAATCCTCCAATTTTTAGTCTAGAAGTAGTCCAGTAAAATGCTTCCCTGAAGACTTGCATCCTGACAATCTATTTTGTTGACTGGAAGCTTTGGAACCCACAATATGAGCTCTCAAAGGGTCAAAACGAGCAAGCTACAAGCAAATATGGGTAAACAGATGCTTCTCACAGAAAATTTGTTTTCCTTATCCAACCTTCCTTGAAACCAAGTAGTGCCCATAAAAATCAGATTCTGAGCAGTGTTTTTCCTTCAGCAAGAAAATAACGGCGAATAACTTTTAACCAGCTCCACAAACAGATTAGAAACAGTGCAATCATACACATTTCAATATCTAAGTTGAAAAACATTAGAACTGGATGAGTTCTGAATAGTTGCTATTACTATAACTTCTATGGCTAAACTGAATTATCTTTGACATGCCTACAGTGAAATGAGAGAGGAAAAAAGCATAAGGTAATAAAGATTCCTAAAAAAAACCAACAAAAAAAACCCAAACTCTGCTTCTCTTGCATACCTACCCAAAAGCACAATTTATGAATGACAAAAATATGCATTTCAGATCAAATCTGTTATTCTTTCTTTTACTTTTTATCTTTCTGCTTCAAAAAACACCCACTGACGTTGGCAGGGATTCTGTAGATGAGTTATTTCTCACTGTGATGAATGGGTACACATGGAAAACTCTTTAAGAAAATGAACTAGCTTTTAATAAACATTTACAATAGAAAGCTCCTTCCAACCAAAGACAGATTGCGGATGATTGGCTTGAGACCAAAAGGATTTAAGAGAAAGTTGCACTGAAATACAACTATGAAGAACACAGAAAGGTAATTTTCAACCTGTCTTTAAGTTTCCTGACTTTCAAGTAACCTAGAGTTGACAGAGAAAATAAAACTTATCTACCTTAATCTGAAATACCTAACTTCATCTTCAAAATGTTACCTTGTCAACTGCCCTTAGAAATCCTAGCTTCCACTGTTATTATGTCTTATGTAAAAAACTCACTACCATGCAAAATGATAAAAGATTACTTGCCAGGCTTCCTCTCCCTCAAGGCAAACATTTCACTATGTTACAGTCTCAAACACTTTCCTTATAGTCCATTTAATTTTGAGATCTTCTGTGTCAGGCCACACATCTCCAGTGGAACATGACCTAACTAGAACCATCTGTAACTATGCATTTTTTAGTTGCCTGAATGAAAGAACCACAAAATGAAGCTAGATCTTCTCTCTGATACCCTAATGCTCTAAGCTGCACACCTCTCTGGAAAAATGACAATTATTATTCCCCAGAAATGCATTAAAGAAAACCAAAACCAAACTAAACCCCAAAACCAACCAAAAAAAAACCCAAAACAAACAAAAAAACCAAAAACCAACCTGACAAAAAACCCACACAAAAAAGCCCCAAACCAAAAAGCCCTTAAAACAAACAAAAAAACCCCCAAAGAAACAAAAAAAACACCCCCCCCCGAAAAAAAACCCAAACCAAAGCAAAAAACCCAAACAAACCAAACATGAAAAGAGAGAGCAAAGGAGACATGAAATTCTCTTCAGTTCTTTGTAAGTAGACACAAGCACATAACCTCAGGATTTATGGCCCCGATGCAAGTTTTAACTCTGACAGAGGTGTTCCTCTGCAACTGTGGAAGAAATGCCATGTACAGCTCATCCTGTTTCCTACTCGTTATATCTAAATATGTGCATCTAATGCATTTACTCAGCACGCAAGCTGTTCAGAGCTCAAAATCTGCCTACAAAATTAATACAGAGCTGAGATACCTCTCTAGGAGGTCTGTACACCACTTCTAGTAGCCACACAATGTCTTATAGCTGCTCTGCCTCTTGATTTAGCAAGAGAATGCTACTGCTGTTTTTTAAGAATTAGTAAATTAACCTTATCAGTTCTGGATATGGATTCACCAAATAAAACCTGCCAACTAAGTTTGTAGATTAAGAAGCACAGTTGAGAAATTAAAGAGACAGGTAAGTCAATTTATAAGCCTTGAAAAATGAATGATTAATAGTGCTAATTTCTTACAGATTCTGCTAAATGTTTCAGGGAATATTTTCTTCCCTCTAGAAAGGGAGGTGCCTTTGACCAAGAATAAGCGCAGGGCATATGATTTTGAGCATAGCAATCATGCTCATTCTGGGTATGTAGACTGAATCTGCATATGAAGGCAGACTAAACATATGGGACTCTTCCCTTACAACAGGCCTAGGTTAGTGACAGGCTGATGAGGCCTCCCAGAGCAGTGCAGCTAAGCACTGTAGTGAAGCAGATATTCGGTTGCTCCAGATTGTCCAAACCATACAATTTTATAGGTATTTCTCTCACTGCTGTCTTGAGCCACTTCTAAGAGGTTTTTCCTTGCATGCCTAAGGATTAAAAATTGCATTTTAAAAATAAAATAAAATCTGGACTAACAAATATTTAATCTGCAGTCTGTGACAAAGATACTTAAAGACCTAAACACTGAACTGGCAAAAATTTTTATTGTTGCACAGAATAAAACTTTACACAGCTAAGGCACTCAATGAGTTCAATAAAAATCAAGGATTAAATTCACATTCAAGTGGAAATTTACAATTTCAACATAGGAAAAATACCTGTCAACAAAGAGCTATCTTCACTAACTTCCCTTTTGCATCTGTACTTCCAGTTAGGCAAGTTTTGGAAAGTCAGTCTAAAGAGTTTTCTGTAATGCCAGAAAACAAAGTTTACTCTCCATGAGAAAGCAGAATATAAGAGCCTCTACCATCCATTCCCCATACTTCTGCAAGCACAGTTAAGTACTGATTTCTTTGGGTGATCAAATTCTTAACTTACAAATCTAATTTTAAGAAAAAAAATCTTACCAGATTCCCCTGCGCTAAAGTGATCTAATGGATTGCCTTCTGCATCTGGGTTTAGTAAGACCATTTCAAACTGAATATCCTCGGATTCAGAATAATTCTCCTCGCAGGTAAACTTGTCTACATAAAACACATACCATGTTTCCGGATAAGGAATCTGGGACACTGTCAGATTTTGCTCTGTGTGGTTCACAGTCACTTTGGAAGAAAAAACAAAAATAGGATTAAACATTTGATGAGTTTGTTTTTTTAGAAAAGTCATATTTGAACAAAGATAAAACTTAAATCCACATCATGATATACAGGTTATAAACAACAAACAGTACCAAACAGTGTTTGCTTTCAAAGCCAGCCGTAACACCAGAGATTAGATTTCCAATTTCATCTTTTGTTTCAGATGGGTAGAGACAAGAGTTGGTGAAGATACATGCTTCATTCCATCTCTCAGCTTTTAAGCTCACTGGCAGGGCTCCTTTCTGCCACAAGCCAGTAACTGCATACTGTGTCTCCTACACTTAGCACATTTCTGTCCCCTAGTACAGTACCAACAGGACTAGCTATTCCACAAATACTTCTGCAGTATGAAAAATACCTTTGTGAAATTTATTCTGTTCTGTTTTCAAAGACATTTAGAGCACCAAACAGGAACAGCCATGTATGATCTCAGTAAACAACAGCATGCACGCATTAAAGGTGCAAATTAGCATATTTTACAGCATCTTCCTAACAGACTGAATTTCAATTGACAGCTAAGGCCTGAGACCAGTGTCTAATAAAACTGCATGTTTCAAATCAGATTATATTTAAAATCAACTACGCAGGAGTCTGAAGTTTCATCTGCTCACCAATCTTACCACTGTTTCTCCTAAAAGCAACTATTAACCAAGCACGGTCTCTTCAAAATAAACGTTTGCTGCAACTGAAATCTGTAGCTATGTATGTCGGGGTGAAACTGCAAGAACTGCAAATACTATTACAATGATTACTGAACTCGAGTGCTGATCAGTTCAACTATAAATGAAAGCCATCTCTGTAGAAGAAACAACAATATAATGACTGGACTGTAATTATTTAAGCTTAATAGTTTGAAGATGACAATGGCCAAGCCTGAGGAAAAATTTTCATTTGAAATCTACAAAACAAGCTATTTCTTCCTTTTACGTAAAGGCCTTTCCAAATGAAAACATATTTAAAAAACAACCCTTAGCAAACTCATTATCCCTAAACATTTTGTAGGCAAAATTTAGAACTTATTCCTAACTTGAAGCCTACCTTGAAAAACATTTATGTGATTTAAATAAACTTGTTTCAACTTCATTATTTTCTGTTATCTAAAGGTGCAAACTGATCAACATTATGATCCAGTAAGAAACGTATAAATTTCTTTGTAGCAATTGTCATGAAGTACAAATTCAGACACAAGAATCACAATAAAAAAAAAAAAAATAGTGTTTTAACACAGGTAATTTTTCTTGTTCAGGTAATGATAAGAATGTATTCAATTCTGGAGCTACATACCTTATCAGATTATACAAAGTGAACCAGCTCTCTTCAAAACAACCAATATTTTTAAAAACACAGATTTTAGCTTTCATATGATGCTTAATTCAAATGAAAGGCAAACTGCAGCTGACAGGGTTAGCTTTACTCTCCACCTCAACCCTCAGCTGAGTTCTGACACACTGTTATTTGCATCAAGCCTAAAGATCACACAGAGTGTATTTTACCATTTCTCCATTAAATCTGCAAGCAAACACACAGGAAATGAAGATAAAATAAAAATGCAACTGATTTTGCCCAAGATCCACAAACAGATCCAACTCACCCTGTGGTCACATCATTCTTAAACACAGTAGAAAACAGCGATACACCACTGGGACAGACAGGAGTGACGGACCAACTGCTAGTCATTTCAGCAGCACTTCATGTTCAGCTCAGATCAAGAGTAAGGGAGCTACATCCTTAGAAGTGACATCTGTGTAAGATTTCACTGTGACAGCATTCCAGGAGATCAATTTGTTACTCTAGGGATTCTGGCCGCACAGAGGAAATGTATTTTTAAAAGAAGCTGTATTCATTCAAGATATATTTGAATGAAGTTTCTAATGTTAATTTAATTTCTTAGAGGAAAATTTATGTTTTAAGTGGGTTTCACAACATTACGATGAATAAATGGTAAAAAAATTATTTCAGTATGTTTGTCTTCCAGTTACGTAACTGGATGCTTCAGTTTTTTACTGTTCTTTTACATTTAGATGGATACTCAAGTTAAGCTTTATCTGATTAGCTCATCTTTGCTACTGTATTAAAAATTTTCTAACATGTTTTGTATCTCAAAGCATGACAGGTTTGTGCCTTCATGAAAATGAAAATACAATTTAATTTTTGCTTTCTCATCTTTGAAAAATGCCATTTCCATGGAACTGGGGAACAAGACCCTCCTGACAAATGAGAAATGTTCTTTCATAAACAACAGAGTAACAAGATAACCTACCTATTCTGTACTGGTATAATTCCCAGCTCAAATATTAAAAACATATGAATGTGAGATTCAGTGATGAATACCAAATTATAAAATTAAAGGGTGAAAGAACATTAAATGATAACACAGGCAACATCTAAAGTAATGCAGCAAAACCCAGATTAATTTTTGCAGATAACATTACAGACAGAAAAAAAAAAAAAAAAGAACCTCTGGAAAAGTAATGATTATAAAGTTGTAAAAGAAAATCTTCGCAGGTACAAAATTACACCTTTTTACTGTGTACTTGGGCTATACTCCCACCTTACAAGCATTCATGTCAGAATTTTAGAGGTAACTGCAGCAGGCTGCCTCTAATTTCTTTCATTCCACTGCAATAAAACGCAAACTGTACATTTGTAGCTGCAGCTCGAACTGTACATTTGACTGACCTAAGCATTAGATTCTCAAGTTCTTCAGTTTCATATTACAATAATATTCTTTGAAAATTCTTTCAACATTAGGTTTTTTATGGTAAAGTTGGAAGTAAAAAAACAAACAAACAAACTTTTATTTCAAGCTAAGTTAAAGAAAATCTCTGTACTGAATGAGGAATGAAACTTCAGCCAAACATGTACCCTTTCTGAGCTGTGCACAAGTGAGAGCATGAGGCTAGAACTGCTCATAAAGTTTGGCTGTTTGAACTGAAGCCATTACTAGTCAAGGATTGTTCATTTTGCAGCAGTGAAATAAATCATAACTTGCAAACAAAGTCTTCTGGAGTGATGCAAACAAAGTAATTTTACTTCCTTGTAATAATTCTTAATTACAGAAGGACGAAGTCGTGCTTTTACTTCACTTGATGCGAAGTCCAAATTCACTGAAGTAAATGTGCATGGGTAACTTCACAGGGTTCTAAATACACAGAAAATTTAATTAGTAAGGGGAAAAAAGCAGCAACTCACTTGTCAGCTGAGCTTTGGAGAACTTCTCTGTACAGCTCTGATCTTCGATGCCATTCTGCAGCTTCTGCCACTCCTGTGCTTGAAACAGGTGAAGTCTAGCTGCTTTTGTCACAGCTACTGCTACGTTCTTGATTCTGACACACAGAACAGCATGGTCACCTTGATTTTTAAAAAATAAAATCAACTAATCTGCTTTGATGTCCGTTACAGACAAAAAGCTAGTGTGGCACAGAGGTTTTTTTATCAGTAGCAGCACTAAAGCTTCACTTTATTTCTTAAACTTTTACCACTACTTCCCATAAAATTCTTCAAGCTCTTTCAGAAAATAATTTCTATATATCTCTAACACAATACTGCATGCACAGTTTCCTGTGATGATACTTAAACAAACCTTTGCCCTAACCCAAATGTCATTAGCCTTCTCTACTACAGCCTTCCCTACTCCCTCTTTTTTAATACAGAATTTCAGACATTTTATTTACTTCCACCCCAAATTTTATTTTCCCAAGTTAAGGCAGTGCCTCAACCAGTTTCAATAACTGGTTCAAAGTCTATTGTTTTATGACCTTAGTAGCATGATTATGAGCATCATAAAATAGCTCTTGAATCTAATACCAGAAGAAGTTACGTAAATTGGCCTTCATATTATGGAGTGATTAGAGCTAAAATACTTAATTGTAGATGACAGACATCAAATCGATACAAAGAAAATCAGACTTCAAAAGTGTTCTCTAATGTGTCAGTCTACCTATAGGCTGCATCTTGGCCTAGAGAAATACTTTAACCATTTTAGAATTAGCTTATTTGACACAATTATCTTGTCTGGGTAATTCCATAATCCTCAAACTTACTTTGATAAATTCTTTCATTATATGCTGCCATATAATTCTTTAATGTAACAGTGCCCTAAATTAGAAGAGGATTTAATGATGAAAAAACAATTAGTACTGCAAGAGCACAAACTTATTGAAATTTAAGCAAGCTTTGTATGTTTTTTAAACCGTCAGAGCAATCTTCTCTCCCACCTAACCTAGGCACCAGCTGGATGTGAGTCAATGGACTACTACCAGCTTCAAATAAGGCTTTGCCAGGAATATCTTCTTGTTCAGAACCAGCTGCAAGACAGCAGTCCTGAAATAAAATCTCAAAAAAGGTGATCTTCTGGGATCTGTAAAATGTTCTATGGACTATAGTTTATCTAAGCTGCTAATAAAAGATTTTGAAAACTTAACATACGGCTCTTAAAAAAAGACCTTGTGGCTTCACTAAGACCGCAAATACATGCAGTTGTAGAATAAATTACATTTGAACACCTAAACCACTCATCTTGAGCCTTAACATTCTTTTCTCAGATTTAAGCAATGCTCTTTTCTTTAGACCTATATAGAGCACTTCTACAAATATCTTCTAGGACAGCGATAATTAACTGTTTTCAAATCACTACCCAAGCTATGCCCACCTTATCTATCATTTCTCATTCAATGCTGGAAGGTCACATTCCAATTCTTAGGGCTTATGTCACGTTTTCCTTCATCCCACTAGATTTTGTTTCTTGCAAACATTTTTGTTTTCCTCTCACAGGCCTCCTCCAGTCTGGGAGGAAGCCCGAGTATGATCTTCATGGTTGTCTTTTGAAGCATTCCACAGACTTTTTGTAGAATCACAGGATCAATTAGGTTTGAAAAGACCTTTAAGATCAAGTCCAACCATTACCCCAGGACTGTCAATACCACCACTAAACCATGTCACTGAGGGCCTATCTACGTGTTTTTGAAAACACTTCCAGAGATGGCGATTCCACCACTGCCCTGGGCAGCCTGTTCCAATGCCTGACGCCCTCTCTCCAAAGACACTGTTCCTAACATCCAATCTAAACCTCCCCAGGCACAGCTTGAGGCCGTTACCTTTAGTACTGTCATTTATTATTTAGGAAAAGAGACCAACCCCTACGTCACTACAACCTCCTTTCAGGCTGCTGTAGAGAGCGATAAGGTCCCCACAGAGCCTTCTCTTCTCCAGACTAAACAACCCCAGCTCCTTCAGCTGTTCCTCATAGGACTTATTCTCGAGACTCTTCATCAGTTTCCTTTGCCATGAAGCTAACTCAGCCTAAGCTACTGAAATACTGAGCCTGTAGGAAAGGCATGCTGACTAGCACAGCCTCGTTGTATATGGCACTCACTAAGCTTGCATCTATTCTGCAAAGGAAAACGTCTGTGTAGTACAGCGTTAATTCCAACCTGTATTTGTGCACAGGCTATTTTAACAGGATTCTAGCCCACTGCTAGGCCTCTCAGAACTAACAGTCAAGAATTATTACTAACGAGGAGTTAATAACACAGGGAAGAAAACCCATCTGGAAGGGATCAGGCAAGAATTTACGTCCTGGTGCACGGTGACACTAGAAACGCCCAGTGACGTGAAACAGCCACGTGCAGGGTCCAGCACAGCTCTCGCTTGGTGGAGTTCCGGGGGGAAGAATCAGAGATTCATATCAAAGTTGAAACACCCGAGCGCTCCCAGCTACTCCCGCCACGTCAGGCCGCGGCACACGAAAGGCGGCGCGCCGCCCAGCGCCCACAGCGGCATTTTTCCCTTCTCTAGTGAATAGCGGCGCTGCCGGGTTCCTACCAGCTCCTCTTCCGTTGCTTCGGAACGCGGGATCCCGCTCCTGACACAGCTGCCCCTCCGCTGCCCGCAAACGGCGCGTATCAGACTTGTTGCACACTCCGCCCGAGGCATCCCACTCTAATGGCTCACACCAACAGCTCCCCTCCCCCGCTCCTCCCTCGAGCACCCACCGTGGAACTGGAACCGCGCCACCGGCCGCCACGGGTCCCGCCGTGCGGCGGCGCTGACGAACCCGCCCCGCAGCGTTTTGCCGCCGGCGCCCCACCAGCGGGAGGCGGCGCAGAGGAGCCACAGCAACCGCCACCGCATCCTCGGGACCTGCCGCCGGCGACCGTCCCCACCGCCGGCTGGCACCGACGCGTCACGTGACAGCCTACCTCCCGCCCGGGTTACAAGCTGCCGCGGGACAGCCGAGCGGGAGGGCGGGAGCCGAACGAGAGCCAATGGGAGCCGCGCGAGAGGGATCCGTTAGTGGGGAGCAGTCCACTCTAGGCCCCTCCCCGACTATGACGTATCCATTGCTGGGTTCAGCCGTAAGTTGAGACCCAGCGTCGTAAAATACGACAGTCGCCATTAAAGGCGGAAGTAAAGCCTTGGTCTTTTTGTGCCGCTGCCGCTCGGTTCAGAGCAGCGAGTTCTGCTGTTCGGACGCGTGGGGAGAGATGAAAGGCGTATTTACATGGAGGCTCTTGCTGCGGCTCTGCCTGTGAAATCTGCGGGGGAGCGGCGGCTTCGGTCCTCTTGGCTCATGCGCAGTCGAGAGACCGTGACGCAAGGCAGTGTGTGTGTGTGGGATGAAGACTGTTGCCGTAAAGCGCGGACGATGTCGGAGCCGTCTGTCTTCGAGAAGCGGTTGCTGGTGACGGTGGCTCGGGCTGCGTTCGCTCAGACTCGGACTCGGGGGGAGCGCATCGGTTTCTGCGCTGCCGGGTTTGCCTTAGAGGCTGTCTCGCCGGTGTCGTGTATCAGTTGTCTGGGGATGTCCTGCGCCTCCTGGCGGTGGGAGCCGGTGCTCGGCCTCAGCCGCGGTGGGGTAGCGGGTGGTACGACTTTCAGTGAGCTCTGCTCACTCTCTAGTGCTGTGGGTCGTGCTGGAGAAAAAGAAAATTCAAATCCGTATTAAGCTTGAGCCCGTCAGCGTGCTCAGAGCCTGAAACTGCGAAAGGACTAGATCTCTGTGTACCCCCCCCCCCCAGCTTGGGAGGCTGGAGACGATGTGAATAAGCCCTGCTAAACCTGAACGCGCAGGGTGAGCTTCTTATGTACACGACTGTACCAGAGAAAAATGCCACCTGGTAGCCAGGAAATCGTTGCTTCTTACGCCTAGCAGTTGTGACAGAGGGTTGCATGTTGAGAGTAAATATTGTGGGTTAGGAGATTAGAGTGTTTAGTTCTCCGTAATTTATAAAATTAATGGTGTAAAGGTATTTTAGACTGGCAGTTGAATGTAGCATGGATGCGCCTGGTTGGAATTGGTTTTGGTTGAATTTTTTTTTTGTGGGGGTGGGGGAGTGGGTGCTGTGAGCACTGCTGCTTTCTTTTGTTATAGCATGGACTTTTACACTCTTCTTTTAGTTCAACAGTATGCAGTTGTGGACATTCTCAATAGAATAATGTTGATGTATCTTGAAATACATTTGTGAATTTCTGTTGTTTGTCTTGAGTACGTTCCCCTCTAAACCCAAAGCTCTTTGACATTGTTAAACTTATAATTTATCATGTGTCTGTTACCTTAATGCTGCCTATATAATTGTAAAATGTTTTTCTTCTATTCCACAGTGCTTCGCATGTAGTTGTCTCTCTTGTGAAAAACTATCCAAACTATCTGATTATAAATCTAGATAAGGTAATATCTTGTTTTCTTTCTTGATATGGAAAACCGTTTTAAATTACTTTTAATGCAGTCTATAACATGTTGAAATTTATGTGGGTTATAATTCTTCATTGTTTTTGTTTGACTATTTGTTCCTATTAAAAAAATCAGCTACTGTTCATGTGCCCATCACAAAGAATTAGTTAAAAAATTGAGGCTTTTTTTGAGTTCTAGACTTCAGTTTAATTTTTTTTCTTTTTCAGTTAAGGTATATTTCAGAGTCTTGTGTTTTTAAAACTTCATCATGTCTACTTGCAAAATAGCCTTTTCTGTTGTAAATTTTGTTCTCAAACTTACTTGTGGTTAGGTGGGATTTGTGTTAGCTTATTTTCATGAAGGTCACTTAGTGAGATTGTGTGTGTATTTCTCTTTAGCTCAACTACTGTGCAAGCTTGAAGAACCTTGAAACTGTCTCTGAGAAGGAAAACTACAAATTTATCCAGGTAATAAAGGCTTCTTTTCCAGTGAATTTATATTGAGTTTTAGGCCTTTGTATCAGGATAATGTCTCCAGGTCTCCCCAGACTAGAAGCCACTGTTTCTATTTATGGTTAAGTTGAAATTACTTCTACTAATTCTGTCTCTTACATAAAGCAGTCTTTTGGAAATGGTCTTTTGGACAAGATGGACTCATATTAATCTCCTCCATGACCCTCTGATGCTGTCTTAGATTTTGCACCTTCAAACGCTGCCACTTGTCATATTCCATCATGTGCAACGTACTCTTTCTTGTTCTGCTAGTATTAGACATCAGGCTAATTATTTTTGCTGCTGTAGATGCTGTGTAGTTCATAGTTGTCTTGGAACAGGGTCTCATGGGACCATTCAAGGTATGCTTTCTCTTTTAAAAATTTTGTCAGTTAGTTTACTGTTTCCACAGTTTTATCTTCAGACATGGGATAGATTTTTATTTGTTGTTCAGACAAGTGTTCTGATGGGTGGGTTTGTATGTTGAAGTTCTTCCCCTCTATGAAAGTTGGTACTAATGCTGATCTCTCTATCTAGCTGGGCTGCCTGAGGTTGCAAAATGGGAAAAATCTATATAATTTAATTTTCTGAAACAGCAACTTTGTGACAACTTTGTTGGACATAGTAAATATAAGTTAAGTGTACTTCTTGGATTCAGGCAGGGTGGGGAATTGAATTTGTCCTCGCCTATTTGGTGACTCCCATGGCTGTTTCCATGTTTGTAAATCACCTCTTTATCTCTAAGCTGTTGAGATAAAAGTTTCATGAGAAGAAAGGGGATGTCTACTAAGCAAATGTAGTTTCAGCATGCCTAAACTGGCTTTCTGGTTATTTTTTCCTAATGTTTTTGATGGTTTCCAGTATGTGATATCAAATGTATGAATGCTTTAGAAAGGCCCTGTTACCTGGTTATATATTAACATTTAATTGCTGGGGATAGCATGGACTTCTAGAAGGCACCCTATAAATAGATCCCTGTGTGAAATGGGGAATAGCAACAAGGAATGATACAGCTGTACTGCTTCTGAACTTGGGTAGGAATATATTCTCACAAAAATTACATCAGTATAATTATAATAGTATAAACTGTTTTTTAACGAAGGTCAGAGCTTAATATTGCAGCTGTGATGCAGCCTTGCAGCCAAAGAGTTTACACTGATAAGAAAAAATGTTCTGGAAAAATAATCTCTGATGGGCATGCCCTGCAGTTAGAACTGTAACACTATTGCTGGCTTTAGAAGAGAGCAAGAAGGATAAATGCTGTAGTAGTGCAGTAGAAAAGAGGCCTGTTATGGAAGATAGAGAAGTAAAAGCTTACAAAACTTGCTTAAGGGACTGTATGTAAGATTCGGTTTTATCAGTTTCTGTGGTTGCTCAGCACAGATGTATGGAGTTTGAATTTCAATTAAAAAAAGAAATTCAATGTATGAGCCTGAAATGTATTTATTGGAGTGTTTCAGATCTGTTCGGGGATGAGAAACAGGAAAATCAGTTCATCTTCCTCCCATGTCTGACATCTGAGGCTGTTGTTCAGAATTGTTGCTTGAGAACTTCTTAAAACATACCTTCATTTGAACTGTTAATTGCCTTGTTATTGAAAACACACGTCTTTGTCCCCAAGACATCTGTGCTCAGGTACTCTCTTGTTTAAACAAGTTGAGTCAACAGATAAATACAAAAAACTGTTTCCTAGCTTGTGTTTACCTTTAAGAGCTGCTGTTT
This sequence comes from Pezoporus wallicus, assembly GCF_028554395.1. Classification (NCBI taxonomy): domain Eukaryota; kingdom Metazoa; phylum Chordata; class Aves; order Psittaciformes; family Psittacidae; genus Pezoporus; species Pezoporus wallicus. The sequence continues at coordinate 1,209,694 of NW_026636656.1, forward strand.
TTTCTGTGTCAAACTAAAGAATGGTTTGTGTGTTGATGTCTGACTCTTTTCTAACTATATCTGTTAAAAAAAAAATAATTACCAGAACAAAAAACAAAATGCAAAATCCTTTCAAGACATCCAAGCATGTATTTTGACTGAAGTGGAAATCCTTTCATAATGCCACTAGATGTCACTCTCCGTTCGCCAGTCTCCTACTTGGTGAGGGAACTTGTCATTTCCATCTCAGCACTCAAACTAAGCACTATACTTAGGTTGTGTATGTTTCTAATGTTTAATAGCAATAAAAGTCCTGAAATAAATTTAATTGAAGCTGTTGCTTAAAATGTGTGACATTTATCCAAGACAAATTGGCCAAAACTCAGTTGGTAGTAAGCTGTGCTTTCTTTGTAATGGTTTTTTATGTGGTGCTTGATACAAATGAGAGCTTACCATTTTCTATCAAAAGTAACTTGTTTTTTTTGTCCTGTTTAGGGAGATATTTGTGAACCTGATTTTATAAAACAGCTCTTCAAAACTGAGAAGATAGATATCGTCCTTCATTTTGCAGCCCAAACACATGTAGGTGAGCATTGTTGCATGTTTTGATATTATTTTGCATAAGTATGTTTGTTTGAAATGCATACTGGTGTCTTTTCCCTTACAGAAAACAAGGATTCACTTTGTAGAGACAAACTACATGATTCCGTGTCTGGTAGCCTTTCTAACTTCAAGGGATTTACAGCCTTGATTTAAAAGTGCTTCATCTGACTGTTGTCTAATTTCATTGTGCATAAATTGTGGTACCCTTTTTTTGCATTACATTTTTAAATTCCATCTAAACATACACATAACTGGCAGTGTAGCCATAAAGACAATGAGAAAATAGTTTGTATGCATTCTTGAGTTTTTACTTGATTGGCTTCAACCTTGTGGGAAAAAAACACAGCAGAAGATGAAGGATTAGGCATAGCTCCCTTCAGAGTCCTGCCTGGATTCTAAAAAGCAGAGCACGAATTACACTTAAAATGCCTTTCACCATGAGCAGAAATACTTGAAAAATTCTCCAGGAAAATGCTTCTGAAAATTGTCAAATTGATATGCACAAAGTCATTAGGTCAGTGGGACAATTCTAGGAATTAAAACAGTTGTTAGTTAATTACTAGTAATAGGTGTATATATACCTATTACTGGTGTGTATGTATATATATATATAATTAATTATATATATATGTTGGTATATATACCTATTACTGCATCTTGCTGATGTCTTTGAATTTCTTTCTGAGCTTGGCCCTTCCTAGTGCTGAGGGGAAGTAGTTATGTTTCCACTAAAAGTTAGATAATGCTATTTCAAATGGAACTGTCCACAGTCAGTGAGCTTTTGCTCCCAATTCCAGCGTCTTGTTGAGAGCAAGGATTTTGTCTTTAAGTGTAGAGAGTATCTTTAATAATGACCTTGCTATCTGACAGTCAAAAGAAAGCCCTAGTGGTAAAATCCCAGTCTGCGTTGCAACCTCTAATATTATGGTTCAGTAGGAAGCCATATCTTGCCTAAATTTAATCAGAATTGTCTGATATTTTTAATGTAGATCTTTCATTTTGGCATGCCCTGGAATTCGCCTACGTGAATGTTTATGGCACTAATGTGCTGGTTGCTGCTGCACATGAAGCCAATGTGGAGAAGTTTGTCTATGTTAGTACAGATGAAGTATACGGAGGTAGCACTGATGAGGTGAGTTTGGAAGTGAGGGTTTTTCTGCTTTACTTGCTTTAAATAGTGAAAACAAAGTTGTCTTAACTTTCTTTGGCCTCTGTCAATGTATGACTTTTGAACTATTCCTGGTAACACTGGAACTTGTAAACAAGCATTGGTTGTTTTTAGAAAGCCAAGTATCAAAACTGTCCTGAATTCTTTTGTAGCATGTTCTGTATTGAATGTGTGTTACCTAAAGCAGTGAGTTTGGGGTCATTAATGGCATGTTAATACTCCTCAGAGATACTATCAAATGAATGTATTGCTCAAATTTTGCCTTGAAGTCATGAGACTTCAAGCAATGTGCACAGTATATTTTGGTTTTGGTTTTACTTTTATTTTTTTCCTGCTCTGCTTTGACTGTGAGCTGGACAGGCAGGGAACTGGTTTTGTATGCTAGCTAAAATACTAACAGAACTGTAGGTGCTGACAGTTTGAACAGGAAATGGTTCCTGTATTACTGGAAGAGATATGCAGATATTTCTTGTCCATAGCGCAACATCTTTTTGTTACTTGGCAGTTTATGCCTGATGTTAACTCAGGAAATACAATATAGCTCAATAAAGACAATTATGCATAGTTGTCTTTCTAGAGGTGTAAGTAACAGCCAAGGAGTCTTGTGCCATAGTCTGTGAAAATATTAATGTATTTCAGAAAAGCTCTGTGCACTTTCTTACTGTTGAAATGTCTTCATCAATTCCTACAACACAAATTCAGTCTATAGACACTTACGATACCCGTGGCTGTTGTTTTCCTGCATGCAAACCAGTGGTTTGGCTGAGAAACTTCAAGTGAACTTTTTCTGCCCCTGGGCCTTGAATGCTTCCATTTATTCTGGGTTTTGTTCTATTTGTAGGTCATCGTAGAAGTTCTTGAAGATTTTTTTTTTTTTTTTTTCCTAGGGGGGAAGGGAGGTCAGAAAATAAATTGGGGTCAATTCACTGTTCTTGTCTGGCCTTTGCCTCCAAAATGAGGCTTAGTCACATGTTAAGGCAATTGTTATGAATTGAACTTTGGACAGTGTAGCATCCATACTTCCTTTGGTTCATTATTATATCTGGGTTTAGTTTGTTTCTTTGTCCCTCTCCCTTCTTTCACCTCCGACCTGCATGAGAAACAGATAGAAGTGGCAGGATAGCTGTGAAGCTACCTGTTCTGGAATAGGTCAGAATTGTTAATGCCTTGCTTTGGAGGGCTTTGGGTTGCAATTCTATTTTTCTTATAGAAATAAAGTTTATAGAAAAGGGAGAATGGACCTCTCTTATTTAGGACTGAAAGGTCAGTTAGGTAGTGCTAGTACAACTGCACTCTGAAGCAATATGAGCCTGAAAAGGAGTCAACCTACCTGTGTCAACAGTGATTATTTTACAAGATAAAGGTTGGAAGACCTGCTACTGTGAGGTACTCTGCTATAAGAACATTACTGCTAGTATGCTGGCTGCCTCCTGTATTTGATAAATAGACTATCTTTTGTTATTGGTCTTATGCTGTAAGTGGAAGGGTGACTTTCTCAGACTCGGTGTGCTTGGTTATTTAGGGATTTTTATTTCAGTTGCAACTGCAGCTTTTGTAATGTTTTAAGATTTATCTGGGTGAAAGAAATGAAGTAATGCAAATTTTCCTTTTTCATTTTAGGAATTTGATGAATCCTCACCAAAACGTCCAACAAATCCCTATGCCTCCTCTAAAGCAGCTGCAGAATGTTTTGTTCAGTCTTACTGGGAAAGGTACCAAGTAAGTTGATGTAACCTTCAAAAACTTTAATACCTGTCCTTAATATCCATGTCTTTCCTGATTCATAGAATCATAGAATGGTTAGGGTTGGAAAAGACCTTAACATCATCTAGTTCCAACCCCCCTGCCGTGGGCAGGGACACCACACGCTAAATCATATCACCCAAGGCCTCCTCCAACCTGGTCTTGAACACTGCCAGAGATGGAGCATTCACAACCTCCCTGGGCAACCTATTCCAGTGCCTCACCACCCTAACAGGAAAGAATTTCCTCCTTATATCCAACCTAAACTTCCCCTGTTTAAGTTTTAACCCGTTACCGCTTGTCCTGTCACTACAGTCTCTAATGAAGAGTCCCTCTCCAGCATCCCTATAGGCCCCCTTCAGATACTGGAAGGCTGCTATGAGGTCTCCACGCAGCCTTCTCTTCTCCAGGCTGAACAGCCCCAACTTCCTCAGCCTGTCTTCAGACAGGAGGTGCTCCAGTCTCCTGATCATCCTCATGGCCCTTCTCTGGACTCTTTCCAACAGTTCCATGTCCTTTTTATGTTGAGGACACCAGAATTGCACACAATACTCCAGGTGAGGTCTCGCAAGAGCAGAGTAGAGGGGCAGGATCACCTCCTTCGACCTGCTGGTCACACTCCTTTTGATGCAGCCCAGGATACGGTTGGCTTTCTGGGCTGTGAGCCCACACTGAAGCTGGCTCATGTTCATTTTCTCATCAACCAGTACCCCCAAGTCCTTCTCCGCAGGGCTGCTCTGAATCTCTTCTCTGCCCAGCCTGTAGCTGTGCCTGGGATTGCTCCGACCCAGGTGTAGGACCTTGCACTTGGCATGGTTAAACTTCATGAGGTTGGCATCAGCCCACCTCACAAGTGTGTCAAGGTCCCTCTGGGTGGCATTCCTTCCCTCCAGTGTATCAACCGAACCACACAGCTTGGTGTCATCGGCAAACTTGCTGAGGGCACACTCAATCCCACTGTCCATGTCAGCAACGGAGATACTGAACAAGACTGGTCCCATCATTCATCCCTGGGGGACACCACTCGTTACTGGTCTCCAGCTGGACATTGAGCCATGGACCACAACTCTTTGCGTGTGGCCATCCAGCCAGTTCTTTATCCACTTAGTGGTCCACCTGTCAAACTGATGTCTCTCCAATTTAGAGACAAGGATGTCGTGTGGGACAGTGTCGAACGCTTTACACAAGTCCAGGTAGATGACATCAACTGCTCTATCCCTGTCCATCAGTTCTGTAGCCCCATCGTAGAAGGCCACCAAATTGGTCAGGCAGGATTTCCCCTTAGTGAAGCCATGCTGGCTGTCACCAAGCACCTTGTTTTTCATGTGCCTTAGCATGCCTTCCAGGAGAATCTGCTTCAAGATTTTGCCAGGCACAGAGGTGAGACTGGCTGCTCTGTAATTACCTGGATCATCCATTTTCCCCTTCTTGAAAATGGGGGCTATATTTCCCTTTTTCCAGTCTTTGGGAACTTCCCCTGACTGCCACGATTTCTCAAATAGGATGGCCAGTGGCTTCGCAACTCATTCACCATATCCTTCAGGACCCGCGGATGGATTTCATCAGGACCCATGGACTTGTGCACGTTCAGATTTTTAAGATGGTCTCGCACCAGATCCTCTCCTACAGTGGGCACAGGGTCTTCATTCTCACAGTCCCTGTATCTGCCTTTCAAGACTTGAGTGGTGTGGTCAGAGCCTTTGCCAGTGAAGACCGAGGCAAAGAAGTCATTCAGAACCTCAGCCTTCTCTAAATCCTGTGTAGCCAGTTCTCCCGAGAGCTTCCTGAGGGGATCTGCTTTTTTCCTAGTCTGTTTTTTATTTGCTGTGTACCTGTAGAATCCCTTCCTCTTATCCTTAATACCCCTAGCCAAGTTTAATTCTAACTGGGCCTTAGCTTTCCTAACCTGGTCCCTAGCTTCCCAGACAACATACCTGTACTCTTCCCAGGCTGCCTGTCCTTGCTTCCACTTATTATAAGCCTCTTTTTTCATTTGAATTTTCCTCAGCAGCTCCTTATCCATCCAAGGAGGTCTCCTGGCCCTCCTGCTGCACTTCCTTCTAGTTGGGATGCAACACTCCTGAGCTTGTAGCAGGTGATCCTTGAATATCAACCAACAGTCTTGGGCCCCCCTGCCCTCTAGGGCTGTATCCCATGGAACCTTACTTAGCAGGTTCCTGAAGAGGCCAAAGTCCTCTCTTTTGAAGTCCAGGGCAGCGAGCTTGCTGCACGCTCTTCTCACTGTCCTGAGGATCTCAAATTCGACCATCTCATGATCGCTGCATCCAAGGCTGTCCTGGAGCGTCACATTTCTGACGAGCCCTTCCCTGTTGGTGAGCACGAGGTCAAGCATGGCACCTCTCCTTGTCGGCTCCTCTATTACTTGCAGAAGGAAGTTGTCTTCCACACAATCAAGGATCCTCCTGGATTGCTTGTGCCGGGCCATACCATCCTTCCAACAGATGTCAGGGTGGTTGAAGTCACCCATGAGAACAAGGGCCTGTGAGCGTGAGGCTTTTCCTATCTGTCTATGGAGTGCTTCATCCGCAGGTTCTCCTTGATCAGGCGGTCTGTAACAGATCCCCACAGTAATGTCTCCCATAGCTATATTCCCATTAACCCTGACCCACAAACTCTCTGTTAACTGCTCACCTGTCCCCAGACAGAGTTCCATACTCTCCAGCCTATCCCTAACATAAAGGGCAACTCCCCCTCCCCACCTGCCAGGCCTGTCTTTCCTAAAGAGCCTGTAACTTTCCATTCCAACACTCCAGCCATAGGAGCCATCTCACCATGTTTCTGTGATGCCTATTATATCATACCCCCGTAGACATGCACACATCTCTAATTCCTCTTGTTTGTTCCCCATGCTACGGGCATTTGTATAGAGGCATCTGAGCCGAGCTCCAAATGAAGCCGGCTCATTGGCTGGAGCGGCTGGGATATCTCTACATTGTTCTGAGCATTTATTATAGGTGCCGGCAACTGACTGGGTGTGTTGGAATGGAATGATGCCCCCGTCCCCCGACACATCTAGTTTAAAGCCTCCTTGACCAGTCTGGCAAGCCTCCTACCAAAACTGCTCTTTCCGTTCTTTAGACCAGCTCCACCAGCTCCCAGTGGACCTGGCCTACAAACTTGGGTCCTGTGTTCAAGACACCCAAACCCCTGACTATGACACCACCCTTTTAACCGTTTATTAACCTGTCTAATCCTCCTAGCTTTTTTTAGGTCCTCTCCTGTATCCTGGAGAATTGACGAAAAGACTATCTGAGCTCCAGAGCCCCTAACCACCTGCCCCAGGGCTGATTGTTATTCTTCTTGTTTGGATGTGTTTGGGGATGGCCACCACTTACTGCTTGAGATTCATTGCAAGACAGTGGGGAGGGGTCAAATATTTTTATATTTTTACAAATCTGAACTCTAATGTCTGAAAATTTTCCTGGATAAAATGGTAAACAAAGCAAACATTAACAATTGAAGAAACAGTGTTAAGATTGAAGAAAAGTTTATAGAGAAGTAGAGTATGTAATATTCAAGTTGTTTTAAGACTGGTCTCATAGTGAAAGCAGAAAGAAAACGGGGGGAGAAGGGAACAAAAAACCCCTAGTATACAGACTCATTTAAGCAAAAATATTTAACGTTTTTAATACTTTAGTCTTCTGTTCTTGACATGTCCTTTTGCAAAGCTTTTTGACATAGTTTTCTTGAATGAGATGTTAGTGACTGAAACGTTTTCTTGGAATGAATAGTAAGCCAGTCTCCAGTGGACTATGTATATCTGTAGCAGGACTGAGATTGCAAATATCTGTCACCTGTGATGCTTCAACTGAGAAGTCTGGAGGCCCTTGCCTATTTGGTGGATAGCTTAATTCGTTAATGTTAGTAAGGCCTTGTGGATGTGTCAGTTTATTACTGATCAGCAAGAAGCCTACAGATTTTTACTGGTGTATATTTTCTTATGTAATCGTATGCACGTTTCATGCTCTTCAGTTCCCAGTTGTTATCACACGGAGCAGTAATGTCTATGGACCACATCAGTATCCAGAAAAAGTAAGTTACATCTATGCTTTTCTCTGAGCTTCAGTATACTGTAATTCAGGGTTACAGTATTGCTACTTTTTTCTTATGAGAATGGATTGATTTTTTTTTTTTTTTTTTTTTAAAAAGGATTGTCTTGCAAGTATATATGTCCACACTTAGCTGTGATTATGTATTTTGGTCTCGCACTGATGTGTCTTAACTATCAACATAATAATACACATTGCTTTGCTTGTCAGTAAAGCATCAGAGGTTTTAGTTATTGACATGAGTTTTACTACAATGACTTTGTTTTGTAACTGTTACTTTTCAAAGGATATTTAAATGCCCTATGTCTGTCAGGGTTCCCCTACAAATTACAGTTAACTCACGTGTTGTGCTGTAACAATGTTTAACTGAGTTAAGCACTTCGAAATGAATCGTAAGCAGTATGCCTGACATAGTGATGTTCCAGCCTGTACAGAAAATTGGTAAGATGAAGCTATGGCAATCAGCTGTGAGGTGAGCGGCTTTGCAAAGTGACTTGTTCTTTGCATGTACCTTGCAGTGTATCTATTTAAAATGGTTATTGGTGAGAGGAAGTTGCCTTTGTATGCAATACTGCTATGCTAGTGAATGGAAGGACACTGACAAAATGATAATCCTGTGTACTCTTTGGAGTTCAGAGCTTGTGTGAAATGTAGCTGTATTTTGAGTTCTAGTGAGTTATTTCTTAAATTTTGAAATCCGTTTTGTGTGTTGGGTTGGGTGTTTGCTTTTTTTTTTTTTTGGTATATTTGCATATTCACTTTTCCCTCAGTTATTGCAGGAGGGTAAGCAATGGTTTTAAGAATGTTTTTCACTGATGTGTGACTTGGGCAGTGTCTGTTTATAGGTTGCATGATGTTGGAAGTGTATTCAGGGGACGCATCATTGCTTTTGGCCTATATAATTTCTTCCTCAAATATCCACTTGTAGTTACTGCTAAGAAGTTACTAGGCTGGATGGATCTTTAGTTTTACTGAGTATGTCAGCTCCTGTGTTTAGGGTAGTAAGTTAACAAAATTAAAATAATTGGAATAGCTTTCTAATGGCTTCAGTCTGATAACTTTAATAGCAGGACCAACTGTTCTGAATGGATCTAAACTTGTAGCTGAGCATAATACTGTAAATCTTTATGCTCACCTAGTGGCTATTGCTTGATCTGTGTTTACTTATCTTGAAATTCTCTTCCAAATTTAACTGTTTGAATGACTAACTTTTTTTACTATAGACTTAATGCAATTTGCTGGATGTTTAAATCATGTTCTAAACAGTTTCCAGTAGTTATCACTAATGAGACTCTAGTGCAGTTCTGTGTGTGAAAAGTAATTCATAAAAATGTTAAGTTTGTAACAACTGATCTGTAATTGTTGACCAGAAAGATAAGCTTCACAACAGGCATATTCTGTTAACCACCCTCCCCCCCCCCCTTCCCCCCCGGAAAATCGTTACAGTTCCTAGGCTTGATGCACTTTTTGATTAGACTTAAGAAAACTTAGAAGTATTTAAAGGGTCTTGTTAAGATACTTCATGATACTTACTGGTGAAGCACAATGCTCTTTGTAGAGTAACAGCTTCTAAAATAGTGATTATTTATTTATCTATTTATTTATTTATTTTTCCCCCCATCTTCTGTTCCTTAGGTCATTCCAAAGTTTATATCTTTGTTGCAGCAGAACAGAAAATGGTATGTAATTTGCTCTTTTGTTTGTGGCATTTGTCCTTACAAACTATACCACCTACTATATTTCACAGCTAAGTTATGAATTGCTTATTTTGATAATACCATTTCCTTAAACTAGAGGATTGCTTGCATGTCAGCTACTTAAGATACCTTCAGGTAACAGCTAAGGACAAAATGGCTTAAAATGCACACTAATGAATTGAATAATTCTGTTTAAGGATTAACAAAAATTTTTTATCTCTTCTTGGTTTTAAGCTGTATCCACGGTTCTGGACTTCAAAGAAGGAATTTCCTTTATGCAGCTGATGTGGTAGAAGCATTCCTCACTGTCTTGAAGGAAGGAAAGCCAGGTGAAATTTATAACATTGGAACGAACTTTGAGATGTCCATTTCGCAGCTTGCTAAGGAGTTAATCCATTTAGTGAGTAAACAGTTATGATGCTTTCCTTTACCAGTCACTGCACATATAAACAATTCTACTATGAACCATTCATACCTGTGAGAGAAATCAAGCTTGTGGTGGGTCTTGGAAGGTAATTGTAGCAGAACAATGTGTTACCTTTTCTGTGGCAGCTGTACTATGTAAGTTTTCAGTACAAGCTATCATGTGTTGCACTACTGCATCAGTTATCTGATCTGGGACATTAATGGTTAAATACCAATTGTTTGGGTTTTTTCATGCTAGCTGCTTCAGTTCTGATTTGAGAGTGTGGCACTCAGATGAAGAAGTAACACTGAAATTGTTCTGGATGGTTTTAATAATTTCAGTACTTTAAAAACCTCTGTTTAGACAAAGACCATTTCCATTTTGTATGTGTGGATTCTTTTTAAAGAGACTTAAATCTTGCTAAAAAGTCTATTTTAAAATTTATGTTAAGATAGTGCAGAATGTATGGGGGTGACTTCTGTTTCTCTTCTTGACAGATAAAGAAGACCAGTTCAGAATCTGAAATGGAGCACTGGATGGATTATGTCAAAGATAGGTAAGGAAATTGTGAAGGATATGCAGAATTTCTCTATCCTGAGGAATTCTGGGACTCTTGCCAAATAGTTATTTTGTGGAGTGAGAGCAGTTTAGAAAAAGCATAGAAAATATTTCCATTTATTATTTGGATCTTTAGGTCAGAGTAGATATCTGGCACATACATAGGAGAGCGTGTATTGCTAATCTGTCTTAATTTTACTCAGACTTCTCACTATTGAAGTGTGCTTTGGGAAAAGGGCTGGTTTTACACAGTAACTAACTATTAAGCATAGTTTAGATAATTTATTCAGTACTTTCTCTACTTTCTCTTCAACCTCACTTGAGTGAGGTGAATTCCATCATCTCTCATATAGCATTAGTATTTTGACAATAAGGTAATTAGTTCAGACTTAAATTTGCTTTATAGATAAGACCTGCTCTCTACAGGCAGAAATACGCACCTGTGGAGCGTAGTTGGTTTTAGATTCCCAGCTGCCAAACTTAGGGTGGTGGCAGAAATTGATAACTTTTATAAATATGCTTTTGCTCTGTGTTTTTGTCCTTAATTTCAGGCTTGGTTTGGCTCTGTTCTTTTATCTCCATTTTTTTTTTTTTTTTTTTCTGCCACAATGAGTCTGCTTACTCCAGATATTGCACTCTCACTAGTGATTAGAAATGACATACCTGCTGATAGCAGTTAAGTATTATGTCTGTTAAATCTCTCACTTTCTGTTTACATTTGGATTATTACCCAAGTGTGTGTCAGTTGTTACCAAACTGAAGTGTCTTTAAATATATTAATTTTTGTTTTTAAAAGGAAGCGTTTTTCAGAAATCTGGGTGTATTGCAGGACTTTGAACAAATAGTCTTTGGCTCATGTGATTTGGGTGTTCAGTAGGTCTCAGCATAATTCAGATTGAGATGTTTCTTCGTGTGTACTAGGTCCTGTCCACTGATGCTTAAACATGAATGGGATTGAGAAAACTAACCCTATACATCTTTCAAAGAATGTTGAGGTCTTACAAAAGATTTTTAAGATACCTAACTAGCAGTTATTTAATTCTAGAATGAGCAATTTAAGGGTCATGGGGGTTATTTGCCATGGAAAAATTATTTCTGCTTCTGCTTGAGATCAGCATGTTTTAATAAGTAGTTGGTTTCTCTCTGCACATTGAGATTCAGTATGCTAATGCAGGAGTGCTAGATGAGATTGCCTAACTGCCAGACTGTGAAAGGGAAAATTTGTGTCATGCTTAAATGTAGGAAATCTCTTTCTGTGTTGAATCTTGCGGCCTGGGATTCTATGTATTGAGTATTACTAAGTTTGCGTAGCTACTGAAGGACTGTAATGACAGTGCTTTGGAAGTGTATGTATTTCAAATCTGAAGTAGGTGAAAAATTTTGGTCTTTCAGGATGAAAAATGTGAATGCAGATACTAGAAAACACTGGCTTGGATAGTGACTGCCTAAAGCAGTGCAAAGGCACTGATTTGCACAATTGCACTGGCAGTAATTTAAGTTTTGCATTCATTTCTGTACCAATACGATAATAATTCATATTTATACTACTCAATTCCAAGAAGTTAACTGTACAAACTGAATTGTGGTGTAGAAGCTGTACTCAGTGCCACATAGTTTTTGAAGGCAATATAATCTGTTCATGTTGATGGGAACTTTCAGAATTGAAGCATGCGTAATGTTGAAGACAGTGTGAGGTACTGCATCTCTAATTAATGAAGTAATCTAATCCAGTTGTTTTCCATCTGCATTGTATACTTCATCAGACCTACCAATGACCTGAGATACCCCATGAATTCAGAAAAAATGCACAGCTTAGGATGGAGACCTAAAGTGCCTTGGAAAGAAGGAATAAAGAAAACAAGTAGGACTGATGGCTTTTACACTAATTGATTTAGAAGTGATGGGAGGAGGGAATGGGTGGAAAACAGGCATATAGGTTTGTTAATGAGAAGCTAAAGAGAATGAATTTAGCATTTTAATTTTCCATAAATGGGCTGTTCTTAAAGTAGGGAATTTACCTGATTAAAAATAAAAAAAAGGTTAATCACAATAAAGCATGAGCTACTAGAATTACTTCTTAATGCTAGATTAAGTCTTGCATGAAGACTTTACAAAACCTATGCTAGATTTCTTTAAATATTGTGGGTTAAATGTTTGCATAATAAACTGTTAACATGTTGGTAGTCCTATGATACGTGTAGAATATTTTAATTTACCTGTTATTGCTGGTCAACTTGACTCATTAACATTCTCTTCATACTAGTTGAATGGTACAAAGAAAACTTTCACAACTGGAAGAACTCGGAGAAAGCTTTGGAGCCCTTTCCTGTGGCAGAGCCATTTGCACAGCTCAGTGGTCCCTAGGGTAGCAGAGAACCTGAAGGAGTTTATTCTACCTCATACAGTCTTTCCTTCAAAGCCTGCAATCAAGTGGTCTCACTGAACTCTTAATGTATTCAAGATACAGGAACCAAGATAAATACAGAAGTACAGTATGGCACAAATTTGGAAGGGTTGCAGCACTTTATAAATAGAATCTGTTAATTTCAGCTTTTGGTGCAATAGGTGTTGATTGTTTAAAATCACTAGGTATTGATTTTAAAGACATTTGCAGGGTGAAGAATATTTATAATGCTATAAATTAGTGTAACTGAAGTCGAATCTGCCTTAGTAATTTGTGGTTACAGCTTTTGGTACATTCAGTGAAAATTCTTTTAGTTCTGGAATCATTGATCTGTATTAATTTGTTTTTACACTGTAATATATTATTTTTGTCACTTTAAAGAGTTGCATTTTGGTTTTAATCAGGGGGAAGAATGCTATATTTTTCTGGAGAGTATAAATCAGTCAACAAAAGCTAGATATAGCACCCATATGGTTCAGTGCTTTTCTCTGTTGTTGTGGTATTCCCTTCTGACTGATTAAACTGTTACCTACTCCATCACTTTAAATGCCCTTTTTAAAGAGAGGCAGGGAAGAAACAGTATCAGGACATAGCAGGTGTTCTCACTGAGATTTCCAGAAGCATTTTCTTAAACTGCTCTGTTTTAGATGTTGGTTTTGTTTTATTTGTTTGTTTTTTACCTGTATTACTGTCTTTTACATGTTAATTTCCCTTTCTTAACTAATTGTAACCAACTTGAAATACTGTAACACGGTTAACATTCCAGTGATGTTGTTATTTCCTGTGATATGAAGGATATTTATGGAGAAAAATTTTCAACACTTCCTTGTAGGTTGGAAGACCTTAAATGTCATATTTCAGAATTTTTTATTTTTTTTCTGGTGACAAACATTTTAAAGATCTGAGTTTTAATGTAAAGTTTGGGAGGAAAATTCAATTCTAGGAATATGTTGATGAATATTTTTCAAAGTTGATTTGAGTAATAAGAGTTACAGTGTAACTGTTTTCTCGTAATTAAGTAAACATTGAAAAAGCAAATGGTGGGTGTTGTGGTGGTTTTTTTTTTTTGGTATTTCTTACTTTTTTCAGCATATGGGAAGAACTATCTTCACTTTTTTGGCTTTTATGTGGAAGGTACAGAAGGGATGTCTCTTCCTGCTCTTAACCACTTTAGCTTCTGTACTTGGCACAGTCACAGACCCTTTTGCTCCTGGGTAGAGCTGGAGAAGCATAGGACTAAGATGCTATGGTGTACTTGGAAATTACTGAAACTTTTGAAGACTCTCAGCAACTGGGAGTTAACTCTCAAAACAGAAGTATGTGCAGTTCTTCCCTCATCACCTGAAGTGCAGGAAGGACAGAACTTGGGACATTTGCCTTAGCAAATACCTGCTAGAGTTTCAGTAGTTACTGAACATAGAGCTTAATAGTACTGATCCAGGTAATCTACAAATAGTGCTGCCTCTGGGCCCATGCTGCTCCCAGCTTCGTAACACCTCTTATGTGTTGGGGATTGGAACTAGGTGGTCTTCAGGTCCTTTCCAACCCAAAGTGTTCTATGATTCTAGGTATTGTATGGTGCTGTTGATAAAATGCCACTTGCTTGTCAAGAGTCATCTTAAGGCTGAACAGTAAATTTTGCAGGCTTACTTTGACACCAGTTAGACATTCTAAAGTCCAGGACTGTATTACTGGAGGTGAGTTTTCTAGGACAAAGTAGGATAATAATACTATACTAGAATTACATTGCACTTGTATTTTTGGGGAGGTTCTGATACTTGGTTTGGTAGCTGAAACCTCCGTTTGGGAAGGATGAAAGTTACAGGACTTGGTATGTCTGAGATTATTAGAATACTTAGCTTACCAGATAGTTAAGTTTAAGCTGAATCACTTAAATTTCATTGTCAAACATGCACTGCTGGTAGCATTCAAATATTTTCTTAATTTTCATATTCTCTTAAGCTCATAGAATGATAGAATAGTTAGGGTTGGAAAGGACCTTAAGGTCATCGAGTTCCAATCCCCCTGCTGATGGGCAGGGACACCTCACCCTAGACTGTGTCACCCAAGGCTCTGTCCGGCCTGGCCGTGAACGCTGCCTGGGATGGGGCATTTGCCACTTCTTTGGGCAGCCTGTTCCAGTGCCTCACCACCCTCACAGTAAAGAACTTCCTCCTTATGTCCAATCTAAACTTCCCCTGTTTGAGTTTTAACCCATTACCCCCTGTCCTGTCACTACAGTCCCTCATGAAGAGTCCCTCCCCAGCATCCCTATAGGCCCCATTCAGATACTGGAAGGCTGCTATGAGGTCTCCACGCAGCCTTCTCTTCTTCAGGCTGACCAGCCCCAACTTTCTTGGCCTATATTCATATACACCTTCCTTGAAAAATGCAGAAAGTTACTTATCCATCTTACTGTTTTGTATTTTACAAAAGTCAATACCAGAAATAGCTGAAATGGCAGCTGCTTTGGGTGGACTGCATGAAAGTATGTTTATTTTACACTTGCTTATGATGGAATACTGGTTGTGTGATTTGCCTTTAATTTTAAAGTATAGATTATTAAATTATTTAAACCTTGAAAGCAGGTACAGTGTCTTTGGAACATTACAAATCAATTAACTTGTGATATTGTTATCAGGTTAGAACTACATAGAAGAAAACAATAGTGTGTGTTTGGTTTACTAAACAGATCTTTTGAAAGTTTTGAATGTTTAGATGCTGAAAATGCAAGTGTTGACATTTGTGGGGCTATCCAAACAAGTAATATTACTAGGAGCAGTAGAAGGATCAAATAATTTAATTTTTAGCAGAGGCTGTTCTAGCATATTTAAATGTTTTTGAAGATTTAATCCTTCAAAGTGTTTGAGATTTTTTGCTTGGTGCTCAAACTTAAATTTATATGAGTATATAAAAAAAATAAAAAAATGAGGCTTTTGCTTTGAGCTACTGCTCTCAGTAGTGTACTGTAGATCAGATTGCATTAGCAGGTGAGTGCTCTGGTAGGAGTGTTTCTTTCACAGGGAAAAGTCTTTTAACTGTTAAAGAAAATAGCATTTTTTTGCCATTAAAGTTCTGGCTTTTATAGGAAGAAGAGGACAGAGGATCAACTAGTGAACTGTTCATGTGGAGGAGTTTAATGCTTTTAGTTTTTTCTCACTCTTTTCACTTGGAAGATAGGAAGAAGCAGTTCTGCAGAAAGTGAAGGTAGTGATTACAACAACGTTGTGAATACAGGAATCTTTCAGTCCACTTTTCTCAAGGTTTGTCTTGCAGAACAATGTGAGGCTGCACCAATAAGAAAAATAAATGGAGTAAGCATATATATCACTTAACTTGCTAAAACTGTAACGGAGGAGGACTGGTCTTTGCTGGAGGGTTTCTGTCCAGGTTCTGTCATGCACAAGTGGCTCACATACGGGAAATTATTTGGGGATAGCTGTCATGTCTTTTTGGAGTTAGTGTTGTTTGGATCAGAGCTTCAGAAAGCAACTCCTGAAATCCCTTCTGCACTGGGGAAAACCAGCATTGCTACCCCGTTATTTTGGCGTACTACTCCTACTGAAGCAGCAATTGAAGGGATTGGGAAGATGGTGAAGCCTATAGCTGATGAAGGGCTGCCTGGGGCCCACCTGTCCTGGAGTTCATGGCCTGTTCGTCCTGTATGTCTGTATCTCTTCCTGTTTTCATGATGGGCATAACCCTTGCTGGCCCTAAGGCTTTCTCTGGTCTGACCTTGCCAGTTCCTTGCTTATATTTGTATGCTGCTTGGCATGAAGGAGTGCCAGCTGTGGTTGAGGCTGCTGTATGTTGTTGTAACAGGGTGGACTAGAAAACAGGTGTTTTTTTTGTCCAGCCTGCCCGTTACCAGATACAGGAGAGAGGTTGTGGGTGAAAAAAGTGGTGGTGTTGGTGGCTTTTTGGTATTTATTTTGTTCCCTACTCCAGTGCCTATTCTGGAAGGGTACGAAATAGTACAAATCTGGTTTCCCATTAGGAGAAAGTTCTGAATAGCTTTGTCTGGAGTCAGGATGCTCCATTTTGCTAAAACTCTGTTTTTGTGCTCTTCAAATGGCCATGAAATGCTGCTATGTTGCTACTTTTCAGTTAAGAGGAACTTTCATGCAAACCCCCAACTTTTGTTTGGGAAAGTGTTTTATTAAATAGGTAATATCTGAGGATGAATTCCTTTTGTTTGTTTGTTTTGCTTTGTTTTGTATTACCTTTAGTTTTTAGCTCAAATTTTTGTGGTAACGTATGAAGATGCTAAAGTGAATAGTGGTTTTTTGACTTCTATGCCTGTC
This sequence comes from Pezoporus wallicus, assembly GCF_028554395.1. Classification (NCBI taxonomy): domain Eukaryota; kingdom Metazoa; phylum Chordata; class Aves; order Psittaciformes; family Psittacidae; genus Pezoporus; species Pezoporus wallicus. Next base: position 1,226,626 of record NW_026636656.1, read on the forward strand.
ATCACACATCTGGGGTTTATCTGCGCCAGAGATCACAAGATTATGTTAGCTGCATCAGTAGGAGACATGCTCATTAAGTGATTACATTCATCATTTCTGAGTGAAACAATCGCTGCCAGTGGCAATGGAAAATCATGAGAATATAAGATTTTGTAGCTGTATGTTGTTAGCACACCTCTTTAGTACAATGGTGTGAGGTTTGGTTTTTTTTTTTTAACCTCTTCCTAACTGAATTTTTTTTGTTATAGAGGTTTTGGTCCCAGACACTGAACTGCTGGCCTAGGCCTCAGCATTTTGACTTCTGAAAATGTCAGCTCATGAAGAACAGTGGTTGTTCACAAAAGACTTTCCAAAAATGGGGTAACTTGAGGAAAAATACACTCTGAAAGCAGAATGAAATTGTGTGTGTGTGTGTGTGTGTGTGTGTGTGTCTCCAGATAGTCACGGGGGTAGGTTGGGAGAAGGCTGTTTCCACACTAGAAAAGGAGAGATTTGTTAAACTCTTCTATTGCTGCGGAAGAGGCAGAGTTTTGTTTGGCTTTGTTTTTTGACTGACACGAGGGAGCAGCAGTGGACAAGCTTGCAAAGAGCGTTTCTCCACACACAGCTTGCAGGGAGCATGGGTAGGGGATGTTCTCATAGGGAGCTTTGTCTAGACCCATGGGATGTGCAAATCTGCACAAACTTGAGATGTGAGTCTCCAGCACCAGCACCACATGTGTCAATGTGCACACTTGGGTGCATCCTTTGCATTTGACCTGTAGCCATACATATCACATTGTAGGAGTGTGATTAACAGTTGCCTGTTGCAACACATGCCTGTCTGGCAGTGTGAGGATGAACTGTTTTTCCTTGCAGTTATGCTTAGTCAGGATTTGTGAGTTGTGCAGACACACAGATCTTCTTCTGTACATCTCTCAGCAAGACCATGGAAAAATGAGGCTAGAGATGTCCTTGCTGTTCGTGTCTGTGGTACATCATCTCTCTGTAGTTTGTCAGACTTCAAAATAAAGTCCCTGAAAACTGAAGCAAAACCACTGCCGATTTAACACTCCTGAATACCACAGAATATTCTAGTTCCTGTTGCTCCCCAAATAATCCAGGGAGCCGCAGCTGAAAAACCTTTATAAACCTGACACCAAATGCATGTAGGTCTTGTATTGATGTAGTTTAGTGCTATTGTTATGTTTGTCTTTGCTTTCAGACGTTTTATTTACAAAGGCTCGTCATCAATTAGTTCGCAGTATTCATGGATCGGCAATATGGGACGAGTGACGGCTGTCGTTGAACCCATCATACACAGATACGTACCAGAAGTGGGTAGAGAAGAAGGGGTTAGTGATATCGCTTCGAGCCGCTTTTCGTCGGAGCCGAAATAGCTCAGTTGGGAGAGCGTTAGACTGAAGATCTAAAGGTCCCTGGTTCGATCCCGGGTTTCGGCACTCAGCTTTTCTTTCTTTTCCTGCGGCTGCGAGGAAGGCGGCGGGCGGCTGCCGCCCTCCCGCGGGCTCTGACCGATCCCCACGGCACGGCCGGTTCCTGCCCGGCACGGCCGCTGGCTTGGCGCCAGGCTCCGGGGCCGCTTGGTAGAGGTGATAGCGAGCGTGCCGCTTGTGAGCGCACCGCACCGTACGTGTTGTCTATTTCCCGGGAGCCGGTGGCAGCATTGGATTCAATGGCCCCCGCGGGGCGCTTCACCAGGGCCTGGAATTTCCCGTGGCCTTCCTCAGGTGGCTCGTTTTAAACCAATAAAAAGCGGTGGAGGCATTCCCAGTGGTGAGACTGAGGGAACGCTTTGAGTTCCTCATTTTAAAACACTTTCTCCTGCTTTCAGGTGATTTTTTGTAACCTTTGTAATATACTGACACCAGAGCAATAGACAGAAAAGAGTCTTTCACTACTGGCATCACCACTGCAAAACACAGCAGTAAATCAGATCCTTACCCTTATTTAGCATCTCTCATCTAGTCATGAAAAGGTATTGCTGGTCCTTTTTAATCACAGCATCCCATCAAACACTGCTGTTGAATTGCTTGTCTGATATAAGGAGCTCTCACTGCTGATGAATGTCCTATTAGCACAGACAGAAGTGTTACTGAGACTCCTACTAGTAAGACAGATAAGGCATAGTACAACTGCTTATATTACTACTTTTCCTAAAAATTTCTTGAGCCTTTGAGAGAATATTGAGACTGCACAAATGAGTACTCAGTGACAGATGGGAGTGTTAAAATGAAGGTTACTTGTGATTTCTCATCTGTACTTTTGCGCATGTGATATTAGAAATAAACACTTTTTTTTTTCTGCAAAAAGTGTTAATTATTCATCAAAGATTTTAACTTTGGGAGTTAATTAGGAAGGTATTGATTTCTTGCAGATGTGTAATCAAAGAGGCAAATGAGAGAATGGCCGTTTACTTTTTGACCCTTTCCATACTGCTGAATAAAAGAGCAAGCTTGAACATTACACCTCTCTCTGCTTGACTTTTGCACCAGAACCCTGGTAGCCAGCTCTTTCCAAGGTACATTTGGTATGGAGGGACCTGCCCCATGTAGTGCAGACATCAGCTGGCTGGTGCCACTCACCTGGGGGGCAGGGTGTGGCCCCAAGTTGTCTAGGCATGCCCCATCAGTGCTGCACCAGAGGTTGGGTCCCATCTGCCACTGAGTTCCCTGAGGGCCAGGAACAGTGTGGGTCACTCTTGCCTTTTCAAAGGGTCTGATTTTCAGCAGGAATACCCAGACACATGGATATACGACAGTGGTGTGGTAGTGTCTGAAAAGTCTACTTTTAAGCTGTATTACCTGTAATAGCAATTCCATTCCCAGAGGTTTTGTGATGTTAAACAGAAATTTTGTGGAGCACTGAAATAATGATGGTGATAGCCATGGGGACGCTGAGAAGAAAATCTCATTTTTGTTTCGTATAGAATTTGGATAGCATGTGCTGAATAAGGCTTCAGGTCTTATGTGGAAGAAGATAAAATTAAGAGATAACTGTAATTCTGGTATTTAATAACTTCTGTCTGTTTGGTTTTGCAGGCTTGATGCAGGTTTCTAATGTGATTTGGCAGGTTCTGGGAAAATAACCCCAAGTGTTGTTGCTTTGTTGCTTTTATGTCACAAAATATTCAGGCATATTTCATTCAACTGCATCTTCTTTACACCATCTTTTTGCTAGCAGTGCTGCTTTCTAGGTTTCTTCTTGCCACCAATAATTTCTATTTGCATTTTTTCTTCTATTTGTCATGGTTTAAACCCAGCCAGCAACCCAGAACCATACAGCTGCTGGCTCACTTCTCCCCCTTCTCCCTCCCCCTGCTCCCAAAGGGATGAGGAAGAGAATGGAAAGAATGTAACTCCCACGGGTTGAGAAGGAACAGTCCAGTAACTAAGGTATAACACGAATCACTACTGCTACCACCAATAATAATAATGATAAGGGAAATAACAAGGGAACAGAATACAAGCACTCACCACCCGCTGACCGATACCCAGACCGACCCGAGCAGTGATCTAGCCCTTCTGAGTAACTGAACCCAGTTTATACACTGGGCATGACATGCTGTGGTATGGAATACCTCTTTGGTTAGTTTGGGTCAGGTGTTCTGTCTCTGCTTCCTCCTGGCTTCTTGTGCTCCTCCTCATTGGCAGAGTGTAGGAAACTGAAAAGTCCTTGGTCAGGGCAAGTACTACGTAGCAACACCTAAACCAGCAGAGTGTTAGCAGCACTGTTCTCAGATTAAAGTCAAAGCACAGCACTGCACCAGCTACTAAGAAGGAGAAAAATGACTGCTACAGCTGAACCCAGAGCACTATTAGATTGTTCCCTCAAGATGAACCTCCTGCTAGGAAGCAAATCCAGACTGTTGTCATGTCTGTCTGTGTTTTAGTCACAAGATTCTTTCTCTGCAGCTAGGAAACTTCCCTGCCACTACAGATACGGTTGCGTATGCTTTTTTAAATGACCCTCACAAACTGAAGTTGATACCTCACAGGAACTCAGGGGAAAAATCACATTTTAAAATGTTGTTTCAGCCTCCCTCAAATATTCAGAATCTGGTGGAAGTTGTTCACATTTTTTTTTCTTCCATGACCATCCTTGGTTACCATTTTAAGCGAATGAAACCTGGGGCGGAAGGAGCAGCTCAGCAAGAAGTGTACTCCACATCTTAGCTCTGCTGCAAGCTACAACCACTTGCAGCCACAGAACATGACAAGCAAGGAAGAAGCTTAAAGCTTTACTTTGAAATACCTCTATCTGGTATTTCTGACAGTGGTGGGACTAACTTGGAGTGCCTGTCATTTTCTATGGGCTTTCTGAAGGTTCATGTTGAGGTGTTCCTCAGATGAGATGCTCCTCCTCCACCTCTATGTCCCCAGACTTGCGCATCTACCTGATTGAAAAATTCCCCTCCTTGTCCCTGCAGGCAATTTCTGCACCTGATATTTGTTACTGTCTTGCCTGCTTCTCAGCAGTGAATAAATGTTACTCTTACATGTAGTAAAATTTCCTTCTCTCTGGATGGAAAACTGGGTTCATCTGATAGAAAACATTTGTTTGTGTCTCTTGACTAAAAGATCTCTGACTTTGTCTCCCGTACTGTTTACACACATCTGTTAAATCTCATTTAGTCAAGCAGTATGATTGATGCAGGGGATTTAGAAAACATGGGTCAGGACTCTCATTTAGTTTTTATGATTTTTGTGTATTTTTAATAACAAGTCTTAGTTATTTCTATCCAGTTTCTGTAGAAGAGCTAGAACTGTGGTTTTTAACTTTCTCAGAAAGTGTTTAAAAAGAGAAACAAAATTTTCAGCTGATGATGCAGTTAAAGAATCTAGCACTCTATAGTCAAGTCTTTTTATTTTGTTCCCTATGAGTGACCAAGTTAGGAGAACTTTATTCTGTTTGAGTTCGGCTCAGGAACCCCATGTAAGGAGGCTCTTTTCTGATCCAGTTCCTTGGGAGTTTGGGGGCTTTCCTCCCCCTTCAGGGTTCTTGGTTTGGCTTTTGTAGGAGCATAGAACTCATATTCCATAGTAGAATAAGACAGATTTGGGGCAATTAAGTGAAATCTTTACTTCCAATCCTGCTCTGGTTGTCAATGCTATCTTTATCCTCAGTGAACCTCAGGGGAAACATTATAGTTTTTTTGATGTACATACATCTACTTGCTTAAAGCAAGGGAGCATTCATTACTTTGCCCAACAATGTTCTTGGGATTTAGCCCACATGACATGAGAGATGAATATCTTTTTGTTCCATTTTATATTTTCCTTTGGGATAAGTAGTAGAGTTAGTTTTTCAAATAAAAATTGTGAGAGAAGAGTATCTTCTGGAATTGGGCCTTGAAAGATTAATCTAAGGTCAAGGCTTTAGAGAATTTATAATGTTATTTTAAATATTGTATTTGTACAGTCTTTCAGATTATTTTTTTTTTTTAATGTGGTACAGAGCCAGATCTGTATTTCCTTCATATTCCTTGCCCTGTGACTGGGACAATTTGTTGCATTGCTGAATTGTACAGATGTGACCCTCTGTCCTACTCTTTCATGCTGAACATAAGGTCTTAGGCTCATGCCTTCTTGACCATGTCCTGAATGATGAGCCTCAAAGGCAGTCTGTGTGCAGTGGGGCTGCAGGCTCACTGCAGCTTTTGCACAATATCTGCAGAGCTCCACATTTGCCGAAAACAGGATATTAAACCAGCTGACATTTTATTTGTCTTCTTTGTCAACCATCATAATTCTACTCTGTGTAAATCAGGTCCTCTCCTGCCATAGCCATTTAGAGTGACATTCGTCTCACTTCACTTTAGACATTTAATAGTTCAGTGTCTAAGTTCAGACTGGTCACCCTCACCTCCTTTTAAGGTCTAGGCAGAGAAATGAGGGCAGAGAGAGGTCATATGACCTTGCTGAGATGCCTGTCTGAGAATGGGATAAGTTGTTCCATGGAGGTTCTACTTTTCCTTCACAGACTGTTGGGGAACCACAGGCTAACTGAGATTTAGCTCTTACATTCTGGATGCCTGGGTTCCTTAGGTGAATCATACTTTACATTCTGTGACTACCTTTATAGTTAACCCAAGCTAAAAGCTGATGAAATAACACTGCAGATGAAGTTGTCTTTGGACAGCCTTTGAGCAGGTGGTGCAGAAGCAGATACAGAGAGGGTGTCAAGTGGCAGATATCTTTGACATTATTTACACATCTCTTGCCAGCTGAAGATGCTGAGATAAGTGGTGTTGCTTACTCAGGATGGTTTCATCTACCAGTCAGCGTTGTATTTGTCTGAACTATAAATAGGTTAAGGTTTCATCCATGTTCCTGCATACTACAGACGCTGGAAAAAATGTGCTTGTTTAGGTAGAAAGTGACATGGAACTGAGTCTCATTAGCCAAATCATGGTACTGCTTCATGATCTCTGAAGAGGTTTCTCAGACAGGTTAAGTGAGGGAATAGGATATAACAATATAGCATATATAACAGTATAACAATATTAACATATATAACAATATAACAATACAACAATAATAATAACAATAGGTTGAATTCCTGGCTGCAATCTTGTGTTTTTTTCTCTAAGACCTGACCAGATTACTCTTCTCTGAGTCACTCTTCTGTTCTAACAATATGTTGTAGCATATAAACTGGTTTTCAGGAAAGGGCCATAAATTAGAAACAGACTGGACAGATAACTTAAATATGAGAAAGCAGGACCTGATGAGACTGTTCATATGCAGAAGGATTTTTTGCAAGGGCAGGATCATGAGATCTCCAGAGCTGCTTTGAATGCACAGATTTTGGCCTCATTCTCCTGGTGTCCTGGGTTCAGCAGTAGCAGTCATTTTTCTCCTTTTTAGTAGCTGGTGCTGTGGTTTTGACTTTCAGCCTGGGAACAACGCTGATAACACCAATGTTTTTAGTTGTTGCTCAGTAATGGTTACTCTGACCAAGGACTTTGTGAGTCTCACACTCTGCCAGGGAGGAGGGGAAGCTGGGAGGAAGCAGAGACAGGACACCTGACCCAACCTAGCCAAAGAGGTATTCCGTACCACGGCATGTCATGCCCAGTATATAAACTGGGAGCAGTTACCTGGAAGGGCTAGATCACTGCTTGGGTCGGACTGGGTATCGATTGGTGGGTGGTGAGCAGCTGTAGTCTCTTCCTTTGTTATTTTCCTTATCATTATTATTATTGGTGGTAGCAGTAGTGATTTGTGTTATACCTTAGTTACTGGACTGTTCTTATCTCAGCCCATGGGAGTTACATTCTTTTGATTCTCCTCTGCATCCCTCCAGGAGCAGGGGGAGGAAGGAGGGGGGAGTGTGTGAGTGGGTGCATGGTTCTGGGTTGCCGGCTGGGTTAAAGCACAACAGCTGGCTACAGGACAGGGAGACAAAGGATAAGGTGGTGAAAGAAAAAGTGAAGACATGAATGAATAAAAGGCTGTGTAAAGAAAGAAAGACTAGAATGTAGGGGAGGAGAAAGCAAATTTGAGAGAAAAGATACACGGGCATCTGCCCTTCAGGTAGATGGTAAAGAACAGGGATGAGCAGTTAAGTTGCAAAATGAAAAGGAGAAACATTTCCAGTGCAGAGATAGGAATAATCAAAGGCATAAGTATGACAATATAAAAGTTTGAAGAAGCATCATCAGACTTACTAGAAATGAATGATAATCTTGCAAATATATAGAAAACTGCATAGGTAGTGGCTCAACATAGAAGGGAGTGGGAGCTACTCTTTTCTTAGGTCATCCATTATTGCAGTTTTGAAGGATTTGAAAATGTTGAAATATTAGAGAAGCTGTGTTGCAGAATGACTCTAAGAGCAGGACCATAGAGTTCTGGAGGACTGTGCAAGCAAGGCAGGGGGTGGCCCCCACAGGTAACCGGAGACCGGACCTGGGAGGAGAATGTGGAGGAAGCTGTGGGGGGCTAACCAATACTGTTGTGCCAAGAAGGAGTGGCTGAATACCACTCCTATATATGTGTGAACTGCGTCACAAATAAAGTAGAAGTTGCTTATCACCCATATTGGGTTGGCCTGTCTGCTTCTCCTCGCTGCTTACAAAGCTGTTTTTCTGAGATGTACTGCTTTGAGATGTAAGCCTAAGAGAGCAAAGGTTGTTTCTGCAAGTGTTGGGCCATTTTTTTCCAAGTGTAATGGCTTAGTAGGTTTTGTGTAGAATCTGGTTGCACTTGGATAACTCAGAGAATCAAACAAGAGCAAGATGAGGAGATGCAGAGAAGCCTTTCTTCCCACGTATTTCTGTTTGATGGCTGTTTTTAGTATTAGGAGCAGCTTTTCTTTTCAGGTGCAAGCTTTTTCTTTTGTCAGGGTGTCGTGGTTTAAACCCAGTCAGGCAACTCATTCTCTCACTTCCCCCTTCTTTCCCTCCCCCTACTCCCGGAGGGATGGAGAGGAGAATCGAAAAGAATGCAACTCCCACGGGTTGAGATAAGAACAGTTTAGTAACTAAGGTACAACAGAAATCACTACTGCTGCCACCAGTAATAACAATGATAAAGGAAATAACAAGGGAAGAGAATACAACACCTCACCACCAGCCGACCAATAACTTGTCCCCCCCCCCCAGCCCAACCAAGCACCGACTGATGCCTCCTCCAGCCTCACAGTCCCAGCCCTTCCGGGTCCCTCTCCGTTACATCCTGGGCATGACGTGCTGTGGTATGGAATACCTCTTTGGTCAGTTTGGGTCAGGTGTCCTGTCTCTGCTTCCTCCTGGCCTCCCCTCCACCCTGGCAGAGCATGAGGCTCACAAAGTCCTTGGCCAAACCAAAACATGATTGTTATCAGCTCTGTTCCCAGGCCGAAAGTCAAAACACAGCACTGCACTAGCTACCAAGAAGGAGAAAAATGACTGCTACTACTGAACCCAGGACACAGGGCATTTAAAATGACTCACTTATGGAGCCCCTAGTGTCCGGTGATGCTGAATCTCACTGAAGTGACTGCTACTGCTAAACTCAGGGCAAGTCTTTACCTCTGATGGGGCACTTAACAGCTCTCTCTTCTAGTTGCCAGGTTTCCTGAATCTCATAGGAAATATATGTCTTTGAGATCTCTCTCTTCCAGGTGAATTACTTTTTAGGGTCCACCAACTATAATGATTAAGGTGTCTATTGTCTGTAATGGGAACTTAAAGGCATGAAGCTTCTAGATAAATGCATACATATTAGATGTGTAATAAAGGTACCTTAGTCTTGAATTGTTTTTCAACTTGTATGATAGCTTTGCTTCACACATTTTTCAGTGAGAAACCTTCATGAGTATTCAAGTAACACATTTCTGGTGGCATTGCTGGAAAGCCATGCCTTAGATCATGCTTCTTACTTCATGAGCTCTGGAGCACATAAATTCACAGTAGTTAAAATCAGCAGCCAAAATACTTATCTGCCACTTAAAATACAAACAAAAAGATTAATTTGATGCAAACTTTGAGTGAGAATTAGCATGATTTAGTTTCTCTTCAAAACACTCAGATTATGGCAAGTTTCGTGCCATGTGTAAGTTATAGATATGTAACGTGATCTTTGGAGTATTTAACAATAGAAACTTTCTCAGGTTCTTTCTCAGGTGAGGTTTATGACATTGCAAGGTGGTTTGGCAGAACACATAATCAAAGGTGTAATATTTTCTTTAGAGAAAAGAAAATGAAAAGTATCACAGTGGCTAAAATTTCCAGAAATGCTCATCACTTCTGGATATGCAGCTAGAGACACCATGAATTCATTTGAGTCAGTGACTTTGCTTCTTAGGATCATAGAATCATAGAATAGTTAGGGTTGGAAAGGACCTTAAGATCATCTAGTTCCACCCCCCTACCACGGGCAGGAACACATCCCACTAAACCATGTCACGCAAGGCTCTATCCAACCTGGCCTTGAAATAAATCCCACCCCATTTACACTAATCACAGCGCCTTAGATACATTCCAGTGAACATATGCAAGTCACCTGGGCTTTGACATACTGTCTGAGATTGCACTCTAGTGTAAATCCCAAAGCCCAGAATAGGATTCTCAAGCAAGAGTTTATTTTTCATGTTACCAGAGGCCTCACTGCTATATGAATGCCTTAAGGAAGCTAAACCTAGTTATAGCCCATATATTAGCAGCAATCAAAAATTATGATAGGTAACGCCTCTAGTTATTCAGCTAGATCAAAGAAATCCAGTCAGATTCACCAGCTAGGCCTAAATGTGAAACCTTGCAAATTTGTGTATATATAGTATCAGTCAAGACTACTGCCTCATCTAGATACTAAAAAACCCTAACTCCTGAAGTTAACACTCTTTGTTTCCTAATTCTGTAAATTAGTTTATTCCTGTTTATCGAGAGGTATGACACCAGCATATAGGTTCATATGCTCCTCCCTCAAGAGGAGACAAATTCTGTGGCATTTCTGTAATTATTTAAAAGTTTGATTTTCTCGCTTTTAGGCTTGGTACATACCGCTTGCAAAACCAATGCCCGTATGAAGGCAATGCATCTATTGGAACTTGAATTCATTTAGCGATATATTTAGCTATCTGGGTTTTGGTGCTATCTGCGTTAGTGGGTATTGCACTTTTAACTGATAGAGCTTCATATCAGAGAGAAGGCACTGACGAAAGGGTACTGCAGATGCGTAAGTTCTGTTAGAGTAGTCAATACTACCTGAATGTAAAGATAAAGCAGATCTCTCTATCCAGCAACTTGAGCTGGAAGTGATTAAAGAACATGACACCCCTTTCCCCAGTTCACAGCGGTGAAGGCAGGATTGTGCTCATGCAGTTTCTGAGTAAAAATTAAGGCACAATATAGAAACAATTTTATTTTTTTTTTTGTCAAGGATAAACTGAAGCACTTATCTATTTGTCTTCATAAAAAGGAACGAAAGTCCCTGAGAGAAAGAAACTACGCTGGCTCCTTTCCAGCTATACATCTGTGACGAGGGTGGCTATATTGTGATCACTGAAGAGCTTGAAACTGGGATTTTAAAAACCCAGACATAATTATTGGATCAGGAGTTCAAATTGGTCTGTGTCTAAAATGATGCTCAACATCAGCTAGTTGATTTATGAAAGTTCATCCTTTTTGTATGGTGCAGCCATGTCCAAATTATAAAGTTGGTAGTCTTTTATAAGCGTTTTCCACGTTTAGCTATAAGCAGTTTTCCAGATGAAAAGAGTGATTTTGTTCTACTGGCTGGACCAGAAACAAACAAACAAAAAGATGATCTTGCACATATTTGAAAATAGAACATTGTGATTTGTCGCTGGTGTTTGTATATTGTAATACTGTTCAAAACTAGACTGAGCACCCTAAGGCAAGGACAAGAAAGCGATTTATTTGGCTGATACAGTCTCTAAAAGGCCAAGCGAATTTTACATTTTTTGTGAAGTCTTGATGCCAGCCTAAATTAAAAATACATTTGAGAAAAGAAGGGCTTATCTAGAGTCTTCTTAAATTATTTTGCATAGGGAAAATGGGTCCTAAATATCTGTTTAAAACAAGGAAACAAAATATCACCTCTCAGCATTCAGTGAATATCTTGTCCTTTTCTAGGAGGGATGAGCATAAATAACCATTATTCTGTTGCTGAGGTTTTGCCTTGGGTTTTGTTGTTTTTTTTTCTTAATTGAGGCTACTCTTCATTGATTCTCAAAAATGGTAAGGATTCGTAGTAGGTCTTATAATGATTTTGTAAATGAATCATAGTAAAATTTTATATAAATTTTTATAAAAGTTTAGAGCATTGGAATATTTGTTATGTTTTTTCAGGAGTGTCACATATTCTATCTGCTGAAGCCTTCTCCATTTTCATCTAAAGAAAAAGTAAGTAACCTAAATAAAGACAAATCCAAAATCAAAATTTCTGCTGTGCACTCAACTACTATTTGGGTAACATACATCTGAACGACAGGAATGCACTTTGAGAAATGATCTAATCCAAGCCCAGCTATTAATTCTAAATCCTTACAGTCACAAGCAGAGACATTTGACTAATCTGACCCTTAAAAATGTCTTGTAAAGAAGACAGAAATTGGCTTTCCCAGTACTTCAGTACCCTCTCCACCACAGTTTTCTCCTGCAGTTTTCTATAAGCTTTCATGGCTATTTGTTACCAGAACATAGGTGTTGTCAGCCTCTTCTCTGAAATAGTACGACCAAACTCCTCATGCTCTAATATCTGATTTAAAACAGTATGAGCATGGGAATGAGATTTTCAGCCAGAATAATAGAGTTCATACCCAGACAGCCTCATGAGGAATTCACCTGCCTGAGCATGTCTGTTTAGCATCATTATTGATGCCCTAATAGTTTCTGACACATCTGTAGGTGCTTGAAAGATAAACCGCAGAATTTAGGAAAGACCTGTGGCTTTCTTGGTGGCAGCTGGAGACTGGACAGGGTTTAATAAGGCAGAGAAAATGCAATAGAAATTAGGTTTTAGAGAACTAAGTCCTGCCTACAGTATCTAAAATGTATCTACTTACGAGACTAAATCGTGTCTAGAGTGGTCTCTACTTTCTCATGAGACTAGACTACATTGACTGTATTGGTGATCTCCAGTAATTATGGTAGAGATCTAGTTGCCTAGCTCACATGTAGATATGTGTATTGACTTTATTAAATTCAGGTGAAAAAGATCCCACCCCATTTACCCTAATCACAGAGCCTTAGGTACACTATAGTGAGCATATGCAAGTCACCTGGGTTTTGACATACTGTCTGAGATTGCACTCTAGTGTAAATCCCAAAGACAAGAATAGGATTCTCAAGCAAAGGAGTTTATTGTTCATGTTACCAGAGGCCTCACTGCTGTATGAATGACTTAAGGAAGCTAAAGCTAGTTATAGCCCATAAAAAATCAAAATCAATCAAAAATTATGATAGGTAACGCCTCTAGTTATTCAGCTAGATCAAAGAAAGCCAATATTCAGAGCCCTGCTCTGCTTTGACGGATTGTGACCATGGATGTAGGTCTTCTAAGAAAAGTGCCTAAACACTGTCAATGGGAAGTGCAGCTATTCCAGTCTGAAAAACAACAAAATGCTTGTTTTTTACATGCCTTCAGATGTAAGAGATGTGAGTTTAAATGATTACTACAAATCACTTGAAATAAAAATATCACCGTTGAAAATAATATTCTCAAGGCTGAGCCTCTTGTCTCAACCGAATAGCTGGTACTAAAAAAACTGAAATTGAATTAAGGACACTAACAGGTTACTTATTCTTTAATATGGTAACTGTTACATGACTGTTCATAATGGCTGATAGTCCAGCAATTCATAGAATCACCGAATCATAGAATCGTAGAATAGTTAGGGTTGGAAAGGACCTTAAGATCATCAAGTTCCAACCCTCCTGCCATGGGCAGGGACACCTCACACTAAACCATGTCACCCAAGGCTCTGTCCAGCCTGGCCTTGAACACCGCCAGGGATGGAGCATTCAAAACTTCCCTGGGCAACCCATTCCAGTGCCTCACCACCCTTACAGTAAAGAACTTCCTCCTTATATCCAATCTAAATATCCCCTATTTAAGTTTGAACCCATTGCCCCTTGTCCTGTCACTACAGTCCCTAATGAAGAGTCCCTCCCCAGCATCCCTATGGGCCCCATTCAGATACTGGAAGGCTGCTATGAGGTCTCCACACAGCCTTCTCTTCTCCAAGCTGAACAGCCCCAACTTTCTCAGCCTGTCTTCATACGGGAGGTGCTCCAGCCCTCTGATCATCCTCGTGGCCCTCCTCTGGACTTGTTCCAACAGTTCCATGTCCTTTTTATGTTGAGGACACCAGAACTGCACACAATACTCCAGGTGAGGTCTCACAAGAGCAGAGTAGAGGGGCAGGATCACCTCCTTCAACCTGCTGGTCACGCTCCTTTTGATGCAGCCCAGGATATGGTTGGCTTTCTGGGCTGTGAGCCCACACTGAAGCCGGCTCATGTTCATTTTCTCATCATCCAACACCCCCAAGTCCTTCTCCGCAGGGCTGCTCTGAATCTCTTCTCTGCCCAACCTGTAGCTGTGCCTGGGATTGCTCCGACCCAGGTGTAGGACCTTGCACTTGTCATGGTTAAACTTCATGAGGTTGGCATCAGCCCACCTCACAAATGTGTCGAGGTCCCTCTGGATGGCATTCCTTCCCTCCAGTGTATCAACCGAGCCACACAGCTTGGTGTCTTCAGCAAACTTGCTGAGGGCGCACTCAATCCATGTCCACTGTCTTTTATTCACTACGTACCTGTGGAATCCCTTCCTGTTATCCTTAACATCCTTAGCCAAGTTTAATTCTAACTGGGCCTTAGCTTTCCTAATCTGGTCCCTAGCTTCCTGGACAACCTCCCTGTATTCATCCCAGGCTGCCTGTCCTTGCTTCCTCTTTTTATAAGCCTTTTTTCTTCCCTCTAAGTTTCCTCAGTAGCTCCTTATCTTTATTTATCCATGGATAAATACACTAAAGGAGATCCTTTTCTTGGCATCATGAGCAAAATCAAGCATGAATTGGGGAATTCTATTTCAGGTAGTTCATTGCTGATTTATGACTGCACAGGGCAATCCCTGACCTCTTCCACAGGCCACCTTTCACCATTGCAAGTTCTATCCTACTCCTTCCAGTTATGCTCAACACACTCCCATGCTCCATAGGTCTTGTATTCATAGTGGCTTTCTTAGCCCAGTTTCAGCAGGACTGGGAAAACGTGGTCTTTTCAGTCTAACCTGGGGACTGCAGAGCTGTTTAGTGCTAAGATGCATGAGTTTTAATTCTGCAGCCTGTGGGGAGAGATGAGCATGGAATGCTAGTAAGTGAGGAAGCTTCCAGCAGCTAAGTTAAAAAGAAAAGAATCTGTTCCAGTTTGGGGATGGTCAGATAAAGTTGGTACTTGGTGGGATGTCATGAACATTTTTAGTGACTGGCTTTTCAGGAAGCTCTTGCATTGCTTTCTGAAATGGTTTCCTGGCCTCAAATCTGATGTAATCAGATGGGTAGACGGATGCCCATTTCTGGAGGCAACCAAACATGCTGTACAATGTATCTTAAAGATTCTTAGGAAACTCTTATTTTGAAAGAGCAGTGAGTTTAGAAACTGCGTTGCAGGGAGAGGAGGAAGAGTGGAGGTTGCATCACACTCTTGATTTATGCACCAAAAATCCACTAAATGCTCCTTTGGATCTACCAGCTGTAGAACTTCTGATTATTTTCCTATTCTGCATCTACTAAATGTGATGTTATTGTCAAAGAAACAGACTTGCATGTAAAAGCAGGCGGATATTAATAATTGCATGAGTATCAGAATACAGGAAATGTTAATGCTCCCATTTTTCATTCCTTTATATTCTTCTAATTATGAAATTTGTCCCAGCAGTATTAGTCACTGATATTTAGTGCTAATTTATCTAGGCAGCAATGTATAATAGAAGATACAATCTTCAAATTATTTTACTAACATGCATTCATAACTACCTTATGGAAGTAAATGAATAGATTAAGTGGGTGTGGGCACACTACATATGAACTTAAATCATGTATTAAAATCTTTCAAGTGTTTCAATTTCAGAATTTCATCTTTACATCTACCACTGGGATTTTACGTCACTTCTATATTTATATTTATATCATGGGTAAAAAGGTATTGATAAGACTAATGTTCATGTAGTATGTGTTAATAGATTAAAAGAAAGTATGTTAAATTCTAGTGAGTTGCACCTTATTCTTTTTAATGAAAGCAAATCATTAAACTCTAAGCAGAAATGCTTTATGAAATCAGAAAACCTTCAGTGTGAAGATCTAAAAACGTATCCGTTAAATAAGAATAAATGAAGAAGGAAGAAGTGGTTAATGATCTGTATATGTGCTGGGCTCAAACTTTTTCAAAAGTGAGTAACTGTGCTTTAGTGATGCCAGATGGTATAGTGCATTGTGGAAGCCGAAAAGAAATAGATTAAGAAAAAAATAAATGTGGGGAGCTTTTTTTTTCTGGCCTTTGGTATAATTCTGTGCTGTGGAGTGCTGAACTAGGATCACCCAGTGTTTACAGAGCAATAAATCAGGGTGATTGGCATATTCTGTGTAACATCAAGCAGACTGTCACGTGGTGTTAAATGCAATTAAAATATTTTAAAGAAAGATTACAAAGGCAGTTGTGAATAGGAGCGCACACTCTTCAAGGCTTTCTTAGGTTATTTTTGCCTTTACAGTAATGTATCACAAATGTTTCTAGGTGCCTTTTACAGTCCCATTGGAAAATTTGCAAATCACTCTGTCCAAATCAACAGACAAGCCATGACTAAGATTATCTTTTAAAATGTCCCATGAGTAATACTGAATCACTCTACATCATCCAGCTATTAGAGAATGTGGTCGGTATTCTTGGGTGAGAATTTATCATCTTGTTCCATGTGCCTTAGAATTTATTCAAGTCACTAAGCTGAGGGAGAATTTAATCATAACCAACCATCTGACCTAGCTACATGCAGCACGAGTGCTTTGAGTCGTTCTTATTTTCTTAGGAAGTAGTGGAGGCAATACACACTTTCGAATGAGAAGAGAGATTTGAAAGTTCACTGTATAACCTGATGAGAGAGATCATGACACTTCTCAGAATGAAATAGCAGAAGGTTACTGCTTTCAGATAGTCTATTTTCAAATAATGCTTGTTATTTATAATGTTATGCAGCATTCATACACACATGGTATTTAAGGTCTCTGGCCTAGGATCAGTAATCAATTGCACTTTCGCTGCCCTGACGTGGAGATTAATGTGACTACCTTTGTATCCTAGACAAAGCACTGAAATTACTAACGTCTTTTAAAATCCAGTAGACGTGCTTCTGTGATTATACGCTTGCAGACACTTGGGGAACAGCTTTTTAAAAAACTGGATGCACTTTCGTAGTAACTTGCAATTGTGAACATTTATACACAGAGTCTGATCCTTTGATGTTTCTAGTGGTACTGACACATCTTATCAGACTTAATTTATAAAGGTACCCTGAAGTATGAAGTGGAACTAACTTGGTGCTCAGCTGATTCACTGTGGTGCATATTCACTCCTGTTGAGTTTTGTATATGTATTTTTCAGGAAGTAGTAAAAAGTCTGCATTCACTGAAAGAATTACATCAAATATGGGTATTTAAGCCATACAGTGTTCTATTTAATGAGCTATTCTAGGGCATTTGGTTTTAGAAAACACCTTAGTTTCATTGGGGGATGACTTCTGTAGGCCATGGAGATGTGAAATCAACTTCCTTTCCTAATATTTATAAATCTGGGGGGTTTTGTTTGTTTGCTTGGTTAGTTTTGTTTGGTTGTTTGTTTATTTTATTGTTGTTTGTTTTTCACTCCCAAGTAGGACAGAAATTGTATTTTTATTGTGGTAAAAAATGCAGTACTGATAACGGTTTGGCTTTTACATTGTTTTCTTCTACTGGATATGTGGAATCACAAATACGATTCCTTATGATTCCTTTCAGTACCAAAAAAGTTGAAAACATTTTCAGAAAACATTCCTGAAAATATGAAGACTCTCCAAGCATCCTGTCATCAGCAGAAATCCTCCTCTCATTCATCCCAGAGCGTTAGTCGTGTTGACTGAGCACGCACTTGCTGTTTGCTCATGTTCATTGTGCATACTTGGGCGTCATTTGTGTATGACAAGTGCATCCTACAGCAGATACAATCTTTTCATTTCCCTGAGCTGTTCTTTGTAGCCCTCATTCTAGGATGTCAGGTTATTAAAGGCACATTAGAAAAAAACATCTCCTCCCTGATTACAGCAACCTCTTAGATCTTTGCAAACAATCTTCAGAGCATCCCTTTGAAATGAGGCTGTGCTGTAATCTCTGCTCATGCATGAGGAAATAAGGCACAGAGACTACAATAAATAATCTTTGACGGAAGAGTTTGAGAATGTCTGGGGCTGAGCACTTTTATTTAGTACTGTCTTATTGTGGTTTTATATCAACCGCGGTCATAGCTGTTTTGATTTATCAAATAATGAATGAGATCTCAAGCTCTCATACTTGGTGTAGTAAGGATGCAGAAAGACATCTAGATGGAGAGTGCTGGGTGCCCAACATCCTCTCTCAAGTCTATAGAACAAAAAGCTCTACAAGGAGCAGTCAGTGCCACGTGGCCACCTCTGACCATCTGATGTAGGTGCCTGACCCATATACCTCCAGCTAGTGGAGAAGGATCTGTATCGTTGTCATTATCTTTAAAGAAGAGACTTGATCAACATCATACAGGGGTTACACAGCATTGTTACAGATGGCATCTAGTTCTCAGATCTGAAGAGCAGAAACCACCCCAAACCATATGATCAGCTTTTCTTCTGAAGTCTCCTGCGTTATTCGTTATACACTTTCTAACTTTTTTTGACAGCAGAAATAAGGAGAGCCATATGGTCGATGTGGTAAACAAGTATCACTGACATTCTCAGATTAGTCTGTTCTTCATGTAATTTGATGGACAAAAGAGTATCTGATCATGTAATTACATATTGAATCCTAACACACAGATGATTAATTAACATTGCTTGAGCAGGGTTTGTTTTCTCATCTCCTGATTTTTAAATAGTGGACTTGAAATTTCAGCATCTTTTTTTTTGTGTTTTAACATTCTAAATGTCCAAGTTTGAAAACATGAGTATGTTCAAACTCTATGGATTCTCCTTCCTTCCCCTTGATGCATCATCTGTGGTGTTTGAGGGTTTTTTTTACAGCAGGCTTGTCTATCAGGCTTTTCTTAGCATGAGGAGAATGTAATTTCTGTACAGACTTTCCTCCAGAAGATGGTGGAGAGCTAAACTGACAACAGAGTGGTGTTTACAGAGACTTCGCTCAGGCACTTAACTGTTGTGTCAGGTTAGGAGGTTCTCCTTAGTTTATATAGCTAGGGAATGGTAGATCATCCCAGAGAGATCAGCAAAGAATGAAAACCTTCCAGAATAACAGAGTTGACTTTATGACGAAGTGCTCTTCAAGCATCATAACCCCACCCGCACCCATTTTCACAGGGCCCATAATATAATCCTTTTTTCTCCTTTGTGTAATACTCTTCATGGATGTTCATGCCTATGTCTTTTATCCTGTTCTCTACAAGACTTTTGCAAGCTGTTTTCTTATATCCCACCCTTTTCTGCTCTGGTTCTGTTCATCCTCTCTTCCCACTGCCATTTTGCATTCCCTTCCTTCCTGTCTCTGTTCTTTCTATGCTACATATTTATTTTGTTGACATTCCACATTCTCCTGAGTTCTTGTTTGAAGTGCGTATTTATCCTCTTTCTTGCTGTGTCAAGGGATAGTACAGAGTCTTCCTTCTACAGTTTGAGGAAAGTGCTAGTGACTCCCAACAAACAGGAGGAGTGCCTAACCCTAACCCTGAGTTTGCCCACAGACTCAGAACATGATATTCCATAGATGAGTACGGATGGACTAGCATCACTAGAGCTAATTTTGTCATCCAAACAAGAGTTTCTGTTGTGAGCTGCACACAGCTTTTAGGAGAAAAAAACAAAGCTCCTGGGAGAAAGAAAAGGCTTATAGAAATGCGACCGTTGCGTGACCTTTTTTGTCTTCTTGGACAGGTAAGTATCTGAGAGAGATAGAAGGGAAACCCAGAGACGGAGAGAGGAATAAAAAGGGAAGGGACTCATCCAAACACAGAGCCTGGCCAGGTATGCATTTGACACTTTATTTCTGCATAGAAATGGTAAAGAAAATTCAGAAAGGCATAATACATATGAAGCAAAGCTGAGAACTGCAGGCAGTCTGCACAGTGTATTCCAGCAAATGCAAAAGGGAAAAACGCGTATCAGTCGCTCACCCCTGTTACCGACAAATCACTCTGTTGGTACCCAGTTTGAGACAGCTTTGTTTGCAGATACGTGGGACACCTGCTAGCATTTCCCAGTGTTTCTCCCATCAGAGTGCAGAGGGATCTAAAGTATTTTTCCTTTTTTTTTTTTTTTTCCAAAATAGGATTTAAGGGCTTTGTTTGTTTGGGTTTTTTCTTTTTTTTTTGGGGGGTGGTGGTGGTGGCGGAGTGTGTGTGTGTGGGGGGATGGGGGGGAGGGATGGAGGGTGTTGTTTGGTTTTCTGTTGCTTTGTTTTGTTTTGTTTTTTCTCAGTTCTGTTGCCTTGTTGTTGTTTCTTTTGTTTCTGTTTCAGCATCTCTCTCCCCACCAGGAGCAGCTGTCAATGAAAACACAGTGGTGCAATTCAATGCTCTTTTCTGCTGCCTGCCTGTGTTTTCTTTTAGAAGCAAGTTTCTCTTTACTTCTGGACCTTAACAGGTGTCTAAGATATGCAGCTGTATTCCAACAGCAGGCAGTACTCTTCGGAGCTTATCTGAATCCTTTTCAAGGTGTAGCGGTAGTTCTTCTGCATTCATAAATATCTGTCATTTCTTTCCTAATCCAAAGACTCTCTCAGTATACTTTCTTTTCTGTTTTCCATTCTGCAGGATGCAGATGGCAAGGCAGAGAGATACAACTTCTGTAATTCTTTCTTCTTTCTACTAATACATATGAAAAGCCACTCGAAGAGTAGTCTTGTGACATACCACGAAATTACTGGAAGTCCTTTCCAACCCTAACTATCCTATTCTAATCCTAACTATTCTGTGATCCTACGAAGTGAGTGCTCAAACAATGTGAATTAACTACTACCTTATAATGTGCTTCCTAAACTATATCCTAAATATATCCTATAATGTGTTTCCTAAAGTATATCCTATATCTATCCTAAGGTATATCCTAAAATTTGTTTGTAAAAAGACATAGAAATAGACTAATAAACAGTTGTGAGCACAGTAACAAGTGTATTAGCAAACGCAGTACCCAGCGCGGTAGTGAACATGGTAAGGGGAAGTCCAGAGGCCAGCTCCCCGCTTGGGGAGATGCACCAGCGGTTTGTCATTTGCTGGCGGGGCTGAGGAGCGAGCCAGCAAGGCCTCCTGCGAGGGCTGGGATGGGTCTGAGGGCGCTGCTCTGGCTCCGGGGCGAGGTGGTGGAACCTTCTATCCAGAGCAGAAGGACATGGTGGTTCTGTCCTCGCCGCTGCCGAGGTGGTGCTGGGGCCGCAGGGTGGAACTCCAAGCCCAGGCAGCAGAGCTCATGTGGGGAATCGAAGCAGTAAATGGGCACCTACAGGGGCAGAGTCAGAAAGTGCTGATGAAGCCGTGAGGGCAGGAGCAGGAGGGACTGGGCTCCTGGGTTGTTTGGAAGTGTGCTGTAAAAAGGGTCATTGCTAGCACAGGAGAGAGGCTCCTTACTGGTTCTTTACTGGCAACTACAGTGCTGCTTTGGTCCCTTCTCAACACATGTGATACCCTCAGAGCACGGCAAGTTGACAGAGATGCATAGTGCCCCCTTGCCAGGCAGCAGGGCTCGGCAGGGAGCCTGGGAAGCTGGGATATGGTCCTTTCCAAAATCCAGGCAGCAGCATCCCTCGCTCTGCCATACTAAAACCACAGGTTGGCAGGCAATGCTGGGGTAGCATGTTTCTCCTGACACACATGTTCCCCTGAGGCAGGACCATCCTGTGCACCTCAGGAATGTTTCCTATACTCAGAGCTTGGCAAATAGATGGAACACAGGCTCTGCTACATACCTGGGTGCCTCGTTCTTCCCCTGCTTGAATTTCTTCAGTTGGCCATCCCTGAGAGCTCAGTTTTGCTCTTCTTTCGGCACGGTGGCCCGTCGTTGCCCAACCTGTAGCTGTGCCTGGGATTGCTCCGACCCAGGTGTAGGACCTTGCACTTGTCATGGTTAAACTTCATGAGGTTGGCATCAGCCCACCTCACAAGCGTGTCGAGGTTCCTCTGGATGGCATTCCTTCCCTCCAGGGTATCAACCGAACCACACAGCTTGGTGTCATCGGCAAACTTGCTGAGGGCGCACTCAATCCCACTGTCCATGTCAGCGAGGAAGGTGTTGAACAAGACCGGTCCCAACACTGATCCCTGAGGGACGCCACTCGTTACTGGTCTCCAGATGGACGTTGAGCCGTTGACCACAACTCTTTGCGTGTGGCCATCCAGCCAGCTCTTTATGCTCCAAGGGGTCCACCTATCAAACTGATGTCTATCCCATTTAGAGAAGAGGATGTCATGTGGCACGGTGTCAAACTCCTCCCCCTCCCCCTCCCTCTTCCCTTCCCCCTCCCCCTCCCCCTTCCCTTCCCCCTCCCCCTCCCCCTCTCCCTCCACCTTTCCCTCTCTCTCTCCCTCCTCCTTCCCCCTTCCCCCTCTCCCTCTCCCTCTCCCTCTCAATCCCCCTCCCTCTCCCTCTCAATCCCTTCCCCCTCTCCCTCCCCCTTCCCTTCCCTTCCCTTCCCTTCCCTTCCCTTCCCTTCCCTTCCCTTCCCTTCCCTTCCCTTCCCTTCCCTTCCCTTCCCTTCCCTTCCCTTCCCCTTCCCCTTCCCCTTCCCTTTCCCCTTCCCCTTCCTCTTCCCCTTCCCCTTCCTGTTCCACTTCCCTCCCCCTCTCCCTCCTCCCCCCTCCCTCCCCTTCTTTCCCCCTCCCCCTCTCCCTCCCCTTTCTCCTTCCCCTCCCCCTCTCTCCCTCTCCCTCTCAATCCCCCTCTCTCCCTCCCCCTCCCCTCTCCCTTCCCCTTTTCTCCCTTCCTTTCCCTTCCCTTCCTTCCCTTCCCTTCCCTTCCCTTCCCTTCCCTTCCCTTCCCTTCCCTTCCCTTCCCTTCCCTTCCCTTCCCTTCCCTTCCCTTCCGCTTCCCCTTCCTGTTCCCCTTCCCCCTTCCCTCCCCCTCTCCCTCCCCCTCTCCCTCCTCCTTTCCCTCCCCCTCTCCCTCCCCTTCTCCTTCCCCCTCCCCCTCTCCCTCTCCCTCTCCCTGTCCCTCTCAATCCCCCTCTCCCTCCCCCTTCCTCTCTCCCTTCCCTTCCCTTCCCTTCCCTTCCCTTCCCTTCCCCTTCCCCTTCCCCTTCCCCTTCCCCTTCCCCTTCCCCCTTCCCCCTTCCCCCTTCCCTTCCCTTCCTCTTCCCCTTCCCCCTTCCCTTCCCCCTTCCCTTCCTCCTTCCCTTCCTTTTCCCTTCCCCTTTCCCTTTGCTTGTCCTTTTCCTTTTCCCTTTCCCTTTCCCTTTCCCTTTCCCTTTCCCTTTCCCTTTCCCTTTCCCTTTCCTTTTCTTTCCTCTATTGTTTTTTCCTTTTTTGTCCAAATTTCAAAGGCTAAATATTTCTCTGGCTTAATGCTAATCTGTGCTTGAGTACAGTAGAAGGAGCTGAGAAACAATACTGTAATTGAGAAAAAAATGTTAGCCCACTGCCTACTTACTGCTCAGGAATTCTGTACTGCTTGATAGAGTTGTGTTCAGTGATTTCTTTACCTGTAGCTTTGAGTATTCTTTTCCTATATTCCTACCCTTGAAAAATAAAATACATGAGTATATTAACCCCTAAAATGCTTTGGCATCCATGTGATATATTTCTTCACCACCCTTTGACAATAGGGTGTGAAGTTTGCTATTGGGGGTGAACATGGACATGAATCCAGAACATGAAGTAGCTGATATACTGTTTTCTTATACTTTCAGTGTAAAGCCTATGTATCTTAACTAAGAAATTTAACAGAATTTGAGGTGTGGTAGCCTGACTTGTTAGTTTAGAAGTGTGGACAAGGCAGCATGGTCAACATTTGGATGACCAGGGCATTGGCCACTGCTCATGTACTCAGATTCACCGCCTGAGAAGTCTGATAGTTGCTGCAAAGCAGTTCTGGGCAGCAGTGTCGACACACAGTACTACTCATTTCTCAGGAGACAGTAAAACTCTGTAGTAAATAAAAAGTCATTCAGCATGCTATTTTGTAAACTGTTATAATGCTGTTATTGTCAGCAATGACTGACAATTGCTCCTTTATTTAAGCACAATAGCCATGGGGAAGCTGCAGGGACTTCTCGAGAGGATGGCAGTAAGGAACAGACAGTACCTCCTGTTTTCCCAATGGCTAATAGAAAAACAACTGTCTTTTTATAATCTTGCTTCATGGTTTGTCATGCAGCAGCGTGCAGCTGCTGTGCTGGCAGGCCTGTAACAGGCAGCGACACTGTGACGCCAGGATGTGGGATCTGTCCATTCTTTTTCTGTCTGTCTAGGTGTTCGCTCCCTGGTATTCCTAAAATGTTGGTGCGTTACTGAGGACCAGAGGCCAGCGCTAGATCTGTACAAGTTCTGCATGCTGAAGCATGCTCCCAGTTTTGTAAAATTACATGGTTGTGATGGAGGGAAGTAATCATCATAAAAGTTACATATGTGCTACTCTTCTACTCACAGTTTTCTTTCCCCTGCTCACTAGGTGATCTCCATGTTATCATCTACCTGCCGATCCTTTTCTCCTCACTGACTTCTCTGAACATGACAGATTTCTCCTTTTCCTATACTACATTAGAAGCATTTTTTCTTGCCTTACCTTGCCTTGCGTGCTTCAGCACTTTGCCTTTCTCTGTGCTTACTCTTTCTGCCTCATCTCAAATGGCCATAGGAATCTTCCTATGGGTGTCTAAATGGAGCCAGCTTTGATTATAGTGCCTACTTGGACACGTTTTATGTATAGACAATTCAGTTCAGGGGTTTAATCAGCTAACTGAATCCTATCCTTTCTTTTTCTTTGTGATGCCGATGAATGTGTGTTCACTTTAATTGCTTTCACATGGTATGTTGATAACTTTGGTTCAAGACATTGTCTAATCTAGATTCAAAGACTCATCTTTTCCACACCAGAAAGGTATATTCAGGTGCTCAGTAGCACACGGAGGTGTGTTGTTCAGATTGTCCTTGGGTCAGTGCCTCCATTTATAACTCCTGAGGTTCCTCAGCATGTTTTTCCAGCACCCAGTTGTTCTTTCTGTCTTTTTCACATGTTGCATTGAAAAGAGCAAGCAAAAGCCAGTGCCAGGTAAATTGAATCCTAAGAGAGATGAGTTGAAACCCATTTCAGACTACAGGGTATTGCTGATTGGCTTTGTGCTTCCATAAATGAAGTAGAATCCCATTTTAGTTTGGCAAATAAAAAATTTTTGATATAAAGATTTGAGAACCTGAAAGTGCTGATGACAGTGTCTGCAATGTGGATGAGCGCTTTAGCTGCCATGACGGCAGTATGTTTGCTGCATAAGTAATAGACTTCTTGTGCCAGAATGGTGCGGTTGAGCATCCATGGAAATATTGAATAGAACAGACACAACCACAGCTGTTTTCATTATGCATAGCCAAAAATGGCTAAACAACAGAGGTGTGGAGGGGGGAGGTAGCGAAAGCTTTTAGTGAAGCAGAGGGAGTTGCCAGTTTGTATTCAGTATGGTGGAGCTGAAATAATAGCTGTTGCTTCACACTTCTATCATGACTTATCCTTACTTTATTTTGATTTATTAATTTTATTCCTTTAGCACATAGGAGCTGCATTGTGGGCAAGTACTACTGGGTATGAGGAGCTTTTTAGAGCAATTTTTGTCGATGTCCTGAACAAAACCACTTGTCTGTATGTCTGGTGTGTGTATTGATCTTACAGACTGTCTCCTGCCAGGTGGGTAATAAATACTCAGCTGTGACAGTTCTGAAAGTCTAGCCGCTAGACCAGTCCCAGAACAGCCTCTGTTGTAATGATGGGGAAAGGATCAGAGAGCAAACAAGGACCATTTACCCTTTAAAAACACTTAAATAATTTATTTTGCATGCAAAAAGGCCATTAAGAAGGGAGCCTTCCACTTGCCACTGTTTACAGTACAAGCACTGGAGTTCTGCAGTCAGCAGATGGAGTCTCTATCCCAAACTATTACTACCAGGTTTGTTAATTTTCATTAATGGTGCACCTATATCCACTGTGCTTCCAGTACATTTTCTACTTTTCTACTGTTACTGCTTTAGTGGGAAGTGTTATCTTGCAGTGAAAGGAGAAGCGGTTTCCTCTTCTATTTATCATCTGTTTACAGGGTTTTGATTAAAAGTTTTAACCTGTTTCTCCAGCCACCTCATCTAGAAAAAGACCATCAATTTCTCAAAGCTTGTGAAAGACTTGGAGAAATGAATCTGAGGCATTCACTCTCCTGACAGGCTGCCAGAGCAGAACTTGCTCTCACGCTAGCATTTTTTCTGTACTTTATGTCATGTGCAAAACACGAGGATTTGTGCTGTGCTAATCCCTCTAATGAGAGCTTCTCCCAACCTCTATATAAACCCTGCTCAAAGCCGTGGCTGCTGGGCTGGTACCACAGAGCTAAAGCATCCATCTTTTGAACTGCATTCAAGACAATTTGAGACCAGGATTAAACAAACACCCAACACCAGCATCCTCAGCAGTAAGAGGGATTATCCCAGTTGGCTGGGGCATGGAGTCACGTCAAGGACAGATTGTCCCACAGCGGCAATTTCCCTGCTCCACTCACTCAGGTCCAGCAGACAGGCAGAACCTGCACCCAGCCGTAATGGGCACCCTGAGGTGGCTCTTCTGGGCTGTGGTGGGCTACCTGGGTTGCTGCTGTCTCCCCAGGGTTCAGGCACAGTTCCCCCGTGCCTGCATGACAGTGGATACCCTTCGCTCGAAGCGCTGCTGCCCAGCCTTGGGGACAGACCCAGGCAATATCTGTGGGTCCCTGCAGGGCCGGGGATGGTGTCAGGGCGTGCAGGCAGACACTCGGCCCTGGAGTGGGCCCTACACCCTTCGAAATGTGGATGATCGGGAACGGTGGCCCCTCAACTTCTTCAATCAGAGCTGTCAGTGCACAGGTGAGAGGGGTGCTGGGGTGAGGGGATGGGGATGGATGGGTCCACTAAAGATCCACTTTGGAGGTTTGGATGCTCCAAAGGCCAGAAACATCCCTGGTGGTGTAAGGCAACAAGAAGACTTCAAATATTATCCATTTCCTAAAAGTACTGTTGTGTTCATGATACTATCAGCTCTTTTTCAGAGCAGTGGAGTCTAAAAAGTGTTTTCTCTCATGCAAACTTTTGGGTTTTCCTCTTTGCCTCTGGAGCTGTCCCTGTAGCCATCCATCACCTTTCTCCACAGGGTTTTGGATGTTTCAGTGCTGCCCTTAAAACTCTGTCACTGCTAATCATGGTGTGGTGGATCACTTCCAATCTGATCAGATCTTATCATCGTTGATCAGAGATATATTCCTTTTGGCACAGAACTTGGCAGCATGATATATCCCTGTGCACTGAAAATGCCATGGTGTTTCTCAGGGTTGTTAACTAAGTCTTCAGCTCACTCAGTTTGTAAATCAGCTAAGAGGCCATCAGTCCTTTTCCTCTCTGTCTCCAGCTGCTCCCTCCCACCCATGACTTTGCTTGGGCTTCTGTCTTCATATGCTGGAGGTGAAACAATCAGGGATAAGTTCTACTTGAAGACTAACCTGGCCAAAATGACCAGCTTGCAATAAGACCAGTGCACTAGTACTGGCAGGAGAGGGGGAATAGCAAGGTGACATCAGGGCAGAATAAGACGACAGGACCCTTTCTCAGCAGCATCCCTGATTGAAGAAGGGTTAAAATGAACAGCAACTGCAACCTCAGCCCAGACTGCTTTGCAGGGCTGGTAGGAGATGGTACCAGTAGTTAGGCAAAAAGCACTTCTCAAGCACTGAAGTCACTTGCTAGACAGACGTCAAATACAGCTTAGGATGTCTTGTTGGGAACATGAAACTGTATGAATTTTCTAACATGGGAAGAATAGCTTGCTTTCCTTTAAGCTGATTCTTAGGACTAGCTGAACTGGTTTGTCTAAAATATGTCTTGGCTTTCGCTGTCAAAAAAGCCCAGATCAATCTGAGAAGGAAGCACTGCAGAAAATTTCTGCCGATGATGTTAAGTTTTGCAGCACTATTATCCAGTGAAAGCGGAGAGGTAGGGGCAGGTGACTTCCATGCTATGTAACACTATACATGGTGTTACTGAAGCTCTTCAAAATCATAAGAGACTTCAGAGTATAATTGGTTTTTATGTTGTCCTTTGACTAGATTTTAAATACTTGTGTGGAAGTACTTTTCCAGACAACTTACAAAAATTGAATAAATTTTTTTTTCATTTTAAGGGCTTACATAACTCCAAAACTGAAGACCGATATCACATACAAGCATAGACCATGAGTCAGAAGAGCACTGAAACACATGGGCATACACCAGTCCAAATGATTAGGGCATCAAAACCTAGGAGTAAGCCGTGTAGATGGACATGGTCTGCATAGGCAGACATTAATTTGCTTGTCCAGGTAAAGGTTAGCACTGGTCTTTGATATTTGCATGTCTGGGTCCCAAGTTATGTGACCAGAATGTATTGTCCTCTCATTCAGCCTTACTTCTGCTGAGCTGTCTGCTCTCCTTGGCTCTTGAAGTCCAGCTTCTCCCACTGTGTTTTTATTTCATTTGTATACTTCAGTCATTATTTCTCTAAATATGCCAGAGATAATGTGGACGGCATCCTTAAGGATGATTTGCAGAAAGGTTTCCTGGGCTCTACCCTTCTTGATGCTACAAGCAAAGGCATTCCTGGGTGAACACTGAGAAGTTCACAACTGCACAGGGTTTGAATTAGATCTGATGCTTTTACAATGGTGGCGATTGTGTGTCTGTGTCTATTAGTATTTTGTTGCACTTTTTTCACTCTGTTTCATACACTGGTTAGCTGCCTGCACATCAGAGTTTTAGATTGTGTGACATGTGGCCTTTATTAGGCATCTAGGGCTATGATGCCTGTGGTAGGTAACATAAATTAAATATCCACATTCAAAGGGACATGGAACAGTGTACATGTCGACTATTAAGGTATCTTACTTTCCAAATGAATGCTATGTGCAAACTGCCTATTTGAAATAGTTTCTGGCTAGTGCAAACTCCAACCTGTGCCAAGGCTCCTTCTGGCATTTTAACAATATAAACGGCCGTGTTCCAATGCCATCTTGGCACTGTTTAATTTATAGTTTAAACATGGTGTAAATGATAAGCTGTGGGAACTCCAGCTGCCATGTAGCTGATTGTATTTGCCTAGACACTGCCATTTAAATGTGTCACATAGCTGATGGTGGTGCGGTAGGAAACCTGGAGGAGTTGTGAGGATCAGGGGCCAGGATTTTCCAAAAGAAGGATTCTGGAGTTCTTGCAATAAACTAATCTGCTGGAAACTTACTAGCTAAGGATAAAAGGAACCCTGAAAATCTGGCTATTTGTTCAGTTCACTGAGGAAAAGTGTCTTAATATCACGTCCATCCAGGCCTGGGTGCTGAATATGTCGGGGGGGGGGGAGAATATCCCTAACACAAACAGATATTGATGAGTATTTATTATGGGATCAGATTATTTTTACATTTGCTCTCAAATTAATGTAGATTTTCTAAGGAAAATGAAAAAAACCACATTTTCATTTCTAAGCTTTAGCAGATAATACGCACTAGTGACTCTTTAGCTGGGGACAAACGTAACAGAATTAGATTAGTACAACAGAAAGATTCAGCTTCAATTCTCACTTTTTGTATAAAGAGCTGTAATCAAAATGATAATTGTAAGTCTGTTGTCAGGATGCTTCTTGTTGAATGTTTCATTCTGTGTTGGTGGCAGCAAAAATATAATCTGTAGAAAAAAGGAAGGGGTTATGGCATGAATGTAGCCAGGAGATAGAAAAGAGGGTTTAGTTCCTAATTTCAATTTTGAATCCATTGTATGTGTTCTACAGTTGATTTGGGTGTACACAGTATTAATTCAATTTATATAAATTCTTAAAGTTCAATGACCTTATGACAGTTCCTGATAGCGTGCAGTACTGTGTGAAGGGCAATTTGTTTTTCAATAAGGTGTGTTGAAATAGACCAAATGTTGGATTTAGTGGTCTAACCCTGAACATTGACACTTGTAGGTAGTTACACAGCAAAGCAGTATTTTGGTGGGATAGTTAAATTTAGTTTAGAAGAATACTGTTTTAGAAGATTTAGGAACTAAGTGCTATTTTGAGTTCTAAAGGAAAAAATTATGGTAATGGGATACAGATCTGCCATAACATTTTAATACTCAGTACAGAAGGTTATTGTGAAAAAGTCACTGCAGTCAGTCATGTGGTGGCTAGTACAGATTGTGACAGTGATTAACAATGATGTAGTTTGAATTCACTGAAGAGTTAAACATAATTCATTTTTTTCCCAGCCACCATTTAAGATTGACATGTGGACATGTGTTGAACATGACTCTAATTCTTTTTCCGTAGAAGTTGTTTGATAAAAAAATATTTAAATCTTTTCACATTCCTGTTCAATGTATAATCAAGCTTAAGTTCTACTGTTTAGCTGTAAGCAAATTGCCAGGTAAGCCACGTATCTGATATGATGGGTCTCCCATTAGTTAGAATGAGTTTTCAAAGTAGTTACAAAATATGCTTCATTTACTTATTGTAGGGCAATGTGGCTGCAGAATAATAGTAAATTGCAACCATACCTTGATGACCCTGCTAGGTACAGATCTTCCACATTCTATAGCCTAACAGTATGTTGAGATGAAGAGCTAGAAGAAAAGAGCTATTTGTCTTGCATGATAGCAATCCTGATTCTACATTTGGGATACTGCAGTATGCTGGTCTTTCAAATCTAATGTAACTCCTGTTTTAATGGAAGTCTGAAAACGGTCCTTTCTCCCCATCTGATAAATGGTGTGTATTATGCTGGTCTTTGTGAATTGAAGAGGCATGGCAGCTGTTCTAATTTCATCTTGGTACAAAAAAACAAGGCAGAAGATGATGAGTGTTAGATGGATTCCTTTTTACTGAAGAAAAGACACCAAATTGATGGGGTTATTTAGTTGTGTTACGCTCAGTGTCTGAAGGCCAACCACATGCTATGACTGCTCAGAGGTAGGCAAATCCCTGTGGGTCAGGCAATCATTGGGATGGAGGAGCAGCTACAGTGGTATGTGATACCTGGTGTTAGCATGCACCAGTGATATATGTTAACGCATACCAAGTGTTGTGTCATAAGAAGTGTCTTTTTCTCAATGTCATGCCCATGGACTGACCCACTAGGGGAAGCTGCGTGGCCATAGTGCCTACAGAAACAGCCAGATTCACCCAACTTGACTGGGAAAGAGCATTATTAATGATGGTAAGATTAGACACAGAAGAAAGTTCCCAAGGCATGTGATCCCATCTCCAGACAAAAGGGTTAGGGGGGAAGACACCCCAGATGACTTTTATTACCCAGGGGCGGCATGATGGTAATTTCTGAAAGCAGTGGAAAAGGCAGGGAGCATTTGTATCCCATCTGTGACATGGTTTCCTGCCTCTGTGCCAAAATGACCTCTCACACCATATTCTCTAGAAACCACCAGAGGTGAAAATTATCTCTGCTGTTGGCATAGCCCAAGGGAAGGTAGTACACTGAATTGCCTCTTGTTAGTCAGTGAAGGAAAAAAAGTGTTAAGGCATGAATCCTTGGAGGTTCCTAAGGTCCCTGTATTGAAAAAAAAGATCTTGAAAGGGTCTCACTGTGTTCCTGAAAATGTCTACTGTGTGTTATATCGTGATAACATGAGATTGCTTTTCCTGCTTTCCTAGAGCTGTATAGTTGGAGTCCACCATCACCAGTGCAACAGAAATTGAAGTTAAGTTGTAAGAGACTGGGACATAACAATTCATAGTGCTATCATCTGGGAAGTCCACAAGGCAGTAAATGGACTTTCTGAAAGCAGCAATGCATCATTTCCAGACCAGTGGCCTAGTAGAATGCTTGAGAAACAACGGCTGAAAAAGTGGTTTGGGTGAGACATAAAATACCTGGGTCTGGGTACTGCAGTCATTCCTGTTTGCAGTGTGGGAAATCCCAGACCTCCATCAGCTCCTCACCATTTCATAATGACAGTCCTGTGATGCATGGAGTCTGCTGAAAAAAAATGACAAAAAGCAACTTTCTATTTCATGAAGTGTTGCTGTTGTGTGCATTTCTGTCAAGAGAACATTGCCAAATAGATCTGCAGATGATACAAAAATGTTCCACACAACCAGCAGAACTTCACTTGGAAATTGTCTCCTGTTTGCCAGTGTCTTCCTCACTGCAGTCCTCCTTATTCAGTAAAAGCTGATCTCCCACTGAAAAGTGTCAGGGGGAGAACTGGGTGAAGGACCACTTGGCTTACTTCATAGATTAGGTGGTTAAGCTGGTTAATTCTGCAGAGCATCAATTGAATTTAATTAGCACCTGTCCAAAGGAAACAGGTGAGGACTCATTGGTCTACCTGGCTCCAGATCCCATACAAGTGGATATAAGCTTTTTCCCCATGAAGATAACTCATAACTTCAGGCTTTTGCAAATTCCTATTCATAGCCTCAGGAAGGAGCATAAAATATACCTAAAATATGGGTATTGTCTGATAAAATGAGCATGGGTATCAAGAGCTGGATGAATTTACAGGGCTCTCATTGTGAAAGGAATAGGCACCATCAGAGCCTCAGCAAGTGAGTGGTGGAGTCTTGTTCTGGTACCAAGACCAGACAGGAGAAACGTGGTCCTGCCCTAACTTTGGTTCTGTTAGTGCTATGTTTCAGTGTGATGCTTATCCAACACTGTGAATAGATGGGTCATTCGAATTAACGGAAGTGTGATCACCAGTCTTAAAAAAAGGTTGCTGGCAGATCTTTTCATGGTTAATTTCTGCTTTGGCCCCTTCTCTTAAAAAGAATTGAATTGTACCTTTGGTCATGAGGGGAAAACAGCTGCTTTCCAGATGTTCATGGTCCAGGTACTGAAACTTGCACAATACACATAGCATAATTGAGGCAGTGTTTCAAGATATTCCTGATATTTGTCATCTGGTCAGTCCAGGCTGGAGTATGTGATGGGCCCTAATGGCTAGGCTGAGTTGTCAAGAGTGAGCAAGTATCCAGATAGTGGAATACACCAAATTCACAACAATTGTGCTCTTCTGTTGGGATTCTCAGGATACTGTGATAAAATCAACTTTCCATGTTCCCTATCTTAATCTCTGCCCTCATCATAGTAATGTATGCTATCTTATTTCTTTTGCAAAACTATAAACTGCTTGCTTTTTCTGGCATGTCTTCATCCCCCTAAACAAATGCAGGCCCCTGGCTTTGGGTGACTTCTGTTCTAACTGGTGTGGCAGCTAAGCCCAGATGCTCCTACCTGTAACAGGACAAAATATAAGCCACACACCTGGAAGCTGTCCCCATGGAATGTCATTGGGCTATGCACAGTCCAAAACCTAGCTGAAGTCTTCACCTTTGTGATCTCTAACCTTAGCAGTGGTCCTAAGCTTTATGATAGCATGTAAACCTATAGTTGTCAGAGCTTCTGAAGTAAACATAAGGTCTCCATACCTACAGTTAAAAGGGCCCATATCCTCTTGGTAAGTCTCACAGGAGTGTGTCACAAATGTTTAGAGCTCAGCAGTCCTTATCATAGAGCTAGCCATAAGCTACAGAGCCTTCTTGGTAACAATCCTTGCAGCCTGGGGGTCTTTGGATCTGGTAATAAGCCCTGCAGTCTATGACAATCTGAAATCTTACTTTAGTGTTAAGTGTTGCTCTGCTCATAGACTCAACCCTACAGCTGAGGGACATCTGCCTATTGAGGAACACTTCGTAGACCAATACCTCATCTCTGTGTTAGCCCAAAGCCTGTCCTAGCCTAGCACTGCCGATATGCATGGGGAGCAATTAGATTTTGTGGCATTTTGGAAGATGATGCTATGGTTGTTGTGGAGTGAGTGTGTACGTGGGGTTGGAGGGAGGCTGGGATTAGGGAATTTCGGTGTAGACTTTGGAGAATTGAGTGGAAGTCCCAGAGGACCCTTGGCTGCTCTTCTGCTCCCTCTTTCCTCTGGCAGCAATGCCCACTGTCCTACACCAGTGCTATGCCAGCAGCCTGCTTGTGTGCAGCAGGAGGCAGATGTCTGCTGCAGGAGCAGTTGGTTGGTTGCTCCCCATCTCTCCTGACAGGAAAAGGCAAAGCAAAGACAAAGGCAGCAGCAGCGCCAGAAGGGCCTTTCTGCTGCTGCTGGCAGTCTGCTGTGGTGGATGATAGGCCATGCTTGAAGAAAGCTCTGCTTTCCTGAGCTCTTTCAGAGTCTGAGCTAATAGCCTAGAGCGGACCCAACTACTTGCCTTAGGAATGATGCCAGTGGGGAATGATGGTACTGCAGTGTTTCACAGCCTCTTATTGCAGCACCATTTAATAATGCTAAAAGCATGACCTGCAGCACCCCTGGTGCTCATCCTGGATCGTATCAGGTCTCAGATACACTGTTAACAGGCATCAGTTTTTCCAAAGTTTTGTTCTTAAGAGAACTGTTTTGTTTGGGATATTTTTTTTTTTTCTGTGCTAAGGATCCATGTGAACTGACCCTTTTTTGGCTTTGATCCTGGAAGCCTGGGAGTACTTGAGAGCTAGTTAAGCAAAGCACTTCACTTAACCTGAAGTGCTCAGCCCTCGGTTCGCTGAGACTCTTCTCACGCCTGAGGGCTTCATGGAGCTCTGAGGCATCTTGGAGCATCAAGCCCATTATCTGAGCCCGACTGGCTCAGTGGGATTCTTGGCCCTGCTGTGTCTCTGGGAAACAAGCCATCCTTCTGGTTAGGCAACTGACAAAGCTGCCAGTGTGCTCAGCTGCTGTCCCTTCCAGGAACTGGCATCTCTGGCAGAAAAGAGTACTAATTCATAATTTTTCTGCATTCACTGTTAGTTTTCCCTGATTCACAATGTCATGACTTCTCTTTCTCTCCTGATTCAGGAAACTTTGCTGGCTATAACTGTGGTGACTGTAAGTTCGGCTGGAGCGGCCCCGAATGCAACATGAAGAAGCCAACAGTTGTCAGGAAGGATGTCCACTCTCTGACGCCAGAAGAGAGAGATCAGTTCTTCAGTGCTCTAGACCGTGCAAAGACAACCATTCACCCAGACTATGTAATTGCAACTCAGCACTGGAGAAGCCTGCTTGGTCCCACGGGAGAGGAACCACAAATTGCCAACTGTAGTATTTATAACTACTTTGTTTGGCTTCATTACTATTCAGTCAGAGATACACTATTAGGTTAGTGGTTTTCTTATCCAATGGGCTCTGCAGGTAAAGGGAAGGGTGAAAAGTATCATTGCTGAACAAAGACAACTATGCTTCACTACAGCTGTGCTACTTCCCTGAGCAGTGAGTCGCAGGAGGGGCAGATCTGAGGAGTGAAATAGTTGATGATGAGAAGTTGGTGGTCATCCACAGTTCGGGGAGGTGTGCTTCAGACCTGCTGTGCTCTGGCTCCTCACCCCATGGCTGCTGGAGTACACCAGCCACACTCGCGGTGCATCTTCTGTCTGACAGAGGAGTGGTTCACAGGCCCCATTGCTGGGTGAACTGAAGTGTGGTCAGACAGTGACTGACTTCAAAAAGGCATTCTTACTTCATAGGACAAGGTAAATGCAGGAGCAGAAGGAAAGGGCTCTGCAGTGAAGGCAGAGAACATGCAGACATGTTTGGGACCAGAGTACTACTGCTTTCTGTAGCCATCAGCAAGTGTCTAAGGATGGGATTTGCCTGACCAACCACAGCTAGCTTTTAAAACCAAACCAGGTCAGAGGTCTGGGTCTCTAACACTATGATTTCTCCCAGATATGAATTCCAGTCCTCATAGCTTTTCTAGGCAGAAGTACCTATGCTAAGCCCATTTTGCAAAGACTAGCTCTCACTGGAGGCAGCACTAGTATGACCTTTCTACCTGCCAGTCCTATGTGCAAGCTGAACAACCCATATCTACCTCCTTGCTAGAGGGTATCTGCTACTCTGCAGTGGGTTTTCTTCAGTGCATCCTTCTGACACTGTTCTATTTTGCAGGGCTGAAAGAAGCATTCTCTAGCCTAGCAAGAGCAAAGGTCCTTCAGGGACAGCACAGAAATGTGGAAAGGGAAAGAGGCAACTTCTAGTACTGCTGCAGTGATAAATAAATTCATATGTGGATTGAAGCTTGCTGCAGTAATAAATCCATATGTGGTTTGAAGCCTCCAGCCTTTGAGTGCCTTAATTCTCATGTGTAATAACAAGAACACAATACAAGATATAATAAGTACAATTTAAAGAAAATTGGCAAAGAACATTGAATTACTGTTGGCAGGTTATGGAAAATGCTGAGGTTCTCTATTGATACATTGTGTAGGTCCTGCAGCTGATCAAGAGAATGAGATAATGCAGTACATATTAGCAAGGAGCTCAGATTTCAGACAATAAAAATGTTTCTTAAAAGCAAAATCCATTAAACAGATAAGAAATCTTCACAATGTCCAACTTTAAGGGGAGTGCGAAGTTTTGAGAAGCATTGAAGTGAATAGCCACAGTTTTTTTCACTTGTCCCAGGTAAGTGTTGTAGCTTGTGATGTGCATGCTCTGTCCAAAGGTGCAGAGCTGCAGGTTTTTATTTAACTCCACTCCAGGCAATAGCAGAATGTGCTGTCTTTCTCTCAAGCCTCATTTGGTGCCTAAGTGCTTATTTTATCTTCCCTTTGTAGGACCTGGCCACCCGTTCACAGGTATTGATTTCTCCCACCAAGGACCTGCCTTTGTTACTTGGCATAGGTACCATTTGCTATTGCTGGAGAGAGACCTACAGGTTAGCTGAACAGTCTTCCTGCTCCTCATTCAGATTCTATCTATCTTTTACTATGCGACTTTGTTGAGTCAGACAAGGGTAACCTATTTCCTAGGATAGCTTCTTACCTAAACTCCCAGGAGTGTTTGCTCACTGATCCTTTCTTGTTTAAAGTGAAATTAGTGCTTTCCAGGTACTGATCAGTTTCTCACTGTGAACAATGATGTGAAGGTTATCATGGAGATTTTTATTTCATCTCCACAACAGAGGACAGAAGCTGTGAATTAACACTATTTTTTAACAAAATCAAAGCAACACATACACGTAAACCATGGCAACAGGTATCGTCTGGTGATGCTGAAGATACCATCCTAATGAAAGCAACTCTAAATATTATGCAAATCTAAATATTATGCAAATCTAAGTATTATGCAAATCTAAATAGCAACCTCTTTAAATGTGCCAATGTGTACATTTAATGCATACATATATTTAGCAATGCATTTTTAAAAGAAATATATGCTAATGCTGCCGACAGTCAGTTGCCGAAGCATTGACTCATTTCCAGTTGCATTACTTCTACATTGGCAACGTTACTGTATTCCAGCCTTGCAGTTCTCTAATGAAAATGGTTGATATCAAAATATCTTCAGGATCTCACTTGTGTGAAATTGTAGCTAACAAGCAAGCACAAGCAAATGCACTGTATTCCTCTATTAATACAAGTTCAGATTCTTGCCTAGGGCTAGGCTTTCCAGAGCGAAAGCAAACCACATGCACAATTTTACCCATTACCCACTTACATCACTCAGAAAGCCTCTTTGTTGCTTACGGCTCAATTCAGGCTGTTCCTGTTCTCCTGCATGGTCTCTGAGTTGGCAGAAAGCTTAACATGGCCAAAAGAAGTGCAGTCCAACAGTATAGAAACTAGTACAATGTATTTGCTACGACCGACTTAATGCCCCAATCTCTTGAAAGGAGTTGAAGCAACACTGAAATGCACGTAGCTGAAACACAGAACAAAAAGTAGACTATCCAGTGAAATATGCAATGAATACCCAATAAAAAAATCTTGCAGGAGTCCATTTCTTCCTCTTTCCTTTGAAGGTGATTCTCTCTAACATGTTTCTGTCCATTGCAGCGACTGATAGGCAACGATTCCTTTGCGCTGCCCTACTGGAACTTTGCCACGGGTAGAAACGAGTGCGACATCTGCACGGACCAGCTCTTCGGGGCACCACAGCCAGGTGACCTGGGACTGATCAGCCTGAACTCCAGGTTCTCCCAGTGGCAAATAGTTTGTAACAGGTATGAGAATATCCAAGGCAAGCTTGCATACTGACCAAACATTGCTTTAATTCGGTACTGACAGCATGGGCTCCCCTCTCAGTGGGTGAGAGGCAGGAAAAAAGCCAAGTCATCTTTTTTAAAACTGGGTATCATGGTCAGTGTGTGCATAGATAGTGCTGTGTAAATTCTCTCCCTGGTATTATGGAAGTATATTTTTTAAAGATGACTCTTTTGATACAGGATTTTAGTCAGTTCAGCCATTTTGAGGATGCCAAAAGTGCAGAGTTTGCACATCGGCAAGTATCTTTTAAAAGAAGAAATGCCTGCATGTTGATTCTCCCTAACCCAACTGATTCTGACAGCAGAAACAGAAAACTGTTTTGGCATATTGGAAGCTAGAGATAGGCTGAAAAATCTGTTCCATTGTATTGGGTGAGACCCTGAAATACTTAGTGCGGCTTGGTGACTGACTTCAAAGTGCCTGAGATTTCACATGGAAAACAACACAGGGGCAACCAGGAACTTTCTGCCAGCTCTCTGTAGGCATACACTGATCTGGGTGAGAGTAGGGCTTTGACAGGTTATTCACATGCAGGACTGTGGTGCTTATGACATACGATGCTGCCTGTTACAATACCCATATAACATTCTCCTTTCAGAGCAGGAATAGTGTGCAATCAGTCAGATGGAGGTACCAAGAGCTTAGGGCTTTTCAAAAGAGTCTCTTTCTCTGGGTACCTAAAGAGCTACTTGAAATTCTAGCTTTAGGCACTACTTGGCTTTAAATCTCACCTCTACTTTTTCTCTAAGATAAATAGGGCTTTGTTTTTTCTGAAAACTGAAGTGACTAAACTTTTGCCTTGACAAGGTCAAACAAAGAAGAGGTTTTGTTTACTTCAGGAGTTTCCGAAAATGCAGTTTCATCTCACACTGAATAGCACAGAATTTTTTCACAAGTGTTACACTGTTTTTCTCCTCCTTCTTTCCTCTTTCTCTCCCTGGTATAAAGGACTTGCTCACCATCAGCTACTGGGCAACCCTTGCAAAAGCAGGTTGTCCTCCAGACCCTGAAAAAGAGTATGGAAAGCATTGCATTTGCTTTTCTTCTAGAGGAGATGAGGGATGGAAAGTGAAGTCCCATTTTCTGTTATTCCTTGCATTTTCTCAGCCCACCCTGCAGCTCCACAGTGGGTTTTCCCTCTTTTTTGAGTTAAAAAATTAGTCTTTACTCGGGACTTAAAGTTTGTCAGTTCAGAATTCAAAAGAATGTTTTCTATTGTTTGGCAAAAGCTGTTCTTCCAAAGCCCTTGAGAGAGAAGGTGTGAAGGGAGTTGTGCTTGCTTTTCTGAAGCATCCTCTCTCTGTGGACAATGAACCTGGTAACTCTTGTCCAAATGACTGATGGTCCACAGAGGATGCAGAGCCACAGTAAAGTATGGCACAGTGGCAGTTCTGCAATGAGTTTATCTCCCAGGACACAAGAGGTAGACTGAGGTACCCCAGGAGGTGTCAGTCCCTGACCCCTGCTCTCTCACACGTATAGCCAAGGCCTTGTTCTAAAAGCCTTGGTCTAAAAGCCAACAAGTCCTCACCTTATGCTGACTTGTGTTTCTGTTTCACCCTCAGCTTGGATGACTACAACCGCCTGGTCACGCTGTGCAATGGGAGTGATGAAGGGCCGCTGCGGAGGAGGCCGCCTGGGAGCTCCAGCAAGCAGCTACCCACTGCAGAGGATGTCAGGAGGTGCCTTTCCCTGCAGGATTTTGACAGCCCCCCCTTTTTCCGCAATTCCAGTTTCAGTTTCAGGTTTGTTCTTCAGCTTCTCCAGAGCTGGGTGGGTCACAGGTTTTCTTTATGTGAGCATCTCTCAGCAAAATATGGTTACTGGATGCTGCTTTTACCTATCTGCAGGAATGCACTAGAGGGCTTCGATAAACCAAGTGGAGCCCTTAACTCACCAATGCTGAGCCTTCATAATTTGGTTCACTCTTTCCTGAATGGGACCAGTGCTCTCCCTCACGCAGCTGCCAACGATCCCATCTTTGTGGTATGTCTTTTTTCCCCAGTGTGAGTGGCATTGGCTGTGGCTGAAAGGCACCTATCTCACCAGAGATTTGCAGAGCAGAAATCAAGTGAATTCCAAAAAATAAGTCTTTTAAGTAGAAAAGAAAAATTTTGTATCTTTTCTTGAACACTGCTAAGCCTGCACAACGGTCAAATACGGAGGGATTTGCAAAATATAAAATAAGTTTCTAGGGAGAAAAGCTGCTATTCCAAGTTACGTTGCCCCCAGTCCTTTCATCAGGTGGTATCTAAATTTAATGGGTTATACCAGACAATTTTACAGCAACAAGGTAAACTGAAAGTGGGGCTTGTTAATTTAGAGCAGTAGACTGAGCAGTTTGCTCCTTTGTTTCGAATTTCACAGGCTAAAAAGAAGCACATCTGATCTCAGGGGCTCTTGGGAAATAGAAATAATGTGGTTTCACTGGTGCTCTGGTACAGTGCTGCACTGCAATGAACAGCACAAACACCACTGTGTGAATAAAATGCCAACAGTTGACTCTGCTTGCACATCTTTGTCTTCTAATAAATTTATGCTAATTGATTTTCTTCTTTGTTAAACCATAGTGATTACATAGATAAATTCTTGTGCAATGATTTTTTTCTTACCTTTAAGTTTTCAGTCTTTTATTGGAGAAATTAGTCCAAATACTTATGTATTGTTCTTCAGCTTATTTCCTTAATAATTCTTGAATTCCTACATTAATTTCTTTCTTACACAATGAAATCTTCATTTCACAATGCTCTAATGTTATGTGCAAGTTTATTTTCTATGGATATTTACTAAGTTTTTTCCAAGGCTGTAATAAAAAACCCGTGAGTACCTCATAAATTAATTTGAATTGCCCCAGACATCTGTTACAGTTGCCAGAAACAACTTTCCTGTATTTTAGTGCTTTATGGACTTATAAACTCACTGGAAAAACCTGATCTAATTCACGAGTGCTGTGGAGCTGGTGGCGCACTTTAAAATGAACATGAAGGAGTCAAATTTCATGCAATTTTCCATATCTGCTCAGAGACGAGAGAGGTTAAAATATGTTTGAGAGATATATTCACTTGAATGAGGTCAGAGGGCCCTCAGCAGAGAGGATGGGCCTGCCTGTTCAATAGCCAGCTGATATTAAGCCATCTGGATGAAGAGCTTATTATGAAAAAGCAGCAATAAGGATGTATACTGCCAAATGTCCTATATAGAGCAATTTACTTGATTCCCATGAGCTTTCCTGGTTTCTTGTTCTGTAAAACCCACCTAAATTAGATTGCTCTCTTCTCTCTCTTTCAAAAGCTGCTGCCACGTTAGGTGAGAGTGTTTTAAATGCTGCCAAGTTCTGAAAGAGCTTAATAAATGTGCTTGCCCATGACTGGCTTTGCAGGTTCTTCACTCCTTTACTGATGCCATCTTTGACGAGTGGATGAAACGGTTTAACCCCCCTGACAATGCCTGGCCTGAGCAGCTGGCCCCCATCGGTCACAACAGACTCTACAACATGGTCCCTTTTTTCCCTCCTGTGACCAACAATGAGCTCTTCCAAACTGCGGAGCAGCTTGGCTACACCTATGCCATTGACCTGCCAGGTATGTTGCAGAGGGGTGCAGGCTGTTCCAAGCGATGAGACTGCTCATGTTTTCAGTGACACAGGCATATGGAAAATAAGGCACCTTTCACAATAGGCATGGGTCTGTTCACATTGTTGCTAGCAAGCACACACTGGTAGTTGCAACTCACCATGTAAGCTGTGGAAAGTACGAGTCTGCATGTACTTAGTTTACTCTTCTGCAAAATGCATCAACTTCAACTGCTCCATTCTTGACAATAACGATTCTTTGGGGCTGAAGGAGCCTTTGATTTTGGCTCCCATTGCCAGCACTGTTTATACCTGTTACAGGGTCCTTTAACCTGTCAAGAGGTCAGGCACTCTGCCAGGGAGCCTGTCTGGCTAATGCCAGTCATTTTAGAAAATTCTTGTTTTGAACAGGGCCCTGAGTAATAATGTGCTGGAAATCTTACTAGAGATGAACTCCGTTGATCTTTAGATACCCTGGGGAGATGTACCTGGGTGTTTTATGTTATAAACCCCTAATTTTAATGCTTTTCCATGTCTGTAAGTGTGATGTGCCTTAGGGTTTGTCTGTTAATTTGAAATTACCTTTGACACAAATCAGCTAAATATAAAAAGCAAGAAAGCAAAGTATTTATACACAAAATCCAAATTTTGCAACACAAGTTGCAGTTACTTAACTTGCAGTTACAAGTGTAACAGATGCATGAAAATCAAGCTTCAGCTGCTTTGCCAAAGATTAAATTGGAACAGTTACTTTCTTCACCTCTGTATTCCTTTGGGAGGCAGTAGGTGCTTATCTAACCTATGTGGCCAGGAATTTCTTCTAAATGCTTACCATGCATCTGTGATTTTAATCTGTGGAGACTGTTTAAAGGTCTATAGACTGCAAAAGATTGAAAACCTTGTCCTCAGGCTGCATTCACACGGGACAGCCCTGACTTAGGGAGGTTTGCTAGCTGCTTCTGCAGTGCTTTTCTCAGAGGTGTCTCCAGAATTTTTGCTAAAAATTAAAACTTCCCCTTTTATGAAATTTAAGTTTTCTTCCTTTTGGAATACTGTCCCACCTCCTGCTTTGGAATGCTACTGCCCCTTGAGCATGAGGTATGCAGAGGGGAACAAAGATATCTTGTGATTCTGCGGCTATTCTACTCCCACCTAAACAGTTAGCTCTCTGTGAAGCTGTGTATCTATCCCTGTCTGCATTGTCTGTGTTCAGGCAAAGTTTTCACATCCAAGCCTTTCCCTTTTATCTAGATATATGGGTTGCTAATTCTACTTCATGTAACCACATTAGAAATCAATATACCCTGCTGGCTTTTACTTGAAAATGGTAAAGCGGTAAACGATTTTGGGACCTCATTGAATTTGGGCATGATTGCCTTGACTCTTGTTGACAGAGACTGCAGATTGGGGCACACAACTTTTAGATTTTACAGATCAGTGTGATATCTCCCTGAGCCATGTCTCCTTAAACCTGCATGTCTTCTTAACTTCCGAATACCTCAAGTCCTTTGGGGAGTTTTTTTGTGACTATTTAGGCAAATGTAATTATTGCCATCTCATGATATGTATTATTTTTCAGAGCAGGAGAGCAGGCAATTCTTGCTTCTGAAAGCATGAAAGAAAACTCAAAATTCAGCCAAGTGGAGCAGTATTATTTTAAGAATGGACAATATTATCTTAGATGATAGTGGTTCCTCAGAAGTGGTTCAAATCAGACAATAAAATCTGGAGTTGGTCTGCAGAATGTCGCTAATTAGTGCTTTCAGTTAAAAGTTTGACAATAGGCTGCTTTGTGGTCTTAGGAAAATTTGAGGGTTTTCTGTTGACTCAAATTGCTTGGAAACAGCTAGGCTGAAATGTCATTATAGAAAAAAATTGCTTAAATCATTCATAACTTTGGACAAATTAGATAAGAGAATGGTCTTTTGGTCTTGTCACTGTTAATCTTTCCCATTCTCAAGACTTCAATTTGTATGAGAGGTTGAAATTTAAATTCAGCTGTAGACTTTTCTGGCAGGAAACATCTCTGGCTCTGTTATGTGTGTCAGTTACACGGTACATTACCAGCTTCCCCTGTGGTCAGTGGGTCACTAAGCTACACAAGCAATCATAATTACCAGGCTGTGGGACATGGTTTTTCTTCCATGTGATTTGAAAAATGAAATTATCGGCTGTCCTCACTTCAGACTTTTCATATTTCCAGGTTCCTTTGAAGAAACTCAAGTGTGGGCTGTCACGGTTGGATCCACAATTGGAGGAGCACTTATAGCTCTGGCCATGCTTGTTCTGTTGCTTGTACTTTTCCAGCACCGAAGGCAGAGAAGAGGTTTTGAACCACTGATGAATGTGAGCTTCAGCCCCAAAAAGTACATGGAAGAGGCCTAGAGCCCTTGCTCGGTTTCTCTGCTTATTCTTGTAGAAACTGACCTTGATTGCCTCCTTGAGAGTTTATCACACACTCCTTTGGCAGCTGACTACATTGTTCTCATTCAGGTTTTCTTGTTATCTTGTGAACTGTAATAAATGAAGTGTCTGGTTGAAAGACCCAAGACAGGACAGACTTTTCTCATTAGCATATGTTATCTGGACTGTGTGACACTTGTAAGTCATCCTCTATAGATTTAGATCAAGACAGGTAAGAATACAAATAGAAGAAAACCAACTTGAATAACCAAGATAAATTTTCACCTCAATGTGTTTTTGATTTCATTTAGCAGCTCTAAGGTGTGCTTAAAATTATGAATTCTACATATATATTTGAATAACATATTATTTTACAATTATCAATAAATATGCTGAATAACATAATCTTTTTTTAAGGTTCAGAATGTTTCGTGATGTTTGACAAAATACAATAAGAACCCCCTGGTCACAGTTTATTTCAGAACCATGATCAATTCTGTGTGTTATCCCCAATCAGAGTGATGTTAGACGTAGACAA
The DNA here is from genome assembly GCF_028554395.1 of Pezoporus wallicus. Classification (NCBI taxonomy): domain Eukaryota; kingdom Metazoa; phylum Chordata; class Aves; order Psittaciformes; family Psittacidae; genus Pezoporus; species Pezoporus wallicus. Next base: position 1,271,081 of record NW_026636656.1, read on the forward strand.
ACCTCCAATATTTGTAAAATTTTAGAGCAGAAGCTCTCTGTCAGCTAGGTATACACTTGTGTTTTACCCCTAATGTTAAGGACCTCTGACAGAGTTGAAAATGTTGCTCATCCTTCTCTATTTTGGCTCTGCTGCACTGTTCATTAATCTAGACTTAAATTTCCCAAGTCCAGAATCCAGGGCTCAAGGTAACAAGACTAAGATACACATTACCCAGTCTTCTGGTAGGGAATCAGGTTTGGCTATGGCACTCCCTAGACCCCATCATAAACATTCTTTTATATATTCCCTGTATATTTCTTTATTTAGCCATAGATTTGGACCACATTTAGGTAGCTTTCCTATGTTACCTTGAGACAGGGTTTTTACACAGCAGATGAAGTCCTGAAGAGATTGTGTCAGCTTTGGTGCTTAATATGTTATGTTAAAGGAGTCTCAGATTTTGCATTTTGTTAGGTCCTGAGTCTTACAAGAAATCTGCTTTTGTAGCCTTGAATAAAAATTCCAGTTAGTCATAATTTTGTGACATTTTTTTCTAGGCCTGCTCAATACTAGTGGTGTGGACTAGAAAGATCTCAATAAGTCTTCATTTAGCTTTGGATATCTGTAACTCACAAAACTTACCTCTAAAATGCAGACTTTTTTGGACAAAGAAAATTTCTGATTTGCTCACCACATGCTCAGATCTCCCTTGCTGCATCAAGTGGACAATGATCTGTTGCTATTTCTGCTCTTTTGTAATGCCTTTTGGGGGTCCCAGCATACTTGTTCCTGGCTTATGCCCAAGATGTCAATGGTTCAGCACTTTCTGTACAGCTGCTCAGCCCAGTGCTGAGCTCCCAATCCAGGCTGCCTTTTGGGTGGTTTTGACATGTAGGGACCAGTGTTACATGGTGCTAAGGACATCAGAGGAGGTCTCCAGGGACCTGGCTTGGGCATATGTCATATTGGTTAGACCATGATCAGTTTCAGTCTGTAGCTAGGTCTGAGGTTCTCCACATGCCCTTCTCAAGAAGATGTCAGACGCTTTCCAGCATGTCGTGGTTTAAACCCAGTCAGGTAACTTGTTCACTCACTCCCAGTGAGTGGTGCCGAGCTGACAACAATCGAGGTCCGTCCCCCCCCCGCCAGTGTTCTCCCCTTCCCCGCTCCCGGAGGAACGGGGAGGAGGATCGAAAGAGTGCAACTCCTACGGGTTGAGACAAGAACAGTCCAGCAACAAATCACCACCACTACTATCAGCTAAAACAATGATAAGGGAAAATAACAAGGGAAGAGAATAAGATACCACTGGCCAAGAAACGAAAAGCCACAAACAGGTCTCTCTGAAGCCTTTTCTCCAGTCAGAGCAAGCCAAAACGTGCACCAGTTAATGCTAAATACTGATTTAGAGAGATGCCTTTGGACAGACATTGACACCTTTTTGGCCTTCAAGTGATATGAACACCAAAGCTTAGGAGACAGGATAGGCTGCTATTTCCAAGGTTGAATGAGATTTTCCCTTGGGGTCACAGGGTACCAGACTAGTTTCACCACCTTGGAGTCCCAAATGTCTGATTTGCAAGCTGCCCTGAATATGGGCAAATGACAGTGGCAGTGGGGTAGAGAGGAATTAAAAGAAATGTAGAATAGCAGATAACTTCTTAGAACTGATTTTGTCTAACAAAGGAGAGTTGCTCCGCTCTTGCTTGTAAATTAAGTGGAAAGCTATTTTCCTTTCCAGAAAAAAACAAAACATTGAGGACACTAGATTGATAATATGCACATAAAAGATACTGCGGTCAGAGATCCATGCATTACTCTTTCCGCTGTCTGGCCCTTACTTTAATAATTAGGGCAGACTGGTTAGGAGCTGCTTGTGAAGACCGGGCAGAGGCAAGCTGTCTAGAGAGCACAGCCTGCCCTCTTGCGGCTTAATGGAAAATTACCTGGTGACACCAGAAAGCTGTTTTTCTCCTGCTTCAAGTGCAGTCTGAGTCTAGAAACCGAGGACAGTTGTGTCTTTGGTGAAAGGGGGAAGGGTAGGTCATCTCTACATGAAATGCTTCAAAAGAAAGGAAGTTGAGCACAAGCACATTAAAAAACGGATGGAGGAAATCCTACAGCAAGTAAAGGTTGGTTTTATATGTTCTGTAGATGAACGTTCCATTCATCTAAACCTACAGAAAAGGGACTTTTTTTTTGTTGCTGGTTTATGCAGGTGTTAGTAAATACCTCCCACCTCATGTTGTATAAATCGTACTGAAGCTGTTGCTGCTGGAGTGGGATTAAGAGGAACTCTCAAAGGCTTCCATAGACTCCTAAGATGAGGGAAACTGTTGAAAGCACACCATACCACATCTCCGCAGAGCCCAGCACTCTCTGGGTTTTTGCTCCTACAAATCAACGCAAAGCTTGACCTCAGTTGGTGCCCATGGTCCATTTCTGCCCATCACTTTTTTCTCTCAGATTCATAACTGAGCAGTCGTCCAGGGAAGGGTGACAGACCAGCACATCCGTCTTTGTGGTCGCTTTTTACTCTAGACATTTTGCTGTCGGATCGGAGATGCGCTCCTGAAAGAATTCAAGCTGAGATGGGTGTAATCATCACTACCCCACTGCACTCCCACCCTTAAAATAATTCTTGCTGAATCCCTGCTTTCTTCTGACAAAAAGCTCCGAGTCGCACAGGAACGTGTAACACAGCTGCAAATGAGATGTTTAAGCTCTGGAGAGGGAGAAGCGCCCAAAACCATCTCTTTGTCAGCCTTTTTGTTAGCTAGACCCTGCAGCTTCCAGCTCTGCATGTAGGGGTTTTGTGTGGATTATCTTTCTAAGGAGTTTAACTCTCTCTAGTCACTAGTTAATTGCTCTCTCAGTTGGCTGTACTGGAGCTGTGGGCAGCTAATGCCTCTTTCTGAGTCTTCCAGGGGGTCAGGTGCCTAATTTTTTGATTCTGCAGTAAGCTAGTGGCAGCCACATCATCTCTGTCAGTCATGGCCCGAGCCTTTGTGCACATGATTATCATGAAAATACTCTGAAGGAATTAGTGAGAACTTGGTTTCAGAACTGAATTAGATCTCATTTCTGGCTGTTTAGCTAATTGCTTGAAAAGGAATGTTACCAGTCTGCCCCTGCTTTAGGAAAGTAGCAATGTAAAGCAACCACATCTTATGGCTATTATTGTAAAATTGGAAGTTGCACTACCAGTACTGACTTCCTGTTCTGGATTCAGCAGTAGCAGTCATTTTTCTCCTTCTTAGTAGCTGGTGCAGTGCTGTGGTTTTGGCTTTCAGCTGGGGAACAGCGCTGATAACACCGATGTTTTTAGTTGTCGCTCAGTAATGGTTACTCTGAACAAGGACTTTGTGAGTCTCATGCTCTGCCAGGGAGGACGGGAAGCTGGGAGGAAGCAGAGACAGGACACCTGACCCAAACTGACCAAAGAGGTATTCCATACCACAGCACGTCATGCCCAGGATGTAGAACTGGGGGCAGTTACTGGAAGGGCTAGATCACTGCTTCGGTTGGTCTGGGTATCAGTTGGCGGGGGGTGAGCGGTTGTATTCTGTTCCCTTGTTATTTCCCTTATCATTATTATTATTGGTGGCAGCAGCAGTGATTGATTTGTGTTATACCTTAGTTACTGGACTGTTCTTTTCTCAGTCCCTGGGAGTTACATTCTTTTGATTCTCCTCCACATCCCTCTGTGAGCTGGAGGGGGGGGGGGGGGAACCGGAGAAACGGGGGTGGGGTGAGTGAGCCAGCAGCTGCATGGTTCTGAGTTGCCAGCTGGGCTTGAACCACAACAGTTCTTTTTGGAGCCCAACATGGGGCATGAAGGGTTGAGATAACGACAGATCTGACCAGAGTGTGTCTTATCGTATTTGTGATAAGCATTCATTGTTTTGGATTAATAGTCACTCGTCACAATGCTGATTTATTGGCTCTCAAAGTTGTTGCTCTTGATCTCACAGTTTCAGCATGTCATACCTTACTTACAGCTGGTATTTGCTGTGTTAGTGTGTATCAGCTGGGGCCTTTGGGCTAAGGTTTTTGTTTCACTGTACTTTATGTTAATGACTTGTAGTACAACGGACTCATTGATCATGAAACTGATCTGGCTTATGTTCCCAGTGTGGTCACCACCTTTATACTTTGGGAGGTAAATAATAGAATTGTTTAGAAATTACACATCTTTTTTACCCTCCTTGGGTGGTCAACCTGTGAAGGAGACATTCCCTTAATTTCCCAGCTCCCCCATCAGACCGTTTACAGCATCATTTGAGAGTTCTGGAGGTTTTGAATGGTCTTTGGGTACCCTTGAGACCTGCCTGTTGATTGTGATGGGGATCACCCTGTTGGCATGCATACAGAGTGTGTTTTACCCAAGGAACTCGTCTGGTCTTGTCAAAGTTCATTCTCTGTTGGGATGATGGTTGGAAGGAAGTCAGGGCAGTCGCTGGTGACCTGAAGACATCTAGTTGGTGTGCTATAAAAGTGCTACATAGCAGGCACCAGCATATAATTGAGTTCACTGGCTGTTTTCCCCTAAAATCAAATCCCCTTAAGGCACACATCGGACTTCCCCATCTTCCTGCATTACCCACCAAGTATGTCTGGGTCCTTGAGCAAAAGCAATCCCACGAGTGGGTTTGCCTTTACCTGAAGCAGGAATAACCCAGACTGTCTTCCCCAGGAAATTCTTCATATGCACCACGGGAACTTTGTCCCCCTCTACAATATGTAAAAGTTCTGACTGGGCTGGGCCGGCCCTGTTGGCAGATCCTCTGGTGTTGACCAACCAGGTGGCCTTTGGTAAGTGTGTATCCCAATGCTTGAAAGTTCCCCCACCCATTGCTCTCAGTGTAGTTTTTAACAGCCCATTGTACTGTTTGATTTTCCCAGAGGCTGGTGGATGGTAAGGGATGTGATACACCCACTCAATGCCTTCCTTTTTGGGGAGATGTGCACCTGTGCTTGTAATGAGAGAAAAGAGAAAGAAGAGAAGCAGATTTAAAGACTGTCAGCTGAATTTAGTAGTGAAGGCACACACAGAAGCAGGCATGTAGGCTGATGGCAACCAGGAAGGAAACCTAGTTCCCTGAAGTACCTGCTTTGGCCCTTTATGCAGTATATGTGCTCAGTTCAATGCTCTGCACAGAGCTGCCTGGAGAAAGTCAGGTTACGAACAAGGCTGCATCTATAATCCTGCTCTACTTCAGCACTCCTGCAGCTGAGACACAGCAGGTATTCTTTACCTAAAGCTCTTTGCTAAGACTAGGCTTTCTGAGACCTGGGTTACCAGAAGAAATGGTAGCAGTGCTGGCCATCTTTTTACACCAGATCTCTCTCCCTGTGAGATCCAGGAAGAGAGATCTCATCTCCTCCCCTCCTAAGGGCTGAAAGACCATGGACATCAAAAGTTACCTCTACACTGGGTTTCAAATTAAGCCAATGTACAGCGATTGCCTTGTGTAAACCCAAAATCATGCTCTGATACTAGCAGGGCACCCCCCAAGGATTAAATATGTGAAGAAAGTTCCAGATATCTACCTAACTGCAGAATCTGCATGTCTGGTTCATTTTGCCTGTGCTGATCTTCTTCACTGATCTCGTTTGCACTCATGATGATGTTACCATCCCCATGTGCTCCCCCTTCAAAAGGTCTTGAGGCCACCCTTGTGCCAGGACAGATGGGATTTGCAGATAGCAGCTAAGCTAGTAAATGTGATGATGATAATAAGAAACCTGACATACCAAACTATTCAGTAAGGAGGGAATAAGCAGCCAGGTCTCTTCCACAGCAGGATGATCCTTCCCTGTTTGCCTCTCCTCCCCTCACTGCCTTGCTCTCCTTTGCTTGTTGACAAACCCATGAACCCTGGAGCAACTTCAACAGGCATGTCTGAACCATTGCCCTTGGCAGCTCTTCCAAGTGCCTGAATAAAGGAGGCAGTCACTTGATCTCCAGCTCAGATGAAGCCTTTTTAGGGTTTATCTCTATCCTCAGGCTTTCTTAGACTAAAGAGCTCCTTTTGTGGTTCCGCCTGTGGTGGGTCTCCTTCTGTGTTTCCTAATTTTCTGCAGTCACATAGGAAAGAGCTCAGCGGTCTGGATATGGTGAATTGCATTATGTGGGTCGATACCTGGGAGACAGGTGCTTAAGTGTTCAGTAGTGTGGCCACAGAGTCCCCTCTTGTAACTTCCTTCACTTGGTGATTCTGTTGCTGCATTCCAGGCTGCTTCCAGGCCTCTTTTGTGCCATCCATCTCTGAGGGTTTGGTCCATCCCACCTGTCAGCAGATTTTGTCATTTCTGACTTAGAAGACAGAAGAAATATATCCTGAGATTTCACTGACTTTGGGGTTTTTTTGGTGCCTTTTGCTTGAAAACATCTTTCAGAAGCTTAATTTTTATGTGGAGACATTATTGCTCAAATATCTGTAACAGTTCCAAAGTTGGCTCCTCTGCTTGAGTTAACTGAAAAGCTACTAAACACATTAAATGCTCTGAAGCTGTTATTATCAGGAGTAAGGCTGATGACTGACTGACTTCTTTTGGGCTGGTTGCCACCAGTCTCAGATAGAGCCTGAAATGCTTATGAAACCTTCTTTGTTAGACTTATTTTTCATTTTTACTGGGGACTTTCAGACTCCAGAAAGTCTTTTATCAACACATTCTTCCACTACCTTTATTGCTGCTGTGCCCTGCCATCCCATGGTCAGCAGCTGCTCAGGGTGGGGAGACCTTGGCACAGAGCTGCTTCTTTCTCTGTTGCTGGTTGGCTGTGCATGGTGAGAGAATAATAAGGAGAGTTGGTGCATTCAGCCCTTGCAGATGCACATCAAATTTACTTAGAGTCCTAAGGACCCATGTTAACAACTGGCTTTGTGGTTAGCAGGTGCACTCATGCCTGGCATGCTGTGCTCCCACTGGTCCCCTTGGCTTAGCTGTCCAGCGGAGATGTGAACAAATGGCTTCATTTAGAGCAGCTCTAAGACTGTTCATATTCATGTTGCATCCCAAGGCGGCTGCATCTCCTCACCAAGCCTGGAGATGGGAACTTCAGTAAGATGTAGAAAGCCTGCTTCTTCTGCAGATGTGTACACTCACTCGGTCTGCCAAATCCTATGGGTTTAGGATTTATCTCAGAGCTTTGAAAAATACCACTTGTGAAAGCAAAGCACAATCTTTCCTGGGAAAAGAAAAAGCTGGATTTTTAAGCAGAAGGAAAAAGCATCCTTTTATTCAGACCATGTACACTGTTTCCTACATCCTTTTCCCTCCAACACTTTACATGTGTAGTCTTAGGATAAGACCCGTGATTTTGCAAAAACAATTAAGGCATTTGTTTTTAATGTAGAACTTGTTGTTTTCAAATGCAATCTACCAACTAAAAATATTTGATCAGAGACATGGCATATGGAGAGAGAGAGGACTGATTCAGAGAAAACTCCAGGAACAAACTTGCCAACAAAGTTTTCAAGCTGACAAGCAGGTATTCTTTATTGCGGCGCTGGAAGACACGGGGGATAGCTCCGTAGCCACACAAGCCGCCCTTTTATAGCCACTGGGCATACATACATATTCATGAGGCTGCGTATGGATTACATAATTTTCCAGAAAGTTCCCCACATGCATACAGAATTGTGGTGGTGGTCTCTGAGGGTTGTTTACTTCTTCCAGCAATCTTCATCACTTCTGGCAGCCTTTGAAGCATGCGCAGTAGATGCTCATACCAGTTTCATTGGTTCGTTAGCACCAGAGACATAATAATCCTCCTATCCTCCTACTTATCAGTTAGTTTAACTGTAGCCCATCCTGGACACCTGCGGTTCCCAGATACTCCTTATCCCTGTGTCCTGTTCTTCTAGACTGTTTTTCTTAAACTATGTCAACTATAACGATTTATCTTGTGAGAATTCTCAGTATGTTCTCTAGCTGTACTCTATTTTTTTTTCTCGATGTATCATGCACTTCAGTAATTTTCCATTGCTAGTGTTACAAAGCCATCAAACTTAACATTACTTAAATCTAATTCTAAAGGTTTCTATATTCCATTTTGTGATTTTGTGCTCCCTTTTTTCAGGACAAAATTCAGTGTTCATTTACACTATGTCTTTCTGCAGGTGAGAAAGAAGTATACCCTAGTGGCTGTCCTAGGATAGAGAAACAGAGAGATAAAAGGTATATTTCTACTTAAAGCTGAAAAGAGAGGGAAAAAGTGTCATTTTTCAGTCTTGCCTGTATCTAGATATTTTAGCTTTGCCTGGGAATTGCTAGTCATGTTTTTCTGATGTACACTTAATTGTGTTATTTAGACAGAGGAATTTGTGTCAGCTCATTGCAACAGCTTGTCTCATGCTCATTTTTGCCTTAGTTGCTGTCAGTCATTCAATATCAGTATGGTTTTTAGCTGGAAAGCACATCTCTAGTAGCATTTCACCAAATTGCTCCCTCTATTTTTCTCTAATATTCCATGATTTATTTCACTTGGAAGCAAGGTAAGGGCAGGTTTTACAGAGCAAAGTGAATGGGAATGGGAATTTATTGAACAACAAAATGACTGCTTGGAATATTGCCTTTGCCTGACAAGTTCCAGTAAATTCATTTTGCAGCCAGACAGTATCAGATTTTGTCTTCCACATTTTGTGGAGTGTGTAGCAGAGCAGCTTGGTCTACAGTAGGAATCCCTTAATTTTTAGGTGTGGCTGGGGCATAGGTGAGGATCTTTGAAACTGTTTTAGGGAGGATTACCTCCCCCCCCCCCCCCAGTATTTCAGCATTTCTGGGCACACATACACTACAGTAAGAATTACTTCACAGCAGTTAAGGAAAAAATCCCAAACCACGCAATTTCTAGTGCGCTTGTGCTGTGGTGCAGGATTTTCCCAGCTGTGTTTTCTGCTGGGAAGTATCCAGATTTCACCTCTGCTGGCTCCTCTGGTTCCTTCTCCGGCCTCCATCTTCTCTTCCACATTGCTTGCCTTGTCCTTTTGGCTCTTTCTGCTTTGCTTTAGAAAGGCACCTATTTCAGACTCCTCTGACTTGTCTATTAATATTTATAACAGTGGGAGAAGGTAGAACAAAGCTTAAACTAGATGTATTTTTAACAAGCATTATGAAATGTGTGGCACAAATAGTTGTCCTGGTACTAACCATCTGTATTTTATATACTCTTTTATGTATTGTATGCCGGTTTAAATATAGTTAGGGTTACAGTTAAAAGATGGAAGCTTTTAAAATCTAATTAAGAGTTTGTGAGGAATTTCCATATTTATATTAATTTTATTGATGATTTTGTTAAGAGTTGTTTTATTGATAATTAATGTCTGTGACAAAATGGAAAATAAAATTAACCAGAAAACAACCAACCAACCAACCAACCCTAAGAAGAGAAACTTCATCCCAAGAAATAAATTCAGGAGCTATACTTTGCATCTTTATCTGTTACACTTTAAGGATATTTTTACTGACACTCAGCTCAAATTTTTCCTCTTGATTCTGTTATTCTGTGGCTCCTGGACTTCTTCCATTCTTGTCTCTCTTCCATACTCACCCTCTCATCAAATAATATGCAGTAAGCACAAGAATCAAAGCTGACTTGTTGCAGTAGGCTGGTCCCTTCTCCAAGCCCCTCACCTTTTTAATGCTGTCTCATTGCCTCAGCCCCAGAGCCCCTGGGTGGGCAGACTGTCCAGCCCTGCACTCCCTCCTGTGGGTCAGGCTTGGTCAGATAAAGCTGATCTCAAAAGTGAAAACCATCCATTACGTGGATGAGATGAGCCATCATCTCTCTTCTTATAAGACAGTATCATTCCCCTTGCAGATCCAAATTCCAGGGGAGGTTTTCTTGCATTTACATCACATTCTTTATATTAGCTTGGCATCTGTGTTTGATGGCTCTCTGGTGTGTCTGAGCTTAGCAATGCATTAGAAAATTTTTCCTTAGGCCACAGTTTTTCCTGGATTAGTGACAACATTCGACTGGATTTATTAATGTTTGCTGTCTATACTACCCAAGCATTCAAGTGAATGGATATGCATTGCACAGATGCAAATATGACATTATGTTAAATAGTACATTAAAACAAGAATGTGCTAATAAATTTAGCAAAGCCTCAGAGTTTAATATATCGATACCATTTAAGTGCTAAGGCTGGTTTTCAAATGTCATCTCTAAAATGTAAAAGAAGAGACCAGAACCTTTACTTGCCATTCAAATAAAAGCATCTGTTGTTTTCAAACAGTTAGCTAGCTCAGTTTTCACTCTTTTTAATACTTTCTCACATTTCATTCTCCTTGAATTTTATTGACATTCTGATGAGACAAAAAATCATAATGGACTTGCAGTGTTTCATGCAGTCATGAAATATCAGGAATCTGGTGGAGAAAAATGGTCATCATAGTATATCTAGGCTGAAGGGACTCAGTGATGTTTGAACAGGCAGATAGATTTTGGACACTTAACTGAATCCAATATAGCAATTCCCATTTTCATTCTGTTCCATCAGGATTTAAAGCAAGGCATCATTAATTAAAAGGACCTTGTGGTAGGTGCCTGAGGAAAGAATAATAATTAAACGGAGTTGCTAATTGCCAGATTTTCCATGATTCACAGAAGACTCTATGCACCATTGCAGGTAAAGTCTCTTCAGGCAAGCAGCAGAAGTTCAAAAGTCTCTTCAGGCAAGCAGCAGAAGTTCAAACTGATGGTTCCTCTGAGTTCTTCTATCATAAGCAATTGTTTTTTCCTCCTCAATTGTTTCGCTCCTTATGGAGCATGCACAACAAGGTTTGCCTTGTGTTTAGAAAGTAAAGAATATTGCAAAATTATTAGAACCTGGAAATCATTCTTTGGATGCTTCAAACTGCAAAATACTGTTTTTTGTTTGAAAACTCAGTGTTTTGGTTCAGAATGGGGAACACAGCAGCCAGCTTTTTACAAGTGAGTGCATCCCCAACCTTGCCCAAACAATTGGTTCACAAGTACTGTTTTAAAAGGAGCTGATCTCTCTCAGTTCAGTGACATACATCCCCAAAAGGTAGTGTGCTTCATCTTAGACGTGTAGTATGGCTACCCAGAGGTAGGTAATACAATGCCATCAGTGATGCTCAGTGGTACCACACACTGGCTCCAGCTCCTGTCCCAGAAAGGCATGGCTTTCTTGGTGCTCTGCATGTTTGACAGCTACACAGTTATCTTGGATGAAATACAAGCTGTGACTCAACAAGCCCCACAAAAGCATCTGGTGGCATTTGAGATATCCTAGAAAATTCAACGTGTAATGAGTGGGACTGGAGGATGTAGGCACAGGATACACAACAGATCCAGCGGGCAGCTGAACTGAACCCTGCAGTAGAGGGCAACAGTGCCTCTTCTTAGAAAACAAAACCCCTCCTCAGGGAGAGATTCAGTTCTTCCAAATCTAGGTTTCTGCCAGGTTAGGGTGGGGTTCAGCTCACCCAAACTGAGGTGATTCTCTTGCCTAAACTCAGGCTTTTAGTTTCATTTAAGGTTCTTGACTCCACCCCACCTGGACATCCAGCTGCCAATCTGGAAGGGTGTAGGGCCTCTGCAGGTCCTGTGTCATGTCTGCTGGCTCTGGGCAGATGACTTGGCTAGCCTAAGCTGTTTCAAGTGACACCAGACTTCAACATTTAGACAGCTGAACAAAACCCCAAAACTTAGAACCTAATCAAGAGAAGAATTTAAAGGAGTCTGTTTTGAAAGGTTGAAAACCTAGTATGAAATCTTATACTTCACTGCAGGAATCAGAATTAGTCAAATCAAAATGGAGAAACAGTCCCCTCTGATTTGCCAGATCCCCCATTTCTTAGAGAACACAACTGGTTTATATTTTAAGACTTGAGTATCATGAGCATATAAAAAATAAAGTGTTCAACACTTGCAGTAAAGTACTATAATTAATTTAGCTCACAATCTGATTGACTTACTTAGAACTAGTAAGTAAACCAAAATAACACTTGGGTATAATTTTTTAAACTATCTTATGTATAGTCATGGAAAAGTCTTACCTTTTGCAAAAGAATAAATAATTCCTGCCTGAAATTTCATCTTTAGATGTCATGACTTCTGATAACTCCACAGTGTTCTTCCCTCCCCTGACAGATTTTAGGGGAACAAGCTTAGTACAAGAATATAGCTAGAAAAAGAATGCTGTAGAATGAACTCATAAATTATTTTAAAGATTCATTTTACCTCAGGATACTCCAGGAGCTGACAATCACAGGATTAACATTGCTGGCCTGCAGAGACCACTTTTCGTTTTGCAGCCAAGAAACCACAAGACACAAGGCAGATACTTACTTCAGATATTTATTGTAGTCCATCAGAGAATATCAAATCCCTGTTTTCAAACCACCAATATACATTGCCTTCATGGTGTGAGTGAAGGGTGATGAGAATGAGAAGAACTGATGAACATGATTTAGGTTTGTTTAACACATCTCAGATAAAAATGAATTGGACGATTTTTAAGTCAGAGCAGTTAAAGTTTTATTCTTTATATGGTAAAGCAATCTAACAAAACCAGTACCATAAAAATAACTAGAATGAATAAGGCATGTCGAAGTCTTCACTGAGGTGTCAAGTATATATATATATATATATATATATATACATACAGTACTGAATATTAAGCAACAGTGTAAAGGATCACTCCACACTTTATTACTGTTGTAATTATAAACTAATAAAGTCAGTGTCACCAGTGTTGTTTGCGAGATAGACACTGAGGATGTAAGCACAGATTTAGAAGGTGATTTTCAAACTTCTTAGATATGCTTCTCCTGATACTGGAGCTGATGGCAAACTCTTACTAGCTTCAGTAGAAGGACTGGAAAGGCTGGGGAAGGCTTTTTTGATCCTCCATTGCATAGTCCTCACACAGCATAAATTACATTGTCCAGGTTGCTGTAACACTTTGAGACTTTGGATTGAAAAAGGTTACTTTGGGAGTCCTTGTCCATACACTTTGGGAATAGTTACCTCACAAAAAATAACTACTTCTGATCACCTATCTTTAATACTTGGGCTAACAGGCTGGGGGCAAACCACCTACTATGGCATTGTGCATGTTTATAACGGTTTCTAAGCTGAAGACGGTCATGGATCCTTCATGTGGCTCATTATGCCGTGATGCTGAATCAAGCATCCTCTGTACTGTCAACAGAGAGAAGTAGGAGCAACATATATGCACCTACAACAGGTGGAGAGAATGTGTTTCCCTCTTTCTGTCTGTTGAAACCGTAGACAGTTGAGATCTCATGGCAGCGGGTGGCATATAGTTTGACCTCCTCATTGCTTTCTTGACACTGCATGCCACAGTAGTTGTTGCAACTGGATAATTATAGTAGATGGTCTTCATGACTTTGTGTACTGAATCAGTAAGACTTTCCTGACATGAAATCTGATCCTGTTTTAGCTGAGATATTGCTCTCTTTGCATGGAGAGATAGCTAATTGTGGATTTTATGTTCTAATACTTTACCAGTTCAGTTATGGCAAGAATAATATAAAGGTCAATATATCTTCTTGTTTAACTGAGAAAAGTCTTTTTATTTCTCATTATACAGGCAACTGGAGAAGCTGTGTTTTCTAACATTTTTAACACAGTGTTTTTGTGGAGATTCACAGATAAAGAGTTTGCTGTGATTTTGAAAATAATATCCTTCAGATCTAATAACTAGAATTAAACTTTCATGTAATGATCAGTATTTTATGTAATGGTGTCTTAACAAAAGCAAAACTTTGGCTAGTAATCAGTGACAATCAATTAAACTTTCCAACAAGCCATTGCAAATATAAAATATGCATATGAGTAAACAGTAGAATAACACTATGAGAGAAATAACTTGCCTTACACTGTCGTCAATGAAAATACATATTCATTAATATATGCATACTATGAAGCAGGGAAACTAACAAGGTACAATCTGTTCGAAAAGCATTATGTGGATAACATTTGCAGGCAAAAGGCAGGACAAATAAAATTAATCTTTAAGAATGCCAGTTATTGTCTCAGTCTGTTACTGAATATTACAATCCTATCCTAACTCTCAAATGTGTAGTAAGCACTAAAAAAGGATTTTTCAATAGACAGCAAAGAAAGTATTGATTTAGAAAATAAAATGTATGGCCTTTTTCGAATGCCTTTGTCTAGTAATGTAATATTGCACTAGGCAAAATTGCCTTTGCTGAGGAGCAAGGTCTTCTAATGCCTGTATTTCAGGAAGATGTGTTACAAAAAATGAGTTTAATAGGAAGTCATTCATTACCTGGTAGTAATTTTAAGGTACATAAAAGAAGCAGGTGCAGTATTACAAATATATATATATATATATATAAATGTAAATGACTGTTTATACAACCCTTTGAACAAAACATCCCTGCAGTCAAACTTTTCTTACTAATGGACAGGAACACAGCAGTTTATGGTTTAACTGTTCTGTGATTTCCAAATATCATCTTTAACATCCTTGACATGACACATTGTGAAAAAAAGAAGCTTAAGAAACACAGAATTCATTATAAGTCTTGAGGGAAGAAATGGTATTTACATTACTGATCACGGCTTTGTGAAAACCATATTAACTGTTGTGCACTGGACTTAATAAAGACTCAAGGGGAAATGGAAAAGCAATGGGCCGAACAGTATCATCTGAGATTGTCTTGAAAATGTCAAACACTTCCCTTCTTTTTATCCACAGGGAAATCTGAATGTATTTCTACTAAACAAAACTTTCGGGAGGAAAGTGTGCGGAAAGGAAAGACATGAAAAAGACCCAGTGGCTGTTGGGGTAATCCATTGGGTATTGTTGTGTCATACAAGTTTTGGGTGATGGACAGTGGTAGTATAATTATAAATCTCTAATTCAGTTAAGGGGGGGGTGAGATGATACCATCAGAAGTAAAAGCCACTTTCTACGGATTATGAATTTAAACTAAAAAACCTAAACCACCAAATAGGATGATAGTTTTGATCATCAGTATTTTACGCAAGCAATTTTTGAAGAACGTATTTTCATAAATACGGAAAAGTTATAATTTAATAATTATTGTAGACTGAAAAGAATGT
Source organism: Pezoporus wallicus (assembly GCF_028554395.1). Classification (NCBI taxonomy): domain Eukaryota; kingdom Metazoa; phylum Chordata; class Aves; order Psittaciformes; family Psittacidae; genus Pezoporus; species Pezoporus wallicus. Next base: position 1,286,163 of record NW_026636656.1, read on the forward strand.
GGTAGGGGTTCTGAAAAGCTTGGTAAGCTTTTACAAGTTTTTTGTTTCAAATAAAAGACAAGAAATAATGAAATTTTTATTAGTAACCCCCCAAAATATTGTGAATGAGATACAATCTAGGTTGCTTTTTTTAATCTGGATAATTGTGTGGGTTTTTTTGACATTTGCCTTACCAGTACCAGCAGATGTTGCCAAATAACTTCTGCAGACTCACCCTTTTCCACAGTTATTTCAGAAAATTGCAACAGCACTTACAGAGACACAGGCTATAATCATCCTAAAGGACAAGTCCCTGCCTGGCACTCACCTCGTTACGTCTGTGTCAAGTATTGTGGTAAATGGAGTCCTTGCAATATTCTTTCATAGCATGTGCACTTGAAATCTAATGGCTTGTGGCTGTATTTATAGATACACATATATGAGTAAATAATTGTGTATACAGGGAGAGAGATGCACACTCACATATACTATATGTGTGCCATTCTCAGAAATGCAAAAAGAAAAACAAAGTGGAAGAGCAAGAGAACTGTGAAATTGGGCACTGAATGGGTGCCTTACAGCTGGGGCTTTTGGTTTCCGCCACATTTCAAGTACCAACCCCTAAAAGGCAGGTTGGGGAAAGAAAAAGAGTCTCATTATAGAGTCCCAAAAGATTCCAGAGGATACAAATGAAGCTGCTCTTAATTATTTTCATTTTGTAAAATCTTATTTTCTAGCATAACAATCATCTATTTTGCAAGAGGTATGTTAGCAGTTTGTCAGCATCAACCTGTGTATTTTAACCTTGCTTTCTCTACCAGTCTCTTAGAAGATGTGGATTTTCCTGTCATTGGGGCTGAGACTGAAAAACAAGTGCATTAATGATTAAATGCAGAGTATCTTTATCACAGTTCTCACGCTTGAGGCACTGTATCAATCTGCTTTCTGCTCTTAAGTGGTGTGCACCTTACTCCACGCTAACTCTCTGAGCTGGCTTGAGCCCTGTACACTGCTTTCACCAGCCTTGGAAAGGCATCCAGGACTTTGGGAGAGATCTGTTTGAGATTCATCCCTTGTGCATATGCGCATTGGAGGCAATTGCATTGCGTATTTGTAGCTAGGGTGGTTGACAGGTTCAAACGTCTTACAAGGAAGAATATAAACATAACAGCATTGGGCAGTATTCAGAACAATGAATTCATGTTGGTTTTATGTCTGGTTACATCGGGGGTGGTTTGGCCCAGAAACAAAGTCCTTACACTATAACTTCCCCAGATGGGATCCCCTTTCCAGGCTCCTCACTTAAGCACTGGCATGAAGAAAAGGCATCTCTGTGCTAACAAGGAGGACAGGAGAGTCTGGGTGAAGCACAGATCCCCTGTCTCACCCATGGCGTCTACCTCCAGGCACTTAAGCAAGGTGCCTAATAATGGGCCTCATCATCCCAGCGTTCCTGTACAGGGAAGAGAGGTAAGCTGTTTCTCAGCTATGGAGGTACCCATCTCTTTTGGTTAACAAGAGATCTAAAAAGACAACCCTGCTGAGCAACATGCTCCTTGAAGTGCCTAGTACTAAGTGGGATGACATGAGGCCCTAAGACACAGCTGGTTTTCATGAAGACAGGTGAAGTGAGAGGAAAAGGAGTTGGTGGGAAAAGATTTCAAGCCTGAGAGAATGTAGGGATTGCCCAGCAGGAAGGTCTTGGTGCTCTTTGGCACTCTCACCTCTTTTCACTTCCAAGCTGTGAGTCTACAAGTGGACCGAAAGTGCATTTATAGCTAAGAAAGCAGAGCTTTTATGGTTTGTCTACTGTAGTTAACAATCATAAGGCTGTATATGATTGTACTGGAAATAAAAGTCTAGTGTTGCATCCGAAGTAATTATTATAAAAGGCTATATACAGAAACAAATTCAATTGGTCAGCCCTACAGAAAATGATTTAAGGCATTTTACACAAAAAATATTGGGCTCTGTGAAGCCTATTTCACAAATGTATCAAAATGATTGTAAATATTTTTCTATTTTTGTCCATGGTACATAAGTTCTCTGAAGTTATGAAGCCATAAAGAATTTTCTTAGAAGTCAAAACTGTGCCTTGCTACGCTGCTATATATACACACACTGCCATATGCTGCTACATACTCTATCTTTGTAAGTAGTGCTTGGAGATAGGAGATCTTGGGATTTTCTTTAGCTTTCATTTTGATTGGAACTCTTCCAAAACCAAAACTGTACCTTTTAGTTTCAGGTATGATCTATAAACAGGATCTGTAGGTTGTTTTTCTTTTTGTCAGATCAGGATGAAATGCTAAAATTGTATCAGTAGCAAAGCAAGTTTAATGTTTAATGATATTTTTTTCAACCCAACCCTATTTCTGTCTAAAACTGATTTTATTCTAAACTTGACTTGCATTCAAATATTCCCCCATCAATTCACATTTAACTATGTTAAATACTGATCTAGAAATGCAGTGTCAAAACCAGAGCTAACAATTTGCATGTTTTCAAGCAATGTTCATATGCCTGGAGTGGTAAAATTCTAACAAGCATGTATAAATATCAATTGATACCCAAATGAAGACATCTGACCTACTTAAAAAACAACCTTTCTTTGAATTTGATAAATGTAACAAAATTGCTAGTGGAAACTAAATCATATTGCTCACGAACAAAGCAAAGTAACCTGGGACATGTTGGTATATAAATGTCCATTGACAGATATAGTTTGATGTCCCTGAACATCTGAATGCAAATTCTTCATCTGCAAATTTGTGTCCAGATTATGTAAAATTTGAAAAGAAGCTACAGAATATTTTGGAGATGCAAATGCTCCTTTCTCCTCCCTCAAGTACATGTACATATTCACAAATTGTTTACAAAATATTCCTGCAGCTTCATACTCAAATAATTGCATAAAGCTGAAACCTGAACAACTCTGATTTCTCTTTGGACAGATTTTTAAGACTTACCACCCTTTTGTAGCTTTTACAAGCAAATTAAGATTGAGCAACTACTTCAAATTAGCCTGTGATATCTAAAGATTGAAAGAGTTAATCTGTAGTTACGTTGCATCCCTGTAACTTAATATACACGTAGCCAATGTGAAAGTAAATCAAATGGAGCTTGGAATGTTAAAATTAAATAAAAGGAAAAAAGAAAATCCAACACCAAACCTCAAAACAATCAATTCCAGAACCGATACAAAATGTTTCCTGATGTTGTTACCTGTTCACTTAATCTTGCCATAGAAAATCCATAAATTCTTTGCCATTGGCCTTGCTGGCTCAACAGCATGGCAGGTAATAACAAAACAGAAACTATGCTGTAGTTAAGAGGAAGAGAAAGAATTTATGTCAGATGATCCAGAACATACCCACAGCAGAACATGTTTAGAATAGAAAACAAAAGCTAAAAGTGGGGTCTGATAAAGCCTGAAAACCCTCCACAAAATAAGTAGAACTAATCTCTTTCTTGCTATATTGCTATATCCTCTGTTTGAAAACAGAAGCATTAAGAGCTACCAAAGCCAGAGAGATCTGGGGAAGGAAGACAGAAAATCCAGTGAGGTAAAAATGACTGAAAAGGCAGTTTAGCCTGGACAAGAAAATGGTCATAGGGGCACTGATGACTGCAAGACGGATGGGACGTGTGGCACACAGGAGGAGAGCGAGACAGGAAGCTTTAGTTAGAAATGTTTATCATCAGGAAATATGTATTTGCCAAAAAGGACTTTTAAACATTCATTTTGAAAGTTTTTTCAGGCTCAGGATGATACTTTGAGGTGAGTAGTGATGAGACAGGGGAGAAGAAAGAGCATAGCCCACCTGTAACCTTGTGCTTGGGGTATTTAGTGGAATATGGGAGACTTCTAAGAAATCTTGGCTGAATGACTGAAGTTTGGGCATTCTCCAAAGCCCCGTGAGATATAACTTCAGGCTTAAGAAGAAAACTTACTAGGTGTATAATGGAATTGAGAAATTTTTATGAGAGATGTGAAGGACTTTTGTGCCTAAATAATGTATATTTTAGGAAAAAGGAACTACTGACACACAGAAATCTGTTTTAGATAGTAAGTTCTTCGCACACTGAAAGATACAGAATTAGCCAGCATACCTGGAAACTAAGAGAGAGAAACCTTGCAGCAAACTATAGAAACACCACTCACTTGTGAAGCAATATTTGGGCCCTTGCTATGTTCACAAGTGGATGGTTATAATTAGATTACACAGAAAGTTCACTGACAGTAGGTCGAAAGGAAGAGCAGGACACCTGAGAGGAGCACCACCTATACCTTGTGTGATTTTATTGTTAATCCCTCATGATCATATATCTGCTGTGTCTCACTGTGGAGTCACTGCTCCCTCACTTGTTCCTCAGTTGTCTCTCTAACCATTCTGGAAGAACGAACTCCACTGTTGACAAGGGACAACTTGAATGCCCAGAAGGCTCCTTGCTTCACAGAACTCTCTAAATGGCTAGCCTCTCACTCTGAAGAAGGCCAATTTCTTTCCAACTTCCCCAACACTTGAAACAGAAAGCTGTATCCTTCGGAGTTTTTTTTCAAGGAAGAAAATCATACTGATTTCTGTTTTAGAGGAAGTAGATTTGTCTTCCTTGGAAATTTGCTGTTAAAAGGTCTTCAGAGATACCGACAGATGGTACACCATATACCTAAGATAAATGGTTGCCATTCTGTACCTCTTTTTTGCTAATGATGAATGGATACTCTCTTTCCCTACTCCCTCTTAAGAAAAAAGACAACTTCTTTTGGTAACACAGCTGTTCTGAGTTTAATAAAACTACACCCCTGGATGCTGCCGTGTGCTTGAAGTATTAAGCCTCACAGAGGTGCCAGGATAAAGGAGGAAAAGGAAGAAGAAATTGTACCATAAGACAAAAGCCTTTCATGCATGTTACACTGTTAACTATCAATGCTCTGTAATTAAAAATAAAGATGAAATGAGAGCTGACTGAAATACCCATTTTCTTGAATTGCTTTGATTTAACTGTGTAGACTTTAAGCTGTGGAGAAACCTACTTGACTTTCTTCAGCTTCTGGACAGACCAGAGACCTTGGCTGTGGGAAAGCTGGGAAGAAAGACTGCAACTGCTTTGGAGCAAAGTTTAAAAACTTGCAGGTGAGGATGCTAATGTCACCTCTTCTATGGACAAAGTTTCTGTCAGAAAGAAATCAAATACAAAGAGATTCTGGAAAAAAAGGATTTACTTTTTTCTCACTAATTGTGGTCAAAATCCTTGTTAATGACAAAGCTCTCATTTGCTTTGTCACAGAGACATGATTTCACACAGGTGTAATGCACAAGTTTGTTACGTAATTGCATATGATTCATGATCAGAATTGTAAACTATGTAGTCAGTTTAATAAAAAAAGTAGTAAGTACTGTAAGTGAACACTTCATGTTATGTTGGCAAATTACCTTCAGGCGATTGGTTATATTGGTCAGCAGATGTAAATAGCATAGCCTGCTGGGAAATGTTCTGATTGAATTAATTTGAGATCATCTCTCTTGATTGATGCTAGAATTTTACTTTATAAATCAGTTCTGAAGATCTTGGTTCTCCATGACATTTCCTATGTTGTTTAACATATGAGAAAATGGTTACTATCATGTTGTTTATCTTTCTATGTGCCCTATTACTATGATACTCAGGTCTTTATCATTGTTTTATCAAAAAGGGTCATAATTACACAAGTTGATGCAATTCTTGCAGTCCATGGGAATAGCTATAATGGAAACATTATCCCGTTCAGTGCATCACCTGCCCTAATTTTCTTGGAAGTAGTCATTGCTGCATCTATTATATTTTGACAACATTATCTCAGCCCCACAGGTAAGACTTAGCCTTTGCCTGTTTAATTTCACTTTGAAATTACAGTTTTTGCAGTTTTATGTAATATTCCGCTGTTGTTTATTCTTTCCCATCTAGCAAGTCTGAACATTTATGGGTTAATATAGTAAATATAGCTTTGTGGTCTTTGAAATGTGGATTTCTTCTTAACATCTGAAGCCTGTTCAGATATTTATTTCCATAATGCAATCTGTAGAAACCTGATTTTCCCAGCAGAATCACTCTATAATTTTCTGTATTCAGTTTTAATGGATTATCTCTGGAAGTAAATTAAAAACAAAAACCACAACTTGCTTCAGTGCTCTACTTTATTTTTCATGTTAAAGTAATAGAATTCTAGGTTAATAAGTATAGTTACATTTGATAATGATTCAGAGTTGATTAGTAAACTGAAGGCAACTGCTGCCTGCTGAGACGCTGCACATGCAGTCCACCTCCCAAGAACAGCTCTAGTTCACAGACATTTTGCATGGAAGCAAACTAGTTCACACATCTGTGGGAATCATTCTTCCTAAAAATCCCATAGAACTGAGATGATTTGTATGTCTGAGGCTCAGATTTTAGGAGTTTTCCATGGGCAGAGCTCTGCAATGCCTCTTAGGGAACTGTGATAGATCAGCCCTTACCCAGAACCTGAGACACATGTTCCTCTGCCCTTCCTCTTTAGCAGGAATATCTACCTTCTTCTTTTTTTATTTTTTTTTCTGATTATCTTTCTTGAAATGACAAAGTTTAGCCAGAGTTCAGGCAGTCTGCACTGCAATTACAGCGGTGTGTACTGAGTCATCAGAAGGAAAATTTGCAGTTCACTGAACCCTAAAAATCTGGGGATGATGCAAACACAATTCAGTTAATATTAAAATGGAAAACCTCACAGGGGTCTACAGCACTGGTTATTTTATTAATTGCATCTATTTTTTAATAGTGTCCACTTAAAAAGAATATATAATGTCAAGAAGCGGATTGCACACATAAAAGGTTTACACAATCGAAAGATTTTTTCTTAGGACTTAGGTACTCTTTCTTGAACAGATAATTGTCTTCTTTATCATTTATTCCTTTACCAGCTGCTAACAGAAGAGAAATATTTAAATTGTGGAACACCAAAAAATTACCTTAGAAGAAGAGTTACTGAATGCAAAGGATGTGCAAATAGAAATATTGGAAACCATGCAGATTCTCACATTTATGAACATGAATGCTTTTTCTTTTCTTTCCTTCATTCCCAAATTCATTTGCTCTGTAGATTTAATAGCTCTCTTAATCTCAGAAAAATGCAATGTATGAAGACAGTATTCAGCCTTTAGGGACTATTACTGAAATGTATGCCTAATACCTCATGCAAAGGCATCTTTCTCTCCTGACAAGATATCACCATGCATAGTAGGAAACTAAGAGGGGAAATAATATGGAAGACATAAATTTCTGGCAGATCACCCACGAGACAATCACGTTCCAGCAAAGATTGGTCTTGTTTATTGTTTCACCAGTAGTTTGTAACACGCAGTCCAAGCAAAGCAAGGCCCCTCATTCAAGCTCCCTGAGGGAAAACAGCCTTCATCAAACCCCCTAGGTTTTAGGTATCCCTCTTACTCCTTGCCCGCAAGTCCCTGAAGGCGCACAAGCAGCTGAGAGCACTGTGGATACCAGTTTGGCTGCACCAGCTGAAAACTGTCATTGGATCACCTAAATGTTGACTGAAGCTAACAGAGACCCTAGGAGTCCATCCAGGAGCTTCTTAACCAGAAGTGTAGAGCAAGTGCAACAGAGGACTTGCTTCAGAGGGCTTGGACTTTGTTACCTGTCGCTAAGCTTTCAGGCCCAGAATAATCAGAAGGAAATAGTATTTGCTGCCACTGAATACACACACAAGGTAATAAATCAAAATGACACTCAACTTCACCTGAAATAAGGTTGCTGAGGAGGAGAAGTGGAGAAAGGATGTGTATATGGATAGAAAGAGGTGGACCAGAGAAGAGTTTGAAAGGACTCTCCTTGAAGAAAGCTGCATGTGCAAGTTCAGGAATTTAAAATATCCTCTGCTTGGTACCTGCTCTACCAGGGCCAACAAAAAAAGGCTGTGAGAATTGCTTTAAACTCTGCTGTTTAACATCCTGAAGACATTAAATGCTGAATCACAAGATCTGCTCTAGAGGGAACCATCAGAGAAGGAGGAAGGACTGCCACGGCCTCTGTAAGATGCGTGAACTGAACACCCAGCCAGCAACTCCTGCACACTAGGCTGTGCCCAGAAGAATAGATCATTATACTTTAAAGTAAACAAGCAAATGGGAAAAAAAGGAATGGATACAAGTGGCTCAAAATCTATGTTTTTTTGTTATTAGACATAGTATCTAGACAGTCTGGAAATACTTTGTGGCAAAAGTGCTTCAATATACTTTATCCTAATGTGCTGTGTGTTTTCTATTTTAATTTCATGTCTAAATCGATAGCTAATTATAATCTGAGAAGAAAACAAGATTGCAATGGATATGATCTACCTGCTCTGCTGTTAAATTGTAATGTGGTTGGCTGGCTGTATAGTGTTACCACAATTTGTCTATGCCATTTACAGAGTCGCTATAAGAATCAGGAAATAAATTTCTAGCAAATCATTTCAACACCATGCAGGATTTTCCCAGAAGCCCTTTGTTTGTGGCTGATGGAAGGTTTTGATATCTAACTCTTGACACTCAGCTGTCCAGCTTCCATCCTGGGTCTTATGACCAGACGCAAATTATGGAAATGCTGTCCAGGACCATAGTTATTTACGCAATGATTATTAAAGCAATGTATCCTTGAAGAATCTGAGAGTATAACTGCCATCCAAATAACAACCATGTCCTTCTCTAGGCCTATCACACAAACACACATGTACCCCCCATATACACACATTATGAGAGAGTTTTTCTCTCTCATCCTGCAAGCCTGTTAATAAATGGACAACTGGATATGTAAAAAATTCTCTTCTTTGTTTTTCATGCTCACCAGTCATTAAAGGGTTACTTTTCAGAGCAGCACAAAAAAAGAAGAGCTGGTTGACCAAACATTTTTTTTTCTTACAAAGAGGTGTCAACCCTGAGCTTGTAATTAAGAAGTTAAAATCTGTGATTTATATATATTTATATATATAAAAATAGATGATCATACTAAGACTAAAAAAGTGAAAGAAATCTCCATGTCAGTACTATATATTTGTTCTGAAATTTTGTAGAAGAAATCCTTGTGACATTGAAATTAACTGATATGAAAGATGTAGTTGAGGTGTGAAACACACTATTGATCCCGTCACTGTTAGTCCACTGGAGAATATCTGTCTTGGTAGGATAATGAACATAGTAGCAGAAAGTCCTAATCAATGTCAGAACAGTGACAAAGAGAAGAGATTATTTTCTGTCCAAACCCTTGAGGGGAGGTTTGTCAGGAGCGTTGTTTAGCACTACCACCATGGCTGATGGTGAGCTAAGTGGAAAACTGTGCCAATTGTATAACATGGATAAATCCTAAAAGAAGCTAGTTTAAATCATGCTACTACTCAATTTTTTTACTGGGCATTAAGATTTAAATCCTAAACAACTGTAACATGATATTCTGAAGCTAGTGGAGTTACTATCATACTAAAAGATAAACTTATTTTTCAGCTTCTCTACCTTCATACCAATCTGATGTGGTTGGCAGATGGAGTGCAAGACATTCACCGCTGAGACATACTTTTGTGTTGGAAAAAAAATCCAGACTTTCTTCTTAGAGCAATGATCGTTCTGATGACCTGAATCATCCTACAGAAGTTCTTAAAGGAAACCTGTCTGTCAGTGAAGAACGGTTGCTTTTTTTTTTTTTTGTGTCTTTTTTTGTTTTGTTGATATGCTGTTGAAATGCAGCAGCCTTTAGTCAGGCCTGATTCAGAATGAAAACTGTTTTCTTGGTTTCTTCCCCCCTCTTTTTTCTCATTAGGGAAAACCACACACTGTAAGATCCTTTTTTACTTTTGCAGCATAAAAGGAAATGAAGCTCAGAAAGTCTGTAATAAAGGGTTGAGAAAGAATTCTCTCAAGAGTGGATAGAGTCTTCAGAGATATCTGAAAAAAGCAGGAAGAAGTTCAGTCTGGCACCTGGTACTCTTTGGGAAAACAAAAAAGGGAAGCAGGTTGCGGTACTGCTCTCTTCTTGTAGAAAACTGCAAGTGTTTGTGGCATGGTCCATTGTCCAAGAGTATAAGAAAAGAATAAAGTTGGCTGTTTCTGTAGCTAAAACACAGTTTCTGCGGCCAGATCCAGGATTATCTCCACTGTCTCTGTAGTACGAGACTGATGAAGATGACAAGCAATGTCTGCAGTGACCAGCCAGGCTGTGTGGCTGAAGCCTCCACCTCCCGCCTGTCGGAGTCAACTGGTGGTGCTTCAGTGGTGATGAAATCAAACTCGGTGGGACATATGTCATCTGTACAGCCGCTTCCGCTGCCTGAGCCGCTCGTTTCATCACCTGGCACAAAGGAACAAGGGAAACAACATGAGGGCCGTGGGTAACAGGGTTCATTCCTTTTCTCTGTTCCCGTTCCACCCTGTAGGGATGAGCACCTTGGAAATGGGAAAGTTTTGATGATGCTAACTTTCATTCGGTAAAGCATCCAAATGAAAGCCACCATGACTCAATTAGGTACTTAAGAGCTCTTCTGAAAAAGGAGTGGACTGCATTTGACATGCAGATAAGCAAGAGAAGCAAAAGAAACAAATATATAATTGTAATTTCATGGGACAGCATAATAATTTTTTTAATGTTCTCAACAGCGCAGAGCACAAAGACCAAAGAAAGCCATTGCAACAGAACCAATGTATAAATGTGTTCCAAAAATATGCTTATTTAATAACAGTTAATGGTTTCTTACTTGTATCCTGGAAGTTGACATCATTTCCATTATACGCGTTCTTCAGTTTGTTAGTCATGACACGTAAAGCCATGATTTGTTGTCGAATGAAGGTGTCTGGCCTTGTGATGTCCACATCTACTTCTGGATTGTTGATCTGGTTGGTCAAGCCATCATTCATAATCTCAGGCAAGTATCTATATAGCAGGATGAATGATAGTTGAAAATGCATTAAGTTTCAGAAATACAGCACTGCACAGTAAATACTGTGCTGAGCACTTTGATAATGATTATATAGTTCTTAAACAGATCCAGTGAAACCACTTCAAAACACGTTTTTTAATTTCACAGACTCTAAAGGATCTTTTTAGTACCTCAGCTGCATTGAGAGCAGAAAGAATTTAAGCTCTCTAACCTCCTAACCCTGCACATAGTCCACAGCAAAGGTACTGGCTCTGTGAACAACGGAAGAAGTTCAGCAGGCAGGAGTAAGTCACTGCATGTTCATTTCCTCTACCGATATGAACGGCTGCACACTAAATTAAGCATCTAACAATGCATTCTTCTGTTTTTATTTCTTTCTGCTTAAAAAAATATCAACTCCTTTGTTATATTTAGCATATTTGTTGTTCTGAGATAGTTTAGAAGGTTATCTTGAGGCATTATGACTCTCCTTGTTTAAAGAAAGCAATTATTTTTCTCGTTCAGGTCTCCCTTTTTTGACCATTTTGAACAACGTCTCCAGTCTGCATTGTGAATTTACCAAACTCCAGTATACTCTTTGATTTGGTCCTTATTCCTTGCCAATAGGTTGTACTTGCATCTTGCATGTGCTTTGTACATAACATATTAAAGGTATGGCATTTCCTATCTATCTACACATTTGAATTTTTTATTCAGGCTTTTAGCTTATCATTTCTTGATTACTGCATCATTCCCTTCTCTGACCTTGGCAAATGCAGTCTTAGGCTGCTCACAGGCATCAAGTGTGCATTTGCAGGTATCTCTCCCCTGCAAAAATCAGCCCATGCCTCCAATCATCCTGTGATAAAAGTCTTTATCATCTTTTGTTAAATACACACAATTTGTCTCCTGCTGCTCTTTGTCCTCAGGAAACTCTTCTTTTAAGCATCTGCAAAGCTACCTTTTTTCCTGCTTTGAATCGCTGTTAAAATCTATCTGTGCATTTTACAGCTGCTAGGCTGATAAAGGGCTGACATTATTTCTCTGAGCTGGCACGGTGTCCTGGGAAAAGACAGTATCAATGCTTCTGTGCTGTCTCTCATCTGTCTTTAAATACCTACTATCTTTGTCCTATATTTAGACTGCAAAGGATTTGGGGCAGATCTACCCTTCCTTCATGTTCTTTATCAGGATATGATCTATTTTGTAATTAGTTTGCATACCAGGCTATCCCACTGATGTTTGTGGAACTCCTTGTGTGGGTATGTGCTCAGGCAGTAATGACAAGCACAGTTTAGCCTACTAACAGAAAACTATCACGATGCGTGGTACCAAATATAGTTTAAGAATATTTCACTTCACTCTCACTTGTGCCAGCCCAATTCTGTCAGTATTCAAATTTGGCATTAGTGCTAGTGTTATTCTCATATTGGCCTGGAAAATAAATATATCCCTTGAAAATAGCCATGATAGTAAGGGAGAGTAAAGGACTTTCTCTGCTGAAGTCATGGTTAAGGGAAAATAAGTTTTGTATTGTTTCTGGAGGTTCAAAAAGTGATGGCTTCGCTGCACCAGGGAAGGCTTTAGTCTTGCTGTAATAGGTCCTGGCTTTGCAAGATGAGACTCATTTGTCATCAGTGGCCTTTGAAAGCTTACATGAAAATAATCCTGGGGGAGTGTGAACATATAAGAACAAAACATGACTGCCAAAAATAGCCAGCCTCAAACTGCATGTCCCATTGTTTCATTAGTACCATAGCGAGAACTAACAATGCTGTAGGCATCTCATCCAGACTCTTGTGGTACAGGTTTAACTATGGTGAGAATACAGATCCGCCTCCCCTAGTACTGGGGAGTGCAGACCAGAGTGTTATGAATCACCAAAGATAGAAATTGGAAATAATTCTGCAGAGCTGCCTGGAGGCAGCAGGATGGAGACCTTGACATGCGGGGAAGCTCTGGGCTGCAAAGGAACAGTACCTGCATCTGTCACACGTCTCTACAAATGAAATGGCTGCTGCAGATAAATTACTCAGCCTAGAAATAAATCAATGGTATCAAGGTGGAGTTGATTAAAAAAGGTAAAAATGTAAGAATTGCCCTACTGGCTCAGAGAGGATGTCCATCTTGCCCAGTATCTTGTGTATGACAGTAGCCATAGCTGTTAGCAGCCAGAAGTGATTAGAAATCACTGAGTGTTTATGTGGACTGCTTTCCTTGTTTATGAAGGGTTAGCTGCTCTTTACTGCAATCCATACATGAAAAACTATGGCTAGCTCTGAACAGAAGTTCAGAGACTTTCTTTGACTGATTTATGTTTGATTTCATCCTGTCTTATCATCAATAATAAAAAATAATGTACTGACTTCTTAGTGAGCTTTTTATATGGAGACAATATGAGTTAGTTTGGAGATTTAAAACAATTAGAGAGTGCTGTAGTGTGTGCTTTTTACTGAGGGTCATATTCTGCACTGCCATCAGTGTGGATCACAGTGTCCTTCTGAAGACCATCTAACTTTAATTGGACTACCCCATCAGTTGTAGGAAGTGATCCATTCAGACTGTCACACCCCCTGCAGTATCCGCCTCAGGATCTGGTGATCCCCAAAGCATTCCTGGCATGGAAGGAGAATGGTCCAGTGATTCTCACATAGGTGTTCAAAGGAACCATACTGGATGTGATTCAAAAGAAATCCATTACCTTATGACTGCCTAAAGGTTAGGTGGATACTTAAATTCCCAGGTGAATGAGCCTCTTGGCACTTAGAGTATAAAAGCAAAAGAATTTGAGAGGCTGAAGATTCTTCTTTAGGTTTATGCAGGTACCAAAACCTGTATGTCTAAATGTGTCTGCATATGAGCAGAGTCCCACTCTCGTCAGATCCAGTGAACACAAGATCTAGCCAAACCTAGTCAGGAGTTCATTTGTCAGTGGAGTGGGGACAGCTGTGGGAGTCCCACATGCCTTTGGCCAGATGACTCCTCATTAGATTTCACCTGCTGGGATTTAGTTGCACAAACATAGACATCTGGTGTCATTTGAATGCTTTCAGTTATTCCACCTCTTCTCATTACTAGCCCTGAAAGGTGCAGCTTTCTGCATCATATCTCTAGGCTTGAAGGGACGGTCTTGGGCATTTGGGGCATCTAAAATTGTATTAGGTATCTTTAGGCAGCTGAATGGGGTCTTGAGTGCCACTTTAGCTACCAGGGTGTATGCTGCTTGGTGTCCTGCTGCCACTCCAGTAGGGTTTAAACATCCCATAGGTCCAGTGTCTTATTTCTCAGTTCCATGAAGGTGTCTTGACTATTTAGACCATCTCACATAGCAGTAGATAAATGTGTTTAGGCAGTGGAAAACTGCCTCCTTGACAACACTGACAGGATATTTGGGCTTTCTTCAGGCACACTGACACTGGCGATTATTAAAATACTCAAGCAGTTCTAGCCTAGCCTCTGGTCCAGATGGGAGGTAGTGTCCTGTGTCATATTCACCTCAGACATGCTGGAGAGTCTGAAATGACACTATTCTTACTTGAGCAACACAAATGACTCCTTGTCTCACCAGTATTTAAGTGCATGAATTTACATATCTGAATGTGAAGCTGGATTCTGTCCTCACCACTGAACTAGTTCACCTGCTCCTTCAGTGGGGAAAAAAGGCAGAAAAGCCAATATTGTATGTAAGTATTTTGAATTGTTTTCCTTTCTTTAAAGGACTGGTAAAGATATGGGAACATGCAGCCCAAGGTGTTCTGTGAGCGACAGCCTCTGAGACCCAGCCAGCACATGTTTTGACAAAAGCATTTGATGTGTGTGGGGTAGGGTTAAGTCACACTGATTGGAAACCGTGTCTTGGGACCAGCTTTTGACAGAAGATTTGTTGCTGGCTGGGAAAAGTTGTTGGACACATCTGCTTTTGCTGCAGTTCTGTAAGAGGAGACACCCCTGTGAATTTTAAGTTTTCCTGCTGCTTCTGCTCGTGTTAATGATCTCTTTGTAGGCCTGGCCATTACAAGAACTGTATGCCCATTATAAACGAAGTGCCAGCCTGAATCAGTGTCTGCTATTTGCATTATCCTAGCAAAAAAATCAAAAAACCCCTAGCTTTCTTTCTTAGCCCTCTGAGTATAGAGAAGCTGAACAATAGTGTTTTCTGCTGCTTGCTCCTTGCTCAGTTGTCAGATTTTAGTGTAATTCACATTGTTTTCTAAAATATTAATGCTTTCTGTTTCTCTTTGCCTTTCCATAGTTCTTGCTTGTCTCAGCAGACACAACAAAGAAGTTCTTTTGGCACATCATAGCCAAGTACCACAAAGCCTATTTAAAACCTTTTTCTTTTTTAATATCCAGCTAATGTTGCAGGGTGTGTGCTTCCTTTTCAAGTCTAAAAATGACTGATGAATCAGGTCACTTACATAAAGGCTGTAGATAACCCTCTCCCCTGCAAAAAAACCCAACCCAAAACCAGAGAAGAAATCTTTTGTTTTTAAAAGACATCTGCCTCAAAGGCAGCATTCTTCATACTGTTCTGCCACAGCAACTGCTTGCAGTTCAACTGCAGCATTGCACTTAGGCAGCACTGGGGTTTTTACAGGTGCACAGAATTGTAGGCAATAGAGTTCAATATACAGCATAGGCTTACTCGGGCTGGGAGGGGGGTAGGCAGCCACATCTGGTCCAGAAAGATAAGTGCAGTGGAAAATTGGCTTGTTTGGCTAACTAGACCACCCGACCCACTTCTGTTTGCTCAGGAGGTAGTCCCCATAGGATATTTTCAGGTTTTTTTTTTTTTCCTCCATCTTGGAGAAAAGCTTGAGGAGACACAAGGGAGAAAATGGTTCATCTGCCAGTTTGCTGGAAGGAAGAAGATGTAAAAATAAGCTAGAGCCATCAATTAAGAACTGACAGTTCTTACACTTACCAAGAAGTGGTTTATCCACACTTTTGCTAGTGGTGCTAAATGGTTATCTTTGCCTACTTCCTCGTAAACGACATCCAACTGATTCTCACTGCAAGCCTTGCTGGCCAGTAACAAGCAACTTTTCCAAAGCAGCCACTGATCTGTTGGGTCTTTCTTCCCACCTGAACCTCACCAGGATTTAAAGGTTCTCTGCCAGGGAAGTAGGCACTCCCCTATATGTGAGAGCGAAAAAGAAAATTTCAGGCCACCTGAGACTATTCTGTGCTCATTTTGGTGAAATACCTTGTAGTTTTGAGCTAGACTTTGAAAATTTCAGTGTTAAATTTTCCTTGTATTCCTCACCTTTCTCTATTTTTTTAATTTGTTTATAATTGCTGTCTGTCTCATATATAATTCCATTTCTTCTTCTTTGTACTTGAAGGAGTAATAGGTTCCTTATGGAATAGAATGCAGGTCTCATCTCTTCCATAGATTAACAGACTTCCAGAGATAAGACATGTTAATGAATCTATAGTCCCGGTGAGCATGAGCACCAGGTTAATAGTGCATGAACACAGTCTCTCGGATTGATTGAAAAGAGTTGGCTGAGTTAGCTGGAACAATTTGAGGTTCTTCTCCTGAGCAGAGTGGTTGCAGATTTGGTTACTGTTCTCACTTTAGTAATAGTCACTCATTCAAGGGCTAATACCTTGTATCTGGTTCAAGTCCTAAAGCCTGATTTCCATCATTCTTGGGAAAATTCCTTAATTCCTGGTGAATGTCTATTAGTGAAGAGGTTATCAGCTGTTGTTAAGAGTTTATCCATGTATAGGGAAGGAGCTAAACTTTTAAGGTCTGATATTAATGATGGCTTTTAGATTCTAAATATCTGTAAAAAATCTGTCTTTGTACATCTGGCAGAAGACATTAATTCTTTAAACATAAAATTATGTGCTTTCGTGAATACAGATATGATGGCAAGTTCTGTTGGGTGTTTCTCTAAAAGACATTTTGTCTTAAGCAGCTGTTACTTTTTTATGTGGCCTCTTCACAAAAAAACCCCAGATTTATCCAGCTAATAAATGTTCTCCCATTTCCACAGCACTTCTACCTGACGTGACCTGATTAAAACCAGTCTTCATACAGGATCAGCAATGAGCCAAGTGCACCCTTCGAGAACACCTTCCAGAGAATGGATGGCTCTGTTACCCTATGATTATTTCCAAATTGGTGACCTTCATTTGGCAACCTGTTGTCACTGTAAATTAATCACGGCAGCAAAGTGGTATCTGGGGAGTGTAAATAACCACAAGTGACCTTGGTGTAATGACTCTCTCGGGAGAAAGGCTAGCTTTCATTTTCTGTGACCTCAGGTTTGTAACTCTTTTCCTCTGTTAAAAGCAGCATCAAAAGGTGATATGTAAAATGAAACATGAAGCATACTGCCTATGTGGCAACTCGGTTTCTAATTCCTTATACCACCACAGGATCTGATCAAAATCCAGCAACAATCTCCTTTCCCAACAGTAGCCAACACCACGTTGTCTTCTTACTTGTGGTATTAATGTCTAGGAAAAGAGGGGATGGTTAAATTTCATATTTTCTACGATGGGCTTTTGTCATATTCCCTGAAATTCAAAATGCAGCTCCTCATACAGCACAAAGGTGCTTATGAGAGGTGACACAGTGGACACGATTAGATATAGCATATTGGCCAGATTTTTGCCACCCTTGCTCTTGTGAACTAGTGTTTGTTACCAGATACTAATCAATATAATGAAAAGAATACTAATGGTTTTTCTTTATGCTACACTGAATGTCCTTGTTCACCAGCCAAGAGGTGATTTTACATCTAAAGCAAGTTACTTTCAATAATATTTTCAATAGTATTTTCAGTATTAGTTCATATATATGGCATGGTATTCTATGTATCTTCTGATTTATTACTGTTCTCTCTACTTGAAGAATTAATTGAATTCTGTTATTAAGACTATGACTATACATTGATTCTGTGAATGCATGTGAAATAGAAACTGGACAGTGGTGGAGTGGCTGGGCTGGCTGAAAACACGTTTTCAAGTGATGCTTTGAAGCTGTGTTTCCACATCCAGTGAAATGTCTATGTTAATCAAGGAGATTATCAGCAGAGGATACATTTTCTTAGTGGCTCCAGAACATTAATCTGAGAAGACATCATGAAAATAACCAGGCTTCTCATGAGATAAATACTGCAAAAGGAGCATGAAAAACTACATGCAACTCCGTAACTCCTAACAAATGTGAAAGTTGTGCCAGACTCTTCAGTGCTGGGGAAGAAGAGAGCTGAAAAGTATCAGCCAGACGTGGTACAGACATTAGCGCTGGTCATAGAAACCAACAGGGGTATTTGCAGGTTAGACTGCTCTTTTGTAGAAAGCATATATCTCTTATTAATGCGTGCACCCTGATGTGACTCATGGCATCCAGCTAGGAAGCCTGGAAATTTTGTTTAACTGCTGCAGCACACTGGCCTGGGGTCATATCTTACAAAGCCCGCCAACAAAAAGAGGTGTAATAGAGGAAGATAAAACCAGGTTTTTATTTCTATCTTCACATTGTTCCTTTGTGATGAGTCCTGTAACAGCCAGATGCTCCTCCTAGCTGTCTTTCTCAGAGTCCCCAGGGGCTTTCCCTGGATCTGAGACTTGCGAACCGAGCAGTGACTCGTGCCTTTGGACAGATTTGTTCGTGTGCATGTGAAAGTGGGTTTAAATGGGCTAGCAGCATCCCAAACATCCCTCTATTCTCATCTGTAAAATGAATTCTTTTGAGCATTATGTAGTAAGGCTAGGAAAAAGGGTGTGCATTCAGTGCAAAACCTCCCCCTGTAAAGTGTGCTCCTTATAAAAATGATTAGATTGTGGGGTGGGTGCAGTCTATCTATATATCTGTCCATCCACCCATCCATGCAAAATGTTGCTTTACTTTTATTGAGTTTTTATAAATGTGCTTGTCTCACTCTCCCCCCCTCCCCTACCTTTTTTTTTATTTTTTAATTTTTTTTTGTTTTCCCCTTGGTTTTGAAGGATTTTTTGTTCTGGATTCATATCTATCATCAGGTAAAAGGGAAATAAAGCTTCCCGTCCCCGAGTGCCAAGAAATATCACTGCTCTCCCGATTCAGTGCTCACCAGACACTCAAACGTCTCCACTCCTCTTGTCTCTCCAAAACCAGGCTACCACTGCAGACCTGAAGCCTGACTGCCCCGGAATGGTCCTTGAATCAGCTCCTTCCCCTCTCAGAAGGGATAATCAGATCCTTTCCTTTGTCAGTTGATGAATCCACACTGGGACCTTTGGAGACACCTGCTCACCTGCCAGCTCCAGCACAGCCACAGCCAGAGCCAAAGAAACTTCACAGAAAACTCATCACAAACAAGTGTGGATGACCACAGAATCTCTGATCAAGTAACATAAGGTCAAACCTTCTACAAAAGTAGAAGCATTGCATTTATTCTCTGCTGGGTATTTTTCAGGTTTTTCTTATTTTTTTTCCCCAGCAAGTAGCTCTAAGCTTTGCCAGCCAATCACAAATAGAGCCAAAATTCCAATTTCTGTTTCATCCCAGTATGATATCCCGAGAGTACAATTGCTTCACAAGCTGTCAGTCCCAACACAGAGATGCCAAATGGAGCTAAAGAGCTCTTTGAAATCTCAGTATAAATTATCCTTTTGGAGCTGAACCAATGCACATTTTCTGTGTTCACACGCTGACACACTGTGCACATTTACCCTGACTCACGCTGTGCACATTTACCCTGGCTTTAATGGCACTTTGACAATACGTAATCTCAGCTACAAGCTGCAAGTGGACAATTGTTCTCCCCATTTCTTTTCCACTCTTACAGAGATTTTTGTGAAATACTCTTAGTTTCATGGTTGCTTCAGGCCAAATGGGGAATTGGACTGAGTGTGGTGGAGAGGCGTCCACCTCACCTTGCCTTGGTGTGGCCGTTCCAGCAGTCCTCCTCGATTGATGGACCGGCGGTCACTTGCTCATCCTTGCAGATTGTGTAGGGTAATGTTGACCAGAACTTTTTGGAGAGCTTTAGCTTTTCTTTAATATCTGTTACCTAATTAAGAGATGAGAGAGAAAACAGATTAAAAACATTAGCCATGTTAATTATCATGTCCAATAGTAGGTTGTTTAATTCCATAATGGTGATGATGTTGAAGGTTAAAAGGGCTGAAGGTGCTAAAACTTAGATTCCTGTATTTACAAGCAAGGCACTCAGCATTTGGGTTCAGAGAGTACAAATAATCAAGGTCACCTTTTTCCACAGGCAAGATATTAATAAAAGTGTGTTACATCTTGCTCTTTCTAGTCTCCATTTGTCTAAGGTTTTCTAAATATATATTTTTCTAAGAACTCATACGCCTTGCAGTCTGCTGAATGTAAATTCAGTTAAACAGTGTACATCAGATAAAATGTTTCACCCCCCAACTTGGTCATGTCTTAGATAAATATTATATTTAGAGCTCCATGCACAGGTTCTAAAAAAATGGTGCAGTGCTGAGCTGATGTTGAACTGATTTAAGACACAGGCTGAATACATTGCAGTACATTTGGATCTCAGTAACAGCAGGAAGTTTGTGTATATACATGCATGCAGAGACTATATCCATCTTTGAGGTTAGGAGTAGAGAGATATCTGCAGCTGGATACGGAATCCACATTCAAGAAACATTGGGGCAGTATCAAAGCAGTTTCTTTATATCATAAATTCCTTGAACAATAATTTAATTTGTCATGATTCAGGCAGCAAGCAGGAACAAACTGATTTTGAAGCATCAACTTACTAAATAAATGCTCTGGCTAAAATGTTATCAGTTCTTGCTTTGCATTTGGTATACCAGAGTGCAAAACCCTACAAGAATAGATAGAAAACACAAGAAAGGACAGACTACAAAGGATGAATAGTGCCACTGTTGTTCTTATGGAAACAGATGCATTTCACATTAAGTTGTAATAGGATTTAGGGGAGCTTGTTGAATAGCTTTTAAAGGAAATCGCTGAACTTTATTCTTAAAAAAAAAACCCAGAAATAAAAGCTTTCCATTCTTCCATTCAGTTCTGAGACTGGCTTTTAGGTTGTTGAGGCATAATATTGTACTTGGCTGTTTATCTCTTTTATCTTTTGTTCTGAAGACATGATAGCTCTCTGAGCAAATGGCCCACGCTGCTTTGCCATGTTTAAACTCTGTGGAACAGTCACTTTATAACCTAGGAGATAGAAACAGCCAGAGATATTATTTCAGAAGCACTGTCTGTGTTTTCATCTGTAAGAAATAAGTAGGACAGTATTTGGCTGCATGGGTTGTTCACAGTGTTTCTTGTCATGACCGACACCTTATAAATCTCTGTGCCCCTTGCCAAGCCTTTGTTGCTTTGTTTTCATATGAGATACTAGCAGCATTTGCAAGCCTTTAAAGTCTCAGTAGGGGAGCCCTGTCAAGGCAAAAATAAAATTCCAGTTGACAGACCATGGACAAGCCTTCAGCACAAGTGGGGATGGTCTCAGGATGCCTGTTCTTTCTGATGTCTTTGGTCCACAGGACTAGGGACTTTGGGCAGACAGCAAGCCCTCTTCTTCTCCTTCTGCTCATGCTGAGGGTAAAAACCCCTAGGTCCCTACTGGTACAACCAACCAGCACGAGAAACACAGTTAATCTGTGTGGTGTTCATGAAGAGGTGTGTAAACTCCTGTTATACCAGAAAATCAGAAATTGTGTGCAAGATGTAGGAAGGAGAGTTTACAGGGAGGAAGGTCTATTCATATAAGTTTGGGGAACACAAGAGTCAAAGGGACAGATCTTCTCACTTATTACTTTTGCCTGGCTAACTACACAAGCAATCTGACTGATCAACGTTGAGCCATTAGTTTTCAGAGCAGTAACTTTGCTGTTAGCTGGCAGTTAATTTAAGCTATTCAAAACTCAGATGTTCAGAGTTATATTCAGATTTCTACCATAATCAAATCAAGAATTGGTGCTTTAGGACCTGCAGACTTCTGTTTTGAACCACAGTGAGTTAACATACATTGGAAAATGGTTTTCCCCCTGGCCCTTGTAAGGGCTGCAATATGAAGTACAAACCTTGTATTTTCATAGAGGTCAGCAAAAGAATGGAGGTTCTCACAGCTCACATGCTGCACATGGTCTCCAGGTACTCCCTGAAAATCAGAATGAAGTCTCCCATTCCCCCGTCACTTCTGAAGTTATTAAATGATGTTTACATACTCTGCATGTGTACTGCATACAGACAACAATTCATTAAATTTCCTAACAATAACTATGGGGTTTTTTGTTTGTTGTTGTATTACAGAAGTACACCCGGTAAAGGTCTTACTTTATCCAGGATTGTTGGTAAAAGACAGCTAATTAAATTCCACAGACATCCCCCTGAGGTGTCATTTCCATTTTAGAGCCTGGGGGAAAGGGAGACATTTACATGAGTCACAAAATGCAGCAATAGCAAAAGTGAATGCAGTTTAGGGAAAGGTTACCATTTGCAGCCCTCTATATATCCTGCCAATTCTGGTGCATTCTAACACTTTTTTTCCCTCAAATGTTTCCCTTCACAGCTATTCCCACCTCCCCACTCCATTATTTCCCCACTGAGCTTTAAACAACTTGTGGACTCATCCTGTGAAGTCTTGCTCTTTCCCAGTGTGTGACTGGATCTCTGTTAACCCTCTCAGCTTTTGGTAGTGGAGTTTACACATCTACCTACACAGTTCCTTGAACTTCACCTTGAAACTGGTGTTCTGGAAGTGCAGTGTGGTTTCTGATGGCCTTGAAAGAGGAATTACGTGCACTGATTGCTTCACCTCCTCTTTCAGGATGTAGCCTGATGGCCACGTTCACTTCTGCATGATGAATGTATGGGCAGGCAATGACTTTGGAGTACTTCTAATGCAACTTTAGATGCAGAATAGAATTAGGCAATGTAATGCCTGCCATCACATGTAAAACTTTTCCCTGTGGGTTTTGGTGGCTTCAGTTTGGGATGTCCTCAAGCATGACCACAGAAAGTCTCTTATTAGTCCCCATGGTTATACATGTTCCTTTACATATCACTTTGCTCACCACCAGCACTTAAAAAATATGTAACAGATGTACAGTCCCTCGAAAATGAGATAAAAGCCACTAAAGGATTCTGTTAACATTGCTTGCTTGTGATTTATGATGTCAGGCTACTGTATTCCCCTAGTGACCTGTGGCCTTGTAAATGATTCCTTGGTATTTCGTATTCTTTGAATTAAAGATTAACTTTCAAGCTCAGTTAGACTTCTGTGGAAGCATTCAAACATGACACATACGCAATTTTGGTATTTTACATACTTTCTTTCCACTTTCTCTATCAGAGATTTATTTGGATTAAGACAGCTGGATTTCTCGGCCTGTACTTAGCCTGACTTTCCTTAGTTATCTTCCTGAAATAGCCCTGATATTATACTGAACTCTTTTTTCAGCTACTTTGAAAGTACTAAATTTGTTCTGCATTGCAATACTTTCTAATGAGAAGAAGGATATAGCAAGAGCCATGCAAAGAGTTAAATTTTTAATTTAATGGGGGGAATATATAGAAATGGATATTAGAATACCCTGGCCTTCATCTAGAATTGCTAACAGAGGAAAGCTATTATTGTGTAGGTGAGAAAAGTTAAATATTTGCATCATTTCCAAAGAGAAATTCATAGCCAGAGTTACGGAAATTGTATCGTTACGTGTCATACATAGAGAAATTCAGTTAATTTCTTATTCCGGACACTGACTTCTTATGAGACCAAGTCACTCATGTATGTCATGCAATTCCTCAGCAGAACTTGGCACAGCACCCATGAACTCAGTTCTAGTCCTAACAGCATGGGAACGGTTTTAAGCAGGTAAATAAAGCTGACCAACATTTCTGTGTTATTTACTCACCTTGCATTCCAAAGTAATGAAGCAAGCTAAAAAGCAAGCCCATCATTTTAGCAGGAATCAGACCTTAGCATTCTTTGTTTTATATTCAGGACATCTGGATAAATGGAAAGACTCACCAGGATAGTTTAAAAAAGCATTGAAAATACCACGCAAAACTAAAAGTGAGATGACTGCATTTTCTAAGGCATGGAAGATCCCAGAAAGACACTTGCTTGTGAAGCGGGCAGCCAAATTTTTTAGGGCCCCCACCTTTAAAATTTGCTTTTTTTGCCCCCATTGTTTCTGAGCACACATTATCCTGCTGCTGAAGAAGTGTGTTTCCACTGGAAACTAAACTTCAGTGTCACGTATTCTTTTGCCCTTTAAGTCACAAGGCAACACTTAACTAATGCCACTTCTTCATGCTACATTATTTCCAGGTGAAAAAACAGGCAGTTTTCTACTGCCTGCTGCTTGCTTTCCTCTAGACATGTCTAACATACCCAGCCACATACCCAACACCCTTGCAGTCTTTATTAAAATGATGTAGACCTTGCATAGATGGGCATCTGGATAGCACATCTAAGGATACGGCGCTTCATCACTTGAGCTACCAGTGGGATCATGAAGAGCATGCTAGGGAGGGAGATTTTTGTTATGCTGTACTAGCAGAAAATTGTGCTGGACTTTCATACATCAGTCAGTATTTATGTCCATTAGGGATTTAATTCAAAAGCATTCTAAGGCTAATGGCCAACAATTTGTTTAAAAGGAGTAAGTCAGCAAGCATATTTTATATACTGTTTCTAACTGGTCATTATGTTTATGCCTCTGCTCCACATGGGTGTCATAGGGCAAGAATCATATGTCCCAAGCAGGTTAGTATAGGACAGTTGGGCATTTTAATTGCCAAACAGTTTTCCTTATAAACTGAGCTTAATAAATTACTTGGACCTCTAAGTTCTAGGGGCTGCCCCTTGAGAAAGATGCATCTCCTGTATGTCCTGTTTTACATCTGCCATCTTTATACAGATGTCTCAGAGGGACTAGGCACTTATGTATAAACAGCTGAACTGGGCTTCCTCTGTATCACCCAGGTATTTGAATGTAGATAAGGAGGACCTCTCTCTTCGAGCTTTTTTAAAAGGCACCTTCATTTCTCCACTGATTAGATACAGGGAGTTTAATATGCTTTTTGTTTAGATATTTTTGTTTAGAACAGATGCCCAAAATTTTGATGCACATTAGCTACCTCAGCGAGGGCTACCGGCTTCTATTCAGAGTGATTAAAAGCAGAACTTTATTTGCTCTATATGGAGATTATGTCTTCATACATTACACATTTCCCCACTCTCTCACAAAATAAATGTAAATGCCAAGCAGCTGCTGAACCACCACATGCTCGACCACGGATTATTTTTCAGCCTTTTAAAAAATGAAGTGCGTATGGGCACAGATTCGGCAGGATTTGAGCATCACATCACCCCAGGTGCAGGGAAGCAGCCTGGATCTGGGGGGGGGGGGGGGTGTCCTCAAGATGGCAGTGTTGCTCAGCCTTTGTGCTGCTGCCAGCCTCTCCCCAGTGCACATCTACAGGGTTTCCCAGAGAATGAGACCGTAGATTGTTCTGCTGAATATAAAACTGACAACCCTGTTATTTTAAACTCGAAAGTGACAGGCTGTTATTTTAATGAGGTCTGCCAGTGCCAAGGTTAACCAAAGCTTTATTTTCCCTACGAAACGTTAAGGCTGTGGTTCTAAAAAGGGGGCTGTGACATTTTAAGGTTATTGACACTTTCTCAGATCCGAGAAGTTCTGAGAATTTCACCTGGACCTTCTTGCACCACAAATGCTTCTTGCTTTTCCCCCTTTTTTATTTATTTATTTTTAATTCGACTTTGTGACTTTAAATGGTCCGGAGCTCTACCGATAACTGCCAGCTCGTGATTCACATTTCTGAGCAGAAAGGCAGATGACAGACTTCTAATCACGAACTAATGCTGAATCCCAGTTCTAAAGCACAAATGGATACTTGAGTGATTTGCAAAATAAAACAAATGAGCTAGGAGACTGTCCAAAGCAAGACTTTTCTCACTGGAGTATTTTAAAGTGAAATGAAATCATTTTTTGCTGTCGCTGTCTCTAAGTGCTATCCATGTTTTTGACAAGAAAAAGTTAAAGCTCCCATTAAAAAAGAGGAGATTTATGCTAGACATGAGGAAAAAATGTTTTACAGTGAGGGTGGTAAAACATTGGCAGAGGTTGCCCAGAGAGGTGGTAGATGCACCATCCCTGGAGACATTCAAGGCCAGCCTGGATGTGGTTCTGGGCAACCTGGTCTAGTTGAAGATGTCCCTGCTCATTGCAGGGGCTAGGATCAGATGGTCTTTGGAGGTCCCCTCCAACCCAAACTATTCTATGATTCTATAATTCAATGATTCTGTGATTCTAAAGAATGACTAGTAGCCCTACTGAATTCTCAGACTAACAGATAGTAACTTTGGAGAGTTAGGGTGAGTTCAGTTCCCATACTCATAGCACTACACTATGTATCTACATTCACAGTATAGTTGACAGCAACCTGGCACTTACTCAGTTAAGTTTCTAGTGCCATTTGAGATGCCTGCGGTGATCTGGGCAAGTCTCCTTGAAGTTACGTGTGATCACCCCATATGCAGTTGTGGATGACCTAGTTGCATTTTGTTTCATTCAGCTTTGAGCTGAAGCAGGCATTTTAAAGCAATACAGTTTGCCTATTGCATGTTTTTTGGGAAAATAGTTTACAGGTCTGCATGAATGCTCGCAGAAGTCTCCCTGCCATCTGTGGCCTGGAAATGCTTTGTACCACACAGTATGCTAGCTGGCTCCAGGGACAGGTGCCATTGCCTGTATAAGGGGCTAGACTGTCACTGCTCAGAGCTGACAGCCCCATGCTCAGAAATAATGTAAGCAAAGTGATCGGGTGCCTTATGGCACTGCTACCTTTCTGTGTCTTAACCTGGATACCCTGCCTCCAGCAGTCTCCACGGCTCTGCAGAGAGCTTAACACTGCCTCACATCATCACAAAAACATGGAATAGTTTTTTTTAATAAAACCACGGACATTATTGCTTACAGGCAGGTAGAGCCTGACACAAAACTCTTTCCACATTCAGCCTTCATTTTGGCTGGGGAGAGAGGAAGGAGGGGGTTTGTGAAATGGTGGAGCAATCTGGGCTAAACTTCTACTCCATTTACCCTCACCTTTGCTCTTGGCTTGATTTGCACAGTCTTAAGCCTCTGTAAGTAGGTATGTAAGTAGGTATGCAACTTCACTGCACTTGGCTCCCCAGTAAATAAGAACATTGCTTTTGGAAAGTGGAAGCTACTGGAAACTTCAATGCCTTGAAATGGACCTCTGCAGCAAATTGAAGCAGCTTTCCCCTTTTCTGTAATACCTGGGAGCAGCGCTAAAAAGCTGGTCTATAAATCTGCTTCAAGCAAATCCAAAGCAATTGGAGGAATCAGCTTTTTATTGCAGATAAGTATAAAAGTAGAAACAGAAATATGCTGGAATCTTGAAGATAAAGTGCCAGAGGCTTTTCTGTGGCAAGGCTTAGCTGTTAAGCACAGATTCTTTGTGAACAGTCCTTCATCTCACCAAACAAAAATCTTAATAGCTAATGTAAACAATTACTAATTGAGTATTTCAAGCTTATATAGACTTTCATTCGTCTTGGAAACGTGCGTCTGGTGCCAGTAGTGAAGCAGTTGTTTCTTGTCTTAAATCTCAAGTGTTTACAGGAACTGCATGTGTTGCAACAGATGAGTAGTTCAAGCCTCCCAACAGCTGTGAGAAGCGTATGATTTCTAAGGGCAGCAAGAGTTGGGATATATCCTCCCAAAACAGAGCAAGAAGGGATAATAGCACTTCATACTTGAAGTAGCCTTTCATTTAACTTTGTTTCTTCTAGTGGTTACTTCTTGACATAGCTCCACTCTCTTCCAAACTAAAGAAGCTCTCAGGGACTCTTAATTCCTTGAAATAACTCAAGATTCAGCAACAAGATGATGGCTACCCTGGGCAGAAGCTTCTGGGCTTCTGACCTTCCTCTCCCTCAGCCTTTTATCCAGCCTTTTATCCAGAGTAGGTAGAGCCACAGAGAAAAGGTTGTGCTAAGGTGTCCGAAACTACAGAAAGCAAAGAAATATATAAAGGCAGACTATGCAAGTGAGGGTTTTGATAAAGGATACACCTTAAAATCTTGAAATTACTGTACACTGTCATAAAATATTTGCGATGCCTTCCATACAATGTAAAAACCAGTAGTTTTTCCTATGGACTTCAGGCATCTTTTGTCAGTGTCCATTTTTCAGAGCCCAGCTACATCTTTCCTGAGGGAGTGTAAAAGCACCTGCTCCTCCACGACTGGCATTCTTATGCTGCAAAGTGATTAATTAATTAATTAGTTAATCAGACTATAGCACCTTTTTTCAGTCCATTAAACCCCTATTTTAAGGTTAGTGGAAACAGGTTTGCCTATTTTCCTGTGTGTGCTCCAAGGAGATGATCATGCACAAATCTGCATGGCTGCTGCAACCAGGGGTGCACACCCCTGCCACCCCTGGGCCTGGACACTTTCCCGTCACATCCCAGCCCTCTCATCCCACAAAGAATGTCAGGCCCCACAGGCCCAGCCCAAGGGAGGGAGGTTGCAAAGAGTAAGAAATTAGAGCTAGCAAAATGGATTTTTCTGCATCATAACCTGTAATTAATGTTTTAGTGGACCCCCCAAAACTTTCAGCCACAGCATGCAAACTCCTGCGTCCTCCAGTAGTAGGTTTTCATTTCATCGAGTGTTAATGCTTGGTAGGTTTCCGTCCCCTAGTGCTTCTGGTTGCCAGTCATTCAGCTTAACTGAAACCAGAGCTTGATTTCAGTGGCCTGGATATTTGCATTCTGGATTATTTTAATCCAAATATACAAATCTGCATTACTACAAGTGGTGAATATATAGAGTTGGAAAAGAATTAAAAATCAGTGTAGAGGCTTTGTGGCACTGCATGTGCTGATTGTGGTTATGTGGAGTTCTGTAATTATTTTTTGTTAAATTTTCTTTCCAGATCCTCCAAGGAAGATGCACAATTTCATTTTCAGAGTTGATTCAGAGATGAGATTCAACAAACTCGTGTTGTATCACATGCAAATATAATTTGTTAAAACATCTATGTCCAAAATGAAAATCACAGAAGATTTAGAATGAAAACAATGATATTTTCAGAGACAGAAAGGTTTATCAAAGGACATTTATGTCAAGACGAGTTTGCTCAGCAAGAGAAGTGCTTATCAGGAAAACAATCTGAGTCAGAGAGAGCCTTGTACTGTAAATCTACTATGTCAATATACTAATGACTATCATTGCCTCCCTACTAAGGAGAAGTGGGATATCCTCTGCTGACGTGAAGTTGCACTCTCTTGTCCATTCATGATAGCGTTAAGTACTTCAGTTCTTGGATTCTAGTAGAACAACCGCATGCAGCTTTCTCAGGGCTGCCAGGGACTCAGGCAGGAAACACAGAGGATGGGTAAGGGTCCAGCTACCACTAGTGTTTACAGGACCACTAAGGATCACTCTAAAAGACGGAGAAAATTTAAGTCCAGTATGAAGTACAGCAAAGTAATGAGGTGTTCTCGTAAGATTTTATCCTAAAGCAGCAGAAATCTAATGAGACTAATCGATTTCCTCTTTTCTTCCGTGGCTGGGTGGAAAGCCATGAATTTAGATATTCTTGCAAGATTGGTGTGCAATCTAATCTTGAATCAGGAAATGGACCCCTTCTAGCTTTTGGTTCACTTTGAAGCTAAAAGTGCTAGTGCATGCATATATATATGGAGTCTGAGCATTGTGACTCAGTGAGCAGTATGAAAATCAAGGTGCACTGCTCACCTCTGCCATAAATTCAGTACACTCTGAAGACCATCTGTGGAATCTAATCTGGAGAATATAAAGTGCAAACACTGATGGAGAAATTTTGTATGGATAAGAAAGAGCACAGCAGCAAGCACTTGAGGCATACTGTGTGAATCTGAATGAGAAGGTGTGCATCCCAAATAGTTTTCATTCTAAACAGAAAGAGGAAGAGCAGAAAGGAATAACCCTTTTATATATAAAAGTATATATATGTGAAAAATTATATGCAAAGAAAATTTCTTGAAATCAAACAAGGAGTCACTGGATAAGCAAGGTATTACTCCCACATCTTTAGCACCCTTCATAATGAAAAGTCTACTTTCCCTGCTTGGGTATTGCCTTAGATAATAAACCTCCCCACTCCTCCAAGGATACGTCTACCTAACAGTTGTGACAACATAGCACAGTTCAAGTTATATTTAAATCAAGCAGGTGAACAAGAGCATGAAACTAGACTTGGTGTCACTGCATGAGTATTTATTGTGGCTCTTGAGGTCTTGCAGGTTGCCATCCATCTCCCTGCCACCACAAGTGTGCTGCTGGCATCTGGGCACTGTATGTCACAACATTGCTGAGGGGGACACACCATTTTCTGGATGCTGCCAAGTGAAGAAGCCTCAGTCAGGCATCTGCATATGTAAAGTTGATTTTGCCTCCCAAAAATGAAGGGCAATCACCAACCTGGGAATGGGAAGATAAACAGACAGAGCTGGGAAGAGATGGAGGAGCTGAAGCTGTGGTCTGGGAAAGGGGATGCATGTGCTAGACAGTGACGGCAGTGATGTCAAGCCTGCCTTCTGCAACAGGCACAAGTGGCAACAGGCATCGGCTGTCCTGCTGTGCCCCTTCCCCTTTCCTTTACTTCTAACGCAAGAGGCCCCTGCATCACAGAGGCTATAGAGGGAGGGCATGGCTCTGGGGTGACTAGGATGCTGTAACTGGGATATGTGAGGGGCAAATAGGATATGCATCTTCTGCTGTGGGCTGTGAAGGCAGGGTGGGTGGTGAAAGCAAAGCCACCAGACCTGAAGCAATCAAGCTGCAATGGATAGCTAGGGAGTCACTTCACAGGGAACAGTAAAATATTCTTGTCTCATTCTTCCCTCAAAGCCCAGGCAATCCTCTGCCTGGTCTTCACAGGTCCTCTGTGAGCACAAACAGGTATAACTGAGTTTCACCTGCTGCAGAGCTGCCTATAGCTGCAGGCAGAATCCTGCTGGTTACCCCTCTTGATGGAAGTGAGCAGCTAGGCAGAAAATCAATGCTTGGTCCTTGCACACAGGCAGCTTAAAAGCAGCCTAGCCTCTGTGTCAGCACCCTCAGGATTGAGGCAGTTGCACACTGGTTTATTTGTCTCTTCTACAAAGAGCCTTCCCCACCTTAGCCAGCTGCTGCATTTCAGTGAGGATTCATGCAAGGCCGTGCCAGGCATTTGGTGATCACAGGCTGTATCCTCATGGTCATGAGTCTATCATAAAAAAATGACATTATAAAAGTATCAAGTGTTGCAGTTTATTTGCCTTCAAAATCTAGAAGCTTTAGAATTCATGTTTTGGAGGATTTAGTAATAGTCACAAAGGCTGGAAAATTGGATTTGCTTTACCATGATAGACTGCTGATTTTAAGAAAAGCAGTTTCACAAGACATAGGGTGAAAAATCTAGAAAATTTGCAGTTTTGCCTACAAAAACTGAACCCAGACTTATTTACAGTGTGGAAAAAAATAGGCAAAATTAAAAAAATATGTACACCCTCACAAAGGCCAGTGTCACAAATCAGCTAAAGATAATAATAGAAAGGTTCACATTTTCTCTCTACTTTAGCTATAAAGCAACTGATATTTTCCAGTCAGGAGCTGTTCACCAGACAGAAGAGATTACCCTCATTGAGTCAAAGCTACCACTGATACTAATGCATAAAATATAGGCCACTGCCTGAAGTGTATTTTCAGGAGCATCCCATAAGGATTCCGAGCTTCACAAACTCTAATTTCTTATTCTCTTAATTGGAAAATTTCAAGAATATAATTTGAAAAGCCTGGGATTTGGTGGCATGGAGTAGAAAAAGACCAGGCAGATACTGGCACAGGGCGGTAGGGTGTTATCTACCACCCATGTACGTTGATATGAATATGTGAGTAAAGACTAAAACCGACTATCTCTGGATTACCTGTGAGAGGAAGGACACAGTGTTGGCAGAAAAGTAATATGATTTTAGGCAAGAGAGCTGCAAAATGCCCCTTATAAAATCTTTTTCCCCAAAGGGCTTAGTGCAGTGTAAGAAGATAAAGTATAAGGAGAAATTATGGGGATTTACCTAAAATATAAACTTGGTTAATTGCTTTACCCATCAAACTGTTCAGCAGCAGTGATTATGCTATAATTTATAACACATTTAACTTCAGTATTTCCTTGAAAATTCCCTGACAGTAATTTATTCAGCTTAAAGTCATATTCTGTCAAATGAGTCTCAGGTTATCATACTTCATCTGGCCATCAAAGCCAATGGCAGTAGACACATGGAATTTTTTTGAAAAAATAAAAAAGGGTTAAAAAACATAATAGAGGAAGAGAACTCTTATAATGAGTGAGATAACACTTGGGATAAAAAAAAATAAGGGTGATAATGGGTTTGGGACACTGTTCTGCTGCTACCCACTGCTTTTACATCTTTGCGTACAAGAACAGCAAGGTATCTAGAAGGGACCTGGTGTTTGTGGAGGAAAGGGAGCAAATGCACACTTGCTCTACAAGTGATCAGAGAGGGGTGGCTTGAACAAAATTAAAAGTCTTGTGGAAAGAAACAGCCTAATCCTTATTCAATTCCTATGTGGAATGGAAGAAAGAACATGAAGTAAATATGATGTTCAAGGAAAATTATTATCATGCCTTTTATTCAGCACTGTTAACACCTTGCTATTGTGTAAAAAGACCGCCACAAGGAAGAAAGAGAAACAGGAGAAGTATAGAATCCTAACTGACATTTCCATCCTAAGCACAACATCATGATGATTGATCATGCATTTGGCATTCCTTCTCTCCCTTAGTCAGCACTCTGAATGGCAACATTGCCCTGCAATATTTCTGAGAAACAGCCTGATCTACTGGTCACTTGCCAGCAGAACTAACAGTTGTTGGCTACTCTGCCCTGAATATCAAGCAGAGTCAACATGCAAGTTGCATTCTGTTTCACATTTTCATCCCCAAATGAGCACATAGGAGGAGGAACAGTCACGCAGCATTGGTCATATGAATTCAGCAGCTACAGGGAGGGGTGCTGAGGTCCAACTTTTTTTTGTCACAGCAGTAATAACTTGCTATGAAATGCAATGAAAAATTAATTCTCATTTCATTGGATTATTTTCCTTTTTCTTTTTATATTTTACCTTTCTCCCTTATTCTTCCTTTGTACAGAACAGAATTTTCCTCTTAAGCTGTCTCAGAGCTGGTTCTGTCTGTTCTGCACAACTGGGATATGTTGAGGTTGTGGTCCAGCTTTCTAACCATCCTCCAGGATAATGGCAGCTCCATCTTTATTCTGTAAACACTTGCAGGGGAGCTTGCTCTGCTGGATGAGACAGGATAGACTGTGCTCTGTGACGGTGAACTCATGTAGGCATGCAGAGATAGGAGGTGGTTTAAGAGACTCTTTCTTGGCACTTCAAAGCTATGAGCCTGCCCGCATGAGCACAGCTATAGGGCAGGAGATTTGCTGGGTCAAAGCACTGATTGCATACAGGCCTAAGTCAAGCATGCAATGTAGACACGGGGTTTTGTTGGGCTATTCCTTTAACATATCCATTTAACATAACCAGCAGGTCATTCTAAATAGGTACATAAACATACCCCCCTACACTTTGCTGCTGCATGCCATGGTGTGTCCTACAGCCCCTGGTGATCTAAATCAGGTACTATTGGAGACCTATGATTCCTATC
The DNA here is from genome assembly GCF_028554395.1 of Pezoporus wallicus. Lineage (NCBI taxonomy): Eukaryota > Metazoa > Chordata > Aves > Psittaciformes > Psittacidae > Pezoporus > Pezoporus wallicus. The sequence continues at coordinate 1,319,794 of NW_026636656.1, forward strand.
TGGCCTTTATACCTGGTTTTCCTTTCCCAGAAACCAGGAATTAAACAGGTTCTGGGTGGTGTGTTCTTGAGTCTTGCCAGTCTGGAGCTGGGACTCAAGCCAGAGGAGTTACTCCAGCCTGAGCTGGAGTATCCAGAGCAGCTGGGAGCTGTCATCTTGCCTTTGTCAGTGAAGACTAAGCAGAGCAACTCACTTTTGGATATATCAAGTCAGCATGCAAGAGGTTAAAGCACAATAAAAGATGTTTCAAGAAACTTTCCATTGAAAATAATGTTGCCTGTAGCCACAGAGCAGATGTACTTCTTTGGTGCAGCTAGCTGTAAGTCCTATGAGTATCCTAATAAATGCACTACACATTCATTGGAACAATGTGCCCCATGGATTTAAACTGCATCTTATCACATTTTCCTGAAAATAATTATCACACCTATTACAGGCTATATTTGGGATTTTTAGCCTTATACACACATCTGCTTTCCTCTCTCTAGACAGATATTCTGCTATGAAGGACATGTGCATTGGCAGCCTGATTTTTTCCCCAAAGAACAGAAATAACCCTGTGACTATACACTGGGACACTGGTTACGGCTTGAATCAAGGTGCCCTTGAATATGGCTTGAAGATACAGGCACTGAAAATCCTACTTTTAAACTGTTCCAGGAGCAACACAGACCTTTGTGCACAAAATACATTTTTATAGTGTCTCTTTTCATATCAGTCCATTGGATGATCATGTCGTATTCATAAAAAAAGCAGTTGAACAAGAATGTCAGAGCAATGTAATTTTGGGGATATTTCTCTTAACTGGTTTTCCAAAGCACTGTGGTTGTCACACATGATGCTTTGGATTAACTTTCTGAAAAACATCTTCATTTCAAAACAATGCCAAATGAAACCTCTCTCCTTATTATTATTTTTTAAAAGACCTGACAAGTTAGATTTACCTCGGCTGGATTCAGATTCTAGGGACAGTTTTTCCTTCAAAATTAGACAACAGGATCTTATTTTTATCTGAAATTCAAAAGGAATTCAGTAGGTAGAAAGCATCAGAAGTAACCCCAGAAAAATAAACTAAACAAAGCTCCCTAAGGATGGCACAGATTCATGAAAAATCTAAGGAATATTCTTACCAGAAATAGAAAAAAGAGGTTATAACAGACAGGAAAGGGAAAATAATGCACAGCGAAAAGTCAAGTGAGCGCAGTGCACAAACTGAAAAATTCAGTTACAGAAAGAAAGACATGCCTGGTAACTCTAGGGATAGAACTAAAATTTCCTTTTGATGGCTGTACAATGGGTACATGTAGTCCTGTACAATCAGTAACAAAATTATTTTATGCAGACTAAGTTCACAGCATCTTAAAATGTCTCCTTCTCACATTAATTTGACTCAAGCACCAAGAGCTGGTTGCTTGAACACGGGGAGTGGTAGCCTGCATTACAGCTCTTATTTTCATCAAAATAGAATTTTGCCAATACAGCACCAGGAGTAGGTACCTCTGGTTGCCATCCTTAAAGACAGCAAGCTAACTATTTTATCTCAGCAGAGGGATGATTTCTAGGTTTTTTACCTCAGCAAAGAAAAAGTACTACTGAATAAAATAAAAATCAATCTTGGGGATTAAAGCGTCCTAGAAAATCCAGGAGATAGTTCCTCATAACCTGTGCAAAATGCTCACAATGCAGACCATTGTGGATGAGATGCCTCACATGCAGAAGTAATGATACTGTGAAAGCCACAAATACTGTGGTTTGCTGATGGGAGCTTGCAGTACAGTAATTACAAAATGATCCGTGTATCCACTTGTAAAAAGGAAACTTGTTTAGGAACAGCAAAGTCACGTGGAAGCATGGCTCCTTTACCAGCAGCAAAATTCATGAAGTATATTTTGAGCTGATATGAAAATACATGACATATAAATCACCTGTGATTTCCAATGCTTAAAATTTAAAAAAATGCAAATGTAAGGCATATTCCCCTGCCTTCCTGCCCTGAGAAGTCAAAACAAAAGCGCTAGTGTCTTTCTAATGAATCATTGTGGATCTAGAAGCCAAATAATAGCACACACAGGCTGAGAGTCAGCATAACGCACTTCGATGCAGAAACTTAAATCGGAACTGATACTGAATCAATGTGTTGATCATTTGCTTCCCCAGAGCCCCCTTGTTCACCACAACAGGAAAGTCACTGAAACTTAAAGCAGCAGTGCATCACAGTACCAATTTGGTCTAGCATTGTAGCCAGGAGCTGATTTTAGCCAGCATTAAGTGCTTAATTCTCATTGACTGTCATTTTGGGGATATGTACATTATCCGCAGACCATCTACTCTCTGTAGGATGTTGGTTACATCAATGAATATAATGATTTCATATGTCTTAAGCAGGAATGCTATTGAATGTGGTTCTTTGCATGGTGTGCTAAGGGAGCTGGTATGTGAAGTTCCAGGAAGAGCAATTGCACTTGCTCATCCAAGTTTTTTTGTTCAAGCTGGACACAGTCATTCTAGGTCAAAATAATAATATCAAAGTGTCAAGCACACTTTAATTTGTATTAATCCTGTATTCGAAAAATTATAAGTTTAAGTATATATGCAAAGGCATGTATTTTTAACCGGAGCATCAATAATACCAACCACTAGACACTGGCAGTAGATCTAGATTGCGAAATTAAAGTGAAAGAAGGCACCTCGAATGATTCGTGGTGCTAAATTGTTAATTTGTTCCTTGGAACCATACTGGACTACTTCAAGTGCTTTTTCCATCACAATGTCCTGGCATGGTTTGGAGAAGAGTTCAGTCCAGGGATTGCTCCCAGTAGGCAGTGCACATGGGACTGCACATACCTTCTGTGCAGCTCTCGAAGGCCACCCTGGCAATCTTTGCCTTCTCTCGCACAATCATATATCTGCCTGAATATGTTCAAGGGTGCATGACATATATGCTCAGTTTCATGCTACTACATTAATGGACTGCAGCACAGATCCAACATTATTTCAGATTGTTTCTATTGGAAGCAGATACACAAACAGACCAAGTGGTCTGTGGATGCAGACAGTTTGCTTCTGTGGAAACTAGTCCACAGAAATGTGAACAAGGCAGTTTGCTCCTGTGGAAACTAGTCCACAGAAACGTGAACAAGGCAGAATTTACATTATACAGCCTCAAGATGCCAGGATCACATCCTAGCCCTCACCCTATTTAGTGGTATCAATGTACCCTTATAGGGCAGGTTGGCATTTCCAATACATGTGTAAACTCTTTTGCCTAACTTGATGGATAGGGTCCAATTGCCCAAATGTAGGCTGCCATCGATGTTGGAGATGGCCTGGAGAAGGCTACGTGGCTTTTCACTGTCATTTCAGAAAGGTGTGTGGCTGCTATCCTACTGAAGCACTGCTGTGGTATGTATATTGTGTCACGTGTGATAGCCCCATACATATGCCTCACATAATCTACACCATTTCAAAGGGCAGTAGGTACCACATCTAAGCATATGCATTCAGCTCTCAGAGCTAAAATATTGGGTGCATACTAAATTCTGGATCATCCCTTTGTAGTTCAAATTAGAATTGAACATACGTATACTCATTCTTATCTGACAGTAACGAACAGCACCTGGGAGGTGCTTCTCTTCCAGCAACTTGGAAGAGGTGGACTACAGAATGGGTACAGACCACAGATGGGCACACTTAGGAGAGCTGTATTTGTGGGCAGCCATGGAGTCCACAGGGATTTGAAAATTAGAAATGGTGTAAAAATCATGCTTTCTTCAGGCAAAATTGGCTAAAAAATTAAATTGCTGGTATATCTGAAATTGGAAGGGACAGTGGTAAGAAAAAATATATCTGTGAACTGAATGCATTTATTATTTTTGTTCATGCTTTGGGGGTTCATGCTTAGGCCAGAATTAGCTTAAAGCTGTTACTTTATCTTTGGAACTCTGCTGAATCTGCCTTGCAACTCAATCAAGACCTAGCAGAATGCACAGAAATCTTCCCATTTACTTCGCTGGACTTGGCATTAGGCTCTAGATTTTCTTTTCTATGTACAGGCTGATTTGTAAATGTTATACCTGGGTTTGTTTTAAGATGGTATCTGAGTTAGTCTGTTATGTTCGCACTTATGCTCTTTGGAGGAATGAGCAGATGCTTCCTGTAAAATCAAGACCACTTGCTGAAAAAGCTCAGTATGGTGTTATTAGCCTAACTGTGGGCTCTAGTAAAGGAACATGGTGTCTTGTATTAATATTTATTCTGTGCCTCCTGTTTACCTGTGACAAGATTCTGTTAGTTTGCTCACCATGATTCCAAGCCCAGATAACATCATTCCGGAAAAGACAGTCCAATGTAGCTGAAAAGATTTTATGCATATAGACGAAAAATGATCTTGCCATATCTTAACATGAGTGTAATTTCATTGTCTTCAATGAAAATGCCATTCCAAGCAACATGAGAATCAGAGAAATTACTGTATCATTAGAGGCAGCCATGAAAGAGACCACACATCTGGTGTCACTGTCATAAAACAGCAGGATGTCCTTATTAGAGAAAGCCATTTATAGTTCAAAGATCCTCATGGAGGGTTAAATGCTTTAAATATTTATGAGTGGTGCCATAATGGCAGAATCAATAATAGTCTAAACGACCCCATCTTAGTGTTCCTCAAAACTGAAGGCATTCCAAAATGACACGTACCATAAAACTACAATCTGTCAAAAAAGGATGATACAATCTTTATGCTACACCTCTGTCTCTCTTCTACCTATCATTACTTCTAATAGAATAGATGACACTGATGATGCATTCATAATTTGGTAACATATTTCAGGTTCCCTCTAAGCCCAAACAAATAAAAAACTTCATAGGCAATGTTTAATATCCTTTAATTACAGCACTGAAACAATTGGTGCTTCACTGATAAAAAGTGAAAGACTGCTGTGTTGACAGTCAAATGAGGACTTGCCATGTGAGATTGAAAGTTTCTCTACCCAGGGGTGTGGAAGAAAACAACAGAAGTAAACCTTCAGTAGAGGAGAAGAAGAACAGCTGCCCAAATACCCCCAGATAAGATTCACTAGGAAAGAGGCACTGGTTCCAGGGGAGGAACAATCTGTTTCAGGCTTCATGTTGCCCCTGAAAATCTTCAGCAAAACTCAGCATTCAGTTTTATCTCTTGCTGTGATGTACTTTTCCACACTGCATCTAAAAAGGGTGGTAGTAAAGTACGTGTAATCTGCTCCTAAGGATTGCCTATGTGTTGAAGCCATCAGTTCTTACATCAAGTGCAACTGAAACTGGTTGGCAGAGAGACCAACAATGAATGTACAGTGGTAAACCGAAATGAGGTGAAGTCACCTCAGCAGCACACTAGCTAACTGGGAGGGTTGTGAGATTTCTAGTCACTGCAATTCACAGCCAGGCTCAGTCATGCACACACACTTTGCCCTAAGACATTTTGATGTCTTTCTTGCACTAGTGAATACAGCCAGAGGATGTTCTTGTGCCAGAATGGACAACAGGTGATGGATAAGGCCCTTTCTAGGTAGGCAGGAGGTTGGAGTCTCTTCATCCAGGGAAAGAAATTAAACTCAGACTTTCTGTGTCCTGATGAATGCTGTGATAATGAGCTCTGTCACGCTTGGTGTCCATTTTGGAAGATGAGCTCTGCTTAGTTGTTCAAGGTGATAGATATGCTGAACACACATAGATACATGATCCAGGCTGTATGTGGAGGTGCTTCCTGGTACTGATAAGTAAAGTACTGAACATGTCAAGAAAGTCAAGATCTAAAATGTTCGCCTGTTTTGAGCAGTGACTGGCTACCTCTAGGCTAGTGGCTACTAAACACTTTTGGACAACGAATCACTGCAAACTTTTAAACTTTCCCCTGGGTAACTTTGTTTCCTTAGAAACACTTTGCTGAAAACACTATAAATAGCACAGTTTTGTATGTTTTGAAAACTAAGCCTGCAGACTGTTGGTTTAAGTTCTGAAATTTGTTTTGCATCTCACAAGGAGGCACAAAACCGTCCCTAGAAATGATACGAGTAGCTCTAATGCCTGACTCAAATCCAAACATTTGGATTCAGCTCTGGGCTCATGCAATGAGTCCATTTTTTTTGCATGTAGTCCTAAAAGACCTGATTCAAAATTAATTGACAGCAGTGGGATGATTACTGTTAACACTGGGCCATGTCCTAATGAAGACATAGATACACATAGCTCAAAATTGTCATTAAATTTCTACCACTGATGTTTCCATTGAACAGTACTGATGAGCTAAATTACAAAAAGGGTAAACATTTACTTTTCATAACAGAAGATTTCAATACCTCATTGTTTGAGAGGAAAACAAGGAATATAAATTGATAGAGAATATAGCCTCAGTAAAGGAGGAGTTTCAGCAAAGAGTCAAATAAGATAAGTTATTTGTTTTTAAAATCTCTAAAAGGCATTGGAGCAAAGCTTAATCCTTGGACACTGTGCATATATTAACCTCTACAAAGAATTTGATCAAATTCTCAAATGTCACCAGATTCTCTTCTGGTTCTTCTGGGTCATATAGCATCACACACAACATGAGAATTGACCTTTATTGTTTGCTGGCATGCCTGAGGATATTTACATCATCCAGACACAGCCCAGAGATGCCAATCTCTGCTCCTTAAAAGTTCTCAGTAACTCACTGGATGCAAAGCAGAATTGTATACTCATAGAATAACTGATTGGAAGGAAGTTATGAAGGTCATCTAAGCCACCTCCCCTTCATATCCCCATTCACTTCATAGCAGGGCCACCTCCAAAGACAGGTCTGTCTTCAAGTTAGAGCAGGTTGCTCAGCCTTGCCTCAGTCAAGTTTTGAGTATCAACAAAGATGGAGGTACCACAAACTGTCTCAACAGTCTGTTCTGATTTTAAACCTGTTTGGTTGGACATGTGAAAGAGAGCATGAATTCCCCAACAGTCATTGTTCCACAGCAGTATTTCAGTACACAGCAGAATCAGCCCTTCATCCATCCTTATCCGTCAGGATCAGCCCTTACTTTAACACTGGACAGCATGAAAATAGCATATTCACAGACAAAACCAGAAAACAGTCTCCTTAGTTTTACACCAAAGCCAATGTTTTGATAGCAGTGTATGTACTGTAAGAGCTCTGTCAGTGGTGCACATGCTGCCCACAGAGAATAGCAGCTGGAAACCTTCATGAGTGTTTTCTCCACAGATCATGAATAGGAGATCTAAAGTTTGATTATCCTGTTAATTTTTCAGAAGTGTGGGTGTCCAGCTGTGAACCTCTCAGTAGGCGGCACAAGCAAGATGTGTCAAATTTTGCTCAAGAGGCATCAGATCCAGAATGCTTTTCTAACGCACTGACGGGTCAATTAATGTCTACATTCCCCGCGGTTTCCACACTGATGAGGGCTCTGGGGAAATACAAATGGGACAGAGCAACTAGTTTCTCCAATACGGAACTCAAAACCATCTCATCCATAGAACACCGGACCCTTCAGAGAGTCCTGTGGGGACCCAGAATATGCCATCTCTGCTTCTGAATGGATATGCAGGGGAGCCAACCCCCTTAAAATCGCTTCCTGTTTAAAATAAAAGGAACGTGAAATCCATTTCACTTAATGCCACTTGTACATCACTACTGCTGGGATGCCTGGCCAGGAAAGAGTCTCCAGCAAGTAAGTTTATGCACACCCCCACTTGCAGAGCTAAAATGCATACAGAGGTAATGCATGTCAAAGACCTGAAATTACTGAGTAGATAAGTAACTGTCCTCTTAGCACACCACATGATTGAGTCCTAATTGAGCGTCACATTCCTCCTGGATGCAAAAGCAAAATCAGTCAGATAGCTCAAGCATGCCTGACAGAGCTATTTAAAAGATTCTGACCATTAGTTATCACTTCAGTGATAGCACTTCACTTCTCATACTGACATGAAAGGTGGCAGAGGAGCCATTTTCTCAATCTCTTGCTTCTTCACAAAAGGAGACAAACATCAGGTACAAAATATTCAGAAAACTGTTAGCTGTCTTTCACCATCACATCTTCATCTGTCTCTAATCTGAGTGTTGGGTTCCAGGTGGGGAGTATACATGTCTGAAAAACAAATACTGTTTTTAAGACTTTCAAAGGACAGTCTACATGAAAAAAGATGTGTTTATATATGAATGATTACACTGATTTTTACTGTGTGGGCTCCATATAGATTTTGCTCTAAAAGTCTTAGACACAGGTACTTAAATATGTGTATTAAACCTTTTTAGTGTTTGGGGTCTATGGTACAGTTGCCAGCAAGACAGTGATTGGCATAGGATTTCTTCCTTTGTTGTTAGTAGAAAAGTGCTGTTTCTCAGATCAATGGTATCCAGGGTAGTTAGAAGCCTAGTTTTATGAAAAGTTAGAGAATATGATTTGAGGCTGGTTTTATTTAAAATCAAGCAATTCCTCAGTGTATCTTTTTGTCTGGGTCTTCCTTTACACACACAGTAATGCCTTTCATTTTAACTAAAATGAGGACAAATACAGATAGAAAGTCTGGTGGGACTGTATTGTTGCCTTCAACTAGCTAATGGGAGGTTACAAAGAAGATGGAGGCAGATTCTTCTTGAAGGTCCACAGCCTAAAAGTGAGAGACAGTGGACATGGGCAGCATACTCGAAAATCCACTTAAATGTTAAGAAATTTTTTTGCACAATGAAGGTGGCTGAATATCAGAACAGACTGTTGAGTCAGTTTGTAGTATCTCCATCTCTGTTGATACTCAAAACTTGATGGATTCAAGGCCAAGCAATCTGATGTAACTTGAAGATAGATCTGTCTTTGAACTTATCCCTGCTTTGAAGAGAATGGGGATATGAAAGGGAGGTGGGAGGTGAACTAGATGACCTTCAGAACTTCCTTCTAGTCTCAGTTATTCTATGAGTATACAATTCTGCTTTGCATCCAGTGAGTTACTGAGATCTTTTAAGGAGCAGAGATTGGCATCTCTGGGCTGTGTATGTAAATATCCTCAGGCACACCAGCAAACAATAAAGGTCAATTCTCATGTTGCATGTGATGTCATATGACCCAGAAGAACCAGAAGAGAATCTGGTGACATTTGAGAATTTGATCAAAGTCTTTGGAGAGGTTAATATATGCACAGTGTCCAAGAATTAGGTTTTGCTCCAATGCCCTTTAGAGTTTTACATACATTTCATTTACCATGAGGGAAAGTGTGGAAGAGTCATTTGAAATGCTAAATCATTACAAGTCTTATCAAATATAGGTGGGTTACAAGCATCAGCAGATACAAATGCAGAAGTCTAGACAAATAATACCAAAAGCATTTATATCTATCTGAAAATGTGCACCTTTGAGGACAAGAACTCCAAATCAAACTCCCTGAGCTAGTAGTAGAATTACTTAGCACCCAATCTGAATCTCAAACTGGGAATCAAAGTGCTTAGTGTCTGAAATGTAAAATAGCCTCCACTCTTCTTTCTTCCTGGGGAGAAGGAAATTGAACAGGATGGGTAATGTGGACAGATCAGAAGGATATAGTTCAGTTATATCCTTATAGATAAAAGACGACCATATGAGAAACCTAAAAAGGGACTAGAGAAATTAAAGGAATAGATATTACCTGATATTGCTTTGTTAAAATTTGGTGCAAGCATACATACTCTGGAGCGAAAATGCTGAGAATGGAAGTTGTATCTCAGAATTTTTTTGTCATTTTTTCTGAAAAAATTCTGAGGGGATTCTGACACAAGAGAGGTCCAGTACACAAGTTTGCAATGCCAAAAGAACTGGATAACATTAAAAATCATCTATTGCTTGCATTTCCTGACATATTCATGTTAACACATAAGACTAAAAGGGAAATCACAGAGTAAGGAGTTTTCTGCCACAGGCATGATTATATGCTACCTGACTTAATTTTTCTCCCAGACAGAGAATCCTCCTAAAAACGACACATAGTTTTTAACATGCAGTAAGACCTGTCTGACCTCCTTCTGAAAATATTTGCTGTTGGCAAGGAAATCTCTTCACTGCCACCTACACTTCTGAAGATGTCTGAGGACTGCAGCCAGGAAGATACCGTCACTGCTATGTAGTCTGTGTAAGTGACAAATCAGTGTTGAAGACATTCAAAGCTGTTTGGCACAAAGATTTCACAGCTTTCTATGTGATTGTGATGATTTTGTTCACTGATCTCCTAAAGTTGTTTCTCAGTGAGCTCATAATTTGTCATAATTAATTTACCTTTGGCCATGAGCAATTGGCAATTTGAAACAGAAACTCAACAATGAACTAATATATTTGTCACAGTTGTTTCTGAAGCATCCAGTGACTCAATTTCTTTCTAGAAGATTATCATGTTTGAGTGGTACTTTTACTTCCTATATTTCTGTGTAGCCACTGTGAGAATAAAAAATATGGTATAAAGAAATGTGTACGGACTTTATGTGCTTGCATGGAATTATACCATGTCCTAGATTTCTTTGAAGTAGGAATAATAATACTATACTAACAATCTTGTCTTTTGTCACCCTATAAATGAAATCTGAAAAAAAAAAAAATAGCCCTAACTTATTCTTTATTTTTTAACTAGATACGTGAATGAAACTAATTTCATGTGCATGGGCAATACCTACTGGAGAATCATACTGCCCGGGTGCTTTATAAACACGAAAAGTTGCAGTTTTCTGTTCTCTATGTGAGACATTATTTCGAAGCCTTGGAAGAGTGAAATGGCTGGGTGGCAGCACTTCCTGCAGGGATGGGAGAGAGCTCCCTGAGAACTGTTAGTGGGTCTGTAGGCTTCTGGCTAGGCTAGACAAGTGTTTAATACTTTCATGGCAGCTGAGGTATTTAGGGGCAGAAGCAGAGCTGCAGCCCATGCATTTAGAAACATCCTGTCAGTCAAACCAAGATGAAAGCACCTTGATATCTGCCATACCCTGCATTAATCGGTAGGATGAGAAGGGATCAGAGTTTGTAGCTATTATATTTTTGTTAAAAAGGAAAAAAGAAATTCCTCTTTTCTTGCAAAGCTTTTATGAAAATCCTGTTGCTAATGATCCCATTCTAAGGGAACTGAAGCCCTGTGGGGGAGTTGCTCAGTCGACATAGCTCAGCAGGGCAGTGGCTGTGGCTAGCAGATTGTACAGCAAACACAGCTGGTGGGAACATCTCTAAAAAATAAATCCAGAGCAAATCTGCAATATTTATTCTTCTGTGATGCATTCAAGATTGTCTGGATGTGTAAGAAAAGTGTTGGGACAAGGTGGGGGGTAGAGAACTGAAAAAATAATCTCCCTGGTAGAAGTCTGTGTGCCCACACAGAAGCCTTGATGCTATAGTTCCTAAGGAGCAGCTCAGGCAGCAGCCTCTAGAAACACTCCACTCTCTCTGCATGGGGGTGGTTGGACCACACCTGGATAGGAGCCCCCCTGCCTCTTCTGAAACATGCTGCCAGCCAGACCGTGAAGGAGTAGCTTTGCCCCATTACCTGCGTGTACTACCAACGTGATGGATCTTCATATGTTGCTTGGTGTTTTTCACAATACAGTCATGAAGCGTTACGTTTCGTTCTGGTGATCAGCTTTCAAAACGACGGCCACAGAGTCTCTCTCAGGTTTACAAGAACTGAGTCTTGTAAGCAATTCCTTTTTCTTAAAGCACTAATAGTGCACCTTTTTGGTCATTTTTTGAAAAAATGTTTTTTTATAAAGCAGTAAGGGTCAGTACTGCTGGGACCGGCCCAAGTAACCTGTCAGCAGCAAATGTGGCATAAGTGTCAGTGGCTGCCATTGCTACCCTAAACTATTCAAGTGCAGAGCTGACTAAATGCTGTCCTACTACTTGCAGAAAAAATTCTTAATTACACTCCTTTAGCCCTCATTTTCTATTCAAGAGAGTAGAGTTATGACAACCTCCTCTTCTTGCATGGCCGCTGTATAAACCTGAGTCTTCATTCATATTTAGCTGAAAGGATTTTTATCTGGTACTCTTCAACAAATCAAAAACCTGCAGCAACCTGCGGATATTTTATAGTCAATCTAGCAAGACTTTGCAGTTTCACACTGAGTAGTAATATATGACCTAGACAAGACCCTGACAAGGGCTTGTGGAAAAGACTGTAGCTTCAAAATGATTGCTTTGAATGTAGGAAAGAAATACGGGCAATCACTGGCACCCCTTGACCCAGGGTAGTCTTCCGAGAGATAAGTATACAGCAGGAGACAAAGAACATCTGGGAGTTGGCAGGTTTTGCAGCTAGGTCATACCACTTGAAGCTGAGATTTAAGTTGATGTATATATAAATAAAACTTTTGAACATTGCCCTCAGCAGAGATGAGGCGAATGGCTTGTTCACCCTCCTGGGACAAGGGATTTTAAGCACTGGCAGAAGAGAAATGTCTGGAGACAATGTCTATCTTTTAGGATCCAAATAACCAAAATAGCTTCAAAAGTAGAACCCTTAAAAATCAAAGGAAGGCTTTGCATGGCTGTGAGCAAGCAAAGCCTGGGACAAATGCAGTACCTGGGAGAAATTTACCTAACTGCTGGGAGGTTGTCTGTTGTCTCTTTTAGACCTTACAGAGAGTAAAGGAGACTGCATGGGATATGCATGACAGGAAGCTATTGATAGCTAAAATAAGCTGTGAGATACAGTACCACTCTTTTGCAGAGCCATATGTCCTGCACTTAAAGACCTTCTGTTACTAATGGATGAATGGAAAGTGTGTCCTGGGGCTGGAGTTGGGGTGTGATGGAGAATAATTTTCAGCAAGATACTAATCTCTCTTCTATTGTTTAGTACCAGTATTCAGAAATAATTCAAGAGTATCTGAAGGGGGGCTATAGGGGTGCTGGGGACTGTAGTGACAAGACAAGGGGTAATGGGTTCAAACTTAAACAGGGGAAGTTCAGATTGGATATAAGGAGGAAGTTCTTTCCTGTTAGGGTGGTGAGACACTGGAATAGGTTGCCCAAGGAGTGTCCTGTCTCTGTCTCTGCTTCCTCAGAGCTGGTCCTTTCCCCTCCTCCCTGGGAACACAGTTGCGAATGCTCCATCCCTGGCAGTGTTCAAGGCCAGGTTGGACAGAGCCTTGGGTGAGATGGTTTAGTGTGAGGTGTCCCTGCCCATGGCAGGGGGGTTGGAACTAGATGATCTTAATGTCCTTTCTGACCCTAACTATTCTATGATTCTGTGATTCTATGTGCTTAAAAAAAGAGGCATAGTCACCACAGAAGGCACACATTGCTGCTTCCAGTGTAGCACTACGAACTCCTGGCCCCAGAAGGTGAGTGAGAGAGCTAGACTGAGGTTGCAGTACACAAATCAGCAATGTCAGGTGTGTATAAAGGGATACCCTAAAATCCTGTCTGTGGAAGGTGGAGCCACCTAAACCTAGACTGCTAGAAATGTGAGCACAGTGGGCAGGGCAGTGCTTGAACCATTGTTGGTATATTTAAGTATATTACAACCTGTGTATCTTTACTCTGTGATTCCCCTTATAGTCTCACGTATTATATTACATTAGTATAATATAATAATATTATATTGTTAGTTATATTAGTGTGTGGTTGCTATAGCTTGGATATACTCCAGTGCTTACATTTTCTGTTGCCTGTCAATGCACTTTCACCACTTACTCAGCACTTGTATTTTAAATGATATTTCTGAACTTCTTCGGTTTCCTATGTCTATTTAGTTGCCTCAGTGTTTCGGACTCAACACTGGAATCCAGATGCTTGAAAATTTGGTGGTGTGAAACATAACTTGTAGGTACCTGAGTCCTCTATCGAAAACAGCCCATGGTGATCACGGAGCAAATGAATTTTTCAGATGACATCTGATTTCCCTGCACTTAGTATTCCTATATGCCCACAATACTGCAGGTGGTTTGTATAAAATTAGATCATAAATAAAGCCTGAAAAAACATCTCTTTAACAATGACATCATAAAATACGGTGGTTATTGCTTCCCAGTGGTTTCAAAGTCAAATTTGCTTTTTATATAAATAAAATGCTGTGAGATTTTTACCTAATTAGCACCACTCCCTTAAAACAGGAGGGAGTGTTTTATTTCTAGCTTGGGGATTATTTCCAGCTCTGAATGAATTGCTTTAAAGGCACAATAAAAAAACAACTGAGCCAGCTCAAAATGGAACTGAGGGAGACAGTAGATGGCATGGAGAGGCCTGCACACAGCATGTCAATGAAACTTTACATATCTGTCCCCTTGGTTCCAGCTGGTGCAATGAGCCAACTGACTGAGTACCCCCATGAGAGAAACAGCTTGGAAGATGATTAGCTGTCTGCAGGTGTATTACAGATCATCTGAGACAACTTGAGTGAACTGGGAAGAGCAGGTGTGAATGCTGTCAAATATTATATCAGCATCAAAATGGAAAGAGTGCATCTGCACTGTGGGAGGTCATAGGTGGCCATTAAGCTGTGTTATAGGATCTTATGAACCTCCAGCAGGCCTGGTTTGCAATTATAGCCCCAAATAACATTTCCATCTATGCTTGAAAAGGCAAACACAACCTCTTCACTCCAATAAAACTTTACCACATACCTTTATCAGCTGAAGACTGGATTACTGTAATGTACTCTATCTGGAGTGACCTATTGAATTCACTTGGAAAATGGAATATAGCCACTGCTTCGCTGCTTTCTAAGATGTATGCTATCCCAAGAACACATTACACACTCATTCGGATCTTTTGTACTAATATATTATCAGTGAACCTTTTACCAAGATCTATTTCAAGTTTCATCTGTTCTGCTGGAAAGAATATTCCCAGTTAACTCTTTATCTTCTGAATTAACAGTCCTGAGTTTGTGGATGTTACAAACAGACAGAACACAGTCTTAAAACTTCTGCAAAAGGACTTTCACCCATTGCCACTGAATTTTACTAAAGATGGAAAATGACAGAGGGAGAACCCATTATTCCTTGCTGGAAGCCTGGATTCCCACTGCGGTAATTTCTAGATGCCAGTTCAACCTATTCTGAGAAAGTACATGGTCTGGATAGTTGTGATATTGCTTTTGCTGTCTTCATACAGAGCCTAGATGTCCAGCTTGGGCTCGTCTTTGTGTTTTAGGGTGCTGAAGTTATGCCCTTTATTTGTAATTTGCACATCAAACTGGCCACATCAACACCAAGCCCTAAACAATACAGGTATAGGTGCAGATCTGCTCACTAAGAGCCTACTTCAACAGCATGAAATATGCTCCTTTAGGAGAAACAAAATCTATAAACAAGGAAGAATTGACATAGAAAGCCCTGTGCTATTTAGAAAGGAATGAGTGAGGAAGAGGATGAACAAGGGGTGCAGCTACACCATAGCAGTCACAGATCCTTGAGAGAACCCCAGCCAAGCTCATTACAAACCTGGGGCTGGATGGCAATGCTATGTCAATTGAACAAGTTAGTCCTGTGGAGAGGCAGGTCAGCAGGTGCAGAACAGTGTTAAAATATCTTTAACGCCTCTAGAACCCAAGCTGGCAGCTTCCCATGGTGTGGCTCAGTGCTGGGTGGCAGAGGTACACCAGCTCACTCAGAGCTTTTAGTCTGTGCTACTGCAGAGTACAGAGCTGACCCGTTACACATTTTTTAATTGTAAAGTTCAAATCTGGAGGGAAAAGAGCAGCAGGATCTCCTAGAACAATCAGAAACCATTAAGGACTTTGCATAAGGAGAGTGGAAAAAAAAGAGACCTGAAAGAGATGGCAACTTGCCACTAGGTTACTCATGGGTATTAATAACAAGTAGACCCACAGGGATAAAACAGAGGCTGCAGGGTGAAGTCTTGTCCTAGAAAGTATCTGCTTTCCTCAGATGAAAGCCTCAGGGGTCTGCCCCTTTTCTACACTGTGCAGATTTTAGGCGTATTTTCATTTCAATAGAGCATCATGGAAATGAGTTGGAAATTAGCCAGTCTCATTCTTTCTTTTCAGCTCTGTTTTACAGTACAATGAACTCTGCAAACTCCCGAGGCAGACAACTCTTCTGCTTGTTGCTTTTTGCTCCCTGGCAGTTACAAGCCTCGTGATTAGCTGGTGGCCAGAGGCACACAGTGGTTCTGGAGGGCAGCTCCCCTAGTCGCCATTTGGGAGTGTGAACTCTGAAAGATGATTCCTGCTTTGCCTTCAGAAATCAGGGTTGTCCTGGTGTGTTGAGACAAAAGCTCCTGATGCAGTTTTATGAATCCTGGGACTTGAGCTTGGAGCTCACAAGTGCAGGGTGGTGTGGCTGAATAATGACAATGAGATGATGCACAGCTTTGGCCTTAAGTGAGATTTATGGCTAGGGCTGTTCATGATGCAAAGAGTTTATCACTGTCAAAAGAGAAAGAGAAAACAGGGTCTGTCCATTTTAAACAGTTAATTGTAGAGGTTGTTCTCTGTTAAATAGAGGTACAGACATGCAATGTTCAAGATTTTCTGTCCTGGATGCTAAAAACATCTGTGTTTAGAGTGCAAAGTTTTCAGTCTGCAAGTCTGAAAAACTCAGCTATATATATATGAGATACACCTATATGATAAAAATACACAAATATCTCTATACTTTTATGAAAATGTTCAGATAAAGACATCCCTGATGCTTCAAATGCTTTTGGTTCACCATAACATCTGGCATAAAAATAATGCTCCAGCATAGCTGTGGTACATGAGAAGTTAAGAGCTTTTATTAATCTCTCAACAGTGATCTCACAGACAACATATTTCAGTTTTTATTAATATACGTGAACAACAACTTAATTTTGCAGAGGGGACACATTAAATATGTTTTTTCTTCACTAAAAGGTTGAACAGATAACAGACTTTTTGCCCTGCAATGAATGCTATTTACCTGCACTAGTTTACTTCTTGCTCATTTCAAACATAACTTAATGGGAAAATTTCTCAGTTTTTAGATAAAGGTTTTGAACGAAAATGTATTTCAGCCGGTTTGAATGTAAATATTTTGTGTGTAAGAAAATGTACCTGTATGGTAAAATGAAGCACTCACAGCTTTCCTACCTGTAGAGGAATGAGTACAGATGGACTTAAACTTGGTACTAGTCCTTTCACCTTGGCACATCACTTATGCCGTCTCTATAACAACAACCAGGAAATCTAGATAGTCTTACAAGAAAACAGTAGAATTACTTTTCTTATGTTCCATGACAGGTATCACAGAAGTGTTTTCATTTATATGATTTGCACCAGTTTCCTTTTGCACAAATCAGCTAAAGTCCATTAGTGAGAAATAACTTGTCTTTTATTTTAACCAGATTCATAATCCATGAATAAATTACTGCCTTGTAACTGTGTAGGGAATAAACCTAATTCTGTGTCAACCTGCTGCTTGCACACAGAGAGGTCCCTGTGCAGACAGCCCAGTGAAGCTGAAGGCTACTCACAGTGTGAAATCCGGAAGTGCCACAGGCAGGCTGCTGAGTACCCTCATGTTTCAAAGAAAGAATAACAAGAAAATGCTGTTGAACTTCTTGAGGTGTGTGGTGAATAACAGCACAGAGTGCTTCTTTTCTTAGGGGACTGTGACAGGATTCAGAGTTGCCTAGCCCCAGCAGAGAGATAATTGCTGTAAGTCATTAAAGAGGCTCTTTTCCATTTTTCATTACTGGAGCTAAATTTTATAAACTGTGTTGAAGGGATGGGAGCTTTAATTTCCTGAGACTGCATATATAATAATTTTATTTCAAGCAACCAGCTGAACCAACCTATACTGGTCATTACATTTCCTGTCTACTTGTCTTTTTGTAGTTTAATTTCTTCATCAACTTGCGCCTAGTTTTACATGCTTTTTCAATTTCTGTTTCTTGAGGCATACAGCAAGTAAACTCACTGGCGGTGATCAGTTAGCACGGTTTCTACAGGCTCTTTTTTAGGATAGCCTAGCCAACATTTAACATCGATCCTACATCATTTATGTTTCAGCTGTGCAAAGAGAATGTTTTCACACTGGGAATGACTTTGCTTTAAACTGTGTCCTATTTTAAGATAAGCCTATTTATTTTCCCCATGCCCTTGCCGCATTTGCTGATCAAAGGCACTTACATCTAAACAAGTTTTGTTTCTTATAGATGCTTTGCTTGTGTAACATTATTCTACAGTACAACTGCTCACAAAGCTGAATTTGTAACTAACTCAGCTGCTGTATGGATAACTACAGCCGGTGACAGAAAAAGCAAAGTGTTAGTACTCCACTTGTGGGCTCAAGAGGAAGGCAAAGCCGTGTAAAAAGTGTTACAAAAAGAAAAAAAGATTGCATGCTACTTCATAAAAATCCAGGAGAACTTTACCATTGTGGTCAAAACTTCTTTAAGATTTGGCTTACAATCATGCAAGCAGTCAAGCTGAAAGCTGCTATTCAAACCAAAGAAACAGAACTGGAAAAGTGCAAAGCATCACAACAATCAGTAGGCTGCTCTCAGAGCAATCCTTCTGCAGGTTTATTTCTAAGTGGGAGTGACATTGTCCAGTAGTCTTGCCTGGACTTTGCAATCTACAGATGCATTCCAGCTTCTGCAGTGTTATGCATCAAGCAAGGAAAGCAAGGAGATACCAGGTATGATTTATTTTTAAAGCTGCACTTCAGAATACAATTCAGAACCACCCTAAAACTGGAGTACTTAATTTTTCTGAACCTTCAAAATCTGCAAAATGCGGCTACAGTTCAGCTTCAACCTGAGGCAGCAGACAGGGTCAGAAGCTTATTGTACTTCATTTATTTGCCAATCTCTGTTTCTAGTCCTGACCAGGATAAAGAAGAAACATACAAGAATTATCTGCCTTACTCATATCTCCTGCCTGCTTTCCAAAGGAAATATGGTTTGATGGCCAAGGGCTGGAGTGGTCAGGATCTGAATTAATTTCTGACTCAAGTTCTTGGTTCAAGAGCTATATGTTTGTGCAATTCTTAGATTAATCGATCCTGCATTTTGTTGGGAATCCTAAAAAGGATTATAACCATAAAAGTAAATAAGAAAATAGTCCCACTAATTTAAACACAAAATGTTTAAACTCGACCAGGCGTGGGAAAAAATGTAGAGTCACTTTTTATTTGGTCTGAATGGGCTTACCCATCATCCTTTTATGCGCATATGCTTCTTGGGTTCAACTATTTTCAGATGATATAACTTGCCTCACATTATCCCACAGATGGCTTTCAGCCCTTTAAGAAATGTATTATGCAAGCCAAATCTCTCAGATGTTTAAACTTCTTTTCAAGGTGTTTTTAGCAATTTTATCTCATTTTATTTTCCTACTTAGGAAAACCTGGCAAAATATCAAAAGAAAAATGTGCAGATGAGTGCTCTTCATGGAAACTAGATGGATGCTTAGTACCTTCTCAAGCCAAGCTAACCTTGGGCTTTCCGATTAGGTTGTTGAAATTCAAATTAACTTCATGCTCCTGGATCCTTTCAGGATTAGTACCTCTTCTAATGAAGAGCAAAGTTAGCTCAAGCTGTCTTGTATGATGCACCCCAAAGGCTTAAAGCTGGTGATTGTGCTGGTGAAAAGCACTCTTGACTTTCCTTTTATATTCATAATATAATCTCTCAACAAGATTGGGAAGCTACCCAAGGCTTCCTCCCCTGAATTCGTAGTGCGGAGTAGCAGCTTACTCCCACGGGGGCAGCTTGCATGGCATGCTTTGCACTCAAAGTGGCAGATTATATTTACCAGGCTGGATTACTGTGCTGCTGTCCCTTATCATGTAGGCCAGTAGGCACAGGGCATTAGGAACCTTCTTGTGCTGGTCATATCTTCATGACTTTTCACACCCAAAGCCTACAGGTGAATTAAAACCTGTACATACGGGAAAAAGTAAAGACTTAACTGCTTGCACTCTGGCTGCTGGAGATAGAAAGAGACAAGGACACACCTTGTGTTCCCACACAAAGGCCTCAAGAGCTTTGATGTTCCCTGAATCTGCATGTAAGCATACAGCTGATTCCCAGAACTGAAATTCCTGGCCACCCTGAAATCTTCCTGTCTGCATATTCACAACACGGGGTAGCCTGTTCAGGCCTCTCCTTATTGTTATCCAGGGCACCCTTGGTGGAAAATCCAGCACCTTTCTCTGCATCACTTTCTTGGTGTCTGTCATACTCCATGTAATGAGTTTTTTGCTAGTCTAGCATGGATCCCCACACTAGCCCATGAAAATCACTGCCTTTCCCTTTCACAAATTGCCACTCAGTCATAGACATGTACTGTAAAATAAAGTGAGTTTAGTTCCCTGAAGATATAAATGATGGTATATGAAAAAGAATTAGGATAATTTGAATTATTTCCTATGCTGGGCTAACCCCTGTAAAACTGAGTAGAAAAGAAAAATTGCTTTGACGAAGCAAATACGGTAGTCACATAAAGAATAGAGCTAACCATATGGAATATTAGAATCTTATTTAAATAAACATACTTTCTAAACCAGAAAACCATTCAAGTGTCAGCAATAAAATTTTAAAACACTCTGCCTCATCTCTACATTTGCCTCTGCAATTCCTTTATACCAACATATTATGCCTATGATTTCTGCCTGACAGACCCTTTCCCTATTTACCTCTAGTTGAACTTCAATCTGACTTCTAACAGCTGCCTAAAGATTCATAGTTGGGATTCTTTGCTCTGTCTGGTTTCTGATAACAGGTAAAGCTTGATTAACTTATCCTGATAAGTTACTATGGCAACTTCCACCAGTGCAGCAAGAATGAAGCATTCACAGGTATGTTCTTAATCAGTCCACATTTCCCCTGACTATGCAATTTAATCCATTAAAACTAAATGGTGAATTGTGCAAATGAGGGCTGAGCCTTGGACTCCTTGCTGGAAGTTTATAATTAGAGTTTGTAATTAGCTGGGATTATAATGTAAGTACTGCTTTCTGTTTTATAAAACACTTCAGCAAGCCAACAACTAGCAGAGTAAGGTATGAAAACCACGTAACATTGCATTCAAAAGTGAAATAAATCCTAAAGAGAACCTTAGTGTTCTTAATCCTGCAATTTGTCACTATTAATTGTAAAACATGACAAAACATTCCTGGCTGGTTTAGGGCATGGCTACCCGAACAAGTGCAAAGCAAATCTGGATTTTTCTAAGCATCGGACACTCTACTGCTTCAAGTGGGGAAAAAATATGTGGGTACGTGGTCAACATGAAACATCTGAGCCCTTCCTGAAAGCCTGGTAAGTTCACTTGAATCTTCTTGAAAGCTTCCAGAGTGTATGTGGGCACCTGTCAAGGTGTAAAGTTCAGGAATTTGCTCATGTCCCTAGCATCTATTGAGTACCAGCAGGGTATGGCTCATATCCTGAAGTGAGAGGTCAGCCTTGGTCATCTGGTCTGGGAAGGCAGAGTTATATCCTAGGGTCATTACAGGACACTAAAATATCTTGGTCACATCTTTCTTACAATGATGCCATTGTAATCTCTGTTTTCTTTCTGATAAAGCAAATGGCTGAGAGAGACAAGAGAGTGTTTTAGCACAGGGACGAATGGCCTTGAAGTGATTATGGTGTCTTTGCCATGGGGTGACATTAAGGAAGAAATGACATTGAAGAATATGTCCCTATGTATCATTAACTATTTTCTAGATTTCCAAAAGAGTGTTTGCTAGCCGTGTTATTTCACATTTTAGCACAGAAATAAATCAGCATTGCAACCTGTGGGAAATGGGATTTTTTTGACAAGTGCTTCCACAACTAGCTTGAGAATTTCAGGGGTTTTATCCCAGGACATTACCAAGTAATTTTGCAGCTGGTCACATTCCTTAGTGTGCTACTGCACATTTCACGGGCAGCATTTTATTTCAATCAATCCATCTCCTGTGTCTCTACATCCAGCTGACTTCACGGTAAAAGAGATTTTTAGGCGACTCAGTTCTGCCATGCTGATTTTTATCAAGCAAGGGGTGACTTGATTAAAAGTGTGATGAAGCTGTGCTTCTCTCTGTGGGCAGAGAGGAGCTGAGTTCACTATTTTCCATCTAACAATAAAGGTCTTTACCTGGATGTACTCTAGCTGGCCTGGGAGTATGGAACTTGGTGGGATTGTGACAGGAGCTCTTTCCCAGCAATGTGGACATTATACTGGGAGAGATGGGTTGCAGGTAAAAACAGCCATGGTTTTACAGTCCCATCACTACCTGTGAAAGTGTTCTGTTGCTCACAAAGAGTAGGGTATTCACAGTCTCCAGGAGCCCTGTGCCCTGGACAGCATTGCTTCTCTGCTACTCTGCACTTAGAGGTATAATCTGAACTGAATTGCTCAGGCACAAGTGGCAAGGGGAAGACTATGTCAGCTTTCTCCTCTCTCTTGTAAACTTGGATATTATGAAGATCATGCTTTACAGAAACAGCTGATTAATTCTTCTGGATCACTTTATTCCAATAGTGCAAATGAATGGTTAGAAAATTATACAGAGACAATGAGCAATGACTAGGAACCCAGCATCTTCTATTTCAGAAGATAAAGACGCCTGAAAGATCTCATTAAAGTGTTCAAGACAAGAACATATTTTTAGTACATGCTCAATGCCCTGCACAGGGTGACCCCTCATTGCCAAAACAAATGAAGTAGAAATACCGTCAAGGTGTATGATAGTAATTTCACAGTCTATACAGGTTTGTAGACCATGAGCTCCATAAAACAGAGTCTGAGAATGAAATTTATCTCACAGGATGTCAGTGTCTATGTCCAAGCTACAAACTCTTCTGCAGTCAATGGTGAGAAACAGGAACTGAAGGGTGCAAGTGTATCTTAATCCAACAGAGACTTTTAAAGTAGCTCAGAACAGCTGTACCCTGAAAATGCCTATATCTCGCAACTGACAGTAAAGGATACATTATTTGCGTAGCTCTAGGGTTAAATACCTCCTTTTTGTCAACTGGACTTTATCTGAAAGAATGAATGAATAACAGTTGAAAGGATTTTTATGTATGTATTATTTCTAAGATTATAAATGTTCTCTGATTGTTAACCTCATTGACATTCACTATGAGATCATGGAAAAGGAGGTTTCTTACAGGTTCATTTATTATGCAGTGATTTTTTTTTTTCCCTGTAAGTGCTGCTTTTTTCAGCAGGAGAAATATGTTTCTCAAATTCCTGTTATTTCTGCATATCTATCACACTTTAATATATGAGCATTGTAAGTATGTTATATCAAAAAAGGCATTGCACTTTAAGCAATTAGCTTTTCACTTTAGTCACTGTGGCAGTTACTTAGGTAACACAGTTATGATGCACTGCAAATTTTTATGGGCTTGAATGTTTAAAGAGAAAAACAACTTTCATTTCAGTCTGGTTGGGCTGCTATATAGTATTTATTCTGTCCAAATATAATAGGAAAGCAAAATTCCCAGCACTTTAAAATAAAGACAATTACCCTAGGGACTGCTAAGAGCTGGGTGCATACCAGCAATGTGGTTAGCTCTGACACAAGTGAATAGCAGTGTCA
The DNA here is from genome assembly GCF_028554395.1 of Pezoporus wallicus. Lineage (NCBI taxonomy): Eukaryota > Metazoa > Chordata > Aves > Psittaciformes > Psittacidae > Pezoporus > Pezoporus wallicus. The sequence continues at coordinate 1,343,288 of NW_026636656.1, forward strand.
GTTGTCCATCAAGCTCTGGTAGTGTGTAGTCTTTCTTGAATTTAAAAGCTCTCTGTGTTGCCATGTGAGATGGGTGTCCAAGAACCCCACTGCAGACAGTGAAGACCTGGAGCAGAATTCAGTTGCCTGCACACAAGTATCTACTGGCTTTGGAGATGTTCCCTCTCTTCCAAATGCCACTACAGGTCTCCAGTATGTCCTGCACCATACATGAGACCCTCGTGTGAAGGACCTAGATGCCTGTCTCTGGACAGCTTAAGATCTTTCAGTCACTGGAGTGTAGGGAGTTATTCAGGTAGACAGCTGCCTCATTTCTGTCTTATTTAGGACCTTACTAGTAGCTCCTAGATCCCTCATTCAATACAGACATAAATGAACCTAATGCCATTTTGGAGTCCTCTGGAGCATTCAAAAGGCTGAAGAACTTCTGTAAGGCCCTCATCATGTTGTTAGCTCCTTGCAGGTACCTAGATAGCTCAGGGCATCTCACTCAGCATGAGGCACTTGTGTTTAAGCATGTGAATTCTGCCTGCTATTGACCACCTTGACTAACTTGCTACCATGGGAGATCAACAAACCCAGCTCCACAGAGCACGTATATTATAGACATTGAATAAAAGACAGCAAACCTCCATTTCTTATGTACCAAAAATGACATATACATGACATATACTCAGTGGAGAAGCACCAAAACCCAAGAAAACCAACAAAGACATGTACACAAGAGTCATTTATGATTGCTGCCACCAGAGTGCAAAGCCACCGAACATGGTAAACTTGTGAGCATCTACTCAGTCCCCAGTGAGCAAACCTAAGTTCTGAATTTTACAGCCTCAGCCACATTCACTTCGCTAGGGCTATTTGTGGAGAAGTCAGGTATTGACTGCTCAGCAGGGGTTAATCTAACTCAGCTCTAGCCCTCTGTAAGCTAAGTATCTTGTCAAGCCTAAAGTTGTTCACAGTTGAAAGAGAACCAGTGGCACTTCCAGGGAACTATTCATGCAATCTCAGGCAGATGTCTACATTAGACTGGGGATGCTCTGAAAATGCCTGCTTTCTTATCCTGCTGTGAAGGGACTCCATATTACTATGTCCCAAAACCTGCAGCTCGGGTTCTCTATTATGCAGTGCCTTAGTACATGCCAGTGTCCAGAGTGGGATCTGCTGAAGCATCTTGTGGGTACTCTTCTTTTTCTCATGGTGTCTAAGAATATGGAGTGGCAACATGGGAGCTGTGCATTTTGCCCTAACGTGGAGCCATGGTGCTGCTAGGGCCTACACCAAGACCTGGGATCCAAGAAGTGCTGCTGGATCTGCCAACAGGTGCACAACCTTAGACTTGCCCTCAGTGGATGATGGATAAAATCAGATATGATGGCTCTTTTCCTTCCCCTTTCCCCAGTATTATTAAATGTCTTACCTCTCCCCATCAGTGGTATCTGTAACTAGCCACTAAAGCTTTGCTGTTTATAGGCAGCTGCATTCTAGAAGCATTGTATTGCTACTCCAGCAACCTAGACTGATACATTGATACAACTGGGGGGTGGGGGATAAAAGCTGGAGGAAAATATAGGAAATCTTTCCTAATATGAAATATTTGTTTTTGACTAAAGAAAGTTCATGAAAGGGTCACTATTTGTGTGAAGGTAAACCTTTCTAGTCCTTGTATTTTACCTGACTTCTAACCACTAGTAATACACATAAAAGTCCATAAAGTGTCAATTTCTGTCTATTACAACCAAAGAAAAATGTATGAGATGTTTGGCTTGGGAAATCAGTTTTCAGTCCACTGTAACCTACAATTTGTTATAAGTGGAGTCTGGCATTGTGCACTTCTGCTATGAGTTCACAATATATCTGTGTGCTGCAGTCCAGCAAAATAAAAATAGCTGCAAAAGGCTGGAGAAAACTAATTGCCAGTAAAGTATAACATATGTTTTTATTTTGAGAATGAGAATCATTATTTGAAATTAATTGAGGAATTAGCAAAACTTTAATTTCTCTGCTGGTATCCACACTTGTGCACAACTGACTTTTTGCTGAAAAGGCATTTTATGGTCTGGAGTCACTTGCACAGAAGGACCCTCTAATTCTCTACTTGTAAATGATCTAGTGATGTGTTATAAATCCATTATTTTATGGAATCTGAGAACTTGTTCGTTGTACCCATATTAACAGTTCAAGAATTCATCACCTTCCAGGCAGGTAGTCAGTTACTGTTACAATCATTCTACTTGTAAGCATCTAAATGAACACAGTTTATGCACAGCAAGTGGGGACACAAGCCTTGCTACCAATTTTTAAACCATATTTTTTCTTTTACTATCCTGTCAAAATGCTAAAGTGCAGAAGATGTTTACATAGTCACTACATTTCTTTAGCATTAACCAGAACATTAAGAATTCACTTTTCCTTCTGCACAGATTCATGCACAGACACATGAAATGAAACATGATCTATCTTTCAGCTAAAAGAGCAGTGTTGATGTATTTCCTGCTTAGATTCATCTTCCAGGGGCTGATAATACAAACTTTCTGTATATTGTAAAAACTATTCATACCCCTAAAACTTTCCTGGGAATGAGATGATGACTCTCAGTGGGTCTTCACCACCCATCGGCTAAAGAAGTTCAACTAATACTAACAAGTACATTTTCAGAAGATGTTCCAGCAGGCACTGTGTTCAATAAGACAGACAACACATCACTTCAGGCAAGGCAGACACTGCATGGCAGTCAAGATCGCGCATTTTATTTGACAACTAATTAAGGTAGAAATCTGTCTTTCCTGTTACTGTTGGAATAGCCTTTCCTTGTTAATACTAAGTAGGGTCTGAGCAGCACGCAGACCTATTCCACCCGAAGACAGAAGTGACCACTGTAATAATGCTCTTAGTAACTGCCTCACATGCATTAGGAGTGCAATGCATCAGAGAGATACAACAGCATGCAGAACCATTCAGCTGGGGGATGAAATAGTATCACCATTTTTAAAAACGGGACTTTGGCAGGTCTCCCAGGAGGGTTCTGACAGCCACCATCATTCATCCACCTTTGCCACCTGAAACTGGTATTAACCATGAGGGAAGGAGTGATTTCACAGACTTGAACTTAGATATTGCTTTGGCACAGAAACTGAGAATAAACAAAACTTGACACTAAGCAAACACCTATTTTGGAGATTCAAGCAGATCCTGAATCTGACACCAAATGACCAAAACAAACATTGTAAAACACATTTATTCATTGTGCGCATTGCATACAGACAGCTAATAAGAAACAGAACTGTTTAAACACACAAAACCTGACATTGGAGGAGCTGTACACCGTGTGTTTTAAAGGAGTTATCTGTTGATTAACATCAGACAGGGTGAAGTGGTGTGTCCAACAGCACAGCATCTAAGGGCTGTAGGGGGAAGTAACCTGTGGGAAGTCGGTGTGCTTCTAAAACACCTGCATGAAACTGTCATTTTCACTCTCAAGAGTGTGACCAAAACCTCCTGAGCTATGAAGTCTTTTACAGGCTCATTGTTTGTATTTTCCCAATGGCCTCTCTATGCAGGTATTTGAAAAATTAATCTCAGTATTTTAAACCATCTAAGATTTATACCTACTGGGTTTTATTCTAAGGACTCTAGGGAAATAAAATGATGAGAATAAACATCCTATACCAGGAAATTGTCCTATCACTGCATATATTTACCATTTCTAGAGTCTAGACAAAAGGGATTCTAAAAAACCTGAAACATAAGCTCCACTTTCATGAACGTCCCAGAGAATTTCCTGGGCAATTCAGATCAATGTCTTCACAGTATATACCAACCTGTTAATTTTAGTCTTTTTATAGCTAAAATGCAAAGCAGATTTGTTTTTTTTTTTTAAATCATGGTTTCTATATAGTCTTTGGAGCGCTGGTAAGGAATTGTTCACAACAGATTTGTTAGGTTCTTATTGTAACAAAAATCATTACACAATGGAATAAAAAATAGTTAAAAATATGACTGAATGGACACTTAAAATACATCCCACTTTATTCCTAAAGAAATATTTCAGGGTCTTTTGCTCATAGAAATTAAGACTTTATTTACTTTATTTTAAGGAAAATAGGAGGGAAGATAAAAGAACATTTTCCTACAAAGTATATAGTCCTCTCCCCAGGGTAAAGAGTGTGAAAGGTTTTCTTTTTGATACTGGGTGCATGCCCATCCACTTATCTATGCAGCCTCTATACTGTACTTGAATGTAAATCACTCGCAAAATGCCACAGCCAATTTCTCATTTGCCTATCTCTATAGTGTGCATATGCATTATGTATTATATGGTTAATAGTGCATCAGCTCCATAGCGGATAATCAAGAAGGCTTCCATGTCCTCCTGAAAGAAAATGTGGAATTATTTTATACACGTCCAGCCAGGTCAGGCTGCAGTATATTCTCGGGAGAAATGCCAGATGAATTAAGACAGCACTGTGCTGTATGGTGATGTGGTGGATACAGAGGTACTTGGGGCAACTCAAAAGCAGGAGGTAGCATGTTTTTATCAGCATGGGGCTCTCTGTAGACTAATTAGTCCTGCTAAGAAGCAGGTTATAATAGTCCAAGCTAAGTCCTTTGAGGTACTTCACAAGTTAGATGATGCATATCTGCATGGTGCTGTGTGTCTGCCTTGCCCTTGGGCTGTGCTGAACCCTGCTGAGGAGCCCTTCTGTCTGAAATCAGGGAACCTCTAACATTCGCAGAAACTTACAAAGCTGGAAAGCATAAGGGAATTCACTTTATCAAGCTCCCATGGAGAAGCTTAGTGGTTTGCCCAAAATCAGACAGCAAGATAGGGGCAATTCCAGGGAGAGAGCTCAGGAAAGCCTGGGAGTTTGTTTCCATTGCTCCACTGCTATCTCAAGGCACAGGGCTCAGACCTGAATGCCACAGTGGTGTCTGCGTTGCTGAACATGCATATGTGGGGGCTGAGACCATGGAGACACTTACACCACCTTTTAGCTCCCTGAAGAAACACATATCCTCCTTTCTGGGGGTGAGGCATCATCCTTGAAGTGGGAGAAGAATACTGGAAGGAACCAGCAGCTCTGGGCACTGGGCAGAGTTAAATCAGCCAGAATGCAAAATTACAGAAAGAACTGCTAGCATTTTAGCCTATAAGACATATACAAAGTAAAGATGGTGAAAATGAAACTTAAAGAAGTGTTTTGCCCAGCATTGTACAAAGACAAATGGGAATGAAAGTGAAGAATAAGAATACCAAAGCTTACACCATGTTGCATTGTCCTCCAGATAGTCCTCTGGGAAGCAAGAGGGAAACAGATTCAGGGGACAGAAAAACAAAAAACAAAACAAAACAAAATAAACCACAGGTTATACCAAACAGGCAACCACAGAGAAGATAACGAATCTTTATAAGCAGTTGATTTTAAATGAGAAGTTTAGATCATGCTTTACAGAAGCGACAGAGCTCAGTGGTTAAAATTGTTTAATTTCTGACAGTATTTATCTCACTGAAATTCAGGTGTAATTGCTAGATGCCTAGAATAAGGTTGTCACTTTTTGGCACTTTGTAGCGGAGGTATATGGAATGATTTCTCTGAGCTGTTTAAAACTATACTTTAGGAAGTGATGAATCATGCTTTAGAAATATTGGATGCCTATTCAGTTGCCTAAACCTGTGTTTAAATAACTGAATGAAGACCTTTATTTCTGTTAACAGTCAAAACTACGGTCATCTAGTCTTCAAATCTAGGTAGCTGGTTACAGGTATCTACACTATGGGTCTCTATATTGAGTCAGAAAAGTCCTTGTTTTTGCTTCTGTTGCAGTTAGTAGAGAAATAGGGTGGAATGCAGTTACCTAAATAGTAAGTGAATCTAGGAGCTCTGAGGTATCCCATCTTACTTCCAGACAGGTCTCCTGTAACTTTGCTTTCATATCTGGACATCCTGCAGACCATAGGCATCTCAAGTAGCTTTACATGACTATGTTTACATGGCTGAGTCCCACCCAGTGGGATCTGCAGAGAACAGCTGGGGCTCAGTTCTCTTCTACCACTTGGATGCCGCACAGGATGGAATCCTATATGGTCTTCTACCCAGCCTTCAACTGCCAGTCAGGAGGGCATGAGCATCCCCAGTTACTGTCCTGTCTGTGAGCTCAATTAGGTGTCTCAATGTTGCATGTCTGCATGTGGAAATCCCAGCTGAGCCCTTCATTTCCCAATCTATGAGAGGTGTTTGTGACAAATGGGGTGAATCACTCTCCAAAAATGTGTGTCTCTCTCCATTCACTTCAAAAAGAGCCTGACTTTTAGGCCCTGTGCTGTGAATATGTGATTGAATTGGTTGAGCACAGGTATCTTGAGCTGCTTGAGATGCTGCAGCATACTCTAACCAGCTCGCCACTGCTGCTCCATAAGTGTATTGGTCTCTTCTAGTCCTGCGCCACATCTGCTGGTCCCATGTTTCAGACTCTCTGGAATGTCCCGGATGGTGCTTTAAATCCATGCTTAGACAATTCTCTCAAGGTATACATATCTTCCTAAATCTTATGATAATTTTAAACCAGTTATACCACTGCTTTTGGGGGATGTTTATTTTTTTTCACATTTTGCACAACTTATTTTGATCTATTTCTTATTTATAAGGCTTTGCTTGTTACAGCTATGACAATGACATAAGGAAACTGCTTTTCCTCCTCTTGGAATGGAATAGCTAAATTAATCACACTAGTTCAAGCAAGGACAAAGGAGCAGTTTCTCAGATGGGTTCAGTACCTGGTGATTTCAGTGTAGGCTTCTTATGAGTTATGTTCAGCTGAATTAAGCTTATAAATGGGGACATGAATAGGAGTAAAAATAAATGGTTCAGATATGCTACATGTCTATATAAGATTGAGATACAGAGGAAATACTTTCTAAAGTTGGTGTCTTCTGAGGACATGCTGTCAAAGACAGATGAAAGCAGAATAGTTTGTCACTTCTTTTGAGGTTTACATCCCTGCATGTCTGGACTTTGTGATGACAGTTTAAAGTTAATACTGGTCTGACAGTATTTTATGAATACAAATTCCAGAATAGACTTCTAAAAGCAGTAATGTAACACTGAACAGTCACCTGACTCAGGAAAGAACTGCTTCTTATATCTATGATAATCAAAAGGGGTTTTAATTGCTTGACAGAATCATCAAAATACTAATATTGCTGTATATTTGTATTAAGCACTCAGTAAGAAATGATCATTGTGCAGACTGGAAAACTGCTGTGAGCAGGATTCTCCTCGCATTCTGCTAACAGCGCAAGGGTTAGGAGGACCTAAATGAAGCTGGTCCTCCAGGCTCTGTCTATGGTTAATGAAGAGAGATACTTGATTCAGGGAATGATTCAGCACATTAAACACCAAGGATTTAATGTAGGCAGGTTGAATGGTGTTCCTGTGAGGCAAGAGTGCAGCATATATATCCTTCTGGATAAAATTACTCAAGTTGGTGTGCAAGGTAGGCAGTGACCTTTCCCAAGTGTTGCTAAGGGATTACAACTCTGAAACAAGGCCTTCTGCTCAAATCCACATAAATAGCCTTTCCTCATTTCAGCTGAGATCAGTGGCAACCTCTGACTTAAGGGATTGTTGTTCTCAGCCCAAAAGGAGATAACATGCACATCGCTGCCATTTGGAGATGGATTTGATACCAACACTCATCACAAACAGAGCATAAGTAGTTATTCTTTTGAATATCACTAGCAAGAAAAAAAACAGGTATTTGGCTTGAACATTTTTTAAAGTAACAGCAGCAATGCTAAGCTCTTTGTTTTTTTCTGAAATAATGTATGAACAAACCTAGTTAAATCATACGGAGACAAGTTCCCCTTTGAAAATCTACAAGTTATTAGGAGTTACAAAGGATTTTCTGCATTTGCAGTTTTCATTAGTTACAGCCTTTAGAGGCTGGCAGCATGTAACACATCTCTGCTTTACTGAGGATGCTGCTCAGTATTTTCAAAGCTTTTAGTTTAAAGAGGGTATTAATGTGTTTAGAAGTATTCTCCTTATGTCAGTATGGAATGTTTCTTAAACCTGTCTTTTTCATTGCAAAAACACCTTCTCTGTTCTTAGAGCATAAGTTTAACGCAAGTTCAGCTGTGCTAGCAGCCTTACTTTTTACGCTCTTCCTCCCACCTTCTCTGTTTGCAACTTTTAGCTTTGATGGAGCATAATTGAAACCTACAGGCTTTGATGACTTTTAAATTCACCTTAGCCAATTCTTGATTAAGATCCAGGCCTCTGCACTGAGTGATACACAAGGGCTGGTTCTCTGAATCCAAAGTGAAAGGGTAAAATTAAGATCCTGCCAAATATGGATTTAATATTCCTATACACATTTTTAGCCTGAGATCCTACACTGGGTTATGAAACTGCTGTGGTAGAAAGGCCTAAGTCTACCATGGAAGTAAACATCCTTTTTTTGTCTTTCTCCGTTTGCGATAACCAGGGTACATGTTTCCAGAAGAGCAGAGAACTAACAAATGCTGATTTTTTTGCTGCAGGGTAATCCCATGTCTTGACTAGAAATGCAATGTCATTTTCCATTTGAATTGCATGAAGACTGACAGAATACAGTAAAGAGAATACAGCATAGATAGAGGTGATTTTGCACTGTGGAAAACTACTGTGATTGTCAAAGGGATTTGCTGAATGATGGTGTTGAGAAGATACTGAGGTCCTTATCTGAATTAGTATATTTGGGTTCCTGCCCAGTGATTTAAGATGCATGTCAGAGAAACCTCTAGACAATTTAAGGCTCGTAAGAACCATAGCAAAAACATTTCGGTGCCCTAGTGCAGCCAGCACCTGCCTGACACTCAGCGGGTGTGCAGCTCACAAAACCTCATACCCCAGATAATAGTGGCTGTTTCCAGCTAGGGTCTCTACTCATTCTTGCTACAGTCCTGAGCACAACTCTCTTTGGCCAGACACACCAATGCTGTGCAAGTGTTCAGCAATAAGCTCGGCAAGTGGAGGGTGCGTGATGCAGTCTGTTTTGATTCAGATGCTGTACAACTTTAATTTTGCTCATTGGCTTTTCCTCTAGATGATTGCTGAGACAGTATTAACAGCTATCATAATTAGTACATTATAAATCTATAGATATGTAAATAGAAGGAACATCGAAGTCTGAAATGTATATCCAATGACTGGTAGTAAAGCAAATAGTGTTATGTTAAACTTGTTTTCAAAATGATAGAGTAAATAAAGCAAGATTAATGATCACTGAAGTTTTAGCTAATAAATGTCAAATTTTGGATGGAATGGATGGAAAAAGAGCAGTGGTAACTTTATAACTAAGTAAATAACTGAAACAAATCAATGTGCCTTTGCAAATGCATACGTTTAAGAACTAGCTGCTAAAAATTGCTTTAATACATAAAATTAGTTTTAATAAAAAAAAATATAGCTGTAGATCACTTTTCAAAGAGAATTTATTCATTAAAGTACCTGCTGTGGTTCATCTGCTTTTTTGGCCTTCAGGAAAGAGCTTATTCTCTTCTAACATTTCTAATACATAAAAACTGAGTCATATTGTTCTCCTAGAAAGCAATTTTTTACCATTTCAGTGGAGAAAAAAAAAAATTACTGAATGCTGGAACAGCTGGTATAGAAATTCTACAGAGTGATTAGGAAATGATTACAAAAATAGTTGTCAGGAGGTTACCACTCTTCCACTACAGTACCAAGCCATTTCTACTAGTTTGAAAACTGAGTATATTTTTGCCTTACCAGCCTATCCAAACTTGTGCCAGCAGCAGTTGTAGGTCGCTCCTCTGGGTTATATGTTCTAAACCGCGCATTAAAGTTTTCAGGGACAGAACGGGAAGATCGCAGGGCAGGTGCTGGTTTAGGCTGGCCACATCCTTGGAAAACCTGAAAAAGACATTGCAGGTTATATGAGAATCATAAAAAAAAAAAAAAAAGGGAGCTGGTATTTCATAGACTTTTTATTCTGTCATATATTTGAAATGAACTTTGACTGACATTTTGATACTAGTGAATTGAGCACTTGCCCTGCATTAAAACTCAGGTTAACAATTAAGCACTATTAATTACTTGGTTAAGGTACAAAAACATATAGGGACCCCCTTAACTTAGGAAGGTGATTATTGTAAGAAATTAACATCTGAAAGCATTTTAATTGCTGTCTTTATAAGAAGACAAATAAACAAAAGAAGCCCTTTGTGGCAGGACTTAATTGAAAATTGGTTTAGCTTTTGCTAAAATGCGGTATTTATCCAGAAACACAGCTCTTTCATAATCCCTAACCACAGCTCTCCCTACCTTGTAATTTTTTTTGTTGTCTCAGAAAATGGCAATGATGGAATAGTCTTATTAACTAGATAACTTTCTTATTCCCTACCAATCCCTCCATAAAAGAGGGGTGAGGCATATTGAGTGAGCAATAGTGAGGATTATTTTCAGCTAGTGTGTTTGTTTTCTAGGTATAAAAAATAATATTCAGGGTTATTACATTTTTCATGTATTTCCACTTGGAAAAAGTTTCAGTAGCATACTAAAGGACGCAGAAAACACTTTTGACTAGTGGGTGTCAAGTATATATCCCAGAGGGTTTCTCCCAGAAGCTGCTCAACTGAAAGGAGCTAAAATATTCAGAGTTAAGTTTTTCAAGTGCTCTCATGAAGCAGGATCCTAATGTTTGCCTTCATGCCAACTCTTTCAGTTCTTTTTTGTGACCACTCTTTTTTGGCTGTTTCAAGATTTTGCTTTCATTCAGAGAAAAAAAGAAATTAAATGTCAGAATTTCTTGTAAGATGCAATTTACAAATCCCTAATGTCATAAAACTATCTGTCTGAATGAACTTTGTGGAGGTGAAAACTCTTTTACAGGTGCTGTGTTTGTTTGTAGGACCAGATTACTTTTTTTGTGTAGTAAATAAGATGATGAGCTCATGACCTATGTTGTTAGGCAGTGATCAGAAAGAATCACATTTCACTTTGAGACCTTTAGATTTTGAGACTTGAGCTGCTCTGTCCTGATGTAGCCATGGATGGTGTGAGTTTTGTTGGTTTCAGGATACATTAAAATCTGCTCTTAGGTTTCACGATGTTAATTTAGAGGCCCCAAATGATTAAAAATTTGCTGAAAGAAATTGATTCATACTAAATTTATGTCTAATCATCAGATCTATTTTTGGCTCAAAGTCTAGCAAGTCAGCTGTTATATAGCCACTGGGATTTTTAATTTATGAGTGGAATACTGCTTGGTCTGGTTTGACAATATCTGTAAGAATTTTTTAGGAGTTTCTAGCTTCTTTAGCCGTGGTGACTATTAGACAACAAGTTCATTTAATCAATCTAGAAAGATGATTTTAGCTTGTAAAGCTTTACATTTTTCAGCAGTAAAGAATCTTATTTTTCCTCTTTGAAGAAAATTCAACTAAGATTAATGTTCAGTATTTCTACATGATTGTGTATGCTACTGTACATTTTAAAGGGTAAAATAGATATGCTGGGGTCATCAGTTACACTTACAAAAGTGTATTCATATTTCTTCTGGCAAAACATAAATCATGTGCAGAAAAAACAACCATTTATTTAGATATCTAACAAATTCTATTTAGTCAAATAAGCAACTGGGTATTTGCTTACAAAGGCAAGTTATCCAAAACATTCTGCTTGATTCTCAGGCGGAAGAGAAGTGAGAGTACTGAATCTTCTCCTTAAATTTCACAGTGTGTGACTGCTGGGCTACTTTTGTGACATATGTGAGTCTACATCATTTATATTTCATCTTTCCTATGACATATTGAATAAAATGCAACATAGACTTTGTAGCATTTAGCATCTTACAAATCATTGTAGCAACTGATTTTATATGAATAAATTTACCTACAGCCAGACAATAACAGAAATGGAAACTAGATAACAATTTTTACATGACAGGAAAAAAATAAGTTACTTTTAAAATGACCTGGCAGAAATACAGTAAGGATACAATATTTTGTATCTACATTTTGAGTGCAAAAGAAACATTTTCTAATTTGCGTCCAGGTATTAACTGACAGAACAGAAAATGTAAAGCTGATACCTGAAATTAACAAATGCTTCCTAAGACGAAGGACATGGAATACTTTCTTCACAATGCTACTCAGAGATATTGAGCAATTTCTGAAAAAATATCCAGATGTATCTTTACGCATGCTGTGAATTGGCAGCATTAATCCACTCTCTTCAGAAAATTGCATTTTATGTATAATTGGTGCAGTCAGTTTCAGCTGAATTTAGAGAAGGGATTCCATTTTAAATCAAGAAACTTGATTTAGGTGTGTACATGTGGGTGCCTATATTTAAGCTAGACATCAAAACTTCCATTTTAGACAGTGGAGATGAAAAGCTCCCTTCAGTTGCTCTCACATCAGCATCTACAATAGTTTGTGATGTCCTGGTATACCTGAGACTTTTTTTTAAGACTGTCTTAACACAAGACCATTCTGCACTGAACTGCAGCTAAAACAAATGGGATGGGATACCCTAGGATGTCACAAGACCTCTATGGGAAGAGATATGAAATGAGCTATGAGATCAAGTTAACAGATCCAGTTAAGGATTATATCTTAGCGAGCTGACTAAACAGAGGTATATACTTCAAAATCATCAGGATATTGATACTGTAAAAAAAAAGTCCTTTTCCCAGGAGAACTTGAAGTTTTGAGTCCTAGCCGATAGTTTGTTCTCTGTGAAGTCTTGAGCTATACTGTTATTTAGCCATGTGCTAGTGTTCAGTATTTCCTATGGAATTTCTCTGTTTGATTCTGCTCCATTGGTTCTTTCATCTTCACATAGAATAGAATAGATTTTTTTCCTGAAATGCCATTATATTTTTTCTGCACAGAGCTCTCGAAAGAACACAGATAAATGAAGAGGTTATGCTAATATTAGACTCAGGGCCATTTTAAGAAGAATCTTGGATGTAGTTTTTATGAAGGTTTCCTCCTTATAAATAATGCACAGGTAGCTGCTATGTCATGGAGCTCATTCATCCTTTTAGCTGAAGTTAATTGCTGAAAAGGAACATATATCTATAGGTTAAAATGGCACATCCATCAGCTCAGATAAAAGTAGATTTAAGACTTACTAAGAGAAGGCTCAATTATGTGATGGCCTTTATGAAAGTGGAAAAATCTTGGCATGTCAGCCAAATGACACAGCAGCCAAACATAGCTGTACAGAACCAGATCGTTTAAAACGCAGAAGACAGGCTAGTTGTTATGTTTTGAGTTGCATTTTGAGGCATAATTATGCTGATGCAACCAGATTAGGAATTTTCTCCATTTTGAAGAAAAATTAATAACTTCTTTTCTGGTGTTTTTTGAGCTTTCGTCCACCTGTAGCAAGCAATCCCTGCAGATGTCAACTAATAAACATTCATACTGTCAAAATGGAACAGATGTAGGGCTTACTCTTTGACTTGAAGCAGAAATCAAAGGTAATGGTACTGACAGCCTTATGGGAATATTTTAAAGGTAACCAAAACATGTTTGTTGTGGCCAAGATTGAAATGAGCAATTTATATGTTATGACTCTCTAAATATGACTCCTTGAAACGCCCCAGGGAGAATGAGAATAAGAATAAGGTAAGTGTATGCTATGACTAAGTCTTGCATATGAACTGAGCCATGAGAAACAATATGCAGAATGCAAAACTTTAACCTGAGAGATAATTAAACTGTTGCTGAGCACTGAGTTTGGTGCTATAACGTTCAAATACCAAAGAAGTGTCACTGGCGAATAACAAAGAGATTTCAATAATGAAGATAAATGTCTCAAGACATCAGGAGAAATCAAGAGGTAAATCTATTGCAACCTGACTTCTACTAGAAGCAACATTCAGGGAACACCACTGAAGGTTTGGCAGACCCAGACTGAAAAGTCTACAAGTGCCAGTGTCTTGGGAGGCATCTCAGAGAGCCCACGTTGACGGTTTTTGAATTCTGTGGTTTGTTTTGCAGATGATGATCTGTCAGAATAGCTGCCAGTGTTAGATGATGAAGCTATGGAAACTGTTTTTGATGATCTTCAGTTCTTACCTTTCTTTGGAGAAGGGAAACTCAGGTCTGATTCAGAGCACATATATTTCTCTAGCAGAAAGGACTTGGAGTCTGAATTTCTAAACCACTGCTCCTTTTTGAAAAGCATCTCCAGATACTGCAGCTGTCAGGAATGGGACTTTCCCCAAGGCAAAATAAGGACCTCATGCGGCTGTCTTTCAGGGACATGGCAGCCACACATGGTTGAGGAGCCTATGAAGCCTGGTGATTTGTGGGCCAGACTTCCTAGACATACAGTCCTGAATAGAGGCTGTAGAGAAACACCACGAAAACACAGAAAAATTCTAGCTTTAGGATGAATTTGAGGATCTTAACATAATATTAGTACCTGGTTGATGTGACCTGTGTTAAAAGAATCAACCACAATCAGCACACAATCAAGAGAAATTAATGGCCTAGGAACAGAGATGCTCCATTTTATGCAGTGACAGGTGCTAGGATGTGGCTAAGTCTGTACGTCCTTGATTGGAAGTACAAAGGTAGAATAAGTACCTGTGGCACCTCTATAATTCTGTCTTGATATTGATGTGCACCCATCAAGACTCGAAGACAGAGTGTTTGTGTCTTCTAAGGAAATGAAAAACAAGGTATGAACCCAAGCAATAAGCCCCGAATGTCCACACTGATTAATTGTTAACTTACTGGCTTTTTCTTGGACTGCTCCAACTTGCTCTTGGCAGAATGAAACAGCTCCAGAGTAGGTAGCTCTTAGCAGTACAGAAATGAATCAGGCTGTGACACTTTGGCCTCAAGATCAGGCACTGGTCTTTGTCTCCCTTTTATTTATTAGTATAACTGTAACCATGAAGACTATTTCTCAGAAAAATAGTGCTGAATACGAGGTGCAGGTTTATAGGAAAAAGATATTGGACAAAACCTTCAGTACTACATCAAGCAAAGAATGGAGGGACAAAACATAAAAATGGAGACTTAGGAAGTTCACAATGTATTTTTCTCCTGATGTTTAAAATGAAGACTTCATCATTCATGAAGAGCACCCATTTTTACTCATTTTTATACACATTCTTTTGGAGAGTGTACATTGTTGCTCATTTAATTTTGCCTGCATGTACAGTCAATGTGTTATATCAGACATATATTTTTCTCAAATAAACGTCAATACATGATTGCAGCTGGTATAATATAAAACATCATTTGGTGATACTAAGACAAACTGATACTGCAATTTAATGTGACTGACTTTTGAAATAGGGAAATTTTATATAAATACTTGAAAAAGGAGGGGGATAAATTTGGGGTTAAATGAATTCTGGGTCTTCTGCCTACAAAAGACAGTAAGATTAGTGAGAGGTTCTTGAGGAAGAAACTGTTTTCATTTGTTCCCTTCCTTTTAAAAGAGAAAAAAACATTATTCAAAATGGACCAAAATTCTACTGAATTCAGCATAGAGCCTCTTCCCATACATCAAACAGATTTTTAGGTAGAAAAAGCTGCATGTCAGTGATGAAATAATCTGTGTGTATGTGGGTGTTGCAGGCATAACGTTATTAGTGCATCATCATTTTCCCATTGTAAAAGCATGCTGACTGACTTGTGGAAAAATAGCTCTGATTCCTAGTCATCACATTTTCAGTGGGTACAGTCAAATGCAAGATAACAAAATTGTTTGAAGATTTCAACACCCTGCCTGAAGCTTTCTGAGCAGTGTCTCAGAATAATTGAGAAGTGTGTCTTTTCTCCTACATTAAGTCTGCAATTGCATTCCATGCACCCCATTACATCTGGCAAGGTATCTGTCATTCTCACTGAAGCTCTAAGTGGTCAGTATGTATAAGGGGGAAAAATTAGACAACAGATGACTGATTCGAAATCTGCTCATATATCGTATCTACAGATCTGACAGGACATTGGAGAATGCAGCACCAGACCCAAAGTCCTTGCCTTCTTATACTTTTCTTTAAGGATAAAGCATTTCCATGTGTTAGGACCTGAAAAAAAAAAAAGTATAGATATGACCTAAGAAAACAAGGAAATTCCATTTTAGGAGAATAATGGTCTACACAGAAATATACAAAAGCCCCCCAAGGATAGACAGTTCTGTTATCTATGAAAATATCATAAAATAAATTTCACTGATATAATTTGGTTTCTGTATCTCAAGAGTTTAAAAACGTTGGCTAAGGTTTCTCTTAGAAAAAAATCTTTATATTGCAAACAGAATTGCTGTGATTTATTAATCATTGCAGCAAATAAAATATTTCTGAGGGGCAGGAGAAACTCTGCTGCAAACAAGTAGTGAGATGAGTTTGTGCCAAGATGTCATTGGATGCTGGCAGGGGATGTAGCTTCCTGACTAACGCTGAAAACTGAGAGTCAAGCAAATAAAAAGGAAAATGAAATACACCTGAGCCTTGGGCAAGTTTTCAGTAAAAATATTTCTTATTTCTTTTCCTGAGGTACGAGCTGAGTTTGCTGAAGCTAGCCTTTCATTCCCAAAGTATTGGAGAGAATTTGGCTGTTAGATGCCTTGATCATGGCTGCCAGAACAAAGTCTCATCGTGCAGGATGTAGACAGGTTTTAAAATCCAAGTAACTTCATGTAAGTTGAAAGTAAAAAGCATCTTGAAGGAAATCCTTAAAAACCTTCAGCATTGGGGCCATAAAAAGCATCTAATTTTGGGTTGGCAGGAAGAATATTAACCTCAGCCTCCACCTCATCCCCACATTTTTCCTAGCTATGCAGCTTCCTTCCAAGCAATGGAAATTCACCATCTCAGATGGCAGTCTAGCCAACACCTAACTGAATACTGGGAGATCAATGGGTCGTAGAAACTCCTAAAGCAGAGAACCTGCAAACTGTTCACTTTAGATTTTGAGCTGCAGTGCACTGATGAGTATTAAGGAAAAGCCATTAATTGTTGACTATTGGCTCAACAGCACCTGCTACTGAATTCAAAGGATCTTATTAACCTGAGGTTCAGAGGTGGTGATGATCTGTGTACACACATACACACTGAAAAATGGAAAGGAGGAAGCTGGTACCATTAACTCTGTTTATCTTTGTGTCAGAATCGAGACAAAACTCTATCAAAGTGAGGTCTGGTAATCACAGACTGTCCAATGTAATGATATTTCCCTTGAGTGGCTATTAAAGGAGGTTAAATGGAACATTTTGTGTATTCACCTCAAACACATTGTACTTCAGTTTGACCTAGACAGATCAAAATGTGTTCAGAAGTTAATGTGGAGAATTACAGATGAGACACGAGCAGAAGTTACCAAGCATACTCTGCAGGATATTGCTTACAGGGTTATTGCTAATTTTTGACATTCTCTGTTTTTCTTAAATCTCTTACAGCTATAATTTTGAGTTAGCTAAATAGTACCTTTCTCCCTGTCACTCCCTTTTGTAAACTTTGATCTTGCTTAACTAGGTGAAGGATTCAAAGACAGTCTGGTGCACGGCTGAACAAGAAAAAGAAATTTCTAGTGGTCTGGACAATTTTTCTCCAAGTCTAGACAGAAAAATGGTGGTGAAGTTTTTCCCCCTACTTGTGACCATGCAGCAACAGAAAAGGCGCGACTCACACAGTACCTTTGCCGACACCTGCATGCTGTTTTCTTGCATGTTCATGATGGCTTCAGAAATCTTGACATCAATAGGATCCATGACTGATTCAATGTTGAATGGTCCCTCTAATCTCTCCGCTACCAGAAGCATGGCATCTGTTAAAACACAAAGCAGCCATTCCCTTAAAGAAGGAATACCTTTAGGTGACTCAGGCAGACCAGCATTAGCAGCTGGAGGAGTGGGTATTGAATGCTCCTGAGCAGGAGCCCATGGGGACATGTGGCAGCAAGACCATGAAGCCTGCAGGGCAGCTTCCCAGCTACCAAAACTATCTTCCACTACTGCTGCCACCATAGAAAGAGGAAGAAATACTGTAAAAGTTAGATTCATAATAGCTGCCATAACATTATGGAGCTCGGGGTAAAATCATTTTACACAGCTCCACTTGAAGCAGCCAGTAGTGCTTTGGCATGTATTTATATAGTTTCCTTCCTGCAAAAAAGCAGGAAGACAAAAGTGAATCCCTGGGGTATGTTCTCAGAGTTTGTGTGAGATGATGAAAACTTTGATATGATATATCAGGGTGTTACAATTAAAGCAGCTGTTCTTTCTGACCTTAATGATCTCATTTTCTTGCAATATAAACAGCAGATGAATATTGGATTTCTGCCATAGTATATAGGTATAAACCATATTTGCCTTGCTACATTTTCAAAACATGTTTGAAAGTTGTATGCAGACTCATATTCTTTCCATGTTTTGGATTTTAAAAACGATCATTTGCTTAATTTACATTAAAGCCCCTCTGCAAAATAATTTTATCTTTCTGTAGTCATTAACAAGTAGAAACCAAGCAACTGAACAGAAATTACTAACAGTAAAAAAGGTTTTTCCATATATCACATTTGTGTACACAGAGACACAGATTCATCACACTTTCTATGACAATAGCTGTGTGATTTATACTATGCCTTTGAACATCATATTTGATCCTTGTCTCACATGTTAGCATTTAACATTTTCAGCATCTAATTAAACAGATGCCACTTGCAATTTTAACATGATAAACAAAAATCTTCACATGCTCTCTTATTTATTCCTCAGACTTAGACTCCAAAAGGTACTAAACAGAATTCTTTCCAAAACAGACCCCATGCGTTCTTTGCTATTGTGAGCACTAGTCCCATGGCAGCTATGTGAGCTTCTCCCTCTCCACAGGAGCACATGTGTGGATGTATGGGAAGAAGAGGCTGGTGCCTCACCCTAGCAATTGAGACACAGACTCCCATGCCCAGCCTGACCTGAGCGCTACAGTACGTTGTTTATATGTACTCAGTGCATGCCCAAAAATCCTACTGAAACTAAAATTACTGGGCATGCACGCCTAAGCACTTCTGGAAATCTGGATCTAATATTTCAGAGTATTTTTAGACTGGAAAGAGTCTAATGTCAGTTACTTGGAGTGGGGCACGTAGCACATGCTGCTAACTGTGAGAAATGGTGAGATGATAGGAATTTGATTTCAAACAGGGGTGTTATTTTGACTATATGTGATTTTAAAATTTTTTAGCTTAAACACTTTCCAGTGGGAATCTTGATGAAAACAATACCTAACTCTGATACAGGAAACAAAACAGGTTTTATATGCACAAAGATAACACACACATATACACATGCACAGGCATACACTTAAGAGATTCCTGCAATAATTAGCCATTTTTCCACATGCAAAGAGAATAAAATATTTTCTTCCTCACACATTTGGAATGACTTGTATGCAACATTTATGCCTTAGCACTTTGTGAACAACATGATCAGCCTAAATCCTAGCTGCCACAACCAATAGTAGGACACATGTCTTGGTGGCTGGATTGTGGTGATTTAGTTCAGGATTAAGGTAAAGATTAGGGTTAATGCCTAAAACAGTCATGAGATAGTTGGTTTTTTTTTGTTTTTTTTTTTGTAGAAGTAGCCCACAGCTTAAGTTACAGACAGGTGCCTTTGTATGAGCACACTTTAGTTGTGGAACTAGCAGGTTGGACAAGCCTAGTGCTAAGCTCAAGAACATGTTTTGCATAAGGGTCTGTGTTGAAGTAGAGTTCAGTAAAAAAGGTAATTGCTGGAGACCTCTCATGAGAATGGGTGTTGACTTAAGTCTACTTGCCTTTTCTTCTGATTGCATGGGACACTAGTTATGAATTAAAACTTGAAGTGGAATCTCAGCTACATGTCAGAAAAATGCACCATTTAATTATAAAATTAATTCATTAAGATTTAATTATAAGAATAGCCTTTCCTCAAGAAAAGTGTCTTCAACTTCAAAATTAATAGTTCTAGGAGATGCAGAGATCTGTTTCTGACTTCTATTTTTAGAAAGAACATCCTTCAGTTCATCAGCTTCTGTTTTCTGAACCCTAACCCTATCCATAGATTTATTCTTTCTTTAGTCTTTGAACTGGAAGTTGGCAGAGGCTGAGATGGGGGCAATTTCTAGCTGCCAAAGGTCTGAGCTTTTTGCTGTGGTGAGCTTCCTTGTTTAGTATAGTATGGTATAGGCCTGATGGTGGTTTCAAGAGCTTGGGTTTGAGTTAAGGCTAGAGGCAAGTTTATATTTCAATCACATGGGCTATAGTTTTATGCTAAAAAAAAAAATAAAAAAGGAAACGAAAAGAACAACAATAATAAAAGAACAGAGAACAAGATAAAGCAGTGGATCCCAGGTTGTCCATAATCTTTAATTGCTATTTCCTTCTCTAGTGTGGAATGACTCTGGACCACTCCAGGCAGCTACTCACAACACATATCTGTGGAGAAGTGAGCCTGAAGCAGTGAGGCTGTGAGCCAACAGTATCACTTGACACTGGAGCCCTGCAATCTTTTATTTAGTTAGCATTATAGGAGTATGGCTAGGGACCAATGTGTTACGGGAAAGTTTAATTTGAAATTTCCACACCTTTATTGATGACAGGTACATCTTTACATCAGCAGTCTGTGTTTTTGTTTTGGAGACAGAATGTGGGACAAGACCAGTGTTAAACTAGAAGCCCATACAGGGACATATTTGGAGAGGCAGAGTCTAAGAAACGGATTAAATCCTTGGAAGGAAAATGCCTGAAGGGCTAAGGTGAAACAGGCTCCTCCTGCAACATTATTTCTGAGGCTGACACAAACTGTGTTTCCAGTTAAAGCTCATTTTAGGACTCACCGGACTAGTAGTCTTGGGTAATTGCACAGTTTGGATGAGCTCTTGCGCAAATGGAAAACTAATGTTGTTTGAGGACTCATTTTATCTTCTTCAGTTTTAGCAAGTGTGTGGGGCCATGGCTGATTCTGGTAGGAATGTTTGCTTCTGGTAGGAGCATGACAAGCTCAGTTGAGCAAAATAGGATGAGCAAGTGCCACTTCTATAAACTACTAAATTGTTTTCTTAGCCTCTGACTGAGCTCTTCTTTTTACCATTTCTCTAACCATCAAGTTGTTCTTAATACTAAATCAAAGCCATTCAGGTGCTACCTGACAGCCTTAGACCGAAAGAAGCCTCAGAGATAAAGGTAGCCATTTCAAGTGTGCAAGCCCCTTGGGAATATAATCACTGCTGCAGTTAACCAGCTTCTGCCTACTGATTTTTTGAGTTAACCCTCAGATTAAAATTCAGACTGAATTGCCTATCATTAACATTACTATCCTATAAAAAAGCAACAAACAAACCAACCAACACACCCTCAGTGTGTTGTCTTCAGGTGAATTCCTCCTTTGGAAGATATTTCCTCAGCTCATTAGGTTCATCTTCTTGTCAGCTCTAACCCTCACTCCAGTGCTAAACCTCATTATTCACTTGCACAGTACTATAGGAATGCATACAATACACACACATCAGGTATCCTATGCAACTGAATGAAATAAAAGCTGTTAGGTTGCACATAGTGAAAATCAGCTGAAATTTAATGATCTGACATTTATGATATGACAGTCAAAATGATGTAATGGTCCTTCCCAGACTGTAGTTCTTTAAATCTATAATTATATAGAAACAAAAATAACACTATTGTCCCAAATCTTTTTTTCTCCTAAAAATGTTAAGAACATTATTGCAGGAGAAGCTGGAAAGATTTCAAAATGAAGTTAAGAAAATCTATATGCCTCAGTCTTGAAATCTTAATTCTCAAGAACAGACTCTTGAACTCAAAGAAAGCCTAATTCTGTTTAGTAGGACACTGTATGGGTTGAATAATTTCTCAGTCTGTTCAAATAGTAGATAGTGGGAGCTAAATTATTTTGCACTACAAAAATCTGAAAACTGATTGTTAATTGACTACCTGTTTTTTATGCTGTTAATACACTTGGACTGTGTTTTTCAATTACGTATGCACTTTATTTTTACCTCTCTTGCATTTTTCAAAATCTGCACTGTTAAGGCTAAGTACATGTCTTCTCTCTACATATACTACAGCACTTGGCAAACAGCTGGCACTAAACAGTGGATCAGGAACTCGGTTTAGATAAGTCATTCTTGTATTGCAGGTTTGTTAGTGACTAGGAAACAATAAACATGACTAATTGCTCACTCCCACAGGCTTGCAAAACCGTCCTGAGAAAGTGCAGAGCATATGGCACACTAGATTCACCATCAGTGTCACTGCTCCTAACCTCTTCCAGTAGATGCATGTTGCTCAAAACACGAGCGGAGACCTTCCTGATAAAGCAAAAACCACAAGACTGTTGGAGTCCAAACGTTTAGTCTCAGGGGCCACAAAATGTCTCTGTTGGCTAGGCACAGCAGCTCTGTTTAACTGCTTTGGTATTCCCTTGTCCACACCAAGATATACCATAGGCATTTGACAGAGGTTCTTAGCAGACATTGTTTCATTTTAAGCCATATATTTAAAAAAGATCCCGCAGAAATGCTTGGTTTACTTCACAGATTATTATTTTTTTTATATTAAGTTTTTAATGATAAGCACAGGACAAAACTGTGCTAGAGGATTTATTGTGTAACTTGAAAATTCAGAAGGCCATGTGTGAATTTCAAGAGATGATGATGTTTTGTGAACCCTGAGCATCTTCAGGCAAAATAATGGATAGACTAATAATATAAACAGACAAGAATCTGCCTCTGTTTTCTAGGAACTGCATCAAGCCACTATTTTTTTGACTTATATTGATACCAAAAATGATGGCTTCCTGTTCATGTTGCATTTCCTTCAGGGCATGTTTCCAGAAAACTTCCTAGTAAATCCTAGACTGAAACAAAATGATCAGGGACAAGAACACTGATTTATGAGCTATCTGACAAGTGGAACCCCCCCGAAACTAGACTGAAATACAAAGTTCCTGAAAAACAATTAACATCTCCTTTTTCTTGACACCTCTCTATCATCAAGAAAATGTGACAAGTCTGACAGGAAAGACTCAGGGAGATGATAAGGGAAGGCATTTTTTGGGTCTGTGTTAGTGTCGTGGTTTAAACCCAGTCAGGTAACTTGTTCACTCACTCCCAGTGAGTGGTGCCGAGCTGACAACAATCGAGGTCCGTGCCCCCCCCCGCACCGGGGCTCTCCCCTTCCCCGCTCCCGGAGGAACGGGGAGGAGGATCGAGAGAGTGCAACTCCTACGGGTTGAGACAAGAACAGTCCAGCAACCAATGTACAACACAAATCACCACCGCTACTATCAACTAAAACAATGATAAGGGAAAATAACAAGGGAAGAGAATACGATACCACCAGCCAAGAAACGAGTTCCACCCGGAAGCCCGTGTCCTTCTGGGTAACTCCCAGTTACCCCTCACCCCAGGCATGACGTGCTGTGGTATGGAATACCTCCCCGGCTAGCCCGGGTCAGGCGCCCCATCTCTGCTTCCTCACAGCTTCCCCTCCTCCCTGGCAGAGCATGAGCCTCACAAAGTCCTTGGTCAGGGTAAACATCACTTAGCAACAACCGAAAACATCGGTATCACCAGCACTGTTCCCAGGCTGGAAGTCAAAACACAGCACTGCACCAGCTACCACAAAGGAAAAAACATGACTGCTACTGCTGAACCCAGGACAGTTAGCTTGGCTGCGACATTAGTTTTTCCTTTCATGCACACTTTTTTCTTCTAAATTATCAGTGAGAGTCCATCAGTGGCTGAGCTCTTCCCAGAGAAATCCAGAAGAGCATCTATGGATAAAATCTCTAAAAATGTTGTTTCTTCAGGGAGACAAAGAGTGGTGAAATACTAGATTGCATATCCTACACAAAAAAAGTATATTTTGTTTTAGGGAAAAAAAGGAGGAAGTTCTTAAATTTCCTATCAGGAGGTTCCTGTTTTTTCTACTCCCATATATGTTGTCTTACATTTATGTATGGAGAACTGTGAAGTGCTAATTGCTTGTGAAAGAATATAAGGATAAATATTTATTTGGGACGCTTCAAAGGATTTGTCTAGGGACTAGTCCGTGGATTAAACAAGAAGAGAGATGAACCAGCTGTAAACAGACTGAGCAACTTACTGTAGTTGACTATGACCCTGAGAACGGCAATGACTGTTTTGGAAAAGGATGTAACTGTTAAAATGCTGGGCTCCAAAGCAATGCTCATTTGGTAGCTTCCCAACCTTCTGACCAAAAGCAAGGGGAGGCAAGAGGGTTCCATTTACTACACCATGCAGGCAAAACTCACTTAGTTTTCCATCATGACACTAAATATAAATAGTGGTCATAAAATCTTTAGAGCATTATATGGTAAATTAATGAAACAAAGTAAAAAGTAAAAATTGAAAAATGAAATATGGGTATAAAGCGACTTTTTAGAAATATAATAGCAGAGGAAATACATCCCTGTAATACTCTGCCAAAACTGACTGCTAGATTATGATTTACTAAAAAAACTCAAGAAGAGGAAAGTAGAACTGCACCTTTCATTTAATTAGGTACTAAGAACTCTCTTCTCAGGAAATCAGAATAAGGCATGGCAGTGATGCCAAAACTGCTATTTTACTTCGGGTCCACAGACCCCTTTTTTATTTCATTATTCATATGAGAGCATTGTATGGTACTATCGTGATGAGGCTTAATTGACAGATTTCCTCTCTGACTATTCAGTACGAATATCCAGTTTTAAGCTCATCTGTTAAGATACGTAGGAAAATTACTAGTCCTTGCCTGAGGTTTATGTGAGTGAGCAAACCGTGAGACACTGCTGGATGTGGGATGAGATTTTCTTGGAGGTAGCAAGTAACAGAGTAGGCAGCTGAACAAAAGTCACAGATGGTTAGCAGAACATGGAGCAATGAAGAAAAAACACCTAGGGTGGTTTGTTTACATGGGAGAAAACCAGGGTAAAGGAAAAGATGGATTAACATGAGCTAGGAAAACGGGGTGAAGAGGGCATATGAAAGTGCCATCCATGTGGAAACACTGGTGGTCAGCAAACTTGTTGGCTGCCTGATCACTGCAGTATGCTCTATATTCTTACTAAACTCTATTCCTAAACATTTTCTAGTTGGCAATAGTAGTGGGGGCATGCATCATATTTTCTGTGCATGTACGTGTGATGTCCTCCTAGCAAACTTAAAGCTGGACTATCTGGCAAATAGGAGGAAACTAGCAGTTGGAAAAGACCCAAGGTGTAAACCGGGTACTTGGTGAAGGGTCTAGGCCTGGGTGCAAAGTCTGGATGGTCTCTGGGTGCACAGCCTGGAGGTCCATGCTGCGGTTCAAAGAAGCTGGTTCAGGACGTTCGTGTGCATGTGAATAAAGGGGTCTACATGCATTCCCCTAATGAACTGCCACAGCGGCCAGAATCCCATCCTGACTGGTATGGCAGAACTGTTTCTGAGAGAACACGCAATGGGCAAGGCAAAAGTTAGACCCTATACAAACTTCAGGCCAGTCTTCAATGTGTTCTAAAGCTTAATAACACCTCATGGCAGTCTGAGGGGGATCTCTTCACACTCTCAGCCTTCTGAGCCAGTTGTTTCTGTAGCTCTGCCTAGAGCACAGAGTTCTTCAACAGAGTAGTGAAGAAGAATGCAGTCCTGAAAGTGCTTACCATTACAGTGTACACAGAATCCCACACTGAGTATTAGAAATAACTAGGAAAGGAACAGAGCACCAAATAAAACATATTTATACTTAAGAACATATCTACAATGAAATAACATCTTGGATACTGCATTGCAGAAGAAGTTGTAAATGTAAGGTTTCAAATATGACAAAAATAGTAAGCGAACATTCTATAATCTTGAATTAGAAAAATTATGGGAGGATGTAATAGAGGCCAGCCAAACTGCAGGTGACACAAGGACATGTTAAGGTTCATTGTCTATGCCAGTACAGGAAGGGTGATGTAGAATATGAAACTAGAGGATCACATTTTATTAATTTCTTAATGTTATAATGAAGATGCCTTGTTAATCCTGTGGCAAATTTCTTAGTGTCGCCATAACTACCAGAAAACATCTGGATGCTCTTCAATTCCTTTGGTAAATTTAGCCTTTTATTCTTCTGAATCAAAGAAAAATTTTGCCCTGTTCTGTGTGGGAAACCACAATTGCTATTAAGATCTGAAATACATATTTCTCAGGTACCAATGCCAGATTTCTGAATAGACATCCTATAAGAAACATCTTTCCTGTTACTTTGCCACTAAGCTGACTTTATGCCTTTCCTTGCCATAAATAAACAATCAACCTATGGCCAGCTTTGCTGGCATGACTCCATCCCAACGGAAAGCTCTTAGGGAGGTGTCATACACAGTTGAACAGACAAAATTGATTTTTTTTTTGCCTCTCATCTTATTGATTAATATAGACATATACTGCAGATATCTCATTGCATTTAAAACCCTGCCACTCTGCAGAGAATTTTGATGCTTAACAGCATTTTCTCCTAGTGAGCCTCAATGCAGCAAATAAAAATAGTGGGTTCTCCCTCCTCCCCTAAGATAAATGTTTGAATCCCAAATGACTGCGTACATCGAAGTTGTCATAAATCAATACAGCTACTATGACTGATCTATTTATTGTTTTGATATTTCTCTTAAAAGGAAAGAGCAATTTCTCTATGTTTGCCCAGCTGCACTAACTATATTAAGGGGATGAAACAGAACTAATCAATAAGATAGGGCAACACTGTAAAAAATCCTACACTTGAGCTCCTTTATTATTCCAAATTATCTGTGTCTTAATCTTTTAAACGATTGGGAGACCAAGAGTAAAAATGTTTGTCCAGTGTAGAGAAGGTCAAAGTAATATAAAAACCTAATGTTCATCACACAAGGCCACTTGCCTGATATGTTGTAATTGTCATAAATATTAATAACAACACACAGTGTTGGCAGAAAGATCTGTTCCCACTAAAACTTTCACAGCAAGAAAAAAATGTTTTAGTTGAGGGTGAAAAATTTTTAAATGGAACAGTTTTCACTAAAGATGCTGCCTGGCTGCACATCGGCTTGCAGGCCAGTGTCCAGGGAACCATTCCATTAATTCTTCCTCAAAAAAAATTTATTTTCTAAAATGAATATCTTCCAACAGAAGGAAATTCATCCAATCAGTTCCAGTTTCATCTAAGAGAGATTTATGAATATGAATTAACTATATTTCCCCATAAGACTGCTGAATGTCATAAAAACAGACTGGGGAATGTAGGGACTTATGGGGATGTTTTGAGATCAGTTCTCTGTAACTGTATTAGTGGAACTTGGAGTCCTCCCCGGTTCCCTGTACACTAAATGAGGAGATGTTTTCATGCAAATCCTGAACTTTATGCACACCCACTTAACTCAGCTCCTCTGCTTACTGGAAAAACAAATGTTGGTGAAATTCTGCTGTCACTAACCTGGCTATAGTTCTGGGATGTTAACACTGATTTTATTGCAGCGCTGCCACTTCCATACAGGCATAAGCAAGAATGTGGGGAGCCACTAGCATAGATAGGAAAAAAAATTAGGCTCTATCCTATGCTGTTGTACCCATGGTTTATTGCTATCAAAATAAAATCGATTTCAGATTTTCTGAATGCCAAACTGTAAAGAAAAAAAAATTAAAAAAAATCTTTAAACATTATACCTTCCAATGAAGACATTAAGATTATTATTAATACTTCTGTCTGCCAAGCAAATAGGGTGTGATCCAAGGTCTGCTAAAGTCACAAAGCATCTTTTCAACAATGTGGTTTAGAGGAGGCTGTTCCAATTTTGCTTCCCTTTGGCTAAGCGTACAGCAGCAAATGAACAACTATTAGTACTGTACTGACATCAGTGGACAGTGCTATACAGAAATCAACATGTTCTGGCAGGACAGGACTAGGTGGTAATTAAGTTGGTATTTTTATTCCTATTAAACAAAGTAAGCCATTCCAGTTTGGCTCCACTCAAAACATGGGGGAGAAAAATTAGTATTTGTCAAACGGAATAGGATGGCATCGATGGGGGAAATTGTATTTATGTTTTCAATAGAAAACAAAAGAGAGGAGGCAGAAAAACTGCAGCAATCACTATTCTAAAAATAGATAGGGTAATGTCTGCTTTCTTAAAATGCTGGTTACAGTTGTCACATATTTTTTCAAAGAAAAAAATAGGAAAAATCTAACACTAAATACGACATTATTCAACACTGTTGTGCTGCGCTAGTTACTGGATCCTATCTGTTAGGAGGGGAAACTAGTTCACAGGCACTTAATATTGATGGCATGAAGTAATCAAAAGAGGTCTCCAAAGGTATGTCAACTTGGTTTCACTTCAGTAAAAGGAAAATTTGAGACACATTTTTTGTTCTCATTGTTTGCCACAAGCGCTAATCAGAAAATTAACAGTTAATAATATAAATAATGATTATTAACTCGGTAACATTATGTTCCTCTCCTGCCACAGAAAGAATACCAAAAGGCTTTGCTAATACTTATATCAGCGTAGCAACATATAAATATAGATTAAAAAAATCATCTATATTTTCTTCTGGAAAAGCAAGTTAGGCAACGTGTTCTTCCAAAAGCGAGTCGAACAAATGGAACTGGAACAAGTCTGCTCTCTTGGTGATGTTCACTAAAACCAAGGAATAGAAATATTCATTTTGATTATTTCAAACATGTTTTTTTCTCTTTCTCTCTGGAAACATAACAGCCATTAAATTCAACCCACCCCTTGCACTGACTGTATTGCTTAAATTCCTTTATTTGTTTATTTTTCTCCAAATATTGGTGTGCTTGGTGTTAGTTTTCTACAAATCTGTAGAGGAGTTTTTAGTCATGAACAAATTATTGTGCCTGTGCTTTAGAGGAGTTTGTTCAGCCTTGTCACATGTACCAGCCCGCAATTTCTTGACAGAAATATGACACAGAGAAGTTTCATTAAAACACCAGTCACTTAAATGTAAAAATACGTGAAGCACATTTCTTATTTTTCTCTTTCCTTTGATAAGAAGGAATGTCACTAAATTAAAAAGAAAGAGACTCTGGCAAGGAAAGAATATGAAATACTTCCATACCTCTATTACACTTCTTACTACAAAGCTTTTCCTTCCTTCTTTCCTACAGAAAGGCTAGAATATCTAATGAAGGACTGGGAATCTGAAAGACCAGTTACAAAATAAACACACCAGGTTGGCTAAAATTCCTACTTGTGATTTCCTTTAGTGTAAATGGCTCAGTAGAACTGAAAATCCACTTATGAAAATCCATTTATGAAAGCTGTTCTTTGACATGTAGTAAAAATGACTGCAGTCATGGCATGATGGTGTGCTTCTGGATACTGCCTGAAGGAACGAGGGACACAACAGTGTTCATGTGTCTCCTCAGGCACTTTCTCCTGTTCTGCTGCTATCCTGGATGCATGATGCAGCCTGGAAATCTACATGGAGTAGTGAAAAAGAGGACTGGGATGCCATGCTTGGCAGAGATAACTTCCAAGGGACAAAGCAGTGGCAGAAGACTCGCCAGCTGTGCCTGCTGAGCTCAGTGCGCAGTCACACAACCTGTTTAAGCCAAGTGAAAGAGTAACCTATTCTCCCCCACACCACTAAGGACAAAATATCATCCTGCTCCATGCCAGCACTGGTGCTCAGGGAGTATAGAGACAGCTGCAGGGAGGATGGACCTGGTTGGAAACAGAATCGCTTTTTCAATCAGGTTCATTTTCAGCAGGGTGTGACCGACTGCAGAGCAGCTGGAGAGATGAGGGGAATGAGAGGACTGCCTTACAAAAAGCAGCTTGCATGAGGATGGTTTTTACAGGTACTCAAACCAGTGCTGCCATCTGCTTCAGGATTTTAAGTGGCGCCCACCATCCCAGGTGTTTGCAGGAAAAGATGACTGCAGGGCAGTATGAAAATGGCACCAGGGCACTGTGAAAACAGCACCAAGAACAAAGTTCTGCCCAATTTCTGCTTCTCAGTTGGGCTCCTTTCCTGCATCTGCTGTTGTTCTTAGACTTTTGTTATTTTACAGTAACCACTGTGTGCTTCAAAAGCACTTGGGAAGTTTTGAATGCCTCCACAGAATAAATGAAAAAGAAAACACAACAGTAAAATGACACCTTGATATGCCGAAATATATAGGCTTTTCAATGAACGTGTGATATAAAAATTAATTGTTCCTAAACAAAAAAGGTGCCCATAAATCAATCTTGTTTTAAAAAGTAAATGCTTTCTAGTCCTTTGTATTTTATGGAGAAGCAGGAAAGTGTAACAATAAATGCTAATCAGGAAGGGTGTAGTGCGTTGTACCACCTTCTGTTCATTTCCAGCTCCCTGACACTGTGTGCCTAGGAAAACAGTAAGCAGGTTGTAATAGCAGATTAATGGGTTCTTCTGGCTGATTAGAAATTCTGAAATATAGGGGAAGAATGGGGGAATCACAATCCTTTGCACACTGAAGAACAAAACAATGATTCATGGGGACAGAGGCCACTAAAGACATATTTATTCACAATATTTTTGTTCAGTTAAAGATGGATATTTATTATGATTGTAATTTACAATAAATCTAAGGGTTTCTGAAGTGTGGCTGCTTTGTAGAGCTTCGTGTTTGAAAGAATGTGATTTCTCAGATAAATACTGTCATTATGCAATTATTTATCCCTTTACCATTAGGGCATCCTCTCTGATTAGTAGTTTTACAGATTTGTTTACAAAAGAGATTGCACTGCGTTATGCATGTTCTTGACAAGCAGATAAAATACCCTTGTTTGAATTCAGCTTAGATGTTTCACACTTAGCTAGCCAGTTTGTATAAATCACTTGCTCACATTCTCCCTGAACTCTTAGATGACTCAAGAAAAAATCATGGGTCTTTGTAAGCTTTGAATTTCTTTCCTTTCTCTTAAAAGTGGACAGCATTTTGTGTGGATATCTCCAATCCTATCTTACCCAAAACACTGCTTGATAGCACGGGAAATAAGATCATGACAGTCTGAAATGCGCCTTGTCTCCTCCTATTGCTTTCCTGCAGTAAGCAGCAGATTGTGCAAGCACAGTTTAGGGGCAAGAAAATAAGCCTCTGCTGGCAGCTGCATTTTTTCCTCATGGGTCACACACTGAAAAAATTCCCAGATATCACTGGAAGGTTTACAATGCATTTAATTTTGTTAGAAAATTAACAGTAATTTCCCTGATGTCCCATATTCCCCTAAATATCATGCACAAATTGGATGTAGTCACCAGAAAGACATTTTATTTACCAAGAGTTTAACTGAGTTAGAAGCAAGAGAATAAACAGACACTTTTTTATTCCAGATAGTGAAGAAGTATAAGAGACCACATATACAAGCGACTGAATTTCTAGGTTAATATGCTTGTTTTCATACCAAATTGTCACAAAAGACAGATGTCTGCCACCCCTTCAGCCTTCTATAAAAGGCCTCTCTACCGTGCACTCCGAGGCATGTGGATGACGAATCTTTTTCTATTGCAGCCAAACCAGGAGAAAAGTACATCCAAGAGAGAGAGGACCACCCAAAGTGCCTCACATAAGCTCCATCTCCCTGCAAAGAGTCATTCCACTGTTACTATTGTCAGCAGAGGAGCCAGGACTACTGGAAAATGGAGCAGACTGCATGCATCAGACTGGGAAGGAGAACATGGAGTAGGGCTGCTTTATGGGGATAAATGTCTTGCAGCTGTTAAGTAAGGCACCTCTCTAGTCAGAGCTGATGAATCCTGCAGCACAGAGCTGTAGATAAGAGGGCTTCACCCAAGTAATGATCCATCTGTCTTTTTATAACAGTTGTAAAAAACTTTACGCCTTTGTTCAAGTCCTTTTCTCATTTTGTGTTTCATGCTCTCTCTACTGCACTATTAATCGCACATGGCAAGAGGTGCTTCTTCCCCCTGCCATCATTTGTTTTAAAGAACAAGATCAAAGAATTCTAATTGCAAAGACTGCTCTGATTCATCTATTACTTAATGTTAAAATGCATAGCGAAGGGTGGTAAAAGAATTTCATCTTTATATTGACTTTGGTGAGACCTATTTTTGTCATTTAGATTAGTAAGGATTTGTCCATTTATGCTATTTCTATAGAGAAGATTGGAGTTTTACCCATGTGGATATATATGCACTTGTATTTTGCAGGACTGTGCTTTACTCATGCATGACTATATACATCATGTATGTGAGCACGCACGTGTGCATCTGCCAGAATGCACTCAAATTTCATAATTCACAGTGCAAGTAAACAGACACACAGACACACAGATGCATATCTGGCTGCAAACACCAGGATTTTTTTCTAGTTGCTTGTACCAAGTTATGGCAAATAGACTCAAAATCTGCAGTAGATTCATGAATTTTAGCAGAAACTTCCAGCCCTGTAAAAATAGTCTTCAAAAGCCGCTTGTTGATTTGTTCTTTTTTTTTCTCTTGGATCTATTCCACAAAGGAAATCTAATGAAATTTATTCTTCCATTCTTTTGTTAAACTTGTAATAGATACTGGATGGCTTCAGGGATTAAGGGCAGGATAAGACAGTTTCATTCACGTGAAATATTATTGGCATATCTGTCCATCATATTTGAAAAATCATGGCAGTTGGGTGAAGTTCCTGAAGACTGGAAAAAGGGAAATATAACCCCCATTTTCAAGAAGGGGAAAATGGATGACCCAGGGAATTACAGACCACTCAGTCTCACCTCTGTGCCTGGCAAAATCTTGGAGCAGATTCTCCTGGAAGGCATGCTAAGGCACATGAAAATCAACAAGGTGCTTGGTGACAGCCAGCATGGATTCACTAAGGGGAAATCCTGCCTGACCAATATGGTGGCCTTCTATGATGGGGCTACAGAACTGATGGACAGGGGTAGAGCAGCTGATGTCATCTACCTGGGCTTGTGCAAAGCGTTTGACACTGTCCCACACGACATCCTTGTCTCTAAATTGGAGAGACATCAGTTTGATGGAATGACCACTCAGTGGATAAAGAACTGGCTGGATGGCTGCTCACAAAGAGTTGTGGTCAATGGCTCAATGTCCAGCTGGAGACCAGTAACGAGTGGTGTCCCTCAGGGATCGGTGTTGGGACCGGTCTTGTTTAATATCTTTGTTAGTGACATGGACAGTGGGATTGAGTGCGCCCTCAGCAAGTTTGCTGTGTGCTTGGGTTGATATGCTGGAGGGAAGGAATGCCATCCAGAGGAACCTGACATGCTTGTGAGGTTGGATGCCAACCTCATGAAGTTTAACCATGCCAAGTGCAAGGTCCTACACCTGGGTCGGAGCAATCCCAGGCACAGCTACAGGTTGGGCAGAGAAGAGATTCAGAGCAGCCCTGTGGAGAAGGACTTGGGGGTGTTGGTCGATGAGAAAATGAACATGAGCCGGCTTCAGTGTGCGCTTGCAGCCCAGAAAGCCAACCGTATCCTGGGCTGCATCAAAAGGAGTGTGACCAGCAGGTCGAAGGAGGTGATCCTGCCCCTCTACTCTGCTCTCGTGAGACCTCACCTGGAGTACTGTGTGCAGTTCTGGTGTCTTCAACATAAAAAGGACATGGAACTGTTGGAACAAGTCCAGAGGGTCTTGGGCCACGAGGGCCACCGGGGTGATCAGGGGGCTGGAGCACCTCCTGTCTGAAGACAGGCTGAGGAAGTTGGGGCTGTTCAGCCTGGAGAAGAGAAGGCTGCGTGGAGACCTCATAGCAGCCTTCCAGTATCTGAAGGGGGCCTATAAGGATGCTGGGGAGGGACTCTTCATTAGGGACTGTAGTGATAGGACAAGGGGTAACGGGTTCAAACTTAAACAGGGGAAGTTTAGATTGGATATAAGGAGGAAATTCTTTCCTGTAAGGGTGGTGAGGTACTGGAATAGGTTGCCCAGGGAGACTGTGAATGCTCCATCTCTGGTGGTGTTCAAGGCCAGGTTGGACGAAGCCTTGGGTGACATGGTTTAGTGTGAGGTGACCCTGCCCATGGCAGGGGGGTTGGAACTAGATGGTCTTAAGGTCCTTTCCAACCCTAACTATTCTATGATTCTATGAGTCTGTGATATTCTGTGCTGGTGCAGGGCATGATTATTTATGCTGCTTAAAACTGACCTGCACAGGAGTCCAGCAAAGAAACTGGGCAGAGTGTTGAGCAAAAGACAATGTTCCTGTCCCTGGAAAATTCAATAATTTTGCAATGCATTTTTGGCTTGTACATTATTATGATTTACAATAACTGCCCACAGAAAGGGGAAAAACACTATGGAAAATGAGATAAATGATTTAATGGTTTCAGCTTTATAATTTGTAAAATGGAGCAATTATCTGCTCCAGTTCCCGGGGGCTCCACATGCTATGGGATCGGGAAGTGGGAGATCTCTCTAGCTGGCTGGAGGAACATCCCCTGCCTAATGAGGGAGAATCTGTAATATCTTGCCAGCCACCATTTCAGAGCTTGGAGATCCTGAGGTGTCTGGTCCCGAGTACAGAGCAGGAGCTGCAGAAGTGTGGGGATCTCCACGTGTGTATTTTGCATGTCAGGGCTGAGGCAAATAAGCCATATGAAATTAGTGTGCAGGCTGGCAAACATGCACGTGTATATGTACATGCATATGTATGTGTGTATGAACACAGTCCTGCACACATAAAGGAGAACCCCACAGGATAAAATATATATGCATCTACAACTAAGCAGGGAAAACCTAAAAATGGAGATGAAATGATGTGAAACATCTGATTAAATGTTTTTGGTGGATTTTTTCTTTTTTTTTTTTTTTTGACAAACTTATGTTTTTCATAGAAGCCCATTTTGTCAGCAATTTTGTGATGCAGTCTAGCTGGGAGCCGATCAACAAACTGCTGCCCAGTGCACAGCTCTCAAAAAGGCCATGTCCAAAAGTGCTTAAAAATCAAGCCATTCATTTAGTCCTTATGGATGTTAATCAGCAAGCACACTGGCAAGGAAGTAAGAAGTCCTCACCTAACTTCTGTTCACAGAGGTTTTCAGGATGCAGAGTTCTGCATCTTTCCCCCTTCAGAGGCTTTTCAATGAAAAAAAGCCCTGTAATGTTAAATGGTGAGTTGAGCAATGACAGCCCTTGCGGCTGAGCTCTGGTGCGTACCACTGCCTGCAGAACCTTGGATATGAGTGTGCATTTGTCTCCAACAAGGCTGCAGAGGGAAAGCAGTGGTTGTTTTATTTGATGGCAAAATATCAGAACCCTAACCATACAATATGACCTTGATTCAAAACTAGTTACCCACCTGGTGTATTGGAATAATTCCAGAAATGATGCCATAATTTTTTAGAAAAGTTGGGGACAAAATGTAATGCATCAGTTTTGCCTATAATAAGCAATTTAGGGCCCTGGCAGGGCTCATACAGAATAGCTTCAAGCACTGATGTACTGCTTGCGTATTATCCCTACTGATTACTGAACACTGCATCTGGATAAGTACTTTCCCTCTGATTGAAGATCCACTTTGATAAAAGTGAATTAAATGACCACTCATCAGGGCTGTGAGTGGCTGGCTACCATTGGTCTCCCATAGGACTGGCATAGCGAGACCCCATTCCTTTCCCTGGCTGGTGCACAGGAACTGCTTGGATTTCTTACACTCAGGTTGTGACCTCCTGGGGCCCAGCAGCTCCAGCACACTGTCAAACATCACCAGAGCAGCTCTTACCTGACCCAAGGCTCTGCAGTGCTGCAGCTTCACAGCAGCCCCGGGGTGATCACCCACTTGTAGCGCAGAGGGCTTAGGGGAAACTCAACAAGTCCCATGCTGATAGCTGATATGTGGTGCCTCTCTGCAAGCCCTTGCTCAGTCCAAACCTTTTATACCTCTTCCTCCTCCTTCTCTTCTCAACTCTGGCTTTCTTTTCTGCTTTGATTTATCCTGCTTAAACTTGGGCACTGACCTGAAGTACCGGGGTTTGAAGCCAGACTAAGTCAGCATCTGCGTTAGAACATCACTAGCACCAATGACTGCACGGGGTTATTTTCCTTTTATTTTAACGCTAATCATTTAGCACTCATTCCTGGCTGTACAAATAAACCAAGTGTTATGCCTATTTGAGCCATGTTAGCTAGAGAGAAGTACGGTTAGAGCTCTGTGAGACTAGGCTGCTCAGCAAGGCAGTGGCAAGCAGAAAGTCAGCTGCCTTCTTGATGTTTCCTGTTAAAACACATCTTTACTCACTGCCTAATCTGTTCTGCAAATTGTCAAGTGAGACCCCAGTTTGAAAATAAAATGTGCTCTCCTTCTTTCATCAGGTTAATTCACCTTCAAAAAAATTCTTTTTTACTTTCTTTCAGAATGTGCAGCTGTTTCTATAGAAGCACTGCAGCCTCTGGGTTTCTCATAATTTCAGGTTAAACTGTTTTTCCTTTCTTTTTCTCTCCTTCTGTGATCCATTCATTAAACAGAGGCGAGGCAGAGAATAAAGAAAGAAAAAGTGCTGCAAACTGATTTGTCACATACCACCTTGCTTTACTGCTGTAGATTCAGCTGCCTCCTGAAACCTTTTGAAGAAGGACAAGGCATTCTTTCCACAGGAAAACTGAAAGAAGTCCACCATGAGTCTAGCTCCCTCAGTATTTCAGGGATTTTTGTCAACAACAAAAAGCTCACCAGTAAAACACCGAGGGCAATTAGTATCCAGATGAAGACAGTGGACATCTTGCTGATTCTCCCAGCCAGAACAATCAGCTTCAATGTTGCAGAGGCTGTAGTGCCTCTTTTGCTGTCACTGTTGGCCATATCAGAGCCCTTCCTTTTCGTAGCTTTTGATAGCAATGGTGTCATAGACAAGCATTGACAGATCTTCTTGGTCCAAAGGTTGTTTGCTTTCTAACAACTGGGTCATTGATACAACCATAGAAGGATTGTTGTCCCAACCTTCCAGTGCACTCACTGTCAGTTGTTTGCTTTGACTTAATGACTGAACTGCTTTGTTCCATTGCACTGGGTCACATTCTTTCTTGATTTGTTCGGGAGAGTTGTTCTTCACCCAGTCCATGAGACCCATGGTGTCTAGTGCTTGAGAAAGAAACTGAACTCCCGTTCCAGTGTTTCCCATTTTTGACATCAGCATTTCTGCTCCTTCTGCCCAGGTCTCTGAATAAGAGCAGTGTTGTCCTTGTCCCATGATGCTCAGAAACCAGGTATTGCTGCTCCCAGGGCTGAACTGTCCCCACAAATGAAATTCTGTGTTTTGTCTCTTCTGCCTTTTTTTTTTGGTGTTGTCCCCAGCCAGAGGACAAACATCATATACAATTATCCTTAAAAGAATAAAATTGGTCTTTCTTGGAAATGGTACTACAACAATTGTTTCTGAAGGAGAATATCAGGAGAGGCTTTGATTAGAAAAAATGGAGGGAATGTAAGGGAATATAGTGCAAGGATGCTTCCTTTCAAAATGGGTGTACTGCAAAATTTAGGAGGAAATTTATAGAAAACCAAAACATTAATACTACACAGCAGCCCTTTGAAGAGTCTTAAATTCAGTCTACACTGAAATGTAGAGAAAAGGGATAGTTGCAGCTATCCAAGCTGCAGGGCTTTATCCAAGGTACCCAAGAACAAATCTCTAGAATGTGCATCTGTGCCTTGTTATTCATTTTAGTTACTGTAAAATGCGCATGGAAATTGTTCCATTATTGACTGAAGGTAATTTTGTTTGATCAAACACTACATGCAATTTTGATACTCTTTTCCTTAGACATTTAAGTAAAGGCATCTGAAAAAAAATTACAGAAGATTATATTCTATGAAAAAAAAAAAGAAAGAAAAGGATACAGAGAAGTCCAATTTCTTCAGCTGTTTTCAAGATTTGAAAACTCAATCACAACAATTCTAGTTTTGAACATGTAAATGAAATAGCACCCTAAATTCAGTATCCGGCTTGCACAGAAAGCCTAGCTGTCCAGTGAAACAGTTCATCTACTGTGGGTGCATTTGCACTAGTATTTTAGCCCAGATCAAGATCACTTCTTAAGTGCATTCCTGCATTCCTTGCCTGCCCTCATTTAGTGTGCTTTGGTTCACTTTGCAGTGTGGGCTCGAGGTACAAAAACTGGATCCCTTCCCTGCATGGGAAGATGTACTTCACACTCACATCCATTTCATTCCCAAGTGTTGCTGGGTATCAGTGCTCAAGATCAAGGGAGAGTTCTGAAATGCATATGCTGCAGACACCAGGTCCTCACCATCAATCGGTTTGCTTTGCAGATCTTCCCCTGTGGGTCCACGCTTCTGGCTAATGTACATACAATTTCTTTAGTCAGTGGGGAGAGGTGGCAGCAGAGGCCTCCAGGAGATCCTGGTTTGCCTAAACCCAAGCACCATAACCAGTCTGGCGAGATTTCTCCTGAGAGGTTTTTCAGAGCCACCTTCTCCACTGTCTAGATAAAGGAATATAGTATTTATAAACCTAAAGTTTGGGTGCAAGTTGTAATGAAGTAGAGCTCAGCTTCCTTGATGGCTGAGTGCTGGCAGCCCTGCTTTTGAACTCTCTTTAACCAATTAATTATTTTGAGCAGACATGTAGACTGATAATTTTCTTAAAAATATTAATATGTTTATTGGCTCCCTAACTTTTACGCGTACAACAGACCGATATTAATACCAAAGTTGTTCTCTCTAAAGGAACTCCCTTTAGCAGGTATCAATGCTCATAAAATTAAACTCTTTAGAAAGGATTTCAGACCTGACTTTTGATTTATACTTACATTTTACACAAAAAGTTTTAAATCTCTTGCATTTTTAAAGTAGCCCTCAGACACTCTTTCTATTTCTGTAGTGTCCTACTTCTCTCTCTCTAGGTCTCTCTCTTTTTTATATGTACATATAAATATTTTATAGAAAACAGATGGTCTGGTAAAGTTGCTATCCACTAAAAAGACAGAAGATGAAACAGAATGGATCATATTATTCCCTAACTTATGCTCATAAAATAACTCTATTAACATCAAAGTGGGTATTCAAAGCTGTAGGACTTACCTCTGTGCATTGAAGTGAGTTACCTACATGGAGCCCAAAACATAATTATTGTTCTAGGATGATAAGTGTACTTAACCAGAGAAGCCTTGCAAGCAGAAAACAGCGTGTAACCACATGGTGTTTATACATGATTAAACAGGATGAATATCCATTGAAA
Source organism: Pezoporus wallicus (assembly GCF_028554395.1). Taxonomy (NCBI): domain Eukaryota; kingdom Metazoa; phylum Chordata; class Aves; order Psittaciformes; family Psittacidae; genus Pezoporus; species Pezoporus wallicus. The sequence continues at coordinate 1,382,488 of NW_026636656.1, forward strand.
GGGACATTATCTTTCTCTTCCTCAGCCTGTTCATCAAGAGATGGTGACCTTCCATATTGCATATTAAAAGGCCTTTCAAGTTAGTGAATCCTGGGAGTGCAGATTTGTGTTGCTCCTACTTCTATCACAGAATGATGCAAGCCAACTTCTAAGCTCTGGCATTTCAGTAAAAAATGGTCTAAGGTAATAAATGATCAAACACCTGTTTCTTTTCTTTATAAACAGTAAGTGTATCTCTTGCTTGTAATCTGAGGAGCTACCCTGAGGGCAGTTCAGCCTTTCTTTCCCTTGTGCAATACCAAGTGGTTCCTCTGAAGAACTGGAGAAGTTTGACAAGTCACTGCAAGAGAGGTGTCTAAAAGGGCACATAACAAGAATTCATCACTTTAACTACATCATCGTTCAATTACAAGGGCATGTAGTGACAGAACAAGAGGAAATGGCCTTAAACTGAAAGAAGGTAGATTTAGATATTAGGAAGAAATTCTTTACCATGAGGGTGGTGAAGCGCTGGCACAGGTTGCCCCAAGAAGATGTGGATGCCCCATCCCTGGCACTGTTCAAGGCCATGTTGGACGTGGCTTTGAGCAACCTGGTCAAGTGGAAGGTGCTGCTGCCCATGGCAGGAGGGTTGGAACTGGATGAGCTTTAAGGTCCCTTCCAACCCAAACCATTCCGTGATTCTATGATTCCACAATTCTACGAGTCTAACAAATTAAATTGGTATTTACTCCATATTCAACCCAAACGTTACTGAAAATTGAGTTTTCCATCAACTGACCGCAGAAGTCCACCAGAAACATGAGCTAATTCAGTGAAAGGATGACTATTGTTTTAAACAAAAAAGCTTCTCACCATACCCTTATTTCAGCACAGCCTTTTCAAATGGAGTATTTTGAATATTTTAGTATAACATTAGAAATTGAACAGAACCCTTTTTAGCCCTTTTAAACTTTTGGGTGAAACAAGTTTTTTTAGCTCTTGTGGGCTTTTTATACTGAAGTTGGTTTTCTCTTTTAATAGGGAAAAAAGTATGGGATGCTACTATTCTAACTCCTCCTAAAATTAGTGAACTAATGTTGTACATGTGTTTTCTGAGCTACCAATTGAGCTGGCAGTCTTACATTGCCCACACTCTTTGATTGTTTGCTCAATATGCATCAAGACCCAGTTCAGATTTTTAAAGTATACACGGTAGCACATTCAGTTTTGATTCAGACATGCTGTTGATGATTTACAACACTACTGACCACACACATATTAAAGACCTGAGACCACAGTTTAATCTGTCTGCATCACAGTGTTAGTCAGAGGGACTTTTCTAATTTAAGATTCCAACCTTTAAAATAGGTAGTTATATGTTATTATGTTCATATGTTATTGCATGATCAAAAAAATATCTTTTGATAAAAAGTAACCTGAAAGTACTTTAAATTTACCTTTTAAATGCAAAAAAATTTAAAAAAGTAGTGTTTGCAATGTTTTGAATCTATGATTCATTTCACACTAAGTATTTGAATGCATTGGACTAGTGCTCCTCAGGCTTTTACAAGCTAGGAGTGCATAAAACTTTTAAATCAGGGCAATTTCTCTGAAAAAAAATGGATTTTTGTGTAATTTAAAAATGCTTTACATGCTCTCCCAGGACAAAACTGCTGCAAAAAAGTTCTGTTGCTAATCTTAGTGTCAATGCCAACATATTTAGAGACTCACAACACTGACTTCTGGGAGGGAGATTGTAAATGCTGATATATATATATTGGATGATGTGATGGGAACTAGTGATGTGCGTGTGCATGTGCAACACCGGGTCTGGAAACTTATTTTATTTTAGTTGGAATGCAGGAAAATAAATAGTGAGAAATTCTGCTGGTTCCTGTTATAATTTAAATTGAGGTCTAAACTAAACTTTGCCATATGAAAGAGGTTTTTGAAGGATGAATGGAGTAGTCATTCCTCTACAAAAAAGAGAGTAATCTGAAAAAAGCTGGCCTATCCAACCAAAGGAATCTGCCTGCAGTAGAGATATTTTTCTGTCTTTAAAATGGTGCTGTTAAAAGCTCTCCTGCATACCCTTATTTGAACCACTTGGCTCTACTTCCTCTCTGTGTATTCACTCATAAGTAAAAATAGTAATTTTTGTAAGCCCGCAATCATGTTTTTCTACTGAAATATTTGCATGCAAATATTTCTGACTCTTTAATTTTGAGACACACTTTTAAAAGTTCTTTTTAATGAAAAGGAGCTACCAAGGACTTCTTATTAGAACCAGCACTTCATGAAAAGGACAGGCCAACTTTACTTGAAAAAGTCATGCTGAATTAATAATAATAAATAGCTTCACTTTGTTTGGCATAGAGGATTTCTTATAAAGTGTCACAATGACAAGCAGCATAGTGGGAGACCACCAAGAGAAGACACAAGGTTTTGAACTAATATCAGGAACAAGCTATAAAGCAGGTGAAGCAAAGGGCTGTTCTGCTTGGCTGGAGAGGAAAAGAAGAAAGTTCTTGTAACCATTCTGGGAAGATAGTATGAAAAAAGTTTATTAATATTGGGTATGAGCAAGTTAGCAGTTAAGAGAGCTGGGATGGGATTTGCAAAGGTCTGAAAACAATTCTGAAGAGAGATATGGTGGGAATTACTTTGGACTCCCAACGTAAAAAGTGAGAAGCAGTAAAGTGAGAACAGAAAAACAGTGTTCAGGGGTGAGCACTTCAACCTGTGCTCTAGCCTGCTATACAAAAAAGCAGCTGCAACTGCAGATACACTCCCAGAATGAAATCCACCTCTGCTGAAACAAATAGCTAAACTACTGTTGGTTTCAAGAAAGCTGGTGCTTCAATTCTGGATAATATGTATATGCAGTAATAAGAAGCAATATATCACAATTAACCACATAGGACTATTATTATTTATTTTGTGAACGAGAGTTGCATGCCAGACAATCTGAGGAAACTTGTAAAATATACATATATAAAAATAAGTAAACAAAAATGTTCTTTATCCTGTAGCCTCTATTTGTTTTATGAAATAAAAACCTACTAGTTAAAATAGTGAAATAAAATCATACAATATATACTGTGTTTATCTTGCAGTTTAATTATCGCAAACTATTATAAAAACCTTCACTACAAACATACATAACAGTATGCATTTTATAAGAGTAAGATAAGCAAAAGCCAAAGAGAAATAATGACACTTAGTACAGCTTTTTAATTATCAAATATCTTTTAAACTGACCTTTTTTCTTTTAATAGAAAGTTTATAATATAAACAAATAAAAAAGTAACATACAAAATGTACTGCATCTAATACATCTAAAATATACTGACACTATTGTTTCCTTCCACAGTCCTATTCCTATGATTTAAAAAAGAACCCAAATAAACATTTTAGGAGAAAAGGATGAATGCTATAGACTCATATATATTAAAATAATAATACTTTCATATATTGTCTTCCAGTCGTGGGCTTAAAAGCTTTTTGAAAATATTCTCTTTTAATGGCAAAACTGAAACAGAGATTTTCTATTTCACTTCTCTTAAAAACTGGCTTTTGAAAATCTTCTTTCCCTGTCTCTTAAATTATGAAGTAAAACATACACATTTAGAAAGTCTCAGTCTGCCCACTCAATTCATGTTGAAGCTACCTGCCTAAATGATTAGCTACTTCATATTTAACTGGAAGATAACTGTTACATTCAGAGGAGACTGATGCTAATTGTAGAAGACAAGAAAGCAAATTAGATTTAAATAGGACCTAGGTATTTTAAAGTTAAATGTCCAGTAAATGTCATAGATAGATAGACTGGCTAAACTAAACCTGGCTGAGAGCTGGGTTTGTTCAGCCTGGAGAAAAGAAGACTCAGGGGAGATCTTGTCGCCATGTTCCAGTATTTAAAGGGTGGCTACAAAGAAGATGGTGACTCCCTTTTCACTATTAGTTACATGGAAAAGACAAGGCTTGAGGGGTAAAAGTTACTCCTGGGGAGATTCTGACTGGACACAAGAAGACAAATTTTCACAATGGAACAATCAGCCATTGGAATAATCTCCCCTTGGAATTGGATTCCCCAGTGTTGGATAATTTGAAGATTTGGCTGGACAGGGTTCTGGGACGTCTAGTCTAGGTCCTGCTTTGACTAGAAAGGTTGGACCAGATGATCGTTGAGTCCTTTCCAACCCGGTATTCTATGATTCTATGAAAGCTTTACGTAAGGTAAAGGTATATTTTCTTTGAGGACATCGTAACTCACATTCTAACATCAGTGTGCTTGGCTACCTCAGAAACTTCCTCTTTCAATTTTTTCCTGCACATGTCACGTTAAATGGCAGACAAAATATGAGCATCTTAAAAAATGTTATTAGATTCTCTCCTTATTGTTACACAGCTTGCTTTCCTACAGAAGCACTTGAGATAATTCGGACGCACAAACTCCTCATAAACTTTTTCCTTCTATGCAAATGCTTTAACTTTAGTGTAAAGACAGTCTTACACTGGTAAGGTTTTAAAAAATAATATATTTTCTTCAGTTGGGGAATGCAGAAGTGCACTAATCTTTCTTCCTTGGCTGTAAATCAGATGTGTTTTCTTAGAGCATTTTAATTTTTTACAATGCCCCTCCCCCAAAAAAACCCCTGAACTAACCAACCAACCAAAAAACACCCCCCCGAAAAATACCCCCCACAACAACCAAAAGCCATAATGTTGCCAGTATTTGAAAGAAAACCAAATGCTTTGATATATAGTAAAATCGATGAACTAAAATAACAAAGAACAAGATCTGCAAAAGGAAATGACATATAAATTTCATAATGCAAGATCCATAACTCTTTACTTAGTGCCTTTCCTCACTTCTCAGCCCAGATCCTGTCTAATGTGTTTAAATTTATACTGACTATCACAGTATGGTCTTGTATATAAAGACACTGCCAAATATGAAAAAAAAAAAAGAAAAACAAAAATAAAACCCCCTGTTTAACTTACATAGGAATATGAAAAAAGAAAAAGACTTTCACTCCTGGTGCCAATGAAAATGAAGGTCACATAGTTTTGTTTAGAGGGAGATAGATGTAGGGCACCCTTACATGCCTGATGTCAGCAGACCCAACCTTCCTGTGCCAGATCTAAAATGAAGACAGGGTACATGCAGCTCCTGGATGGGTGAGCACTCCTATGGGTCTGCACCCATCAGGGTAATCATGACTGTACATGGCCTCTTGTTGCATAGGTTCTGTTCAGCCAAAGCATTTCACAGTTGTGTAGTGCTCCCTTACTGAGGTGTGTGCTTGTACCTCCTGGCTCCTTTCCAGAGACATATGGCTTTAAAAAATACCTCTAATTCTTATGATTGAAAAGTAACCCTGGCCTGAAACCAAAATGTTTCTCAGGTTCTATATCTTCCTTCTGTAATTTTGAGACTGCCTCACACTTGCATTTGGCCCTCCTGTGCTCCCTGGTTTCCACGGAAAGGAAATCAAAGATGCGGTCAAATGAGAGCGATGGTGCATTCTTACGGGTCCCTAATCTGGATGACAAAATACCTGAGACATCTATTTGCACTGGGATGGTTGGATTTGTTCAAGAGCTGATCCACTGTGCATCTGCCCAGTGTGTCTACGTGTCACTTAAACTATCAAGAATGTCCTTAGAATAAGACAGAACAGCTAGATGGGTCTTACAAAAGGTATTTCAATCAAATGCCTAGAAAATAGGACCTGGGGGCCTAATTTATTTTGACCATTGCTAATAGAACTATTATGTCTACTACATGGCTATCAATTTCATGGCACAAAGTTCAACACAAAATAAGAAATAGAAATATATGAAATTCGATACTGGTTTCTTCCTTTGGCAATTTTCTAGTATACCGACATGGGAGGTTGATGAAGTTTGCTGTGTTTTACTTCATTTCTGTCACTTTCAGAAGCTCTCAGTTTTGAGAACCACTGTTAAGACAGAGAGTTTAAAAGCTCTTCTAGATGCACAGCACTCCTGCCTTCATACTCTTCACTTCTACACTTGTGTAGTAGCTTTATGATCCATGCTAACATTCACCAGTTGTCATGGTTCAAGCCCAGCCGGCAACCCAGAACCATGCAGCTGCTTGCTCACTCCCCCCTCCTTCCTTCCCCCGCTCCTGGAGGGATGGGGAGGAGAATCAAAAGAATGTAACTCCCAGGGGTTGAGATAACAGTCCAGTAACTAAGGTATAACACAAATCACTACTACTACCACCAATAATAATAATGATAAGGGAAATAACAAGGGAACAGAATACAACTGCTCACCACCCACTGACCGATACCCAGCCCGACCTGAGCAGTGATCTAGCTCTTCCGGGTAACTGCCCCCAGTTTGTATACTGGGCATGACATGCTGTGGTATGGAATACCTCTTTGGCTAGTTTGGGTCAGGTGTCCTGTCTCTGCTTCAGTCGGACTAAGGTTTATATAATTCACTAATGTCTGACAGTGGCTAGTAGGAGATGTCCAGAAAAGTGTGGAAGAGCAGGTCAGGCACATACTGAAATGCCAGAGGAGCATCTTTGCACTTGAAAGCCCCTACCTCATTTTCCTTTAATGTGTTTGCTTAACCCCTTTTCTATACTCATGCATACTTTTCTGGCACTCACACCACCATCTTGCACTAGGATATGAGGCTTAACTGTGCAATGTATGGAAAAGCACTTCTGATTTGCAATTTGCTATCTGTTGCTTGAATCAGATATTTCTCACCTCTTGTCCTATGAGAGACGGGAATTAAATTCTCTGTGCACATTCCCCTTCTTTCTCAGGGTTTTATAGGTCACTGCAATGTCTTCCTGAAGGTGTCCCTATTCTAAGCTGAAAAGTACGGGTCCATATAGTCATTCACAGCATGGAAGATTTTCTGTTTCTTCATTTGTCCTCTTTGCCCTGTTCTGTATCACATTTGGTTTTACTCAAGCTTTTTCAAGATGGAGAAGACTAAGCTTTATAGATGGAGAAGACAAAGCTTTACAGAGTATTTAACATCAGCTAATATTACAGTTTAGATGTAGAGCTGAGCAATAAGATATGAGCTTCTGAACAAGTATCTGCTTTAGCATAGAGTGTGTAGAGAAGTAGTGTGACTATTTTTTGTATTTTGGTAGCATTATAGACCTTAGTTCCAATTTATGTGACTGCAGTTTGCATCTAAAGTTTTTTGATGCTTGTGCGGTGAATTACAGGCTTCATAAAACATGCCACACCTTAAGTGTGGCTTCATATTTTATACTGTTGATGTTTTATTTAACTACATATTATCCAAAAGATTTTCTCCTGTGGGAAGAACTCTTAACACTAGCTGCTTATACTCTGAAAAGGTGTTCTGTTACCGAGGGTCATAAGAGGGAGATGACAGATTTGTTCAGGGAACGTATCTCCATTACTCAGATTTTTTCAGAAGATCACTCATGTGACAGTGGAAAACACAAATCTCATTTTCTGGGTGATCTTTGAACATGAAAGGGTAATAGGTGTGATAAAAACACAACTATATTTGATTCTGCATGATGTTTGTATTTAGGGACAGTTAGCCTGAATGCTCTAAAAGATTGCGTGATGTACTATTATAGAGTACAGACAACTTCCTGTGGCATACGACAGTCCTGTTTTCTCCAATGGGATCCTGAGGGATACTTTTGCAAGTTATCTGCTACTTTGAGTTTCACCTTAAGCTTTGTTTTGTCCAAACAGCTTGCTTCATCTCATCTGCAACATGTCAACTTGAGACTGCACTGCACTAGAGAAGAACAAAACACAGATTATCTAGGTCTAATAAAAATACTGTATGCAGGTTCACCTCTTCATGTAACTTTAAATGATCTTCCATTCTACAAGAGTGATATTCACCAGGTGTGAATTACACCACTTCCTTGACAGTTACAGGACCTTTCTGTTTGAACTGATTTTGATTTATACATGTTCCAACACCATGTGTGCCCATCAACACCTTGTATGCCCTCTGTCTCCTTGGGACTAGTATAGCTGTGAGAACAGCTGGACCATTTAGACTAAAAGACCCTTGGTTTAAGCACCTCAGTTTAAGTGGTAGTGGTGCAAAGGACACCTCCCTAGTTCTTTCAGCTGATCTGAGTGCACTGGGGAGTGTAGGAATGATTAAAGGCACACAGAGGGCCAGCTTGCTTGCAAGAGGAGATGGAACTGGGAGAATGTTTGCCACAGTGAAGGGAACCATTGCTACAGGCTTTGAACTAACTGATTGAAGAAGCAGGTAACAAATATATTTATTTACATTTCTGTAACTGATGTTAGACTAGCAATAGCAATGATGAACATGTTTGATATTCATACACGCTAAAAAAAAAAAATAAATGTGGAGGTCTGGATTAGAGGTTCTACTCTAAAATTGCCACATAATAAAAAAGTGGCAACAAATTTTTAAGGTAAAATTATTTCAATATGCAAATGCATCTTACTATCCTGTTTATTATTCATATAAAATGAGCCTTAAAATACCATTAAATGATGCTCAGTGATATCAGACACAATTATGATTAACTGAGACTGATTTACCACCCAAGTTTGTCAGATTCAAATGCTTCACATTACCATATTTATTTACTTAAATTGAGCATTCATCTACTTGTTCTTAACAGCTACAAAAAAGTCAGACTATAAACTCATGTTCCTCTAGTATATCTACCAGTATAGTTTCACTCTCTGTGAAATTATAATAGCTGTTTCTCACTCTGGTTTTAAGAACTAGTCATTACTTTTAGATATGATGTTCTTCCTCCAAGTAGAGGCCATAATGAAGCGCAATATTCAGATGATGGTCTGAGCTGAACTGTGTTCATGAGTACTTGATTCAAGCTTATCTTCAAATTACCAGGTTACTCTCCCGAAGCTGAGATTTCTGCCTCCATGACAGGATGACTTGTCATTCTGATGTATTTACTAAAATAATTCTACCAATACAATTTTTGCATGGATACTCTTATTTCTAAGTAATATCTGAATTTCTCCTGCTTGGTGAGTTATGCTATTCCTATAGTGGCAGTGTAATTATGCTTCTACATTTCACCACAGAAGCAAATGCTAAGCTTCATTACCAATCTGCAATAAGAAAGTGATATTATTTTTTCATGAATTTCTAAGAGGCAGTGAGATGTACTGTATTTATTTAAGAAAAGAAAGAACAATAGAACTTTTCAGACTTGGCTCTTTTGTGTAATATAACCTTTTCTTTACCATTCATGCATGTTGAATAAGTGGCTTTAAGCAGCTCTTCCAGAGTATTGTAACAGGAGATAAAGTTATTATTCCTGTCCCCCCCAAAGACTCTGTGAATGAAAAGTTTTCATGAAGTCAATGAGAAAGAACTTTTCTCTGTACTATGTCTGCCAAAATCACACAGAATTTGAGCAACATTTAGGAGTCTCAAATAGCTCTGAATTGCACTTGAGCTAGAAGTGCAGCTAAGAAGGTCCAAGGGTGGTCCAAGCACAGGTCCAACATGTACTCTGGCTCCTTGAAAAAGAAGGAATGGTAGATATGACTGACTGCATGAGATGTTCTGTAAATTTTGGGGATATTTGTATAGATTAAAGTAATACTTAAGACCTTAAGATGCTGTCAAAGTAATTTCAGCAGATCCCTACTGGGATGTCTGAAATCTTTCATTCGAATTCAGCACTCAAAATCTCTGCATGATGAACAGACAGTCTAACTAATGAGACTGAAGGATACCTCATAACCTTACTGTCAGTGAAGCTCTGTGGATTGACTGAAGACTGGCACACTCACACCTGGTAAGATGCATAGACTCATGCCGGGATGCTATTAGCACATACATTCTCATTTGTTATTGCCTCTTGAATCCGCTTTCCTCATTTTTTTTAATCAAGTATTAGGAGGCTTTCTCAAAGATGAAAATTTTCTCTATGTTTATTTCCCTACAGATGAAAATAAGCCCCCTACAGTAACCTGTGTTTAAATTCGGGAGAAATACGTCATTTCTAAAACACAAATCAACTCTCCATGGTATTCTGTATAATGTAAATAGTGTCAGCACATAAGCAGAAAAGAAAGCATTCATATTATTCAAGAAGCATCTACCTTGTCCTCCAACTAAGCCTGGAGGGACTTGATGAGACAGGAAAGCATGGCATGTTCAACACTACTTAGACATTGGTTGTTTATTCCTTTTGCCCTTATTTGCCAATAAGTTCACTTTTGCCATAAGTGAACTTATTATAAAAGTTCACTCTAGAGCACTCTAGCAAAAACCTTGTTTACTCTGATTTTTCCTGATATGTACACATGCACATACATAAGAAATCAGCACATTTTTTCATTACATGTATTTCATGTTTTTTATATTTCTTTGAATGAGACACGAAGACATACACACAAGATGGTGGAAAGCATTTACATTTACTCAGGAGTTTAAGATTTTTCATCATTCTTACTGAAGCACATCTAATGATTAATTAGATTTAATCTGTATTTGAAAAGTCTAATCTAAATGCCTCTATAACAAAAAATGGGACCAACACATCGCAATTCTCATGCTTCTGTTCTCTGAAAGAACATGTCTGGGACAAGAGTGTCACTGCAGAATTTACTGTCTGTACTGGAACTGTGCTCATAAATCTCATAACTGATTTTTTTTTGTGTGGGCTTTTTTTTTTGTTTGTGCTTATTTATTTTTTAAGAGAGTCCAGGAGGAACTTTCATTGTTAAGATCATCCTGAAATAAGTATTGAATTTATATTACGGGTTATAGGCTCAGAGAAAATTTTCTTAGTCTTCACATGAGATATTGCTTATGTATTTGTGTTGTAGAAAATTACTGAAATAACTTAGAATTTATAAGGTCCTTGGAAGCAATTAACCAAAATTCCTCTTGCCTTTTTTACCCTACTGAGACTCATCTACACATGTATTTTTATCTTCACCTTCTCTAGCAAGGAATCATTTTTAAACTGTGGGAGTCAAAACTCAGGCTATGGGGATTTAAACTATCCCAAATTTCCACTTTAGCATACAGTACACAAAGGAAAATTTTACCCACCCAGCCTTCACTGATTTCATTTGTAGCACTGAGCTGTTAGAAGAAGATTCTGAAAACAGGGCTGTTAAAGACAAACAATGACAATAATTTCATGCATTGTGTATTTTATCTTGGAATATCAGTCTTGATCAGAATCTGCAGAGCGAGGTTAGCACAGCCTAACCAAAAAAAGGCACAAGAAATACAAAAATATGAAAATTCATATTGTCATTTCTGCAACAACACACATTTAACCCCGAATGGAAGATGCCTTGGTAGCAAGGAAGGGAATCTCTCCTTCATTAAAGTTATATAGAATCATAGAATCAGTTAGGTTGGAAAAGCCTCTTAAGATCACGAAATCCAACTGTAAACATAACACTGCCAGGTCTACCTCTAAGTGCCACATTACATGTAACCTCCAGGGATGATGGCTCAACCACTTCCCTGGGCAGCCTGTTCCAATGCTTGACAACCCTTTCAGTGAAGAAATTTTTCCTAATATCCAATCTAAACCTCCCAGGTGGAACTTGTCCGATCACCTGTTACGTGGGAGAAGACACTGATACCCACCTCACTACAACTTCCTTTCAGGAGAGTAGTAAGTCCCCCCTGAACCTCCTTTTCTCCAGACTAAACAACCTCTGTTAGTTCAGCTCTTCCCCATAGGAACTGTTCTCCAGACCCTTCACCAGCTTTGTTTCCCTTCTTTGGACCTGCTCCAGCACCTTAATGCCTCTCTTGTAGGGCGGGATCCAGAGCTGAACACAGGATTGGAGGTGCAGCCTCACCAATGCCATGTACAGGAGGACAATCACTTCAATTGTCCTGCTGGCTATGCTATTGCTGATACAGGCCAGGATGCCATTGGCCTTCTTGGCCACCTGTGCACAAGCTGGCTCATGCTCAGCTGTCAATCAGCACACCCAGGTCCTTTTCCATTGAGAAGCTTTCCAGCCTCTCTTCCCCAAGCCTGTAGTGCTGCATAGGGCTGTTGTGGCCCAAGAGCATGAGCCAGCACTTCACCTTGTTGAACCCCATTGATCCAGCCTGTTCAGATCCCCTGCAGAGCCTTTTTACCTTCAAGCCAGGACATCCAGCCAGTTTTTACCCAGCAAACATTACACACATCCAAGCCATGAGCAGACAGTTTCTCTAGGAGAATGTTTAGGGAAATGGTGTCAAAGGCTTTACCAAAGTCCAGGTAGACACCATCAACAGCTTTTCCCTCATCCAGTAAACTGGTCACATTGTCATAAAAGGAGATCAGGTAGGTCAAGCAGGACCTGCCTTTCATAAACCCATGCTGACTGGGCCTGATCACCTGGTTGACTGTACGTGCCACGGGATGACACTCCAGACAATGGGCTCCATAACCTTCCCCAGAACTGGTTATGTTATTTATGGTTTTAATTTGTTATGGTTAACAAGTTAGAAAGAATAGATGCTAAATAGGCAGAAAAAAAAAATTCTATTAGCAACATAACAGTCCTCAATGAAATACAGCAAGCCACAATTCTTCCGATGAGCTGTTTAGCACATTTCCTTGCTTATCCACCTTTGTTCACACAGTACATATAACAACTACTTTACAGAAGCTAAATCAAAACTGACACAAGATCAAAATGTTTCTGACTTTTATTTGGCAGCTTGGTAGAACATGAGGAAATCACCTCTTCTGAGCAGCACTTGACACGCACCCTCCATGGAACCACACATACTCTTTGGTAAATGTGAAGAAATACGGAATGAATGCAACAGTTGGGCTGTTCCTCTTTCCACTTTCCAAAAGTGGTGCCTTAGCGCTTAAATGATATCATTGCCCAAGTGCTTCAAGAAGTTTAATTAAATGTATCACTTCCAATAAATTCCTTGGGCAAAACAAACTACCATAGGGGCACATAAAGAATGTGAACATTAATTGCATTTGAGATTAGCCTTGTTGAATTGAATTCTCACACACTGATACCCTTTTTACTTATACCATAAATATCAGGCATTTATACACTCAGCTATTGGCAGCTTTACTGTAAAGTAATATTCCCACTAGACTGCAAGCCAACACAGGAAAAAGTTTCCACTAACAGAAGTACCTGCTTACAAATGATCAGTGAGACAGACAGAACCTCTCTTTTGCAACCCTTTATAAATGAGGTATTTCTGTTCAATATCATTCCATTAACAACGTCTGCATTAGAGAATTGTAGATGAAAAAACCTGTAGTTATATAAACCATCAAAATTTTTGAGGAAAAAAAAAACAAATCAAGGACACCTAATGAAAAATCCAATTTGCTGATAAATTAATTAAATTCCCTAACGATCCAACCCTGACTAAACATACCCCATCTGGGAGAGGCTGAAAAAAAAATTTGCTAATTAAAGTTAATGCAGAGACTGGAACAATTAGAAGAATAGGCTCACAGCAGAACAGCCCTTTTTTCTCAGTAAGTACAAGCATGATAACTAGATCTTTACATTCACAAGAGCTACTGTGAATTAAACAAGTCCATTACACACAACACAAGCAATAATATCACAGTCCCCCTTTGGAGGGAAATGTAAACCCAAGTGTGGAATAGCTGTTCCTTCTAGGTTTACATTTAATCATGTCCCAGTATCTTGAGAAAACCGCAAGGCATTAGTACTACTGTGGCATTTCCAGTACTCTAAAAGATTGAACAGATTTTCTAGGCATATTCTAATAAAGACTTTTAACTTTGTGGAATCAATTGATTATTATAATTGTATTTCAGTGAATATAGCTATAATATAGCAAAGTGGATAAATTAACATGTATGGTGTTATAGACTAATGAGAGATGGGAAAGGTCTTGATGTCTCAGATTAGAAGTGGCTGAATTCCCTTTTCCAGTGCTTACTTTCACTACTGATAAAGTTAATTTTTATAATGAGTAGATGAAGACTGCATACATGGTGATGACTTGCACAACTCTTTCCTAGTTTTAATAGCTCTGTTTTAAAAATTAATTCTAGATGAAGTAAGCTTCTCAGCCTACACAAGGGAATCTCATAATACCAGTTTTAATTTTGAGTTTATTGGTTTATACATGAAAGCAAAAATAGTGCAAAAGACATTTACCAGTTCCTGATGGTTTTTACTATTTCTATAAATTACTTGTTTAAAATTTTTCTATGATATATTTCCATTTTGCCACCATGTTATCTCTTAATTACTGATCAATATGACTCTAAATATAGATCTACACAAATGGTAGACTATAAGGAGCCATAATGGACTACTGGGTAACAAATGTCTGTTTTAGCAGGTCCATAACCATGTATTTGCTGTAGGAGATACTTTACTATGGCTCCAAAGGAGCTATTACAAGCTATTGACTGCGAGCACATTCCTTCCCATCTAATTATGTATTAATGTTACTGCTGTTACTGTCACAACAAAGTTGAAGTAAGAGAAAATGTTAAGAAGTGAAGTAGATGCAAATTTATTTAGCATTGAAAATTCTAAATGAAAAGTTTCTTGGTAGAAGCATAAATTGGTGAACAGTTGAAAGAAATAAGGATGTCTACTGGAGTTTAATAATACCCAGTGAATCCAGTTTCCAGTAAGTTAGACAGTTGTTTTGTTTCATTCTGTACTCCTGAACAGAGGCATCCCACAACTTTCTCTTTTAATACTGAGCTGAGTAAATGGAACAAGTTTGGTTTCTTTCACACCTCTACCATTGCTCTCCACATAATTTTCAACCAAAATGCTTACTAAGAAGGGAGTTTCATTCTTTGTGATTTATCTGGATTCGATTTTTGGTTATGTAAGCAAATATGAAGCCAGGAAAATTTAATTTATTTCTTCATTTTACAGTGAAGAATTTGCACAGCTTCAGTCCTGACAGCATGGAAAAAGCAAAGAAACAAAACAGAGACATAATGATATCTTCTGAAAGAGAAGCAAAGCTAAAATGAAGGAACAGCTCTCTGCAGATGAACAAAGTATTTATCCACCTTCCCAAAAGACAGCAAGACCTTGAGCTATACTCCCATCTTTTCTGCATTCAGGGGTTTGACTGTTTTCATATTTGCAGAAATAACAACTGCCTAAAACTGATAGTGGAAAAGCCACTGGATATATCTAATAGTGCAATCAAACACAAAACAGGGACAGCAGAATTTTTGAAAGACAGCCAGTTTCTACACCTTGCTCTGTCACATTAAGAATCACTAAGCACTCACAAATATGTGCATAATGACCAGGCAATCCATACCTGGATATTTTACTCTTCCAACAGATAGCAGACATAACCAACAAAGTGGGTCAATTCCTGCTGAAAAGCTTTACCATAAGCTTGGGATGCAAAGTGCAGAATATTTTTCCTCTAATAAAAAAATAATCTATAACTCTATTCTTCAGTAGTGTACTTGGTCTTTGGCACGTTTATACGTTATGGACAATTCCAAATCACGCCAAATAGTCAGAACAGGGTTGCAAAACTGCTACAAAAGCAACACTGATGTATGTAATTTTGGAGCAGGAAATAGTTTTGCAGTATCATCAAAACTATAGCGAAGCTAGTGGGTATAGATGTAGTCATATTTTTATTCTGTATGGGTGAATGGTTCATTGCAGCTCTTGCTTTCCACTATATATTCTGAAATGAAAATGAGGGCAGTTAGGCATGGTTTTACTAGGGTAAGTATATCACCAGCAAACAAATCAAACCAAAACGATTTGGCCTTCATTAAGACAACTGAACCTTGTAACTGCTCCTTTCAGAAGAGTAAAATAAAGATACCAAATAGTGGTAGACGTCCACGTGCATCATTTCCCCTCTCCTTTTAGCTCATAAGAAGTTGGAGCAGTTACAGCTTTAAGGTGATTCAATGCTGTAGGCAAAGCAGAATAGTCCTATGCCAGAGTCAGTGACCCCCATTATGACGGCATGTGCACGCTGAAAATAAAAGTGTCTGGGTTGCATAGAACCACACATACCAATGTTAGCGTATCATGCACCACACCCCTGAAGTGTATTTCTCTTCCATGAACTTAAAGGCAGCATGAGGAAACAGCACTTCTGTCTGCACATGGGATAGCTAGAGTAACAAGAGTGGGAGCAAATCTCAGCCAAGCAGTGAAGGGAGCTGCTTGGAGCTTTCCGGGGCTGGAAACTGTGTCATGAACAGAGCCTGCAGACAGCATTTACAGTGGCTGTCAAGGAATGGGCATCTCTGGTACTGGAGAGTGACCCTGCCTCACCTGCCTGCAAGTGCATAGTTCAGTGCTGGGGAGTGTAGGAATCATGCTTGGAGTACAGGCAGAAACATAGGTGGAAGCAGAAGGGAAAACAGAAACAAAGTTGGTTTCCTGGTGTGGAGAAGGTGAAGGAAAATTATGGAAGTGTGTGGATTACTCAGTGGATAAAGAACTGGCTGGATGGCCGCACACAGAGTTGTGGTCAATGGCTCAATGTCCAGCTGGAGACCAGTAACGAGTGGCATCCCTCAGGGATCGGTGTTGGGACTGCTCTTGTTCAACACCTTTGTCAGTGACATGGACAGTGGGATTGAGTGCGCCCTCAGCAAGTTTGCCGATGACACCAAGCTGTGTGGTTCGGTTGACACAGTGGAGGGAAGGAATGCCATCCAGAGGGACCTTGACGCGCTTGTGAGGTGGGCTGATGCCAACCTCATGAAGTTTAACTATGACAAGTGCAAGGTCCTACACCTGGGTCGGAGCAATCCCAGGCACAGCTACAGGTTAGGCAGAGAAGAGATTCAGAGCAGCCCTGTGGAGAAGGACTTGGGGGTGTTGGTCGATGAGAAAATGAACATGAGCCGGCTTCGGTGTGTGCTTGCAGCCCAGAAAGCCAACTGTATCCTGGGCTGCATCAAAAGGATCGTGACCAGCAGGTCAAAGGAGGTGATCCTGCCCCTCTACTCTGCTCTTGTGAGACCTCACCTGGAGTATTGTGTGCAGTTCTGGTGTCCTCAACATAAAAAGGACATGGAACTGTTGAAACAAGTCCAGAGGAGGGCCACGAGGATGATCAGGGGACTGGAGCACCTCCCATGTGAAGATAGGCTGAGGAAGTTGGGGCTGTTCAGCCTGGAGAAGAGAAGGCTGCGTGGAGACCTCATAGCAGCCTTCCAGTGTCTGAAGGGGGCCTACAAGGATGCTGGGGAGGGACTTTTCATTAAGGACTATAGTGATAGGACAAGGGGTAATGGGTTCAAACTTAAACAGGGGAAGTTTAGATTGGATATAAGGAGGAAGTTCTTTACTGTGAGGGTGGTGAGGCACTGGAACGGGCTGCCCAGGGAAGTTGTGAATGCTCCACCCCTGGCGGTGTTCAAGGCCAGGCTGGACAGAGCCTTGGGTGAGATGGTTTAGTGTGAGGTGTCCCTGCTCATGGCAGGGGGTTGGAACTAGATGATCTTAAGGTCCTTTCCAACCCTAACTATTCTATGATTCTATGATTTGGGATCCTGGGTTATGTTGCTAAGGACGAGGGCTGTAGGGCTGTTAGGTTGAAGACAGGCCTTGTGCAAACTCTCAAGATGGTGGGGAGGCTGCTTATTATGCTGTATTTAGAAAGGTGGGACCCCTCTAAGCTTTCCTTTAACCTCCACAGTATTTTAGGCCATATTTACGAATACATATCTTTTTCTATCCTGTAAGGATGGGATATGAGACCAGGCCTCTGTCATGCTATGAGTTAATCAGGAGATCCTGGGATGACATCCCTGAAGAAGAGCTGAGACATATAGTCCTGAATAATAGTCCTCAAGCACAGAAAAATACAAAAAAAACCCCAAACCTCAAAACCAAAAAAACCTACACCCACGCCCCCCCCCAAACAAAACCAAAACCAAAAAAGATGAAAATTAAAATAAAAAAAGAAGCTAATTTGTAGAGAATGAGAGGATGATTTAGAACCAAGGAAGGAAATACATCCCCTGTGTGTGCCCTGTTCTCCATCCCATGTTCCCACTCACTGTGTTTCTATTGTCTTCTTTTATAGTTTCTGTTCAAGTTAAGGCAGTATCAAGAATTCATAGATGATTAAATTAAATAGCTTCCTTTAGAAAATAAATTACAAAGGATGACCTATTACAAGCAGTATATTTAGAAATGAATAGTAAATGGCAAAATTAATATCCATTCTAAACTGAGAATAATTCAGGTTTCTGTTTGAAGCAGCAGCAATTCAAGAGCCCAAAGGAATTTGGAAAAAATAACAGCAAATGAATAGAATATGGGTTTAGGAAAACTATTGAATAAGTAGGTAAATGTTCTTACAAATCAATCATTATGGCTGCAACTACAGCTTTCTTTTTCAAGCCTTTTCTCCTAATGTAAGTCAAATAGCTCTTTAAGACATTTGGCTTATTTCATATGCCTCCTATCAAGCACTGGCTTTTTTTCTGATCAAATAAAACTCCACACTGGCAAGGATCATGTTGTAAAGTGTCATAAGTTTGTAAACCAACTCATCAGAACTGAAGTTTTAGTAATGCTGGGTTGCATGGTGTTCTGTTCTTCCAGATAACCAGGATACCATTACCAGTATGGCCAGCAGTGAAAAAGTGCTAAGAGCTATACATAAATGACACATTTCCCAGAGCTCACAGGAATGTCATGACACCTTTACTAGAGGAACTAGGTTAAAAAATTGCTGTGATATTCAAACTGAAAAATGTCCAATGAGTCAAAATGGCTTTTTCCAATGATCTTTTCATCTCATTGCATATGTTTTCACAGAAATGTTCCCAGTCAGCAGCAGCATTGTCTAAACACAAAGCTGCATCATGCTGCTGTCCTGTACACAGAATCCAAGGGTTTTCCTTTTTCTGTCAGCATGCGTGAGAATAGGATTTTCACAGTTGCTCTGAGTTGTATTTCTTAAGACATAAGGCTTTGCTTGCTCATTATTGCTTTGAAATAACTACATATTTTGTACATTATTACTGAATATAAAAGTGCACCTTAGGCTAGGGTTTCACTGTGTTTTTTTTCCCTCCTGAACTGAAATGCTGAGCAGTGCTTCATTTGGCAAAACCAGATGCTTCTTCCTGCTTCTCCTGTAGCTGAATGCTTGATTTGGATGGGGTTTTGCATCTGCTATGTCAGTTATGGGAATTGCAGGAACTCATTAGCACTCAAGCCCTACGTCAGCAGACTTCCTTCGGGAAAGAGAGGAAAATAAGTGCCCCAAAAATAACCCACAGCAGGAGGTTTCATCCCTTCGAAGATATCAAGACAGGTATCTCTAGTTCTGTAGCTACTTCTTAGGCATTTCAAAATACTTACTTTTCTCCATAAATATGCTTATATTATCTGCTGCCAGTGAACAAATCTGACCATTGACTTTGCTGGGAATAGAAATATTGGAGCAAAAATCTGTAATTTGTTTTTAGGTGACCTTTTATGGATTTGACTTACTTTAACATAAGGAATCCATGTTCTGCAGATACCTCTAAAATAAACTTTGGAGGCTGCTTCTCAAGCAGCTTTCAATCCGCAAGGCAGCAAGGAAGTCTTTTTTCAGTACTTATACCATAAGTACTGGCAAAGTTCCGCTCAAGATTTTTCTTTTTTCCCTTTTTATTGGCACCTTCATAGGACAACACCTTGCTGGCATAAGAATACACCCAACTGCTCTTCCCCTTGACAACAGTGGCTTGCTGTTAGAATGTTTATTGTCCAAGAATTTAATGTAATTGAATGCTTGTGACAACTTTATCACTTCTTTTCAGGAAAGAAGTTTTTAACTAGCATAGCAAAATGAGAAAAGGAATATATTTGTTTTCTTTGGCTTTCTCCAGAATTTCTTTAGGGCACAAAGGTACTGCCACTTGGATGCTTTAAAGTATAAATAGCATATCTGCTCCCTTTTATGCTGAATAAACAGACCAAGCCCCTATAAAATGTCAGATGGATTCTTGGCAACTGAGCTATTTCTCATGAAGGATTGGCGAACCTAAGCATTTTTTCCTTATTTATAATTAGCAGCTTTGCCTTTCCAGTTAATCCTTTTTTACATCTTAACATCCCAGAAGTCCTCCTCTGTTCCCTTGGAGGTCTGTTGCTTGACCCATATAAGATAATGTTTGTTTTTTGGTGCCATATCCCCATGAAACAGGAATTACACTGTCATTTATTGTTTTTGAGAACAGTTGCCCAATCGCCACCTCTTGAAAATTAGTTGGCTACTTATGCCACACCACATAGATCTTGCCAGTGGGTGCTATGAAAAGTATGTATGTTCCCTGTCTGAAGTTAAAAGACATTGCAAAGCACTTAAATACACTGTTGAGAATGAGTAAGACCACTGAAGACTGAACGATTATTTTCATATACATGTAAAAATGGCATAACTGAGTGATTGTGTAAAGCAGCTTTGCTGAGCAGAGAAGGCTGCTCAATAATAAATTCAAGGATTAATTTCAGAACTTCTGTTGTTAAAGGAGTGCAGCATTTGGCCAGATTATTTTTGGTTTGACAGTTGTGATAAGGAATCCACTTTGTTCCAGTCCTTGCAGTAAGTTTCCTCCACTTATCCCAACCAAAGAAGCCACACAGAAAATGACCGGATATCATTCATACCACAGCCTATGAGAACAGAGGCTTGTTTAATTTCCAAAACCATCCTGCTTCATGTATTATTTCTGCATTTTAACATAATGACTTTCTTAATGTCTCACTTGGATTCACTGCAGTAAAATGTCCTTTCCCCTCCCTCCACATAATTTCCTGTTTAGACATTGCAGATTAATGGGAATTTACCTGGATGAAATGAATTCTACCCCATCAACTCTCAGTTATTTGTGGGATGTTTACAAGTTGTGGGTTAGTTGAACTGTAGATGGAGGGACACTAAGCTGGCTCTTTGCAGAGCCATGCCTGGTTTGGCAAGGCCTGTACTCTAATATAAAGTTCTGTGGGAAGGTGGGTCTACAGTTTCCACAGTCAAGTTGGCCCAGAAGTGGTTCAGACACTTTACAGAGCCTAAACTAATACCATGTGGTCTCTCTGCACCATGCAGAGTCGACCAAATGGCTCTGCATAGAACTAGTCCAAGTCTGGCACGACTAGCTTCTAGAGGAGGTAAAGAGTTTGATGGGCATTGCATGACAGCTCAAAGAGCTTTCTTTCTCCATGTCTCTGTGCTGTTTTCCAGAAGCTCTCATAGTCCAAGGGATTATTGCTAAGAGACAGAATGGAATGAATATACATAGCCAGCATTGGTCTGATGCCATGCTCAAGCTGATACACACTGCTACAGTGGGAGTCTAGGACAGAGACAACTGCATGGCTCTGCTAAGGTCAGCTGGGTCTGAGGAGGAGGTATTTCCACAGAAGAGATTCTAAATTGCTTGTGCCTATTGCAACTACTGTAAACAGATTGAGTGCACAGAGTGAAGTTGTCTAGAACCACTGGAGACAAACTGTACACTTCAGAAGATAAAAGAACCTGGTCTCTATCCCTGCTTTGAGCTGGGAATCAATGAGGAGATGTGACTAGGTGCTCCATGCTATTTATCCTTTAGCTGCCTGGAAGTGGACTTCACTCACACACTGGCTGGGAAGGAAGTTCCTTCCCTGTTTTACCTTTAGATTAGATCTGACCTGCAGTCACTGCAGGTGTATCTAAACACATTTTAAAATTATCAGCAGGCTGCAGCAGCAGAGGGTCCAGTGTGTGCTAACTGACAGGATACTTTACTTTTCTTGATGGGTGGCTTCCCCCTGCATTCTGTGCTGTCCTACCTCAGCTAAACAGCTACCAATGCCTGAAATGACAGATATAAAGCAGCACTGTTAATTCAAAATTACCTGCAGACGCTGTGCTTCAGATTTAGTCTTTGTTTATCATTCTTGAAAAGGGAGTAAAAGCAATTCTTGATGTTGATCTATTTCTTCTTAAAAAACTTCTCCTAGCAATGAAAAACAAAGGACTGGAAGAGATGTGGATCACTGAGATTCAGTATTTCAAGATTCTTACACTTTTCATAAAATTACCAGGCTGCACCTTAAAAGCAATCAATTTTGTCCTCACTACTTGAATGAAAAGGAATTCTAGAATCTCACTGCTCTAATTTTGCAAAGCTGTTCTTTAACTTCCAGGAAAAAAATAAATATTGTGCTATCATCCTTCAACTTAAATTTCTCTTTTCTTTCCTTCTGCTTTTTTCTCAGATAATGTACTGGCTGGGTCTGCCTGGGATGGAGTTAATTTTCTTCACAGCAACTCATATGGTGCTGCATTTTCAATTTGAGACTAAAACAGTGTTGATAACACACCAGTGTTTCGACTATTGCTGGATAGTGCCTGCACATTGAGACCTCCTCTGTTTCTCTTAACACACCACCAGTGATACCCACTGGAAGTGCAAAAGAATTTGGGAGGGGACAGACACAGCTGGGACAGCTGACCCCAACTGACCAAAGGGATAGTCACACCATGTGGTGTTGTGCTCAGTAGCAAGAGCTCAAAGAATGGAGGTGGAAGAGAGCGACATTGATGGTTATGGTGCTTGCCTGCACAAGCAACCACTACACATGCTGAGGCTCTGTTTTCATGAAAATGGCTAACAGTCTGCCTACTGATGGAAAGTAGTGAATGAATACCTTATTTTGCTTTGCTCCACACGAGCCTTTGTGTCACCCAATAAACTGTTTTAATCTCCATCCACTGCTTTTTTTCCAGTTTTCTCCACCATCCTGCTTGGGGAGAGTGAGCAAGTGACAAGATGGGTACTTAGCTGGCCAAGGTCAACCCACCACTGATACAGACAACAATCATGTTTTCTAACTCTCTTCCAGTCTTCATTTTAGTACCCCTTCTCAGAGCCGGAACATACTAAACCATTCTCTACCAGTTCCATTTTGCATCCTCTATCCTGACTACAGACTGCCTTTTATGCCATAGGGGTTTTTTGTTTTGTGTTGTTTTGTTTTGTTTTTCTCTAATGAAAATATTTCTACTGATGCATCCTAGGATTTAGTTTTCTTTTTCATTGCACTAACAGGTCACACTCAGATACCCTAAGTTTCTGATTGCTAATTCCTGTTCTTGTGGATATTGCCAACCATTTCTTCACTGACCAGCACAGCTCAAACAACAGGAAAATGCTGTTTATGTTATCAGAGATGTGTTCACACTACTAAGACAAGTCAAATAATAATTTACTGTTATTATATATTACAATGGCATACATTTTCAAGGAAAACATTTGCACTTACTCACTTTTTTTACAGAACTGTACAGTGAGGTCAGGATTCAAATCTCTGAAGCATCAGTGGTGCTTTACAGAAAGTAAAGCGTGAACTCTTTAAGCTGTGTGCTTCATATATTCAACTATGTAAAATGTGCAAAATATTAAGGTTAGAGTGGATACCACATATCTTACAATAAAGCATTATGTGCCTATCATGGATAACAAGGTGCAACATGGTTGCCTGGTTTCTGGGTCTGAATGCTCGCCCTGTCCAGAAGAAATTGGCTTGTGTATGTTGTCTCACAAAAATTTAGAGTTGAAATACCTCTGTCAAACAACAGATTTATTTTGTCATTTCTTTCCCCTTGTACATAAAAAGACAGGCACTGATAAGGCAGAGTTCATCTTGCCCTAAATGTAAACATATTAAATAGTAAGATAAACCTATTTCTGCGCAGATTAAAGCTAATTCCTTTTTTATCCTTTTAGGGATACAGGGATGGTTACTTCATTTCCAGGATACAGCTGCAATTCAGCTCAAAATTCAGACATATATGTGTAAACATTTACACCACAGATATTCAAATTAAGTTTCCTGAGTCTGGAGCTGAATGCTACTTGTAATGTTAGGTGATATGAATACTTCTTTTTGCATTATTTTGCCATGCCAGAAGTATTCCCTAAATACCCTTCATTTCCACCATATTTTTCTAACTTTTATTTTATAATTTTCTAAGCTAAATTCAGTTTCTTTTCAGCTCTGAACAGAATACTGAATTCTTTCACACAGTAACAAAGGACCGTGAAGATCAGATTCAAATTAAAACATAAATTTAATTCCCTGTCCTTCTTCCTCCAGCTAAAGAGATTTGTGAATGCTTGCTTCCTGGCACATGAAGTTTTCTTGCCCTGTATTTTAGCTTTCTAATTATTTTTTTTTAAGGATGAACAGAATTTCTGTCAAGCCAAGATATTTTCTTACTTGGTTAAAAAAAAAAAAGGGAAAAAAAAAAAGAAAAGAAAAAGAGTCATATACTTGTAAAAATTACAGAAAGACAGTTTATGGGCTGTAGCAAGTAAGAACTGCTGGTGTAAAATGATTATCAATTACTCATTTTCAACCAACTATCTCACTGGATCCATCCTACCTACTATATTGTAGTGCATTTATCAACTTAATTCAGGCAGTCATTCAATTTTCTCATTTCATTATTATGTACAGAGAGCAATTGTTTTTGTAATTATGGTAATAAACTATACTCAGACCTGATTTACCCTCCCACAACTTTAGGCATCTCAGTTAAGTGTGTAAATTGTGATTGTTTTTTGGTCTTCCTGGTGAAGATGCTCCCTTTACCTTTTGTAGAAGAAGAAGAAAGGCTGTCAGAGAAATTTAGATGTTAAGTGGCCACAGTGAGAAAACTGAATCAGCCTGGCTGGGTTTTGGTTATGGCCATTAACACACAGGCAGGTAACTGATTCACTGTTCACTGTTCTGAACTGCAGTATGGTTCTGGCAAATCTGGAACTGTTCTTCTTTAACACACTGAATGAAATTTAGTTTAAATTTTTCTAAAGTTTTTCTCCATCTGCTAGCTTGAAACTTTGGAAGACTTTCAGCTTTCACAACTTCTGATATTAGTCAGTTACCCATGTAGCAGGTATACAGTGTATCTCTGATGATCTGGGTTTATGGAGTGCAATAGTTATTTTTCTAAGGAGGTGTTAGGTCCAAAGCATGCACAGATTATCAATAGCAAGAGGTCAATCTCCTAACAATGTACATGCTACCTATAAAAGAACTCATAAAGTGGCATGAGTAAATGGGTGAATTTACAAGAGGCATTTAGAACTAATTTTAGGATTTTCATATGGTCTCTTGCAGTAGCTTAACAAAGTATTGCAAAAAGTAAATATCAAGAGTTGCAGTCCTCGAGCACAACAGTTTCTGCTCTGAATCCAAAATATCTTTGACAGTTTTTGTTACTTCTTTCACCATCTTACATTGAAATCCTGCTCCCTGCAATTATTTTGGTCTTTAGCATATGATTATTTCCAAATCCAAGAGATATTTTCTTTTCTGTCTTGACAAAATTATGTATTTTCTTAATAGAAAATGTATTCTTGATATTTGTTAAATGTACTATTATCTTTATCTCTGACCTTTTGTTTTTCAGCTGTATTCATTTTATACAGCCCCTGGGATATAGCTAGAGTATGTATTTTCAGGTTTGTGCTTCTTTGTTCATCAACATTAGCCTTCTTTATTTCTGGTGTATTTTTAGCGAGATTGCATGCATAACCCTTGGGCATACATTAATTTATCTTTGAATGTTTTCCATTTCCCTCTGTGTCCTTTATCTCTATTGATTTATTCTACTTGATTTCATCCTGTGCTTTTACATTCCTCTAAAATTCAGTCTTTGAAATTTAACATCCTTTTTTTTTTTTTCCTTTTGTGGTTTTACCTGTGTCCTAATTACCACCCTAATTAGGTTATGAACACAATTGCAAAGAGCCCTATTCACTTCTGCAATCCCTTTATATTTACCACACACAGTCCTAGCCAAAGATCAATTTTTTCTCTAAATTCTTCCTTTTTCCCTATTGGATATATAGAATAATGCTGTGCCTTAACCACAGAACTAATAAATCTCTTGATTTATTTATCTTATGTAATGAGACTAAATTTACTAATTCAGAACTTGAACCATTTGCTTTAGATTCCTCATTTCTTCTCTTCTGATTTGGTATTTACAACTCCTGTATGTTCCTATACGTTTTTCAACTGGAGGCTATCAACTTTTTCTTCTTTTGCTCTAGCCTTACTTCAGAGTATGACAAATGACTGCCACTGTCACATTTTCAGATATAAACTGTATTTATATCTGTCTTATGAACAAGTTTACAACCCTGTCTTTCTTTTCTTCCTCTGCTCTTTTTAATGTTTGTTCTTTGAAATTTGTCTTAAATTGCTGTTCAAAATTTGTTCTTTGTTCCTCCTCTACTCCTCTTTTGACTTTCTAATTTATTTTAAGTTTTTGTAGCAATCCTTTGTAGACTTTCACAGCATTTGTGTGATCAATCTTGAATTAACTGTATAACACACCTTTTTCATTTGTATGTGTCTTACAGTCTCTGCCATGGTGCCAACGTCATTGTAATTGCCATGTACAGAAAATTAAAATTGTTCAGGAATGTACTACAGAATGTACTACATTACACTACAACATTACACTACAGCTGTAGTGTAACGAATATTCAATTTGCAGTCACTTGTATACTAGGAGTAGTTAGGTCCAAATACTTAATGCTTCTATGAGAATTTATGTGTGGCTATAGTTAAAAAACCCCAACCCATTGTTTTGTCTTCCTATTTGTTTCTCCTTCCTCATTTAAGCAACTTTCCCTTGCTTACAGTAGCTGGTTTCCATGAGTGTACTCTCCTCCCTGCTGTTCAGCTCCTTCCTGCCGCTATTTCTGATGAATGCATTTAACCTACTGAGTTGTCATTTCTTTCACCTGTTAACAGTTTTGTGGACCAGAAAGCATCTAAAAAGACTCAAGATCTTATGATTTCCTATCTTCATTATATTTATGACTGTATGCCCAGAAAATTATTCTGTTTCTTAGAAAATTATCCTATTGCATTTTTCTTCAATTTGCTTTCTAGCCCCCAAGACTCATAGATTCTGACAAATGGTCAGATTGCCTTCATCCCATGGATAACTTACAGGCAATGATATAGGAACTTCAAAACTGTTCACCTGAAACTTCACTGCAAATTTTGCTTTTCAACAACGTTGTACTGAAGTTCCGAAAGTACTGGGAATGATTTGAAGTCTTGCAGTCTCTTCATTTCAATTCCCAATCCAGTCCTGCAGTGTAAAATACATTTTGTTTCTCTCTTCCTTTCCAGCAGCAGCCTTATCTTTATTTCCCTTTAGTAACTGCTGCAATAGCACTGGGGTCTGTGTGTGTGTGTAACTATGGCTACCTGTGCAGTGATCTCCTGCATAGGAAGGTGGGGTAACACTGGGAGGTGGTCAGGTAAGAGAGCGGTATGATGTGTGTGACTTTCTCCTTGAAACCCTGTTCCCCAGACTGGGGTACATCATCTGCCCACACCACAGCATGTGGCAGTCCCCTCATCCACGCTCTTTGTGCATGAGTGCAGCTGTTTCTCCACCATGTTCTAAAACATTTAATTCTCTTATAATGGCACATGAGTTAGACTAAAAATCACCCACATAACATACATTTTTTTTGTATGACTTCATGACCCTCATCAATTTTTTGTGTGATATTCACTTGTGGTTGTTTCTAGAAGGTTTTAATTCTTTACCTCTTTAGTTTCCTCTCCCCAAGGAGTTCCTCTTCCACCGGCAAACTGACAGGTGGTTGAAAGTTTCTGCATGTGGCTTGGCATCTAATAAGCTCTTCTTTCCTCAGATCTTCTTTTTCTCTTACTCTGTCCTCTCTTACTAGCTCTAAAGGCAGGTGCTCTTGATTTTATTCTTGCTGTGCTCATCTTTTCCAGATATCCTTGCTATGAAATACTGTTTCTGAACACCAGGTAACTCAGTTAATTAACTTGAAAAAATATATTGCTGTCAGATATTTTGGTTAATGTTGTACATACCATATGTATCCACATTTCTCCTTAAGTGTCCTCCTTTGGAAATCAGCATATCCTGCCCTAGTTACAAACTTTACGTTGTACTAACTCTTAAGATATACAGTCTGTCACATTTTACAACCCACCAGGCTGAAGTAAAAGAGGATGAACATGACACGAAGCAATCAAGGGTCTGTGAAGAGGGCCCTTGTCACACCTAGTCAGACCCCTTGTGTAATCCAACTAAATTGAGCAGTTTGCAGGAAATCCCAGAGGATTAAACACACTTACCCAAGCAAACCCACTTCCTACCACTTCAGGGGTATAGCTCTGGAAACATGCATCTCATTAAGTTGTGTTAGGCTTCCTAAAATGGCAATTAAGGCTAAAAGGTTGGAGAAAGATAATAAAATGTTATAGGGAATCATCAAACTCCATCTCCCTACACTTCCTTCTTCTCCCCAGCCAGTGCCAGCTGTTTTCTAATTAACCCAATGGTAGCAAGGTGTTCACAGGAGGATATCTAGTGATTAGCCAAAGAATTCTCATTTGTTCAGCGTTATTAGGTCTGTACTTCTAAAGCTTCCTGTTTTGCAAAAGTCTTCAGGCATCGTCAAACTTATGTCTATGCCATATGCAACTACATTAGCTGTATACAAGCAAAGCCACACAAATTCAGCTAAAGTGATTAGCTCATGCTAACTGTTAATAGCTATGCAACTGAGACCAAGACGGTGAAGTGAAATTATCAATATTCTCATTTCCCCCTTTTCCTCAGCTTGCAATCTCTCTTTCCACCTCCACACAGTATTTTTTAACTTCTTTTCCAACACAGAGTGTCAAGTCAGACTCTGCCCTTAGGGACTAGCATGCTGCTCCAGCCCCAGGGTGTCTGGTGAGCAGGAGCACCTCAGCAGGCTGCCATCGCCTGCTCCCTGATTTTAGTAGGTTAGGGTTTAGACCTGGATTTCATTTAGGGGAATAGTCAATAGAGGCAACAGAAGTTATCAGCGCAGAGAAACAGGTACTCTGGAAGACCATATAGCCAAGCTAAGGTCTGGACTGCCCACTGCAGTATGCCTTGAGTCATTAGGCTTTCCACTTAGGGGTCTAAATGTAGGTGGGACAAATCAGTTACAGAATATAGTCATTAAAGCTGATG
Source organism: Pezoporus wallicus (assembly GCF_028554395.1). Lineage (NCBI taxonomy): Eukaryota > Metazoa > Chordata > Aves > Psittaciformes > Psittacidae > Pezoporus > Pezoporus wallicus. The sequence continues at coordinate 1,411,510 of NW_026636656.1, forward strand.
TCTTTTAATTAATATGCCTTTAAATATTTAAGTAAATTACAATAATCTTTTATGTGAAAGGAGAAAAATTGATCTGCCTAGCCTTGGTCTGTTAAGAGATGCATTGGTAAGTCTAGCAACAAGATTAATTCTGCTTGTCTTAATACTCTTTTTATTTCTGTATGTTTCAGGTCCTAAAAGGTAATTTGCTTCTTTTCTTTAGTAGAAGAGAACACAACCTGCAAAAAATTTCCTGTTATTATTACTAGAATATCTAAGCATATGTAAGACTTTTGTTGATCTGACATTGAAAATGATACTTTATCTACAGTTCATATAGCTGATTTGAAAGAGCATTTCTGCACCCTGTCTGTACTCCTATCGTCTAAGATACCTTCTGAAAACCTACCACAGTTTCTCACACTATTTAGTTACAGAATCACAATAATTTTAAAGTACTAGAGCTACTTTTCTGTTATAAATTGATTTTATTTTGTGCATTCCATTGTGACATCTCCTGAAATTTCATATGCCACTTCTCAAATTTTTTTTTCTTCCTCAGAAGTGCTATGACAAATCCCAACCTGAGTTTTTTCAAAAGATGTAATGTCAAAGTTGGTGCAATGTAAGTCATCTGGGGATGACAGTGATACAGAAGTCGTTTTATGAAATGCAGAAACTTACTCCTGCTATGAAATTTTCTTTTACTTGACAGTGTTTAGGTGCCTGTATTGTACAGTATCTTCTATTATTTCATTATATCCACAGGCAGCTCCAAAGTTGAGAGGTTTATGTAGCTGTACACCACGTTTTCAGTCTAGAGTTCGTTACACTAAAACACTAAAATAAACACGATACTGGTTTAAGTGTAAAATTAAGTAGGATGTGAGAAAGTCTGTTGTAATTGTTGTGGTTTGGTTGTTTTAGTTTTAGTTTTGGTTTGTTTTTTTTTCCCCTTCTTGACAATATTCATTATCTGCTATGCTAGGATAATCTGTTATTTTCTATTTATGCACCAGTCAGAACTGAAAGCACATAGGACATGGTTTGTCCTACTTTCAGTGTGAAAATTAAGCTCCTATTACTGCTAATGATAGCTATGTATTAAACATAGATGGGAGTACATATTCCTTTTATTTTTTGCTTTTAATTCTTCAGGCAGTGTACTAATCTCCAGATTTAAAATGCAGGTGATTCAAGGCAAACGTTCAGTTATGATCTCTGCCTAAGAAGGGAAAAGGCAGCACATCATTAATTAAACTACAAAGTTGAATATGATTTGAAGAGCTGCAACTTTTTTAAAACAAAAGTTTTTAAAGTATAAAATGCCAAAGGTAATTCCAGATGTTTCTTTCAAAACTGTGCTTTGTTGGTAATTAATAAGCTTTGTTGCACTATTAACAGTCCATATAATTCATCTTCTTTCTGTTCAATAATTTATCAAGTGCACACATAAATTCATTTCTCATCTATAAAGGCTTGTTTTAAGATATTTCAGAACATTTATTTTAAAAAGAGCAAATGCTGGTGTACATTTAAGGATCACAACCTATTTGAAAAGTTGTAAAAGTTTGCTTTCCCAACTTCTGCCAAGAAAACATTTGTAGTCTTCACAATTGACATTTAATAATCATAGTGTTATAATATATTTTGCCTAATTTTATAGACAGTTTAAAGGAAAATTTTATTAAGAAATTAAAAACATTTAAACTGGGAGTGTAAAATAAATACAGATCTATAAGGATAATAAGAGGGAAAGAAGTAGAGAAGCAGTTCAGTAATTGACACTTCTATTTAAATTTAAGCAGGCTCTAAGTAGAAGCCACATATGAAGAAAGCTAGTTTGAGAAATATTTCAGACAAAACAGTGGTGTGGGTGCTACAGACCTAGTAAGTAAAGAGCTAAAAGATGGAACTGTAGTTGTTCAGTAAGTGAAGCTTATGGAGATCAAATTTAAACAGTTTCTTGATGAGTTGTAAAATCAATGGAGATGGTAAAAGTGTTGAATTAAGCTTACAGAAGACATTTGACTTGATGTTACATGTCACTTTAATTAACAAATGAAAGTTATTTTAAAGCTCTGCAAGGGATATTTAAAAATGATTAAAGATGGCTGATAGGTCTCAAAATGTCATTATAAATTGAGATTGTTCTTGCTCATCATCAAATCCTTTCAGTGAACTCCCTCAGGGACTGGTTCTTGGCACTTGGATGCATCATGTATTTGTTCAAGATGTGTAAGAATCAGTAAAATTATTACTGGCATTGTGTGAGAAAGGGCCAGAGTGAGTGGTAGAAAGAGGCTAACTTCCAGATGCAGCAATAATGGACTTGACATAAAAGGAAGGAAGAGCCATAGGGCAAGATGCGCTCAGGCACTTCCCACAGTCTTGGTCTCCCAAGGCCAAGGGACCTACATTGTCACCCAGAGAGAATTTTCTTTCACTGAGAGCCAAGCAACAGAAAGGGAAAATTATTTCTGATCCTGCCCTGCAGAGCTCGGGTGTAAACCTACAGCTAGAAACAGGGAAAAGGTCCTAAAAGCCTTGGTTTAAATGGAATGTATTTTTGTTTCACAACCCTCATTTAGAAAATCCTATACCTGATCAGGACTGGAGGTATCACTGACACTGGACCCAAAGCCAAAAAATGGGGATCTGCAAGACAGATCTACTCTCCAGCCTATGGGACAGTTGTATGAAAAGGATGCTGACGGGTACAGAAGTAATTTGCCTACATGTCTGGTATTGACATACTTTGTTAATTTTTTTTCCTGTACTTTAGTAAGAAGGATAAAATGGAAATGTTTCAGAAAGCCATGAGAATATTAAAAGAAGAATGAAAAAAATCAAGCTCTGTTTATTGAAAAGCAATTTGTTGTAGTTCAAAGATAGTACCTTGAGCTTGTATTTGGGTTCTGAATCACAACCAGCTCTGTAACCACTGGTACATCCTCCAAGGTCCAAGTCCTATGATAACCTTGGCAAACCATAATGCTTCTCATGCCACCTGCTTGCCTCCCTTACTTGTTAAAAACGTGAGGCTGTAAGTATCTTAAACTGTTCACTTTACCCATGAGTTTTGCTTGGGACAAAAACATTGTTGTAACCATTTTGCAGAAGAGAAACAGGCTCTGAGAGGTTTGATTCCTGGAAAGATACTGGCGTACTACACTACAGCTCTTTGGAGGCTAGATTATTTTTTTTCCTTTCACAAGTTGTGTCTCCTAAAGAAGAGTAATCAGAATGAATCTTGTTAGCGCAGTGCTGGTCTGAAAAAGAAGGGAAAAGATGTATAGCTTTTCTCTGTGGAAACAGCCTACCCAGTTTTGAATGCAGACATTTTCTGAAGTGTGTACTGGACACATATAAGGGATTACGGCAACACAGTACTTCTGTGTTTCTTGATATTCTGATATTTGCAATTGTGTGATTAACATAGAAATAAGAACCATGACACTAAACCAGCAAGGCTCAATTCATATGAATATCAGCACTTAAGACTAGTGATAAATATGTGGTAGCCTGTATGCATAGCTTCTCAAAAAAAAAAAAAACAACCCGCTAGATCTTTAATGAGAAAGCATTGTGGAATGCCATTTATTTCCATATCCTCATATTTGCCAATTTTCCTTTAATCACAACACAACCAATAATATTCTTTATCTCATACTACTTTTGCTAGAGCTTTAAACTAAGTCAATAAATTACAGGTAGCTGAAGACCAAAAGACCATCAGGCTTCAAAAGGAAGTATCTTTGAGTGTTCAAAGCCAAAGAGATATTACTTAATCTGTATGTCTTCCTTTTCTTTCCGAATTGCTACTGCCATTACTTCCTCTTCAGTGTTTAGGAACTTGTCAGGGAACATGCTCACCAATAAAGAACATTTTATTAGGGATGTTGCAAGAAACACAGTTGTGACTGAAAACACATCAGAGAACCATTATTAGAAACACGTCTATTGCTGTAAACACTCTGGTTCAACTTTACAGTATAATAAAAGACTTGTTAAACCATCCTTTGCTGTCTATGAAAGCAAAGAGAGATTTTGACCTCTGGAAAGCCAAACCACATGGCCCAGCCCTGCTGCGTGGCCCCATGGCAGGATGCCCTGCAGGGAACAGACTGGGAACAGCACTGCTTGGTCTTGCACGGCTGTGATTTTAGTCACTGTTGCTGCTGCCGGGACACCCATCCTCTCAGAACCGGGTTATGGAGCTCACTTCTGCCGCCTAATGTGTGCTGTGTATCTGCATTATGAAAAAGGAATGTCTTCAGTTTCATAAAAAGCAGGCTACAAAACCCATGCACTAGCAAACTGATATCCATGTGTCAGTCCAGAAGCATATATAAATTCAGTTTAACTGAAGAAAGGTATTAACTAATTAACTAATTAACTATTAACTAATTAACTATTAACTATTAACTATTAACTAATTAACTAATTAACTAATGTATGGGTGATATCTCTTTCTTCTTTTATTACCAGAGCTTCAAGGAAGATTTCAGGCCAACTACGAAAAGAGCTGGTTTCTTTTTCTTTCATTACTTAGAGATTGATCTTTTTATTTTTCAGCAGAAAACAGCTTCCAGGTGACATTTCAAATGTCCTCAGGACCAGCACCATGCTGCTGCAGTGAAAGCTTTACAATTGCCAACAATGAGAGCACCATCAGGTTAAAACTCACTGAGTGTGCCTGAAAATTATGCCTGCAGCAAAGCTGTATTATTTGCAAGAAGTTCATAATTTTATTCTCAGGATATAAAAAAGACCCCAATCAGCAAAACCAAATAAAAAAACAAACCACCAAACCAAGTAATTTTCTCTTAGGAAAGCTGTACAAACGCTTTGCTAGAGTGATAGTGTAAAATCTATGAAGCAAAATTCAGCACTTACCTATCTATGAAGTATTAGCTATGGTATAAGCTTAGTATTTACTTAGAAGACTGCTTAATATCTTTAGTTTACTATCTGTAGTTTAATCTCTGTAGTTTACTTTATAGTTTAATTTATTACTGTGTTACAGAATTCTTCCAAACATTTCTTATAATATAGATATAACTGTGTCAGATATAACTAGATTATGGATAGCTTTCAAAAATATTGAAAATCTGCCCTTGGGATGCCAGACCCTTTTGGTCTAAAAAATCTAATATTTCCTGTCTTTGAGGAGCTTAGAATATATACTGCATTAACATGAATTATGACTGAGGTCACCATGTACCTTATCCTTCCTCATAAAAAATGATCACACAATAGATTGCTGTAAATGCTCTGCAAAGCTTATTAGATCCACTCAAATTTGTTTTCTTAGATGGAAAATGAATTTTTAAAAACCTGGTCTACAAAACAATATCTGAGTTGACTTCTTCCAAAAGACAAAATGAAAATCTACACTATTTTGTTTTGCAATTCAGACACTTTGATCTTGTAAGCACTTGATCAAGTGAAAAAGCTTAGTTCTGACTTATATGAGAAGAATCACTGACAGTTTTATTGTGAATAGAATTATTTGTATGCTCAGGTCCATCTTTCATGAAATGGAATCCAAGCAGATTGCTATATAAAGACATATTTCAGGTAAATTTTGACTTTTTTTTTTTTATTTTTAATTTCTGTATTTCTTTATAGAAAGGAAGTCCCAAAGCTCTAAGAAACCATTAAGGATCAGTGCTTTAAAGCCTATTTATATGGTAAATGGACATAGGTTCTTTTTACTCTGAAAGCAGAGATTGTTTGAAATGCATTACCCAAGGGATTATTTTCTACCTTTAGCAGACAGATGTATTTTAAAGTTAGATTCATCTGTTATTAAGTGTAAATTCACATACTTCAGGATCAGGATGCAGAAGATGATAACACATTGCTGCTTTAATAAATGATCCATAGAAATCCTAGTATCAAAAGGCAGGTGACACATTTGTATGCATTTCTCATACCCTGTTTGGATCTCAAACAGATAGCTGCCAAGTAGAAGAAATTTGCTTTCTTTTTCGTCTAAGACCTTCCTGTTGGTACATAATATATTTTCATCAGGAAAGTATGAATATGTAAAAATCCAAAACAATATAAAATATGTATTTGTATAATCACTCATAGCCAGGTCATATTACTGCAATAAATTATACTGTTTGGTGTAATAAAATGATGATCATAATAAACAGAGAGGCTATCATTATTGCTGTTCTCAATGTTCTGGCACCATGATCATATTATCCTCATTTCAGTCATATTTTTGTCAAGGCAGATGCTGTAAAAATCATAAACCTGATGGTGCATCTAGCATTTTAGAATGAACTGCAGAGAAAAACAAGACCCATGCATGGTTTACTAAGAACAGCAGATGAGTGCTCTGCTTTCCTCTTTGAATTCTGGACCACTGCTTACAGGCTAACTTGCAGGTCTCAAATGCCTTCATGTTAAAAGTGTTATTGTAGTGACTGGAATGGTACCTTCCAATGATGTGGAATGACTGAGGACACACCACATTCCTAGTGTCTGCATCAACTACGAAACCTTCCTTTGGATCTTTGGATCCTTTGGATCCTTTGGATTAGGGTACTGTATGTCAACATTTTCCCAAGCTCTGTTAAAGACAACTTTGTTTTTGCTCTAACTTTTATTACTTATTCTTACTCTTAAAAGCCTAGGTTTATCCCATAATGACATTATCTATCTGAAGCTGATCATCGAGTGAGAGTAAGACAGAGTATTGAAGAGCAGAGTCATGACTCCTAGACTTCCCAAAAGACTCAGCCATATAGCTATTCTTGCGGGGTTTGCTTTAGTGAGACTCAAGCACAATTATGGCCTTGACTCAGGAGCCTCTATTAGGTGACCTTCAATATATTTGGCGAAAGTGCACTCTGAGACTCCAATACATCAGTCACCTACTTTGGTGAAAATGTTTTATATGGTAATTTTAGAGATTGACGAAATCACTGTACTTTTTAAGATACTGTGTTTCTGAAAACTTTGTAATTTTAGCCTTAGTGGTTCTAATCCAACTATGGATTAGCATAAATCTCACAAGAATGTTCCAGTTTTCGGACTGCCTTATTCCCTAAACGTGGGGAGAGGCAAGTATCTCCAGTTACCAAAGTCTGGTCCAATAAAGCGTATGGCAAAGAACATGAATACAGCCAATTGTGAGAAAAAAATGTCAAAGCTAGAAGCGTGGATGAACCCCTGAAAATTTTCAGTGAACATGCATAGTTGACTATATGCATAAATTATTCCTGATACTATAGCTGTAGATACTGGTTCAGTGTGAGACTGGAGTGATGCTTTCCTAAGTGTTTCATGAGCACATTGTGATAAAAAAAACTCTGTCACAAACTAAATAAAATTTATCTGTGCAGTGTTTACAAAACAATGTTTCATACACCAAGAACACCCACACATCCTACTGAACTAGTTTTAGATGTGAGGAGCTATAAGTATGTATCTACGAAGAACCATTTCAGAAATTTGTTATGAAGATAATAGTGTGGCCAAAAGGTAATTTCAAGGTATCTAGTAATCACACAAAGCCTCATACCCTTTTACTTGCTACATGACTAGAATTTAGATTTTATATTTATTGAGACAGGAATTGTATCTTTATCCTTTCAATCTGCATATCAGATTGCATCAGTATGTGTTACACGGTCTCACTGCAAATATAGTTGTTTTTAACACTTCATAAGAAGGGAACGCAAAAAGGGGGAAAAATAATAATCACTGAACATCTAACATTTTTCCCAAGTCTTCTGTTGTGAACTGATGGCATCATGAGATAACTTCTAGCTGCTGTTGGTGTCTATCCTCAGCCACAATTCCACTGCTAATTATTTTTCTTATTATCAATACCTGCAATTAAAATTTTTGTAATTAGAACATCATGTTTTTATAAAATAATTTGCATTTAGTTAATTTCTCATTATTTTGTTTATTACCTCTCACTCCCTCCCACGAATCACAGTGAGATAGTCTCAGAATGTGTTTTCAGAAAAGATTAACTGGTCCTTCACCTGAAACCAGTTAAGAACCATTGGCCTACACACCATCCAAAACATCTTAGGCATACCTGTATGTGAATATAACTTTAGGGAAAACACACCAAACTCACTCTTCATGGAGTTAGTTCGGGAGTGTGACACTACCATTGCTTTTCTTTTTGCCAGGATATGTCAAAAATTAGCTTTCACAAGTGAAAAAGCAGCTACTGCAATTAGAGTTAAGAAAAACTGTGGACAACCAGGAATAAATAAGATCTTGCCAAGAAGTGGAGAGGAACTGTATGGAAAAAAAAATTATTCTACAGTTAGGAATACTGAGATGTATTAAGCTGCAAAAAGACAAGGGAACAGGTTGTGAAGATCATCTTAAGCTGTACATTTGGATCTGGATCAACTTTCTGAAAGAACAGGGATGTTTGTCATTAAAGGTTTAGATGAAATGAAGGAGGAACGTATACTGAACTAATTTCTGAAAGTTATTGAGCTGGTGCTGAATTGCTATGACGTGTGCCAGCTATTAATATGGTGGCATGACCCTCAGTCACTATCTCTGGAAACCTTTCTGTTGTTCTTCTGAGTCCACAAGGACACTGACGATTTTCTTGCATCCTGTTGATGCCATCTGTTGAGTGCAGAGGTCCACTGCATTTTAGCTGCCCACTCCATCTGCTTTTCACTACTAACCTGCTTCATTTGACATGTTGTGTGGGTGGATAGCAGGCTATCACACTGAACTGCACTGCTTGAATAGTTCTTCTTTTCCTCATTCAATATGCTTTCCCATCTCAGTAATATGAATTGCCTCACTGGCACCATGGCTGCAGTCAGCTGTGAATTCCAGCAGTGAACACCAAGCAGTTTAGAGTAATTGTTTTAGGACAAGAATCACTCCTGGCATTTACTATGTATCAAATTGGTGTAAACTATTGAAACTGGTGTATTTAAGCAAGGAGACCATGCACCAACTTAGGCACTCTGCATTTCATAGAGTGTTAGGGAGTGGCCTTAGTTTGTATTTGATATGCTGGACTTGCACTGGCTTGACAGGAAGTAACTATTTTGTAAAATTACAGAATACATGTAGATTTTACCTTCTGTGCCTAGTTGGCATCTAAACTCCTCTCAGATTTTGCTAGAAGTTTTTTATACCTCTTGGCTCATGTTGTAGATTTGTTTCACTTGGATTCATAAAAACCCATCAAGGTTTTGTGTAACTATTCATCATGCATCTCAGGTGGACGCCACTCCTTGCAGCTCTTCCCAGTCTGTACACACTTTCACTCACTTTCAATACACAGTTGAACTTTTTTTCCCAGTACCCTACTATTGCAAAGTAGTTGCTCTTCACAGTCTTTTTACTCAAACAGTTCTCTTGTTCGATGACAGAAATTTATCTACCACATGCCCTTTTGGGTTTATTGCATTTAGCAATAATGTACCATGCGATGACTTCCTAACAACCTACCAGATTTCTGTCTGTGCAATGCACTGGGTTTCTGGTTGTCCTGGAATGTAAGACAAATAGTTACTATCTGCACCCAAAGTGTCCTGGGTTCAGCAGCAGCAGTCAATTTTTCTCCTTCTTGGTAGCTGGTGCAGTGCTGGTGCAGGACACAAAGTAACTCCGTGCTCTGTGTGCAACACATCAAACACAACCTGGACACTTTGAACTCAGTGCAGGTATGACACCAACCCACATGAAGACTGGCCTCATTTGGGACTTGCAGGCAAGAGCTGGCCTGTGTACATACAGTATAGACCAGACTGGCAACACATGTCTAGATGGTTTTATGGACACTTTGGATTCCTACCATTTTCTTCATTAGAGTACTGGCAATTACAAGCTCTTCTTAGTATGGGAAAATATAGAAGATACTGTCACATAAAATTCCCTTGGGTCCAACTGCAAAGGATATTGAGGAAGATTTTTTAAGAGTAATCTTATCCTGCACTATTTAAAAAGAATCCTGGTTATAACAACTGCCTATTTGGTGCTGTGCATTTTAACTGTTTACTCTTTCTGGTAAGATTATTTTTCCAAAAGTTGTGTCTAGTCTAAAAACATAATTTAAGCTCTCTCTCTGCAAACAATGAAGAAGCGGAAGAACAGGCACAGAGGATGATTCATCTCACCAGTCTTATGCACCCATCTATCTCCGTTTACTACAAAGCCATCCCAGGTGGCCACCTTAGACCAGATATCCAGGCAGACTAGATATCCAGGCTTTAAATGGCTGAAGAAGTTTAAGGAGATGAATCCTTGTCTCTAGATGGTTCTAGCCTTTATTTAGGTCTGAGGCAAAGGTTGGAAAATTAGAATTTACTATTCAAACAGTGGGTAATGGGCAAAGCATCTCCTCTTGGGGTATTTATTGTCCCAGTTCCTGGTCTGGAGCTGAAGTCAAGACAATTGAGTAGCTATGCAGTTGCTGTCAAAAGGTGCTATGTACCATCTCAAAGCTAAGGTTCTCTTTCATAAACACTGTGCAGCTGCAATGTCTGTGCCAGTATGCTTTTCCACAGAATTAGTCTGAGTGCCTTCTTATGAGATATCTGGGAAATGTACTGTGCCTGAGCTGTGAAGTTAATCAACTTTGCCTGTGATACCTGAAAACTACCATCTCGTATTAAACTTATTCTGCAGAAGAACTACATCAGACATTTTTCTCACTTGTTTGCTTGATTTAAAAAATCCTGCTATTATGTGAAAACTACTACTTGCTGACTGTCATGAAATAGCTTTCACTTCAGGTTTTGTAGTCATTCTCCAAGGTAATCACAAGTATATCTTTCTTTATCAGCTGAAAGTTAAGGAGACAATTTTATACATTTATTTCTGAAATTTCTACAAAAAGCCTATGCCGAAGTCTCTTGAAGAAAAACCCCACAGGAAAGTTTAAATGCTCTGTGTGGAGTAAACAAACAAGAGACATTTCTGCTGAGACATTCTGATAACAGTAGAAATGCCTTCATTTTACCAAGCTTTTACTTGTCATTCAAGGGCTTTTTGATTGAACAGGTCAAAAACCTGCTGAGAAATATATAATTTCAGGCTATTTATAGAATCCCCCAACTTCAAAAGAAAAGGCTTTACTTAGCACCCCCCCCCCCCCCCCAAATCACCAACCCTCTAAACTATTGGAAAAAGTACGCACAACTAACAACAACTAACCAAAGAAGACAGCTGATGTTTCAGAGGTCACATGCCAGATTATATTAGAGGGTCTAAGAGATGCTGCTTTTCAAAGGACCCATTCTCTTGGCATTAACCTATTGTTCTTTTTTTGCTGAATTGGGGAACTTGAACTGTTTTCCTCTCCCAGGGTCTTGCTTAGGAGGCTGTAGCTCCAAACTCCACCATCTAGAACCTGCCTATGCCACCTCCTTGGTGTCACGTATATGTCAGGTATAAGTCAGGTATGTTAGGTATAAAGCTCTGCAGTAGGCAGTGGCAGAATGAAATGGGAAGAGATTTCAATCTTTCCATTTAGAGTTGCTTTATTGGAATCCAATTCATTGGGATCCATTGCTCACTCGGATGTAAATAGATAAGCATATTTGAAGCCAGATGCCAAACATCTGTGCCTGCACAATCCACCTGTCTCTGCTGCAGAAACAAGGATAAAGGGAAAAACTTCCAGACCTAGAAGCTTTTATGTGGGAAATACAACCTCTGATGAAAAGTACTGAGTGAATTGACTTTTCCTCTGGCTCCAGCAGGTCTACTGGGACCCTAAAATATCTTACATACTTCAGTCATGAGAAAGTAAGGTTGCAAGAGCTTGCAAGGAAGAGAAGCACTCACTGTTGTTCTCTGTGTGCTTGCAGGAGAGAACCTGCAAGTTCTGCTTTAGGTGACAACCTAAAAGATTTAGAGAGCAAAGATCCCATTCTAATCTCCTGCTATTTTTAATTTGGAAAGGGTATCATCAAATCTTTTAATATAAATAATGTCCAACAGGGTAGCAACTGGTTGAATATGAAATCTCGCAAATTGTGCTATTAAACTTTCAAAAACCTAGTGGTTTCTAGACTTAGTAAGAAGGGAATGATGTAGACATTAGTGTCTACTAGCAAATATGATAGTTCCTGCCAGAAACGAGATTATTCTTATTCTACATAAGTAACTCAACTTCTGTTCTTTTTCTTTTTTCTCTCCTTTCCCTGGTCAAGAAGGGCAACTCAGGGATATTGTTTGGACCAAATGAATGAGAGCTGTGCAGGGAGAGAAGCGAAGGCAGAAGCACCTTCTGTGATAATCCCTTTAGGAAACAAAATGACACTGAAGGGGTGGCAAATAGGTTATAGTAGTGCAGTTATCCTGTGATGGGATACAAATCAAGTGATTTCTCACAGCAGAGAGCTGGTTAGGGGGAACTTCACCCTGGGGCAAATGCCCTACCATTACACTGCAGGAACAGCCCAGTGATATGCTGTACCTCCCTCTCTCCTCAGCTGAACAATGTCTCTTACTGTCAGACCTGAGTGAGAAAATGCCCACAAATGAGGAAGCACAGAGGTGAATGAGCCAAGACACGAGACAGTTCCCAGATCCAATTCCTCTTAATAAGAACAGAGAGAGAAGGAAAAAAGAGAAATGCTCTTTGAACATCTCCTGAGGGAGACGGCAGCAGCTCCCTCTGTTGTGTAGGGAGAGGAGTCAGAGAAAGAGTAGAAACAAGAAAGCTGGTATAAGCTGGAAATTTGTACCATTTTGCGAGACCCAGAGTGAGACAAAACCAATCAAAACAGTTATGCTGCCTGACCCATGGTCACTGGGAGGGTGCACCTCTTTGCCGCTGCTTGTAATGAAATAGCAAATGAAACCAGCAGTGTCTATGCGCATTGCTGTTAATGGGTGATACTAAAAAACTAAGACCACTTGCAATTATAAGCCTCCCAGAGTCGTCACTAATCTGTAGAATTTTTGCTCCACTCAGCCCCAAGGCACAAGCAGTCATTGCTTTTCTATTTCTCAAGTACCTAAAAAACACAGGCAAACCAAAGCAATCATTTACTTTATTATATGGCAAAGGTACACTAGACACTTGGGCCCTCTCTAAGCAGCAACCTTGGCAGTATTTATCTCATTTTCAAGAAAGAAAAGATTGGATGCAAGCTGTCAAAAAGCATAACACCATAGATCTTTGGGAAAAACAGATGTAGAAAGCCTTAATTTTCTTAAGTGTCCAGCTAAGCAACCAAAGATAAGAGGGAAGGTGCAGCAGGTAAACATTTTCAGGGGCAGGGGTGACAGTATTGTCTTTCACACTGAACTTAGAAACTGTTCCTGCCTTTTTTGTGTTCTTTCACCTACCATGGTTGATTCTGTAATTCTATGGTTCATTAAATGTGTATCTAGTGCTCCCCCTGCACACATTTTTCCTTTAGGCAGCACTCTCAGCCATCCTCTGCTGCCAGTGGAAAAACTTGATGTGCAAGATCAGGCTCCATGACAAGGGCAGCTGACTACTGATACAAATCAAAATCACAAACTGCCACTTCATGATTTAGCATATATGTCTGTATCTATAAATCTATTACATGTATGTTAATTATATAAAAATGCACACATTATTTTTCTTCATTAATTAACAACATATGTATTTTATAACACATTAAATTTTAAAAGAGGGAATTCACAGCTAAAGTGCATTTGAGAGGTAGAAATATATTTGATATATTACACATGTATAAGGGAGCCCCATAAAGCCCTAATCAATCTGGTGTAATCTCACAACTGACCATGCTCTGAGCAGGAAGCTGGAGTGGACCTACTGAGGTCCTTCCCAGGTTGGGTGATCCTGGGAAACCAAAAAGAAGACAGTAGAATTGTTCATATCTGTCAACAACTCATTAATTTGGCCAGGCTATTTTATATTTTTTGCTTTCAAAACTCAGTATGTATTGTCATTACCTCTCTTTGAATCAATCTTCACAAAGCTGAGATAACAGCATCTCAAGGGAACATGAACCAAACCACAATCAGCCAATCGAGTATGTTGGCATTCTTGTTCCAAACAGATTAAGGCTAACCTGTGTGAATAGTTTTGTAAGTAATTTCAGTTTACTGTCAGGAGAATAATTTTACTTAAGGACTCTTCTGTTAAATTTGTTAAGTATCTATCTCAGTCATTTCATTGCTGAGAAGAAGTTGATCAACACTCTGTGAACACAGTTCTTAGGTGGAGGTGTTTGAAGCTTTTAGAGTTTTGCCCTGGGTCCACCTCACACAAAGCTGGGTACCTGAGGAAGAGAAAAATTTACTTGGCCTGCCTGGATTTCAAAATGGAGAGGGAAGCAGCTCAGACCTTGAGGTAGTGTTATGGATTTATTTCTATTCTGACAAATGGAGGGTGCTGTCAGAATCACCAGTGTATATGATTACCATAAATCTGACCTGCAGGTGTGTATTCTTTTAACCTAACACAAGTAAGGCTAAGTATATTTTCTCCTGAACCACTCAAGTAAATTTAGAAACAAATTGTAAGTACACCATAAACTAACACTGAATTAACATGTTCATTTCATGGTCAGCTAACCTTTATGTCTCTTTAATAATTAGTTGCTTTAATACTTTGTTAATACTATTAGTTTCATTAGCTTATGATCTTTTTTCTTACCTTTGGCCTTTTATTACACTAGGTCTATAAATTTTCATAGAATTGATTAGTTACAAGAAAGAAGTTGTTACACTTTAATACTGTTCTGGCTTTCGTGGCAGGGAAATACTTCTAATTTTGTTACATATCTCTCTTCACAAGGATAACTAAAATATAGTGATTGCTAATTAAATTAGTATAGCTACGCTAGCTCTGCCAGAATGTTATGATTTACAGTTTTGATCCAAAAAATTGCATAAAACGAAGCTATTTTTATAGTTACGCTGTTCATTTATAAAGCTGTATTTTTATGTTTACAGTAATGCGTCATGACCTCTCCCACATTACGTTACTTGATCATGCAGGAACAAGGACAACTTGATGCCACATAACATATAATATTCTAGACGAGAAAAGAGCAAAAGGGTCAGTTCAAGCATTTCATACTATATGTTGCATCTGAAATGAAACCCTGAAATATTAATGTTGGAGGCACTAGCTTGTTTCGATTTAGTTTCCAAAATAAAGTATGAATTTATAAGTATTTTAAGATGTGAATGAAATAAAGTTTTCACATTAAAATAAAGGCACATGGAGATAAGCAATCAGACCTATGTTTCAATGGCTTGTTTGGTTTTTTTTTTTCCTACAATCTTAGGGGACTGACTGGCTTAGCTAAAATTTGTTAACTGCCTTGACTGATTTAACATTGCTACTGTCTAAAATCGTTCCCAAATTGCAAATGATCTTGATCCAACACGCACTAAATTGAATGAAAATGTTCCCAGCAGCTCAAACTGATACTAGAGCAGTTCCACTGTTTGTGTCATTTACTAGGGCATTTTGTTTGGCATGATTTGGGAAGTCCACTGATAAAATTCACACCTTTTAATCTACATTAGGTTTGCTTTCCAAAATTCTGTCATTACTAGAAAGCTTTATTAAAGATGTCTAGAAACTTAGCATTACTTGAAGACTAGTAATACAACAGTCTTTAAAAGATAGTTTTACTGCTGATATAAATCTAGAACAATCTGGTAACAAATCAAATTTCAGAGCACGTTCTTTCTTATTGATCTCTTCAGCTTCAGGGGGCAATTTTCAAATCATCTTACAGAGTAGCCACTCAACCTGCTGCAACAACTGGGTTTAGACTGAAATTGTGACTCATCTGCACAGTACTAGTCTATTGCTTTATTGGTCATTGCAGAATGGTCATCACGATTATATTAACTAAATTTAATTTCTTTTATATAAAGTAACATTTTATTGCAGCTTTTCGTACCCTAAATAACCTAGCAAACAAGATGTTTCTTGTAATGGATTTTCCTGGCAAAAAAATGTATTATGTAAATGTACCCAGTCCAAGATAATTTGTGCTAATGGCCAGTAACCATATTTAAAATGTGACTGGTTTAACTGCCAAAATTAAGCAAATTTCTTCCATATGTCAGTAAAGGTAGCTGCTCCAAGTCAGATTCTGTGTTAGATTAGAGCTAAATTAGAGCCTGGTCCATAAAAGTTAACTTAGAGCAATTTATATACCATTACAAGGGAAAAAGTAAATATTAAGAAAGATGTTTGGAGAGTGGCCAGTCTAGTGCACAATATATGCCATGGTTAGGAAAAACACTTTCAATTTCATATTTGCAGAATAACCTGTTAAAGTCAGGGAGCTTAAGCAGCAAGTCAACTCAGCTGAGTTGAAATGCTTTATATGAAGCTTTATTTTTTCATTCAGATTAAAGGAGTCATTAAGCATTTCCAGTTGTTATTCATGTGAAGCTTCCTTTTCTTAAAGTTTTATCTCATGGATATGAGATGCAATTTAGCATGAACTGATTCTAAAGTGAATGTGGAGAACTAGTGAGCAAATCTTAATTGATTTCATCTGTACTAGCTTTCCTTTTGTGATACTTCACTGATTTCAGCAGACTCACTTCTTACCCATAAAAATAGGATCAAAATCAGACCCAGAAATGCACTATATATTTAATTTACAAATATTCAAGGAATAGGTTCACAAACTATTAAACTCACTTACTGAGAAAATATAAAATAAAATATATAAGAATATTTATATAAATATAAATATAAATTTATATTTATATAATATAAATATATATTATATATAAATAATATAAATATATATAAAATTATATTTATATAAATATAAATTATAAAATAACCAGTCTTAGATGTCTGGATTTACTTTTTTCTAATCTTTATAAACATATAGAACAGGAATGTATTTTTTTTAATAAATGCCATAAATCTTCCAGTTTACCTATACTGTACCTTCTAGAATTAATACCTACACTTCCATCATAGTGTTTGCTGAAAGAACAAGTAAGAAAATAAAAACAATGGAATTCTTTTTTTTTTTGCTGTTAATTGAGAAATCTCTGTATTTATTTCCATATGGCTAAAAATGGTTCACTCTTAGGAGCGATTTGAGATGCTAAACCTAAACTTACTACAGTGACTCGGGAGCAAGGCAATAGCTGTCTTTGGGATTTGACTGGAAACGATAAAAAATGGTAAGATGCTGGAGGAAGCTGGGCTTATCTGCATTAGAAATGCATTTCTTATGGTTGAACGAAGGGAAAGGGTGATTGTTCTGTGTATAGAATCATAGAATAGTTAGGGGTGGAAAGGACCTTAAGATCTAGTTCCAAACCCCCTGCCATGGGCAGGAGCACCTCACACTAAACCATCTCACCCAAGGCTCTGTCCAACCTGGCCTTGAACACCACCAGGGATGGAACATTAACAACTTCCCTGGGCAACACATTCCAGTGCCTCACCACCCTTACAGTAAAGAATTTCCTCCTTATATCCAATCTAAACTTCCCCTGTTTAAGTTTTAACCCATTACCGCTTGTCCTGTCACTACAGTCCTAATTAAGAGTCCCTCCCCAGCATCCTTGTAGGCCCCCTTCAGATACTGGAAGGCTGCTATGAGGTCTCCACACAGCCTTCTCTTCTCCAGGCTGAACAGCCCCAACTTTCTCAGCCTATCTTCATACAGGAGGTGCTCCAGTCCTGATCATCCTCGTGGCCCTCCTCTGGACTTGTTCCAACAGTTCCATGTCCTTTTTATGTTGAGGACACCAGAACTGTACACAGTACTCCAGGTGAGGTCTCACAAGAGCAGAAAATGAAAAATCCCTTTCAAAATCACATACTGCTTTGTTTGAAGATGCAATTTTCAGTCACTATTTTAATTAGCTGTTGCTCCCTAGGGGGAAGTGCTTATAGGTATCTGCACAGTTGGGCCATGTAACACAGATGGTAAATGAGATGGGAATCTAACTAATGTGTTAGAACTGCACAGTTACATATTCAGGCTTATAGGTAAACAAAAATCCCCATAAGTTTTGGGCCAGATCACCAGATCCAAACCCATTAACTCTATCTAGGTGCTGCCACAACAGAGCCCTAACATATGAGTGAAGCCTGTAACAATATAGGTAGGTTCACGTTAGCTTTATCTTAAAAAAAAACAAAGAAACAAATAAACCCACAAAAGCCAGGGTAAAAAAACCCAACAAACCAAACCTAAGGGCCCCCCCCCCAAAAAAAAAAAACCA
The DNA here is from genome assembly GCF_028554395.1 of Pezoporus wallicus. NCBI lineage: Eukaryota > Metazoa > Chordata > Aves > Psittaciformes > Psittacidae > Pezoporus > Pezoporus wallicus. Next base: position 1,429,687 of record NW_026636656.1, read on the forward strand.
AACGCCAAAAACCCAAGTAAAAATAGATTTAACTCATGCTTATTTCTAACTTTTGTTGTCATTCCTTACAACTTAAATTACCTTAGCATTTTTAAATAGCACACACTACATTCTCTTCTATGACTGTAACTCAGTATGCTCTATAACCTCATCTTTAGATCAGGATGTATGGTTCATGTTACTCATACCATTTTCTTGGAAGATCATGCATACACATGGAAGTTCACAATACAGGTTCTTAATGAGATGGATGCAGTTCCCATTTTAGCTGGTGATTTTAAAGCCCATTTCTCATAATCATACAGATATCTCAGTAAATAGGTCAGTTAGTTTCAATTACAAAATGAAAGCTCGGCTAAATCTTCCTTACCTTTACAGACCAAAGTGCTGGATTGTAAGTACTAGCTAGAGCACCTGTTGCTTAGTATCATATAAAATACTGATTAGACTGACCTTCCATCATGTTGCAAAGCATTGCTAGTGTCCTAGGCATTTGGAACTGGAAACAGTTTGGTTTACATGCTGGTCTGGGGTTCTGCCGAATGATACTGCTATTTTTATTTATTTATGATATTTTAGGGTATGATGATATGGTGAAATGTAACTGAATTCAAATGTGCCTAAAAAGTACAGACAGCTGTTCTTTTTGGAGTGCATGAGATGGATTTCCTAGTGTCTAAATACTGTGAGGCTAATGAGTCTTAAAATGTCTAGCAGAATTTATGAATCTAAAAAAGTGGGCTTTTTGGTAAATACTGAGGCACATGCATAAAATAAAAATGTATCAAAAGCCTTCTAAAGAAGACCCTTAAAACAATGTAATGATGAAATCAGAAAGGTCAAAGGGTGTCCTGTAATGACATTTTAAGTCTTCACTGGTAATTTGTGACATATTGTATAAATCTTCTCTGCTGTGCAGTGCATGTACACTTATGTTCTGTAACATCTGAAATAAAGCAGCTTTTGCTAAAAATATATCAATGAGGGGATTTCTAACAGATCATAGTTTTGTATCTAACAGAAAAATTTCTGCTTTCCAAAGGGGAAAGCTAGGAATGATATTTAGTGTTCACTAATCATTAAGTCAAATGGTCCAATATTGGAACATCTAAGATAACTACCAAAGCTGTTAGAAAACAGTACTGCTATTTGAACTACTATTTCTACCAATACATGTATGGGTATTATTGTATGATTCTGTGTTGTGATTCTATCTGTAGAGGAAGATAGGAAACTCTGAGCTGTTACAGAGACATCTGACTGATTTAAGACATCTTTCATTCTTGAGTGATAGGACCTTCCCTATGAAAACACACTTAAACAGGCATCAGGATGTTAAGGCAGAAGAAGAACTCTAACAAGTCCCATATTATTCTGTACACTGAAGTATTTTTTATCCTAAGGGACGTTACTGGTCACAGTAATGTTTTCTTGGTCACAACAGGCTTTCTTGATAATAAAGAAGAGATTTTTTTCCATTATATCACTCTATAACAAGCACTGAAGAGAAGCTAAACTGGTAACATAAATTGAGATTCCTGTTGTCCTGGCTGTGTTATTGCTTGTCCATAGGCAGTTATCTGATAGAGGTGTGTTCAGCTGGAAAGACATTTATCGGGCCACTGAATCCTTTCCGGTCATCCTCCAGCCCTGATTAAGACAATGCTGTAATATAACATCAACTCCATTTACTTTCCAAAGCACAATCTCACAATCTTCTGAATACCCTGTTATAAGTCTATAAATCTGTACAATAGGAGAGAGCAGAAGCCACAAGAGATAATGAGCCATGGGGGGAACTCAAGGTCATCATCCATGTCTGATAGGCCTTCAATATGAGAAGCTTTGTTAGCTGACAGCAGTGGATTTGGGAGAATGCATCCCCTAAGGAAGGCAAAAAAGAAGATGAGCTCTCACTGCCTGATAAAATCTTCTTTCCTCAGCCTGTTAACCTTAAAATTGGAAATAAGGTAAGATGGCTTCAGAACAGCCAAGCTGTGAAAGGATGCAGAGCAGCAGGCTGTGAGCACTGACAGCTGAGCTACACCAGCTGGAAGACAGTCAAAAAAGGAACTGGAAAATTTATTGCTTGATGGACTGGAGATTAATTTAATAGTAATCTTGTGATCCATTTAACTCTTGTCCCTTGCATTCTGTCTAGGTGCCCTTGTGCCTGGGACAACAAATTCAAGAAAACCAGAACTGACTGGTTTAATAGAAATAAAAATAGATAAACAAAAGATGTCAGCACCACATGTCTGCAGAAAAGGAATGGAAGAAGACAATGAAGCAAGTTTTACATAATGACTTCTCAAAGGAACAGTAGTAGGAGCCATAAAATCAGTTGCTGCAGCATACTCTTTACCTGGTGTGACTGTCCAAACACTTTAGCTTGCTTTTGAAAGCAGATGGACACCTCCAGTTCGCATCATTCCTTTCATAGGTTCTTATGCCAATGCATTCAGATATTCCACCAGGAATTTTTTCTTTTTTTTTTTCAATCATCATCAGTGCCAGCCTAAAGTTTTAATAATTTTCTTTTGCTTGAAAAAAGATGCCTGTGTGTCATGGTTTAAACCAGCAGGTACCTGAGTGCCACATAGCCACTTGCACATTGGAAGATTAACTGGAGAGAGACATGAGGTAGGGAGAGAACTGGAAAAATAAAAAAGGTAAAACTCATAGGCTGAGATACAGACAATTTCATAGGACAGAGATGGAGGGGAAAACAACAACAACAACAATAAGAAGAATAATGAGAGTTTGAATGTACAAGTGATGTGCAGTGCAATTGCTCACCACCTGTAGACATCCCCAGCCAGTTAGCAAGCAGCAGCCTCCCAGCCAGCTTTTCCCCTAGTATATATGCTGAGGGCAATGCCATATGCTATGGGATATCCCTTAGGTGGTTGGGATCAGCTGTCCTGGCTGTATACCCTCCCAACAACTTGTACACCCCCAGATGGTGGGGTGGGGTGAGACACAGAAAAGACTGGCTCTGTGTAAGCACTGCTCAGCAACAATTTTAACAGTATGCTTTCAACATTATTCTAAATCCAAAACATAGCATTGTATCAGCTATGAGGAAGAAAATTAACTCTATTCCAGCTGAAATCAGGACATTGTGTCAGCTTAGCCAAGGGGGGATGTGATTATCAGGAATATCCTGTTCAAGCTAGCCTAAAGTGTAACTTTATACTGCCTACTCTGGAACATGCACAGACACAAAAAGCCTCTCAGAGGAGATGTCCTTTTGACTCAGTAATGAAATGCCACTTAAGCAGCCTGCAATCAGCACTAGGGAAAAAAGGCATCGTCAATGCAGAAAAACAGAGTCATGTTTCAAAGACTGACAGCATACCAAAATCTGTATACCACAAAGCAAAGGCCAAGTCTCGCTGAAGCTAACAGCAACCATTCTCTCAATTTCAGTGGGGGAGGAACATGGATGTTTATCTGTGCTTTCATATTCTCAGGGGAAGAAGAGCACAGAGGGGTGGAAAAGGTGACCAACAAATAAAGTACTATTTAGATGCTAGGAAACAATAGCAGCACCTTTTCAGAGTGTATTAAGGTAGGGCTCCTGGGACCTCTTTACAATTTTACCACTTATGTTGAGAAATAAGTCACTTTGTACATGGTTTTGAAAGTACTGTCTATTTTGTCAGCCAGCTGAGGATCGTGGCTCATGAAGTAGTTACACAAACCAACAGAACTATGCCTGTGTGAATATCTGCCTTAGGGATCATAATCCACTGAAGTGTCAGGAATTTAATGTTACATAAGATCAGGACCTTTTCACAACTGTTTTACAACAGCTATACAGTTGTACCTACTTTGACTCACAAAGGACTCAGAATGAAGCTTACTTTTTTCTTTCTTAGCATTCTATGGTTTTATTTATATAAAATAGTATTTGTTCATCAGAAAACTACCATACATCTGTACTTCGGATTATTATAGGGTCTGGAAGGCACAAGCACTCTAATGAAATTAATTTCATTAGTCATCCAGCCTTTTAGGTGCCAACAGAATTTCTTATGTGTGACAGTCTCAGAAATGAAGAATAAAGTAAGGGGGGAAATAAAATAAAATAAAGACCAATGCAAATGTCAGAAGTGAAGTACAATTAAAAATTTTTGTAAATCTAGAGCATCAAGATTGTTGGTTGATATTCAAGGATCACCTGCTACAAGCTCAGGAGTGTTGTGTCCCAACTAGAAAGAAGTGCAGCAGCAGGCCCAGGAGACCTCCTTGGATGGAGAAGGAGCCGTGGAGGAAACTTCGAGGGCAAAAAAGAGGCTTATAAAAGGTGGAAGCAAGGACAGGTGGCCTGGGAAGAATACAGGGATGTTGTCCGGAAAGCTAGGGAACAGGTTAGGAAAGCCAAGGCCCAGTCAGAACTAAACTTGGCTAGGGGTATTAAGGATAACAGGAAGGGATTCTATAGGCACGTAGCAAATCAAATACAGACTAGGGACAACGTGGGCCCTCTCTGGAAGCTATCAGGAGAACTGTCTACCCTGGATTTGGAGAAGGCTGAGGTTCTTAGTGACTTCTTTGCCTCTGTCTTCACTGACAAATGACCACACCACCTGAGTCTTGGAAGGCAGACAGAGAGACTGTGAGAATGAAGACCTTGGGCCCATCGTAGGAGAGGATCTGGTTCGAGACCATCTCAAGAAACTGAACGTGCACAAGTCCATGGGTCCTGATGAAATCCATCCACGTGTCCTGAAGGAGATGGCGAATGAAGTTGTGAAGCTGCTGGCCATCATATTTGAGAAATCGTGGCAGTCAGGTGAAGTTCCCGATGACTGGAAAAAGGGAAATATAGCCCCCATTTTCAAGAAGGGGAAAATGGATGACCCGGGGAATTACAGAGCAGTCAGTCTCACCTCTGTGCCTGGCAAAATCTTGGAGCAGAGTCTCCTGGAAGGCATGCTAAGGCAAATGAAAATCAACAAGGTCCTTGGTGACATCCAGCATGGCTTCACTAAGGGGAAATCCTGCCTGACCAATCTGGTGGCCTTCTATGATGGGGCTACAGAACTGATGGACAGGGGTAGAGCAGCTGACGTCATCTACCTGGACTTGTGCAAAGGGTTTGACACTGTCCCACATGACATCCTTGTCTCTAAATTGGAGAGACATCAATCTGATAGGTGGACCACTCAGTGGATAAAGAACTGGCTGGATGGCTGAGGGGATTTAAGGCACGGACTCCAATTGCTGGTCGAAGACCTTTTTACTTTAGATTACATGGTTTATATACGTTTTTTATCATATCCATGCGCCGAAAGCTACAATACAAGTGGTTAGTTGCTGCTGTCATACGTGCATAATCTAAAATTATAATTGATTAGTCTGCTTTTTTGACACCATCCTCAGTTCCTTCTCCTACTTCTTGTTTTCATCCCCTTTTGTTCTGCTTCTTTAGCTCCACTTTTCTTGCTTGAGGCTATCTCCCCACAGTGCTAAAATTACAGAGTCTGGATCAAAGTTAATTCCCCAAAGAATTAAAGTCACTCAGCATACTCTGACCAAGTTCAAACTCCTCTTCTCCTACATTTGGCCACACACAAAGAGTTGTGGTCAATGGCTCAATGTCCAGCTGGAGACCAGTAACGAGTAGTGTCCCTCAGGGATCGGTGCTGGGACCGGTCTTGTTCAGCATCTTTGTCAGTGACATGGACAGTGGGATTGAGTGCGCCCTCAGCAAGTTTGCCGATGACACCAAGCTGTGTGGTTCGGTTGACACAGTGGAGGGAAGGAATGCCATCCAGAGGGACCTTGACGCGCTTGTGAGGTGGGCTGATGCCAAACTTACGAAGTTTAACCATCCCAAGTGCAGGGTCCCACACCTGGGTTGGAGAAATCCCAGGCACAGCTACAGGTTGGGCAGAGAAGAGATTCAGAGCAGCCCTGCGGAGAAGGACTCGGGGGTGTTCGTCAATGAGAAAATGAACATGAGCCGGCTTCAGTCTGCTTTTGCAGCCCAGAAAGCCAACCGTATCCTGGGCTGCATCAAAAGGAGTGTGACCAGCAGGGTGAAGGAGGTGATCCTGCCCCTCTACTCTGCTCTTGTGAGACCTCACCTGGAGTACTGGGTACAGTTCTGGTGTTCACAACATAAAAAGGACATGGAACTGTTGGAATAAGTCCAGAGGAGGGCCACGAGGACGATCAGGGACTGGAGCACCTCCTGTATGAATACAGGCTGAGAAAGTTGGGGCTGTTCAGCCTGGGGAAGAGAAGGCTGTGTGAGACCTCATAGCAGCCTTCCAGTATCTGAAGGGGGCCTACAAGGATGCTGGGGAGGGACTCTTCATTAGGGACTGTAGTGATAGGTCAAGGGGTAACGGGTTACAACTTAAACAGGGGAAGTTTAGATTGGATATAAGGAAGAAGTTCTTCACTGTAAAGGTGATGAGGCACTGGAATGGGTTGCCCAGGGAAGTTGTTAATGTTCCATCCCTGGTGGTGTTCAAGGCCAGGTTGGACAGAGCCTTGGGTGAGACGGTTTAGTGTGAGGTATCCCTGCCCATGGCAGGGGGTTGGAACTAGATGATCTTAAGGTCCTTTCCAACCCTAAGTAGACTATGATTCTATGATTCGAAGATTCTGTAGGTCATGTAGTTCCAACAAAACCAGCAAGAAACACTGCTCACAGAAGAAATTAGTTGAGATGAAGAAGGGGCATAACAGGTATAGTCAAAGATACTCTAAGAGTGTTATATCCAAAGTGCATAAGGACTTATAGTCTCTTAAATATCCCCTTACACATTTGATTTTGATGGGGCACTATTAAACACTATGGCAGGTGAATACATCTGTTAATCTGGCCCTTGGGATGCCTGAGGAATTCCTGTGGAGAGAACTACAGATATGCTCAAACTCACAGAGAACAATTATGAGGTGTTAAATTGGGTGTTCAAGATTTCTGAAGTTGTCTGATATCATATAATAAAGTTGAAACAGAATTTAAATAACACTTTGGCAGAATACTGTCTTTCCTAATCATAGACTCTGGGGGAAGGTTCCCAGATGGATGATGAACAGAATTTCAATGATGGTAAAAAGCAGAGAAGACAGACTGCTCCATGGGTGGACAGTGATGTCTTTTACTTTATTCATTAGTAATGACAAAATAATTCACTCTTAGTTCATATCAAATTATTTAACTTACAGGAGAAAGAACCCCTAGCTCTCTGGACTAGAATTAAAGTATTTTCCTCCAAACAGTAAGATGTGCACACGAATACGTAATCTGCATGTACCTCTGCTCAATAACCGTACTTAAATGTTATAGCATATAATATAGGCATTATCTGTACAATCATCACGAGCTGATCAATGGGTGCACAGTTCCTAAGGGTGAATCCAGGACCATATTATAAGCATATCAAACAAATAAGTACACAAGTTTCTTGTAACGTCAATTCATTGCATATTCTTTATCAGATACTTTACAGAAGAAAAAAAAAAAAGAATATTTTAGGGAGACTTCATGTTTTATCAGAAATATATTTTCTCTCTTTTCAGTCAAAAGCTAGAGTGCCATTTTCAGTCTAGCAGCTTAGGAATCAAAGGCAAAAAGAATGCATCATTTAAAAATCTATCTCATCACTACAAATGAAATTAATATTTTTCTGTAAGTGAAAATATAGAAAATCTAGAATCAAATGGCTTGATAACTCCCAAATATTGCATATTTCTATTTTTCAATGACCAGAATCGTTCTTGAATGGTTGCAAACCAAGTAGATATGAACAAGGCAGTATGGACCCCAGGCTCGTAACCACAACAGATTATAAAATCACAGAATCATAGAATAGTCTGGGTTGGAAGGGACCTTCAAAGGTCATCTAATTCCAACCACTCTTCAATGAGCAGGGACATCTTCAAGTAGATCAGGTTGCCCAGAACCACATCCAGCCCGGTCTTGAATATCTCCAGGGATGGTGCATCCAACACCTCTCTGGCCAACCTGTGCCAGTGTTTTACCATCCTCACTGAAAAGCTTTTTTATCTCACATCCAGCCTGAATCTCCCTCTTTTAGTTTAAAACCATCACCTCTCACCCTATTGCAATAGGCCCTGATTAAAAGTCTCTCCCCATTGTTCTTACAGGCCCCTTTTAAGAACCAAAATGCTGCAAAAAGTTCTTCCTGGAGCCTTCTCTGGTCTGAACAAGCCCAACTATCTCAGCCTTTCCTCGTAGGAGAGGTGCTCCACCCTCTGATCAATTTTGTGGCTCTTCTCTGGACCATCTCAAAATACTTATTTTTGCTGAAACAGTTCTAGCATTGAAGATACCTTTCCTTACATTGCTAGTCTGTACCACTGAGGCAAACTCTTGGATGCCTTAGATGGAATTTATATGTACTTAAAGGTCTACAAGCTAGACATGTTAAAGTGAATTAGAGACTGTGACTAAACTCCTGCTGCCTTCAACAGAGATCTCAGGTGGCATTCAGCTCTTCCTTCTAGATCTGTAATCATTGGGTATCAGGTGTAATTTGCGCAACTTGGATTTCTTTCGTGATTCATGACAGAAAGAAATAAAATGCTTCCTATAAGGGATTCACCTGACCTATTCCGACCTCTGTCTCAAGAATTCAACAACCTGCTGAAGTGATCTGTTTATGCCCATTGACAGGAAAGACAAATGACTACTTTTAACATAATGATCCGTCTTCAAGACTAATAGGTTATATAAAAGGTGATTGCTTTCTGTTATAACAATCAGTCCGTACTAAAGATCTCTACCAGTGCCTGCAGGGCTTCCCTCCAGTCTTTGGGACTTGTTCCCAAAACATCCACATATACAAACTGCTGTGGAATACTTAATTATCAATGTAGGCATCTGAAAACATTACATCTCAGTGATCCAAGATTTCTCTGAATCCTCAGAGAAAGAACAATGCCCTTACTGACACTCACAACCATTTAATGTTTGGAATCCAGAATTTCTCTGGACAACCTGCTCCAGTGTCTCACCACCCTCATAGTGAAGAATTTCTTCCTAATATCTAACCTAAATCTCCCCTTTTCAAAGCCATTTCCCCTTGTCCTATCCTGTCATGCCCTCGCAAAAAGTCCCTCTCCATCTTTCCCACAGGCCACCTTTAGGTACTGGAAGGCTACTAGAAGATCTCTGGGGAGCCTTCTCTTCTCCAGGCTGCACAACCCCAACACTCAGCCCATCTTCATAGGTCTTCATGGCCCTCCCTGGACTTGGTCAAAAAAGTCCACATCGTGTTTGAAATCATACCAGACTATGCAAAGGCCCAGGTGGTTAGGAGAACACACTTTTAGAGACTGCATATTACCAGTGCTTTATATTTCTTTGTTGATTTCAGACAAGAAAATAAAGTCCCCTACTGTTCATGAGTAAACATGTTACCATAAATTCCTTTTTTTTAAATAACATCAATGATAATCCTAGAGCACACTACCTGGAATCTGGCATTGCACTGAAGTGGAAATATAGTTTATTAAACTTGTCAGCAATAGCTATTTTTGGCTTCTCTGTAGAGAACATTTTAATGTAAAGTTAAATTACTAGTCACAGCCATAGAAAGAAACTCTTTTATTATTAGAATTTTTAAAGCCTTACTATAAATTGCTAGAGGTGAATTGTACACTAACACTATAAAAATAAAATGGAAAACCTCTGAAGTGCTGCAATCCAGAAAATATATGCACTGTTATCACAGATCACAAATAGAGCTACAGATAATTTTAAACACATGGTAAGCTTCTCCTTAAGTACTTACATTATAGGGAGCATAACTGTGCCCTAAATCTTATTGTAGCCACAAAATAATTTTGTTTTGAACATTTGTGTAGGAAAACCTACTGCTGCTCATACTGATATTTATTGAAGCTGGACTGGTTTACAATTTGCAACTCATTAATTCAGTATATAATTCCAAATAAACAAGGAGTTTCTTGTGTAGCTATTTAACTCAAGGGCAATACATTACTGTAAAATATCAGCTATCAAGAATTGTTGCATGAGAAGCAGAACTAATAAGGTCCATTGCATGTATCAGTTACTTTCTGGCATTTCTCTATCACCAGTGCGTCTTGCTGCTGTGTTCCATATCCACAGTCTCTATCTCTCTTCTTTACTCCCCCCACATCAGGTATTGATACATACTGATGAATTCTCCTCTGAGCTTTCCCTTCTGCAGGCAACAGTCCCAGCTGTCTCAGCCTTTCCACGTATGAGATGCTCCAGTCCCTTAAGCACCTTAGTGGGCTTTTGTTGGACTTGGTCCAGTATGTTCGTGTGTCTCGTGTACTCTGCATCCTAGTGCCAGAGTGCGGGAGCACTGAGTGATGCTGATGCCCACGTGGGCCAGCACACATCCATGAGGAGATGCCATAACCATAGTCCACTTTATGAGCGGTGTTAGACTGATCCCTTCTCCTGCCTTATTTCCCCAGACCAGCACCTGGGGTAAGGATCCCCCACACTGTGTCTCTGATGGTTGTAAGCAATTGATCGACTGTCTCGTAGTGCCTGCAATTATCTCTCCTGAGGTTTTTTTTTAAGCACAAATGGCAGATTTTTTTTGTATTGTTCTAAACATCAAAGGATCTGAACTTTCAAAGCTGCCTAATTCTAAGCAGAATCCAAATACTTATTTTCAGACACTGCTCACTCAAGACTTTGTTTGACTTGGATCACTGCCACATCATCTTAATTTCATCTCAAAGACAGTAAACTCTTCTTCAGCTCACTGGTGGCTCATCCTGACCTAAGGAACTCAAATTGTGATGATTAATGGATTACACAAATTTAGATTGAATTTTGTTAGGCATTTCTTAACACTATATGTCACTGGCTACTCTTAGATACTTTCACACTCTCAGAAGATATAGTAATTTGCCCCTCATCTCAAGCTGCAGATGTTGTGAGACTGACAAGTGCTTCTCCGTATATTCCCCCAAGACTCTGTAAATTTAAACTCAATCTCAAAGATAATTTTCAGTCTCCTACTTCATATATGTTGAGTTGAAGTTCACTATACATAATTATATTCAGCACCCTATCACAACAGGGGATAAATCTAGCCATACTCTTTTAACCACCACTTTATGCTCAGCATCTACAATACATTTTGTGGAATTTTACAGTTGCAACATCTAGAGATAGCAGCAGGAAACACTAGAAGCATCCAGTGACCCAAAATCTCCTGGAGAAAGGAAGTGCAGAAAGCACTTGCCTCCTTTTATCTCAGAGAAATACTTCCAAGATTTTGATGATTTGCGATTTTTGCCAATGTGCTATTTATGACATGTAGTCAATTGTATAAAATTATTGTGAAAAGTCTGGTTTTTTTTTATTTCAATCTATGGCTGGAGAATTTTGTCATTTTCTGAAAAGCTCTGTACCACTCACCAGATTAGGCACAGTGAAAAGTCATTAACCTTAATGACCACCCTACGTGTCTACACAGGAGTTGTGCTCTGGAGCCTAGTTAAAGGAAGCAAAAGGCAAAAAATGCAAACCTTCCATTTGGGGCAGCGAGATAAAGTGACAAAACAGGGAACTAAAAATGACTCAGAGGGAACAAAAAGTGCCATGAGGAGACTGCAGGCAAAAGAGGACCTGTGTTGCTTATTGTCTACCAGCCACAGCCATGGAAAGCTTCTGGCCTGGGGAAGCTCTGAGAAGTCTGCTCTGGGGCAGTCCAGAGGACACAGGAATAAACCCAGCCAGCAAAATGCAAGCAAGGCTTTGACTTCGTCCAGGCTCTTTTATCACATACCCTGCCACGTGAAAAACAGGTCTGAATGTCTACATATGAGCACCCATATAAAGCAAGTATGAAAGACTAAAGTGATGCATGTTGGATTGCAACCTGCTTTGCCCATGCGTCAAGTGTCAGCCTGAGAAGGAAGGCAAAAAAATCAGGCTCTACATTGCTCCTAAAGCACAGCCATAAGGGCAGTTTCTGGCTCTTCAGTTCAGCCTCAGATTCAAATAAGTCAACTTCATCCTTGTGTGAAAAGCAGAATATCCCACCCAATTACAAAATTTCTGCCCCAGCTAACAAGTGATCTGCAAGGCCAGAAACTAAAAGCAACACTGGACTTTGACAGTGCAAACATATTTGAAGAACGTCTTAGTGCTGCTCACTGCTTCACAAGGTTTCCTGCTGCTTTCATAGAGAATTTATTAAAACAGACGTAATTTCACATGGCAGACTCTAAAATAATTTCCAATCATTATATTTCCTTATGATTTAAACATTTTTATAAGGGAACATTATGCAGTTAAACTCAATACCATTTTAATTAATGTGTTTTCTATTTAATCTCCATCTCTGGTGAAATTATTAATGTTAAAGCAGTTATTAATTAAAAGCACACGTGAAACTGAAGAAAATGTGAAGCTTTACCTCAAATTTGTCTTTTCAAACCTAGAATTGGCATTTTTTTTGGTAAATATTAAACTCTCAGGATTGAGGTAAAGAATATGTGGATAAAGGAAGTAAAAGTAGAACAAACTAAGAGAGTGTCATTTAATGTGATATGACAGGAAAACCAAACCACCAGAACAAATGGGGGCTTAAAAAAAAAAAATTAGCTTCACACCATCAAAGCCAAAACACAGAGGCAAATAGTTTTCATACAGCCATCACTTTACATGTGACAAAAAACATGTTGTACGAAACAACATTCTTGCACTTAGGCTGAAATCCAGAAATGATACTTAGATGCCTGTAACCAACTGAAATTAATGGTCCATTTAAATCAAAGGGAGGAGGAATTTCAAATCTGATGCAATGCTGGGCTTAAAGCACTATTCATAAAAAGAGGAATCTCTCTTAAGCAATTCAGAGATTTAGCTAACGACATGCTGGCTGATGAGGAGTACATTTCCATGTGTCTTTTTTTTAATACTCTGTATAGGTAGTAGCACCCTGGGAGCCAGACACCTGAAAATCAGATATAATGATACTCCTTGTATCTTAAATTCCATATACTCAAGTGAAAACCACTGAGAATCCTAAATAATTTGTGCCTGTGTGCTTTGGTGGAAGTCACTGTTAGGTTCACAATATACAGTGAATATGGTCCTGTATTACACAACTTCTATGAATGGAAAGAACCACTACCAAAAACCTGCAGGATTATGGCAATCTTGATGATGAAAATGAATAAAAAAATAATTAGAAAGGAAATTATCAAATGTTCCACTTTCTTGACTGAATACCAAGTTAGTATCAACCCTTCTAGGCACAGACATAAGGAGCTCAGGAAAAAAACACAAAGAAAAAAGAAGAGACAAAGCATAAGACAGAGTTAAAACTGGAGCACTGCTTCTATACCCATGAGACTGCTTTTTCTTTAAAGTATTTCAATTATCCTGACAATAAGAGGAAGAACAGGTACAGTACTATATTATTTCCGTAAGTTACCTTCAGTCACTCCTGATCTGACAAATTTCTACATATATTTCACCTAATAAACTTGTTTTGTTTTTTCCCAACCCCCTTGATGAAGTGTAAAACACATCACAGTTGTTTCACTGGAGGCTTGCTATATGTGCCATCCTACAGAGCCTGTTGCTAAGACAGAACACGTGGTGAGGCTTCGTTATAGCAGCAACTACCAGCTCACAATGCATTAAAATCTTCAACTCATCAGTGTTAAATAGGGATTCTATAATCTGAACAAACAGAAATCCCCTGCTCTTTCTGGTAGTGTTGCAATATCAGCAATTAGTTGCTGAGTCCCAGGCAGTATCCCAGATGATGAGAAGAACATCTGCTTTGGCTTATTAATGGCCACTGGCTTTATATCATTATGTTTTTAATTTGGGCAGTGTATTTTTTTTAATTCCCCTCTGAAGACAATGGAACCTATGAAGATCATCAAGAATGTTTAGTCCTTATAATGAGGGCTCCTGAGGTTTTTTTTAACCTCATCAAACCCTACCAGACATTTTCCACAAGGAGTCTTCCCAAAGCTGTGGTTGTGCTCACAGAAGGCTGATTTTATTAAGATTCAGACAGTCAGCATTGTACATGTCACCCTGTAAAGAGTCCTGGGTCTATTTCCCAAAACAGACGATTCCCCAAAGAATAATAACCAGTGTCTGTATGGAAGCATTATGCCAAAAGACTCCATTATTAATGAGATAAAACTGATGTTGTGTAACAATCAATACACACAGTTAAAGAGATTTGTGCAGACTTATAAATGTTACAAATTCAATTATTTCAGCAAATGTAAATACAGAGATATAAATACGCTAAACAGCTCAAATTTCTTTGATGAAAACTAAAACTAATTTGTGTGCTATCATATACAGTCTTGTTGAATGCAATGCGAACTGTAGCAATCTTGACCAGGGTTTAAAGGCATCCAGTCACTGAAATGTTCATTAAGCATTATCTCAAGAGGCAGTTCTGTTTGCTAGAATGATCTTTTTTAATTAGTGAATTACAGAACCATATAAAATACCTTCAGCTGTCATTGCCTTCTGCTTACAGAACATCTTTATACTGTCTAAGAACAAAACTGCTCTGTAATTGTATCCTCCACTGCAAATAAGCCAAAGATGTACTTCACAAAATCTCTAGCAGTTCTTATGATGGGTCAAAATAATGATAAAGAAACAAGCATCTTACAGGTTATTATGATCAAGGTTTTTTTTGTGTCTTTTAGAATCTTTTAATGGTAGCTGTTTCATTAAGAAAAATGACAAGGCTGTTGATGTCATATGATCTCTGTGAAATTGAGGTGCCCTTTACCAAACAAAAATATCACCCACATAAGGCTATGACTAAAAATAAGGCAAAAAACCCCAACACCTGGAAGATGGAGAAACACTCATTCTGTTCTGAAACTGTGCAATTCCACTCAATCAAGCACTGAACATAGACTTGTCCTAATGCTCTTACATCAACAGAAATATATTCCAGCTAGATTTCTATAATGTCATGTTTGTGATTAAGTCTTCCTTTGACTTGATTAATCATAACGCAGTGTCAGAATGACTGTCTCTTAACACTCTTATTGTCAGGTGATGGAGAGAAGCTGGGGATATTTTACCGATAATTAACCATTCAGCCAATTAATTCTGCTCATTTAGAAAATGGTACAAAAGTGACAAAAATGAGTAGCTTCTAGAAGAATATTATTTCCATCTCCTGATCATGAAAGAGACTGATGTAGGCCTGTGTATATCTGAAAATTTTGCTATAACAAGAGACTGTAAATGGGCGTTATGTGGAAAGATCATCAAAGGGTGTGCAAGTTTTGGAGAACCAGTTAAGTATGTGTAAATTCTCATTCTGTCAGTCACTGAGTGTGCAGTAAACAAGGGAGCAAACAAAACTTTCAATACAGAATTTAGGATAAACAAGTCAGCATTTCTGAAATACTGTTAGCATGCAGATAAGCAACAGATATTTAGCTCAATAGGTTATCGGAATGCAAACACCCAGCCTGTAACTTACCTGCACTATTGACTGTACAAGGCTTGAGCAGAGCTGTGAAAACATCAATTCACATATGCCAGTTGCAGCAGGAAAACAAATACATGAACCAACCAACCAGCCAACACCAAAACTCAGGCAACAACTATTTTTTTCCATCATTATCAATATATGCATGCCTTAACTGACGAGAGAGTGAAGGAAAATCAGTCACACGAAACTGTTTTCTGTATTAGTTTAGAACAAATGCACAGTGACTCCAGGAGAAAAAATCCATATAAAAATAGTAGAGCTGGAGAATTCAAGTAAGAAGCTGATAAAAAGGTACATGATCCATAAAATGCCCTGGAAAACAGACAGTGTAGAGGGAAACAGATCTGCAGCCGTGTAAAGGAGGAAGCTGAAGGAGCGGGGGACCACACACACTTTTATTGTCTCTTTTTTTTACTTCCTGCAGCTGAGTGACACTTTACAGTGAGAAGTAAGCCTATGTATGCCCTACAAAGATGACAGTGCAGAGGTAATACCACCCTGAGCAAGTGGCCCTTTTCTTCATAACTTTGAACATTTCTCTGCCAAAGACACATTTTAAAGGAATTGTGTTTTGTTTCTCCTCTTAGAAATTCAGCCTCAAAAAATCATCAGACGGTTTGGGATGGAAGGGACCTTTAAGATCATCCAGTTCCAACCCTCCCTGCCACAGGCAGGGACACCTTCCATTAAGACCAAGTTGCTCAAAGCCCCATCCAACCTGGCCTAGAACACTGCCAGAGATGAGCATCTACAGCTCCTCTGGGCAACTCTTCAAGTGTCTCACCACCCTCACAGTAAAGAATCTCTTCCCAGTGCCTGACTTCCCACAGAAGCAGTCAGCAGAGGGATCAGGAGGAAAGGACCTCAGTTCAATTCAGCTGGGCAATACTAAGATCAGAAACATATGCACACGGGCAGCTCTTCCTTCTGATAATCATCTTTGCTTTCATATTTTAATGAGTAATGACTACCTGAAATTTTGAGGATGAAATGTAAATTATATTCTAATAAAAACCATGTCACAGGTCAACAGCTTCATGGACATGGGGGAAAAAATCATTAACTGCTTGACTACTAATGTTTGGTTTGAACTAAATGAGGGTCCAGTTTTGAACATTCAGTTAAAATGCTGCTGCATCTTCACCTTAGTCATTCTTGAATTAGTAGCTACATCTCTTTAGCACAAGCGTTCTAAGATAAACTTTTTTGTCGGTCTCAGGTACTGTACTGTTATACAGGGTGATGTAACGGAAACTGGTCTTCCATAGAAGACATAATTTCCAACTCTTTCTGGTCTTCTCATCTGTCACCAGCTGCTGAAAAAAAAAATCAGTGGGAAGCAGAGCTTAACAATGCAAGTTCTCATCCACTAGTGCCCATTCCCCTAATTTTCAGGCCTTTGGAAATAGCAAAGAAAAAATTAATGCTTCTGAATTAAAGGTTAATAAATATGAAGATATTTTGGATAAGCATGGTCTTACAAAAGTCACTCTGTCACTACAGAATTTGTAGCATTTTTCTCATTTGCCACATGCCCATTCATGATACTGCAAAGGTTTTTTTTTAAACTTGAATGTTGAGAAGACTTTAAGAACTTCAGCAAATGACAAATCACGGCAAAGGACTGCACTAGTGAGGTGAATTTCAAAATCATTTTCTTCCTCTCCTCCTGTATGGCAGCACCTATGGTATTCTGGCAGCTCTCAAATTACTAAGAGTTTAATAAATCTTGTTAAGAACAGCACGTCGAAACCATTTGATCACCTATACCGCTTAACTCATAGTTCCGTTTCCTACCTATGATATGGATTATTCCAAAAATATGTCCCGTAGACAGTTCTAAAACATTGCTTGAAAGATATTTCATTCTGCTATCCTTTCTGAAAGTCAATACTTTTTGAGATTGAACTGCATCAGGTTTAATCTCCTCCATGCAACACTCCTCCAGCCAGCTTTACACCCTCGGACATCCATACATGCCAGTTGATACATCACTGCTCATGCAAAGCAATAATTTTTCATGCTATAGAAATATCACAAGGTTTGTATAGAGTCCTCAAATCATATCAGACACCACACTGAGACACACAGAATTTGAATCCTAAGGACAGAGGAGCATCAGATAAAGTCTAGAGACTAATAGTATGTCCTGCAGACAAGGCCTGTCTTCTGTGAATACAGCTACTACTAAGCACAGGAAATCCAAGCCAGTCCATGCTTGGCTTCTTCAGCAGTGACACTAGGGCCCAAGATAATTCTGCCTCTATTTTAACAGAGTTTGTTCAATGAGCAGCAACACAGGCCCAGTCAAAATCATGAGGAAAAGCTGATCAACTCAACCTCTCTTCATTTTTAAAGTTTTTTTCTTAGGAGCACTTTGCAAGTTATTTTTCTTTGAAGTAGCAGACCTATGACCTACAGCCCAGAGAGGTCTAGTATCAGTGGTTTACTCATGCAGCTTTCCTCTTCTGGGAGTTTCTTGATGTGGAGGTTAGATACATCTTTGCATGATTCAGAGGGGAAAAAAAGGAAAGGGCTTGCTGTTTTTCCTGCTTTTCCATAATTCTCATGATCAGTGAAACAAGCAATTTTATCAAGACAACTGTTACTTGATGACTCAAGAAGCATGACAGATAGTAAAGGATGTTTAAACACAGATATCTGCACAGAAAGAGTAATCTTGCCTGTTTTTCTTTTCATATCTATTTCTGCAAATACCTTTACAGTATCTTTCTAGTACAGATTTAGTTGCCATTTTCTCAAATAACCTACATTTACTATGCAAAATATATATGATTAAAAAAAAAAAGTAGACTTCCAGGATAAAACTGGAATTTTCTTTCGTGCTACAGAAGGTCCTTCTAAGACAACCAAGAAGATTTAAGCAGCAGGCAAAGAGGCAATTGCCTTGGTCCCTACCAATTTAGCAGTGTATCCCATCCATAAATTCTATTTAAATTCAACCCAGACTTCGTGAAAAAAGGTAAATGGTAGTTTAGTTAAGATGTTTTAATGGAGCTCTACAGCTCTACTTTGAATGAGTGATTATTTTTGTTTTTATAGTAACAGGAATTGTATTTCTTATTTTATTACAGTAAGTCAAAAAGTTAGGAGACAGACGTTACTTCAATAGCTATTGTCCTATGTCTGGAAAGAATCAGCAGGCCATTAAGGTAATTACCACACTCATTTGGGATCCTTATAAGCTCTTAAATAGTCTGTCATTAAGATATATACAGCACATCTCTTTAATAAGATCTCTTGATTTGATGAAACCCTTATTAATACCATCCAAGGTCCCAGATGAGCACCTCCATTTTATGTGAGTGTTCTGTTCAAGATTACTCTAGTGTCACTGACATTACTTTTTGTATAATTAGGCTTGCATGAGGATTCTCTTCTTGAATTTTCAAGACAGTTTAGCAATAGTGCGTATGTAACGATGTGGTGTACCTGCCTTTACAGAAGCAGCTGCTAGCATGAAAATAATGTATTTCTTTTTGATTTTGTTTTTCAATTGGTACAGATTCTGATTCATCTACAATTATACAATGAGGAGAAATTGTTTCCAGTGTTTTTATAGCAAAAGCATGCCACACTTTAAAAATCTATATCCCAAAGCAACTTATTTCCAGTAGCTATGTCCTTTTGTTCCTCATACTCTGCTGTTATACAATGACTGCAATGTGCTTTGTAATGGGAAGAAAAAAATGCACTAACACTCATTCACCAGACTGGAGTTCATATTAAGAACAGGTGGATGCTTCTGTTGTCTGGTGGGAGAAACAGAATCTGTCCATTGATTAAGCACTATATCCCAGATACAGCCCTATTAGTCCAAGTTAAAAGCGATTGCTTGATCTGAAGAGAAGAAGAAAAAGTGAAAGCTTGAATGGATAAACATATGCTACTTACAGATGTTAAAAAAAGAAGGACCCCTCTAACCCATTGTCACAGCTGTGATGTGTGGAAGTGGCAAACTGTCTGAAAGCTGTCAGAAAGACCTGAGAGAGGCAATGAATGCTGATATTTCCCGAAAATCAGGTTGCTGCTGCAGATACTGGATGCATGTCTTGGTAATTAAACAAGCACCCAAAATTTCCCAGTCCTCCTATCCACATAAATTCATCACCTTTAGAATTGCTATCATTTCAAGTCACATATCCAGCATTCCGCACATCCTAAAGAGGCTGTTAAGAATTGCATGCAGAGTAGTGTTGAAAACCTGGTCACTTATTTATATATTTTAACAAGACCAGGACTGTTCTAAATACCTCTTTATATTCACCTTGTGAAACAAACTGTTGTGGTACATAAATCTTAAAATGCCATTGAGAGGGAGAGAGAGAGAACTGAGGGAGAGAATGAGAATTTCTAATACCTCCACATTGTTTGATGACAAAATCTCCATGAAAGAATACTACAGGAAAAGTGCTCATTTTAGGATAGTTTTTATGGTCCAGGAAGTTTTTATAGTGACTGCGATTTAAAAATGAATTAAAAGTTATACTGTATTCGATGCAATTTTAGACACCATTAGTCCAGACAGTATTTGTGGAGTTCTGCATGGGAAGGACTTATTTTCTTACTGCCTGTCATTCAGAGGTACATTTGGGTGCACTGAAAATTATCGTTATCCTTTCCTCCCTTTTTTTAATTATAAACTGCAAAAACATTTGCCACCAAGAAAAAAATATGGACGTGTCCAATATTTTATCAATATACTTAAGATGAGACACTTTTCTCTCTGAGGTGTGTCCAATGTTCGCTCTGTTCATTCTGCATAACTTTTGAAGGGTTAAGACTCATGCAAAAACGAGTAGATAATTCAGAATGTGAAGGAGAAAGGCAATTGGCCAACCTGACACAATTAAAACCTGGGAGAACCGTGTAACTAGATCTCAGTCATCACATCTGTCCATCACTTTTGTCAAGCAAACACGCTTCGTAGGCCAAGTGGCAATATTCCCATTCCCTTCCAAGAGATCATCTAGGATCTGCTGAAAATGGATGTAATGAGGTTTGCTTTAATTGCAAAGCAGGACCAGTGGCAATCACAACAGTCCTGTTGAAACCATTACGAAGGATGGATTTAGGCAATTTCACTAGCCCTGAAACAAGCAAATTATGTTAGACATCATGATTTCTAAAAGAGTTCCTGGAGGATGACAGCCTTAGCTTGTTTCCCAGTTCTCTAGGGCCCTTGCAAAAGAAGTAAAACCCATTCAAATGCTTTATGTGGCAAACAATTAGGGTAGCTTATTGTATATGAATTGGTTCAACATTTCTACTGTTCAGTGCTATTTGTTCTCTTGAATTCTTTACTATTCCTAAGAATATTGACACAATTTAGAATTAAAAAAAAAAAAAAAAGAAGAAGAGACAAATGATCATGACTAGCAATATAAACAATCTTTTGTGATGGAACTTTTCTTCCAGTAATTCATCTGCAAAATCTTATACTAAATCAGGTTGGGATTATTCAGTTGTTTAAAAAAACCTCATGTGCTTTCACATTGCTGGGCTTAGTCCAAGCATTCGCTCTTTTCCTACTGCACTTCTGCATTCTCTTTTTACTTTCACCAGCCGCACCAAAATAGCAACAAATACCTTAAAAAAAATCGCATTTTTTTAGGCATGAATTGCTGTGTGGGTGCTTAGCTGCTGGCTCGGGTCAACCCACAACATGCATTAATATTAGACTAGGGATCCCATAAATGAAAATCATGGTCTTTAATGGAATCACAAAATTTTTTCAGGGATAGCTATTTTTTTTTCCAAACACATACACCCTATAAATTTTAGGACTCTAAAAGTAAAACAAATACAGTTGAAACTCCTGTATCTTGAGAATAGTAAAGAAAATTAGAGTTCAGGTTCTGTTTGACAAGCCATTCACACTTTGCAATACTGCACTTGTGAACCCACTTCTTTTTAATTAAAATGGGCATTTCAACATTAAATAAAAGCTCTACTGGGAAGAGTTCATGTAGTGCTGACAGAATACCTTTGAAAAGTATCAATTTACAGGTGAAAGGATAAATATGCGTTAGAACTACGGAAAGGTAGTCAGGT
This sequence comes from Pezoporus wallicus, assembly GCF_028554395.1. Lineage (NCBI taxonomy): Eukaryota > Metazoa > Chordata > Aves > Psittaciformes > Psittacidae > Pezoporus > Pezoporus wallicus. Next base: position 1,451,262 of record NW_026636656.1, read on the forward strand.
ACAGAAAGAGGAGTGTTGCCAAAGCTATAGTGGGTTGCAATTATAGTAACCTTACAGCTCTATTCCCTTTAGTCCAACTCTGTGTGCTACAGTCAGTTTATTCCTACTGGAAAAATAAGTATGAGTTTCCAGTGCTATAAGGTGGTGTTATGTTAATAGGAAAAAAAAAATTACAGCACTTTATTTAATTTTGGACTTAACAGGGGCCAATTTTAACTTTGGCCCCTAGAAAGTATTCATAGATGGTCACAAAGTACCAGATGTTACCAGAACTTTGACTTTGTTTTGAACAGTTCGTCAATATACAGTTTTGATGTTGACAGTACTCCTGCTTGTTCCACCAATTAAAAAATATTTGTATACTAGCACTTCAAAATAGCATGCACAGTCATAGATATGATTTTGTTTGGGGAAAGTATGGGTTGGTATACTGGACACTTTCCTAAGTTAAGAAACACTCTTTGCTTTTAGAAAACCTAGAAGTGTTAAGCCTCTCTCCCCTCTCTTTGTTTCCAGTTTGAAGCTGATTAATGCATATTAACAAACATATACTGTATTCCGTGAAGCCATTAAACAGATGTTTGCAACTTAAGGAAGTATTCTTTAGACCCAACCTGACTGAGATACAGAGTCTATCCCAATGATTGTCTTTAAGAAATTAAATATTAGACACCTATTACAACTTTGTCGCTGAAAGCCCATGAGTGTTTTACAGCCAAAGTATAGGAGAAATTTGCCATCAAAAAGCTTTTCTTTCTTCAGTTTTTCCACACCGAGACTGTCCAATAACTTAGCTTGGACAATGCTCTAAATTTCTGTGACTATGAGAAGAAATACAAGCTATGTTCTGCCAGTGATTACAGAAGAGTGGTTTCATAACTCAGCTGTCCCTTCCAGAAATGTATTCAAAATGAATTTTATTTGTTTTACAGATATGAAGGGAGCAAGCTGTGGGGGGATGGATGGGAGGGGGGATAGGATCGGACATGGGACGGGACACGACAGTCACAGAACACCTGCAAGCAAAATGAATATGAAAAAACAAACCAACCCAGGAAGTGACCATTCTGGAAATTCGAGCTCAAGGGAGGTATACAACACAAACAGAACTTGGAAGTGGGGTTTACAGCTTTCCGAATGAATGAAGACAAATGAGCCAGAAAGGCTCCATTCCAAGAAAATAAACCAGCCTAGTCTAACAAACCACTTACTTAGCTTTAAACATAAGGGTCAGTTTTGAGATGTTACTGGAAGGATACTTATGTTTACTGTTTAGGTCTGTGCTGGACCTAGGAAAGTGGTAGTATGTGAAGGATCCAACCCTTCTGAAGCTGCATTGAAGAGCAGTGCAGCCCCAAATAACAAATTCCTGTTGCAGATGTAAAAGCTTGAAAATCAGGAAATTTCGTAATTTAGGTTATACATAAAACTTTACATCTACTGCTGCCCCTGTGTACCTGTGATGTGACCACTTTTAATGCCATGCCCACACATTATTTTTCCCAAAGGGTGCCTGTTTCACCTAATATGCACAATGGTTAATGCTCAAGATGCTCTGTTAGGAAATGGTTTGAGTATTTTTGTGAAACTATAATTCAGTCTTTTACAAGCTTTTCAATCCACCACTCATGAGCCTGTGGAAGCCTGTAACCAATCATTTCATCTACAATACTACTTTATGTATTCCACAGCTGGAGAAAGTCTTTTGAAGGCAACATAAGGGCTCAGTGGTAAATGAAAGTCTGTAATTCAGGATCACTAGGCATGTGTTCTGACATGATACATTTCTTTCAGGTGGATGAGCAATAGGATGTCCGGATGAGGTCAGACTATATGCTATCACCCTGTCTCTGACCTTGGGACCCAACAGGGAAGTCTGTGAGGACAGGACAAGCTCGTAGTGACAGAAATACATTGTATTTGTAAATATTGCAATATTTTCACTATTTCCCTTGCCGAGGGGAGCAGCCCCAGAGAGGAGCCTCCAGCCCGGGAGCCAGGGCAAACCCCGCGGGCAGGAGCCTCAGTTCTGAGTGGCGAGAGCCCCCCAGGGGGCCCCGAGCCCCCGCCAGGCTTTGCCCAGGAGCCGCAGCCCCGCTGAGGCGAGCAGGGACCCACAGGGGGCGGAGCCAGGAGGGACGGCCCCGCCCTGGGCAACGCGGGAACAGCGCGTGGCGCGGCCGTCAGGGCGTGCCGCGGGGGTTGCCGCAGGAGCGCCAACGGGCAGCGGGCGTCAGGGCAGGACCCGGTCTGGGAACTCTGCTCTGGCTGCCCCGTCTCTGGCAGCGTCGGCACCCTATACATGTCTACAGGAGAGTAGATGAGGAGTGTGGGTCTACGTTGTCAGGGTCCAGAGGGTGTTCATAGGCCTCAGTGCCTGGGACCGGCCTCCCTTGGTACCTGCACTGAAGACAGCACCTCAGACCTACGACAGAGCTTGTCAGGCAGGACTGTATGCATGACATGTCATAGCTGTTCCGTTATATTCTGTTCTGTTCCATTCCACTGTCTTTTGTTATATTCTATTCCATTCCATTGCATTCCATTCCATTCAGTGCACTCACAATGAATTGTATGATGAGACCATTATTTACCTGAAGTGGGTTTTCAGCACCAAAAGCACTTTAAAAGATGCAAACCAGAAAGGTTGCAGATGGAAAAAGTATTTTATTTATAAATAAAGTAATTTTATCTTGTTTTAGCTTAGCTTAGTTTAGTTTAGTTGATTTTAGCCTAGTCTAGATTATATTTTGTTTTCCTAAATCTTTCAGAGCAGTGCTGTGGTGGTGCGAGAGCAGTGCAAGAACCCAGCCAGAACGGGCCGGGAAGACCTGACAAGGGGTGGTGCTCAATGCTACAGAGGACAGGCAACAATCCTGGGGCCACTCTGGGGCCACCCTGGGAGGCCAGAACTCTGCCTCCCCCCGGATGCGGGGCACGAGGGCCAGCTGCGCGGAGCACGAGCCGCTGCCTTTTGGCTACCATAACCCAAAGGAGCCCCGTGAAGGGGCTGTGCTCGGCTGCAGGGGAAGGCAAAAAACCCCGGGGACACTTGCTAGTCCACCTGGGGGGAAAAAAGCTCTTCCCCCCCCCAAGCTGCAGGACACGAGGGCCACCTTCGTGGAGCATGAGCACCAGGCGATAACCAATCCAGACTGGATCGAGGAGCCCTGGCAAGTGGTCATGCTCAGTGCTCAGAGGAAGGCAAAAAACCCCCGGGGACCAGTGCCAATCTGCCCCGGGGGAAAATTCCTTCCTGACCCCAGTGCTGGCAATCGGCTACTCCCTGAGCACCTGAGCAAGACCTACTCCTGGTCCACTGGCTGGTTATGGCTCTTGGGGAACACTGGCACTGCGTTTTCTGCCTCCACCTGGAGCCATCTCAGGGGCTTCCAACAACAGCAAAGTGACTCTGGCCTGATCAACCCTGGGGCAAGAATCCTTCCTGTGCCTTCCAGTGGGAGCTATAAAGCACTGGGGGAGGGCACTGGGCCATCTGTGGACCCTATTCCTTATGGCTGCTGCCACTGTCTCCCCAGAAGATGAGGACGGCGATCCCCCTGCAGACTGAAGCAGGATTTCCATCCATCCGATGAGCTGCGAGTGTGGCCCCTCCAGGAGCTGGAATTGCAGCAGAGAACCTCCCGCACCTTCGGGCAGTCTTCCCCCCTCTGCCCCTCCAAGTAATTCCATGGGTGTCTCAAGGAATTCCTCTCGGGTGCCTTCAGGCTTCCAGCTCTGTCCTGGTGGCAGCGCCGGGTACTCTGGCAGTGGGACCCGGGAGGATGCTGCCTTATACTGCCCCAGAGCATTGTGATGCTGTGTTGGTGGGTGGTGGCACTGTGACACGGGGATGACGGGGCTTCCGCAGCCCTGCCCACCGCAGCCCTGCTGCTGCTGCCCCTTTGCCCAGCATCCCTTGGAGAAAGGCCTTTGGGCTGCTGGCCCTGAGGCAGTGCCTGTGCCCAGGAGGCCCCGGCAATGTCCCTGCCCATGGCAGCCACCCACTGGGCACTGCTGCTGGGTGTCCCTGTAAATTAATCTGTGTGTTCACACTGTATCAATAAAGGCATTTATACCACGTACAGTCATTTGACTGTGGTAATCCCAGTGGTGAAAGAAAGGGGTTTTGGTTCCTCTGCATGAACTCTGCAGAAGCGTAGACAGCATACAGGATTTCCTCACCATTCTTTATCAATACACCAAGAGCCATTTGCTGCTATGCTGCTTATGGTGAGGTCTTCTTCTTGGAAGGAAGAATTTCAGAAGTTCTTCTGCATTTGTTAGGGTGTTTAGATATTTGCCTGTGTTCATTTTCATTCATGCGTCTAGTCTGGGGGTTTACCTCATGTATTACTACTTGAGTGCAACACTTCACTGCTGCTTAATTCCATGTTCTTGATCGCTCAATAAAGTGTTTGGATCCCAATTCAGTTTAAACCACGTGGACTAAGCAGCTTTTCCCTACAACACTCAGGAAAAACAAGTAACTGACTCAGTTATGTAGAACAGTTTTAAACTTAGTGTTTAAACTCAGTGTTTAAACTCAGCTAAGTATCACGTAAAGGTACTGCATAGAGGACAGAGATTTAGCAATTGGCAATAAATCCCCCCAGCACATTTGTTTAAGTCCCTGAAATGCAGAATGATGGCTGGTCTCTCTCCCATGAGCTTATTTCTTGAGTGGTCTGTTGTGGGGGGGAAAGGGGAAAGTCACTGAGTTTGTTACCGGAGATGCTGGTGTAGGCTGCAGAAGACAGCTCCAGCTGGGTTCCTATCTGAAATGAGGGAATCTTTGTGTCTGCCAGAACAAAGTGTTCTTTTAGGCAAAACACCTATGTTTTAACATACAGTAGTAGAAAATGCTTCTGCCTCTGCCCAGTTCCAACAGAAAGTGAGCATAATCACCTCTTGTAAGTTGGGGCTGTTCATCCTGGAGAAGAGAAGGCTGTGTGGAGACCTCACAGCAGCTTCCCAGTATCTGAAGGAGACCTAAAAGGATGCTGGAGAGGAACTCTTTATTAGGGACTATAGTGATGGGACAAGGGGTAATGGGTTCAAACATAAGCAGGGGAAGTTTAGGTTAGATATAAGGAAGAAGTTCTTTACTGTAAGGGTGGGGAGGCACTGGAATAGGTTGCCCATTCACAAGAAGCTGTGAATGCTCCACCCCGGCAGTATTCAAGGCCAGGTTGGACAGAGTCTTGGGTGACATAATTTAGTGCGAGATGTCCCTCCCCATGACAGGGGCGTTGGAACTAGACAAGCTTGCTGTCCTTTCTAACCCAAACTATTCTGTGATTCTATGATTTTTGCTGATAATCTTTCAGCCTGAAGTGATGTGTGATTCTGGGACTTCCTGATCTATAAGTGGTGGGCTTTTTTACCCAATAGCTATCAAATTTATTATATATAAGCGCATGTGTCAACATATGGTTAGAATCAGTAAACATGTAGAGAGCTCTAAAGGTTTTATTGCCAGTATGCCACTTGTGAGTTATACAGGTCATCCCAAACAAGTGGCGAAACTTTTACAGCAATATTCACTATTATATTTCAGTCATGCCACAGAGAGTATATCACAGCAACAACATTAAAGAAAAAAAGTTTAGCAAGCTTTTAAAATAAAAATAAAACGTTATTCCTCCACCTGCAAAGTGAGTTGTCTTGGATGCCAATAAATCCTAAAGATTTAGGGAACTCTCTGCCTTGGTTACCTGACACATATATTTAGTGCATGTATTTAGTGAAACTATAATGCTGTTCTCTTCTTTTAATGTTCACTACCTCATCTTTGTTGTACAGTTTAGTTTTTAAAATGTATAATTATTTATCCATCTTCTTAATAAGATAAAATTCTATTTGGATCCCTCACAAATGAAAATTACTTTTTCTGCCACACTGTTATATGTAGTTAGGCTTTAAATTTCACTACCTGCCTTGAGCTAAAATATATGTGAAAGGAGGTGCAAGGTCATCTACACAGGATATTAGCATTTATACAAAACAGGAACCAATTCTACCCATATCACACTGTGCTTCCAGTCCTATGGCATTAATAAACCCTGCTTAAACACTGTAGTTGTATCAAAACCTATTAAAATGCCAGGGATCACTTATTCAAACAGGGCTTTTATGGTTAATCAGGAAATTTAACATTGATTATACTGCCTCTGCTTTTAAATAAAGTAAATGAAATTTGCCCACTTAATAGTCATGGTCAATCCCTTTGGGACAGTGAGGGGAATTAACATATTTAATTACCCTGCGATGAATTTTCACTTGCTTAATATTTAGAACATACCGTATTACTGCAAGAGCTTTATGAACTTCACAAGAATCCTCATGTTCCAAGAGGAGGGGGACTGCTTTTATTTCACATTGCCTCAGGATGATGACTATTTTCTTCTACCCATTCAAAACCATTTGATACTTAAGCACGTCAAGTGGGAGTGTGTCTGAAAATACTTTGTCACTACTAGAGAATGAGGTGAAAGTTGAATTAAGGAACAGGCACACTCTTTTAAGAGCCCAGTTCCAGGTTTTCAATTTTATCTCCTCTCCCCAAATCCAGCCCCGTTTGGATTTTTAGTAAATCTGCAACTGTTGCAGTAGTGACTCTCTCTATGCACCTATGGAGGTGTACAGAAGCAAGACCAAGATCAGGACCAAGACCAAATTCACCTCCTCTCCACATTATGTGCTGTAGGAGTGTCTTCAGGGCTGCCTTTGGGATAACTGGGATACTCCTTGCGAAAGAGTTCACACATTCCCTAAAAATCATACTCTGAGTATGTGTGTGATCCCAGAGCACTCAGCAGTTTGTTTTTGCAGTAATCTTCCATGATCAATGCTGGGCAGAAAAAATTGACCGCTGTCCTTCCTAGAAGGGCAGATATATCACCTTAGGAAGAAGCTGTGAATCCATAACACAGTCTGCACATCAGGAATGGGATTTCATCCAGGCCAGGAGTAAGCAGCTCAGCTACCTTGTAGATGTGGAGGCAGTTCACAGCACCAGAACCATGAGCTGTGCAAGTCTGCCAGTTCAGCCCATGGCCCTGCTACTTCTGGATCTCACGGCAGACCCTGCTTCTCCTGAAAGTTTTTTGTGTTGAGCCCTTGTTCAAGGCTTCTGGTCCTATTGTTCAATTTTCCCCCCTCCTGCGCTGATTCAAAATGAGGGAAAGTGTCTTTTCCCTTTTATAAACTTTTCTGTTATGTGAATACTTCATCTATACTCTCTATACAATTTCTTAAACAACGAAAAGCGATTGGAGTTTTTTGTTGGTGATTATTGCTGGATTATTAATTGCCTTTAAAAATGCATTCTAAAACTTGACACTTCAACCTTATTAGTTTACAACAAGACTACCATAGTTTCTAACAATACTATTTATCAAAGGTAAAGTGCTTATAAAGACCTTCTAATTATTAGGGTAATCAATCTTCAGCATAATTCCATTAGAGAGATATAAGCCCTTGAGAAAACTGCTGATGACTCTTATGAACTTGACCAATTCTGAAAAGTATAAGAAACCTATTTTCTCTCACTGTGAGTTACCTATATTCAAATTTGATACCTTCACTCTTTAGAAAGAAAGGCTTTTGGGTGGTTGTTGATGTGCCACTGGAGTGTTTTATTCATCATGTCAATGCTGATGTTCTTATTCATTTTTCTAACAATTTTATTCCACAAGCAGATAACTCAATGATGGGGAAAACAATTAATAAATCCATTAGGGGACACAATCTTTTCCCCAACGTGTTTATTGGCTAAATAGTTTAGAAAGACTATTCTCCCTCTACTTTGCCTCTTTGCGTAACCTGAGAGTCATCCTCCATGCTACTTATTTGGCTCCTGTTTTCAGTATGCAGACGAACTGTGTATTTCTTAGGTCATCCACACATTCTGTATAAGCCTTGATCTCACCTGCATTTTGAAATTTTTACATCTTGCCCTGTATATTCATTTTGGTTGTCTATATTGTTGGACTAGAAATGCTTTCCATTTCCAGGTGTGTGACTTTGTTACTAATACTGTGATGGGACGAAACCTTGGCTTGCAGCATTGTTCCCTCCTTGTCCTCAGAATGCTCAGGAGGCCATGGCTGTGGGACATAGGTGTATTCACCCTCCTCACAGCACAGACATAGGCTCAATCATTTAGTTCACCGCCTCTCTTCTTTTCCCATGTTCCAAACAAGAACACTGCTCACCATAAGATGCACAAAGAAAGCAAAGATGATCACTGTCACCAAACATGGATCCTGTTTTTGTGTGTGTTTCAAGCTGAAGGCAAAGGTGTGCTTTATGAACTTTTATGAACTTTTTATAACTTTTTATGAACTACTTTGCCTAGTTGACTGTCTCAGGCACATACTGCTGCTGAAGCCAACAGAAATATACAAAAGTAAAATGATGCCTCGCTAGGCTACTTGGTTGATGTATTATTGCTTGTCTGTGTCACAGAGACAGGGAAAGCTCATTTGGTAGCCTTTCCTATGTGAAAAGAAAGTAGCAGACCTTTTGCTCTTAGAAAATTCTGCCTGTGAGAAAGAGCAGAAGTAACCTGTCCTGCATACAAAAGATGGAAATAAGAGTTAATTCCAAACAAAGCAGTGAGTTCCTTTATCCCAGATGAACTGTGACCTTGAGAATCACAGCTACTCTTTTAAAGATTGTTCAGCATGGTGACAGGTTATTCAACACTAAGCTAAAATGCTTACTTTCATTTTTTGTTGTTTTTCTCACATTGTCCAAATCAGACTGTATTTCTCTCACTTTACACCAGCATTTAGAGTGTGTCCTTACCTATACCTGCTAGCATTTACCATATCATTTTACATTTTGCAATCTCATCAACTTCATACCTTTCTAAATCCCATCAGATTTTTTCCTCTTTCGTATATGCCTCCTAACATCCAGACTCAATCTAGTCCTCATAATTTATCCTAGAAATTAATGTTTGTTTACTTACCCCAAACTAACTACAGCATCTAGCGATCATTTGTACATTCTTCTCTGCGCTGTTAAGAAAAGAAATGTTCTGGATAAAGTTGAATTTAAAATGATACAAAGGCATATTACTCACCCTTTGCAGTTTTTACAATGAATTAAACAGGAAAATTATCTTTATTTGAATGGTTCCTTTAATAAGGTTTTATAAAATGAGTTTTCTGCTTGGAGAAGAAATAGAAAATTGAGAGAATGTATTTCCTAATTCTCCTCTGCAAGAACTTGTGTCTTATTTTTCAGTTGACTTAAAATGCAACAGGTTTTTATGCAAGAACATAGTCTTCAAAAGCAACATATAGAAATCTTTTTGATTTGCTTCCATCACAGAAATCTACTAATAAGAAACATGATCGATATTAGAAGAGGCTGCAGATAATGCGATTGCTTTTAAGGTTCCTCAAATGGAATTCAAGTTCTATTTTATTACAGACGTCTTTAGCCAGTTCAGCCCTAGGCATGTGGAAAAAGTTCAGTGTTTTTTTCATAGTACTTGAGAGGGTTTTCTGAAAAGGATAATAAAATTTTGGGATATGAAATGAGACTTGTTTATGTTTTTGTTTGGTTGGATGGTTTTTTGTTTTGAAAGTATAAGATAATTTCTGCTATAGAAATGGGCTTCTATTCCTGGTATCTATTTTTGTTTGAATTATATTTTGTTTAATTAGAAGACTACTTTTATCTTCTGGTTAATAGTAGTTTTTATTTGAATGAAGTTACTTTAAAGTAAATAACCTAAAGATGACAAATGCGTGTTAAAGACTCTACAAGAATTTTCATTGTGGAATAATCGTTAAGGCTTTGAGCCATTCTATAAATTTTGGAAGCTCATTATTCCTTCTACAGAATAGTATTTAGTTCTCGTTAAAGCTACCTAGTTAAAGCTGGTAACATTATAGTCCAGATTTCATTAAGTAGGATCTTGCAGTCTTGTGTACAAATATCTGCAAGATTTCTGCAGAGCCCTGGTACTTCCATACCTACTCAGTTCTTCAGGACTGCTTCAGAAAGATGTAATTAAGAAATCAGTTGTATCACATGAGAATTATTGGTAAGGTACAAATAAGTATCCCCTTTTTTCCCTCTTGCTCAGCTTCACTTATTTTGAAACCAAGAGTTATATACAGGAGTGAAAAATTCTGGACATACTACAAAATAAAAGATCAAGGGTTATGATATTTTATCCCTTTGGATGCTCTTTTTTTGTTTTATGATCTCGCACCAGTACCTGTGTTCTTTCCTACTGACAAAGTGATGTATTCTTTCCTTAGCATACAGAACTTTTCAGCTTTGTCATTCATGTAAGTAAGGTTTTCTTATAAGCCATTTTCTGCCAAGTTAATACACGAAAGCTTTAAAGGTAGAATACAAGAGCTTTTAAAAATGTTTCAGGGTACCTTCCTTCATACAGTCAAGAGTAACTGCAATCCATTTAAAGTCAAATGCTTCACATAAAAAAGAAGCATTTACAGCAGCAGGGTTGTTTTTAAAGCAATTTATTTTATATAATGGTTTTGGCCCAGCCCTTTAGTTTTCAGTAGCACTTAACTCATAGACAGAAATCCTAATTTTCTGCAAGCAAAGTGTGACAGTTTCTTATGTAACAGCCCTCAAAACTTGAATGGTGGTAAATATTCAGGCCTTGTTATTTGCTTTTGACTTGCTTGTAATAGCTTAGTGTTGTGATAATGCAATTAAATGCTGTGACTTACTACAAAGCAATAGAACATACAATTGCCATGTGGTTTAGGTTGACTGTGGAATATGGCCAGTGGTGGTAATGGATGCTATTAATCAGAGAACAATGTGAATGCAAAATCACAATGTGCAGGTAATAGGCAGCTGATAATTAGACCATCCATTTTCAGCCATCAGATCAAAGAAGTATTAGTATCATTCAGTCAGTTATGTTAAGTTTTGAGCTGCTCTGGCTTGATGGGTAAGCGAGATCTAGATGTTGCCTTTCTCACTGCAAGTAAACCATTTGAGCTTTGTTTAAACATGAGATACTGGAGTTTCCCTCAGGCCCTGGGGGTGCACTCAGGTCATGTCCCATCTCCATCTGGGATGAAGTTGAGACATTGCTCTCAGCCCAGCACCACTCACCGGGAGTGAGTGAACAAGCTGTCTGGCTAGGGCTTAAACCATGACAGTTCTTTTGCTTTCCCACAATACAGCAAGACCCATCAGTAAACAAGGCATACTGCTTTTCACTTTCTGACAGTTTATTATATGGTGGGGCCTCATCAGCACGCATCACCTCCTCCTCTGGTGACATTCCGAAATCTTTGCCTTCTGGCCAGTCCACGATGACTTCTAGAATGCCTGGACGACTGAGATTTCCTATTCGAGTTCGTTGTGTAATTAGTGCAGCCCATTTACTCCACGTAGCATCAGTTGCATGATGTGTAGAGGAGACCCTGCCTTTGAACATCCAGCCCAGCACAGGCAACCGGGGTGCCAGGAGGAGCTGTGCTTCAGTGCCAATCACTTCCGAAGCAGCTCGAACCCCTTCATAGGCTGCCAGTATCTCTTTCTCAATTGGGGTATAGCTGGCCTCAGATCCTTTATATCCCCGACTCCAAAAGCCGAGGGGTCGACCTCGAGTCCCCTGGAGCTTTCTGCCAGAGGCTCCAGGTAGGACCGTTCTCCCCAGCTGCAGTGTACAGCACATTTTTCACATCTGGCCCGGTCCGGACAGGTCCAAGGCTACTGCATGAGCTATCTCGCGTTTAATTTGCTCAAAGGCTTGTTGTTGCTCAGGGCCCCATTTAAAATCATTCTTCTTCCAGGTCAGATGATAGAGAGGGCTTACAATCGAACTGTAATTTGGGATGTGCATTCTCCAGAACCCCACAGCGCCCAAGAAAGCTTGCGTTTCTTTCTTATTAGTTGGTGGAGACATTGCTGTTATCTTGTTGATCACATCTGTGGGGATCTGTCTACTGTGTCATTTTAGTTTTCGATTGCCTTTTAGCTTGTATTTTAATAAAAGCAAATGACCTCATGCGGTGGTTAAAAACAGTTTAGTAACTAAGGTATAACACAAATCACTACTGCTAGGGAAGAGAATATGACATCTCACCACCAGCTGACCAGCTGACCGATAACTTGCCCCCCCAACCTGACCAAGCTCTGACTGATACTGGGCAGGCTCAGAGTGGGGCTGGGCTGGGGGTGCTGCATAGCCCCTGAGAGAGCATTGCCATGGCATGAGCTGCCCAGGGCTGAGGAGATGGCATTGGTGCCTGAGCCTTATACTTCTGTGGGACTGATGTGCCAGGCCATCTGATCCACACAGTCCAGTAAATCCGATTGTCCTCTACCTCCACCTGGCTGGAGGAAGGGCCCCTCTAATGGTCATCACAGCGTTGGACACTTAAGTTGTGGTAAAAGGGATTATTCTTCATTATCACAGGAGCTGGAGTAAAGTCAGCTCTTCCATTCCATCTGGGAAACTGCTCACCAGAGACTGAAGCCGTAGCTCTCATGGGACGATCAGTCTTGGCCCTTGCTCCCCTCTTCAATTCACTCACCCGTTCCTCCAAAGCTGAAGTAGGTTTTCCATCCCACTTTGTCATGTCTCCTCCATGATCCTGCAGGTAAAACCATAGGGTACCCCGTGGCGTATACCTCCTGTATCTCCTCTCTCGAACAATAGGACGCCTTTTGTTAATAGCTGAGACGTGTGTTGGTACACGTGAGGAGCTGGATAAATCAGATAGATCGTCCCTCAATTGTTTGAGGTCCTGGGACAGTTTTTCCACAGCTGAGATGATGGAAGGGGTGAGGTTGTCTTCGAACTCTCAGAGTTTATGAACCATTTCATCCACTGTTAGTGGTACTATGTCATTCCAGGTTACTGTTGCCAATGAATGGGCATATGATGATGGTGCATTCCGTGTAAGTTTTCGCCACATGGGTCGTGTACATTCAACTTCATCTGGATCTATGGGTATATCCCTGTTATTTGGCTTGATGTGATAGATCATCTCTATGATGGCTGATTCCCTCAGAGACTGGATGCCTTTGTCTATAGTAGTCCACTTGGCCGAACGACTCGTAACATCGTCCTTGTATGGAAACCTTTCTTTCACAGCTGCCAAGAGCCACCTCCAAAGACTGAGGGACTTTTTCTCTCTTGCAATTGTTTTGTCAATTCCCCCTTCTCTAGCAAGTGATCCCAGCTGCTTGGCTTCTGTACCTTCTAGTTCGTGACCATCGGCCCCATTGTCCCAGCATCGGAGTAACCAGGTGATGATGTGCTCCCCTGGTTGACATGTAAGATCTTTTCGCATATTCCGTAGCTAGGTTGAGGTCAAAGGTCGAGACGCTACCTCTTCTTCTTCTTCTTTGTCATGTGATGATGACTCCTGATCAGATGCTAGACCGGGTGGTGAATTCATTGTTTCTTCATCTTGCTTCACCCTTCTTGCCTCTTTTTTGCTTTTTCTCTTGTGTACAGGGGCAACCGATATTGGTACGAATTGGCCCTCTGGTTTGGCTGCAGTGATTATCACTGTTGCTGGGGGTGGTGCAGCTGCTGTACTTGGAGCTGGGGTAACCGTGCTGTCTGTTGCAGTCAAAGTTTGAGCAGCTGCTGTACTTGCCACTGGGGTAGCTGCGCTGTTCATTGCAGCCAGAGTTTGAGTAGCGACTGTACTTGTCGCTGGGGGTGGTGAAGCTGCTGTGCTTGGAGCTGGAGAAGCTGTGCTGACTGTTGCTTTGCCCTCAGATCCGCCAACATTCTTTTCCTTTCGAAGGTGCTGGATAGTGTTGAACAAGGCCCTGTAAGAGTAGGCCAAGCCCCAGCACATTGCCATGATTTGTCCATCTCTGGTATGGCCAGAATGACCACACACCTCATTTAAGTGTTTTACTAATTCTTCTGGATTTTGCAGTTGTTCGGTAGTGAAATTCCGAAGTACTGGAGGGGCCCACTGACCTAGATACTTGCCCATACTATCCCACACACCCTGCCACTCATGACTGTCCAGCCTCAGGGAAAATCTCTTGGTCCTCCTACATCATCATTTGACCCCAGACAAGACCCAAACCTGACTCTGCTTAACTCTTGAGATCAGCAGTGGGCAAAACACACTCTGTATGCGTGTGAGCATGGTGATTCCCATCACGATCAGCAAACAAGTCTCAACAGCATTAAAAGGCCATTCAAAAACTTCAAAACTCTCAAATGTAAATGGTCTGTGGGGAGGACTGGGAGGGTAAAAGGATGTCTCCTTCACAAGTTGAGCACCTGAGAAGGAGAAAAAAGATGTGTAATTGCTAAGCACTTCTGTTATATACCTCCCAAAGTATAAAGGGGGTGACCACACTGGGAACATAAGCCAGATCAGTTTCATGATCAATGATTCTATTGTATTACAAGTCATTACTATAAAGTACAATGAGACAAAAACCTTAGCCCAAGCCCCACACTTGAAAAACACTAATACAGCAAATACTGGATGGAAGTAAGATACTATATACTGAAACTGTGAGATCAAGAGGAACAACCTTGAGAGCCAATAAATCAGCATTGTGACGAGTGTCTATCAATCCAGTCAGATCTGTTCTTACCTCAACCCCTTGTGCCCCATGTTGGGCGACAAAAGAACTGTCGTGGTTTAAACATTAGCCAGACAGCTTGTTCACTCACTCCCAGTGAGTGGTGCTGGGCTGAGAGCAATCGAGGGTCTCTCCCCCCTCCCGGGGCTCTCCCCTTCCCCGCTCCGGGAGGAACAGGGAGGAGGATCGAAAGAGTGCAACTCCCACAGGTTGAAACAAGAACAGTCCAGCAACCAATGTACAACACAAATCACCACCGCTACCACCACCAACAACAACGATAAGAGAAAATAACAAGGGAAGAGAATACGATACCACTGGCCAAGAAACGAGTCCCACCCGGAAGCCCGTGTCCTTCCGGGTCACTCCCAGTTACCTCCTGGGCATGACGTGCTGTGGTATGGAATACCTCTTTGGCTAGCTTGGGTCAGGTGTCCTGTCTCTGCTTCCTCCTGGCTTCCCCTCCTCCCTGGCAGAGCATGAGACTCAGAAAGTCCTTGGCCAAACCAAAACATCATTGTTATCAGCCCTGTTCCCAAGCCGAAAGTCAAAACACTGCACTGCACCAGTTACCAAGAAGGAGAAGCATGACTGCTACTGCTGAACCCAGGACACCTATTAATTTCCTTTTAAATAAACATTTTACCTGTTTCCAAATGTAAAAGCTTGGGTTTTGTTCTTTTCCCCCAACAACATGTAAATTCAGCTGTATTTATTTGTTTCGTTAGTAAGCCATGTACCAGATGGGAAATGACAGATCTGCATATCTCTATATAATTCTGACATCTTTAAGTCTTTTTATAAAGTGACAAACTTATATTTATAAGGACCTCTAAAATGAAAATACACTCACTTTAGGCAAAATGTTTACAGTTTGCTTATCCACATAACAACCGTTTCACAGATCCCAAAATATTTATTTTCAATATTGAACTTCTTTTTATGGTTGATATACTCTCTTTCAAAGCTGTTCAGTTTATACAACCAGTAAATTACTTTTCTGTAATTGCTGTAATTACAGTCCTCCTCATGTGCTTACTCTTATCTCAGAACTGTGCTACTGTTGAGCATTCTGGTAACAGAAAACCTCATGTTTATTTAGGAGATAACATAGAATGCTATGTTAACTAAAATATCTATTTAGGAAGCTCTCTGTAGTTAACATAATGCGATATTACTGTGATTTAAAAGGCTGTGGCACCATACCAGCCATACAAAAAGCTTTAAAGCCAATGTATAGCTCAGTGAAACCTTGAAATGTTAAAAAGCTTCCTGTAAGTCAGGCTTAAACCATGTAAAGTGAAAATATACTAAAAGTAAGAGAAAAAGGAAGAAAACTCACCAATGTAATCTAGGTCATTCCTAGGACTTGTCAAATCCATGTTTCTGCTTAACCATCTTTGAAGAGACAGTTACTATAACAACTTGAGAGTGTGCATTGTGTGCTTTGGCAAGAAATTGTATTTTATCTTTCTTGGGCAAGTTTCATCAAAAGTGATACTTCCTCATGTGCACAACTATTCTCATTGTGTTCTAGTTCTCACTAACATCTATATAAAAAGCAACCTGGTTATTTAAAGCATAGCTATGAGGAAAAAACATTTCATTACCTGAAATAGTCATAATAAGGAGGATGGAGAGGACTTTGTCCTAAATGATAACGTTTTTTTTTGTGTGAATTTAACCACATAGTTTTCACCTTCAGTTTCTCTAGTAATGCCTTCTGTCAGTTTTACTATCACTGCTGATTACCCTAACCTGCTCTTGCAGTTCTAATTTCTTTATTAACAACCTCAAAAAAACAAGGAAAGAGGATTATCAACACAGTTCTGAGGTGGACTGAAGCAGTATTTCTCAGAGCTTTCAGCACTGTTGGCCTATATTCACAACTGCTTTTTTATTTTCTCATGGATATGATGAAAAACAACTATATTAAAAATAGAATTAATCTCAGAATCCAGATTAAACCAGACCTCTTGTAATACTCTGACATATTTACTGCAAGGTACTACCCAGTCTTTGTGTTTCATATTTCACCATTCATTCTGTCTAATACTATCTTTTTCTTTGTCATTTTTCATTTTGTTACCATTATTCATGCAGGAGCCTTCTTAAATGAAGCTTTTGCCATCTCTCTCAGCTTTCCTACATATCCCTGCTTATCAGCCCACTCAAAAGATTGGGTGGAGGGATTATTTCATGCTTGGATGATGATCCTGTTCACAAAAACATCCTGTCAGCATCAAAGTTGAGTGCAAATGGACCAGTGCAAATATGCAGCCATAGGAGGTCATTGGGACGGAGAAAAAATAAGTGACAGGACACCTTTTCTGCAATGGCGACCTCAGCCGCCTCATGTAAAATTATGATTTGCATTTCTACTTGAGATAGTCACTCCTTAAGTTACTGCTGCTCACCAGTCTGGCTGAGAATTTCAAACTATTTTCCCTCTTATGGTTCATCTTCTACCAGGTTAGTAGGCTGGAGAAAGCTTGGAAAGAGGAACAGAAGGGAAACAGAAGGAGCATATGGCTGGGAAAGGGTTTTCTGCTTTGATAGCTTCCAGATCTTAGACTGGCTCAGCCATCTCAGGATGCTTCACCTTATGCAGTAACACCTTGGGATATCACTGATAAATGCATCTAAAGATCTATTGATGAAGACGAAATTAGCTTTCCACCTCTTGTCTTGCATTATTTCCTTCCGCTGTAAAAATGTGGTATATGAGTTAACTCAGGTAGCTGAGGCAGCAGAAAGGATCTTTTGTGGCAGGGGTTAGCTTTCTGATGGTTCTGTCCCCAGTCAGCTCTCTGCAGGCTGAGGGCTCCAGTGCTGCTGGAAAAGACACAGCAGAAACACATGGTGAGGACAGAAATGTGACTGACCTGTTTGCGGCGGTTGCCCATAGTTTCATCTCTCTGTAACATCAAACTAATCTCTTAAATCACAACCTGACTGGTACGTCTGTTGATGTCACTGACCTAGAGAACTCTTTTGCTCTTCTCCCAGTGGTTCATTCTCAGGATGCTGCCTGTCCCTGCTCTGTGTTGGCAGTGCTGTTTGTTTGTGCAGAGGATCACAAAATCAGGGGATCGCTGATGATACAGGGGTACAAACCCACAGCTGGTTGCTCTGTGGGGACTGCCTTAACTGGCTTAACCAGGATGGATGCAAAATACGAATTAGTGGCCAGACAGTGATTTCCAAATGTGACTTGCTCAAATGCTGCCTTCATAGGACTAGAAATGTTTTCTGTCACACCTTCCCACTCCATGCCAAACCATATGCTTAGGAGAAGATGTGGGACTGGCCCCAGTCCCTCCCATGAGACAGTAATAACAGAACTGGCAGATCCTTGCTCCTTCGCACAGGAGGAGGTTTTCAGGTTCTCCTTGTCTCCTCTGAGGAAGAGGAGGGAGATGACTTGTTAGCTTTTGGGTATTGTGTTGACTCCTGAATATTAAAAGGTGAGTGGGCCTTTACCTTACTACACCTCAGCCTAAGTGAATCCCTGAGGAGGGTCTGGCTAGACCCTTTGTGACTGTAAGGGAAAAGGACTGAAAAGTACTGAATGAAAAATCTAGTGTTTGGTTGGTTGGTTGGTTAGCTTTTTGTTATAAACTAGGATACCCAATGCAAGTAAATTAGATCACAGAGCATCTCAAGGTGCTGTTTCACTGTTTGTTTCATTGGTCATATCACCTCCTTTGCCATGGTGCCAGAGCTCACTGGGTCACAGGGAGAGACAAATCAGTGAACAAACTCAGCTAAACACAGTCAGTAAAAAAAAAAAAACAGAAAAGGAAAGAAGAAAATGTGGTTATCATAGAGATCAGCTTTCTGGCCTCTTGAGCTGGGATTGGAACACAGGAAAGTGCAAGCGTGTGTGCCTGGCATCATTCTTTTCTGAGGCAGCGTAGTCTTAGATCAATTTAGGTCAGCTAATAATGAAGACACACCTTCAGGTGACATTCAGAATTCTGCATGAAAAGCATGTAAACTGCACATCTACTCTCATGCCTGGGTGCTATCTGCATTGGTTAGCAGCTGCTCAGAGCCCATGAGAACTGTAGTGTTCTCTTCTTATGCTCTTATGCATCATTGCTACATATATTACACAGAAAATCTCTTCAGAGAAAAAAATAATTTCAGCTGTGTTAGGTTAGAGCTTCCTAAAGACACAACTGTCTGCATTTATGAGAAATTTCAGATAGTCATGATAACTTATCTGAATGTACATTGAAATCTAAAAATTATTACCTTAAAGACTGGGAATTGAGTAAGCCTTTTCAGACTGAAATTCAGTGATGTAGAGACAGAGTCTGAATTATTCTGGGAATTTTGAGATGCCTTACTAGCAGTTTATGAGTCCATAAGCCCTAAACTGTGATAATTAATCTCTTTTCAGGTCTATACCTGCAGGAATTGTACATATTGGAAATCAAACAGATTAAAAATGTTATTCAACATCTTTTCTTGCCTGTGCATTTCTTTCCTTAAAAAAAAGGCAATTAACCCATTCCTTCAGTCTCTGTAGCAAGAGGGAAGACGGTAGTCTATTTGGGAATATCCACAGTAGTTTCACAGGTGCTAATAGACGTGGCTGGGCTGTTTTACATGCTCAATACATGTTACAGTTGGGAACTGTAAACAACAAGACTCAGTTGGGAACTTGGGGAAATACAGACAGCAAGCCTAGGCTCTATTCTATGTTGCCGTTTTATATTGTAATTAGTATTTAAACCAGATATTAGTACCTAAACTAAATAAAACGCAGGTTGCACCTTACCTGCAGTGAAACCATGTGACACAGCATCTTCCCAATATCTGTTTCACTGCTCATTTAATAGTAACACTTTTATGGTATGACCTGAATTTCCAACCCATACAAACTCCTCTGCTCCAGCAAGCTAGTGTGAGAATAGGCATGTGTGGATAAAAAAAAGCCCAAAAGGTGACACTGTCATTAGGCAGACAATCTTCCATTTAATGATGATAGATAAGCTCAATTTTTCAAATAGTGGGAAGGGATGTGTAAGTCATGAGGGTGCTTCTAGGTGCCCCAAGTGACACCAATTCACCCCACAATTTACTGCAATAATTAGAAAATATTTTGTGTTAATCCAGGTGCTCCATCTGGGATGCTGATGATCCACATGACTCCATGAATGCTGTGGAAGTTTTCTAGTGGAAGAAACCTGTTGTTCTGATGTCCTATGGTCAAGCAAAAAAACCCCAAACACCTGATTTCCCAAAGGTCTGGTTTTTGTATCTCTGTGCTTCTTTAACTCACTGAAAGGTGACGTACGTACATTTGCAGAATGTTGAATCTTTTTCTTTCAAATAGTAGTATTGTGAGTAGGCACTTTGGTTCGAATGGTGCCCATTCACATTCTTAGCACTTCTCTAAAGACTATGAAGGCATTTGCTCTGTTTGTCCTAAATAAACAAACTACAGCTGCTATACTTCAAGAAGCAGACTGCTGCCTCTGCTTGAAAACAGCTTTTTAATGTAAGAACATTTTAATATCCTTAAATTTTGTTTATTAAAAAGTCTTGTGACATAGTCCGGGGAACTCACTCAGCTCCCATACCTTTACATTTGATAAATATGAAAAATAAATAAAATGCATCCATGTATATAATACAATGCAATAGCACAACTCTACACCTTTTGTCTTACGTTTTCAATACATTACCTAACTAAGAATCATAGAATCACAGAATAGTTAGGATTGGAAGGGACCTTAAGATCATCAAGTTCCAACTTCTCCAATTTTGTCCCAAATGAGGTCACCTCAGATAGTTTGGATATGGTGAGCTTGTTTTATATGCTTCATCAAAATGTCCATGAATCAAATAGAAATCAAACAGAAGGATTTTTTTCTATATTATCTGCATATGTTTAAATTAAAGGAATCTGATAGATAACCAAAGCTATGGAAAACTATGGAATTCAGTCTAAAATGAAGAAAATTCAATAGCTACATAGTTTCCACTGAAAATAGTGGGATTTCATAACTAACTCATTTGCCTTGAGTTCTAACTTTTCTGCAAGGAGTCTGTGGCAATATAATAGCTATTTATTCTATTAATTTCAATAGAATTTCAGTAAAAAGTAATGCAAAGTAGTGAGTGCACATCCAGTGACTACTTATTCAATACCATTTTCACTTTTTATTTTAAAGAGTATACTTCACAAGTACTGAAAAGTAATTTGGTCTACACAAAAAGCTGATTATTTTTTTTCATGTCTGTATTAGGGATCTCCAATGACTGGAATAATACTTTTATGCATAGTCAATCCTGAACTCTATTCTGAACTAGAGGGAAAAAATTCAGAAAATCTACTCCCCTCAAAAAATCCTCTCCTGAAACACAGTAAATCAGAGATCTGAGTGTCTTCCATCTCTCTTTTACAACAGCTTCGCAAGTATGTGTAGCATATACTGAAAGGCAGATTTTCCAAGAAAAAGATGTTATGGTAACATCTGCAAATAAACCAAGCTAGGATACTAAAACATCATGAGATATAGAAAAGTGACATTAGGCAGAACTATTTACTTTGCATAGTATTCCCAGATCTCTCAAACTTTGTGAAGGTTTATGGGCAAGCATTCAAAATTTGAACAAAAGGACTTCTGATAAAACAAGAATTTGTAACCAAGTTAAAAAGAGAGATTATTCAACTTCATAAATGCTTATTATTTTCACCCACAGCAAAAGCAATATTCTTCAGCTTAACCGTTTGTTTCAGAAGTCCACAGAGGTGAAGCTACAATAAAGCAGAATGCTCTTAGAAAAGTAAGTGAAGAATTGTGGTGAGTAGAAACACATCTACAGCACTGATTAAACTGTAGTATGATTCCTATGTGCAACATGCTTTGCATATTTATATGGAACACTAAAAGAGCTTAGAGATGAGCACAACTGGGAAAACCCTTACAAACAGCAACAACACTACATAGACTGTAATTAGCTGAAAAGGGCTGCATTCTTGTCACAGTGTACTATAAAGTCACAAATGAGAATTATTATTCAGTGTTGTGTACTTTGGAAAAAGCTATTTGTAACCTGTTGTTTCCTTCTGAGACTGTTGATTCTTCAAAAAGTGCAAGTCACGTTTATCTGATGGTTTCTTTCCCTGTAAGGAGTAGCTGTCTAGAGGTTGCGCCTTGTAGGAAAAAGGCAGATTGGATCAGAAGTATCTTCACGTAAACTCTACCTGGGCTTATGCTTGGATTTAGTATTGCCAGATTTCAAACGAATGTGAATACAACTTGAACCTTTTTACAAGACTAACCTTAGTCTACCCATCAGACTTCATGCAGCAGCTCTGCTTTTGACTTCATAACCTGTATAACTAAATATTCAAACTATGAAACTCCTTTTTGTACCAGGAGTGAAAGCACCCCAAATTTTAGAATCAAATTATCTTCCTGAACTGAATGGGGACCAGCGAACTTGAAGGTGCTTTCACAGAAAGAAAAATAAGTCCTTGCTTTCCTCATCTGTCAGGAACAAATAATTTTGGAATTATTTTTTAGAGATACATTCAATATCAGTGGAATTAGATCTCTGTGTATTGTTCATTGCCATATTTCCATTAGTACATGATCTGCATCAGCTAAAGTTCTGCTATTCTGTCCCTCCTGATTTCAACCTGAGTACTTTATTATACTTTTATTAAACTTTTATAAAAAAGCTTGATCACAACTGACATGAGAGAGGCTTCTTAAAAAGGAGGTAACATATAATTGACATAGTTTATCTTTTTTGTAATTTTAAAAATGTTAATTTATATATGCAGTCTTCAAAACATGCATCAGACAGAAAACTAGGTTCTATATGTATTTTTCTCGCAATGCATTTGAACAAACCAAATATAACATGCACTTACATGAATAAAAGACTGAAAGATACTGTAAGAATGTATTAATCTTGTAAGACAGTTACACCAAATATTATGAAAGGTCTCAAAACTGTCTAATAATTTAGAAATTATTTATTTGAGTGCATTTGAGCTAAATTTGAGCTCTCATTTGTGCTAAAATGAGAATGTCAGTCATTAATATCTGGAATAGAAGATTTCCCTATTACTAAAATGTGTTCTTAGCCATCAGCATAGCTTGGAGCAGGCATCTCTTATGCCTCCCACAAAAAGGTTTTCCTGACAGAAAATCTCCCAGGATAAAGCAAAAAGGAAACACAACCATTTAATTTTCTAATTGGTATGAAAAGCTCATGAAAGAGTAAGTGCAGTACAAAGATGAGAATCTGATTTAGAGCATGTTTCCAGCACAATAGATATCAGCAGTTTCAACTAACAAAACATTCATGGATTTATTTTTAGTTTGTCAGAAGAAATACATAACCCCCTTCTTTTCAGTGTGTAACTGAAACACAAATCAAAAACTGTCACTCTTATGTTCCTATAGTAGGGACAGTCTATATATCCTGTTTATCAGCTTCCTTTAACCAGTGTATTAAAATAAGAATGCTGAAGAATAACTAAATGCCAGTGGGTGTGATCCTGCATGTTTTGTTAGAATGAAATCTATTAGAAGTCATTCTGTATAATTTCTTTTATGAAATTCAAACTAGCAACTTGTGAGTACTCCATGTTTCATTGCTTTATGCTCAGGATAACTTCTTGCCTTTTTGGCACTGTCTATTTACTATGGTACATCATTCAGTTTAGTGATAGTTTTCATTTCATCCTACAGTTGAGCTAAGCATGATGCTGTTGTAACCTGCACACTGAAGGCAAAGACTGACCATCTCATTTCACAACATCACAATGGAACGCAAAGCTTGGTTGAAATATTGGATTCTCTTTGAGGTCAGCAACAAATATCCAAAATTGCATTCTTTATTTTTCAAGCTGTTATTTTTTTCCCTACATAGTTATTTGTATTTTAAGAGTTAACAAGACAAGACAGATAGAAAGGCTTTTTATTGCTGCTGCAGATGGAAGTGTGATATTATGAAGGTGAGTTCCCACTGACATGGAAAGTTCAGTGTGTGCTTCTGGTGGCTAAATGAAAAATATGTGTCATGGGAGTTTAAACTCCCATAGGTTAACTTGCAATATAAATGACATTAAGGGATGTTGAATGTTATATTACAGGGCAGGTGACAGAGTTACACAGAGAAATAAGAAATATAAAGAGCTGAATTTTTCATATTACCTTCATATTACCTTCTAAACACATTGGAATCTTCCAAATGCTTCAGAACACTTTTAGATTTCACAGTTGCCAAAATGCTGAATGAATTTTGTCCGTAGCAGCTCTGTCATAGCACTGTCGGCCAAACTGGTTCTCTTGACTATAGAAATGGTAAGACTTTCTGATATTGAGGTAGAGAGAAAGGAGGGAAAAAAACGCTGTGTTTTTCCCAATAATTCCTGCATATGAAAAAAAAAAATTACAAGATGACATGGAGGCTTCACATACTGCAAGAAGGGAATTTGTAGGACCTTTTCGAGAAAGAAAGGATTATTCACCCAGTCTTTTATTTTACTAAAATTCTGATCTAACGGTTTCAAGTTTTTGCTTCAAAAACTTGAAGTTTTTACTTAAATCTGGTACTGATATGAGTTACTGTGTAGGGATCTTCATCATAATCTCTTTGCCAAGTCATAAGAAATTTATAGCTCTGTCAACCACTTTTCACTCTTTTCTATCAGCTTAACCTTAAAAAGTCTTTCTGAAACGTGAACATTGAGTGTAATATATGCCCTTGTATATCCATGTGGCATCATTAGAAAAAAAAACCACTATTTTGTTTACATTAAGGAACATATTTACTTAAAGGAAAATCCATACAAAATTATATACTTGAATAGGTCTTGCCATATTGATAAGAAGGTTTGGAGCTTTTGGCAACATGGTGTCATTTATGTGCCAGTCAAAAAAGACCTACATAAGCAGTTAAAAATTAAAGGAAATGTAGTGATTTAAGCTGAGACTATCTACACATTTGAATTCTTTTACTGAATTTTGGTTGAGTTTTTATTCTTCAAGAAACATCAAACTGACACTTGATCTGAAGTTTAAGGACTAAAAAAGCATAGGGAAATGATACTAAGAACCCCCTAAATATCTCATTAATGGAATTTGGCAGATACAACCCCAAATCTCCTTTTTTGCATACTGTTTATGTAGAGCATTAAGATTTATTTCTAAAAGGAAATTAAAGCTATATTTCAAGTAAAAAAAAAAAAGTGCAGTTTCCTTTTAAGGCCCAGGACAGGATTGTAAAAAACATAATGAACTACCTAAGAGATTATTATCATAAATAGATTACCCTTCATCAGGCAATGGCTCAAAATTACAATAAAGTGAATCAATGTCAGTTTTGCTTTGACATGATTGTGGTAAGGGATTTGCACCTATCACCTCTTATTGATAATGGGTAATAACCTCTGCAAAGCATTTACAGACATAACCATGTGTTTTGACAGTAGTAAAGTAGGGAGATATCCTGCTGTAGAATAAATTTTGTCTGAATTACATGTATCTCTCTATTACATTTACCTGGATAATGGAGAACATAATTTGACGTTTGTTTCTCATATGAAGTTTAGAGAATCTGGAATAGTTGGTAAATCAATCTATCAGAAAGAACAGATCATTTAAAATATTATGTAGCTTCAAATTCTATTTTCTGTGTATGAAAATTGATTCTTCTTTATGCATTTTCTAAAAGAGATGCAGGTTCCAAGACAAAATTTTAAAATTATAAAATGGTGTCACAGTGCAACAAAATACAGATATATGGTCTTAAATACAGCTGAATACAGAAAGAAACATAGAAAAAATAGACACAGAGGCAAATGTTGAAATATAACTTTCAGTATTCCTCTGGGCAAAATTCAAATTATTGCATTATTATGTTTTCCCTTAAAAATAGGAGTGACTGCAAAACAAAATTCAGGTCATCTGAAGTTTATCAGTATTGACCAAGCTAAATGATCATGTAACTGAAGACATGTTTATAGAGATAATGCAATTTTTACCCTTCCTAGTGTAATACAGCATTGTGCCAATTAACTACAGCCAAAGTACCAAGTTCAAACCAATTAAATTGATATTTAACCCCTCCTGCTCACAATATTTGAAAGAAATTGCTTTATATCGTAGCCCACATTACTGGTTAACCAAGATTTTCTTAAAGAGGAATTTATTGTTATTTCTGCTTGTGAAAAAATAAAAAGTCACATGTTCTTCAGTTGGATTTGTACTCCTTGAAAAAGCAACTGCATTGAAGTAGCTCTTTCAGGTAACTTAACTGTAAGAGCATGGCCAAATTTTGCAGTTTGGGTGTGTGCTCTATTCACAGCCTTATTTCATATGCCAGGGAGACATGGTGTCCCAAACCCCCTAAACCAGAAGTGAAACCAGACCAGGTAAGAAGCACAGTATTTTGCATCTCATCCCCGGCCTGTGAAACGGAAATCAGCACAGTGAAGTGCCTGAGGGATGCCCCTATGGGTAAACAGGGATTCAGCCCTACATAAGCCTAATTAATTGAGAGCTACATTCCTCCACTGAAAACTCTTTTGAGATGTTAATATACACGGTAGCCTAGGACAGAAAAAGCAGTACTGTTTACTGCACTCCTGCAAGCAAGAACTCTCTTGAGGAAACGTAGCTATGGACTTAGAAGTACAAAATAATAATGCTTGTTTCATGCAGCATTCGAGCAATAAATAATTAACACATTCTCCTGTTTCTAGAGGTGTCTCATGTAACCATGCTGTGTTCATTCACAGCATTTTGAAGGGCAGTAGCAAAACAGCTTCCCCAGCACTTCCCGTCCCTTGAATGTAAACACAGACAAATTTGCTATTCTATGCAACTTCTAAGCTGCGCTCATGAGCCATTCATTTCACTTTGGTTTAAAATGATGTGAAGGAGTTGGATATGAGGAATGAATATGGAACTAAAAAGTCATCATTTAGGTCCAAGGGTTTCATTATAAAAATCTTTTAAACTTTTTTGACAATGCTGATCAGCTTTGTTATTTTCAAAAGATGCTGTACAATCTAAATGCTGCAGTCAACTTGGGGCTCTGTTATGCCTGGTGGAAACGCTGAGTGTGCAGCTGTCATACCACTTTCAAGTTTTGAGAAGCTTTTCCCTACAAATGCAGAAATCATACAGTTCAGGAGTATTGTGTATGGGTGGCAAAGGCAGAATTCTGGAACTGCTGACTTCAATCCTGTGTTTTTAGCTGTCACATGACATGATGATGGGTGATGTGCTTCACATGTGCTAATATCTTTCTACCCTTAACAAAAATGGCATAGTTAATCACCATACTTCATTTCCACAAGTCATGCCAAAGTTCAGGAGCCCAGGAAATTTGATGCTATCGTTCAACTAAGCATTTGCATTTCCAAGAATCCACAGCTCCTCTTCAGGAGCTTCAGGTTTCAAGAGTCACCTGGAGTGAAGCCCTTAGCATCCTTTCAGGATGCATCTTTCTCATAAAGAGTTGCCAACGGTGTCAGTGAACAGCAAGATCAGGCCAGATGAGTCCTAGCCAGTAACTGGAGCAGAAGATTCCTATAGTCCCACAGAAGGGAACCTCCTTCTTCAGTGGCATATGCTAGAGCAAATATACAGGGCAACAGATGCTCTGAGCTGCTTGTAAGAAACTGCATTGCCCCAGGAGGAGTCACAGAGATTTAGCAGGGCAAGTAGAGTTTAAGCATCAGGCAAGTGCTGGTGCTATTTGCATGCTGCTGTCACTCCCACAACTTCAGAAAGCTTCTCTCAGGCTGAATTCATTACCATCTAAGGAATTACATGCTCAGGTTGTGTATCCTTTCTACTTCTGAGGGGAAAAAAAACAGTAGGGGAACAGCTAATACAGTTTCCTTCTTCTACACATTATTTACCTCACAGAATGGTGATGTTCCCTTTATTTCAGGGGTTCTCCTATATATTCTAAGGAAGCCATTAGGTCTTGGTGTCATACTTAAAATATAACCATTAAAAAGGACAAATTTAGGTGGTCTTTTGAAGCACTAAAAAGAAAATGTCTATCCTTATCCTGAGGGCTTTTGTAAGCATTAAATAAAACTGACTGCATATTTTCATCACTGTAAAGCTTCAATTAGGAATAAGTAGTTGAGGTTTTGATGGGGAGTTCTGCTTAAAACAATCAAGTGAGACTGAATGGTATGCTGTACCTCAAGAGGTCTCCTAAGGTGTCTGAGTCATACTGATGAGAATTAAAAAGAGGTATTCTTAAAGCACAATAATGAGAAAATTTATTTTCAGTGCAGAGCTGCTGTAATGTCATTACATGAAACAACTTCAAGACTGGAAGGAGAAGCTTTTGCTGAAAATTTCCAGATACGATTTTCTCCTGTGGCTGAAGTCTGGCACGGCAGTGGCAGAAGAGGTGGCTCTGGATCTCTGAGCCTGGATGCCAGCTTTGCTGGCCTTGAGCTCTACAGTGTAAACACACCACATGCTGATCTGCCTTGCTATATACTTCAGAGCTTGTCAAATATTGAAGACACTGCTAGCAAAGCCACTTGCTCTCCAGCCTGATCAGAAGGATGGCTGTGGATATGAACTAGTGGATAATGCAGTGGTCAGAATGAGATGCACCTGCTTTCATGGAAATCATCTTTTTGAGGGTGTTGATTCTGAAGCTGAAGGAGGGCACCAAGAGAAAGTGTGGTGCCCACTAAGGGGAGCTCATTCCTTGACTGACATTCCTGCTTGAGAAAAAGAGCGGTTAAAAGGAAATAAATGATCAATTGTAGAGAAAGCCAATGTTAAGGAAAGTCAAACAATCTCGAGATAGAAACAGGGACTGAAATACATAGTAGCTAGAGAAAGACGACTAACAGTATTGCTAAAATTGAAAGTAATTCCCTAAGATAGATGGGGTTTGAATTTTTGTAAATGGGAATAATTTTATCTGTCTCTTCTGTGTTTTCATGACAGAACGAACAGTGGGATCCCTGATCTTTATTGCTGTTAATTGGTATAATTTTGACTATATCTGTCGGGCCATGAGACAGAGAAAATCCCTTTTTCCCCGTTGCACAGAATCAGTCAGCTCCTCCCCTGAGGCAACCTCCTTCCTCAGCAGTACAGTTCCTCTACTGTATCTATCTTTCACTTGCTAACTTTGTTTGAGGCTGGTGCAAAGGAGATTATGAGGCGTAATTAACAAGCAAAACAAGCTTTGCCAAAATACACATGTCCAAAGTCAGTGTGACTGGTTTACTTTTAAATACCTCTTACCTATTTTATATAGATACCTAGAAGAAGCATTTATTCATTATAGTTTTATAGCTATAATATATTTATTAAAGACTGCCTTCCTTTCTCAGTCAAAATTCTGAATTTTAGAGGATTTCTGCTAGAGTGAGATGTGGTTCATTTGGCTTTTATTGTGCAGTAATGAAGGCAACAAAATACAAAAAGTCTGTAATGAAATGTTACATGAAAAGGACACAGACCTTAAGGTGACACAAACAGGAAAAATATAATAAACCATGTGTCATGCTGCTGCAGCTGTTTCACCTCTTCCCAATTTTCACAGTCTATAAAATCTTGGAAAGCACCAGATGTTTAGGGGAAGCTGTCCCACTCTCCCTAGCTTTGAAAGTAGATGCAAGATTTATTAGTGCTATATAAATGTGTTTTCAGTCCTGACTTTAATATTTATAAACTAGGTGGAACATGTAACACATCCTGTTGTCAGAGACCCCATTTACTTTCCTCTGCTCCTCCGCACTTGTATATCTTGGGTGTTGCTGGACAATTGCAGGAACTACAGAACAATACCAGAGACAGTCCAAACAATAGTATTTGCTTAGTTACTGACAACACATCTGAGAATTTTCTCCTAATACTCACGTCTGCCAAAACATTCTTGCAATACACAGAGTATGAGTGAAGCAAAACTATCTTCTTGTGTATTAATATGCTCTAACATTTGGGATTCCTGCCTACGCTGAGACTGTTAGTGCACAAAATTAGTATTTTTTTTTTTTTTTGATTTTTCCTAGTTCATGGTTCCCAGTATTGGAACAGAGATAAAAACTGCTCATGCATAACTTCCAATCTTTCATAGCTCAGCGGTGCTGTAAAGTGGTGCCGTCTGTATTAATTCAGTGAGTAGAAGTTTTGTTGTGTTTAATACGAAGGGAATTATGTGTGTTATTAGGAAGCCTCTGACAGCTGTCAGAGATAGAGACAACTTGCTACATTTCAGTCTTTTAGAAAGGAAGGACTAAGATCCCTCATTCTCAGCAAAACTGTCAGAGGCCTAAAAAATGGGATAAAACAGAATACCTTTTCCAAACACAGGAAAATCTCCATCTCTCCCTCTCTATTCCCTTCCCCATCAAGTTGTTAAGGAGATGTTGCATAGGTAGAAGAAAGAGGAAATATTTCTTGATGTGATTGTACCTTATACTGCCTTGTCATCACTGACCTGAAGGGATAATTGCCTTTAAACCTGCTTACCTTTAAGGAAGCACAAAATGTATTGCACAGCATTTAATGAATTACCACTCTGTTTTAACATAACTTACAAGCTTTCATGCAGTTTTTCTTTTCTGAGAACAGGAACAATAAAAATCTGAAGGACAGTGATGAAGACAAGGGCTTTGCATCAAAGACTCTGAAAGTCTCAATCTGTAAGCATTTCCATGCTTTCCAACACATACCTTACCCTGCCCAGCACTCTTACAGAATTTAAAGCACCAGAAAAGGTGCTTTCTCTTAAGACCTGAAATCCTACCTTTCAGCTTTTGATTTGAACAGCTGTTTGCCTTAATAAAACCTGCTGTTTATTTCAGTTAAAATGTTTGGGGTTTTCTTTGTTTTTCTAAAAGCCTACATTATTTTCTTCGATCAGAATTGATGACAATCCAGCTCTTGCTTACTCTTTAATGGTAAAGGGTAGTAACTTATTCAATGTCTTCAATAGATTGGTATTGCTTTCCCATCAGCTCCTACTTAGCTTTCTGAGGATGAACTGACTCTTCTTTTCACACCAGTAATCCCACAGTTACCCTTCCATACAGCACTTCTTGTGGTGTCAGCTCCTTTAACCAGCTGGAGGAACTGAGAAGACACATTTATTTACAATATTTGTTTATTATTGTTGTTTGCATTTTTGCCATGTGCTGTTTTTATAGAGCACTGGATGTTTTTCACTCTTCATGCTCTGATTCATTTTTCAGCCTGTTTTCCTATCCATCTTGCACCACTGGGTAAAGTGAAAATCCATGAATGAGTCAGAGTCAAATTTTTAAAGTCGCATTGGTCAGTGGGGTTTGAAATTAAGAAAGATGAGATTGCTTGTATTTTGCCTTTTCAAAAGTAGAAAATACATTCCTTTTCTTTAGTTGTCATAAAAAGTGTTCCATCCCATGTTTTCCAGGTGCTTTTACTTTCCTGAAATCCAGTCTAGACTGGATTGCTCATTAGTGCCTGGTGTAACTACTTGTTTCTCTTCTTTCTATGTTATCATTAGCCTTACCTAATTCTTCATCCTGTTTTGTCCATCATCAAAAGCAACTTGAAGCTCTTATTTCTTGTGAAATATTACTCTTCTGGGTGACTTTTTTTGTTTGTTTTTGTGGGTTTTTTTTTGTTGTTTTTCTTTGGTACAGGATATCTGAATGGCTGTTTAAAGGAAATTTCTTAGTTTATTTGAGTAAAGAATTATGTGAATAAAACTGTAATAGCAGTCTTCCTTAAATACATACCGTGTGCTCAATCTTAACATTTTGATTGCATGTTTGGTACTTTCTATTCAACACAGTGAAAGGGAGACTAACATACTTCAGTCAAAAACAAGGAATTAATAATTTGTCATTTATGTAACTTTTGAAGATTTTTGCCTATATACTACCAGAATAAAGAACAGCAGCTGTTGTGATTTATGTTGACTGGATATATAGTGTTACTCTCTTAGCTTGCAAAAGCCTAGTTTTCAGTTGCAATACATACTATTTCTGCCACGTTAAGCTCATTATCAAATCCTCAATGAAAGCTTTCTCAGCATTTCACGTATCATGTAATAATTCAGCTCAGAAGCCGTAACACCACACCATTCCTTTTGAAATATGAAATATAAAATGTTACTGGCTCAGGAGGGGAAGAGTAATCTCCTACTGAAAGCCATAAGGTCAATTAGAAAGCAAGGTACATCTGCAGTTGCTTCATTGCGAATATCAACAGTGTCTTCTAACCTCACAAAACTCTGCAGATGTTTGCCATTATAAGCATTTCCTTTCACTAATATTTAAACTCTTCTTACCTATGAACAGATTCCACTCAGTATCCAAATCAGCCTGATTTGCTAGGCAGCCCTTCATTACATTGAGGCAATAGTTGTTGCAAGGTTTCACAGTGGGAAGTCCTCTGCAGTAAGGGCAGTACAACATCTTCATTAACGCCCGGATGCACCCTGGGGTGGGACTGACCTGCAGAATTTAAGGGGGGGGGGGGAAAGAAAAAGAAAAAGGAGGAAATCAATTCCTGTTCTGTGAATTTTGGGATTGCTGAGATTATGCCTTTCAGGCAATAAGTGCAGAAGGGGCAATTTTTGGAAAGAACTCAACCCTTAATAACATTCTCCTATGAGACTAATTGATTGCTGTCAATTAATTTCATTTAGTACAGCCAGCAGCAATTTTCAGGAATGCAAAAATCAACAATGACCTACTGATGGCAGTATTTGTCTGCCCAGCCCTCCCCCACAAAGTCTACTGGAAAGAGAAGGAAAAACTTCCAGGGAATCAGCTGGACAGTATCTGACTGATCCTAAACACAGAGGATCCTGAGGAGACCCCATGCTCTTCCTACTCAAGCTAGAACTGTCAGTCACATTGTCACTGGATCAGATTCTCCACTTCATTAAAGCATAGTAAATCCAGACAATTGTGATGATTTCTATAAAATTATTCAGAACTGCACCATGACAGAGGGATATCATTCTGTTTTCAGGAAAAAACATCCTTCTGTGTTCTCAGACAATTTCATAAGGAGATCAGGCAGGGTGTTTTTTTGTATGCTTTCAACATCTCGAGTGACAAAAGCATTATCGACAGCAGTCTAATGCATTTCTATTTCCATATCAGCATGGTACAACATGGCTGCAAGTGGTGAACTTAAAGCAGCCACCAGCATCAATGGAAAGACACCCAATGAGTTTAGGATTTCCAGTCAGTCTGGGCATGGCTGACAGAAAGAAGTAGTGTGTAGATATTATTTTTTTAGTAATATGTGTTACTGTTTGCTCTGGAATGGTGTAGGTTTCCTTGAGAGGGAGCATGGAGGTTAGAGAAGGGTTTTTGCATAAGGCTTCTCCATTATTTTTTCCCTTTACTTCATCATTTTTAGTCATCAAAATGGTGGTCATCTATTCAGGAATGTATCTTCTGTGTTCAGTGGAGAGAAATAGGTCCTTTTTTGGTTGTTTCTTTATTTATCCTACCTCTGGAAGGGTATGGTAAATCATCATCTGGAGGACATTCACTGAATCCTCCATACTTAAATTTAAAACGCACAAATTGGTCACGTCTGACAATCATGTGAAGTTCCTTGAGTAAATATTATTTCCCTCATCCTCTCATTTCCATATTTAATTGTTTCATCTCAGACTTAAAATCCTATGTACTACTACAGTATATGTTTTCAGGCCAGAAATTTTGCATTAAAAGCATACATTAGGTACTACTGCAATAACAACTTGTCATGGTGCAGTGGAGCGCAAGTTTCTTGTGCTGAGGTGACAATCTAGAGCAATGACAAAGGCCTACAGGTTCCTCAGAGATTTTGAAATTCCTGGACAGGAAAGTGCAAAGCAACAGCACTCCTTTCACTCATTCTGTTGGTTTATGAATAAATGCAACACTGATTTTTAGAGAAGTATGCAGAACATACTCTTCACACTGGACATTTTTACATGAAAATGACTCTGTTAAGAGTTATAGCAGATGCTTCTGAGTATTCTCAGAAGTGAATTTTGCCTTCATTTCCTAGGGAAATGCACTCTACTAGCACAACAATCTGATGGTGTGTGTAAAAGTATATTTATCCATCCTTTTCTGATAGCTTTGAATCTTTAGCCAATTTCAATCAAGTTTGACAGAGGACTTCAGGTCTCAGAACATGAAGTTCCTATGAGTTTTTTGAAAATAGACAGCTGGGAGAAGAAAAAGAGAGGATCTGTTACTGCCTTTATTGAGGAAAAGGCTGAAGCATGAGGTCAGTTCCTCACAGATATCAAAGAATCCATGTGGAGGAATGATGTTATGAATGAACCATGGGTTAAAAAAGCACCAGGGGGAACTTTCACCTTATTAAACAGCAGAAAATGCAAAAAGGAAAGCTGGACTTCATTTTCCACTGCTCAGAACTATTTTTTAGAGGCTTTTATCCAACTGTTTTAACTTTTTCTCTCCAAACTTAGAACAGGCCCATTTTTACAAAAAGTTTAGCAGCCATGTTAGCAGAATACATATACCCATGGAATCTTCAAAATTACTTTGAGATTGCTGCTTAAAGCCTGAGTAATTTCTCCCTGTGGGTATTGAGAGTTTTATCAACAAAGTTCCTTTTATGCTTAAAACTATGCTTCTTCCCCGGCCCAAAAGTCATGTCAATGTAAAGTTGTCAGCACCTAGTTGACCCCTGAGTTCAGCTGGAATCCACATGTTCTCCCATACAGAACTTAATTCCCAAAACCACTTTGTACTTGTACTAACAGCACATATACCTATAGGATCTTGAACTTGCACAAAATTTTCCTGACAATTTCATTCTTTAAAAGCATAGCAAGAGGAGAGAAGACAGCCTCTGTCTTTGTATTTATATTTATCAAATATCATAAATATTTACATGAGCCTTATTTTATCACAAGGGTAGTCAGAGAGGTAAGTAGCTATCATGTCTTGGAAGTCTGAAAGCTAGAAGTTAAATACTGTGTTACAGCAGTTAAGTGCCTTTGTGAACCTAGCCTTCGCTGAGCAGCCATGTTTTAGTTCTCAGCCTCAGCTGATGGTCAGGTCTTTTTCCACCCTCAACAACAGCTGAAGTTGCAAAATGCAAAAAATAATGAAATTTCTCTCTAACATGCTGAAATCTTTATTAAAAAAAAATCCCAAATATAAAAATACTTAGAGTGTATTTCAGAAAGCTATGAACACATGAAATCTGGAGATTATCACAGACAACTGATTTTCAACCACCTGTAATTGTCTTGCTATTTCTTGCTATTGGCAAATTCTGTGAAATGTATTTTCAAAGCCCATTTCTATCTTAAAAAAAGAAAAAAATAATTAGAGTCTCTCATGGCTAATACTACTTTTCTGCAGACCAGTCAAAAGGCAGATATTCATTTCATTCAGAAGTGTTCAAGACCTGCATTTGCTGAGGAAAGCTGATGCTCAGCTCGGGAGTTTAAATATTTTTTCTGCAACTGATATTTATGGATGGATACAGCTTTTTTTTGCGTGTGTGTGTTTAAAATCCAGTGCAATTGGCTCTGTGCTAATCACAGCAGAGACATTTCCATGAACTTCAACATTTAGAAATAAGTAGCCCTCATGTAAAATCATGTATTATAAATCAATCAGATCACACTGAATGATATAACGGGGGAAACTGCTATAAAGGAGTCATTAATTATATCATGCTGCCTCCCTGACTGACTAGGACATCTTCATTCTAGTATAAGCATATGAGGAAGACAGTCCATTAGAAAAGTGCATTTCTGAGCTTTGATTGAACCTAGTAGCTGCAGGACATGTTGTATCACTGCATTTTGTAACATTTTCTGACAACTTCAGCTTTATCTGAATGTATGTTTTTGCATACATACAAAAAAAACCCAAAGCAAGATTCTTAAGGGCTTTATTACTCAACGCTTGTTTTCCCCTTCAGAAATTCTAGGGGGAGTATTATTTCATTTAGAAAACAGATTTTGCATGGTGAATGTGCAAATATAAATAATTGAGGAGAGAACTTCTTTGGTAAAAGCCATGAAATTGTACTCTCCTGTAACACTGCATTTGCAAATGCTTTGTTATGTAATTGACCTTTTTTTTATAATCAAAAGCCTTGGCTTTGTCAGGTACACAAAAATAAATCTTCTTTCTGGTACATGCAATCAGACAAACTGATTAAACAGCCGGTCATCTTTAGAAGGATCAAATACACTGACATGCGGTATCTCCACTTTAATTTATAGATTTCCTACCAACGTAGCTGGTATATGTTGTCTGATAATACAGTAGCAGTTTTCTTTCAAAGAAGGTACCTAAACTCACAGCATAAAGCCGTACTTAGGTGCAGATACCGCCATTTCTTGGCATATAATAAAATCTTGGCATGTAATAAAATCTATCAAATATGAGCAAAATTAATCCAAATGAGTGCCATCCCAGAGACAACAGCTGGGGGGACACAACTTCTTCTTGCATTACCTGTGCTCCCAAAGGAACTGATCCCGTTTGGAATCACAGACCATGAAGACCCTGGGGGGGAAACTGGCGGTAAGAACCTGTTGATTACTAGCCAACTGAACCAGGAAGTAGATACTCTTAAAATGCTCTACTCTAGAATAACCCATAGTCTGGGAAGCAGAAGATGATTGAATTTTATTTCTTACAAACTTGATGAATGCATTAACAACCAGCTGCTGGATAAAAAGTAAAAACTTCTACTTCCTTCCCATTTGGTGTTCAAGATGAATTATCAAATACTTTCCTTTAGACAAGAAGGTGAGTTTTATTCCTGCAATCCCATGTAAATGGTGCACAACTGGAGAGAGTGTTTATGTCCAAAATCACCACAGTATAATTCCAGTATTTCTATCCAAAATTATATTTAAAATCAAATGGGACATAAGGAATAGAAGTTCATGCTTGTAATTTCAGAAGAGAGGGAAGAAAAACCTTTAATTAAGAATTGCTGATTATTGCATTAAGCCTGCTAGAACTGAGGATACTTTTCCTAAGCACAAAAAAAGGGTTTCTAATCACCCTTTGCAACAGTAAAGTAACTTAGATCAGATTGAGATGTATCATGAAGTAAACTTTATAAGGTACACAGGATTACAGCAAACCTTTGGCTCACCCATCCTAAGAGCTAGAGGCACTTTTTTCTTTCATTTTTAATTCACTTTAGTACAAAGACTAAAATTTAGCCCAATCATTTGCTATTTTTGTTATATATATTTGAAACTATCTTCTCAAAATGTTACAATTGCTCCCTATTTTTTATTTTTTTTTTTAATACCAGGAAAAGCAGGTAAAGCCTAGCTGGCAATGATGCTTTTCTTCCTTTTGCTCTTTCTTTTCTTCAAACAAGATTTGCTCACAGTTGGATCCAAATGATTTGTTTTATTCCTTGTCCATATTTTAGCTATTTTCATGAGCACTGTGCTAGTGCTGATTTTATTTAATAATGTAGATATCAAGCAAGTTCCTTTCATCAAATTTCAGCTGAAAATATCTCTGTAACTACATAGAAATATTCACAAGATATTTGAATGCTTTATTGAAGTACTTCTCATTGTTTCAGTCTGGCTTTTAGATGCTAAGATCTCAATTCACTGCTTTAATAGCACAACCTGATATAAAACCAGAAATACTGCATCAGTCATACTCAGTTGGGAATTTATATTGTAGATCAATTTGAGAATACTTGCTTATATCAACCAAATGTCCAGTCTAATACTAACCTCCTAAAGATATAAATAGTTATCTTTTTAACAATTCATAGCATTCCAGATGACTGAATAGTAGGAGACCTGGTTTGAGTACTACAGCTTCATGCTTGCATCTTTGACTTTGTGCTTGAATAATACAAAAATAAAAGTAAATAGCTACAGACAGTTAAACAGATGTACAATTCCCTCAATTCTGGGATAGTATATCTCTAGAATGTGATGAGATAAAACAAGGTAAATATTTTCACATCCAATAACATATATTTTTTTTAGAAAATAAAGAATTTATAGTTCAATATGGTAATCAAGCTATTAGAAAAAAATTTAGGGCAATATAATGGAACCCTTGAAAATTTTATACTGTAAGAAAGAAATTACACATTTACTGTTTGATACAAACTGTGCAGCATTAAGCAGTTACCACACTGCAACTGAGAGGAGCCACCTTATTTTTTTCTAAAAGAAGAGGAACTTTTAGCCATTGTCCTTGTCCAACTGAGATGTCCTTTTTCATTGTCAAAAATGTTGACATCATGAGAAATATGGCAAATTGATTTAATTTGAATACTTTATTAAAATTTGAGGCATTTTTCATACTTTATTATTTGGTCTTCTTAGTATGTCTATAGTTGTGTTCCTGTATATATATGTAGTTCTGGAAGGCTGACAAATATTGCTCTTCCATTTTACAAATGAAAAAAAACAAACAACGTATCACAAGCAATTTTTAAAGGTATATATATGGATAAAACCCTAAAGGATATGTTCCAGAATTTTTCAGTGCTGCTCATAAGTGCCATTTTAATCTGTGATTTACCTCAGTTATGTAATTCTGAAATTTACCTCTGAAATTTACCTGAAATTCTGTGATTTACCTCAGTCATGTAATTCTGAAACTGGCTACAGGAAAATAAGGACTGGAAGTCTCTAAGTGATTACATCAGGAGGTTGTGTATCAAATGATAAATTATTCTTGGAGAAATGAACTGTGGAATTTCGTAACTTCCCCACAGAAGTCAAGGGCAAAATCACACAAGGACAAAATGGGTATGACTGAACCTCTATTTACAGAGGAAAATAATAGCTTCTCCTATTTTTAGGAAACTGGGAAAATTACTTATCAGATTATCTGAATGCAGAAAATCCAAATTTAGAAAACCACTTTGAATGCTGCAGTCACAGGGATATTTTTTCTAAAGCTGTTTTTTTTAATCTCTTGAATCACTTCTGTGAGATGTTTTAAAGCATTTTTTTTTACTATTTAAGTTTTTACAAAATAAAATGTTGAATGCTCAGATGTCAACATCAAAATGTTCTTCTTACATCCCTTAAATTTTACCTGTCAGAGGCATAATCAAATTTCAAACAAAGTAGCTGGAAGCATGCTGCTTGATTATAAACATGATCAAACTGAGAATTTCTTAGACTGAAAATAGTGCAAGCTGACAAAATACTACAGTATATGAGGGTTTACATGCTGTGAGATATTACTGAGCTGAAAAATGTGTCCTGCAAATTTTCTGGAAAAATATTTACCTTTCACATCTCTTGTTAGAGTAAGCCCACATGTAATAGAATTTGAGGTATGGATTTTGCCTGTTGTTTCCCCAGCATTTCAAGGGCAAAGATAAGGTGAAAAAAACTTTCAAATGATTTCTTTCTTTCACTCCCAGGAGATGAGAAATTTTCTGTTGCACAGAAATAAGGAAGGAATCTAATAGATTGTTAGGCTTTTCAAATCCCACCAGCTCTTCTGGCACATAAACTTTAAGACACTCTCTTAATAAAAAGTACTTCCTCTGCTTTCTTCCTGGAGAAAACAACGCACTGCATCTCACTTAAAAGGGAGTGTGCTGATTTCTTCCAGCCTCATGTAGAAATGTCTATGGCCTCCAACAGATCCTGAGGATCTATTCCTCTTTGACTCACGAGGACTTCTGCTTTAATTATTTACCTTCAGAGCTCTTTTATAACAGCATACATGAATTTCCAAATGGAGGGGTCAGTCTGGCTCTTGAGGCCAGGTGATGTCTTCCTATCAAATTTGCACAGGTCAGTATTTGATTCCTAGAAGCTATTTGCTGCTTCTGGTGGTTTTCATCTTCTGTGAGTATGAAGAATTTATGTTACACCTTTAGCATGCAAATACTACCGTCAAGGTTGTGGGTAACTTTCAAAACCTGTGTCCTCTTTTGTTAAAACTGTTTCTGTTCTACATGGTATGGCTGTGAGATGTGAACGTTGGTGTGTATAGTATAGCTGTTAGTTTAATGGCTTGAAAGGTACTGTTACTTGGTAATCTAGAACCCCTTTATTAACCCATAAAAGGGCTGGGCTGGTAAAACATTAGGTATTTTTTAAATTCTTCTCTTAGGATTTCTCAATTATTTTTACAACTGTTTCTAAGTTAATTATCTCTGAATCAAGAAATATTACTGGATTTTCAAGATGTAATTTCAATCACATCTCTTTCAGCTTCCAGACCCAATGAAGACTTCTGTTTCATTGTCACTCTTGGCATTAACTTCTGTCTCTGCCCAGCCTCAAGCTTTCTGCAATAGTTTGTGTTAATCCTAGAAAATGGGCTCACTCAAAACAGCGGTCAATTGCAACCAAAGCAGACTGACTCCCTGTCTGCCACAGGGAGGGACCTCTATCAGGGCAGATTGCTTTGAGCGCAACCGGTTCAGTCTCAGTGATCTCCTTAAGAGCAAATTAAGTATTGACTTGCACTAAGAACTGGCCCCATTTTTCATTTCAGGTGTGAAAAGCCCAGTCTTATGGATAATCTCCTTATTTGAGTGTGACCATCAAATTCATGTCAGAAACCTAGACCCAATCAGACACTGGCAGCTATGCACAGAGTGAGCCAGCTGTGCACTTGGGGCATTTCAGTGTCTGACGAAGTTTGCGCCAGGTTTTCTGTCATGACCTTGCAGCTTTTTGAAATCTGCTGTCATCAAGGGTTAGCCTGCTAATACAGCCACTGCATTTTCTTCAGAGGGAAGCATCTCATCGGTAGCTTCCAGGCATTGTAACTGCACATTAGCGTGCAGAAGAGCTCTAGCTCTCATGAGGGCACCCAAAGGTAAGTAAGCTCTGTGAAGAGAGCAATAATTTATTTCAGTTAGCCTGTTCTCCAGGACAGATGCAAAAAGACATTGCAGGAAGGAGCTTTTCAGTCACTGGAGATTAAGCCCTCCCGTAATGTTTCCTGAAAAGGGACAGACTTACACTGTACTGTCTTCAGTGAGCACTTCAGTTTTGTATGTGGGATAATAGAGATAACAATGTGAATTTTAATTTAGAGTTTGTAGGCAGAAGCTGTACGGCTCAATTTCACATAAATGCTTAGATGAAAAATAAAAGCATGTAGCAAAACCAGAATTTATATTTCCACAATCAGAAAGTTCTTGTAGTCAGGTTTCTGCTCTTCATCTTTTAAAAAATATTTTACTAGCTGAAAGCTTATAGCAGAAGAATTATTACACATCTAGAAAAGCTTGTTTGACAGGAAATCTCATTTAGAAGAGTAAATCTTTTCTATAAAATTAAAGTTGAATGTCATGTCAGTTTCGTAGATTTTTCTATTATGATTATCTTCATTTACTTTTCACAGAGTTAGTGTATTACATCACAGTGGGAAAACAGACTCTGGTACCTATCAGTGTAAGAAGAAATGCACTTACAGGAGACAATAATGAAGACTCATAAGTAGTTGCAGTAACACATTTTATACAAATGGACTTTCCATAAGTTTGTTGCTCCTTGCTGAATAGCAGTCATTAACAGCAAGACATGGCTGGCTTCATGGAGAGTTCTAGGAAGGCTTGATTCATTTATTAATAAGAAATCCTGAACCTGAATTAACCAACCAATTTAAATAAGACTATCTGTTGTCTAATAATATGCGACTGTAATCTGAATAGTGGTTTTGTAATAAGTATATTATGGGATGAAGGACAAGCAGATCTCAGCTTTGTCTTACTGGCTTCCAAGAAAAAAAAAAAATAGCTAATTTGCCACTGTGGAACATGGAATGTTTTAGCTTATCCTGCGTACAAGTAGGCCCCATGTCTGTATTTTCTTTACCATGTAATAATGTCCAAACCAAAAAGAAAATGGGTTACAAATGGGTTTCAAATACACCTTTTGGAACACACTTATGGTCACTCATTAGTGGCAATAAATCTATTTTGTTCTAGCTTGATTCTGCTTGGTGTTACTTCATTCTCTGACTGATGTGAAGATGAAATGGCAGGCACTAGTTTATCAGCTATGTCCATGTTACTTAGTTTTGCTTTGTTTAGTTGCCCTTTCTGGACTAATACAAGAAGTTAATGTCAGCTAAGTACTGAGAGTGCTGGAAAATGGTCCTTTTAGTTTGGCAACAGAGGAAGCACATATAATGCTGACTTGTCAGCTCAAATTTTCCTAGCAGCTTTCCCAGGTTTTTTTATATGGATTTTAAATAATACTGTAGGTTAAGCTTTATTACTTACTATCATGCTTTTATTAATGCTCTAAAACTGAATTTTATAGAAGCATTGTCCAGTTAAGTAACAAAGATAAACCTTTTCTTTGGTCACACAAAATCAGGCATTAATCCACATGGAGATAAAGCAGAAATAAGCATAGATCTGTATGCCAGTGGCTTTGCTAAAAACACATTTCGAAGAAGAATGTTATGTATTTTGTACCAGTTTTTGATTGAGCTATTCCCTCCTCCTACATCTGAATCTCTTTGAATACAGGAAAACAAACCAAATGAACAGCAAGGAATAGAGAACTACTGATTAGAATATTGTATTTAAAAATAAGTTATGCTGGATGAAGCATAGCCTTTCAGAAACTTGTTCATATGCCCTTAGGAATCTGTGTCATTTGGAGCATTCAGTAGACCCTAGCCAGCTGAGTTCCTATATGCTTAGTTTTGTAAGTTTAATTTTGGAAAATTAAATGAATAATGAGTGTTGGGAAACTCCAGAAAACAAACCAGACTGGAATTTTATGGTTAGTATGACAGTGGTTTGTGTGTGATAGTGTGGGTGTTGGATGTCAACACAGCAGTGCACCCTGAAGTGGTCATGACTACCAGTACTGGAGTATCAGCAAGTTCTTGAGTCTCTTAGGAAGTGCTGTTCCTGCATTTATTTATACTGGTATTTATATTTCCAAACTGCCTGAAACAGTAGCACAAGGTAGTACAGGATAAAACCACTATGAAAAAAATCCATTAAGGAAGCCTAAATATAAAAGATACTAAATCTCCTTTCACTCCTCATAACTGAGTTCTTTGCTATGGATGTTGTGATGTGAAAAATTGCATCAATTCATTTGTGTGCTTCTGTGTTTCACAACACACAGATACAGGAACAGCAGCAAATGATATCGAGCTCTTTGATCTTCCTTACTCTCTGCTCTGGTGGCAACTGTCTTTTACAGTATGAATGCTGAGCTTCAGGGACCAATACTGACTCTGAACACTGAGGCACCCTTTAGGCAAACGGGTGACTATCCCATTTCCTAGTCAGAGGCAGAAAGCAGTCCAGTGTCTTGATGAAAGTAACCTGGTCAGGTCTGGCGCAGGATTAAGGCAGGGTATAACATGTAGGACAGGGCCCTCCATGGATGTTAGACTGAGAAGGTGAGGCCACACTCAGTTTCTAAGCCTTTAGGAAAGCAAAGAATCTGAAACTGATTCTTTTAATAAAAAGATCCATTTACTGTATCGACTTTTCCAGAGAGGGAGGCTAATGAGTTTTCTGTACAACTTAATGAAGTATCACCAGAGAAGAAATTACATAATCTGAAATTTGTAGATAGCATTGAAAGAGCACTTTTTGTATTTCCAGAAGAGTAAAGATTCGTTGCAGCTTCTCATTTCTTAA
This sequence comes from Pezoporus wallicus, assembly GCF_028554395.1. Taxonomy (NCBI): domain Eukaryota; kingdom Metazoa; phylum Chordata; class Aves; order Psittaciformes; family Psittacidae; genus Pezoporus; species Pezoporus wallicus. Next base: position 1,494,464 of record NW_026636656.1, read on the forward strand.
CAAACCCTGATATGAAAATGCAGTCTGTCCATAAATCCCAATCTATCAGTCTGGACAGGGAGCTGCTTTATGTTTGTATTCATACAGTTTTAAAGCTATAAAATAGTATCCACAAAATTTTCTGAGGCAATTCATTTTTTTTAGTGGATCTCTGAAGAGATGGAAGGAGCAGGAAGCCTTTTGTATTTGCAGGAACACGAGATCTCTGACAGCAAATACAATCCAGGCAAATTTAAAATGTACTGCAGGGGCTGTCTGCTGAATGCAAAGATCAGAAGGTTCTTTCTCATGGAAAATAAAACCAAAAAAGACATCAACAATAAGCCAAAAACTTGCAAATAATATTGCAACGTTTTAGGCGTAATTGTTTTGTTTTCTTTGTATCTTTGTATGTTGTTTTTTCTAACGCATTTTTTGGAGTTATGACTTCAGTTCAAAATGCAGTGCTTACTTTCAAGGAATACGCAAGGCTTAAAGTAAAAGTAAAGTGATTTTCAGCCAAGGCTCAGGTAAGTTAAACATGTAACCGTTTTCATACGTGAATTATGCTGAATATTATTAATTGCAGAAAGCAGCCATTGAAGCCTTGGAGAGGGGAAGAAAAAGAAAAATAACCCTAACTTCTATTTTAAAATGAAGGTTATAGTCAAAGTTAATTCAGGGTGTCACAAAAGTGTGACTGTGACACGATTTAGTGACAATGTAAGGGCAAATTAATGCAAGATCAGTGGCCTGACTATTGATTCTTACCATGGGATCCTGCTGAAACGAAGTCATTATTTAACTACACTTTTACTTAGACTATAAATGGCTCCCAGAATAGACTGCACTTGAGCTTGATGTCTGCAGCTCCATCTTCACTTTTCTTTTGTGTTCATAAGTGAGTAGGGAATGAAAATATGTACTGAAGAAAATTTTAATGTATTATACCTCACATGCTGTCATATTCCCATAAAAAAGCAAGCAAGCAAATGTTTTCACTTTTCCATTCAGAATATTCTGTGATATAATTCTAAGTACAGGAAGCACGTCTTGAATTCTCTGAGGGTTTTCAGATCAAAATTTCTCTACATTTCATGCAAACAAATCAATGTTCAAATGGTTTTCCTGCTCTTCTTGAGTGGTTTAATTTATTTTTTTTTTTACCATCTCTCGAAATAGACTCTAAACTGACTGTTCATACTAAATGCAAGTAATTTAATTGGGACCTACAAGAAGTTAATAAGTAATTGGGACTTAAGATACAACAGCAACGGGTTTGCTATAGAAACATTTTTTTAAATTTAAGCATCTATGAAGTGACACCAACATAAACTGAACAATCAAAATTGCATTGCTGACTATTAGAACCTTGATTCTCCTAATTCTGAAACAGATCTATTTGGCAAATTTGTGACTAATAAAAAGTTATCATTAATTCAGGGTTAAATCTCTTGTGTACCAAGATTTAATCTATTTTGTCAAATTACACAGATTTTAAGACTCAACAATTAAGAAGCTGCAACTGGTTGTCATTATAATGTTATTATATGAAAAGTAACATGTAAAAATAAGCAGAATTCACATTTTAAATGAAGGATTATGTTTAGTGTTTTAGAACATGGAAGCATCTAATTCTGGGCTTGTATTATACATAGTACAGTATTGCTCAGAACAAAGATCTTAGACAATAATTACATTGTGGGAAAAAATAACTCAGTTTCACAAAAAAGTTGATTAGAGATTTAGAGTCTAATTAATCAATAAAAGGGAGTAAAATCTAATTTATTTTTTTTAATAAGAATAATACATAAAATCCATCTGCAGAGTTTAATCTGATCTTCACTGTATCCCACCATATTAATGAAAGCTTCATCTCCAAAGGCTCTTTTTTCTCTGGTATACTGTATTTTTACATTATTACAGAAAAATCAAACCAAAACTATATCATTCACAGAATATGAAAGATAAAAGATATAATGCATGAAACACAGCCTTCTGCAAGTACTCCCAGTGACATAGCGAAGTGTTATTTAGTCCAACGTGTGGACTTTTCTCTTGCAAATGCTATTCTTATTTTAAAACTTTTCCTGAGAGAGAGAGAAAAACTCAGCATATTACGTGAGTAAGTAACCTTAATAGCTTTCTGTAATAATCATCTCCAGTTGCCACTTACTAATCAGACATTCAAAAAATAAACAAATAGAATGGAGTACATAAGGGGTTTGCATGCTAAATCGGTATCATGTGACTCTCCATTAAATGATAGTATAGCAAGAACAATATGTTAAAAAAAAAAAGGAAGACTGAAGAAATTTCTCTCTTGTGCACCAAAGTTCATAAGTAATAGTGTTAAAATTTTCACATCTCTTTTCAACTACTACAGAGGGAACATATACATCTAAACTGGAGAGATAATATATAAAATGTTTTGTTAATGCTTTTCCTCTGAATGAAGAAATCCAGCTATAGGGAAATTACCCTGGTTCAGGTTGTCTTTCACTGCCCTTGACACTTGACAATTCTAAGGTTTAAGAGAGAGAGACTACTTAATATGCTTCAAGATTCCAGTCTTGGCTCAATGTATTCTCTTTATAAAGTCTTTTTTACTTTTAATGTCTTCAACTTTTCCTTATCACAGTAGGTGCCCAGCAGTTCTTTTTGTCTGATCTCTAGTAGCAGCAATGTCACCATTTTGTAGTCTGTTCATGCAGCCAGTCAGAAGCGTGGTAGGTAGAGGAGGAAATGGGAACATGGGTTGTAAAGGGCTGATTATAGTAGGAACCCACTTCCAAGAGTCATTCTGTACTAGGAAATATTTCTATATTTTTGTACTTTTATTATTCCAATATTATTTGCCAAAGCTGTCTTTGGGGTTTATATCTGCAGTTGTTGACAATGCACAGAAGAACAGCTGGATCAACCCTGGTGTTCTGGCACTTAGTGAAGGGCAGGTCTGGGCCACCTGACATATCCTAATCTACTTACTAAAGACTGACCTTTTTGTATTAAGAAGAAACTCAGCCACCCTCACAGCTCCATTTTCTATTCTCCTCAAAAGCCCAAATGTTTTACACAAAGAGAAAAGGAACAAAGTCTGGTTGAAATGTGTTTCTGAGGTTGGAGGAGAGTCAATGTCACTGACCAAGACAGCAAAGAATAATGCAGGGAGAATAAAGGCAAATATACATAGCCTTTAGTGTTGACATTAAAACACCTCCAAGCTTTCTCATTTGTGTGTTTTATAATAATTTCCTAATTATTCTAACTAAAATCTGAGACACTTATACCTCCTTAAATCTGAGGTTGACTAAACCCTGTATTTGTTTCTCTCTCTTATCTCTAAAAAGGTTCCAAATAACTACATCAGATGTTGGTGCCTAAATATAGAATTAAACACGTGATATTAACCCCACACATCAAATCGCATTGTACTGACATGAGGAATCAGCAGGTGATCCCAGTTTGATTACTGCGCCAGAGATACTCATGTTATAGAATCCAGTTACTGTTGGTTGTTACATTTAAAATATCTTATGCAGTTATTCTGAAAATCAAGTAAGCATAAGCAAATTTACTCTTTCTTTTGTTCTGGAAGCAATGCTTCAAATCCAGGCAATACACGGGACGGCCAGGAGACCTTGCACAGCTTTGAACCTCACAGCATTTGCCCATGTAAATAAAAACTTGAACCTTGGTAGCTGTCAGTGTAGCATCTATTTTATTCACTCTGCTGCTGCTTAAGAAAGAAAACCAGGTGTCTTCTACCCTCTAGTTTTTCATTAGGAATGTTTCAGCAGCCTTGTAAGACATAGATCTTTAAGAACTAGTATTCTACTTATGACATCTAGAGATACTGTCGGAAACAATGTACTCTTTGCTGAATGGTCTGGCATGGGGAAATTGTACTTTTTAATGGTGGTTTGTGGTACCTGGACCAAAGTTGTCAGGTTCAGAATCTGTTCCAATGTTCACCTTTATATACCCAACACACTACCAAGTTTGTGGCATTTCTCATACCCATTTGAAAATTTGGTCTCTCCATCGAAGTTTTACATTAGTGCCAACTTCACAGTGATGTCTCTTTATCTTCTTCACTGAAAGTGAATGAAAGTACTGCACTGATAAGGAAATCTCCTAGCTTGTGAAATACCTTTGTGTTTTGGACATGACTGAAACTTCACTTACTTTTAAAAGGTTTGGAAGGAGGTTGTGGTACTGTAGCTGACAGTTCATCCATACTGGAGATGGTAATGAGACACCTTTCAGCAGGCATTATAAATGGATATCTGGCATTGAGAGTGCCTTTATGGTTTGAGCGTGTTTATCCTTGTGGTTCTGGAAACCAGACCACGAGGTGGATTATACAGCTGTATATAAATTGTATTCCAGCATGTTTTATAAATCAGGTGGCTTAATCAGATAAAGACAAATGGCAGTGAATTGGCTTAAATACAAATTTACTGTCAGGTAGCCATTATACAGTTCTGTATTTTACTTTCACTGGATTATCTAACTTAGGCAGCAGTAAATTCATTCATTTGCCACTTAGAGACATGAGTCAAATTGTTATTCAGTCCAATCTCTGTAGTCCCTTCAGGCTCATCATGAATGGGGGTTTTGCCATCTACCAGGGGCTGACATCTTATTTAACAAGCTGAACATCTTTCACTTTGTTAAAGGAGAACTTGGCATGCTGGGGGAGAAATACAAAATCCCTTGGCTGCAGGTGTATTCAGGAGCAGGTCAGCCCACACCATACAGAGTGGTTTTATGTGCAGATATCACATCTTGACACACAGTCACGATTTGGCCATAGTTCCTGGTAGCACAGGTTGATGTATAGAGTGGATGGAAGAAGCAGCTACTCCTTCCCATGCCCTCCAAATCCATTTAATACAAAATCTTCAAGCTGAGGATGTATCATATATTAAAATGGTAAGAAAAGATGATGCACTTGATCTTAGCAAAAGGCTGGGAAATGTGCATCTGGGACAGGGTTTTCAGTACGTACTGCAGAGTGCTTCCATTCCACTGAGGATGATATAGGATGTTTTCAAGGGTTGTTGACAGATCTAAACCATAACACGTAAATGTTATCTTGTATGAGTGATTTCTGCACTTAAGAAAGTAAGAACTATAAATCAAGACAATTACAGTAGTTTATTGTGATAATTGAAATTGTTGGGTTTTACATTACTATGGCAAAATGTCTGAGCGAAAGAAAATAATCTTTGGCTATATTTTTTTCCCCAGCTTAATATTTTCTTTTAATTTTTATATTTATAGATCTGGTGCCTTCTAGGTCTTTGTCAGTTCAACATAGAATGCATTATCTTGCTCAGTTTTGGCTAAAGAAAAAAAAAAACCAAAAAACAACTACCCCATACCTGATGAGAATTTATAAGGCGAAAATATTAAAAGGAATGTTTTCATATGCTTGTAGACTCTACCTCTGTTTTGCACATCAACCTAAAATTCACAATAGATTAAATGAAGCTGAATAGTAAATTCACATTTAGTCTATCTCTTCATAAAAGAGCAAACCTGATTGTTGGATATAATTTTATAGTGTACATTTCTGTTCACTTCCTGCAAGAGTGAACAAATAACCAGTTTGAACTCAGCAAATTTTCTTTCCTTGGGTACTCACTTATTTCAGACCAGTGCTACAACGTCCTCACTTTCCATTAGAATACTTTCCAAAATTTATAGTACCTAAGCTGTAATTTTATAATAAGTGTAATAGAGGCATTTTGCTGTTGTAATTCACCATTCTGTTAAATATTAGGGAACAAGACAATGCATCTAATTTTACTATATATTTAGATGATTGTTTGTTTATGTGGACTTGAGTGTGAAGGAAGAAGAAAGATGGATCTTTTACACAGAACTAGTTTGTTTTAATATGATCCAATTAAACAATTTCAGGAAAATTACATACTTGACTTCATATAATGTAGTCATCTCGTGTTAATACTTTGGACCATGTTTTTCTTTAGCACACAAATTAACTTGGAGACAAATGCTGAGAAGAATCCCTATTATTACTGTAGAGATATTAATTCTCCCAACTATTATAAACTTAATTACATTCCTTTGTTTCTTTTACTGTGGCTTGGAGGTAAGACACACAGACACTAGTGAGGACCCCTCTGTTGATACATTTTGTGTTGGTAGGGAAGAGATTTAAAAGAAAAGAAAAGAAAAAAAAAAAGAAAAGAAAAGGAAAAGAGAAAAGAAAAGAAAAGAAAAGAAAAGAAAAGAAAAGAAAAGAAAAGAAAAGAAAAGAAAGAATACTTAAATGGTGGGTTGAAGATTTACATTTACTTTCTACTATGCAGTTCCAAAAGCTGCAGGAGCAATACTCAGCAGAAACGTGGGCACACATCCCATAAACGGGTCATTCCAGACCACAGTCACCATCACAAGGTGCCCTTTCAGCATCATTTAAATATTTTATATATGGTATTTATATTTACAAGTAGCTTTGTGAAAATCTAATGTGCATTTGAAAGACCGTAAAAGGGGAAATGTTAACATGGAGCTATAAGGTGATCTCACATGATTTGGGCCCACATAATGCAGTGGGGATTTATTGATCCTATAAATAGATAGTGAGCTATTTATAAAGTATCGTTCTGCTTCTGTGCTACTCTGTATATTAATATTAATACACAAGACATTGTGTATTATATGAGGAGCCAGTGGCTGATTATTAGAACTCAGCAATGTATATTTAAGGTATCCCTTACTGGGATATCTTAAAAATCTGACGCTCTTCTTCACTTTAGAAATTAGGAAAACAATTTAAGATGCTCCCTTTCAATCTCTGTACTTGCATATGATCCACACAGACTGTTTTACTGTCCAGCCTGTCCAGACTGTTGTTCTCCATCTTGTGATTCATTAACATCGTGAAATGAAACAGGAGCATAAGCAAAGCATTATATACTCTGTTGTGCTCTGGATAACCAACATCTTGCTTTCTATTGCACAGGAAAGTCTTCAGCAAATAGTCTTTAAAGCGTGCTTTCAATTTCTTTTTGGCCTCTTGAATTTCATGAAGAAGGACCAAGAATATGGGCAGCTTGAGAAAACATGTTTTATTTCTACAGATTCATTTGCTTTTTTTCTTCCAAATAGCCCAGGGCTACTTGTGGGATTTTACCCTTTGAAATCACTTGAAAAATGTTCAATGTAGGAATATGATGAAGTTTATCAAGTAGACAAAGCTATCAACCTTGGAGTCACCTGCTTTGCTATCCCTAAAATCTTATTTCTCTCTCTAGTAGAATACTCTCCTTTTAGTGCTAGTCCACCACGTCCCTATCCTTTACTCACTGAAAATATGCAGCCCAGATAATTCATCAATCATGTGGGAAGGCACCTCTAAGGAATCAGCATATACTTGCTGTGTCTAGGAGATTGGTCGTCAAGAAATTCAGATAGTGATAACCTTACTATAAACTTTAAAGTGTCTTTGACTCCATCCATGTTTGTTAGTACAGGAAGGAGCTGAAACATGTTGGGTCAATCTGTTGTCACTTGTCACCTCAAATTATTGCATAACTTATCATTGACCAGGATGGCCAATATTATGTGTGCATTTCTTTCTTTCTCATCAGAGCTAGTATGTTCTTGCTGACATTGCACAACTAAGACATCCCACAGCCCTCTGCACCATTCTCAGCACAATGCCCTTTTTAAGTCAGTAAAACAATTCACAGGTCAGTGAACAGCAAACAAGACTTAGTGAGTACTTGTGGGTACTTATGACTGATCAGAACAGTTTTGCTGCTCTCTCTCTATTTGAGAGAACTGATTTTCTTCTTAGATGCTTTTCTGTTTTGCACTGTGATCATAGACGTGCAGTCAGCAAGACTGCTCTCAGGTATGCAGTCTGCATTTCAAGCTTCTCAGGTGTTGCAAGCAGGACTAGCTGACCATAATTCACATCATTTTCTTATCCAGATACTACTGCACAACATGTCTAACTGCTCAATTTGATCATTATCTCCTGCTGTGGCAGTTCTCTTTTTCTATCTCAACGCTTTCTCAGAGTTTTCCCTTCTGCTTATCTGAGGGTTTGACTTCCAGATTATCAAGGACTTCCTCTTCTATTTCTGACTTGTACCTGGGTCATACTTAACCTACTTTTCTGCAACACTTTCTTTCCTCCTGGTGAGCACAGAACCACTTTTGCTTGATTATGCAGAGCCTAGTCTGGCATTCTTTCCTCACCATTCTTAATGCCTCTTTCAACTTGGCTTTTATGATTATTCTACAAGGCAATCGCACATCATTGCCTAGTAACATCCTTCTAGTTTTCCAGTTGGAAAAAAAAAAGTGGATTCTTCTTGCTTACCTTTAAACATATACACATGGAGATTCTTGTGCAAGAATTAGTCATTATAGCACCAAAAGAGAGAGCGATAAGAGAGAATTTTAGATGCCTGGTTTTGGGTCAAAGTGAATATGTTTACGGGAGTGTAGGTTAGATTTTGATATCTGTGTATAGTTGAACAAATCATAGTACAGACCTCTTCTAAAATGCTGAACATTATGGGCTTTCTTTTTGCTTCTCAAATTATTTGAAGTAGCCAACTGCGGGGGGATTTCTGAACCTATTGCTTACAGTCATGTCCTATTCTATTTTCAGCCCTGGAAAATTTAGTGCGTACTTTCTTCTTAATCCAAGGTGAAGTGAAATACACTTCTCTCTTTCAAAGAGAGAAAAAGGATTTGCATATTTTGGGCTTTGACTGAAGAGGGCTACTGGATATATTTAGTTCATCTAATTTAATGGGCCCAATTTCTTTGAATTCTTTGGCATGATACCAGTTTCCTTCTAGTGCTATTTAATTTCATTTTGATTTTATTTATACTTGATGACAACTTTTGGGTTTTTTTTTGATTCTTGTTTGTAAATGATGAGCATAAGATGGGTGTTAAGAGAAACAGATGATAAATTACAAGCTATTAATAAAATTACAGCTTCTGATTTATGTGAAAAGCTAGGTATGTGGACCAAGCTTTCAAAAAACCTCCAACTAAGCACCTATACAAAAATTAGTCTTTGGGTAACTTCAGAATGACCAGGCATCTAACAAATCCCTATTAACTTGCATGGAACAGACTGCTTAGCCCTTCCAAAAAGTAGATGATTAAACTTAAGAACATAAATATAGGGTTAGGACCTTATCATCAGGCTCCTATAATAAAATAAGCAAAAAAAAAACTAAAGAAAAAACCCTACACATTTTTTCAGAAAGTAATTTGTATCCATTGAAAAATAAATTTAATGCTTTTTAGGATTTCAAAATAGAACTATTATTTAAAGGTGCCAGAATTATCACAGCTGTCCTGGGTTCAGCAGTAGCAGAAAGAATGACACATAGAAACTCCTCTAGACAACTGAGAAAACATTCAATAGAAGCATTACATAGAGAAAGAAGAAGACCACTTCAGTCTAAATACTTATATGTTGCTTTATTCTGTAAGTGCACAATGTTTGGTGCAGTAGGCAAATGCAACCTTAACAGCGTCAACTGCCTTGAAAGTTTTTATGCTTTTTATTACAGTGCAATGAACTGCAACGTAACAGAGGCTACTGTAATGCACAGAGGCAAAGTGTTTTTGAGGGGGATATAATCACTTGTGATGCCACAAATTTCATAAAAAATTCCTGAAAAAGAAGAGAAATAAAGCAGTAGAAGAAATGATTGCATATATGGGAGGTAAGTAATCACTGACAGTAGTATAGGAATCCAACAAAAAGTGAAAAAACAGCTTGCAGAGAAGTGAAACTGCTACATAGTTGGAGGGGTGTGTAGTTTGGCTGCAGTGTGTGCAGACTTCCACAGTTCTGTTTTTCTCTAGAATCTCTTTCATCTATCTTTGCCTAAATTAAAGAACCCCAAACTTCTTGCCCATCCCAACCCCAGAAGTGAAGAGGATCTCCTATGAAGAGCTCTCTTTAAGTACAGTAGCAGAAATTAAAATTCTGAATGCTCTTTTGACAAGTCTTTCCTTGCTGTTTTCACACATCTTGCACCTAAGTAATGAGGTGGAGAATGGGAAAGTTAGTGCTCATTATGTTTTAGGGTAGCAGTAGGCCCATCAGGCATCAGGAAACGGGCTAGGGAACAATTGAACATATAGGGCTTGCGTTAAACTACAAACATTTTTAGAATTATTTTCTAACAGCTCTAACAACTGTATAAAAATATTTTTCTGAGCACAAGCAAATTAAGCCCAAATAACAAAATTATTCCAAACACCAGTCTTCATATTTTGAATCCATCATCTGGTGCCACAGTATCTCCTACTAAGAATCTCTTTTCTGTGTCTGCTTTGTCTCTTCACTTTTGTTACATGGTTGTTCCTACCCTTTGTAGGTTTCATCATTCCTGCCAATGTCGCATCCAAATAAACCACTTCTTAATCAACTTTCTTTGAAGAATTCAACTTTTAACAGGTAATTTGCTTGTGTTATTCATATACTGAAATTTAATTTCATAATTCAATACTGGAAGGATCTATGATAACTCACTCAACACACACTCTAATGTAATTAATAGTTTAAGAATAAAATCAGGATGATATAATGTCCTGGGTTCAGCAGTAGCAGTCATTTTTCCCCTTTTTGGTAGCTGGTGCAGTGCAGTGTTTTGACTTTCGGCCTGGGAACAGAGCTGATAACAATGATGTTTTAGTTTGGCCAAGGACTTTGTGAGCCTCATGCTCTGCCAGGGAGGAGGGGAAGCTGGGAGGAAGCAGAGACAGGACACCTGACCCAAACTGACCAAGGAGGTATTCCATACCACAGCACGTCATGCCCAGGATGTAACTGGGAGTTAGCCAGAAGGGCTGGGAAACTGCAGGGTTGGAGGAGGTATCGGTCGGAGCTTGGTCGGGCTTGGGGGGAGAGTTATCGGTCGGTTGGTGCTGAGGTGTTGTATTCTCTTCCCTTGTTATTTCCTTTATCATTGTTATCATTGGTGGTAGCAGTAGTGATTTGTATTATACCTTAGTTACTAAACTGCTCTTATCTCAACCCGTGGGAGTTGCATTCTTTTCGATTCTCCTCTCCATCCCTCCGAGAGCGGGGGGAGGGCAAGAAAGGGGGGGGAAGTGAGCGAACGAATTACCTGACTGGGTTTAAACCACAACATTGATCCATCACAACAATTTTTTCTGCCCAAGATTTTGCTGCTGGTTTGTGTCCTTACAAGACTATTGGCTGAAAAGCAATTAATCTTCAAATACATGTTTGTCGCTTTATCTATGTCATGAGATACTCAAAGTGGCATTGAAACATAAAATGAAGAGCTTTTGCCACCATTTCTTATTTTTTTCTTCTGCCTTAAAGTTCTACAGTATTATGGCCCTTCCTCTAAAAATGGAGATTCTGGAACAGAATATGAAGTAATTCAGTGGAATGAGGAATTCCACTAGGAATTAGTAGGAATGTGGAATTCCTACTAAAGTGGAATGTGAAAATAGTGCGCAATGAAATCTCTTTACCTTTTTAAGAGCTGCAGAAGACTGGTACTTCTTAGTCAATATCAAAATAGGAGTATCACCTTGACAGAATTCCCCCAACATTGACCATTTCAAGGATTATTCAAGTCATCAATTTCTTTTTTCCTCATTTTTGTATAATTTAGAAGAAGCAAACAAAATCTTCTTGCAAGCAGCCCTTACATCTTCTCCTTGGATAATAAAATAAAGTCTCCAATCTTTAGGCAAATTGATAATGACTATATTATGGCTCCAGTCTTGAAAAGTATTCTTTTCATGCAGAGATCACTGCAGGATCCTGGCTTCTGTTCATACCGTCTGATGACTGTTTGGTGGCCAGCATGAGACAAAGAGACAAGTTAGCAAGCTCCACCCATCACATCACCACCATCATGTTTTGCATTAAGTGGTATTCTCGCTGGCAAACTGAAGAACTATACTGAGGATGCTGAATCAGTCTGTTATCCATGCCAGTCTCCAGTAGAAAGGATAAAAACTTTTACTACTGCCTTGTTTTACTACTGCTTTGTTTGAATTACATTGGTTGTTCTTGGCCATAAATGGAAACAAACACAAGGTACATTCCATTCCCAGGAAAGAGTTATTCTGCACTGCAAAAAAAACCCAAAAAACCCACAAAAAAATGACATTAAGAAATTCTGAGGGGTTTTGCCTTTCTGTCCAGAAGACAGACTGATGTGTTCTGTTTCACAGTGGGAATGTAAGCCTGAATTGCACTGCATGAAATTGCACTCGCCTAAGCTTATCGGAGAAACCACCTGAAAATGACTTACAACTCAATTTGTTGGGAAAAAAATAGCAAAGAATTCTGGGATGGTGACATGAATCTTTCATGCTTTGAAGTTTCTGGATATTTTTTTACAATAACCATAATATAAAATAAAAGAAACTACAGATTAACCTTCTCTGTAAAGTAGAAATTTACTGATAGATGGTTGTTTTCTATTTCCAAATTATAACTTACTGAATATATTTAGGCTATTTTATGGAAAACATTTTTTTAATGTCAAAACTACTAAAGCTAAAGAAAAAAAAATCACCTTTGGACATCTAGTACGTATTCCTGAAAACCTAGATTTTTCTTCACAGTGCAAATCCCCTTCATACCTCTCCTGCAGGAAGAACTTATTTTCTCATCATGTTTGGAAGGCTCATACAAAGCTAGACATGAAGGTTAGTTACTGTGTGAAGCAAAGTTTCCTTTTCTGAATGATTTTTTTCTACCTAGTTTTTATACCCTTATGAAATATCTCCCCTTTCTGCTTGAAATTCAGGTCGTCATATTAGATAATTCTGTGCAATAGCTAGTAAACTCATGCTCATTTAGCTTGTTCTTTTTTCTGTAATAAATATTAGTTTGTATCTTTTCATTGTTCATTAAATAGCTCTAATTTCAACTTTTCTGCCTGGGAATTTTATTTCTTTGTTTCCTTTGAGTGTGTGATTGTTCATTTTCCTTATGAACCCTTAGAAGAGAGCTCTTTGCCCATATTTTCAATCTCTTTGTATTGCTTCCAGTTATTTCTCAGGCTTTGTCCCAGGCTATGACACCTGCAGGTTTCATTAACACATTGTTAACTCTGTCACTGAGCTAATTTAGAAAAATACTTCTGTACTAGAACTGAGTTTGTTATCATAATGGTGTCTGCTGGTCCATCCCTTCTTCCCCTACAGTCTATAAACTGATCACAAATAAAATGTCTATGAGGTCATCTTCATGAATGTATTTGGCTTGGATGCTTTTAGTGCTGCTCAGTAACAGCAGCCCCCATTCTAAACAGAGCCAGTCCATTCTTCATTCTACCTATTTACAACATAAGATAATGATCTGAATAACTGATTATGCATGGATTTGCTGCTCCTTTTTCCTGTGCTTGCTCAGTAGAACACTACATTACAGTGTTGTTTTCAGGTCCCTCGTATTTTTAACCACCAATTACTTCTATTTCTTCCTAACAAAATTTCTTGGTGACATCATTTTAGGAGTTCAGAGAAGAGGAAGTTTCCAGAGTCATTCCTTTAGGCAAATTCCTCCTTTCAGCTACTGTGAAAGAAATGAAGCAAATTTGGCTGTTTTACCAAGACTTCGGTACTTTGGGACATTGTTTCTTTGTTGTCATTGTAAGGGCAATTGCGTGCATTCTGTCAGGAGACAAAAGCACCTTTCTGAGTTTTACTCACTTAGCATGTAGGAAAAAGAGACAATGTGAATCCCAAGTCCAAGACAAAGGCTCTTGGATTATGGTGCAGTGAATCATCGCTTTTATGACTAGACCCCTTAGTTTAGGCAAAAAAAGCAGAGTGAATCTAAATTGTTTGTTTCAGATGTACTATTCCCTTGTCCACTTTCACCAAATTCAGTGAAGATGAAAATGTGAAATGCCACATCCACCTTGGTGTCCATGCCAAGGCAGAGGTGCCAGCTCTGGCTTGTTGGGAAAGGTCCATCTGGTGTTCAGCTGAGTGAGCCACAGCCACCAGCACATACAGAGGGAAATGGCTCTGTGATATTATGTCATGTTAAGTAACTACATAATAATAAGCTGCATCTTCTCCACATAAAAGAAATTAGTGTTTCATGGCAATGAAACATTCTTATTCAACCACATTGTACTGGAATTGGGCACTTGCTATATAATTGTTAACTTGTTTTATCCATTAAAGTTTTTGTCATGTTTACTCAAACTGAGACCTCTTGAAAAGTTTAAATAAGAAAGAGAGGAAAAAAATAACAAACTGGTGCCCTGTGCACAATCATATATGTATACATTTGGATTAAAATACGTTTCTTCAGTGCAAAGGTACTAATGACAAAATCAAAATGAATTGCAGAAAGAAAAGGATTTTTTTTTTACAAAAAGCACTAAATGAAATAAGCTTAGATAACAAATCCTTTAGACTAGAGGTATAAAAGGAAGCTTTATTTTTATCAAGTTAAAACATATGTTCCACCAGCTTCAGCTTTCTTTTTGTGACACCAAAGCCAAGACCTTTTGTCTGCACATGTAATGTTTTTGCAGGCTGGTACATCATCACTGCCCCACATGAATGCTTCCTTGATACAAACATGACCTTGTGCTCCAAATCTGCCATCTGCTGAAAGCAAAGCATTCACTGCTTCCTTCAGGATCATCATCAACCATGCAAATCAAATCAGATATAAAAAAGATGTGTGTGTTTCACTGCTCTAAACTAGAATGTGTTGTGCCACCTAAAATCGTCGATTGCTATGCTTGTATCATAAGGCTGAGGGAATCTACACATTATTGTTTGACAAAGCAAATGAGACTGGGAAAAATAATAGCAAATTAGCTATGCGTGGAAACATCACCTATTTTTTGTCCTAATCTTAGTAGAACTGCCGATTAAAACAGTGCAAAATAATGTTTAGATGTTAACGCTAACTAATAGCAGAAGAACTGAGAAGTAACCTCTTGTCATAAAGGTCTGTGCTAGTGATGTTTTATTCTCTTCTGAGTGTCAGAAGCTTTTTGACAGTACTGCAGAGTGGGGAATATTACACACTTTTTTAAAGAAAACAACTTCTCATCCTATTTTTCTATTTTAACCAGAGAAGCAGTAAAATTAACCACTACACTACTTCTGGAAGGATGAACTGTGTTCACTTAGTAACAGGAGCCTTGATGCTGTAGAACATTAACTTTGGTCATGCTTTATGACCTTAAGAATGACTTTTAAAATACTGGCGTCCTTGTAATAATCAGGATTGTCCTTCCAAAACAAAAGCCAATTATTAGAAATCTGAAGCAGTATTAAACTCCAGCCATTTAAGTGCAAATTTCTATAAATATGAACACCTTGAAAGGAAAGAAAAAAAAAAAGAAAAGTAGCTTCTAATTTATTTACTTCTATATAGCATAACTATTTCCATGGTTATTTCAACTTCAAAAAGACTAATTCACCTTTCAGACCATTCCAAATCAAAATGCAATCAAAATTGTGTAAGCAAGCAATTCATTTTGTTTGATTGATATAAATTTGATCCGATTGCAAGTGTGCCATAGAAAGTAAAAGGAATGAACTTCTACATTAATGAAGTTTAAATGACAGTGAACAAAAAGCTGAATATGCTTCAACGAAGAGCAGTAATCCTAAGAGGGCCACCTGACAATTACATTGAATATGCTAATGCTATTACAGTACATGAAATTTTTCATTCTGCCCATAAAGGTCTTGTTAACAGTAATTAAATGCTAAGACATTCAGCACTATAAAGAAAAGCGATATAGTGAAATTATTATCACTAGAACCAGTGGAAGACTTTTTTTTTAATTAGTGTTTGAATAGCAAAAGATTGAATTCTCACTACTCAGGGAAAACAAGGCTGATCAGGTCTGTTAAATTACATGCAATCATACCTTCTTCATTTGAATTGCAAACACTTGTGTAAACCACTGGTTTTGCTACTCAACAGATGACAGGAGTTGATGCTAATTCTCACACCCTCCTACCCTCAGCATGTTTACACCTAAGAGCAATGACCTGTGCTGCTGGCTTTGGAGATCTGTGTTTCAGCCTCTCGTGTTGGCCATCGGGCAGTTTCCTGAGGGGGAAATCACCTAGGACTGGATGAGCAGTAGATCTCAAGTGCTGAGAAAACACCTTCGAGCAGCCAAAAAGATGA
The DNA here is from genome assembly GCF_028554395.1 of Pezoporus wallicus. NCBI lineage: Eukaryota > Metazoa > Chordata > Aves > Psittaciformes > Psittacidae > Pezoporus > Pezoporus wallicus. The sequence goes on from NW_026636656.1 coordinate 1,510,635, forward strand.
CCCGCTGGAGAGTGGGTGCTGCTTCTGTGGTTGGTCTGCATGGGATTCAGGGCATGACAGTCCTCAGTGTTACGGCCCTGGCGGCTCCTTTCAAACTGAAGCAGCTTATGTTTTTCAGTCCTGGTGTTCCCTGGCATTTTGTCAAAATGACAGGCATCATGTTCATGCAAACAGTTCCTCAGTTCTGTAAAGAGCCTCTTAAAAATTTTTCTTTTTTTGCAATAGTGAAATAGACTCTTTGCCAAGAGCAAGCACTGGAATTACACAGCATGGCTTCCAATAAAGAATAATTGGATTCAGTCTATAAAACTAATTAAGATTGCCACAGCCACTTTGGGATCCTAATGCTGCTTTAATACTTGCTCATAGGATTTCACAAAACATCCATTTGCAATGAAATTTGTTTGCATAGACAAATGTGTATCAGCTAATTCAAACACATAAAGAAAAATGAGGTCCACTTATTACTTAAACTAGGTAGAAACTTAAGAGCAAATTCATTCAGATTAATATTTAATGAGGTCCTAAATCAAAACTCATGTGACGAGAATATAACTAGAAGTAATCATCCATACAGCATAACAGTGATTGTTGTTCCTTAACAACTTGGCCCCAGGTCAACAGCATCTACCATCATGCAGAAATACTTGCCAAATATTTGAAGCAAGAAGTCAAGAAGATAAAATGCTAAATAAATGATGTAAATCTTTAAGTTTGCGTTATATCATCTCAAAAACTCGTAAATTCAAATTCTGGTAATAGCAGTCAATTTTATCAAGCAACGGATACCAATGCACAGTTTCAGATACAAAAAATAGGAGGGCTATACCATTGGAAAACTGCTAAACATCAGCTATAATTTAATTCTTTATGTAACATATTGTACTGTTCTAACGTTTGGCCATAGTGACATGGAGTTTCTTTCTATTCCAGGAAGATGGACAGCAGGAAGCTTTGTTCCACTGTTTAAAAAATGTCTGCTGCTTGCTTCTCCAAGCATTTTGAGCTTCCAACATGGTAATAGAGTGGTTATCCTTGGAACAGACTAAAATGAAAATACACTGGTAAAGTCTTTGTGAATCAGTAGGTAAACTTCATGTAACTCACTCTTTCTGAAAAAACACTGAACCAGTGTGGGTGACTGCAATCAAAATACAAGCTCTTCATCTGACTTACAGTCAGTAATGATAATCAAGATCTCATGGAACAGAAATTCTACTGAATGCCAGTGACCTATTTATCCTAAAATGATCTTATATATTCAATGACTTTACAACATCTCTATATTCTGTAACAAATTGCATTTGTGCGATGATGGGAGAAACATCCTTCCCATGCCATCTTATCTTTCCACATTAAAACCTGGACAACAAAACCAGTTGCTGTATCTACTGCATGGCTTGCAACCAGAAAAGAAAATGAGATAAAATGCTTGCCATGTTTTTACAGCATATGTTCCTTCCAGTCAACACTCCTTTAATAATTTCTATATTCAGTATGCTCAGCTGTTTGCCAAGAGGACTCTAATGACCTCCATCTGCAGTTATGCCAGGTATCACTTCATGTAGATAATCAGGAACTTGGCTAAATCTTGAATGAGAGAAGGTGCACTGTGTCATATGCTAATGTTTTCAAAGTTAGTCTGCAGAACAGCTGAACATACCTAAGTCCCCTATAATGCATTCCAATCAATATTTTTATTTTTTTCTTTCAAGTTGGTATACGTTTGATGGCAAAGGACTAAGAAGCACTAAAACAACACTTTCTGGTTACTTGACTAGGAATTACAGAGGAAGCTGTGAAAGCTGTTTACTTTTTAAGTTGGCCATTCATAACAAAAATTAACAATTAGTAATAATAAAAAACCCACAGAGGCTGATGTATCTCATAACATTACATGCCTTCTGATCCACCCTTACCAAGTATTTTCTAGTACTAGTCCCACCTACAGAAAACTAAAAGGATTTAAATCACCTTCAATATCAGCATTTCCACCACTGTAGAACTTGCTTCTGAAAATAAAAAACAAAACCACAAATCTGCAAAACGGGATTTTGCACAAGTTCCGGACAGAGCTTTCAAAGAGTTGCTTTAAGAATTCCTAAGCAGAAGCCATGGAAACAGAAAGACTGAGAAAGAAAATCTTGCCTTTTGCTCTACATCTTCCCATCTTTCTTGGGCAGTGAGGACTGATCACTCTTCTATCCATGGAAAACCCAAGTGAAACAATTATTTTCTAACAGCAGGGAGCCTGAAAAAGGAGGGAGTATAAATTACAGTGCCAATTTCTGGAAACCTCATGGTCTCCATATGCAGTATAACAAACTTTTTAATACAGCATGACAAACTTTGCTTAATGCAAAGTTAGCAGACAGTAAAGCTTGTGCCATTTGACATGACTAGTCTCTCTCTGATTGTTGTCATAACTCTACTGATAAGGTGGATGGTGGGAAAACCAGCAAGTGAGTGCCTATGTCTGGGAGGAAATGTAAATTTGTGCAAAACACAATAATTTAGAGTCTGTTAGCTTGCTTTAAAAGAAATAATTTCTTCTGGCTCAAGTCACCTATTTGCCAACACAGAGATCTAGCATTCCTGCTTACTTCTGGATCCAGTATTTTGACTATATTCCAGTTCCAATACTAACACAACTTTCTTTCAAGTGAAGATGAATGGAGCTAGAAGAGGACGGGAACTGCAGTTTTCCTTTTTAAGTGAAAACATGCTGCCATACATCTCAGAACAATACTGACTTCATTCTGTCTTGCCCCTCTGATCTTTTACGCTGAGCATTTGCTTCAGACTAAACAGATCCACACCACAGGAAATACCTGCTATATAGCTGATACACTTAGTGGCAGCAAAAAACTTATGCTTTTTTAAAATTGCATCATTTGTCTCACAATCTCCAAGCCAATAAATAAGTCCTATCCCCTTCTAATTTTTAATGTTACAAGTAAATAACAAACTTCTGACCCACATCTAACTCACAAAAAATTTACCTGTGATTGTAACACACCAGACACCCAGAAGTGCTATGGCAGTCTGCACAAATAATGGTATTTCTTACAGCACTACGTATTATAAAAATTCAAGTCATGTTTCTTTTTTTGTTTTTTCTTTTTTTCAAAAACCAGGGGAATATGAAATGCAAAGAAAGACTTCAGTCAGAATGATCAACATTTTGATGTCCTTAGAAAACTCAAGTGATGTTTGAAAATGAATTAAAAAAGCCCTGAAGCTGCTGCAGTCAATAACTGAAATTTTTTAGAGAAGTTCTTCAAACATCTGAGAGATTTCTTAAACAGGTTTTGTTAAAAATAAATGAGTAGTTTAAGATAAACGCTAAGAAATGTGAAAAATCCTCATAGTCTGAAATTAGGCTAATGTAAATAGTGTGTCCACAGAGGAAGATCTACCTTTCACATTTGTAGTAAAATGAAATTTCCACAGACTAACATCATAACACAATATTCCTGAAAATGATGTATTCATTTAGAGCACTCACTCAAGGCCAATCTTCATCGGGGCTACACTGAATTTAACTTTTGTGTCCAGTTTTTCTTGAAAAGCGGGCCTAGAGACAACAGATAATGAACAACCACAAGGTCTTGTCTACAAATGAGATATCTGATAGTAGAGAAAAAGAATTTGGTGAGCAATTCCTATTGCTAACAATAAAAGACTGATTTTTTTTTTGTATTTTAAAATTTCACTTTATATGGGTATGAAATTATTGATTTTTCATGAAACAGTCATCAAGCCCAAGGTTGTGTAGAGAAGTCCTTTACAATGCCGGAGAGTGTCTGCCTTATCTGGTTTTGTTTTTAAACCATACCCCATAAGAGTTATATCACCTTTTCCCCTTAGTTTTAATGTACATGGGTTCATTCAGTTACTGATACATAAAAGTGCTCTCAATTTATTGTACTGTACATTGATTTGAAAAAATATAAAAGAACTTTTTCTTTGATGTGGTCTTTGAGCATTATTGCCACAAATGTCTGTATTTGAAATCTCTATCACCGATTCCAGGGTTCCTGAAGAAACTCAGGCATGGTGGCATGAAGGGGATCTGGATGCCTGGGAGGCAGGTCTCCTGAGCACATTACCCTGGCAAATCTTAAGGAGGGCTCTGGCAGACCATCACAGCCTGTACTGCAACCTAATCTGGGCTAGGGGGAGAGCTGGCACAAATGTCAATATGTCCAACTGTTAACAGTTGCTGTGTGGCAAACATAAGTATGGCCCGCATTGCCTGGAGCTTTAGCAGACAATACTAATCCACAAAAAGCACCTTCAAAAAGGCCAGCCTGCTTTGGGGTAGAAAAGAGTTTAGCTCTTAATGGAAAGAGCTATGCCATGCAGTCACCATCCATGGGTTAGAGAATAGTCCCTGAACCTGTTTCCTGGTATATGCATAGTCTGTTCTGCATCCGTTGAACATCTCAGAAGACTTGCCAATAAATTAATATGAAAAGCAAGTAATTTAACAGTTTAGTGGGAAAAAAATAAATTATCATATATGGCCTGATAGGAAAATTACATTGTTTTTACAGACTAATCTTTTAAATACAAGCAAATGATCTCCTGTTGAGGTTACCTAACCCTTGTCATTGTAAACATATTTCTGGCACTTAAAAATCCTCAAAACAGTCTTTAGCAGAACTGTATCATTTCATAGTATCTGAAATTTGGAAGTGATTGGGAAAATGTCTGTGGCTATACTGTTATTTCATTGCATACTGAAACCCTAAGAAAAATGTAATGAATGTATTTGAAAATTACCTGAAAATTCAGTCACAAATCACATTCTGTTACTTTGGGAAAAATAGATGGTTACATGGTAATCCTTAAAGATGTCAGAGTCTATCTTTGTTTCCAAGGAAAAGTAAGAAATTAATTCTAGTATGCAGATAATAAAATGCCCTTATATTAACACTGGATAAGTAATCTGCTGACTTTCTGATGCGTATTGGTCCTCATGCAACAGTATATGTTTTGGATCATAGTTCTTCCTTCCGAACTAAGAAACAATACCCCTTACATGTGTCATTACTGGAGAGTGATGAAGCCATTATACCCTTGTTGTACAGGACTTTGAAAAGCTCCAGACTTTTTCAGTATTTGAGTGAGTTTGAGATAAAAGTACAATCAATCAGTTTTGACAGTATCAGTTCTGAGCCAGATTCGGTTAGCCTGGATTCATGTGGAATGGTGCCTTTTTTAGCAAGTGGTGTGATTGATTTTCATGGTGTTAGTTGCCAAATAAGGAACTCTTTAGACTAAACAGGATATCAGAAGTCACCTTCTACAACTAAAACCAAAACTTGTGAAGACTACTACACATTTCATATACTCTGAAATATATATATTTTTTTAATGTAAAAGCTCTTAAGCAAAGACAAATTGATTCTTTTTAAAGGACCCTTTTAATTTTAGTGCTTTTTCCCCTTATTTTTCTGGCTACTTCAGAAAACATATATGAAATGTTTTTTTAAAATGCTACAACAGAAAAAAAAGAAAAAAACCTGAAACCCCTACAACTTGCACTCTTAAGTAAGGTTTTTGCCTAGGAAAGCCCCTAAAGTTTTTCTTTCATTCCTTATAGAGATGTTCCTTACAGAAGAATTGCTATCAACGGTGTTATTACCAAAAATAACATCTCTGTAAGCTGGCATCAGAGTGTAAACCAATTAGCGCTATGAGATGCTGTGGAAGTTAAAAACCAAATGTGGCAATAACCGTCTGGGTAGACAAAATATTCTTTTTACCTGCGGGTCCTTGAACACAGCAATAAACATATGGCAGAGAGAGCTGGGCTTGTTCAGTGCATTTCTAATAAAAATCTAGGTGACACAAATATGCCATGATAGGTGTCATAGAAACTAGTGTAATGACCTTTCGCATCTGGATGCCTCATTTCTAATTAGGAATGAATAAGGCATAACAAGGTCAGGTGACACTGTCTAACAAAGCATATTACCTGTATATGGATGAGGCATTTTGATGAAAAACTTCCAAAGCATTTTTACCAATTATCTTACCTAACTCAGTATGACAGCAGACTATCCTCTTAAAAGAGCTTCCAGATGTGAAAGGTCAGAACTTTTATCTTGGAGTATGCAGTTTATTCTTTTTCCAGTTCTTTGCTACTGTGAGCTGCTTTTAGTAATTTTTTGCTATGAAATGTCAATTGGGAAACAACAAAAAAAAAGAGATAAAAAATAAGAGGAAAAAAAAAAGGGACAAAGAGATGGAAATGGTGCTCTGAAAAACCCATCAGTTTGTCTTACAGATCACTCAAACAAGGCCATTACTGACTGAAAATTATCATTCTTGCTCTTTCCAGGTATCTGTAGAATAAAACAAGTCATAATATTGGCATGGTCAGCTCTGCCTTTTTCCCAACTAGACTAATTTCTCACACACCTTTAAATTACTGCTTTCTTCTTTGTACTTAAGATAAAGGATTAAGAAATGTTTATTACATTTTGAAGATAAAACACAAGCCACCTTAATACAGAGCTGAAAGTAAACAGATGTTTTGGTGAGAAAAGAAATAATAGAAAAGGAGAGAGGCAATGTAATACATGATGAAATTCAGAGCATGTTTAGGATAACATGCAGACCATTGTAAAGGTTCATGATGTCTAGTGAGATCAGTCTAGGGAGATGTATCAGGAATTATTCACTTGATCTTTGCTGGATCTGAAACTCATAACTAGTTATATTCAAGGTGAGGTTTCTTATGGAGAACAGAATATAGTAGCTGGTTTTAAAGCCATTTAATTTTAGTAGTTCTTGGAATACAAATAGTGTACACCAAAGGGCTGCATCTTCTATGACTTGTCAATCCACTGAACTTGCAATTCTACTTCTGTTAACATGTGCCAACTGCTTAGGCTTACATTTGAAGTAACTAGTAAAATGTAGCATGGAGATTCTTGAGCTGGAAGATAATTAAACTCTGGAATTGCAGTAGTACAGTATTATTATCTAAGCTAAACAGCCTACTGAAAAGATATTGTACACTTATAACATGGTAAAGAATATCACTGCATCTCATTTACACGCATTTCTAACATAAGCAGTGTAGAACTGGGATACATCTGTTTTTAGATCTTCAGTTTTCTGAGTGGGCCTATGCACAGAAATACCAGTCACTAAAGTAGCTATTCCTAAATCAGTCCTGGGTTTTTATTAGGACTTCTAATATGAAGTATTTGGAAAAACTTCAGACTGATGCATTCTTCTTTCCTTTACATTCCTTACTGTCCTGCTGCAGCCTACCTATCTCTACTTAATTCCTTCCATCTTTTCACTCAGTAATAGCTGAAATTTGTTTTGAAGTTTTACAGGACCAGGGATTATGATTTATCGTGAGGACAGTAAGACACCTAGCATATCACGCGCACTGTAAAAATAATAGTAACTGCAATCACTAGCATTCCGTGTTAAAATCCTGTTTTTTCAAGCTCTCAGTCAGTGCAAAAGTGCATTTTGTAGATTTACTTTTAACATATGCCAGTCTATGTTTCTTTAAAACTTTCTGGTTTGAGATGGAAGGTTACTAATCACACAGTGCTGCTGGCATGGTTTTCCTGCAAATGAGTCTGCTTGTCTCAGAAGATTTGCCTCCACTGACTACATATATACAGATTAGGAAATAAAACTAGGGAAAAAGCAGGTAAAAGCAGGTATTTGCCCCTGGGTTTGGCAAATATGTTCCTTTGGTATGTCTATTAAGGTAAACGTTATCTTTGCACAGCAACCTAGTGTTTTAGATGTACAGTAAAAGAGGAAACTACTCAAGGTCATACTTGAGCCCTGGTTGGTCATGAGGCCCTAAGGTCAACCAGTAATCAGTCAAAGTTCATCCTTCAATGTCACCAATGTTCTGACCTCTTTCACTTTGTTCTGAGCAATCATAGTTACTTCAAAGATTAGCCAACAAGGGAAGACTTCTAATTTCACACAGTCAGTACCCTGAGGAGAAGAGGTCATGAGCCAGCCACTTTCAACCTTCCAACCGAACCATGTAGGGAAAGAGCATCCTCAGGTGGTCTCAGACAATCGTCTTTCTTGTGAAGATTTTTGTCCTGACATAAATGAAATTGAGACCATGCACAATGTTTGCCTTAGCTCTGTATTTAAACAGTATCTTTTGACATATTGCATCACCTTGCAATTAAATGATTATGAGTAAGACACGAGATGGAATTAAAGAAATTCATAAAGCCCTAACTATAAATATAGAGAGCAGCTGTTCTTTTCTGATGAAATAAAAAAGGGAAACTGATACATGAAGCCTGATGGTTTCCTGCAGATCTGTAAAGAATGCTGTTAAAAATAAAATATTTATTTTTTCCTAGAAGGAAAACAACACAGACTTTCCTCTGTGGTTCATGATACCAGAACAGCAGGTTTTGCGAGTAAAAATGATTCACACAAGTCTCTCTCTCATTTTAATAATGATTAAAGCTTTCAAAATGCCACAAACCACTGCATTTGACCACTACATCAGCTACATTGGAGCACAATGAAATGTATGCTATGGATTTCAACCCTGCAAATGCATGAATTCTTATATTAACTATGCCAAACCAGGATACACCTATCAGAGAAAATGCTAGACTATTTGCCTTTATAAGATTCCTTTCCATAAGACTACATATAGTGCAAATGACTGCTACACTGTACAGGGATACTCTCTCAAATTACTGTATTTTGGAAATTATTTGTAAAAAGGTCAATTGAAAAAAGAGAAGGCAAACAAATCCTTGTACTGCATTGCACAACTGTACTTAGTTCCTCAGATGGATCATAACAGAAGAAAACCCACACTACTTCCAATTACTTCTAATCAGATAATCTACATTTACAGGGAAACGTCTCCTCCTTTGCAGTGCAAAAAGGGTCTCACTATCTAAAGACTGGTAATCTGTACCAAGAGAGGAAGAGGACAAGGAATACAGCTCTAACCCATAGCAAATTCAGAAGTAAAAAAAGGGACTCTAAACTGCTGGGAGGAAGTGCCTTTCATTCTACGTATCTTCATTTTCCTCTACAGAATATAAACCCCACTGCTTCCAAGATGAAGTTTTGTTTTGGTTTTGGCTTTTTTTTAATACCTCCGTAACAATCTATAGGCTATGCACATGTAATTCTTTTTTGTTTGGCGTTTTCGGTCACTTTGCGGAACTAATGCAGCAGCTTTCCCTGCTGACTGGAATGAACAAAGTGTTTCTTTGCAAAGGCTGAGGTTCTAGTCCTTGAACTCCTGGGAAGGTGCACCCTCACTGCAATTGCTATTAAGTTGCTGTTAATGGCTTGTTTGTGATCGCTCTGTCTACATGGATAGAGGGCAAGAAGCAAACAAGACAAACACAAACAAACAAACAAATTATTCAAAGCCTAGACTGTGTTTGAGAACTTTCACCAGCACCAGATTATTTCTAGATTCTCCATAAAGCTGCCCCTGAAAGCACAAACAGCATGAGACTCCAGTGCTGGGCTTCCTCTTCTCTTCAGTTTTTGGAAATATTTGAAGGCAGGTCATTAATGCTGCACACAGTGCCATCTGTGACTGCGGTAAAAGTCTGATCTGACTCAAATTCAGAATCTAATTTTAACGCAAAGTTGTTCTTCTTATTTTTATTTTCTAAAATAAAAGAGTATTTAATTTCTAAGTATTTTAATCAGACTATCTGACATTTCAAATTACGTTTTTCAAATTCACACTAAATAAGGAAGGAAGGGGGCGGAATACGTAAAAAGTTAAAATACTTATTTTGGATCAGGACAATTATTTCAGAAGACTAATTTGTCCTAATTTAGTCTTTTCCCCCTCAATTTTGTTAGTATGCTGTCACTAGTTGACGGTCATCCCATGGCAGTCATGATCACATTCACTTCAGCTGGTCTGAATATGTTGTATAGAAAATGGTACGTTGTCATGACACACAGGGATGCCAGACCACTGGAAATGGTATTTTTTATGTTACAAAGTGCGCTGCAGAAAGGCAAGTGTCAGATCTGTTTTAAATCTTCCATAGTATTTTATATACAAACCAGTTATTTTACAGATGAATAAACTGTCAGCTGTGAGGACTGGTTTTTAATTTATTTGTTTACATATTAAATAGCATTCCTTTTCATTCCTGATGTGGATGGTCAATTTCTCTACCTGCCTATTTTGTTTTTGCATTCCATTCTTACACCATCTGAATGCAGAACATCATTGACATTAAAATTCACATGACATACTCCATAGCATACTTTTTGCCACATTCAGATTTGTCAACATTACTTTCTGTTTTCTCTAAAATTTTGCAGTCAGTTTTTTCTGCTGCAAAATAGGGAATCGCTCAAAATACCCTGAAAATCAGGCTACTGCTATTGTTGTGAGATAGGAATGACTAGCCCTTAATCTTTCTACAGAGTGTTACAACTAATGTACCAATAAGTGTCATTTCTGATCTTGATATTTATGCACTGAGACCTGGGCTGACAGTAGAACAGTTATAGCCTAGCAAAATGAATTCATATAAATACATACTGAGTTTACTAAATTGTGAAAAAATATTGTAAATGCAGTGTTCTTTTACAAAAAAAGACAATCCAGACAACACATCAGGCTTCAGGCTGGTGTTTGGATTATTCTACCTACAAATAACAAGTTTCACACTGAAACCTTAAAACAACATTTGCAAAGAAAATAGAAATGAAGAAAAACTCTGTTCTCTTTCCAATATAGATCTCAGTTTCATATCTCAAAATGCATCACTGATTAATTAACAGTACTTTATGTGGGGAATTTTGGTTGATTTATATCCTTAAACCATGACAGTCATTTAAATATGCTATCTGTTGTGACCTTGCACATTCATGCAGTGCGTTTATGACTTTTGAACTCACACTGATGATGATCTAGAGAATTTAGCAGTTGTACAACACAAAACAAAGTACCTGAGACAGTGAATAACTAAAAAGCTCCCCGAGGGGGAGAGGCAGAGCCTGAAAGGCTAAAGTTCAAATCCCTTTTCTGCATGACCACCAGGTTTATGAAGTAAGGGTCTTTTTTGCCTCTGCCTAATGACTGTTCATCTCCCATGTAAAATAGAACAGCTACAAAGCTGAGAAGTCGAGTATATAAGCAGTGAATGTATTGCAAATATTTTGTTTGGGTAACAGGCAATGAGATTTTGGTGTTTCTGTGTTCACACTCAGACACAGCAGGGATCTTTGTACTTATTGTTTAAAGAAGCCATCCGCTCTTTTGGTTCTACATCTTCCCTTATGCCAGCAAAATCTTTGTTAAAATCAGTTCTACTCAGGGAAGAGAGGAAAAAGATCAATTAAAAAATTCTCATTGTAGACCCATAGTAATATCTTTACATAGGAATGCTTGGTAGAATGAGCAAAATAACTTCTCTCAGAAAGCGTATTTACCATATGTAATCAGATGCTGTAGCCAGTCTGAATTCCCAGAGATCTCTGTCATTTTTCAAGTGAAGTACTCCAGAGCTGCAGGTGTTGGGTACTTTTGGTCTTGCTATTCCCAGTTTTGCTTGGCAAAAGATAGGAAAATTCTCTACTAAAGCTTAGTTTCCTTCACATATTCACCTCAGATTTTAAGTTCCTATGTATGATTTCCTTATTTATTCTTGCCAGTTGGGGATTAAGGAATGCTATTTTCCCTTTGGTAATACTTATTTCTAAAAAGTACCAGAAAGAACAGAAAAAAAAAAAACCTAAAGCACAGCAAGGAAAAAAAATTGATAATGTTCCAACTAAACTGATCAAGTTGTCAAAGATGACACTGATATCAATTCCTTTGTTATTGCAGATGAATATAATACCAGGGGACAGAACATGAGCCAGATTTGATTTGTCAAGTTGTTGCTATTATTTTGACAACATTTCCGCAAAATTGTCACATCTGTTGAAATTCTGTTAGAAAATTAGATGTAGCAAAGAACACCAAACAGCCTTATTTTCTCCTACTGCATGTGTTGGGATTTTCCTTCGGTGAATCATCAGCCGGCAGCAACAATGAAGTGTCAAAACAATCAGAAAGATGCCATCTGTTTAAGGGAGATGATCCAAAAGCAGACATGTATCTTTCTAAACATAAAATCCATCAGCACAAAAAAATACACACACACAAGTGTATAAGTTTGCATACATATGTATAATTTCTGCAATTCTTGACATGTTATCAGAACACCCGGACAGCAGCAATTACAAAATTTCCTGTATGGATTTCTGTCATCAGCTAAAGTCACAGATGATAGTACTTGAACTTCGTCTCATGGGAGCTCATGACATTTGGAAATAAGGAATATGTTTTCCATCACATGGTGCTTCTCACACCTGGTGCTTGCAGAAATGAAGCTTTAATGATTAGAGTGCTTCCATTTCTTTCAAAGTATTTTTAACAAATACAAGCAAAATGCATAGCTCTGCATTGACAAGAACACCTCCAGCAAACAGACTACAGGATGACTACCACTATAGGACCCATCCAGATGACCTGTTTTTTTAACTTTTTTAACACTATGCATGTGGAAATCCTTGTTTCACTTGAATGAAAACTGTTTTAAAAAGCTAGTTCTCCTTGCCAATCCTGGCAGCAACAGTAAATATCCACAAATGTAAAATTTTCATCAGTATATTTCTTGTGTGATAGAAAAAAACATCTCTAATGCATTTTCCAAAGTAAACATGACAATGAATAAATTTGGGCAAAAAAAGTCAACATTATTTTCCAAACATACAAAATTAAGCTTAAAGAAACATCTGCATTTCAATTCATGAAAATATTGACAATGAAAACATTATTATTAAAGAGCAAAAAAAGGGAGGGCTGATTGATTGTAGCTCATTCACTCTTGTTTAAAACTTCATTGATACACGAACAGCAATATGCTCTAGTGTTCATACAGAGGCTTATACTTATTTTTCTTTCATTTATACCACCCAGACCTTTTAAAACAAAGCATAAAGAAAAATAATGATCAGATGACATAAATGTTGCTTTGTTCCTTACAATTCTCAATCTGTTCTCATTACCACAGTGGGTGTCATGAAGTAATTTCAAAAAACCACAGACCTTCTCTCTTTGGCCAATGTGTAGATCCTGTATCTGTTCTTTTGCCTTCCATTAGAAGGTAAAATGTAGTTAAAGTGACTTAGGTAATGAACCCATAGAACCAAAAGGCAATATCCAATAGTAAAATCCCAATAGGAGCTGTCTAATGATGTTAAAATAATCAAGTATTTTATTTAACCCGTGTGCTTATATTTAAACAAAATGCTTAAATATGAACAAGACCAAGGATAACAAAGTTTTGCTTAAACATCTACTGCGTTTTCCTGATTATGTTCTCATACAGCATGAAAACAATCACTATTATTTTCTGCTTAAATTTCCAAAAACACATCTGTTTTTCTATCTTTCTTCTAGAATTCAAGTGATCTGTGGCACGGGAGTGGAAAAACTGTACTTGCCTTCACTTAAATGTAGTGAAATATAAAGATACATGCCCACACTAGATTATAGCAGAAAGTTCAACTTCACTGAAAAAAAATCAACAAAACTCAAAGATGTTGCAAAGGAACCTTCCTACTGTATGTTATTCTCCACCCTTAATACTGTAACTTGGTCAACTTCTCTTTAAGCCACTTCTGATGAAACATTTTTTTTCCTGGGTATACACCCTACCTGATACATCAACATTAGGCCATGCTGTTACTAATGGAATATAATATAATGCTGCAAACTAGTCATTTTGAATCTAACATAATGATTTGCACTAACACAGAGATAGTTACTAATGACTGATACAAATGTAACCTAAATTTTGATAGTATGCCTGGTGATTTTGTGATGACCGATTTAATTTTGTATGTTCCCACATTAATAAATAAAAAAGATAAACCAATTACTTCAAATTCGACTCTGCAAATACATGCAGCAGTAACAAATGGCAAAATTTAAGCCTGTTTCTAAACGGTAGCAAAGTCTCACCTGTTCTTGGTGAATTCTCTAGGAAGGTTTCCATGAACAATACCAGTGATTGTGATGATGGTAGTGTCATAAAAGAAAAAGAATTTCACTGATGTGAAATTTAGTTGGAATAATTAGTCAGGTACAGTTTATAGTAGGTCAGGTTTCTATATGTTACTCTCTGCCACACACATGCACACAAAAATGCAGTGATGCAAGCATGTTACGTTCTGAAAATTCAGCCTTAAGGATTGTAAGTATAAAAAAAGAAATGGCCACAGGTACAATGAAATATGTAACAATTCCTTCTTACATATAACATAACTTCAACAATAGGCAACAACTTTAACAGTTCACCTGACATAAATAGACCAACATCAAAGTCAAAACCCCATGAATGGGTAGTCTTTGAGTAAGCACACTGGAAATGAAACACATTTGGAAAAAACATTTTAAAATGGAACTCAAACAATGTTTTTAAATGTGCTTCATCATTCCAGCTAGATGGGGTATAACTGATGATAAAATGTGGTTTTCTGCATTCAGTCAGCAGAACTATTACATGTATCTTTTCATTGGGAGTGAAGAGTGTGGAATGAAAACAAAGTGACAGATCAAAATGAAAGAGAAGTGATACCACATAGATAAACTTGGACGTATCAGTACTTGCTATTTCATTTCTGTCATATGAAGGATGGATAAAGTAAAACCAATTTTATTTGTCAAGGGCAGCCACAAAATTGGGAGAAACAACATGAAAAACAAAAAGATGTCAAGAATAGGTCTATCAATAACACTAACTTATTTTACAAACACACAGTAAAACCCCATCCAGCTTCCAAATTCACATAAATAAAATACCATTCCATTTCTACTGGTTACCATAGTTGCAGAAGACATTTACTGCTTCACCCACTACTCAAACATCTCAAACTACAAGTCAGTTACCTGAATATCTTAACATTCCAATACTACATCTGCACAGTCTTGAAATTTTAAATAACTTGGATTAAAACACTTCTTCAGCTAGGACTCTACTGACACAGTTTTTGAAGATCCTGCACAAACCTCTTGTTGAAAGCAATTGAAACTGGCTGCTAAGCATCTTTGAAAATCTGTTCATATATATTTTATCTCATCAGTATCCACTAAACATAATGTCTGCAAAACATAATAAGACTGTCCAGACAAGAAAGTAAATAATCTGAACAACACTGACAGAGTTCAGGAAATTATAGAAAAATACATTTAAATTTACCACACAATAAGAAATATAGCTATAAATACTGAATGCATCCTTGAGCTGAGCTACAAGAATGAGTGAAGTTAAGACAGAAGAAAAATTAAGGAGCCTGTAACAAAAAAAAATTCAGAAGGTAGGGAAACAAAGAAACCCCTTCCTATGTGGAAAATCTGCTGAAACAGTAAGTTTTCTGTAGAAATCCTAGTGTCAGAAAATATTGTCCTTTTATCTTCACAGTAAATCTCATATTAGAAGAAGATATAAGCAAGTTGTTATTGTATAAGTCAAGATTCTCCTAATTCTGGTTTTGTCAATAATTTATTAACTAATACTGAATTGATTCTTGCATTAAATCTACGTGGAATACATACTTATTATCAGTAAAAGAACCTGAAAGTTACAACACAGAACACAATCAAACATGAAATAACATGTGTGGAATTAGGCATGTGATTTAAATTGAATCATAACAGAAGGAATTTAAATCGTAGAGATAGCCACATGAGATCTGACCTTCTACCTCCCTATATACTACATGATCAGATTGCATTTCCCAGCAAAAGTAGTATCAGCAACTCTGTGCAGTACCTGCCAAAGTAATTCTGCTAAGGACTGAATGCTTGCCCACAGTGGTTTGATCCAGTAGTGTTGATAGGAGTGATAGACAGCCTGGACTTTTTCTTCTATGATATGCTGCAGAAAACTTTCAAAGGCTTTGTTTTATCTAGTGTGATCAGATGATTTCTTCAGAAAACAAAAGTAATTAAATCAACTGCTCTTAAAAGAGATGCAGTGAATGACTGTATATCAAAATTAAATTCATGTACAATAACAGAGCTCAAACAAACCTTAACTGAAAACCATGATTTCTAAAAAAAAAAGAATAAAAAAAAATCATCATCCCTATACAGAAAACAGATGTCCCTTCAACAAAGTAATGTAATACAAGAGATACATTTAAAGGGATAAGCCTTCATGTTACCCATGAGGATCAGGAAGTGACACTGACTTAAAATCTGACTACTGTAAAAGTATGTGATATACATGATTAAGAATAAGCATACACATAACCACCGGTTCAGTTTTCTTTAAGTTACAATGAGCATATCCATCCCATGCTACCTAGAGAACTTAAATGAAGAAGGCTCTCTTCCCATTTCAGTGAGTGAGCAGAGTATTTTCTCTTTCTTTTATACAAAGAGAATAACTATCACACTAGAGACATGATGTTGGAAAAATGTCCACTACTCCAGTAAATGCAATGCGTTGAGCTGGTAGCTGCCTCACCTTTCTTTAGGTCACACAAGGAAATTTAAATGGCAATTAAGTGCAGCCCCTCCAAATTTGAAGCCATAAGAACTCACCATGACAGAACATTTGGAAGGTGTTTAGAAGCTTAGGGTAACATAAAAAGCTATGAAGAGCCTTCTGTTAAACATTTTTTGACAATTTTCTTGAAATAAGGTTGTGTAATAGCTGTCAACACTCCACCTAATTTGCAAGTTTATTATATGAGTTCACTGGTCACTAACCTGATGAGAGGACAAGACTGGGGAAAAGACTGGGAAACAGGTTTTTAAATCCTGAAATCTTGACTCGACAAAAAGCTGTTTGCTCTACAGCTGTACTCTGGTGTCCTGCAGCAAAATATCTCCCAGTTCTTTAGAGATAGTGAAGTTTTATGGTATTCTTTAGAATGAAAGATATTATAAAACAAAATAATTATGTAATTCTATGGACATAAAATATTCTTACCCAATTCTTCTTTAAATGAACATTAAAAATTGCAAAAGATAGAAATGTGGATGTCCTTGGACTTGAATGGTACTTGTACTGAAATGTAATTTTCTTTAAAAGTATCCCTTTTCCTTCAGTCTCCTACTATTCAAAGGTAATTTAAGGCATACCCAGCTGAAATGCAATGGAACAGGTACTATGTCTACTGGTGTCTTCAGAAGTTATGAAATGCCCTCCACAGTCTTCAGCATGTTTGTTTTGCCATGTTCTTCGTGAGATTTATCATTTTTCACTTTGGCTAAATAGGTACCTAAGAAGCTGAAACACACATAGACAGAAGAGCTCAAAACCTTTTCTTGTCTTGGGACCAAAATTTTGGATGCTAATAATTAATGCAAGTATGGGAAATTTGCTCAACTTACCTAAATAAACAATTCAGACTAAAAATAAACCAACAAAAGCAAGAAAGACATCACCAGAAGTCTGCTGTGTTATTTCATTTTATGTTTTTATAAGCCTTCAGAAACATTCCAGATTTATATTAACATTGCTGTCTGGAACAGCAATTCCAGGGCATTTTCTGTGCATACAGTTTTACCAGGTGCAGATCAGCACTGACAGTGGCAAAAGCCTCCTGGTGGTGCTTCATCATACACATCCATGAACTCACAGCTATATTCAAATGAGCCCTTCATTTGAAGGCAAGCATCTCTTCTGTACTGCCTGATAAAAAAAAAAGAGCACTAAATGTGACCTAGCTCCATAAATGGGGAACCTTTTCCCTTCACTTTCTCCCTTGCAGAAGCTTCTTGCAGAAGGCTCAGAAGATTTCTGCCTAGTCAGTACAGGAGCTGCAGCTTACCGGGTTTCCTCTGGCCCAGAAGGGAGAGCGAAAGGACAAAAAAGAGACAGCAGATGCTGTTCTGCATCTCTGTCCAGCTGTATGAACAAAACATCTTGAAGTTGGTGCTGTGGTACACCTGCTATTTACTCATCAGGACTCCAAAAGCTGTTGGAGGATGGACAGCAGGTCAATTCTCCTCCTCTACTTCACTCCCGTGAGACCCTGCCTGGAGTCCATAACATAAGGAAGATATGAATCTACTCAAGCAAGTCCAGAGGAGGGTCACAGAGATGTTCAGAGGGCTGGAGCACTTCTACAAAGACAGGCTGAGAGTTGGGATTGTTCAGCCTGGAGAAGACTTGGGAGACTTTATAGCAGCCCTGCCATACCTAAGGTACAAGAAATATGTAGAGGGACTTTTTACAAGGGCATGTAGTGATAGGGCAAGGGGGAATGGCTTTAAACTGACAGAGGGGAGATTTATATTAGCTATTTAGAAGAAATTCTTCTCTATGAGGGTGGTAAGGCGCTGGAAAGAAGTTGTCCAGAGAAGCTGTGGCCTCCCCATCCTTGGAAGTGTTCAAGGCCTGGTTGGATGGGGCTTTGAGCAACCTGGTCTTGTGTACCTGCTCAATGCAAGGGGATTGGAACTAGATGATATTTAAGATCCCATCCAACCCAAACCATTGTATGATTCTTCCTAAGCGCATTTTACTCTTTTTATACATTATATACCCTATTGAGATTATTTCCATTTGTTGATAATAATTTCAATACTGATATCTGATATGATTTCTAGTTTGGTTTTTTTTTTCCTCTTCTGACAAGGCAAAATGTCTGAGAAGAGAAAAAAGAAAGTGGAACAATCTGGAGTTCAGATAATCGGATAAAATTTTCAGTCTATTTTTCTTGGAAAAAACCATAGGATAGCTTGAAAGACCAAGGGAGAACCTATGCTTTACACAACCATTAAATACAGAAAACTCTAACTACTTAATCTTCATCCAAAGGCTGACTGCCAACTGTCTATATATTATGTCGATCACTTCAAAACTGCTGTCCAAGGTAGCTTTTTCATTAAAGATCAGCTCAGATCTTTACTGTTATTTAGGATCGGACATTCGTATCACCAAAGCATGAATAAAGTCTAAATGTAGACTGTGGGTAGTGTATATATTGACCGCAGGAAAATAAATCATTGAGATGGGAAACATATGCAGTGGCAAAACATGGGACTTGTTACATCAGTTCAGTGTTAAACCGTTATCAGTCTAGTTAATTCAGACTTACATTCACATTTCCCCACTGCAAACTCTCTCTCTGACCAAGAATTTTTACTGACTTTTCAGAACGCATAAATATCTTTGTATTTTAAATAACAAAATTGGTAGACATTTTGTTCATCTAGTAACATGAGAATGTCTTAATGGTTTCCTAAACATGTAAAATATCTAAGTGCTTCAGACTATAAACTTACCTAAAAAATTATACACATGGCTTTTTAAGCCTTGTGTTGTCTGGAGCATGGAGATACTACCAAGTCAGTGCTGGTGAATCATTCAAGTGAAAATTTGTTTCAGACTTCTATTGACTGTGAACACTCTTAAGCAGCACTTTCCCCTTGATGGCTTTTTCATGATTTCCCCACTGAATTTTGCTTTTAATACATTGGGATAAGTAAATAAGCCATTTCATTTTTATTTTCCTTTCCGTGAAATGCTTCCCAAGTAACTTGATTAATGTTCAAAACCAATATTTGAGCAGCCACATAATGTAATTAAAATTTCATAAAATGGCTATAATCATCCTAGCTTGGTAATAAGCAACCTTATTTATCACACAAATGATTTCTTTGGATTCTCAACAAGCACTTTATTTAGCTAACTAAATAATCTTTTTTCTGCAGGAGGTTTGTGTTTTAAAACAGACAATTGAAGTCACAGCCAGAATGCCTTGCCATACAGAGCCACCTCACAGGAGGTTTCAGCTACGTGTGCATTGAAGTTAGCCTGATTTTTAGCTTGATTTATCCAGGAAAGTGTGCTTGACTGAGTTCCATTTTAAACCTGTCTGCCCAAAATGTGTTTTTTATCTTGAAGTGATACTAAGTGCACAATGAGCTAACTTAAAAGGAGAATGCTAGGTGAAT
This sequence comes from Pezoporus wallicus, assembly GCF_028554395.1. Classification (NCBI taxonomy): domain Eukaryota; kingdom Metazoa; phylum Chordata; class Aves; order Psittaciformes; family Psittacidae; genus Pezoporus; species Pezoporus wallicus. The sequence goes on from NW_026636656.1 coordinate 1,530,622, forward strand.
AGGCCTTTTTTCTTGAGTAGTGCGCAGTACTGTGTTGATATCTTTAATGCTGTATCAACCTTTGCTGTCAATAACAATAACTGTGAAATCTGCTAGTTGCTGAAGAACCTTAACCATGTAGAGAAATGCATTTTATTTTTTATTACTGTTCTTTACATAATCTCTATTTCCATACTGTCCCTACAGTCCAATTTTGAGACTGAATGACCGAAAGGTCATTTTTATCTATGCATCTGTTCTACAAACCTTCCTGGAGACTGGGAACTAAACAATGCTGTTTCTTCCATGCACAATATTATCAAAAAACCTTTCCACTGGGCAAATGCTTCCTTAGGGTACAACTGGGAAAGAACAAAGTGTTACTTCAAATCCTGCCCTCATTTACCTCCCTCCATGTAGCCTAGGGCCCACAGTGGGGCTAGAAAGATGCATCTTAGTACTCATTTGAAGCTGTAATAGAGAGGGCTCTGCATATTTAACTGTTCATAGTTATGCTGACAGTATAAACAGTAGAAAACTATTCTGCTTTCTACTGCTGAATGCAGTCAGTTCTGTAGGGATGATGGGATTGGAAAGGAAATAGGAAAAAAAAACCCAGTTCATTTTCCAGAATGTAAGCAGGAAAAGCTGTTTGCTGGAAGAAACGGTCACTGTATACTATCATTTTTTAGTAAAAAAGCTGAATTAAATATTATTCCAAGGTTCAGTACTGCACCAGGAATCTTTTCCTCTGTGAAAACACCAGTCACAGCAGTTGATGATTTGTGACATTGTGTTGCAATCCAGGAAGAACTTGGAATGTGACCAGAGGGCGTTACTAATATTCTGCATGACTAATTATGGAACCTTCCTCTGGGTTCAAACATCCCCGTGTTTGCACAGATGATGCTTTTGTTCATCCATCATTTAAAATGTCCTGTAGCTGAAAAGCTAACAACATTCATAAAAGTCCATTCAATAAAGCCCTCAGGTGGGGGGGTGGGGGAGAGGGGGGGGTGGCAATTTGCATTTTTCTGGTCTTTTAACTTCTTTGCTTCTGACCATGATTGCAAATATCACAAGCCACGGCCACTGGGAAGGTGATTTGTCATATTTTTCATACAGAAAAAAATGAAATATATTACAGTAAGGCAACAGTCAACAGAAAATCCTGTTCTTCTAAACAAACATTTTAGTTCTGTGCTCCTGACAAGCTGGAACTTGTTGCATCGCACTGCTGCTTTCACCAGGCCGTTACAAAGGGAATCTGGAAAGGCAGGAAATGAAAGAAGGAGTGGAGCATGTCTGAAATTTACCTTAACATGGAGCCAGGATGCAGAATTGGAAACTGCTGGGTTCTCTACTCTAGATTTATTTTAATTGATCATAGTGACAAGGAAAAATGTCACTCTGCTCTGAAAGTCATTTGAAATATCTTTCTGCTCTAAGCAGATAGTTGAGGCTGATCAGGACTCTGTCCATTACAAAGTTCAAATTCTACAGTATCTTGAATCCATGACCAAACCCTGTGGATCTTTGTAGTCCCTTCTCACTTTGACCTTTGTGAATTGCCTACGTCTTCTTCCAGTATTAAACAAAAATTCCATGTATTTTTCAGGTCTTATGCAAAGTTCCTGGAAAAAGGAGATTAGATTTAAGGACTGGCCTTAAATCTCATAAAAGCTTTCATGACTCCAAGAGCTATAACAGTCACTGTAGTTTGAAGTATGTCATGAGTAGAACACCTAGATAGCAAAAGAAGAGTCCAACCTTCAAGTATTTATTTTCATAGACTTTGCTTTGAGAAGAGCATCAAGAACATCAAGCTCAAAGCTCCAAAAAACATATGCCTCTTCAGAAAAAGAGAATATCCTTCAACAGACCCTCTATGCTACACTCAATTTCCTTTCCTTTGTCAGGAGCATTATTATTAGATTTTTTTCAGCAGAAAATCAATACTTATTTAATAAGAATTAAGTTGACTTTGAATTTGAAATGGAAATTGAACCTTGCAAATATTTGATTCTTCAGGTATGAATCTGTTAAATGGACCCCCATAAGTCTGTTTCTTCTCCCATTTTCAAGAATGGATGTGCACAAAAACATAGAGGGAAATTACTGGAAAACTCACACGCTAAGTAGATGAAAAATATGGAGAAGCCTAGTGCTGTGTTCAATATAGCTATTTATTCAGTGACCTCCCTGTTGATGTTCTTTTCTGTTTCATATTTGAATGACAAAAATTCACATGTGATGTACATAGCATGTCATAAGCACACATATGCATGTGTGTGTCAGTGCACAGGTATCTGCACCTGTCATGTGTTGAAATTCTGTTTCTGAAAAAAGAATAGCCTGCTCAGATTAAAACACCACTCAATAAAAGAAAGATATCTGTGCAACTATCTCTAAATGTTTGCTAATTTTATTGCTGACTGCAAGGGCTGAATGCATGATTTCCACTGGCTGCAGAAAAATGGGGTTTAGGATTTAACTCTCATCATCTGAACATTAAATACACTCAGTGGTACACAGCCCTTGCTCCTGCATACAGCCTCATTGATGAACAGTTACTTACAAGCCCAGGGGAAAAGCCCACAGCCCTTCTTTATGAAATTTTTAGTAACAGAATATTGTGAAGTAGAAATTACAGCGAAATGGAGTGCTTCATTGAAAGAACAGAAGCATCACAGCCCTTCTCTATATTGACTATATGACTACAAAGTATTGCATTAAGCTTTTTATTTTGTAACTTTTTTTCCCTTGGGAAGTATGTTCTGGTCTCTTGACATATGATCATAGAATCATAGAATCATAGAATCGTTAGGGTTGGAAAGGACCTTAAGATCATCTAGTTCCAACCCCCCCCTGCCGTGGGCAGGGACACCTTACACTAAATCATATCACCCAAGACCAGTCTTCAGCACAGTACAAAAGGTTTTCTTCATATGACAAAAGTGTTAGTGGAGCAAGGTGAGAAGTATCTATTAGGAACCTAAAGACAAGTATCTATTATAGACAAACAGTTTTAGCCCTTAGAGCTCCAGGAAAGCTGGTCTTCCCACTGAAGAGGGTCAGGAGAAGTACTGATGAGACAAAGGTTATGGTTCCACGCACATTAATACTAAGTCTGAGCATTGCTGAATACCTAAGGCAGTACAAAATAGGTCTGGACAAAGCATGAATCAGCCATTCAGCCAACCAACCAACCAAAAACATTTTGCCTCATTAGTCTGAAATAGTCCCAATTTCCCCCCATGCCTTAGAGATCACCAAAGTTAGTTCCAACCTATCAATGTTGGTGAAATCCCTTGCATCCTGATGTCCACCAAATCCAATGGCTTCTAAAAGCTGTCAAATTACACAGTTCTTTAGCAGTTTCATTAACATGGGAGCACATCCAGAAAGGTAAACTCTGGGGAACTCTCCACCTAGAGAAGGCAAAGCACCATCATGCTGCAGGCCGTTGCAGATCACCATAAACATCATCCTGATGAAAGTCTTACATGACCTGGCAGAGTACAGGATGCCTTGCCCTTGTTTTACACAACTCTTCTGATCAGAGATCTGTGAGCAGCTCCAGAGCCCATTATGAAAAAATGACTACAGTTATGTCACCCTGATTTTAGTGTTTAGTCTGTCTGATGTTGCCCTCATGGAACTATGGTCTAGGTCTCTCTTAGTTTAAAAGTAATAAAGAATATGGGTAGTTTTCTCTACTTAGAGCCTGAATATTTTACTTATTTCACTATTAATAACAGCAGGTACTGAGGAAGGATATTACCAAATGGACCATTAGAATTATAGAATCATAGAACCATTTAGGTTAGAAAAGACCTTTAAGATCAGTCAGTCCAACCATAAACCTAACACTGCCAAGTCTACCACTAAACCATATCCCTAAGTGCCATCCACATCTTTTAAATACCTCCAGGGATGGTGACTCAACCACTTCCCTGGACAGCCAATACTTCTTTTTGGGGAAGAAATTTTTCCTAATATCCAATCTAAACTTCTCCTGGTGCAACCTGAAGTAATTTCTTCTTGTCTTATCACTTGTTACTTGAGAGAAGAGACCGATGGGGCTTTGAGCAACCTGGTCTAGTGGAAGGTGTTCCTGCCCAATGCAGGGGGGGTTGGAACCAGATAATATTTGAAAGCCAAACCATCCTATGATTCTCTGATCCTATGAGTCTGTGACACCCACCTCACTACAACTGCCTTTCAGGCTGAAGAGAATCTCCCCTTCATCCATAGGAAGACTATCCCTCATGGCATCCCTTGAGTTTTTGTGGCATCCCTCTCTGTCTTGCTGAATGCCTAACATTAGTCTGTTCTCCCAGTGCCAGAAGCCTTTTGTCCTGAGCATACTCAGCTGCTTTTGTGCAAGAAGAGCAGCCAGAATGGAGGAAAACAACATGCAGTGCACAGGGGAAAACCAAAAGCAGAAGACACTGTGCATTCTACCACAGACCTGCAGATGGGAAAATGTCTGTATGAACCAGTAAGTCTGGCTAAAAAGCAAAAAAAAACTGAAGTGAAGATGGAATTTTATCATGTCATTGAGTCAGTTCATTAAAAGTGAGTTTTAGCCCATAACAAACGGATAAAATTATGAAATGATGGTTCTTTGCCCTGCTCCCCTCCTGCCATCCCCTCCCCTGCCCAAAGCACTATAGGTTTATTTTCACCTCAGAATGTCAATGTTTGTTCACTTAGCAGCTTTCCCAAGTGCAATGAAAATTTACATGGAAAGCTTTAAGCAGTATTAATAAATGATTTCCTCACTCTTTGATAGAAGAACATGCAAAACAGATATCTTAATAGGGAATATGTATAGATAATAGACCCATATAACCTCAGTGGGATAGAAATGGGCTGAAGTGAGGAGAAACAGCTGCTTGTTGCAAAAACTTAAGTTTCTTTCCATTCTGCTTTTTGAAAGAAAATAGAGAAAAGGGTATGTAATGTCTTTAGACATTGCAAATAACAGTGAACTTGAAGCCAAAATTCCTCTTCACTCTAAAGGGAACCAGTAAGCCTGTCAATCGCATGGAACTTAGCAGTGTAAAGATATATTACACAGACCATATTCAACTCATGCTCAAAATTGGGAAGGAAGCTGCACCCCATCTCAACCCTTAGGTCCTAAGTCACAAGTCCATGTACCCAACTTGCAAAGCTGGAAAGTTGGAAAGCTTAGGGGTTTTCTATATTAAGAAAAGAACATAAAAAATGAATAGTGAACTACTTGCACAGTTCATGGGGATGGATTACACTAGCAATATCTGCTTTGTTGTTTTTTTTTCCCTAGAATTAGCTTATAATGTGTTATAAATTAGTGATTAATAAAATTTGAAAGAAGAGAGGACTGTAATTTAGTACTGCGCATGTCCCAGTAACATAATCAGTGGATAGACCAAGGTACCTTTTTTAAAATGCTTACTAGTATGTGAAAGATTCAAAGCAACTGCAGAGAGCACATTGCTCCTCAATGCATCAGGCAATGGAATTTAGAGGTAAAACACTACCATTGAGAGGACTGAAAAAATATTTCAGCAAATCTTGCATGCTTGTACTAAGCAGAAATTCTATTTCCTTGTTCAAAACTGAAGGTTTCATTTCCCTATATAAGCTTTTTCTTCAGTCTTTTAAGTTCCAAAAAGCCCCTGAAACCCCAAACCCCCTCTATTAGAGGAACAAAAATAAATCTGTCAAAACAAGGGCAGAAAAGGCAAAGATTTTTTTCTTCTTTAATTGACAAGTCTCATACGGTCATTTTCTGCTTCATTTATCTGTGGCTGAAATATTACAAGAGATCTCGAAGGGTTTTCATTGACCTGTAAGAATAGGATTGCAGAGTTTAATAGTAACAGCATTTAAAGATCATGCAATATTCTGTCATCAGGGTAATGTCAGAAAGGGACAGTTGTCCTTATTCTAATGGAACGTATAGCGACTATGATAATTCCACCTCAAAATGGTTTCCCTTCCCATGACTGCTTGATTCCTGGGCAAGATAGATGGTATAAACATTACATAAACCTCCTTTCATTTATACCTTTATACAAAATTCAAAAACCTACTTTTTTATTAGGAGGTATGCCTGTGAATAGTTTTCAGTAAGCTTAGAATTTCTATGAACACAATTTGGTAAATAATGCCAATAATGCAAGTATAATGTGGAAAGATTTTAGAAAATGATGAATTTTGGTGTCCCCTTCTGCATCTTAGCATAGGGTTGTTTGTAATTTTTTAAAAATTATTATTATTTATTGTTTGTTTATTTAGAAACTAATTTTAAATTAACTGAAAAAATCCAAACCATATTGGATTTAAAAAGTTTTCTTATAAAGAACAAAAAATATAACTAAAAGCAATTTGTAAGAATCAGTTTGAATTAAGACTGTTTTTTTCTCCTTTTGGTTTGGTTACTTCATTTTTTTCTCTGTAACATTTGTTCTATAAATATGAACAATCTGAGCTAAAAACTACCCAGCCTGGTCCTCAAAGAACAAATTCAGCGTTATTAGGAGTGGTTAATTGTTATGGTAAGAATTGCAGAACCAAAGTATGAGCAGTTCAATTTAGAACACCCCTCTCATTGGGAAAGAAAAAGACAGAGCACATACGCTCGTTAGCATTATTTTTTCACTGCTTTTGCTTTTTTGTGGTTTAACATTTCCATGCATCTTTAAAAACCCCAGGCATAAGCCTCAGGCAGACTAAACACACAAAACATACCAAAGTCGATGTTTTGTGATTTCCTTCAGGGTACTGGAATTAATTAAATCTGAAGCTTCTCTAAAGAAAACATTCTAACCCAAAAGTAAAGTGACCATTTTAATATTTGCTTGGAATATTCCTCCCGACACGTTTGCTTGTCGTTATTTGCAGTAGGCTAATGTGTCATTGAGGGGACAGGTTCCCTGTCCCTGCAAAGCTGATCAGCTCTGCTACAAGAGCAGAAGGGTAGCCCCCTGAGCTCTCTGGTTTGTGAAATGGGGATAGGCTGAGGATTGATCTTCCACAAGACCAGTGGCTCCAGCTATCTTCCCACCTCCCTGACAAGCACTTTTTTCAGGAGAAACATACTTTGTGGGATAGTCTGCAGCTAGGGAGACTGAGGACATGAAGCTGTGGAAGGCAGGAAAGAAACAGGCATACTGGAACAGGGTGTCTGCAAGAGCATTGCCTTTATCATACATGCTGTTGCCTTGTGTTTTGCTCCTAGCTCATTATGAACATGAGTAACTGCAATTGCTATAAAGTGCTTGAAATGAAAAGATGTGTTAGGAAATGGTAATCTAGAATCATACACTGGACATACACTACCAATGAAAATCTTTAATTTTTAGCATATTAACTTTAAATTGATAATTTAACCATAGAGATTGCAGCTGTGCATGGTTTTTTAAAGAATCCTCAGATACCAGAGAGGAGTAAGAGCAAGGAAACCATAAGATGAGCAAACAAAATGGTTGCAGCAGGTAATTTAGCTCTAGTTACCAAACAGTGCAGTAAGGAGATGACAAGATTTATTTCATCGACATCTCTTTTTATAATATATTTGAATAAGACATTGCAATATTCTGACTGTGAGATATGACTTTATGTAAACAAGCCTATAGCATGAATAGTATACAAAGAGACTTATTAAAACGAATGCTTAAAATAGTTTGCAAATTTTTTTAAAGCATGACTAAATCAGTTACTTTTCTCCTAGACTTGGAGAATTGCCTGCCTTCATAGCCCATTAGATTTTTTAGTTTGCACCTGCTAGAATTATTGTTCAGAGGCAGTTTGTGAAATAAACAAATTAGCTTGTTTTGCCTTCTTTCAATGCCATCCGAATTCTGTTGCTTGACAGCTTGACTCCAATGAAAAGTGGCTTTTCACGGGTATTAAAAATGCCTGTGGAAAAAAATGTAGCAAGAAAGAAGGAGTTCTAATCAAAAGGTAATACAGCAAGGAGATTCCGTCTGCAGGAGTCTACCTGTTTTAAACTTAAAAAAAAAAAGAAAACTGGAAGTTGATTTAGGCTTTTGAATCAGATGTAGAGAAGAAGAGTTTGTCCGTTGCAAGAAACGATCAAACTATGATCTGGGTATCTAACTCACACAGGCTTGTGTGCCAAAACTTCAAATTAGTTTGATAGCTTCCTGCCCAAATTTTGAGGGGTGAAAAAAAACCCTATCTAATTTGATGGAGTAGCTCATTACTATAAAGCAGCTTGAATTACCCAATCCTTCTTTGTGCTTCTGGATTTTTTTTTTATCCTATTTTTTTATTTATATCTTATATAATGATTATCTTATATAATGATTATCTTATATAAATGATTAGAAATTAGCCAGTACTGTTCCCATGAAGAAATAAAACATGCAATTGCTAAAACCATATTGTTATGAAAATCCATTTCTAAGCACAACATGTGAGTTATTGTATAGCTTGCACTGATTGTCACCTCTGAGCAAATCTTGAGAAATCTATTTCTCACCTATATGGACTATTGGTTTTATGTTTTCTTTTCTAAAGTTTTAATTTAATAAGCACGGTTGCTGAATTCGGCTACTGGAACATGATAATTCAGAAATAACTCTTTTCTTGACTGAAGGAGTTCTTGCTACACTGCATAATAATACACACAGAAATCTCTTATAAGCTTAAAGGTCCTAATAATGTAACACAATATAGCTAAGCTGTATAGACTAAAATAATGAATTCACTGTCAATCAGCCTGAGTGGACACTTACGCCTTCAGAAGCTATGAGGGACATGATAAATCTGTGATGTTCACCAAAATACCATGTTCAAAGAAACATATGATCACTTCTAATCTTATATGCTCATTTTCAAGATTGTGGATGCATACATTCACTTCTGCATTATTTTATTTTTCCTGGTAGTAAAAGATTTCAATTATGTTCTTTTCATTAGAAAAATGCAACTATAGTAATGAAATATCATTTAAATAGTCCTTGTCCATTGAAAGCACCTCATTCTAAGTTATATGAAATAAATACAAATTAGCTTCTAGTACTTCCTGCAAAAAGTTCCCCCCTATTAACAGGTAACATATTACAATAAATCCTGAAGTTTTCCCTTATTTTTCTTTCTTTTAATTCATTACTAACATGAACTCTTGCCATAAATCAAGACCTGATGAATAAAAAAGACTGTGAGAAAAACAAAAGAACACAACAAAACAGGACAAAGGAAAGCATACAGACTGAGCATAATAGAAGAGTGGAAAGAAGCTGTTGTTCACAAGAAGTGAACCAAAAATTGATAAGCATAATAGGCAGTAGGAACATATAGCACATGAATAGCACAGCTGATGCCAGTTTTGGTGTTACTTTGTGGACATGATTTCAGGAGATTTAAAATTGGTTTACCTCAGGATGTTCCTCAATAAGAATCAGGAGCAGACCAATGATGGAGGCTTTTTTTTGAGCTAGTTGCATGTTTCTGGTGATGTGATGAGAGGAGGAGATAAGCTATGAAGGTAACCCAAAGCTTATGTTTAATCTAATAAAAAAATGGGATCCAGTGGAGGACTGCAAAAGGAAATTTAAAAAATCCAAACCGACCCACTGGAAGAACAATCTTAACAGCATTCTGGAAGCTTTAGCAAGGTTGCTGAGTAAAAGAAAGATTGCCTTGGTCAAAGCCAGAAAAGGATGACATATGATCTGGGAGCCTGGCTAAAAGCATTTTAATGCAAGAAAAAGGGATATATTTGATATAATGTACAATTAGTCTGTAATCTGGAGAAAATGCCAAGTGGAGACTAATATCTGCAGTTCATACAAGACCTTCTGTAGAAAGATGGCTGTTGTTCAAAATGCTGCAGAGAAAGGTAATAGAGAAAGATTTTGCAGGTAAATTTAAGAACAGGAAACCTGGAGGTATCAGAGAAACAAGGTTTTAGCTTGAGCAAAGGAAACAGGATTGGTATTGATAGTAAATTACATACCTTCTAGTAGAAAAAGTAGTAAATCAGATTGCTGTTAGATGAGATTACCTCCAGGTATGGTGTAGTGGTAGGAGGGAAAAGACCAGGACAGACCTTAGACGGCCTTCAGCTAAAACTACTGTATTGGAAGGGAAATAAAGAAGCAGAGAATCAGAAAAGAACAGAGGCCTGGGAGCAGAGACTGAAAAGATTTCAAGAAGATGACAGAGGTCTTGAAAGTGAGGAAAAGATAGAAGATAAAAATAAAGTTCTTATAGTGTAACTTAGCTCTGAAAAATTATTCTCATGACGGCTGTTTCATTAGAGTGGGATTAGAGGTTACAGGAAAGAACTGGGAAATAGCTCAGCATGCCAATTGTAGAGGATGTACTCTGTGATCTTACTTCACTGACAGCATAAAGTGAGGTTTGCTTGCTCACAAATTAGACATCTCAGTGTGAGTTACCTTAGAGCCTCTTTCTAGCTAATTTATCTGGTCTATCGAAAGAGATAATGAATCAAACTCTTGATGGATCTTCAAGTGACTTGAAAGAGGACACAGATACAGAATAATTATATGCACAAATTAAGGCAGAAATGCAGTCACAAAGATCTTTGTAAATCTGGCTTGAGGTCATTGTTCTCTTCTCTTTCATGCTCTTCCATGAGTTGGCTTTGGCTATCCTGTCTATGGGAAGATGATCAAGGACTTCTAATTTCTTTTCACTATTAGAAATATATATATATATATTTTTTTTTTTTTCACCAGTTTAAGTGTGTCTTAATAGATCTATTATTTATTTATATACCTGTGGTCCATCTCTCCCTAAACCTTTCCTAGTATTTTTCTACCTGTCCTCTTCATATAAGGGTATGAAAAATCTGGTGTTGTGCACAAGAAGAAAGTTTAAATCCTGAAAAAAAAGAAGACAATATTTCATAACAACATCTATGTTAAGCTAATATTATTCTTACCTTTCATTTAAAAACCAATCTGATCACTTGTTGCTATAAAATTCAGCAAACTCTGCACTGATCCATACCCCCAAAACACCCTTGATGTGCACAGTCCACTGAAAAGTAGCTTTTGCAGTGCTCTTGAATTTCAGATGCACTTAGAATCTGTTTCATATGTTATTTTTTCAATATGCACCACTTTTTTAGGGGACTGCAATAGTTTCACTAGGACAGCACAAGCCTGACACATGATTACCACCATAGCAGTATTGGTCCACTGAGCAAAACATCAGCTTCTATTCTTAACTGAAACTGTCATATCTGTTCTGCTTTAATCTCTGCCTGATACACAATATGCACCTCTACAAAAAGAAAAAAAAAAAGGCACGATTCCTGTCCCTGTTGGAAACAAAGCACTAAGCTTCAGTGTTCCTATTGCTGGTTCTGCTGAAGGGTTGGTCCATATGAATTAGAAGACATTCAAAGATTTGCAACTTTTTTTTTTTTCATCTACTTTTTTAGATGTTTTAAGTAGTCTGTTTCTATTCTAACATTTGTTGTTTGCTATGGTACATTTCTGTTATTTGTTTATAGCACCAGATATCCAACCAAACCTTTCTTTCCTTGGCTTAGTCAATCTAGAATTTCCAAAACTACTTTAAACAAAAATTCCATTTACTTATGGATATGAGAGCCATTTCCCTTTGTATTTTTCACAAAATTGTCTAGTCAGAAAGTGAAGCATGTCAGTCTAGAAAAATTTCACAAAAGTGGTAGGTTACATTGATGCAACTATTCATTGATATCACTTTATGATATCAAGTATTTGAAACAACTTGTCTAAGGAAGTTTTCAGAACTCTAGCACTTTTAAGTGTGAAGACTATTAAAATGTCCTTGCCCATGGCAGGGGGGGTGGAACTAAATCATCTGTAAGTTCCCTTCCAACACAAACCATTCTATGATTCTATGAAAATGTAGCTGAGATATATGTACAAACCTCTGTCTGAACTATGCAGTCTTTAAAGTTAAGAGTTTCTTTCTTGTTATGACTGTATCTTTTGCTAAAGGTCCAGAGACTGTTATCCTAAGGTAATTTTTGAGATTTCTTCCATATTCTGCATGACAAGAATTATTTGCAGCACTAATGCAGAAGTTCTGGGGAAAAGACCCAAAACTTCTAAATCATGACATTTGATTTTTGCCCTGTTTTTAGCTTCTCAGAGTTCAGATATTCTACTTCTGGACATTTTAATATAGTTTTAGATTTTGTCTTCTATCTCTACAAATATACTTCCCATGTGCTCCAGTTCTTGATATGTTTTCTTAACAGTAAACTACTGCTGGACATTTATTATCATGTAATCTTCTGTGAAGCAAAGCAGAATTTGTGAAAATGTTGAGGTATACTAAAGCCACAACGCAATTAGAAACTTATTCATAACATTAAACAGGTAAAAAGTATATCAGTAAAAATTAAATAGATAAATCCTAAGTTTGTTCCTTTTTTCATATTCAGTGTATTCTTTTCATTTGTGGCAGTGGGTAATATTTTTTCCACTAGTAGAATAAAGGCAACAGAAGCTTCACACAAACAAATGCACTATGTTTTTTTTGGTTTTGTTTTTTTTTTTTCTTTTTGAGTGACAATTTTGTGTATAAGTATGGTGCAAAGGATACAGCAGAACTGTTTCTGGAGGGTGTAGCTGGAGGAACAAGTGCAAAGAACTGCAGCAGGCTGGGCATCTACACACTGGCAAGTTATCATTTTTTCATGTAAGAGGGACAGAATAAAATCATATTTTACATGGGTTTACGCTGCATTTGTAAGATTGATATGCTTCAGTATGAATGAAGAACCATCAATTTTTATGCAGCTGATGTGTAAATGAAAACTGGAATACTTTCAAAATATTGTAATGGCCTAGGTTTTACTGACAGGGAAAGGAAACCAAGAATGTGAACCAAACAGCAGTGGAAAGGAAATATTTCCCTTCTATGCCTCTGACTTCTACAACCTCTTGTCAAGCTAATCTCTGGCTAATCTCAGCCTCACTGTACCATATGTACAATGTGTACCTACACACAAACCTTTCTGTCTGAAGATGATTCAAGAACAGCTTCATGTAGCGAATTTCTTTTTGAAAAACTTAGAGGACATCATATGTAAAGATCAAACTTGTAACAGAAAACTTAACTATAGGGTTACAACCAGCGCTGACAGAAAACAAGGGAAACTCAGTAGATAAGCAATAAAAAAGGGTTTGATCATTCTCAATGCCTATCTATTTACATAAGCATCCAAAGTGACTGCTGGCTTGCTAGATTAAGTAGTAAAAATATGCTACATTATTTAAAAACAGTCTTAAGATGGTATTTTTTTTTTCCATATATGAGAGAGCATTGCTAACGTGAACCACTAAGAGGCACTGGCTAGCAGTTACCTCACCTATAGTATCTAAAACGCCATAAACTTTTACCAGAATGCTGGGCTGAAGACAGGTCTCTTTTACAGCAGTGTTGGTGCTCTCTCTGGAAGAGACCTTTATGCCACCACATAGAGGTGTGTTTTCCTACTAAAACTTGAAACGCTGGGGAATAACAGGTGGTTATACACCCACACAGCAGGAAGAAATACAACGCTGCCTCAAATGTTGAGTCACTTTCTCCCATGCATTTCTACAATCCACCCACATGTTCAAGAAGACAAAATAGTCTCAGGAAAAGATCCCTAGGGATATTTGATTTTTTTTTATGACAGTAAGAAATGTGCAGTTTGAACCCTGAAGTCCTAGTGACTGTGTGCTACGACATGAGCACAGCAGCACAGCAAATCGGAAGCCGAAGTGCTCATTTGCCACTATCCTGCGGGACAACCAACTCTGCAGAAAAAATATTATCTTAGTGCAAGGACCTTTATTTAGGAAATACCAGGCCATCTATTCCTGTGAGTTATAAATTAAAAAGTGATAACAGAAATTACGCAGTTGATTTCAACTGGTAAGATTTGCAAAGCCATAAATTATTTTTAACTTGCCTTGGCCTGTTTGTTGTTTTTGTTGCTGAATTGCGCATTTGCCATTGCACGTTCTTTCTTCTCAGGTTTCATTCTGGGATGATCCTCTCCCTTCTGATTTTCCCTCTTCCCTCACATCATCTGGAAAATAGGCTACTTGTTTCCCCATTTTACACATTCGAGGTTGCACAGCAATTTGGTTTGCTGCCTTTATTTATGCAGCATTTTTTCATTAAAATGTTGCCCTAAATTACATAAAAGATATCCATATTTCACCTGTCAGGTGCCAGCCTTTCAGCAGATGCCATCTTGCTCTGTCACTAATGATAATTATACCAGAGGTCACTGATGGAGGTTTACTGTCATTTCACTGACACAATAGAAAATGCTTATAAAAGCTCTTCATTTATGCATTACAAATTTCCTCTTAAACTCATCAGTAATTCCACTGAACATTTGTGAAAGGAGAGCATCAATAAATTTGTTGACTACAAAGCTAATTTCTTATCATCAGGAGGGATCTCAGCCTGTGTATGCTTTAGTGAAAGTGAATTTTTGTAGAATGCGGTATTTCATCCCTGCAATCCAGCAGGTAGCCTCATTTTTGGCCTAATCATACAGTATCAGTATTTGTTCAATTTTTATCTTGAATGACATCTGTTCAGGCTCTTGTCCTTATCTGACCTTGATAAACTGATTGCGTTTGTGAAGCCTACAATATGCTCTTTAGACCCTTTTTCAGGTGAGTTATTGGTTGAGCAGTTGAATACTTGGTTAATCTTCCTGTGCCTTTGGGCAAGAAATCATCTCTGCTGAAAGCTGCTGTGATGAAACTTAGAAAATGTTCTGCTTTATTGGGGAAGGAGAAAAGGCGGGGGGTGGGGGATCTTTCAATGTCCTACTACTCATTTTTATTTTGTGGCATTGTTATATCTTCCAAAGAATTTAGAGTGCATTGTTCCCTTCTGAATAGCAGCTTATAGGAATACATATGGTAGGTTCTTTAAAAGATTTTCATGTCCCCAAGGGAAAGAGACTGCAAGTCACTGTTCATAATATATATTCTCAAGTTGCTGCTGAAAAAGTTCTCCGAGTTGCAACACTAGATGATAAAAAGAAAAAAAAAAAACAACTATGCTAACAACTAACTTCCACACTTGACATAATAAATTATTGTTTATCTCTGTTTAAATTTAGATTGTTCTCGTTAAATCTACAGAATATTTTGGCATTCGTTTTTAATGAACATATTACTAACATTTTTTTAATAAGTCTGAGAAGAATAGGAAGAGGGATGGAAATGCCAAACCTTGTGGCAGCTTCCCACCAAAATGTCAACAGATGCCAATGGTAGACGGGCATGAGACAAACGTCTTGGGAAACCATACTGTAACCAGACTGTATCTCCACTCAGACACTGGAGTGGTTTGATGTCTCCTACAATTTGGCAATGCTTGTTTAGCTTGCCAGTAAAAAGTATTGTCAGATGGCAAGTGAATCAAACTCTTTTATACATTTTGTGACTCAGAAGCTAAGACTCATGAATGAGGTGCTGAATGTAAATACCCCCAACCAGAGTTTTAAGAATTACGGACATCTTTGAACATCACCTGGGACACCGACAGTTCTCACTGTTGTGCTGCAAAGGTAGGTCTGTGAATTCCTGGTTGAGTAAATTTGTTACTGTGGATTCACTGGAAAAAGAACGCAAATAATTTGTATTCACATCTTAGAGCACTGTGGGAAAAAAGCCTGCATCACCATCAACTAAAACAACAATGAAAAAGAATCACTCCACTCTTTAATAAACAGTTCTTTCAGCAGTCTCCTTCTTCAAAATTAATGTGGAAATAGGATTTGTAGCAACAAAGCAGTTCCTGCTAACCTGCAATCCCTTCTTCAGCAGAAGGAAGTATCTTCACAGGATACTTTCTGTTCCTAGATTGAATCAAAAAATGTCTTAGATACTAAGATCCGTGACACTGGGCATTATTTGCTAGCAGGGAGACAGAGCAGACTAATGAGTCAGGGAAGACTACCTTCAAAATTACCTCTTTCAAATATTGTAAGGCTTGGTCTGCTATGCTGGGTAAAAAATGTAGTAAGAAGTTAGTATTTGAGATAAACTAATGATTCCTGCCATCCACAAAGAAAAATCCTTCAGGGAAGAAACCCCATCTCTGCCAGTATCACCAGTGTCTTATTATAACAAATCTCTTTGTTTAAATATTACATAATCATAATTTTAATTCTGTATGCATGTACATTATGATTAATACTGTGGTATGAAAAGAAAAAAAAAGCCCTACACTGCAACGAAGGAATACAAGAATTCCAACTGCAAGTTGATCTTTAGCAGGTAACAGCCTGAATGCCTCCTCCACAGGAACGATCTTTTGTTTTCAGACCCTGCGGTTAGTACCATTATTTCAGAAGTGCAGCACTACTACTACTTAAAAGCAACAATAGATCTGGGCATCCATTGTGTTAGGTGCTGCTTGGCTTTCATCTGCAATTTACCCTATAGCAGGCTGACATGGCTGGGCTCAGGGGACTACCAGGAAATGGAGGAAGATGCAGAAGGTAAACAGAGAGGTAACTGAAGAGGAAAGAAGGGCCAGGTTTCAAGAGGAAAGGATCATCACACAGGTTAGCTGTGAGAAAGCTGGTAAATTACATTAGTTTGTTTGTTTCTCAAGAACATCTGATTGTATCAAATCAAGTGATTATACATGTTAATACTCATCATGCTTTTCCCTGGATTCTTATTATAAAGCCAAATATATATATATATATATGTTAATAGAATATACAAGTTTTTTCCTCTGAACTTTGAAACATGTCACCTCACTGGGCCATAACTGATTTGCCTGAAAATACTTACAAGAAAGTCTTTGATTTAGTTGGTGATTCATCTAACTAATATGGATGAATATATGAATATCTGCAAATATTTTAAGTCTGTAAACTTGAAGACTGCTGGCTATCTGCTCATACCCAAGTGGCAGCACATCTTTTCATTAGGCATAACCCCAGGACAAGGGGTAACAGTTTAAAACTTAAACGGAGGAAGTTTAGATTGGATATAAGGAAGAAGGTCTTTACCGTGAGGGTGGTGAGGCACTGGAATGGGTTGCCCAAGGAAGCTGTGAATGCTTCATCCCTGGCTGGGTTCAAGGCTGTGTTGGATAGAGCCTTGAGTGACATGGTTTAGTGTGAGGTGTCCCTGCCCATGGCAGGGGGGTTGGAACTGCATGAGCTTAAGGTCCTTTCCAACCCTAACTATCCTATGATTCTACGACCTTGCTAACAACAGCATTTGATAAAATGGGAAAACCAGCAGGACAAAAGTAAGACAAATTATCAGTTTTGTCATTTGGTAAAATACAGCAAACATTTTCCAACCTTGTGTTTGCAGAATAAAATAAAATAAAAAAAAAAAAAAAAAAATCACAGACAAAACAACCTATACCTTTTGATTCTAAACTTTCCAGGAAGACTACAAAAATACTCGCCTACCCATACAGACTTTTCCTTGATCTGTTTTGCTCTGCTGCTCAACAACTTTACGGCCAAGCACAGTAAAGAATCAAGAAGGAAAAGCATGCAGATCTCAGCATGAAAGCAAGATGAAAAATTAAGCATGAGAAGAGCCAAAATAGATAACAAGAAGGCCTGTTGAATGTCTGGCTTTCTGCTTGCCAAAAGAAGTAGAAGCTTTAATTATGATTCATGGAGTCATCAATTCTTTTTTAGACATGAAAGTTAATGGAATAGTGATTTTTAATCACTGTGGGATGATTCTTGATGTGCCTAAACAAAAATGATGTATAACGCATAAAGAACATTTCAAGAAGAGGCGTGTTACCAAAATAAAAGGATACTTAAGCACTAAGTGCTCGTGGAGTGCCTTTCACTGTTTCAGTCCAGAGCACTGGCACTCAGGAGCCTGAGCTTCCAGAACCACAACAAACATGCAGCTGAATGCTAAGGGCCACTTTTGCTTTCCATGAAAGTAACAACAACTTGCACTGATTCATTCCACGCTCTTTCTCTGCAATACCTTCCTGCAACATGGTGATTGTTGCAGGGCTTACTGCAGTGGAGATGAAACCCATGTCAGTAGGGGCAGACTCTGCTTGGCTGCAGACTGACTTTGGGTTGAAGTGCACCAGCAGCAACTTACTGGCAAAGCTTGTCTGGATTGACTAATTTCAGCAGTTTTGTTTCTGTTCTTATTCAATTTAAGTCATTGTAGCTAATAATAAAAAAAGAAAAATGGTTTTATTTGGATGTAAGATATAACATTTTCCGAATTGAGGTATGATTAAAACATATGAGACTGCTATGGAGATTTGTACAGAACAGCTCTACAGCCTGCTTGTATTTCTTTATATTGTAAAATACAAATCTAACCTGAGTCTTCTTCTAGCTTATTTTTTACTCTTGTCTATGGCCTGTGAATCTTGTGATATAGATCACTTTCTACTGTTTGCTTCTGTAGTTTTAATTCCATTCTCCCCTACCTCTCTTCTCTCCCTCCAACATCTTTTTGCTTTGCTTTCTGGAGTGGAGCAGGCTGCTTGACACAGTCATATTTGACTACTATTTCTAGAGTTGATTAACCATTTATTTATTTATTTCCTATTTTCTTGAGTGTAGATGTCAGTATCAGGAATAGTCAATGGGAAGTCCAAGACTTCAGCCAAGTGTTTGAGAACAGTACTATCAATGTCACAGAAAAAAACATCCTTGGTTACTTCAGGAACATTTTAAAAATAGGCAGTAGTCAGAGACAGAAAAAAATAATGCCAGGTCTTCAGTTCACTTTCATATGAAAAGCAGCACTGCACTCTCTGCCTCTTGTGTATTGTTATGAGTACTCCTTAAAATTGCCATTATGGCTCTGGAGAAATTCCACTGAAGTGTCTGCCTTGTATTGTATATAAAGACTTCTCTTGCTCTTGCTGATCTGCAAAGGGGCTCAGCATGCTCAGAGACTCCTCATTTTGCTGACAAGCTACAGACCCTCACTTTTTCTGTAAACTAAGTACTTAAGTTAGAATTTAAAGGAAAGAATGCATAAAAAGCATGATTTAATAAAAATGCAATGTTGGTATCTTTAAAAAAGCCTGAAGACAATCACTGAGAAGCAATCAGTGAATTACTTAATTTCCAGAGCACCTCTAAATAAAGCCTAGGTTAGCTCAGTTCCACATCCACATCAACAAACATAATAATTTTGAAATTCAGCTACTTTATCTCATGGAGAATAAAATTTGCCAGAAATATAGCTGACAGCTATAAAATACTGCTCTGAGAACTGACAATACAGCTGTTATGTCACTAAGGGTATTATTACTCAATTGAGACAACTTTTTAAAATTTTATTTTATTTTGAATATTTCCAAAGATGGAGATTCCACAGCCTTCCCTCATGGAGAAAAAAAAAATAAAATCCTAACATCTGATTAAAATTTCCAATGTTGCAGCTGGGGTTTGTTGCCTCTCGTGCTACTGTGCACATTTAAGAAGAATTTAGCTCCCTTCTGTAAGCACGCATTGGGTATTTATAGATTTATAGACAGCAATAGGATCCCTGCAAAACCCTCTCTTCTTAAGATTGAGCAAACACCATTATCTCAGACTCTCCTTCTACACCATATCAACAAACATAGCTGCGTGAAACAGACAAATAAAAAAGTGAATAAAATATTTATTTGCTGTTATGCACTCATGGATTAAAAAGTGATCAGCTGGAAAACTACTCTGCCTTGTATGCCCAATACAGTGAACACATGACCATGAGCATTTTCAGAATCAGGTTTTTCTCCTAGGTAAGTGAAAAACATGTCAATTTTTAATGGTGAACAAGAAGAACTTGGAAAAAAGTGGAAATTCTCTGCTGTCTACTAATCTTGTAGATCCAAAACTGCTTGTAGGTGCAGTTTTCTCCTACTCATAGGTTTTTCTTCGCACTCTATTTTCTTTTTATCTCCTTGGTCTAGACACCAGGGCTGACCTGAAAGGAAGGAAATGAAAGGTTTGGGGGTTTTGTTTTGTTTTTTTTTTTTTGGTTTTGTGTTTTGGGTGTTTTTTTTTTTTTTTGACAACCAGAGCAACCTGTTGGGTGGTGGGGTGACATGTGACCTTTATTGGGCACATATAATTCAGTACTGTTGTGACCAAGGGGGTCAATAGATGGATCAATGACCAGTTAGATGCTTACATTATGACCATCATATACAGGCCAGGACTAATACAGGAAAGAATTCTGGCATCCACCTCATGTGCTTCACCAAGACAAAGAAAGTGTTTCTACTTCTCTCAGAGTTGTGTTACAGTTGGTGAGGAGGTTAAATGATCCAGCTTTTATACCTCAAAAAAGCTAAAAGTAGCATCCCCTCAGCAGTTGCATATCCACAAGAGAAAGGTAATAATTGATAATAAAAACTAAATGCCAAATATTTCCTTTTGGAATGAATAGTAAGAAAGAAAAATAAAATACAGAGATTACAGAAAACACTATTAAGATGGAAGTACGAATGTGTGATGGACTAGGGAGCACATAGACAGAGATGAAGACAGGAAAACGTGAATCCAGAAAAGAAAAGGAATATTGCTCAGGAAATTAAAATGGAAATGTCTAAACTAAAAATTGAAAATCCTATTAGGTATTGCATACTTTATCTTGTTATCCATGAGTTAAGATTTTCAAATGAAAGCTTGCAAATAACAGCAGCCTTTGAGGAAGGCTCCTCAATCTCCACTCATACAGTAGGTTTTTTATTATTTAATCTTTGCATTGTCTTGCTATTTATGCATGACACTTATTCACTATTGCAAAAGCTTGTGCAAACATTTATAAGAATAAATTATTCCATAAGCAGATTCTTACAAAAGTAATGTTACAGTTTAGTGGCAGCTGTCATAGCAAGCTCCCTGCTGGATTTCTTTGAAATCTGCTTCTCACTTCCATAGATGGGATTTGTCAATCCTTCACTTCCACTTGTTAACTTGTGACTGGAGTGTGAAGTGAATTTTTAGTATGGAGACTCTTACTAGCTTCGAATTGCAAGATTTTTAATTTTATTTTTTTTAATGAGAGGGTGTTAAGGATCATTCTTATATTTTATTGTTTTTCCAAAGCAGACTAGTATCCTCTACATTTTTCCACTGTACTCCAGTGTAATTAGACCTTCTAGGTCATCAAGAGAAATCTTGTCTGTCCATAGGTACCTGTGAAGGAAACGATACATGTCTTTAAGACTGTCCTTTTCTCTCCCTGCTTTTACTGCTGCTCACAGAATGTCTGAGATGCAATGAGAGCCAGGAAAAGATCAATCTTATTAACAACAAGACAGACAAACAGAATAGAAAAGCTTTCCAAAACCTTTTATTAGAGCTATGATATACAGAATACAACAGGGAATCAGCTCCAGCCCTGTGGAACTGCATATATAAACACTAAATAATGTAGTGTCTGCTTAAGTTAAAAAAAAAAAAAAAAAAAAAATAAAAAGAAGATACCCTTTTAATATTACCTATTAAGAGAAAATTATATATATGTGTGTTACCCTAACTGATGCTATGGTTTCCTCTCAAACAAGTTCTCCTTTCCATGGGTTGTCTCAGAGTGGGGCGCAGCTACATCTATGCTGCTCTTGGCTCTGGAGAGTCTAGCTTTCAGGACTCTGCTCCGGACTTCATCGTATGATGCAGATTTAACACCTGCTTTTATGCTTTCTTGTCTTATCCAAACAGCCAATCCAGACAATTTATAGGGTAGTCAAAATCCTGGAGTGCATTTAAGATACATGAGAAAGGATATGACTTTGACATATGGGAAATATAATCACAATTCACTTATCTGGGAATGTGATGGACTATCTAGCAGATAACAATGGAACGGATAAACTATTTAAGGCATATATGAGGTAACACTGCCACATCTGAGGTGGAAGACCAAGACAGCAATTAAAGAGATTCTGGATTTTCTGTTTTCTCATATTTCCCATGCTTGGTTTAATAAAAAGGGCATAACCCTAGAATTTGGCAGCTCAGTGCACTGCAGAGACTCTCTGATGACTGATTTCTTTGTTCAAGGCAACAAAACGGAGAAAAGCAGCCAGTGATGATTATCTGATTCCTGTTTATCTTCTATATGCCTTGGTATCTCTCATCTTTTGACCTGAACTGATCCTTTGTTAAGAAAATCCTATAGTCAGTAATGAGGACATCTAATTCCTTTTTCTCAAAGGTCAAGCTCAGAAACAAATCCAACTCCGAGTTTTCTGAAGTGCTACAAAAAAACCCCATTCCCTTCACCCTACTCTGATCCTAGGGCACGTCTAACATGGAGAGAATAACTACAAGTTAAGACTGGTGCGAAAGACTTGAGCATTTAAAATTATTGAGAGAATTGCTGATTCAGTGGCATCACCAAGTATTAGTTTAAATGCTGCAGTTTAAAGCTGAACTTGCATCTACACATTCTTTTTTGAGGAGTTTCTTCTCTTATGGGCAGGATAGTGTAACAGATATCTTTGGAAAATAGAATATGTGTTTTGCCTGTAATGGATATATATTTTTATGCCCTAGGGTACAGAGATTCAGGAAGGAAATCTGTGAGTTAGCCTGCCTTGATGTCTGTGGTACATCATTTTGGAGTAGGGTTAGAGAGAAAGACTCTTTAAAATAAGCAATGTTAATGCAGGGGCCAAAGTCTGCAGAGGCTGCATCCTCACTCCTCCCCTGGTACAGCTTATGCCTATCATCTCATCCATGGCTGGTTTTAGCCTCAAGTTAGGCTACAGATATTCTGCAATATAACACTTCCAGCATTCTTAAAGGTTTTGGGTCAGGTTTGTCTGTTTGCAGTCATGGGAGCAAAAGGCAAAATATTTTGAGGAAAAATATTTTTTTCAAAAACTGGAGATAAGTGTCAGAAGGGGAAATTTGATTCCCTTCAAGCATCTCATTTCAGCTGAGCTAGTCAAGGGCAGACAACAGGATCAGTCTTTTGTTTCACAAAACACACTATTTGATGATATCCATTAGAACAATTTAAGATTTGTTTCCCTTAAGAAATTAATATAACCTTTGAACTTTTAGAGTTTGCATACAAACACCCTTGCAAGTAGCATTAGGTGAAACTTCACATACTGGCAAATGAACATGGCAAGGCAGCAATAGGTCGGGTTAAATCTAAAACTAGGCATCTGAGAAAAGTCCTTGGTCTATGTCTGGAGGTATAAACTTCCATGTATAACCAAGTTAAAATGATTCAATTTTATTGGCTTTCCAACCTGATATTTATCTTTAAATAAGGATACATGAAAGTAGAGCAATTCCTTATTTACACTGGTAATTTTTAATGTAAGAATGAAACATGTTGACTGAGGCTAGTGACCATTTGGAAAGTTTGTTTAAAAGCACTTTTGTGGAACTCAGACTAAACATATACTGCACACATACAATCCATTGATTATATTCTCAGATATGTGCTCTCTGAACATCACTTTTTTACAGCTGAAAACACTGAATCACGAAAAGTTAAATTTCAGCAGTTAAACTGCTGTATGCTTTCAGCATTCTTTAGGAGGAAGAAGGTTACACAGTTGCACCCACTTCTCTGAACAGGTTGCAATGCTGAATACTAAGAATTATTGGGTTTATACCAACAGTAGTTTTCCTGTGATCCCTTTCCTCACTGAGGAATCAGAACTCATTTAGACTGAAATATAAACTAAATGGATGAAACCTGAATAATTAATGACTTGAAACAGAAAGAGTCAGTGTTTTTACAAACCACCTGGCACTAATTATGTTTATAAAGAATTCTAATACCTGGGAAAAAGAGTTTCCAAGGTCCTCTAAGTGTTTCAAGCCAATGATCTGAACATCTATCTCATGTTTGAACATGGGAGGATTAAGCTAAACAAATCTGTCTCTGGGGTACAAAGGACTTCTTGAACAGAGTCAGCATATTGCACACCTGAGCCACAAGTCTTGAAAAGAAATTACTGAAGTTCATATGCTAATACATAAATGTAAAGCTGAAAATAGAATTTTTTGAAATCCCCATTAAAAAGGAATACATATGTACTGCTATCAGTATGTAGCTGCCTGTTACTGACTGCGGCAACAGACTTCTTTCTCCTGCCACAGCCTTCAGAAGCCTCCACCAGACAGAAGTAAGTGGTCCACAGGCAGTCAGGGGAATTGAAGACACTGAGAGGATCCAGCTAATCATGTTCAACCTACTGTAAGCAGTGGCAAGCAAACCCCATGTGACAGAAAAACTACCAGAGAAATTGTAAAGCAGTGAGGAAAAAACAACCCCCAGAAAGAAAAGCTCACATCAATGAATACCTTAGTATTCATCTACCTCCACAGTTTTTACTTGTATTCTTTTCCATCTGTTTTTCAATCTCCTCATTATTTTTCCTTTTCCTTTTTTTGTTTTGTGTTTTTTTTTTTTCCCCTTTCTTATAGGAAAGTGAGTTGTCTACAAAATATAAAGTTTGCCTCCCTACCCCAAATGTCTGAAAATCCATCTCTACAACTAAGCAGTGTGATCACTTGAAGTTTCTGCCTTTTGGATGTACTGATTATAGGTTTTGAAGGGATTATTCTTTTCAATATGCAGGGACAAATATTGTTTCTCTTCACTATTCTGAGCTTTTCGTTATTGTCTTCTATGTTCTACACAAAACTGAGCTAAGATACTTATCAACAGCAAAAAAAGTCCAAGCAAAAGAGCAGTTACTCTGAAATGCTTTCATTAAAGATATGAAAAACAAAGGCTAAATCAAGAGCAAAAAGAAAACCTCTTTCCCTTCCCAAATCCATTTACAATTACTTGATGTAGTGGTACCATGAGAATCCAAAGAGAAAAAGATGTGGCCCATCCAAGCTTTACATCAAATTACGCTGTAGGAAAAAAAACACATTAAACCCCAAACCCCACTACTGCTTCATACATTGAAAAGAATTCAAATCAATTCTGTGGAATAAGGCCTTAAGGTTACAGATGTGAATTGTTTGCAATAAAACTAATACATCTCTCCCAGTCATTTTATTGTAGATATTGCTGATTGATTTGCTGCATTAAAGTGCAGAGATTGTTGTGCTATAAATTAATATTAACCCTTCTAAAACCATATTTTTCAAAATGAGAAAGTGATAAGCAATGTACAAAATAAATATCCTAATTTATTTCATGTCATTTTAATGGCTTCAAATTGCTTTTTTTCCTTAAACAAACATCAAGTTCAGTTGAAGATGATAAGCCTTGGCTATCATAAGTACATCTTTGTGCTTAAAATTACTAACAAAATGTTAATCGAGCCTATTTCCTGCCCAGTGCTCTTAGCTATCACTTCAAAGCAAAGCTCCTAAGATTTAAAGACAGTTTTTGAGCAGTCAAGACTTCCCTGTGGCACTAGAAATTAAGTCACTTTTTATTCTTCCTTTTCTTGGATTGCTTATTCCATCAGGAGTAATTTACCCTAATTAGAGGCTGTGTGTTCTGAAACCATAACTATTTCTCCAGAAAAAGTTAAATGATATTGTGTTGCCAGCTGCTATACCCCTATCAACTCCATAAGCAAACTTTAAACCTGAATAAATTAAATCTAGAAACACAGCGTTTGTCAGACTGGATCAGACAACTGGACTATCACAGTGCCCTGCCTGTCACTGACAATGATCAAACACTTTATGCTCTTTAGCAAGACAGGATGTGTCTAGTGCACCCAAGGCAATATTCTTTGTAGGGGAAAGAAAATTCCTTCCTGACCTCTGTAGCTGATGGACTGTCTCCCTGAAGATTAAGATTTTATTATGACTTTGCTTTCACTTCTTTAACTAGAAAAGTAATGGATATCAAGTCAGGATTACTTATATATAAAACCAGATACGTGCTCTTTATTCAACTTGACTCTTCCTTCCTGCCATGGAAAAAAGTGTCATGAAGCGGCTCATGCATAAATGCTTGATTTCACAGAAAGCAAAATGTGTCAGATCAATGACTGCAGGGTCTGAGGACAGTCTGTGGAAAAATGCCATCAGTAACCTTAGTGGGCCCTAGCCTTCCTAGCCAAGTTTACCAAAGGGCTTCCTGCTCTTCCAGTAGTGTAACATGCGCACCTCCCACTGAATGATATAAAAAAGACCTTTTTGGCCCTCATTTTCCATAGCTCTGAGTGCTTTTATTATGGGAGGTTTTTTTTGGTTGGTTGGCTTTTCGCTTTGACTTTGGGTTTGTTTCTCTTTTTTTAATTCTTTAGCTATATAGGAGTTGCTCATTAGACTAGGACATTCCTGGGTGATGCTGTTTATTTTGTAAACATCGTCGTGACACAGTGCTTTCAGTCACAGCAACATCTGCCTTAAAGTCATAGGATCAAAGATATAAGATGTAATTAAGCAAGAGAGAAACATTATTTGGTTCACAATGTCATCTTTATGACTTTATCACTTTCTGGCTTTTTTACTTTCTTATTTGAGAAGATTTTTTTTTTTTTTTTTTTGAGAGGGTTATTTTTTTAGCTAAGCTGTCACAAATAGCATGAATAATGTCAAACAAAAAACTCCCAAAAGAAAACTTCTTCTTTAGATGAGCCATCCTCTCCATCCTCCTCTCACCACTTCTCATATTTCAGATGAGACCAAACAAAACCCCAAACCCCAAACCCAGTCATTCAATGAACATTATACTCAGCTTGGTTGAATTTGAATTTCATAGGCATCATGCTGCTCAAGGACAGAGGTGACTACATTTGTATAGCTTTTTTTTTTTAATTGCCCAGTCATGTTAATCAAAGTACAAAATGTTCAAGTGCTGTTATTAATAAATATCTGACTCATTGCCCACTTTCTCATCCAGATCATTAACCCATATGTTTCTTGCTTCTGATGTCAACTACAGCATTGATTTTTCTTTAAGATGAAGACTCAAAATTGTCATTTTCCCTCTCATTTAAATAGTCTATCTTAAAAAATAGTTTATTCCCTTCTTTTTTTTCCTTTTTTCTTTTCCTTTTCCCCTCTGTTAATCTTCTAACAGTGCTTTACAACAGGCTTTTTGGTCTCATTAAAAAAACAAACAAAAAAAAACAAAACCCAAAACCAAACAAAAACCAAACAACCCAACAAATAAACAAATAGCAACAACAAAAAAAGAAAAGATCAAAAGTAATTATATTTCTGAGCTCATCTTTTTTTTTTCTTTAAAGTAGAAGACTAAGAAAAAACATGACTCCTTTAACCAATTTAAAAGCTGTTTTTTTGCCACATAAACTTAGTGTAGTATGACACTATAAAATTTTAGTTACTCTCCAGTTATCAAAAAAAAACTATGTCTTTTATTCTTTAACTTTTCCTAATTTCCTGAGCTTCTTAAATGTTGAGTTTGATTTTAGAATTTGTGTTTCTAGCATTTTATTTTTTTTTTGTTTTGATGAAGCTGCTTAACCCAGAACTATGAACTCTGCTTTTAAAATAAGAGTTGTCACTTTCTTATTTTTTCTCAAATAGCACATATAAGTAGTAGATTTAGATACTTGGCTAAGAAAATGAGAAACAGCTTTTAAAGATGAAAGCATGCCAGTAATAGTTTTAATCATTCTATAAAAGAGAGGTGTAATTATGGCTGGTCCAGAAAACACAGTGGTATTGGAATGGCTACCTGTGGTGTATTTGTAAAGAAGAAAATAATATTTCAGGATGAAAAAGCACCACTCTGAAGCAGTTGCAATACTCCATAAAATCACTGGAAATGAGTAACACATTAAGAATGCCACGTATCTCTTTTCCTGTTGACAAGAAAATACATCTAACTTTGCAGGATAACGGCATCTTTGTGATACATCCTTGGTGCACACTGTTCTGTCACCTTTAAAAGTGCACAGACTCACTTTCAAAAGCTTAGGAAACGTCCAGGGCCTTGAAAAACTGATAATACATTCAGTGCAGTTGTTGGCATTCCGAGAAGGGTGAGCAAATAATTTGCAGCATTACTGGAAGTGGCTAGAACTGCCTGAACTTATTATGGAGGGGTTATATTCTGCATTAAAAAGCTTAAAACAGATGTTAGAGGGTTTCTCAGCATATTCAGAATGCAAAGCATTAAACACCTTTAGACTTTATCTTACAAGAATAACTTTGGTTATACTCATTGGAATACATTACCTGAATGCATGTACTTACCATGTTCATGAGGATCTGTAGGATAAAAATTTATTAAAGGAATCCTTGCACTGGTATGACATTCAGCACATGAGTTTTTCTGAAACTGCACTTTTGTGGACCTAGGTTTTAAGAAAGTAACCCCAAAACAGACACACTATGTGAAATACAGTGAAAGATGAAATGGGCAAAGAAAAGGAAGCATAATCATGATCGTAATTGTCTAAATGACCTCTATGAAGTGCAGACTAGAGCTTTCCAATTTATAAAGCACAACTTGCACAAATTTAAATCAAAACAAAGCCCCATGCGTTTTCAGCTTCTGGTAGTACGTATTTGCTTTCCAGATACCCACTCAGAGGATACTTTACAAAAAGAAAAAAAAATGCCAGAGATGTTAGTTAATTAGATAATATGCATCATCTGTCTCCCTTAAAAGAATACAAAGTCCCTCTAAGAAACCTGTGCAGTTGTCTGTAAAACTTAACAGTCATCATACATATACAAAGAATACACACAGGATATAAATAAATTGTAAAAAAAAATACGGCAACATCTTTAAGAAACAATGGAAATGCAGCATTATTGGCATTGTGCTATTCCTATTTAAAGATCTTAATTCACTGTCAAAAAGCATAGTTTTTCCCTTTGCTTTCCAAATACTATTTCCTATCAACAGTAGAAAATTTTACATGAAAAGACAGTTAACTGTGAGCAGCGTGCTTTATCTCAATTAATTTAAGCCCTCTAGGAGACACATGGTCCCAGAGAGCAACTCTTTCCAACTCTGTTAACGCCTATAGGAGAATTAACCAAATTGCTTTTGGAGGTGCCGTCTCATTCTGATCACCAAGGCAGCAAGCATATATAATTAGTGTACGCTACTAAAAACCTTTCTAGATTATTACAATTAAGTTAGATGAAGCCTGCCCTTTGTTACAGAAGTTCACAGAATCATTAGGGTTGGAAGGGTGGATATCATCCTGTCCGATCCTCCTGCCAAGGCAGGGCCACCTAGAGCAGGTTACACAGGAATGCATCCAGGTGGGTTTTTAATGTCTCCAGAGCAGGGTATTTTAAATAAAAATTAAATATAGTATAGGTAATAGATATGTTTCTGAACACACCAAGTTTGCCAAGTGTGGAGCCCAGCATATTTTCCTCTATGATGAATATTTTCTTCTGCTTGAATGTGGAAAAAACCACCATGTAGGAACACTACATCTATATAGCATATTTCAGTAACTCTTTGAAAGTTATAGGGACCTTTAAGCAAGATGCAGGGTGCCACATCTTGAAAGCACTGTCTGTCCTTGGTGGCACCAGGACCGCATTACGAAGTCTTTCCCTTGCCTAGAAAGACGAGTGATCCCACATATTCTGCAATGTAATGTGCTCTTTAATGAGTAATGAACTTAGTAGTGATGTGAATCACAAAACACACAACAAAGATAAAATTCGGAAATCCAACTTTGCAAAGTTTTAGAACACCCAAAGTTTTTAAAAAATAATACCCAGTGAGGGAAACTTTCACACTTGAATGTCATTTAGCTCATTTGGTATCTCTGGTTATCAGTCTGATGGAAAGCTGATGTATGTTAGCATCTACGATGTTTCATAGTTTATGCTGCAGCAATGAACTAGGGAGGACATTAATTCACATGGAGAATTTTGGAATCAGACTATAATAACTCATAAATATTATATATTCCATTATTTGCTTCTTATAAAAGGATTACCGTATGAAAACCCAAATATTGTCTGCATATAAGAATAAGAAATCAGGGTATGCAAAAGAAGACAGTTTGTATATCTGGGAGACTAAAGGAAGAACACATAAGGGTGAAATTTCATGATTTGCTGACAACAATTCACTCTAGGCAGAAAGCAACAGCCTTGCCTTGGTGGCCCATTCCCGTCATTTCCTTTGTGCTGGCATCATAGCTGACAAGACCGCATGACCACAGAGCTACTCTGGAAAGCAATCCTGCAGAAAAGCTCAGCACAGCTGGGTTTTCAAGTAGGTCTGCTCTGTGCTCTGGCAGGCACTGCAACCTCACAAGTGCTAGCACGTGTGCAGGAGGATGAAACCAGGGGACTGCTGGCTTCAAGCAACCAGTCTGAAGGAGCGGGAGAAGGACTGCCTGAGGCGTGTTGTGAGGACTGGATCTCACTAAGGAAGTATGCCAGTGTTTGCTGGGAGAGGGTTTACTTTTATAGGTGAAATAAGGCAATTTACATATAGGAATCTTTTCCGTAACTTCATTACTGGTTTAGATCGTACTTGCTGCTAACAACTTCTGTACTTGCCTGAGTGTTTAATGCTTGCAATTGCACACAGCATACTCATCCCCCTTTCTTTCCTTTCTGTCAAAATTCATACCCTCCATTATTTAGCTGTCATTAAACTAACAAGATTCTGAAAAAATTGACTAAATCAATCTGCATATTACCTTCCTGTTTGAGGAACACCCGAAGGTTTTAAGAAATAATAACCCAGTGAGGGAAACTTTCACACCTGAATGTAATTTAGCTCATTTGGTATCTCTGCTTATTAGTTTGATGGAAAGCTGATATATGTTAGCATTTAAGATGCATCTCTCTGAACTATTAATTCAGGAGTGAGCTTGGCCTTATGCCTTTGGTCTCAAATAATAGACTTCATCTAAGATGTATGTTAGATCACCTAAGATATATGTTAGATCATCTAAGATGTATGTTAGCATCTAAGAGCATCTCTCTGAGCTTTTAATTCAGGAGTGAACTCGGCCTTATGCCTTTGGTCTCAAATAATATACTTCAGGGTGACTACAGGCAATGTGTGCATTTAAGTGTGTATATCTGTGTGTGTATATCTATGTGCATGTATATGTATATATACATATATATGTATATTATTCATATTATGTACAGTCTGCATATGTATATGTACATGTATAATTTTATTTATATTCATGTTTATTTGTTATTCATATTGATATTTATATTTATAAATTAGCTCATGTTCTACTATTTGTTGATTATTCTCATATCTCAGAAATAAGGAGTAGAACATGAGTTCTATTTTAAAACAGAATATATCTGTCTCATAATTCATTTGCTCCAAATTCCACCAGTGACTCCCAGAACCACTCATTTAAGGAATTTCTTTTTGGCATGTGTATTTCAACATATTTCTTTTCCTTACTATTTCAAGCATCACTGAGCTCTCCGGTTGTCCTTTCCTGAGCTTTATAGAGAGCTTCATTACCCTTTTCTATGACAATTCCCTGCATAGCTGCCCGTATCACCTTCAAAACTTTATTTTAGAACTTACCTAATTAGCCTTTGATCCACTAATTGGCCATTATCTGCAGATCTCTTTGTTCTTTCTTGCACATAAAGTTTTGTTCCTTTTACTATAGGAACATACAAATTGTCATACTGGGACAAAACAAAGGGTCACTTAGTCTTACTCTGTCTTACTAGGACAAAGACATCTCAAGCAGGCATTCAGTACCCTGAGCTTGCTCCTGTCATTCTCCCTTGTGCAGGTCTTGAACTGAAATAGAAGGCACTTAACATTTTCCCTTTGGCTGCAAGTGTGCACTGAACAGATGTCTTCGCTGAACTGTCCACAATGGCATTTAAAGCTTTCTTTTTTTTAACTTCCCCTGAGAGATTACAGCCAATTCAGAACTCAATCATATGTAAAATAGTGTAGACGTCATTTCCAAATAACATTTATGCACTGATTTGTGTACCGTCCCCCTTAATGCTGCTGATTACAGGTAGATTATCCAGGGATATAGTCTTTTCGGGAAAAGAAGCAAATCTAAGTTCTTAACTTTTTCCCAGCTGAACTTTGTCTTTTGGTTTCAATGTCAAATGTATTTGCACATTTTAGGCTTAAGAAAAAGCAAGTATAAATACTATATCGTAACAGTCTGATTCATTTTGCTTTATTAAAAAAAAACCAAACCAATCCCATCTTTTAGAAGATAGACCTTAACAAATGAAGAACCATCCTCTTTGAAATATTTCAAAACCTTGATTCTCAGTATTGCCAAACTTATCCATTTAAATTTTATGAACTAGGCTCCAGAGATCTGTAACTTTCTTGAAATAAAGCAAGATTCTTAACAATACTCCGACTGTTGAAATAATGAATGGATGGCTTTGTTATCTACCTTCACATGATTTAAAAGTTCAAGTGTTCACTCTTTTTTGAAAAAAAAAAAAAAAAGAAAAAATATAAAGACTAAGAAAAGCACCATAAAATTAAATTAAAGAATCAAACTTAAGCAGAGCACTTTATTTCAGTAATAAAATGAAGGTAAAGAGGAAAGAAGAAAGAGGAGTGTACCTGGAGTGCTGCATCCTGTTCTGGTCCCCACAATTCAAGAAATATGTGCACAGACTGGAGTGTGTCCAAAGAAAGATCACAAAGATGACCAAAGGGCTGGAGAGCCTGCCCAGTGAGGAAAGACTGAAGAGGTTAGGACTTTTTGCCATGAAGAGAAGAGTCAGTTTGGGACCTTATCGCAGTATTCCAGCATTTAAAGGGTAGCTACAAAGAGGATTGTGGCTCTCTTCATAAGGAGCCACATGGAGAAGACAAGGGGCAGCAGGTACAAGTTGCAGTGGGAGACGTTTCATCTTGGCATAAGAAAAAAATCTTTTACAGTGGGAAGAATAAATGACTGGAACAATCTCCCCAGGGATGTGGTGGAATCCCCATCACTGAAAGATTCAAGATGCGATTGGACAGTGTTCTAGATAATCTCATCTAAGCTCCCTTTCCCACAAAAGTCTGAACCAGATGATTTGTTGGAGTCCCTTTCAACCTCAGCTCTTCTGTGATTGTTTCTATCATTCTAGGAAAGAGGAAAGAGAGAATAAAGAAAGAAAGAAAAAAAAAAAATTGAGAGTAAAATTGTACAACACCGATTTACAATACCACAATGTGGAGCACTGCAACAGGCTCTGCTGAGAAAAACAAAGTTCTCTGAAGTGCTTCCTCCATATGAACGGTGCAATGACTGCTAGCAGTGCTTGTGCTTAGCTTGAACTCTAAATAAAATGAAATCTGAATACCTTCTGGTTGCCAGGGCTGAATAATTCCAGAGACCTTGCTGTAGTTTCTGTAGGTCATTACACTAATTTAAATTCACAACGCTTTCATCTCTGTTTCGAATGTAAATTACCTCACACTAATCTGTGCTGCGTTTCCTTTTCTGTGTTTAGTTTCAGTTATTTCTTTCTCAAGTGCTTCAAAATTCATTCTCTCCTTGCCTACCATTTTGTTCTCAAAAGAATTCCATCCCAATTTCAGATTATAAATAAAGAAGCTGTGGGGATAAATTTAGCAATCGAAGTAACTAAATGTCTATCTTTGGCTTAAACTGAATATATTTCCACTTATGACAAGGGAAAAGTGGAACTTAATGCAAAATAAATTACTTTTAAAACAAGGAAAATTAGAGTGCTGTTTCAGCTGAGTCACTCTGTGTGCATGCTTGTCTCTTAATCCTTAGCAAACACTAAGGTATATATGAGTTTGACTAAAGGTCAGTTCAACTCATATGAACTACCAAGTGGACAAGAAGTATCCTAAATTGATGAAACTCTGGCTAAAATATTTTTGTATGTGGTCTTCATTTCTCACAAACATTCTCCCATGCTCTTGTTATGCCATGTGTTGCTGAGTACAGTCATTTACAGCTATGGGAGGACATGAGACTCTGAGGGCTTCTTATGACGATGTTATGGGTTGGTCATCCTGGAGCCCAAATAACCCCTGCCCATTCCTCAGCCCCCACTGCAGTGCTGTGATATGATGACATGAGAATCACTGTCCTCTCTGGCTTGGAAATGCTTCCGGAGCTCTCCTCCCTGCCTAAATACCCCATTGCCCCTGGTCTTGAACAATGTCTGAACCATGAGACAGACTTCAGCTTTTTCATTATGTGGCTTTCAGAGAAGGACGGTAGGCACTCTTATCTAAATCCTCTTCAAAATTAGCCAAAAAATGAATTCAAAATGAGTCAAAAAAAAAAGAAAAAAAAGATGACCAATAGAACTGGAAAGACCACACACTTAAACTAGCCTGAACAGAAAGCATGGTGTTATACAGGCAATAACAGAAACTCAGGCCCCAGAAAATATCCAGAATGAAACTATGTTGGAAATAGGGTAGAAAACTACACATGGCAACAGTTGGGTTTGGTTACCAGAGCTTCCAAGAAACCACCCTTTCAGAAGCAGAATTCTGACAAACAAGTGAAGAAATACCCTCAGGAGACATATTTTTTCTTAGAGAAGAGATGAAAAATGTGAAGAAAGCAGAATAAGAAAAAGTGAAAAGAAGCATCTCTGAGTTATTTGAAGAGACAAGAAAGAGAACTGGCAAAGAGAAAGAACTGGAAAAAACATCAAAGCTAAATGAAGACTAGAAATGACCACTGCAGAAGTGAAAACTTAAACCAGCTTTCAATAAAACATTTTTATTTTCCTTTTCCTTTGCTTTACTTTCACTCTTCCATCTTTTTATACACTTCTTCTCACTCTTCTTTTTTACTTTTGTTTTTTGCTCAAAATTCCCTTCTCACACATTTGCATTTGATGATGGCATGTATTAATTTCAGAAGTGTATCCCTTTGTTACACTACTCCCAGTGAACAGTGAGATATTTCTCTACCAAGCCTAAAGAGAAAACTAAAACATAAGCTGCCTTAACATTATGCTACTTGCAGCCTTTTATAGAATTGTAGAATGGTTTGGGTTGGAAAGGATCTTAAGATCATCTAGTTCCAACCCCCCTGCCATGGGCAGGGACACCTTCCACTAGACCAGGTTGCTCAGAGCCCTGTCTAACCTGGCTTTGAACACTGCCAGGGATGGAGTATTCACAACTCGTCTGGGCAACTTGTTCCAGTACCTCACCACTCTCACAGTAAAGAACTTCTTCCTTCTATCTAACCTAAATCACCCTTGTTTAAGTTTGAGCCCATTGTTCCTTGTCTTATCACTACAACCCCTAATGAAGAATCTCTCTCTGGCACCCTTGTAGTCCCCCTTCAGATACTGGAAGGCTGCTATGAGGTCTCCAGGCAGCCTTCTCTTCTCCAGGCTGAACAGCCCCGATTTTCCTATCCTGTTTTTGTATGGGAGGTGCCTCATGGCCCTCCTCTGGACTTGTTCTAATAGCCGTTCTTCCATTCCATGTCCTTAGGTTGGGGGACACAATGGCCACTGAATATGAACAGGCTAAACCTACAAATAATTTACCTAGAACACCCTTAAAAAAAATGTGCTCAAATACTTCTGTCCTCCTTAAACCAGAGTTTTCCATTTAGAATAATTCTTTAGAGTACATAGAGAAGTCATAAATATCCAGCAAATATTACGAGCTTTGAAAATAACCCCAGATACAACTTCCCATAAGCATAATTTGAATTAGCAAACCTCTCCTTATGCATGGGCTTTGCATATGCCATTGCTGCAGACTAACAGTATCTTCCATTGGTTTTAATTAGACAAATAGAAGATTTCTAGTTTTCCCATCACCAAAATCACAATTCTGCCATCAAGATCTCCTCTCTTTGTGAAATTCTGTGAATAAGCAGATACATGTTTTCCATTATTTTGTTCTATTAAATATTGCAATTGAACAAATTCCTTTAAATGTCATGATTTATTTCAATTCCTGAAAGAAGCAAGCTATACTTTTATACCTCTTTCCTCAAGTGATCTCCATCACAACATATACGACAATGATTCTTGTCATTAATAGTTTTATTTACAATTTACCAACCTGCAGTCCGTAGAGGAGGTTTTTTTTGTTAAAATATACATGTTAAGACAAATGGAACATTTTTCTTCAACACAACTTCAACACTTTTTAACCTTTTCATATGGAAACAACATTAACCTATTTTTTCATTTTTGCACTGTGTTTTTCTGTAAGCGCTCTGGTTTTAGTTTTTACTTACACATGCAAAGTTTTGAACACAGTTGTTTCAAAACCTACCGTAACTTCTTGAGGTAACAGAAAGCTTTTAAGATGGCTGCCAGCTATTT
This sequence comes from Pezoporus wallicus, assembly GCF_028554395.1. Classification (NCBI taxonomy): domain Eukaryota; kingdom Metazoa; phylum Chordata; class Aves; order Psittaciformes; family Psittacidae; genus Pezoporus; species Pezoporus wallicus. The sequence goes on from NW_026636656.1 coordinate 1,566,785, forward strand.
CATACTAAATACTTCTCTCTATTTGGATGTTCCATTTTTTTAAAAGCCACAAAATAATGCTGGAACACTACAGGTAGATGTGTGTGTTATTAGCAACTAAAGCTCCTCACACTTTCTGATTAGAGAACACAAGAAAACAATTTTGCTTAGGAAACTCTGAATTCATTCAAGCATTTTTGTAAAATACAGAAGACTACACCCCTTCCTACAGTTTTATTGTAGTCTTGCAAGTAAATATTCCCACATTTGAAATAATAACAATTTCTCTATTTACTTCTACAGCCTGAAAAAAAAATCAACTTTTACTCTTTAAAGGAAGGAGGAATAAGGTTTGAGAGAATCCTGCAACTGCTTCATCGTGAAGGAGAAGGTGAAATCGCTGGAAACGTGATAAAACACAAAGACCATTCTTGTGGGTCAGCCGTGAAGCTAAATAGTTTAATTTTAATGTTAAGTAACTCAGAGTTATGACATCCTTTGAAAAGGATGTTGGAGAAATTATGAAACCAGACATGTTAATGAAACTCTCCTTGTGTTTCTAAAACCCGGTTACTAATTTGAGAAATACAAAACCAAAACCCAAAGATATCTGCAACAGACTCTGAAAGGTTGTCTAATTGTATCGCATTCACATGAAGGCTGGGCTGGCTTTAAAGCCATAACAGAATGAAAGTTTGAGAATCAGTGAATGGAATGAATGCATAGCAGTGCTATGATGTTTAACATGCTTTTCCCCACTCCTCTATACAAGAAAGCACATCCCATGGAGTTTTGAGGGGCAGTCCTCTCCTACCTACCACCTGGGGCCTTCTGGTCTGCCTTGTATAATATCCCAGTGCCAAAATTGCTCAAAGTTGATATTCAGTGAACATGAAAGGAAATTTGTTTGTTTGCAGAAAACCAGGAGATTGCTGCATTTTTCATACGTTAATTACTGAAAATGGAAGTTTGTTCTCTTATCCCCACCTGTCTCTATCATCCTGAAGTTATACAGAAATAAGGTGAAAAGCACTTCACTGAAGCATTTAATATTGGCACTTATTTGTATGCAGAACATGCAGTACTGATAAGGTGCAGAAAACATTTCTCAGTATAAAATGTGCTATGGGAATTATAGTGTCATCTTCAGAATCTGAAAAATTACTCAGTGTATGAAATGTTTAGACATTGGAGGCTTATTTGGGTTGCACATGAGTGGCAATCAAATCACAGGGTCTCCAAGACAAGCTTGGAATTTTAATTTGATTGCAGAGAGATTCTGGCAGGACCCTTTTAAAACTGCAGGTGATTTCTTTGGCTAGAATTTGGCATGTAAACAAAGAGAAGATTTTGCCATTTATTTCATTCCATATTTCTGGATTTCTATGCTATCTCCCTGATGATAACTTTTCTCTTTTTTTCACTTGCAAACTGCTCATTTCTTCAGTAGCACCCGTGATGGATGGCAAACTAACACTACAGATGTAAGTGCTAGAAGGAAAACAAACCACAAAGCCTGTTGCAGTGTAAGGGTGCACAGTGTTCCTTGCCTCTTGGCATCTTCAAAGAGAACTCACCCCCTCAACTGTTCTTTTTATTCCAGGATGATTCATCTTATTTCTTCTTTGGAGTAAAGACTACAAAATAGGCCAATCAGTTGCTGTGGTTGTATGTGGTAAACTTTTTGCCTATTATAACTGCAAAGTACAGTGAATCTGAAGCTAATCAATGTGAAGGGTGCTGAATTTCCATGTGCATGCATCTCACATCAATGCTCAAGCATACTTTACGTCAATGCTCAAACATACCTCAAACAAATGAACCAAAGGCACTCATTGCTCAGTAGATGATGTGCTGCTTGCAATGACACTGGCACGTTTCTGCTATTGGGGAGCGTAAGAATGCATATTAAAGAAAGTCTTAATGGCCCCAATCCAATAAAATGTTAATAGGAGCCTAATAGTAAAAGCCAAGATTATTTTACTAATTTCACTAATATAATGCAGAGATTCATTGTTTTCTGGATTGAGACTAGAGAGCATTAATGCACTCAGCACAGAGACTGGACTGAGATACATGCTCCATACTTTTTTTTTAATTATTAATTTTTTTGTGTATATTTCAGGGGACTGAAGAACACTTCTAGATGTGTATGCAAACATTTTGCTTTCCCTAAAATATTTTCTAAGAAAGGAAAAAATATCAAAACTACCATACCCCAAACCCCAAATCAAATTTGCAATTTTAATTCCAAAGATTAAAAAAAAAAAAAAAAAAAAAGATGATTTTGGTGCCTTTACCACTAAATTAAAAGCTAAATCCTCTACCCTATGAAAACCCACTATATCTACGTATGAAGTAAGTGATAAATAAGCCCACAATATATAAGAAAAACCATTTAAAAAAGAAGGAGGGAGAAGATAAGATTCTTGGTTCCATTCAGCTGCCATAAAAATCAAGAGAAAGAATATGGATCCTTAGGCAGAATATCTTTCAGTTTAAACTCAAAAAGGAAGACCAGGTCCCTCTTAAGATTTCATTTTTATTTGAAAACACAGAAAGTAATTTTTTAACACTGCTAGGGACAGAGGGTTTTGGGTTTTGATGGTGTCCAACTCCAGGCTCAGTCCAGAGAATATTTTGTGCATATTCTTATTCCCATTTGCAGGATTAAACAAGCTCTTTAAATTGATGGGTTTAATAGGGTACTAAGTAATTTACGACTTTGAGCCAAAATGGACAATGTCCAAGGAACTCTTCAGCATGATACAGGAAAGAAAGTTTTGTGGGTGCCTTGCCTCCATACATGTTCATCAAAAGATGGTTTCGAGATCATTAAGGGACACTGTATAAGAAGTAAACATCTTCTTACTTCTGACACCAAGGTCAGGAAAGGACACATGGATGAGTGAAATATAATTCAGAGAACTGTATGAACCTGAGCTAAGGCAGAAAGAACATGGATACAGGAATGGCATGGCTCTCTGCCCTGAGGTGTTCTAAAGACAAAGGAACAGCCTCTATTAGACAGCCTCTCTAGACAGCCTCTACTAGACCATCTCATGAGGAAGGAGTTTTAATGTGGAAAGAATTTCAGGGTTTATAGTGACTTCATAAAGAAATACCTTGGAGGTTTGGTTCTTGACTGAATAAAAATGTCATCTCAGTGTCTAGGACAAGAGATACCATGGGCTTCTCAACTTATTACAAAGTCTTAGATGACTGACCCCCTTAAAGGAGTATTATGTCTTAATGGAAACACAAAAATTGGTTATTAAAATTGTAAGCAGAGCCCGTCTATAACAATGGCGCAGGATCTAGACAAAGCCCCAGGTTTCTCTTAAAAGGGTAACTGAACAGTGTTATTACTGGAGACATTTAGGCAGTGTGTGAGGTATGGATCCTGGGTTTTGCCATACACAAGTGGTAGAAAACTCAAAAGACATAAAATTAAAAGTGTAGACACTTTTTCAACAGTAAACTTCACTGGATTAGAGAATGCACTACTATTTTTTCTTAAACATTTTTTTAGTTTTCTATAGTTTTCCTGCCTTCATCAGCTTTACTAGGTTGGTTGCCAGCAAGGATTTAAACAGTACACAAAGGTTCATAAGAAGAATCTCGTGATTCTGCTGTAGCATGATGCTACAGAACAAGATGACAACTGTCATTGATATATACGGGCAACATATAAGCAGAGACTAAGAGATCAAGGAATGTGTTCAGTATCTTGGAAAAGGAGAGTAAGGAAGGTCATAAAACAGGGAGGTGGTCTCTAAGCCTAAATATGGGACAGAGCCATAGCAACCTTCCAAATGAGCAAGATAAATAGGTGAGAATGCAACGGATGCAAGGCATTTTTTAAAATGGAGATTTGCTCTTTGCAGTATTTCTGAAAATTCAGTGGTAGAGCATAATAAGATTTGATATGAAAAGACATTCCTTGGCTAATTCATATCCTCCGCTTTCTGATGTACCACCCAAATGGCCTAGTTTATCTGCATTTTCACTGCATGTTAAATAATGAATATAGTAAGTGTTTAGCAATACAAAATAGCATTGAAACCCTAGTGATTGGTGAATAATACATAAAGAAATGTAATTTCATTAGTAGCATGTTTCCCATTCATTCTATAACATGCTTAATAGCTGAATGAAGAGAAGAAGTATGTATGACTTACTTTCTTCCTAATAAAATCAGCAGTATGAAAGAAAGCTGGACTAAAATAAATTACTGTTTCTACAATTACAACTCTTCTTGCATCGGAATAATATCTTAACAGTGAGTGTGTTTAGCCATAGCTATCCCCAGAAAGCAACTCAAAGCCATCAAGTCAAGCAAAATGGGACTGCTGTAGATCAATCATTGAGACTACACTGGGAGAATTTAAAAAGTATTCTCTAATTTATGCAAACATCAGTACCAACTATAGCCATTATACCTATTAAAAAAGTTACAAAAAATAATTCAGAAACATGAATGCAATCAGGGATTGCACAGATAGTCTGAGGAAGAAATCCTTTTGTCAGATAAGTCCCACAATTGGATAGGTGCATTAGGCAACATTTTCATTGGAAGCATTAGATATAAACCAGAGTGAAATGGATCAGCAGTTCAGAAGCTTCACTTGTCCATATAGGCAAGAAGTCAGTTCTTAGTCATACTCTGAATGTATTCTCTGGCAACGCTTTCATGTCTCAAAAAGCATAATACATGTCATTAATCACTCCCAGAAAAATATGTTTTCACCATTCACTGTATTGTTAGCTTTATCTGCTTCAGGGTTTGGTTTAGCATCTGCCACTGATACATCATAGAGCTATTCTGGCTCAACATTCCTAGTGGCAACCATCACAGTGTGCTGCTAAAGCAGAGAACTCCTTCCAGCTGAAAAAAAAAAATCGTATTTAATGCTACATCTTTGAAGGATGAAAAAGATAATCTGGTTTAGGAGATTTATTGCACTGGGCCCCTTTAAGTATTTTATAAAGAGGGGACACTTTTTAAGAATTCTTCTTTGCAGAATTTTCACTCAAATTCATCTTCTAAATAGTCATCTCTTTAATTTTAAGGTCCTGCATGATCCACACATCATGTATGATCTGTTGTTACTGTTGCTTTGTGGTTTCTATCCATTCTCTCAGGAAATTTTGGCTGGAGAAGACATGAGGTACAAAATGCGTGACTCTAGCAGGAAAGCATCTTTTCCCACCATGGTCAGGTGGCATCTAATAGATTTATCTTAAAAGTTAACATGTTGGGAGGTGAATCTGTGTTTAAGGAAATTACAAATGTGGGATTCAGCTTTGGGTTTCAGACACTTAGGTTAAGATGTTTTACAGCTTAATTGTCTGTAAGCAAGGTCAATGTCCAAGCTCCCATGACAGCCAGAGGAGGATCTAGTTAATACAACTGATGGAGGCTGCAGAGATGTTCAGCTCACTGTAAAATAAATATGGATATCTGCCCAGCTGAATGGTTTCCCCGTTACTTTGACCTCACTGACTAGAACTAGACAGCTTGCTTGTGCTCTCTGCACCTCCAATGTAGACACCTGATATTAGGGAGAGCTAAATTCCTCTGACTTAAGCTTTGACCTATGATGATGTGGCAATCTGGCTTCACTTGATGTGCTGTTTGTTATCTCAGTCATACCTGGCATTGCAACACCTATTCCTTTGAGTTTTTCACTTAGTGAGAAAATGGAATGCTCAAGAAAGTTCTAATGTTTTATTTTTCACTTATGCCAATCAGTATGCTCATTGTACTTCTGTATTGGACATTTACATGACTTACATCTGTACCTGTGTGTTGGCATCAGGACCAGACTGCCTCCCTGTACTAATCTTCTGATATGAACTAGGCTACTACCTTCATCAGAAGTTAAAGATGTTTAAGGGTTAATAACCAACGAATGAAAACTCCTATGCAAATAATGTTTACTGAGGGGAAAACCAGGGACAGATACTCTACCATCCAATAACTGTCACTGCATACAATATACAGATGTTTCCACCTGCTTTGTTACTTCTAGCTAAATTTGTATCATTTAGGCTATTACAAGTCCAGCATGGATATGATTTCTAATAACAAGACACAGGTGTTCCCTTTAATTCTCTTTTTCACTATTTGCTTGAAAACACATTTTACTTCAGCTGTTGGGTGTTACTGCTTTAGGCAGCCTAATGCTATAAAATGAATATAACGTATAAATTATATTTTGGACCCGCTGAAGCAAACACCCTTTTAAGATGTGCAATCTAAATAAAAAATTAATGAAATATGTATTTCCTGTTTTCTCTTCTTTTTCATTACGTAAGTTGATCCCGGAACAATAAGTTCACATTTTGTCCAACAGCACTTTAACTGCTACGTAACTAATGAAATGCTGTGTTTTTTATTGTTATTTTGAAGCCAAATGGAAACAAAGAAGCAACTCAAGCCCTTTCCTAACCATCCTGAACTATGGAGACTCGTCAATTATTTAAATAATGGAAATAAAACAGAGACATTAACTAAAACCAAGAGGGCAAACAGTCTCTGAGATCTCAACTATGCCTCAAAAGAAGAGGAAATAAACCATATAGTAAGTGGCAAACAGTCTGCTCCGCTGTTCTTTTTTCTGAACAGATTAACAGAGCCATTCTGTTCACAGCAAAGTAATTCATAGACCATTCCCATTACAGCCACTGCCCTCTCCACACAGCTCATTCACTCCATGGTCATTCCTCCCCCAGTCTTACTGAAAAAAATTGCTTGCAACTAATTGGTTGACAAACTGCAATTGCTCCATTTACAAGTAATGGCACAATATTCCATCATTTGGTGAAGACTTAGCATAACCTGAACCAAAAATTCAATGTGAGAGATAATGTTTTGGGAAAGATAAAATAAATTATTTCTCCTTTTTCCTTGATCTGACAATTTTAAGTATGGTTAGAAAGTGTTGGCAGTCTTATTTTAAAAGGCAACTAAAAATAAGAAAAAAGACAAAAACTAACAGGAGATGTTGCTGAAAAACTGAATATGGGAAATTGACGGTAAAACTGCCATTCCAGAGAGCATAATAAAGGTTCTGTTGTGGAGGTACAGAGCAGAGCCAAATCTCACACTTTAAAGAAAAAATAAACCTCAGCCTATTTCCTTCTCAGAATCACTTGCCTCCTTTCCTCTACATTTTTTAATCATTACCATGTCTCAAACCAGATCTCAAACACAGCTGTACAGAGGAGACAGCTCTATTTATGTAAGACAATCCATCCTTGGAGCACCAAAGCCTCAGTTTCTTCCAAGTGTAAACTGAAGGTCATCTCAAGCAAATGCAAGCATTTGTTATCATGACGGATAAAATGTAGATAGGCCTTTCTGTCACATATAAAGGACCAAAAGATATCATAATCATAGAATAGGACTCATTTTCAGCTGTAAAAATGGAAGAAATGTAAGCTGCATTGTTAAACCTGTAATGATACCACTATTTCCTTCTGTGATATCTCCACATATTTGAAAAATAATGCAACATTTTTCCCATTTCAAAGATATTATTCAAGGGACTACTGTATGTATGAAGGTAATAAATTCTCAGGCATCCATAATATCTGGCATAAGGTCTAAAATATAGCCATAAATACCTTACATGAAACTACTTCCTGGCAAAGAAGTGAATGTTCCTATTAACTAGCACTGAGTGTACAATAGGCACCATCAAAGGGAGATTATAAAATTAAAATTGAATCAGTTTTATGCGATGAGTTAAAAGTAGTTTCAAGGACTACATCTACCCATTAATTACCCTGGCAGTGGGCTTGATCTAGCAGACAGCTTTACAGAAATTTTATTTTTTTAAAGCATACAAACAATATAATTTTCCTCAGCTTTTTTTTCCTGCTCACTTTCAAAGTCATGCTTAAAAACAGGTCTGGATCAGGGACAAGTAGTAAAGAGAGAAATGCAGAAAAATATTCACCCTTGAGAACAATTTTTCTTTTTGCTTTCAACAAGACCTTTACAGGTGACACAGAATAGCTGAGGAAACCCACTGTATGTGAAACCCTGTTAAACACACTAAATAAACAGAACAACAGGTGAAATATTTCAACCTCTGTTACCTTATAGTTATCATAAATTTATGTAAACCTTGAAACAGCAAAAGTACTTTCAGATGCAAGTGAGATTTCAAGTTGGTGTTGTCCTCTCATAAAACCAATATTTAAATCTAGTAACATATCAAGTAGTCCTGTCAGTAACATAGTACTTCTAATGACTTAACATAACACTGTTAAACTTTTGGTAACCATATAAACAATCTTAACGAACACATCTGTGCATATATATAAAATATGCCTACATGCACACATGAATAAGGAAACATCTGCAATTAAGTCCATTAGGATTAGTCATATGATTAGCAACAGCTACTATGCCTGAATCCCTTTTCAAATGCTGCAGGTGTGTCCTGGCTTTTGCAGGTGACCAGAACAACACAAGCTTGCATGTTGGTACAGCTGCAGTTATACTCATCCCCCCACCCCAGGAACCTGTGCTCAAACCTCCCCTGAGACTGTTTCCCCAAGCTTGTGTTTTTAGATGAAGCTCTTTCTTTTACTTCTGTCAGTCACTGACTCCTCTGTGTAATCTTTGATACCCTACTGTGTTTTTTCTTTATTTATATTATTCCATGAAGTGTGAAGAATTCATTGCTTTCCAGGAGATGATGTTCCTAGCCAGCTGTGGTTTTATTTTCATTAAAACTGAGGGAAAGTCTCCAGCTGCAGGGGAAGCTGAAAAGTAAATCAAGAAATAATATTTCAGCAGAAATGTATCTTGGAGGTACCATTCCACCTATGTGGTGGCCACAGCAGTGTAACTTCAAATAGTGTGGCAGCTTTTACGAGTTATATCCCAATACTCTGCTAGAAATAATTTTCAGCCTGGGTCCAGTACTGCTTTTGCTTTATACCTTTTGCTTAAAACTTTTGCTTGTAAAGTTTTGTGGATTTGAAATTAGCTGTTCTGCAGCAGCTTCTCAAGAGAAGATTTAAAACACTTCTACATATTTGCCACATTATGTTTCCTGGCTTTATGTGATTCAATGTAAAGCACAGCTAAATATAGCAGGCCAAAATCTCAGCTGGTGTCAATCATATCAGGTCCTTTAAAATCAATGGAGCTGGGCTGATTTGTCTCCTCACCCAGATTTTTACTGATACAAGAAAATGGTGGTTTTATAAATATGCAAAATATGTAAATGAGTAAGCTTGCTTTGCTTAATTTTGATGCCACATGAACACTGGTTCCAAACACAGCTGGGGCTAGTGCTCCAGATGTCACAACACAGGATACAAACAACACATTATTTCAGATAAAATTTGGAAAAAAATATTTAGAGGTTGGTAAGCAAGACCCCCCTCCTCCAGATTGCAAAAGTTTGACATTCAGTGAGTAGAAATAAGAGTGACAATACACATATGTTAAAAGAAACTATCTCTAGAGTTGTTTAATGTCCATGTGGACATTAACAATGCGGACTCAACAGTTTTTTTGCTTTGGTCTTTACCAGCAAGTGCTCTAGCTACACTACCCAATTCACAGAACTCAAATGCAGTAACATGGGAGAATGAGCTGCCTGTTATAGGAGAAGGTTAGGTTTGAGACCATTTGAGGAACCTGAATGTGCACAAGTCTATTGGACCTGATGAGATGCATCCACGGATCCCGAGGGAACTGGTGGACTAAGTTGCTAAAATACTATCCACCATTTGACCAGTGAAGTTCCCCCTGACTGGAAAAGGGGAAATATCACCTCCATTTTTAAAATGGCAAAAATGGAAGACTGGGGGTTAGTACTGGGACTGGCACTGTTTAACATCTTTGTTGATGACATGAACAGTGGAATGAGTGCATACTCACCAAGTTTGCCAATGACACCAAGCTGTGTGGTGTAGTTCATACCACAAGGGAAAGGGATGCCATCCAGAGGGACCTTGAAAGGCTAGAGAAATGAGCCCATGTGAACCACATGAAGTTCAATAGGGCCAAATGTAAGATCCTGTGATTGGGTCAGGGCCAAACATGGATACTGGCCATTGAGAGTAACACTGCAGAGAAGGACGTCAAGCTATTGGTGTATGAAAAACTGAATATGAGCTGTCAGTGTGGGCTTGCAGCCCCAAAAGACAACCATATCCTGGCCTACATCAAAATAAGTGTGGCCAGCAGATCAAGGGAGGTGGTTCTCCCCCCTCTATTCCACCCTCATAAGACCCCACATGGAGTACTACATTCAGCTCTGGGGGGCTCAACATAAGAAAGATATGGATATGTTGGAGCAAGTCCAGAGGAAGGCCACAAAAATGCTTGAGGGGTGGAGCACCTCCTGTATGAGGAATGGTTGAGAGAGTTGGGCATGTTCAGCCTGGAAAAGAGAAGGCTCCAGGGAAAGCAGCTTCCAGTAGCTAAAGAGGGCATACAAGAAATTTGGAGAGGGACTTTTCATAAGGGCATGTAGTGACAGGACAAGGGATAGTGTCTCTTAACTGAAAGAAGGTAGATTTACATTAGGTATTAGGAAAATATTCTTCACTATGAAGGTGGTGAAATACTGGAACAGGTTGCCCAGAAAAGTTGTGAATGCCCCATCCCTGGAAGTGTTCAAGGCCAGGCTGAATGGACCTTTGAACAACCTGGTTTAGTAGAAGGTGTCCTTGTCCGTGGCAGAGGGGGTGGATGATATTTAAGAACCCTTTCAACCGAAACCCTTCTATGAGTCTACGATTCTATGACAGAGGAATAGAATTTTCCTATAATAATATACTGTTCTTCATCAAAAAGACAGACTAAAAGAAAAAAAAAAGCAGACTCAATTTGCTTCTGATCTTCTTCCCCTGTGAGAAGTGTGATTTTGAGTTGCATGAGGGTAGCAGACACAGATGTTATTTAACAATCAGGCAGTCCCATTGACCTTCAAGTGGAGGAAAGAAAGCATGCTATAAGTTCAGGTGCAACCCACACACTAGCCTAATAGGAAAAAAGGCTATATAGATGCCAGCTCCCCAGGACACATGTTTTCCTCCCGCTGCTTTAATCGAGATAAAGTGGGACAAACAATGGTAACTGCCACATACAGCAGAAATAGATGTTTTGTAGGAGGAACAAATAACAGGATGGCAATACTATGTACTTGCCCTGTCTCCCAGTGAAGAAAGGCTGAAAATGATGAATTGAGACCAAAATACTGTAAGATACTGTAAGAATAGTTTTATCTTAAAGTTAAGAAAAATTATCTTCACTGATCTTCTGACTGAAATGTGCTAGTTCCAGTTTTGTTAACTTTAAAAAAAAGCACTGGACAGGAACCTGAAAATAGCAGAGTGGTTTTCAACACAGGACAACTGCAAAGAATAGCCCCTCTCAAAACACCTGTACGAAATGATCAGTGAGGACAATAGGACAAGTTTTCTGGAAAGATAATCTATTGCCAATTGACCAGATGAAATTCAAAGAAGTGAAGTCCACAGTATAGCTATGGAAAATAGCAACTGCTTCCCGTTTCTTTACCATCACCTTGACAATGTATATGGCATGAGGAGAATGCATCTGGAGCATAACAAAGTGATAGGGATTTGAACTCTAAAGTGATTTCTTGTGTTTGAAACTAAGAGCAGAATCCAGCACTTGACAGTAAGGTAATTCTTGAGAAGTTCACAAGAAAGGTATTCAAACAGTCAAACTTCCCAAAGTGAAAGTGTATGTAGACATTAGGAAAACAATAATATTCATAGTTTGGAAAATGAATGCAGAAACACTATGACAGTGGTATAGACAGTGGAAGAATGGAAATCAGAGATTCTGTGACTGACCTCAGGATGTCACTTGTCACTGATACTTATTTGGATAAATGCAATAATGATCAATTACAGGACGGAAAGAAACAAACAGGATACAGGGCATAAAATCTTCATTAAAAAGGGATGGTATCAGAGCAGAAAGAAACCAGAGGGATGGGTAAGGAAGCACTCCAGGAATATAAAATAATCTCAAAGGACATTATGTTGGAAAAACAATTCCTGTAAGACAGCTTATTCACAGTGTGAAAGCTACTTTCCAAAATACTCTTCAGTTAAAAACAGAGGGTTTGCAAAGTCAAGGTCAAGAGAAAGCAATACAGTGGCAGAGAAAATAACAGATGAACAAAACTGTTAAAAAAAATAGAGCTCGAAATAAGGCTGGAGGTGTACTTGATGAAATGGGTATGGAGAAGTGAATACTTAGAGGATTCAATGTCCAATAAAGCTTACGTAAGAGGAAGAAAACATAAAAAGGAGGTGGAGGTAACAAGAAATAAAGAAAATAATCTTAGAAGGAAAAAGCCCTGAATGAGAACTAAAGGCTATCTTACTGTGCAGTGTTACAATTTAGATAACTATTCATATATATGTATAGTTTTATAGTATTTGTCACTATAACATATTTACAGCAGGTCACAGCTTGGGTTTAAATCCTAATTTGTTATGTGTGCACACCATTTGATTGCTAAGCCCTTAAACACCTATTTTGATATATCTGGAGTAATCAAGGCAAACCTACCATCCATGTCAAGCTCTGACACACATGGTAGCTTGAAAGTCTCATCTCTCATTTGTCATTTCTCAGCAGAGAAGAGGACATGGCAATAGGAGCTTTTTCCATCCTTTCCATTCATTGGAGATGATTCATAATTGTCTCTTCTCTTATCTGAGACCATTGCTGAAACAGAAAGGCCTTCTGGGCACAAAGCAGAGGAAAAGGATGAGTGTCATCAGGTTCCCAGCTGGGAACTCCTTTTACAGCACCAAAATGGACACCCAAGCCCATTGTGTAAGGGCTTGGTTCCCACAACAATCCTGAGAGATAACCAGCAACCTTGGCAATCAAGAATAAGGGCTAAACCCAAATGCTTAAATGAAGCCACCTGGAACCAGAAAACTATGCAGGTCTGAGCTGAAAAAGTGACAGTTACTAATGGTTATCACAACCTGGAGAATCTGCTGCCATCTGCCTCCCTGCTGACTTTGGATGCATTTCCACCTAGCAGGGTCACTGCCCACAGCTGAACCTTTGCTCAAAGGCAGGATGTCAACAGAGCCAGATGTTAGGATAATGAAACAAAATTAGTTCTCCTGTCCAGAGACAGCTTGGGAGTAAAGGGTCCCAAGGATATATGAGAAGTTCAGCCTGCACCTCAGTAAGGAACAGTGAAATCACTTCTTGCAGTGTTAAAGGTTATCTGATACTATGCCTTTTTCCTGCACTGGACAAGATGACAGCACATTGGAATTCTGCCTTTTAAAGTTCTAGTGTTGAACATAAGCCTACATAGCTTCCAAATAGCACCAGCTCTGTGAACAGTGCAAGTCAATACTGTAAGCATCACTGCAAAGAGCTGGATTCTCAGAGAGATTTACTTCAGATCAGTCAGTATCTCTTCTCTTAGCAATGAATCCTGCATTAGCATTTATTTCAGATGCAATTTTTCAAACACAGAAGGAAATAAGTAAATAATTAGCAATTATGAATGTTTCTGAAATTACAGATCTGACTACCCAAATATAGTTACCTATCTGCCTTTTTTTTTTTTCCTTATATTGTTTCTTTTCGGATTACTTAACAACAGCCCTGTAAGGAGCAGGTGAATTTTTGCTTTGCTAATACTTAATGACATTTCATACGTTTCTCTTTTAAATATATTGAAAAGTAACCGTTTGGAAGTGTCGTGGTTTAAACCCAGTTAGGTAACTCGTTCGCTCACCTCCCCCCCTTTCTTGCCCTCCCCCTGCTCTCGGAGGGACGGAGAGGAGAATCGAAAAGAATGCAACTCCCACGGGTTGAGATAAGAACAGTTTAGTAACTAAGGTATAACACAAATCACTGCTGCTACCACCAATGATCATAATGATAAAGGAACTAACAAGGGAAGAGAATATAACACCTCAGCACCAGCCGACCGATAACTTGCCCCCCAAGCCCGACCAAGCTCCGACCGATACCTCCTCCAACCCTGCAGTCTCCCAGCCCTTCCGGCTCACTCCCAGTTACATCCTGGGCATGACGTGCTGTGGTATGGAATACCTCTTTGGTCAGTTTGGGTCAGGTGTCCTGTCTCTGCTTCCTCCTGGCTTCCCTCCCCCTGGCAGAGCATGAGGCTCACAAAGTCCTTGGCCAAACCAAAACATCCTTGTTATCAGCTCTGTTCCCGAGCTGAAAGTCAAAACACAGCACTGCACCAGCTACCAAGAAGGAGAAAAATGACTGCTACTGCTGAACCCAGGACAGGAAGCCAACTGCATATTTTTCAACAATTTCATCCTTTTATAATGAGCAGAGGACTGAACATGCTATATTATGTTGCACCTAGAACATTCATAAAAGCTTTACAGAAGCTTGCATACAAGTCATTGTTGAGTATTTCCAACTAAATCATAATTCAAAGCCTAGTCTCCCACAGAGCCTTGTCTCCATGTTGCTCTTGCTTTCAACATGGAAAACATCCTGCTGCAGCAAACAGTGTTAAGTACACTCGTCATTTATTACGATACACGCTTTGTGCTAAAAAGGAGAAGTAAAGAATGAAAGTTTTACATACCACCCACTCAAAAGAAAATGCAATGAGATCATAAGAGTTATAGAATCATGGAATGGTTGGTACTAAAAGAGATGTTAAAGATTAGATCAGAAGGGCCTTAGTTCAAAAACACCTGCCATGGGCAGGGACACCTTCAACTGGACAATGCTGCTCAAAGCCCCATGCAACCTGACCTCAAACGCTTCAAGAAATGAGGCATCCATAATCTCTCTAGGCAGCCTGTTCTGGTGTCTCATCAATACACATAGTAAAGAATTTCTTGCTAATGTGTAATCTAAATCTCCCCTATTTCAGTTTAAAATCATTCCCCCTTGTCCTATCACCAAATGACCTTGTAAAAGGTCCCTCTCCAGATTTTTGTAGGATCCCTTTAGGTACTTGAGGACTGCTAAAAGGTGTCTCTGGAGCCACTCTTCTTCAGGGTGACCAAGCCGAACTCTTTTAGCCTGTCTTCACAGAAGAGGATCTTCAGCCCCCTTAACATATCTGTGGCCCTTCTCTGGACATGCTCAAGCAGGGCCAAAAGATTTGTCAAACCTTTTGCAGCCCCACCATCCCTGGAGCTATAGGCTTTGCAGGCTTTCTGAACCCTAACCCAAATATAACAGGCATCTTGGATCTGAGGCTGAGGACCCAGCACCACAGGTGGCCCAAATGAGAGAGCTGTTGAAGGAGCAATGTTGGTGCATATGTTGAATACAGCAAAAAGATATTGAGCATGATACAAAATCACACTTTATTGAACAGTTTACATTTCTTTAATAAACTGGAATGTCTTTAAACTCCATTCCAACACAAATCATACTATGATACTATGAATTTTTGTATTGACAAATGCCACTTACTAAGTAATTTTAATATCCTATGCAATGTTTTTATAGGGAATGCTTCCTTAAAATCTCCTATATCATTATTGGTGCTGTAATAGCTGACCTGATTTTTTGAAGTACCTTGGATGATGACATTTATTTATATGCTTACAAGGAGTTTCGGTCATACCTTTAGGTTGATGTTTGTTTAAACCTTAATGTCATGAATGATATTCAAATTATTCATGTAATCTGACATTCATAAATAACAAATTGTCTCTCTGAATTAAATATCCATGTTTGACCAGTAAGCAATGCTAAATGGATATTTAAAATATCTTTTAAACCAACCTACATTCATGGAGACATCACTGTAGCCTAGCACACTCCCTAATCATTTTACCTTTTGAAGTCTCACATGCACTTTGTGTACTCAACATTGCAAGAACTGACTCACTGAACAAGAAATATGTGTATGTCAGTAGATAACACAGGGTTTTAAAGTAGCAAGGTGATTTCTTTCCAAAGAAATATGATGAACTAGTCCCCTTTAAGGGGTGAGGAATTTGAACAAAGACTTTTACCATTCAACTAAACTGTTGAATAGGTTTAACTGAAATTCAAGAGGAGAACGTGTTCTACCTTTTCATTCAAGCAAAGTTCATATCAAAGTCTAAAAGTGTTTATTTTTCTAATGCATTCTGTGAATACAGAGGCATACCTCACATGTTTCACATTCTGGAGGGTACACTTTCTGAAATCCTATATCCAAACATGAATATGCTTTAAACTTATTGAACATCATGTTCTGCTGCATTAATCTAGGTTATACTCTGCGGTACAGCTCTGCGGCTCCTGTTCAGTTAATAGGAACACCCTACATCTTATCACCATGCTTACCCCACAGATGAGGTCCTGGAGATCATGTCCTCCACGATCTAAAGTTCTATCCTACAGTATGAAATTAAAAGCAGTAGGAAGGGATTTTCTTTCTCATGGGCCTTGGACATGGCTAATAAAATCTACTTAGCCTCAATGAGAAACAGGATGAGGCACAGGCTTTGCTTTACAGAGTGGTATTGTTATGCAGACAAAGCAAGATGGAGACCTGTCCCTTCACACAGTTTGTGAGTGGAAAATCTGCATTTTAATAGCATCCAGCACATGGGATCTGTAGTCTAGGAGTGGGAGCTTATATATATTGTGAAATTACAATTTATTAACATCAGCATTAATAAAAATAGCAGGCAGCCCACATAGGTCACATACTAAATCACCAGAATGTTAAATTATTCAGTAAGGGGTCTTTCAGTTTTCTTGAGCAAAGGATCAAAATACTAAGAAAATTACTTCAGGACAGGTCTTCCCCACTGAACCTATTCTCTGCTGTTTTATCTGAGTGCTCAAAGTGGGGCCATAATGTTTATTAAATGAATGTGATCAGGATAAGTTTTCACATAAGCTTACTAAAGTCATTCTGTTCAGTTCTTAACCTTTTTATTGACAGCATGTTAAACCAGAAAGAGCCAGTACAGTAATCTGTTTTAAAGACTAGCAAAACACAACCAGTAAGTCCTCCTGGAATGAATTCCTACTTCAAGTCAAATAACTAGGTTAAAACCACAGCAGAATGTTTTGGAAAAGCTATTTCAAAAAATATCCAATTTAATATTCAGAATTTCAAGTGCTAAGGAGGCCATCATAACCTTTCAATAGCTGTTTCTATGGATAATTACTCACAATAAAAATGTGTGTAATGAATAGAGCCTGGATTTGTGTGGTTTCAGCTTCCAGTCTGAGGATATTCATCTATCTTTGTCAATTAAAAGCAAGTCTCTTCAATCATCAAGCTGCTGTTCAACACATATGTGTGTAAAAGCCATGATTAAATCAACTTTTATACTGTTTGTTTTTTTTTATTGTAAATAAAAGAGACCTTCAGTCTCTGCCTATAGGGCATATTTTAATTGCTTCTAAATATTTTTATGACATTCCTCTGAGTCTTCATTACTGTTTTGATATCTTTCTTGGACTGTTGACACATGGACACTGGGAACACTTTTTCAATTCAAAGTAGACTGTGGCCAAATCTTTTTCAGACCGAACTAAACACACCCACTTGAATCTGACCAATTTTATCATTTCATTTTATGATAAATTTAAGTTTATTTGTCAATTTTTCATCCACTGCAACCTTTTTGAGTCAAGAGGTTGCTATCTACTATTCTTTAGAAATAAAATACTTATTTCTGCACTTTTCATGTATTTCAAAGGAGTTCCCTAAGCTCCCTCTTTATTCATCCCTGTATTTTCCTGACAACTGTTTAAAAAGCCATGTTTCTTGCACTATACCTGTGGTGCCATAATTTTTCTTCTGCACAGAAATCTGACTCTATTCTTTTAAGTTCAAGTTTTACAGCGAGAAGAATTCCAAATTAATCAATAATAATTCAGAGGTTTTTTTACTTAGGTTGATTTAGGAGAAGCAAAACAAAGAAGAGGAACAAGCCAGAAAGGAATAATCAGTATAAACAATCTTTATTCTAAGATACTCCCCCCTTAATCACCAAACTGACAGTTCTTAAAACACATTCTGGTGCTCATGCTACAAAACTGCTCTGGAAAGAAACAAAAAATCAGAGAGAGTCACACCTAAGACCGTGATGTGTAAACATGCAAACCCTTTCAAAATAAGAAAATTAAGATCTTCCCAAAACTGTTAGGTCAGATCGCAAAGCTTGGTGAAACAAACAGAGGTCTAAGCCTGTGCGTACTCTAGATAGCCTGGAGTTTCATTGAATCACAGAGTCAGAGAATGACAGAAGTTTGGGTTGAAAGGGACTTCAAAAATCATCTAGTTCCAAACCCCCTGCCATGGGCAGGACACCTTCCACTAAACCAAGTTGCTCAAAGCCCCGTCCAACCTGGCCTTGAAGCCTCATCCAACCTTTCCTGATACAAGATTTATATATTTTAGAAAAAAAAAAAAATCACCTCCTCTGTCTCAAGCTAGTAGTTTAAACTAATTTCTAAGGGGTCTGCTTTCTATTAAACAGTAAGCCAAGATTATAAAAAGTGATTAGAGAATCCAGACGCCCAGACTCTGAGCATTTCAGAGTCCACAGTTTTAGAAACTGCTCAGCAGTTTCAGAATTCATGGAATCCCACTTCTGTGGTGTCTCAGACTGAACTGCACAAATCTCTAGCTGCTTTTAAAACTCTTAGCTTTAATGGCATCCATGTAATATGCAAAAGTGAATCTTAATTTAGTAATTGCACTGAAAGAGTAATAACTTGCATTAGGGATATTCAGGCTTCTCTCAAAAATAAGAATAACTTCATTTTTAGCAAACATCAGTCTACATAATTAAATAATTTTATTTTTGATAATTTTATTGTAAACATCATATTAGTCCTAATTCTTGAGCATATTAGCCTCAAAAAGTATCACTGTTTTTATTTAAAATAGGAAAAATTTAGACTCAGCAATCCCTTTTTCTTTTTCCTTTAAAAAATTAATTAAATAAATTTTATCTTTAATCCCTACTAATGCTGCCATAACAATGAGCATGACAGTACTTCCTGGGCAGTAATTATTTAATATTAATTCTGATAAGGATGTCATCTTGAATTGGTGTGGTAGAAGCCATGAATTACTGCTTGTGGAAAACTCCCCATATTCTTTCTATGTGTCTTCTGCTGAATAATAGCTAAACACTTCAAAAACATTGGGTGAAAGCATTACCAAAACTTATTCACTTTAAAAAGAGAAAAAGGTATTTCTACAAATTCAATATATATATATTACATTTTTTTTTTTTGTGCAGCCCGTGGCCCTGATTTAGAGAAGTATTTAAGTGACATTCTTAGTTCTGAATTAGTACATCAGATTAAAAAAGATGAATATGTTTTTTAGGTCTTTTGTCAGGTCCTAACTAAGGTACAAAATCAACATACTGAGATATATTACAAACAGTAACAGAACAGCAAGCGCAGAAAACATGGAATTCTCCTATGATAGGGCAATGAAAAATGCTTTTGAATTTCATATTCAGAGGAAAAAAAAATTAAGATATTTTTCTGTTTCTTTTAAGCTAGAAGGGGGTTGCAGACATCCACCTGAGATTCATAATACTGTTTTGCAGTGATTGTCATGCCTCCCTTTCTGTAATATATTGGTTCCTCCTATGAATTACAACATCATCAAAACCTCTTGTATGCAAGTCCAATTTGCCAGGGAAAAGAAGCCCTTTTAAAAACAAATCTACATAGCCACTGCATACAAATAGGATTAACGTACAGTTAACAAGAACTGCATTCAAGAGGAGTCAACAGCATTTGCAAGATGTTTAACAGCCAGCATATGAAGTAATTCTGAGATGCAGCTGCATCTGGATTATTTTATAGCTTCTTTGTTCTTAACAGGATGCTCTCTCATATTCCTGTTTTATGTGCAGTTAATCAGCCTTAGAGGTCTTGTAAACTCACAGTAACAGCATTCCCATCCACACAGTGGATCAAGAAATGTACAGAAAATCTCATTTCACTCTTTAAAAGATAAAATAATTGACATCTGTAATCCTTCTGTGTGAGGATAGTGTGCAAAACACCATAAAGCCAAACTCTAAGTCACTTTAAAATGTGGTATTATTCAAAGGCATGACATCTGTGTTGCAGGAGCAGCTCAGCAGTCCAAAGGCAGATTTATCACAACGGGAGCAGAGAAAGTTTAACCTTCCCATCAGTATGTGAAATAGGTACCTCCACACAATATCACTCCCACATCATCTCGGGTGCACAGCCCCTCCCTGCGATTAGCACCTTCTCCACTCCCTGAAATAAAGGCCTGGGAAACTTGGCAGTGAATACTAATTCTCATAGGGAGTTCACCTTGTCGGCTTAGTAATATGGGCTGACTTTATAAAACAAAAGGGAATAAACTTGGACACCTCCACCTACTGACATTCCAGTTATTCTAAAAAGTACCAGTTCTACGGTTTTTAAGGCTGAATTCTCATAACCTTGCAATGGGCTGTGAGCAAAGTGCTGACAGCATATTCTTTCCCTTCTGTAAATTTGTCGTTTGCTGGAACATCTAAAAGATTTCATACTGTTTGCACTGTGGTTGTGAGAAACTTGCAGCTGGAGAGACTGTACTCCAGAGAGCCTCAGAGCGGCTGGACGAGAGCCGTGTTTCAGATGTGTCCTTCCACATGGGGTTCTCATGTACTTGCCCACCCTGCTGTGAGTCTTCTCAGCCCGGTTGGCAGCCAGCTTATTATATATTGCTGCTCTGCTGGCAATTACAACACAAAGCTGAGCTGAAACTCCACATGATGATCATAACACATCTTCCTGCGAAAGGAGGGAGAGGTGCTGAAAACCAGCACATAATATTCCTTCCCCCACCCCCCAGGATGTAAGCTTAATCTTCCCTGTTAAAAAAATAAATTTAGTTTGTGCATGAATGTGGAAGGCACTATTCACTGTACATAGTGGCAGGGGCATGTAAATGTGAATTAATTTGTGTCATTCAACTTTGAAGCCAGGTTTCAGTCCCTTATCCCTTTTGTCTTATCCATGTAGCTGGGGCTGACTGGCTAAAAGTACCTGGGAAAAGTGAGGCAATTAAAAAGAGAGAAAAATAAAATGTTCCACAATATCGGAACAAACTGGGAGGGTGCAGGGGCAGTTCATTAGCCTGCTTAAGAAGGCTAAGGCTGGACCAGATTTTTCATAATATAACTAAATGTGGGCAGCCAGTAATTTAAAATCAACCTTGACTTTCATATTTTTTAACAAATACTGTATCACAGCAAAAAGCGACTTTGTCAGCTGCCTGGGGATAAATGGAGGTAGAATTTAGAAAAGGTCAAATAAAATTGCCCTAAAAACTGTGTGATAAATCAAAATTCATTTTTGGTCTGAGAATACAGTATGCAAAAATGTCAGTATGTTATTAACATTCCAGACAGCTACATGCATTCGGTGTTATATTTGTCTGGTAAGAAAAATCAAACACCAGTATTTTTTACTCTTCTTTGTACTATAAGCTGCACAGAATTTTGGGGGAATGAACTCAATTTTGTTCCTGCTTCTAGGTCTCCACAACTGCTCAGTGTTTCATCCTGCTCCTCAATACAACTGTCCCGTTGTGAAATGTCACCTGTTGTGAAACCAGAACTATGTAAGAACCCTGTCTCAGTGGATCTTCATAAGAGCCAAATTGAGCCTATTTTAACATCCAGGTTTGCTAATTATTTATTTTATTTTTTCTTTTAACAATCTGTTAAAATTGGCTGAATACGATAAATAAATCTGTGAAGAAAACTGAATTCAAAATGGCTCCAGACATATTTTTCTGATCAAAATCACATTTTTAAATGGTAGCTAAGTTTGTCTGAGATGCGCTTTTTACTGCGGTATCTTATTGCATTATCCGATTTCCTGAGTAAGAAGGTGTGTTCTGCACCCATGAGTATGGGCAAGGCTCAGATCATTCATTTTCTTGTCTTTTGTTCTGAAAAGACAGTGGTATGAAACATTCATTTACCAGCTTTGATAGCATCTAATTCACTACTGACCACAGACTGCTTCTCAGAAGCATGTGTAAGAGAAGATATCAAAGCCTAACATGCTTAACATATTTTCTGATTTTTCAATTCAAAATATTTGTGAAAGCTGCGTATCTCCATCTATTCATGAAAGAGCACAGATATCTGTGCTGTAAATATTGTATGGGCAATTATCCTTCTTATGTGAAAGACAGCAGGCTCTGTGTAAATAGAGACTTCTGCATTTAGCAATAAAGTGAATAAAGACTTCAAGCTTCTAGCCAAGTGCAATGACTTGGAATCAGTTCTTGAAAGTTAACAGCTGATACTCATTTGTGAACATTTTGCTGTTGAGGTTCTGGATTGTCTATGGATGGCAATATGCCCCTTGCAACGTAATATGCCAGTTTTTCAGGACACAGCTGTCAGTCAACTGTGGGTTGAGGTGTGGAGAGTATATTGCCCTGCCAAGGCCATCCCATATCTGCATGAATAGCTTTGTTTTTTGAGAGAGTAACATACCAGTGCCAAATACCCAAGCCAAAATGAGATACATGAACAAAGAAGAGAGGATGGTGTGGTGGTGCAGGCACTTGACTCTGCCAGAGAGTGGATGAACTGCTGTAGGTACCCTTGGCTGCCCATGAAGAACACAGGTGTCCAGCATCTGCAGCAATAGGTGCAGTCTTCAAGCACTCATATATATATATACATCTATGTGAGGAAACTCTCTCAAGCACCTATAAGCTAGAGCCCAGGATTCACATGTTACATTTGCCTTGAGAAAACTGAGTTAGTCCAATCACATGTTGCGACTGATGATGGGATACTAAGTATGAAAGAAGCAACTTCAATAGGTACATTATTTACACTCCAGTCATGTTCTCAGTTTTTGTTGGTCATGACTTTTTCTAGCAACCAATGTATGCTTTTATGTACTTACATAACTTTTTATGTAACTCTTTAAAGTTGTGTTTTAAACACCTTTCCAGCAATATAAATTCTTAAGCTGTACAGACACAAATTGTATTCCCAGGATATTTAACGCTCATGCTAATGTTTTACTTTTAATGTAAGTGCTACAGAGATCTCTGTGCTAATTGCAGAATGTTAACCACAAGCACACCAAGTCAGAAGTAAAAAGATGAATAAAATCTAAGCATTTTCATTATGATCAACAAGTGCAGTACTGCAGTAGTACTCTATAAGCCCATGTCTTGAGCTTGATCCATTTAATGACTTTCATGCAGCTGTTGACCCAGCACTGGTAGAGGCTATTTACATCATACTGCTGATGGGAAGTAACTGAGCTCCTAGCCAATAAGCATCTAAATTTGTTCGAATTAGTAAGTCCTTTCTTAGGAAAAAAAACAAACCAACAAACAAAACCAGCAACACAGCACCACCACTCCCCATCTTGATTAACTAATTAATTAATGATTGAGTTACTGGGATGTAGGGGAGCAACAAAGAAAATGTGAGATACAAACCATGATAAAAACAATAAATATAATATTCATTAAGATTCATGGCTATAGAACCACATAGGCATTATGTATTATAATCCTAATCAGTATATCTGATGAGTTATCATTGCAAATTATACAGGTTATGAGATTCAGGGTGTTTTTCTAATGCTGACAAATTTCTATTTCTCTTGATGTCTTCATTATGCAACAACATTAGCACACCAGAACTTAAGAAATTATGTTTACTATTGACTTATTTACAGACTGGGTATTTTAATTGGATAATTCCATGCCTGACTAGTTTGCCATGTATTTAGATCCTTTACTGAAAATAAAATTCTTCAGCTACTGACAAACTGACAGCAGGCTCCTCAGATAAATACTGTGATTAATTAACTTACAATTTACAAAACTTCCAAGAAAGAAAAAGTAACAATTGTATTTAAGATTTTTTTTCCTACCTAATGTTGTGCACGTAACCAAAGAATGTAAGTGAAGAAAATATTACTTCTAAGAGTTATTTTCTCTTCTACAGTTGGTAAAGAAAGACAGCAACATCCTGAGGTCAACTCATGTTACTGGGGAGAGGAACTGCCTCCTGGAGATGCTTATTTCTTTTCATTGCTTATTGAAGAAGCCTATGATAAATAACACTCCAAACCTACATACCTGGGTTAATCTAAAATCAGGATTATCTGAAATTCTGTTGAAGAAAGTAACACTCTTTTGCTTAATGAATCAGGGTAGCTGAGCTAACCCAAGGGATTTCCATGTTCGGAGAAACCTGATTCTGAATAAATCTGTATGAAAATAAATATGTCAGGGAAGGTCAGCTTTCACCTACAGCTCTTGACTGCTTAGTTTAATAGCTGAGAGGGTTTTTTTTTCCCCTGATGAGAAATATACACTAAAACTAGTGCATAGAGTATAAAAATTGGATAGGAGAAACAGGAATACATTTTTTTTTTCCCCTGTAATGGAAACAAAGAGCTAAGGAATCTTTCAATATGTGTAGTTAATCTCTAGCTCAGAAAGTAAGTTTTGACACAATCTAAAGTTTTAGTCTTGAGTACATAGTTGAAACTCTTATTACATAATATCAGACTGATAAAATTATTTTTAAGCACTTCTTCACACAATGTGAAGCAGGGTGACTGACAAGGCTGCAGAGAAGAGAATACATGACCAAACAGCTCTTTCCCTGGCACAGTATGGCCAAGCTAGTGTAGGCTGCTCCTTCCAACTACAGCTCCCCTTGAATCTTACCTACCATCTCCACAGCTTCCTGAGGCAGGACAGATTTCTCTCACAGTAAATCAGTTTATACCTTTCTGACTACACAAGAACACAATTTATGGAACAATCTGAAGTCAATTCTCTCATTAGCTAAACCACATGCTTTAAGATGAGACACACTGAAATGCCCAAGCACATCCCAGAAAACAGCTGTTTGTATTTACTGAGGCAGTAACTCTCTCACCAGATTCATTTCATGCTCTGTATCAAAAAGGAAAACCCAGAATCTATCAACTCTTAGGAAAAAAAAAAAAAAAAAGAAAGGAAAGGAAAAGAAGAAAATTATGATCCCGGGGGTAAAAAACAAACACTCCCCTTCTCCAGATCAATAACACTCAAAGGCAAATCTACCTGTCTAAATGGAACATAACTACTTGGGAACTTCAACATAGCAAAGCAGAACTTTATCGATATTCAAGTGATGCATTTATCCGTACTTTCTTTTCCTTTTTTTTTTCTTTTCCCAGTGGGGATATTTGTGTTCAATAATTGGACAATTGGGAAAAAATCCAACCTCTTTTACAAATAGCTCTGCTTTATTCTCCTGAAATTACACCTGTTTTCAGATCCTACCAGCAGCAAACCCTACCATTTGAACACTGACAGGAGCAGTTCTTGGATGTTTTCTGGTTGATAACTGCCAATGTCTATTTCTGACTCACTTCACGCACAGTACAGGGACAGGGATGGGATGTTTTAACTTCTTTTTTTTTTTTTCCTGATTATTGCTCTATGACCACCATTTAATTTCAGGCAACTGCTCAAAAATCCTCACTTTTACCTCATGCCAAAAAATCAGGAAATATGTTTGACAGCAATCAGAACAAAATCGGATGTGCATTAGGATATAGATTACTGTCTCGGGAAAAGAGTAAGACAGTAACATAACATTGGCAATTAAAAAAAAAATTAAACAGGCAGACTCACATTTCTATACTCAGGTATTACTTGTTTCAGAAGGTACTAACCAACACCTGTGAATTCATACCCATTACATTTGCAGTTATGCTGTAATGTTGCTGTAATGTAATTTAAAGGTTCTTTTCCCTAATGACTGCTAAGAAAAACAAATTGCAATTTTGTTATAAGTATGCATAACAGCTAAACTCTTTTGTCATGTCACCCATTCTTTAATTTACAAGGTCTTCTTATTCTAATAATGAATAATCTATATACACCTGTAGCAACAGATTAAAGAGGACATTTCAATTCCACAGCAGTCCCACTTTTTATAGTCTGATTTCAGGAAAATGAATTATGAAACACCACATTTTATATATAAAGGAAATTAAGGTTGAGTCTATCATCAAAATTTTAATCTTTATTCATCATCTTCAAAATTAGCTTCTGATCACTGAGTTATTGTATACTTGGATGAATACAGGTTATGCAGGAAGACATTATAATTCTGAGTTTAATCAGATTTTTATTTAAGAAATAAGTAATATAGAGCTAAGTGGGAGGCAAAAAGTAACCTTCTGGGCTCCTAAGGAGTGCATCATCACTATTCTTAACTTGCCTCATGAAATCCTAACCACGATTAATAAATACCAACTTAAAGAGTAATTTGAAAATGTAAACTAGAAGCTAATTTCAAAGAAAATAAATATTGCAAACAAACTACAGAAGTGTGTTTTCTGCAGTTGGGAGAAAGTACAGAAAAGAATGTAAGACTTTTATTAAATGTTGGCAAGAACACCTTAGGTAATTCCCACTATTGGGTGCAGAGGAAGTTAATCGTTAAGTTTGCGGGATGTCCACATTATCAAGGCAGTTTTATTGTGGACTAGTTATAGGCTGGTTCATGCACTGACTGGTCACTTGCGGTTCTCTGTGTTCCCTCTCCTTTGTTGAGAAGACTGTCAGCTCTAGAACATGATTCAACCTGTACAAGATGTGAATTCCCCCCTGGAGGTGCCTATTTTTCTCCAAGGATTGTAGAAACAGCATCAAGTCACTCTGTTTTCAACTTAGTTACTTTAGATCAGTGCCTATCCTAGGCAATATGTCTTATTATTAAATATCACTCTTGATCTTAGCTTCCAAAAACACCTTTCCTCTACTTTTTCCGCATCAAGCATTCTGCTGCTTAGCACCTTCTCAACTCATTTTACATCCTCTGCACTATAAACCTTTAACCTTTCTTGCTTATAAACACAATTCTAAGCATTTTCATCTGCCAAAAAAAAGTCCATTCTTCTCACATCTGCCTATTTGCCAGTTTCACGTTAAACATAGCATTGTATTTGAATATCTCAGGGAATTTGGGAAACATTTTACTTCTGAAGCTTTTTGGATCATGCTGCAAATAGATGTAGGTAAAAGCATAATAGTGAAAAATGTCTCCATTAGAATGCATTTGTTTATTCTTACTGTTTTTAAAGGACATCAGCTTGACAGCACAGCAGACTTGAGTTCTTACTCACTGATAAAATTTAACAAGAAAATGTGACTCTCAGCATTGCTTCAGCTTTGACCCCAAAAGTCAAAGTTAACGCTACGAAAGTTAAATCTATATATTACTTTAGATTTTCTGTACTTGTTGACTTCCTCTGCATTAAGATCAACTGGAAATTTATTGGATCAAAGACTGCTTTCTGTGAGCTATGTACATATATATATCGACATTTCACATAGTGCAATAAAAATTCATCAGATGGTAACAACATGTAGTCATTACAAGCTCAAAAAGCAAAATTTGTGTGCTATTACCTGATGTTAGATTGTGTACCCATATGCATATACACACTCTACTCTTCTCATGTTGTTTGTATGCTGAAATATATTTGAGCATAAACATAGGTGAGTGGACCTCAACAACTTTTAATTTTTAAAAAGGAAGATAATCCAATTCACCTCTCATAACAGGATGAGTTCTCCACTACTTCAGTTGCCAACACGGTACTCTGAATCTGTATGTGTGTGTGTGAAGACAGGACAAGAGAAAAAAGTGTTGACACGGATCATCCCTTCATTAAGCAGTAAGATCAGTCTCTTCATGGAAATCTAATCATTCATCGATAAGTATGTAAGAAGCAGTACACAGTCACTGAGAAAAGAATTTTTATAATTTAACCCCCCACACACAATTAAATACATTTATATAACACATTTCTTTCTTCCACCAAATGACTGTCTGTTTGATGTCGTATTGTCGTGGTTTAAACATTAGCCAGACAGCTTGTTCACTCACTCCCAGTGAGTGGTGCCTGGCTGACAACAATCGAGGCCCCCCCCCCTTCCCCAGGGCTCTCTCCTTCCCCGCTCCCAGAGGAATGGGGAGGAGGATGAGACAAGAAAAGAGTGCAACACCTACAACTACAACAATGATAAGGGAAAATAACAAGGGAAGAGAATACGATACCACCGGCCAAGAAACGAGTCCCACCCGGAAGCCCGTGTCCTTCCGGGTAACTCCCAGTTACCCCCCACCCCGGGCATGACGTGCTGTGGTATGGAATACCTCTTTGGCTAGCTTGGGTCAGGTGCCCCATCTCTGCTTCCTCACAGCTTCCCCTCCTCCCTAGCAGAGCATGAGGCTCACAAAGTCCTTGGTCAGGGTAAACATCACTTAGCAACAACCAAAAACATCGGTATCACCAGCACTGTTCCCAGGCTGGAAGTCAAAACACAGCAGTGCACCAGCTACCATGAAGGAGAAACATGACTCCTACTACTGAACCCAGGACACATATATTAGCCAGCATTAAAGAATACCTTAGTGCTTTATACATGCCACTGTGTAGGTCCTATGCCACTACATCAGCACTATTACTGCAACATATGTCAAGGCCTATTAAAATTCTTTTTGATGTGTACAGAATCATAGAATCATTTAGGTTGGAAAGGACCTTTAAGATCATCAAGTCCAATCATTACTCTAGAATTGCCAAGACTAACACTAAACCACGTCCCTATGTGCCACATCTGCACATCTTTTAAACACCACCAGGGACGGTGACTCAACCACTTCCCTGGGCAACCTGTTCCTATGCTTGACAACCCTTTTAGGGAAGACACTTTTCCTAATACCCAATCTAAAGCTCACCTGGTGCAAAGTGAAACCATTTCCTCTTGTTCTATTGCTTGTTACTAGGGAGAAGAGACCGACACCAGCCTTGTTCCGTCCTCCATTCAGGTAGTTGTAATGAGCGATAAGGTCTCCTCTCAGCCTCCTTTTCTCCAGGCTAAACAAGCCCAGTTCCCTCAGCCGTTCCTCATAAGACTTTTCTCTAGACACTTCGCCAGCATTGTTGCTCTTTTTGGACATGCTCCAGCACCTCAATGTCTTTCCTGTACTGTGGGGCCCAAAACTGAATGAGGTATTTGAGGTGCAGACTCACCAGTGCCAAGTATAGGGGATGATCACTGCCTTAGTCCGGACACTCACACTAGTTCTAATACAAGCCAGGATGCTATTGGCCTTCCTGGGCACACTGCTGACTCATGTTCAGCCAGCTGTTAAAGTCTCGGCTCTTAAATCTCCACACTGTATTGATACTGCTTAAGGGAATGTCCTTGTAGCACTGAATATCTGCAGATGGGATGATGAAAAAGAAATACTTAAAACTTAAATTAAGTTCAGTCTCTAGCAGAGTTTTCTCTTCCAACACTTCTTCTGAACAGTGTTTTATGTTGTTACTCTTTAGCTATTGTTCAAAAAAATGGCTTACAGAAAATTTTAACTCACAGAGAAAAAACTTGCTTACAAAAAGATGGATAAAAAGTAAATGATGGATCTCAATCCATTTTCACAGATACACCTTATTCTGCTGTGACTGGACAATCCTCAGCCGTCAAACAAACCCTGGCTCACTAGAGTGAGTGAGAATTTACCAAGTCAGATGGAGAAGTGAATTTTGTTCAAGTTCTTCTTCATGTATGTAATCTCTTCTGCTTTTTTATTTGTAATTAATTGCTACAGGACACACAAATTACCCTAATTCCCATTAGCAACTGTGAGCACTGTGCTCCCCAGTATGGAACACGTCTCTGGTGGCAGGTTATATGCTTCAGAAATGTATTAAACTTTCACAGTGTGTTTAAAGAAATCACATGGGTGAAATTTCACGGATGATAATTTTATGTGAATTTAACTACATATACTGATAGTCTATAAACATTTTACCTATGTTAACTTCTAAGTGCTGTTCTTATGCCTTTAAATGGTTATTTCTTGACTGAAAATCTATTATTCCACACAGATTTCCTCAGCAATAAGTGTCCGTAAGTTCTTCAGTTTCCTAGTAAAGGTCTTTGCCTTAATAAACTTTGTTTTATACCTGATTTTTATACAGATCTGAACAATCAGACCCTAATCAAGTTCAGATTGAAGTCAATGGCTAAAGGTACTTTTTACTGATTCAGAAAGGATAGTGGGAGGAAGGAGAGTGAGGCACAGACCGAATCTTAAATAGAGAATCAACCTTTACATATAAAAATATGCAGTATACTGATATACGCACATTCACAGTGCTTCAGTACTAGGCTAAGACTGGAAGACGTTTATCTCAGAAGCAGTTCTGGGTAATCAGACTGAAAATAAAATATGGCCTTAGGATGCTTTCTCTGGAGTCAGGGTAAAAATAAGACAGTCAAGGCACTTTGAGTTTAACTTTTACCTCTCCTGCTCCTTGCCCTCCCCTTTTTATTTTTAACAAACTTTATTGCATACATTATAAGACTGTAAAATAAAATGGAAGAAAAACTAAATATATAGTAGTAAAGATTCCAGCTCCCTCTGTTAGCTTTGGAGACTCCAGAGTGTAAGTTAATCCGCAAACATTCTTCACCCAAAATTTTAACTCTCATTCAAGTGAAAATGTGAATTGCATTAATTTCCACTTGGTGCATTCTCTCTTACTTTTAAATGTTGAATGGTACCTACAATGAATTATGTAGCAATAAACCAATAAAAAAGCAATAAAAAAGGAGATTTCTTTAATTTCATATGTACGGCCAGGAAACTTCCTGAGGGTTTCAAAAGAACTTCAGTTTTGAGGTTCAGTGTGTAAGCTTCTGACAGTAGTTTGTCCTGTAGTTTGGTTTCTATATGTTTTTCTTGAAAAGCAGATGTGCAATGTTCTTTAGAAATAGATGGGTGATGATGAATGATACACACCTGCACATCTTTCCTACAAAACTACATCTTACAACAGGGGACATTTTCCAAAGAACATGTCAGTGCAAATTCAAAGCTAATACTCACGTTGGAAGAAAAACTTTTTTTTTTTTTTTTTTGTTCAGGCTGTCCTTTGCAGAATAGCACACAAAATCAAATTGTTTCAAATATCTAACAAATTGACTGGCACTCTAATATTAATATAGTCAGTTAAAGCCAAGAGCAACAAAATAACAGATCTAGCCTGATGAAATTGGATGCATAAATGCCCTTAACAGGGAAAGAGGCAAATACAAAAGGTGGTGAGGCCATACCCAAAAGCAATCTGATAGGGAAAAATGGCAAACATGGCAAAAGGGGTTTGGGTGTGGAATTGACAAGGAGGAGTTTGTCACCTAAGATGGGGTTGGTTTCTGGCATTGTGAAAGATGAGAATTAAATACTGATGGCCACACATATATGGGTGAGAATTAAGGACTTGCCCCAGCCTAATTCACTGTTCCATCAACACTGAAGACCATACAGTCTTAGAATCATAGTTTGGATTGGAAAGAACCTTCAAAGGTCATCTAGTCCAACCATCCTGCAATGATCAGGGACATCTTCAAGTATATCAGGTTGCTAAAAGAAGGTGGTGTTTGAACTGAGAAGCTCTTCCTAAGTTTTTCTGGCTCCTGGGCCTGAGCTTGTTTGACTTCATACAGCTTAGATGCCACAGACCACAGCTGATCAATTACTGCATTCCCCAGAGAATACTAAGTGCTTAAATCCATATGCATTCACTTGTTTTGTCTGACAAATGGTTCCTAACAGCTGCCACAGTGTGCCATAACATCACAGCGAGTGATGGTACTGCTGGGCCAGCAAATTGCTGAAGAATACAGCTTGTAATTTCTCTCTTTCTTGTATTTAAACACTGAAGGCTACTTTTGTGAAATTCAGATTCATGTCTATGGCTTCTCAGGCTTCTCTCTACCAAATGGATGCATAAAACCTCCATCTGAAATAGAACAATCACATCAGTGTCTTTGATTATGGAGCACTAACCCTTCTTAGCTTTGTCAGCTTGCCAGATAACTGCCTTACACACACTTGCTTTTGAATCCACGGATAGTGCCAATGCATGGATGTGAATGAAAGAATCATGGGAAGAAAAAGTACAAAAGGCAAGTGTAGATGCAATTCTGTTGCTTGGCGATATAGGTAAGCTGGAGTGAAGTGAGGAGGCTGTACATGCTTCCTGCATAAATCAAGCAGTATCTCCACTGGTGCATTCATGCAAAATTGATAAACCTTTTAAAATCAAAGACCTGAAGTCAAATTTGACCAGTACTAGGACAGACATGAAAACATCCCCAGCAGTTTTAAAAGTAAAACCATTTTCAAGAATGGCAAAGGTGTTCATAGGCCAAAACTGCTGAGACGTTGGGAAATGGCAAAACTTTGTATGTCAGCTGCCAAAGGATGGCAACCCACTATGAAGGACCAGCAGGCATTTCTTATATTAAAATCCTCTCTCAATACACTTAGTTTCTGCTCTTGGCCATATAATGGTGACAGATATGTATAGCTGAGGTCAGCAAAATCCTCCTAATCTTATTTTAAGCTCTACTTTTCCACTATTTTGTCTGGTACATTTAGTTTTCACTCAAAAAATGAATTCTTCCTAAGGGCTTTAAAAAAATTAAAAAAGGGAGAAGGAGAAAGGTAGAAGAAAAAGAAAGCAATGACAGCCTTTGACATGTGGACTCGACAGAAGTGACACTCTCTCTTCAGAAAAGATTATGGAAAAAAAATCAGCAAGCTTCTGGAATAAAAAAATTCCATAAGAAGCAGACACTGGAGTATGGGGATAAGTTTAGAATTTTATAGATGACCAGAACTGTTATTTTACAAAATGAAATACTTCATTTTGTATTCATATTTTCATGCTGTTTTTCTTTTGATGTATTTTGAGATTCAAGACTTCAGCAATGAAGCCAACTGTCACTGACCTTGGAATAACTGAGAATTGAACTTGGATCCACACTGTTGATTTCCAAATTAATTATTTTAAAGTCTCGAAGAAAATTTGACCTTTTCAATGTGTTGCTGATGAATTTCTTGACTACAGCACTTAAGCAGATATACATTTAAATTCCAGTCAGTATTCCTGACAAGTTTTAAGAAAATCAGGTATTTCCTTGACTAATGTTTTCTGCAGTAACCTGAAGGCAGAAGAACCTATTAGTTTTTGTGATTGTGGCTCACATGAGAAATAAAATTAATTGCTTTTAACAAATTCTGATTGAAAAACAGTGTTTCCATAAGCTGCCTTTGAAACAGGATGAAGACAATCTGTAAAAAGAGGCATTCTAAAAAGTCAGCATGCTGCAAAATGATATAGATCTTCTCACATTGCTTAACCTTCAGACTTTCTCATCTTCCAATTTCCATTTGATTCTTCTGAATTTTATTGCAAGCTCCTGTGCTAAACCAGCAAAAATGTTAATCCCGCTGTAAGATTAATTACAGAGAAGGTCTAAATCTAGCAAGGTCAGCAAACTCCTAGGTGAGCTTTGCTTCTTCACCATTATTTTTATCATGATTTGGATGTGTATCATGACATGCATTAGGGTACATCCTTAGTTCCAGGAATTCCTCTGGAAATGTTCTACATTATCTCTTTAAATAGCTTCTGCAAGTGCCATACCAACATCTTTTATAGGTGAGCAATACAACTGGTTAGAAAACTTCAAAAGATTGTGTGGAAAATGTGCTTTTCAGCAATCCTAAAGAAAACCTTGATTTGAGTAATTATTTTTCTAATGTGTCACGAGAGTTTTTAATGACATTGGTAAACTAAAATACTTTCATTTGGCTCTTAATATATAGTTAGAAGCTTCATGTAGAGCTCATAAAAGTGCATTTTCTGTGTCAGAGGCATTTAAAAAAAGACATAAACTGAGCAAAAGCACTGTAATCAGAAGATCTTTGCTTATGAATGATACATAGAAGACAGGACTACTGCGGATTTTGAGATGTGAACTGATACATAGCAGGAAACCGGGTTAGTAGACCTATTTAAGGGGAACTGAGCAAGACTGAATATCTTACTGAGTGGTATGACTCAGCTAAACTCAAGCTAGCTAGAAAGCTAGCTGGATGAAATTTAAAGACATAAGAAATGGAGAAGCCAGGCAGGATTATAACTAACAATTCTAATAGGTCATGGACCACAGCTTTTGCAGACCTCCTACCTCTGTTTTCCTTTTGTTGGAGTTGCTGTTTCATTTTAGGCCTTTTCTCCTGAGCAGCTCCTCTGGGACATGTTCTAGTGAACCTGCAGCAAGCTTGAGATATCTGGATATCATTTATTTTTCCATGAAATGTCTGCAAATTAACAGGATTGGTTTATGTCTCTCTTTTTTTTTTCTTTTCCCCCAAGAAAGTAGGAAAGATTTCCTGCATAGTTGGAGAACCTCAATTTAAAGGATACTTCCCACAAAGCACTTCAATGTATCATGCACTCCTGCTTCTATGTCACAGACATGTCTGAGCTCTGAAACTCCCCTGGCTCGTTAATCCCTGGACTCCCTGCCTGAGGAACACCAAAGGATAGAAAAGTTAGAACATGGCCCACTCCTGAATTGGTGTGATCCAGTTCTTAGAAAGATAGGATAATTCAATTAAAACTCAAAGAATCAATGACTGAAAAAAACTTAATGCAATAGAAACAAAATATCATAAAAATTATGCTTGCTCAGCTGGGTTGTTCCTAACTAACAATCTGAACTAAGGATTAAAGTTTAGTCAAAACCACAGTCCTTTTTAGATCTCCTTCCCTCTGTGACTTTAAAACGCCAAATCTCTTCATCCAATGAAGTTAAAATATACAGGACATGTAGCTCTTTATCTGTCACACCCTGCAAATCACATTTTCCAGCACTGAAGTACGATTTGTTTTGGCTTTTAATTACCTGAACTATCAGCATGTCATATTTCTCCCCCCCTCCATGCAATAATTACATTCTGAATCAGTGTGACATTCAATATTGACCTTTGTTTATGTGTCTCACAAACTGTTGAATGTTTACTTATAAACCATGAAAAGCAGAATTTGTAAGAATATTGATTTATTGTATTAGAAAAGCAGTGGCCTGGCATTCTGCGAGTAGAAGTAATTCAGGCAATTACTAGAGACTGTTTTTCACTACTAATCTTAGGTTTAACCTTATAATTGTATTACTGAACTTGTTTTACTTTGCCCATTTATCACCAGATTCTAATAAGTCTGATATTAACATAATTTGATAATATTCAGGGGAGGAATGGTTTTAATTCCTTTAAAAAGAGGGAGACATATAGCCTATGCTATACAATGAGAAAACTATTGTAACAGCCTTTTTTATTCTGCAATACAAGATAATTAATATTTAAATGCATTAATGAAATAAGTTCTTAGTGGCTGGGTCACAAATCTTTGGTGTTTATTCCACTAACAAAATCACTAACTGCTCCTAATGATGCCTCTGAGCTAAGTTTCACTTTACTTCTGGTATAAAAACTACCTTTGTTGCCAGTAGCACAGATCTGCAAGTGTGAAAGGCGAAGTCAAACTAAGAACAATTCTTCTTGTCCTTATTCCAGTATATAATGGGAAGAAAGCAGTCAAATTTAGAAAAAAAAACCAAATCACAAACCAGTCAAACTTAGGGAAAAGCAAAACTGGCAGACAATAACTAAACCTCTAGTTCTACGTAAATAAAAGTACTCTGCATTCATGTGCTGCTCCTAGTGAGCCAGATTCACTGCAAGAGGCAATGAAGATATAACTGTCTGCCTAGGATTAAATTAGAGCTCTGAACAGCAGCGGGGTAATGACAGCTGGCTAATGACTGTGCTTTTGGACAGGACTGACCAATCATAAGTCATTATTTGTTTTTTCTTTCTACTAAACTCCTATGTTCTTAATGTGAGTTTACCCTGGTTAAAACATGAAATTGGCATAAGTCAGGCTTGGGAAATTATGCTCATGAAACATAAGAAAAAAGTGGGTTTTTTTGTGTTTTTTTTTTTTTTTTTCCCTCCTGTTTTCTGTAACTTGCAATGAAAAGTATATGGAAAGAAAATGTTTCCAGGAAAAGTCTTCCTTAGGTGGAATGCTATCCTGAGTTTCAGTCTTAATCCATTTTTTTGGGAATTAGTTCTATTTTCTACATTCTGTGTTTGGTCTGGAACTCATACTCTTCCTTATTTAATGAAA
Source organism: Pezoporus wallicus (assembly GCF_028554395.1). NCBI lineage: Eukaryota > Metazoa > Chordata > Aves > Psittaciformes > Psittacidae > Pezoporus > Pezoporus wallicus. The sequence goes on from NW_026636656.1 coordinate 1,602,879, forward strand.
AAGATTCTCCAGTACAAGCAGGTTTATAATTGTCTTAATTCAGTTATGAATATATTTGTGAAAAGTATTTCAGGAATAATAAGCTCCTCAAAAGACATAAATGCCCTCCCTTTTCAAAATTTTCCTCTCCATTTTTTTTTTTCTGTTACATTTTCCACCACCCAATGACGGTTCAGTTCAAAGAAAGAGTATTCTGACCACTGAGAATGTTTTGCTTAGAATCAGAAAGAATAACTTGGCATTATTTTCTTGTAAAGTATCCAGAGCTCAGATAAACATGAAAATGAAAAATACGAGCACATCTTTTCTATCATATTATTGGCAATCACAGCTGGCAGCAACTTCAGAAATATTTTCAGTAGTTTGTTCAGTTTAGCATTAAATACTAAATCACAGCTTGGGTTTGGTTTTTTTTTTTTGAGAAAAACAAAATACATTTAAAAATACTGAATTTGAATATGCTAAAAGACAGCATACAGGAGAAGGACAGCACTTTTTTTTTTTGCCACCAAATGGTCACAAAGCAAAAAAGCCCATTCTACAGGGTTTTAGGATCTGACAAATTAGTAGAAAAACAGGCAGCAGAAAATTTTACCAGTTATGTCTGAGACTGTGGCTCAGAAAGTCTATAAACCAGCTCCTAGCTATAGTTTAAAAAGGTATACTAGGTGAGAACTCTGCTCCTGAGCTTTGAGGAAAAAAATTCCAACTAAACAAATGTTTGGTGTGCCTAAATGACAGTTCTTATGTCATGTATTGAATATTATATATTGAAGTTGCATCAGAGGAAGTTCAGAATGGACATTAGGAAAAGGTTTTTCACTGAGGAGGTGGCTGGTCACTGGAACAGACTCCCCAGAGAAGTGATCACAGCACCAAGCCTGTCAGAGTTCAAGGAGCATCTGGACAATGCTCTTTAGTCATATGGTTTAGTTTTAGATAGTCTTGCAAGAAGCAGGGAGTGGGACTGATGATCCTTATGGGTCCCTTCCAACCTGAGATAGTCTATGATTCTTATATATTGATGAATGAATAGGTTTCATTTTTTCACTGTAAGAAATACTGTAATTCCTTTTTGCTCATAGGCACACACATCTTTACAAAGCATATATATAATTTAATGAGCTGAGGTCTACTCAAAACAGTGGAAATAAATACACTGCATTGAGTGGAGATTTAACAAGCCCTTAGCAACACAGACTGACAAAAGTTTTAATGCAGTGGCATGAGAAATAAAATGTCTTTACAATCTCTGAAAATTAAAAAATGCAATTGAACTTTGAGATCATGAAAACACCATTCAACTAAGACTGCACAACTTCAGAAAGATTGAATGTAACTATGACTACTTACAATTGAAATATAAGATTAGAAAAAGTTACAAACCCAAGACATCCTAACTACCCTCCCTCCCTATTTATCTAAATGGGACTTATCTAAATGATAATCTCACTGATATAAGTAAATTGCAAACTACTATTGCAAGTGGAAAATGTTTGTGATATGTGTTGTCTATTTTGCCTGTGCTTGAGTGCATAATTAATTGGAAAGAGAGGGAGGTACTGCTCCTTTGGAAAGAATTCGACTGCCTCATTTTCAGTTAGCACCAACATTTCAGCCTCTCTGAAATCTTTAGAAATTATGTGTTCCTGACATTAGATAGGGAACAAATACTTCTGAATGTGTGGCCCACCAACTGCTTTACAGAAATGGGCCACAAAAGGCTGAGAAAATAAAGGTGCAAAGGAGATGTTATTACAACCTTCTCAATAATAAAACTCTTTCTCAGAGTTGAAAGCACAGACTCAACATTTTTCCATGTGAGTGGCACTTGGCAGTGACAGTTCAGTGAGATAATGGGTCTGCAAATACAAAGCAAAGAATCATTTTAGCTTGTGATGTTACAGCTAGGCTATCCCCCCCTGTTCCTAGCCAGTGCAGACAATGGACAAAGATTTCTGTAAAAGAGCTTCAACAGCTCTTTTCATTTTCTGTTGGTTTTGGTTTTTTTTTCCTTTATCTTGACTTTCCTAGATGTGGCATCCTTATCACAGAATCTTTCAATATTAGAGTACAATGAAAATGAAATTCATGCTGAATTCGGATGACTTCCAAAACAGCAACTAAAAATATTTACATGCCTCTTTTCTGCTTCTAAAATTACATATAAACTCTAAGATATGGCTGCAGGTTTTTTAAATGATGTTTAAAGAAAAGGATGTCATTTTCTGCATTTGTCATTTATGCTGGTCTGTCTATGACTACACTTTTTGTAGTAACACAACAAAAAGGCTCTCTACATGATTACAGGGCTAGTAGTTCTCATTACTGGATAATAGGACCATTTACAGATCTTGTGACAAACCCTATTCTTGAAAGGGCTTATGTGCCCAAACCCCAGCAGGAAAGATGAAAACATTTCATGGATACGTGAGAGAGGAGACACCTGCACATTCTGTAGTCATGTACAGACACAGGGAAAGTGACATCTCATCAGACAATTCAAACCTTAAAGCCTTAATCTGTTTGGGATTCACAAATTACACATCTGTTGCACAAATTACATAGCTTACTCCATACAGTCTGATCCAGTTGATGCAGCAAGACCTCATGCATACTGACAATACGGACATCAGAGCTCAGCACTTTTATCTATTAAAACCTGGCCCACGGGGACATCATCTCTCTTCAGAGGAAATCTGGGGATGTAGATCTATGAGTTCTGAAACTTGGAGTCTAAAAAGCTGTATCTTCCCCATGTCAGACTACGTGGACTGGGACTTCATGCTGATGCCCTGCCACTGTTTGGAAAGGACTGCAAGTATTGACAGTGTCAGAAGAAAAGGGAAGACAACCTTATAGTCCAGGAAGCACTTGGGAGGAAGAGACCTTGGTTCTAGCTGAGTAACCAGGATCATGTATTTCATTCACTGACTTCCAAGTGCAAAATGACCCCCTCCTCCTATCCAGTCACCTAGACATAAAAATCAGGCTCTCATTTGGTGACTACTTCTTTGTCTTCATGGCTTCTGAATTTGTAATTGCGAAATATCTCATCATACAGGATAAGAAAAGTTTAGAAGCCTCATCTTGAGTGCTTGAATTTCCAGTCTACTGAAAATCTGCCTCTACCTCTACCTCACCTTCTGGCTGTGATTTAAATGAAGAAAGTGAGGCAGTCCTCAGGAGGAAGATGAATGGCTTAGGCTTGTAAATGCAAGTACTGCATGGGGCAAATGTCAAAATCATTCATGCACTTACCATTCAAATGTCTTTGGGCATTTTATAGTGGATCTCACTACAGCATTTCAGAATTCAGAATACAGTTAAGGTCCAAATATACTACGAGGACTGTGAAATAGCCAGATCACAGAACAAGTATCTAGCTGGAAGAGCAATTCATAAAAATAAACCTGAATTTGAACCACTGCATAAGATACAGTAATTCAGGCACATTTCTGGTAGCCAGATGGGTTATTTCTCTGTGTGTTTTTTTCTTACATAGCTTTAATTATGTGAAGCCCTCAAAGATAACAATTATCAAAAATATTTGCATAGATAAATAAAACTAAAATAAATGTGTGTCAAACCATCCTTTGGGAAAGCTCAAGCTTCAGAGGTGTCACTGTTTGTCTATTTTCTCATCACAAACACGACTAGACATTTCTAACAAAATCCATCACCCAGCTGCATGACGAATGAATGCTGGCAGAGCTGTATTGCCCTAATGAACAGCAGCATAAATTTGCTTGAAACATCTAAATTCTGATCATAATCATCATCTTTTATATATGCAGCCAGTTTTGAATTACTAATGACAATCAATATCATGCTGTAACATTGACTTATATTGGTATTTGTGTCCTAAGCACAGAGAAATGCTTTGCAGTCAGTATTGCCTTAATATCTCCAGAAGGAATTAAAAACAACTGTCGCCCCTATTTATAAACTTAGGATGGGTGTATCAGTAGACATAAAACCCAACAAATCAAACACCCACCACTCATATTAAAAATGAAGTTGCACAGTCACATTTCAATTGTCTAGCAAGTTTGAGACAAATTCAAGCTTGCCCCCCGATTTCAGATTACCTTGGATACTCTGTTCGCAACCTCTCTTCCTACTGTCAGTCCCTGAACAAAGGTCCGTGCAGCAATGAACGCTCTAGTCACTTGAACCTTTAGCTTCCTGGGTACATCTCCAAATGGCTTCAGCTGGTCTGTGTACTTGCTTACACACTCCAAGTAGTCCTCAGTGAAATGGTACTGGGGGTTTATGAGCTGGAACATCCGCTCCAGCAGCCGAGCCCAGAAATCATTCAGCATTTCCTCCAAGTTCACATTGCCTCCTGTGTAATACCGCTTCAGTTCTGTGAAAAGGTCCTGGAACACCTCTGAGTTCTGCATGTACAGCATGCCATATGTCCGGACAAACATGTCATTTAAGGATCTTTCTGCATTCTCCAGAAGTTCTCGGAAAAATTCTGCAGGGGAAACAAGCAAGTGTTAATGGATATAGCAGTAAGGTACAAAGGGGTTTTTGATTGAATTCTTGTGGCCATTAGTAAAGTTTGTCTACATACAGCACTTTGCTACCACAGCACTTTACTAGTGAAATGCTTCTATTTGGACAGGAAAAAGCTTAATTTAGATGTAAAGAAAAATAGATTATAACCTGAATTCCCCAAGCAGAAATATGCAGAACCTGTAACAGTGAACATGAAAAACCCATATAAAAGAACTTCAGGGAAGGTAGTTCCACTTCTTCTTCATGGACTTTTTGAATGTAGCGATCTCTATCCCTTGCAATATCCGCCATAGGCACTATACTACATCATCTAAGCTAAAAGTGAAGTCACTAATATGATGATTTAACTGAAAATTTAAGGATTTCAGACTAGCTAGATAATGAGAAGTTCAATTTTTCTGAAGTTTTTACATTATAGGACAATATACAATTGAAATAAATCTGAAAACTTATTTGCAAATAATCTTGAAGAGAATTTGAAAGAGACCTGAGTGGTAATGAACAGGATCCCTCTTAAAAGGATTATGTGTCTAGGCAATACTAAGAAATTGTTAGTATTTTCAATAATTTGCTACTCTGCTGAAAAGCAGTACTAGAACCCTCCATTAGTCATGTCACAGCCAGCCTTCTAATTCCAGTTTGTGCTAGTTGCTGGTTTTTGAACAGCAGACCTTAAAATTTTTTGAAAGGATATCAGACTTTACTGTTTCTGTGCCTTTTATCTGCTGAGGCCAAAACTATAACCTATTTCTGAATTTCAGCTTGTGGATTTTATTCACACTGGAAACCAAGCCCATGAGATACAGTGGAAATATGTTATCATCTCTTCTGTTAAGATCCTTGAACAGCCATATGGGGCTTAGGTTTTCCCAAGAAATTAACTGAACAGGTACAGTAGTTCTTTAAACACATCTGCTAAGAGTTGGCACAGATTATCCTGGTTTTTAGAAGACCCCACCTGCCGCTTGTCAACCGTCTTAAACCTCTTTTGGGAGAAAGTTCATTGACTGCTACAGCCTGCAAATGGGGCACTGCAGACAGCAATGCAGAGATGGCAACATCTTTGGCAAAACATGTATATTTGCTGCAATTAAATGATTCACACTGATGCAGAAGTCATCTCCACAGACAACTCTGGGATACCAGATTCTAAATATGTGGTCATTGCCCACAGACACATCTGTGTGTGCTAACTGCAGGGACGTGCTTACTTCTTACAGTCTTGGCTAATGCTATAATGTGAATACTCTTTAAAAAATAGGGCCCTGCTGTGGCTGAAGTGACTCATAAAAATGAAAAAACACTGCAATGCTAAAGACATGATGGCAACTAAGACAGTGTAAGAAAAAATCTACACTAAATTTGAAGATTTGCAACAGTGAACAGCTGAAAGCAGAACCCACTGAACACTATGGACCAGTCTACAAGGACTCAGTAAGAAAAGAGCCTATCTTTTTGGCAGAAATCGTGCAGAGCTTCAGTCTTTGATCTCCCAGATAACTGCAAAGGGTTTATGATGCAAATGTAGATGCAGAACATTGAGAATGTACTCACTACATCAAAGCATTTATTAAAGGCAAAATATATTCTAATAAATGTATCAATGTCTAAACTCTCCTTAAAACCATAGTTCTTCACAGGCAACAAATTCCAGCTGGAAAAGAATATGCTTTTGCCAAATATTTTATATAAGGAGAAGCAGAAAAACCCCCCAAACACCACCACCCCAAAATCACCACAACAAAACACACAATGAAAAAGAAACCCATGCTATTCTTTGTTGCCAAACAGAATAACATGAGGTACACAACACAGTCTTTTCTGCTGTTTTTCCAAATTATCCACTAGTTATAACAAAGCTATTTAAGAGAAAAGCAAAACAAAGCTGTTTTTCACGCTAACCCTGACCTGGTGTTATCCTTGATGTCTGAACCATCCTGATACTATTTTATATATTCAGCATTTCTTGGTCTAAGAAATAATGTACACTGGCTGTACTGCTGAATACATCTAGCTCTCTAGTCACACAGTCTGAAAGGCAAAAAGATGGCAGAGAACTTGAGGCTTGAATTAAAATTTATTTAAAGTTTAAGCCAGTCTTTCGGAACAGTGCAACTGAATGACAACTGGGAAAGACGATCACAAAAAAGCAAATCCAGGACCCTCATTTTCTCTTCCATAATAACAGGGGGCTGCTGTTAAGTAATTCACATGCTGGATCCTCCCAATCCATAGCTATACTGGGAATCCCACTATTTATCTTATAAGATGATGCCACTGCATAAGTCAATCACAGCAAAGCATAACTGAGCTTGCTGACAGATGCTCTTTTCTGAGATTGTTAGCCTACTATTTCTTTGTGCGGGGATATCATTTAGCAATCTCATAGTCAGTTTGCTGGAGGCCAATCAAACTTTTCAGGGAGGGGTAGATACTTACTCTGTGCTTTACAGCATGTAACATAATGTGGTCATGCTGGTTGCAATCTTTATTTATACTGCAATACAAACATTATCAGTAACTTCACAAGCTTAAAATTTCATGCTAGTCCAAATGTGACACCATACATATGCATTCTGTAAGAAAGCTAATACCCTCTAAATAGCATTACATTTATTCAATTTTTAATCTTCTCATAGGTCTCTAGTCTTTTGAGAGCTATTGCTTAGAGTGAGTTATGATGCCATTAAAAAGTTAGACTGGTAGTCGTCTACAAGCTTTGATACAAAAGATAGTTTAAGAGAGTTATCTTCATCAGTAACACTATGCAGAATCAGGATAATAATGAAGCAACAGCTACAAAATCGAATAACTCTTTAGTTCCAGAAAGAAAGAGATCTCCTATTGTACTAATTAGAAAAATTCTCAATCAACTCTTGTCCAGCAAAACAAATGCTGCTCTGAAGAATTATTTGCTTTTTTAATCCTCCATACATCAAGATGGATATCTGATTTGCATCTTTTTATGTAATCTTATGTACAGAAACTGTGTCCTGGTATAACTGGGCACTTGTCCAGTTAGATCAGGAGAAACTGTACTAGCTTCTCCAAAGGCTGAATTTTCCCGTGGTCTTCACAGTAATGCAAAGATTTTATGTTCATTGCAAAGATGATATTTTATCAACTTGCAGGTAGCTTTTGAAAAATAATGTAATATTTCAGCTCAAAGTAAAAGAATGAAGATGAGATAGACATTAGTCATCTTGCTTAATGTGCTTCTGGAAGGCACTCAAGTACTAGGGTGGGAGAGGAGAATCTATATAAGACAGAGCTGCACAGTGTTTTAAAATATATATCTTGTGATTTTTTTTTGCTGCCAAAAGAGGCTGTCATGAGAAGTATTAACTCTGGAAATAACTTTTCCTAATTTTAAGTGGTGATTCATTTATATGACAGAATATGTCCTGGCTACATCTTATGTTGCAAACACTTTTTTCTACAGTTCTCATCTATTACCCAGATGGTCTGAGGAAGCCCCTTCCATTCTGCTTATGAAGTAGCTAGAAAAGATAAGTTCTAAAGCACACTGAACTACTGAAAAGACGGAGAGAAGATTGCTATTTCAAACCATTACATGCTCTATATAGGCTTAAATGGTAGGTTGCCAGTCAATGGAACACTTGAGCTAGCTTTCAATTTTAAATATTATTTGTAAATTAAGGATGAAAGATAGATAATAACAGACTCTGCAAATGAAGTCTGAATTGCTTTAAAATGTTTTGTCTGTGATAAGACAACTCAGTTACAAAGTAAAAGGACACAATGCATTACTAGATTTTTTTACTGAATGGTAGGTACTGCTCTTAGATTAAAAGCAGTGTCTTGCCAGCTCTCACACTATCTTCTCAATTGAAAGCTGATTTCTTCACTCCATTTTAGCATAGGTAATCTAGTGTCATTATGCAATTCAACCTAGGAGCTAGCCCAATTCCAAAGTGATGACTAGTTGCCATAAGTCAGTGCATCAGGATTGGGCTAATATCAGAGTATGACATGATGTAATGCCTACCTTCAACAAAATATATTCACAACCATCTACTGGCAATTATTAGATTAAAAAAAGTTGTGCTATGTTGAAGTTGATGTTCCATCATCATTTCTAGCATGATAAATTCCCCTGCATTTTCTTTTCCATCTGTAATTTAAGCAAAACCAACATCTGACTGTAAGACAAGCCAGAAAAGGTTTGTTGTACAATTCCCAAAACAAAAAAGATATGCATGAGCTTTAAGACGATAAAGACCCAAAGGAAATTTCATTTAATTACCATATAGTCTGCTCAGCTTTCTTTTTTAGCAGAACTTGACATCTGAATGCCATACTATGGAGCATCTGATATACCGGACAAGCAGTCTGACTCCTATCTGAAAAAAAACAGCACAGCTGCACAGAGCACTTTAGAGGCTGTGGACAGAGATATATGTCTGATTTTAGATCAGCCTTATCAGCCTTTCTGGAAAAGATTGATCAGGGTGGCATACTGATTTAATCCGTCATTGACTAACACCACCCAAAACATACAGGCAATACCCTATTACAGCCTTGTTCTCCTGCTTGTGGGCATTGATTTGCAAAGAGCTTTGAGAATTTAGATGTATAAAATCTATTGATCTACCATTTATTGTGAAGATTTGCATGCATCTACACCCTATGTGGGCTTTAGTTACCTAAATTAATGTCATGTCTTTGAACTTCCCAGTCCTGATAAGGCTGATGGTAAGAAGGATATTAGAATTCAGGTAAGCTGACTTTTTAGACAGGTTCTTTGGGGGTTCTTTAGGTACAGGTACTTACATTCATGACATACATCAATCATAGTTTTGTTGGCTTTGGGTTGGTGTGGGTTTTTTCACTGCCCTGTTTCTGCTTTTCTTTGTTTATAAAGTCATTCATGAAAAAAAATATTTGCGAACTTTCATCTTTTTGCAGGATCCTTGCAAAGGCATGATTTTCTTTTTCTTTTTTTAATTTTTATTTTTTTTAAAAGAAGCATTTCACAATGCTATCAATTAGTGAAAGCTGTGATTTATCTCAAGGAAATTCAAATGAAATTAATCTCTCTGGTTTCTATACTTTTATATTTTCCAAGTGTTTTATTTTAGGTTTCCAGAGACATTCCTGTAGCAGTAACTAACCTTACAAAACAAAAAGAACTCAATTTAACTTCCTGATTGAGAAAACATTGCTGTAAGGAGAATACTTAGACCAGATGATGCTCTCCCCTATTTTTTAACATTACATTTATATTTATAATCAAGAGTGAATTAATCATATGCATAAGGCTACCAGTGCATTGCTATTACTTTTTAGTGAGCCTGAATAACTAATTTTAAAATTCCCTTATATCTTTGACCTTTAGAAACACTCAACAGTCACAATGGGGAAACCAATTTCATCTCCCGTTAGGAACAACAAAAGCTGCAGTGTGATGAGGTCTGTTGAAAATCGTTCTCATTTTTTTACCTCGTTTTGAATGCATGCACATTGCATTTAAAGTTAAGAAATAGAAGTCAGATAATTGTGTAATTGCAAATTTCAAAATAGGTGATCCACATCCTTTACTTATATGTCTTGGGTAAAATCATTTACAGGTGAAATGATTTAGCTGTTCATGGATATTGATACCTTTCTAGAGTGTACTACACCTGTAAATATCATGACATTATGAAATCTTTTGGAGCCTACTAAATTTGTTAAAAGCCAGCACAGTCTCAATGTTTGTTAGTAAAAATGAGGGTCCCTATCTCCTCTTTAATCCCTCCATTTCTCAGATTACTGCAACACTTGTAATTGAAGACAATTCACTGTGATCTTCCCTGCCTCCTGCTCAGAGTCCATGGCTTCTTTCCCCTTATGGGTCAACCTGCTGTGAGGAAACAAGGACACCCAGGAGAAGGATCCACTGACGTTCCCTCCTTAACCACTCCCCAAGGTGGAGAATGCAGACAATGCATTGTCTTGACTGCATTGTCATGTGCTAAAATGAGGGACATGAGGATGGGGAAGAAACATGAACATCTATCATGGGCTGGGTTGGATAGGTTAGATCAAGTGCGGGCAAATGGGAAAAAAACCTTTAAGCTGATATTTATACATCAAATGCCATTATCACAATGGCAACCTAATCCAATGAAGAATTTAAGGCATTATTTAACATGGATGTACAAAGAAGTCACTGTACAAATGAAAGTTAATATAGACTTATATGAGCTGTCATCTACTCAAAGCTGATTTATATGCATTGATAAAGGTCTATAAGACCTTATTCTGCAACACTGAAATCAATAAGAACTTTATTAACAACTTCAGGGGATGCAAGTGCAACATTTAAATGCTAAACATCGTGTTTCTTCACTGCAGAAGGTCATTTACTAACACTTGAGTACGTCTAAAAGGGAGACTTGATCCTGCCATTGATTCTATACAGACAATCCTGCAACTAGGCAAAACGTAACACTTTCACATGAGAACAATTAAATTAGATATTAACACATACTTTTTGAAGTCTTTACAGCTTTCTAGAATATGTTGCATCTGGTACTTTATACTGATAATGTATCCTTGATTATAAATATGAAACCTGAAATTCCCAAGACCCCCTCAAAGAATTTATTGAACTCATAGCAATAACCAAGAAAGAAAATGCTAGGAATAAAATGAAAGCAATGAGATAGTTCTACACATAATTTATATATATATATATATACCAGTAACTATACCTGAAGGTTTGATTTTCATTATCAAGTGGAAAATACACCAGTGAAGTACTCATAAAAAGTAAGCAAAATGTGACATGGCATCAGAAGGGTGACATTCTAGAATATTTATAAATGGGCATTTAAATACTTACAGCAGTATTACTGTCATGAATATCCATGACCAAAAAGAGGCATGCAGCATTTCATGGCTATCTGTGAATTTCAGAATGATGAATGTTACATCATATGTTCATAAAAATGCATAATGCCTCATGAAACATTCATGAGTCACCACAGTTTCTTCTGAGAAACATTTAAAGCTTTCATGAAAATGATATTAACAAAATATAAACTATACGACCCAGTGCAGCAATTGTTTTAAAATATAAAGACTGTTCTGTTTTTCCTTACACACCACTAGAGGCTATTAAATATCTAGTACTACAGTTAAGGAGATTCACCATCTAACATTTTGTAAGAAAATTCTTTGCCATGCCTATAATCTGTATCAATCTTTTAAATGTATTAAAAGTTGCTGACTTCTAATATAGGGAAGCATAAGGTGGACCAGAAGACATGGGGGAAATTAACAACCATTTCTAGCCTTGCTAGAATCCAGATAAAACTGATTTAGGCCAGAATAATTTATATATTCTCCCTGAAGAAGGAAAAAAGAAAAACAGTAGGCAATTTTTTGAGAAGCCGGTCCTAAATCACAGGCAGCATTTGCTATCAGTAGACTCAGTCCTGTGGTGTCCAGAGGCCAGGTGCTGTGCTGGAAAGGAATGTGGTGCTGAAGTCACTGTGATCCTTCACGCCTGTTCTCAGAGTAGACAGCTTGAATTGACTAAGGGCAGGAGTCATTCATCTGGAAGGAGGCTCTGGCTGACCAGAGGAAAACACTGAAATCTTCATTTACTTTTATTTACCATGTGGTGATTAACCACAAACTGACAGCTGTGACACTTTGGAACTGGGCTTTGGAGGCAGAAATCTCAAACTGGATTTACACACGTAAGAGATTGAGGAGGGCTTCTTTGCCTCTTTTAGAATAGAACAGTGTCTTTTTTGTTGTTGTTTCTTCCTACTTTGAAAAGCCGTTCTTGGGCCCTATTCAGCGTCAAGACCGGCATGTTTTCTGAAGCATCCACTGGATCATATCTATTTGGCAAAGGAGTAGGAAGTGCTGCTCCTGAATCCCAGTGTGGAAAGACAGGTATCAAACAGGTCAGACTGGGTGTATCACAATATGTTTAAAATGAGAACTGCAGCTACTTTTACATCACACTTGCAAACACAGAGAGCTAAGACATATTTGCACAGTTATATTTATTTAACGTAACTGCTGTAAATCCATTGCAGTTTTCGTTTCGATCTCATTTCACCCTTCTCTCTCTTTGAAACAAGCTCATTTTAGTGTTTTTAAGGAAATCGGAATATTATATCAAAAAAACCCTCTAAGATGTGAGCCCAGAGACAGATGTTACTACAATAACTGCAAAGACTTTGATTTGAGCTAACTGGCAGTAGCCTGCTGTAAGAGCAGTTTGAAGATTAACTTCCTATTGAAATTATTATATCTATAAAGTCAATTTTGTACATAAGTCTGCAGTTTAAGAGGTAATGAAGCCATGTTGATGGTTTTTCCAGACACCCCTGAATGCAGCTAATAACTTCTGTTATGGTTTAATGCCACTAAAAAAAAGGATAAAACTACCTGCAAGATAACTTGCTTGTTTTTAAGCTTATCCAGTTTCCCCACATCCACACTCAAAGGAACCCCATGCACCATTAAGGCCAAGCAGTATTACATCCAGACTGTTTTCCCAGTTGTTTCTTGACTGTTTGTACACTGCATGCTGTACTATTTGTTACACTAATAATACAGAGGTATGATTGAATTTCTTGCTTGTAAATTGAGCTACACAAACTTCACTGAAGTAAAAAAACTTTTTCTTTTGTGACATCAAATTAAGTTAATTTAAATCTCAGAAATTCAACTTAGATGTTCTCAGATTGTTAGAGGGATGATTTTTTTTTCAAAGGTAATAGTAGGAAAGTTAAGTAGCAACAATGGTCTTGGAGAGCATATTTGGGCAGTCAGTGACTTAAGGCAATACATAAAATCATAGATTAAGCATACGGTTAAGAATAAAGGTTAAGGATAATACAGCTGACTTCAAAGAAGTTACAAATGTCGGAAAAGATCTATTATTTTGAAGGAAACTATTTCAGAACCTGGATCTGCTTGCATGTACTGGTAGGAAGATCTTGAGTCCCCTGTGTGGTTTTGTAAAGTCAATAAACTTTCATACCTGGATGTTTCAAAGATCAGGGATCAAAAAATGAAGTTTGTATTTGAATAGCTTTAAAGTCAACAGAAATCTTCATCTGCAGACATCAGTTCACTAGGTCAAGAAACTGCATGATCGATTTTTATCTGACCTATCTTCTCAAGAAAAAACTTTTCTCCTATGAGTGTGTCTACTGGGAAAGTTTTCCAATCAGAAGGAAACTTCAGTGTAAGATACAGTAGTATCATGAGCTGAAAAAATGATCTTTGCAAGATTTCTATATATTTAGGCTTATATTAGATACCAAAGACTATAATCTACTTTTTCTTTGATTGAACTACAGAGGAGTGGCCTTAAAATTCCTAGGACAAGTTTATCTGGGGAATTGTTCCCATTTATTAGCATTAATTGTATTGCATATAATGCTACCATCTAAATGGGTATTTCATGTAGTAATAAGGAAGTTTTTTTCTTCTATGCTGGTCTGTGGATTAGTTGTTTAATATATTGAACATACGGATGATAATATTTCAATGAACCCACAAGTTGATGACTTGCTAAGCAAATAAACAATGCCTGTAGCTCCTTCCTATGGTCCTATCATGAAATGAAGTGGCATGTCTCAGTAGAAACTAGGCAATATAGAAGCTATTTCTGGATTTCTTTTTAACAGGTTTTGTTTGTCTGTTGAGGTGGGTTTTTTTTTTGCAGAACAGCCACTGGACTTCTAGACTTTCTGCCATTTACTACTTCTTCCATCTCTGCAATCTTGAGACCCCATTGTGTGCTCTCTGTACTGTACAATCTTCATCCTTATCTCTCAGACAGATGTGATTTCTCACATTATAGGGCTTTTATCAGACAGCTTGATGGGGAGTGTAGGTACAGGCCAAATTTTCCTCATTAGTGTTCAGTGCATCCTCCTGAGCCTAGTGGAGATTCCATGTCACTTTTGTTGGCAAAGTTTTTCCATTCAGTGACTAGAATTAGTGCTAGACATTATTTCCTTGTGTAATATTATAGCGTTTTTCTCCACCCTTTTTTTCCCTAACATTAATGCTGTGTCATGTTTGAGCTGAAACTCCCACTAACTGTTCTTCTCATAAAAATCATGCCAGCTGAGAGTGACAGCCCTCTGAGATGGAGTTTGAGGAACAAGTTGAAAAGCTGATCAGTCCTAGTGAGCAGCAGGCGGTGAAGTGTCCAGGGTGAGTCATGTTGACTACAGGCCTTATGTTTGTTTTCCTGCACTATACTACTGCAGAAATTAAATTACATTAAAATATGGGAGTATAAACAAGCATAAATGAGGCAGTACAGGTGTCGTGGGAAATCAAAAGCCAGAGAGGACAAAAATAGTAATAGAGAAAATAGAAAACCAAGGAAATGGCAATTAAATAAAAGGGAGAAAACAATAAGAAGAAAGCTAAATTTCAGTTTTCCAGAGGTTCCCTGGATACCGTCTATCAATGCCACATAGGCAGAACAAGGATCCCAAAAACTGTGTATCTTGTCACAGTTATCACAGTATGCTAGAGATTGGAAGGGACCTCGAAAGATCATCTAGTCCAATCCCCCTGCCGGAGCAGGAACACCTAGATAATGTTACACAGGAATGTGTCCAGGCGGGTTTTGAATGTCTCCAGGGAAGGAGACTCCACAACCTCCCTGGGCAGCCTGTTCCAGTGTTCTGTCACCCTCACTGAGAAGTTTCTTCTCAAGTTTAAGTGGAACCTCTTGTGTTCCAGTTTGTACCCATTACCCCTTGTCCTATCATTGTTTGCCACTGAGTAGAGCCTGGCTCCATCCTCGTGACACTCCCCCTTTATATATTTATAGACACTTATAAGGTCACCCCTCAGTCTCCTCTTCTCTAAACTATAGAGACCCAGCTCCCTCAGTCTTTCCTCATAAGGGAGATGCTCCACTCCCTTAATCATCTTAGTTGCCCTGCGCTGGACTCTCTCCAGCAGCTCCCTGTCCTTCTTGAACTGAGGGGCCCAGAACTGGACACAATATTCCAGATGGGGTCTCACCAGTGCAGAGTAGAGGGGAAGGAGGACCTCTCTCGACCTACTAACCACCCCCTTCTAATACACCCCAGGATGCCATTGGCCTTCTTGGCCACAAGGGCACAGTGTTGGCTCATGGTCATCCTGTCGTCCACTAGGACCCCCAGGTCCCTCTCCCCTACACTGCTCTCTAACAGGTCGTTTCCCAACCTATACTGGAACCTGGGGTTGTTCCTGCCCAGATGCAGGATTCTACACTTTCCCTTGTTATATTTCATCAAGTTATTCCCTGCCCAACTCTCCAGCCTGTCCAGGTCTCTCTGGATGGCAGCACAGCCTTCTGGCGTGTCAGCCACTCCTCCCAGCTTAGTGTCATCAGCAAACTTGCTGATAGTACACTCAATTCCCTCATCTAAATCATTGATGAATATATTAAATAATACCGGTCCCAGTACTGACCCTTGAGGCACTCCACTAGTTACAGGCCTCCAACTAGACTCAGCCCCATAGACTACAACTCTCTGGCTTCTCTCCTTCAGTCAGTTCACAGTCCACCTCACTACCTGATCATCCAGACCACACTTCCTCAATTTAGCTGTGAGGATGCTGTGGGAGACTGTGTCAAATGCTTTGCTGAAGTCAAGGTAGACCACATCCACAGCTCTGCCATCATCCATCCACCGTGTTATTTCCTCATAAAAGGCTAAGAGATTGGTCAAACATGATTTCCCCTTGGTGAAGCCATGCTGACTGCCCCTCATAACCCTCTTATCCTTGATATGCCTTAAGATGGCACCAAGGATAAGGTGTTCCATCACTTTCCCAGGGATGGAGGTGAGGCTGACCGGTCTATAGTTACCTGGGTCCTCCTTCTTGCCCTTTCTGAAGACTGGAGTGACATTTGCCTTCCTCCAGTCCTCAGGCACCTCTCCCGTTTCCCAAGACTTGGTAAAGATGATGGAGAGTGGTCTAGCAATGACTTCCGCCAGTTCCCTCAGCACCCGCGGGTGCATCCCATCTGGACCCATGGATTTATGGATGTCCAGATTGCTCAAGTGATCTCTAACCCATTCCTCATCGACTAAGGCAAACCGCTCCGTCGACCTGACTTCATCTAAGGTCTCAGGGGTACAGGGGTCTTCAGGACTGCCTGCAGCAGAGTAGACAGACAAAGAAGGCATTCAGTAACTCTGCCATCTCTGTATCTTCTGTCACCAGGGCACCCATCCCGTTCATCAGTGGGCCTACATTGCCTCTGGTGTTAGTTTTATCTGCCATGTATTTGAAAAAGCTCTTTTTGCTGTCCTTGACCCTTCTCGCCAGGTTTAATTGTAAGGAGGCCTTAGTCATAGGGCCTGTCAAATGCAGGAGGATCTGTAGTCCAGGGTACATGGTGCTTCTTTCCAGATACGGGACTGCGGAACCTCTGCATGAAGCCTTGCTCCAGCTCTGCCTTTATGTTCTCCATGGGGAGAGGAAGAAGGCTTTAGATCAGAATTCTGCCTGTGACTCAAAAATGGGAGCTCCCTTTCACACCCGCAGGACCCTCTCCTCATATTGACCCCAATGGATCAGTACTAGTATTTTCATTTAATACACATGAATATATGTATTATTGCTTGATAAGGTGATTTTAGTGCTTCTTCTACAACTTCATCTGAAAGACTAAAGTTTTTCGCAGTCTGGTAAGATAGGGAAGTAGAACAAATACCTATTGTAAGAAATGATTGTAAATTTTTTTATCCAATAACTTCTTTATTTATGTTTTCCAAATGTATATATACTAGTTATTTAGGAGAAACACTGAGACATAAAACACAGTAAGGGGCATGTATTTCAGTACAGCTAGAAAAAAAATATGTATTTCTTTGAAAAGGGCACAAGAGAGAATACACTTGGTTTTTAATTGAGACAACATACTGCCTTGAATGGAGAACTAAGTAATTGTGAGAAGATTTTCAAGCTCACCATAAAACAGCAATAACTTCTGAAATGAAAACATTAGGTATGCTACATATTAAGTGACACTAATTACACTGCTCCTTTTCCATAATGAGAAACTTCATAAGTACATTATAATTTTATGTAGCCTAGATGACCTTATACTTTCACTGCTTCCTCATTTACATAACATATAATTAGAAATGTGTTTCCAACAGGTGACTTTCATATTAGGGTTCAGTATTAAATTCTATTGCTCGTTCAACCCATTATGTAAAAAATATTGTCCACTTTCACTGAAGAAGCATTATTAGTCACACATTCCTCTTGTAAAGACCATACGTCCACTCAGACTTGACTGTAATATGTGTATTTATAATACATTTCAATTGAAATTTTTATGTTTAATGTCACAATAATTGCAACAGGTGCCATACAGCCTACCTAGTATATATTTAGTCATTAAGCATTTTAATTAGAGTTATGCACCCATGTATAGTTTATAGTGTTAGTCCCTTAAATACAGGAAATTAGTTAAGTAGCTGAAAATGAACTGTAGAGGGTTCTGAAAAATCTTTTTTGTTGATTACACAGAAACAACAGCTTTTGTCTCTGGAATGAAGTTGCACAGAAATATTTCATAACACCATAAATACCCTGGATTTTATTGTTGTTGTTATTTGCTTTAAAATTGGCCTCTTCTAAACACTTTTATTTATTCTAAGGAGACATCAGGGTTTGTACATTCTGTTACAGGCTCTGATTTAATCTGATTACGCTGAAAGTTATGATTTTTTTATACTGTGAGCATCAGTATAAGTTACTACAAATTCAGTATAATTTATTACAAATTGAGTTTATTTTGGCATTGTTTTGCTTGGGTTTTGTTTTTTCTTTTTAAATTTTGTGACTGCACTGCAGTTACTGCCTAAGAACTAAACAGATTCCTACTTTGCATACAACCCCTTCTACTGCTTTAACATGCCTCTGCCTATGTAATACCTCAGAACTACCTCTATTTCTTTTTCCTTTGTGATGTTATGAAGTTTGACAGCAAATAAAAAATTCAGTCTCATGTTATTTTGCTGCTGGCTGATACATTGGCATCAGGGCCAAAGGGCCTCTTGTTATCCTTCAAAGCTAAACGTGAGATCATGAATACATGGTCTGCTGTGGACAGACAGAAAAGCCAGAGGCACAAATCCAGACCCACCAGGAGGAACTAAAGGATTAGAAAAATATACACATTTTAATTCTTTGGATTACTTCTATATTCTCAAAGGAATGCACAGGGCTGGAGCTGACATTGCCACAGAACAATGAAGAACCAAATCATATTTCTATTTTTAAAACAAGAAGGAATGTCACCACTGTTATTAACTTAATCATATGTATAAATCAGAGCATAATACAAAATTAGAAAGTTCAGACAAACAAGGAGATGAAAACGATGCCTGTTCACAACAGGTTTTTTCAAAATGTCAGGTAAGCTTTAAGAAGGCATAACACTGAGGAATGATTTTTACCTGAGGTAGGAGAGGGACAACTTCTGAATTAATAAACCCAGAGCATTATGTTTTAATACCACAGTCTGCCTTCTTTTCTTCTGTCTGGTGGATGTTAATGGTGGACATTAATCTGGCCATGAGCCCTGTTTTTTTTTTTTTTTCCTTTTATTATTTTCTCATTTATTCCTTCAGTCTTAGCTTTTTTTCTGGATAGAAGTGATTAGCATTGTAGGCAGCAGACATTTGGGTCTGCTAATCTGTGACACAAAATAAAATGATGGGAATAAGGTAAAATTACTTTGCCTGGATTATTTTTAAAAGGTTTAAATCTTAGCTGACATTTTGCTCCTATGATTTCTGCTGTTCCGACCTGGAATATACATGGTCTATGCTGTGAACCTGCTTCCCTGAGCATCTGTTTACCCAATCTTTCTTTGAACTGCTGATGGTAATTAATCGCCTTCCTCCAGCCCAAACTGCTGCATTCAGTTATCATCAAGCACAGGCATCAACGAGAGCTCTGATCTTGCTCTGATGGATGGAATACTAACCTTTCACAAGATTAGAGACACAAGGTGCTCTAGAGATAATAAAATTCAAATAGGTTTATTTCAAAGGGCAACTCAATCTCAATTTTGTTCATGGGTCACTTGACAGAACATTTGCCAATGTAGTTTTTGTGTCCTCCTGTGTCTGGCTTCTGTACAGTGCTCCACCTATTTCAAATTAAGGGGGCCTCAACTGCCAGAGTTTGGCAAGGGTCTGGTTTCAGCAAAAATAGCAAGGTACTCTCATTCAGCATGGCGCTGGCAACTTCGCTAAAAGTACATCTTAGGTGGGTGGTGCTTGGACAATGGAGATGTGTTTTCTCATCATTTTCAGGAAGACACAGAAATGACAATAAATGAAAAGCATCTTGAATGCTTCAAATGTTAAGCTCCTGGTTGATCATGGAAGAAAAATCTTGCTAGCATCATGACAGCCAGCTGTGCAATGTATGCAGTAGCTGTAAGCTAAGAGATCTGTAGCTCATGAGTGACCATTTTTAACATGCTTGTCAAGCACAAGTTTAAGTCAGGTATCTGCAGACATGAAGATAAGGCTCTTACAGGTGCTCTAAGAAGATTCCTTGAGATGATAGTTTTGGTGTTTGTTGCTACATACGTCAATTAGGATCCTCTGCGGATAAAATAGGTAAAATCTCCTGCAACCTCTAAGGTTCCAGTTTGCATCTATTAAAAAAATACCAAATGACCTCGTTCTGTGGTTTAATAAAGCAAAATTAAATTATTATAACTAGTCTGCTTAGAGAACAAATATCACTGAAGCCAGTGATATAGTGTCTGGCCTTCATTTAGGAGAAGGATAAAATTAATTGAAAGGCCTATATAAACCAGAAAGGTAAAGATGAAGATGTATCAGTTGTATGCAAACTATTGCACTTCCATGATGTAGCCAGGAGGATGGAGGCTGGGGGCTACCTTGTCTGTGCAGATGCTAGCAGCCAGACTCCTCTCCAGGTGAGAGAGGGAGAGAGGGGATGAAAAGCAAATGATGCAATTTAGAAGTGCACATAAAAAGAGCCAGGAAAGCTCAGAGAAAGTCAGAGAGGTGTTGTATGCTCAGATCTAGGACAGCACTGAAAAAAAGTATGCTCTAGAAATAAAACCCAATAAACAAACAAAAAAATTGTTCAAAAATGAAACCCTGTCTTTCTTTTATAGGACTTGCTTCTTGCATACTTATAGGGGTGAAACAAACCCTTTGGAGGTAATATTGGATTTTTTTAGCTTCCCAAAACAAGGACAACTACATCATATATAAAATTCAGTGGTTGATGAGCTCGCATGATAACTAAGTAGGACAGATTTGATGGAATATGCATCTAAAATGGGTACTGGACTAAGTCTGAAATCTGGAAACTGGAAAAGAAAGTTAAAGATTGCTTTTACTGTTTTTAGAGCCTTAGAACTACATTAAAAATGCATTTTCAATTTGAATGTTTTAGTGGTGACAGCTTGCAAACTACTCTATTCTTAGAATTGCAATCGTATCTCTGGAGTCCATTTACATTGCTTAAATTTCATAATTGAGTGAGTTCTCAATATTTAAAAAACTGTTTCTGTTTTCATAAAGTTTTAAGATAGTTCACTTGTCATTACTCTCCTTTATAGTAACAAGCTCTTGAAACTCATTTTATGGTACATGTCTTTACAAATGGCAAGAAATAACTCACTACACATGAATCCTGCAATCAATTCATGAACTTATGTGTTTCTTTCCCTAGCATCAAGCATTGGACATTAATTTTTCTGTAAATACATATTAATGTAATCTTTAGTCATGCAAGGGGGGAGCATGCCCATACCTAAGGAGATGTCTTTTTCTTAGAGGATGTGATTTTTTTCAGATAATCATCTGTCTTTGCCACTTCACTGCCAACCTTATCAACCTTTGTGTAATTTTCTACCTATGACAGATGTGAAATGGGGTATTAAATTGCCACAGGATCATACAGGCTAGACAATAGAGAATTAATGTCTGTGTTACCTGAATTGTTCACACAAAAGGGGACTATATAAAATCAAGACCTTTCAGGAATATCAAAGCTCCCAAACAGCTGTGGAGAAGGGTATGACAACTAACAACCCAGGCTGCAGGTAGATCCTGTAGCTCTTCAAGGCCCAAGGGCTGGAATGGAGGAAGGAGAGATGGGGAAGCAGTCACTGTGATCAGCCTGTCAGACTAGTAACTGTCTTACCTCAAACGTTTACCTACACAAATTTTAGTGGCATGTTCCATCCCAGCAGTTTGTCTCCACAGACTTCTCTACAGCATTTGAAATCTCGTCAGTATATACAGGTGTGATAAAAGAGCTAAAGACATGTGAAGCAGGAAGTGTGACTGCAGGAAGAATTTAAAATTGCCTCCAGAACAAATTGTGTATTAAAACTTAGAAGATTTTAGCTTCTAGAAGAGAACTCGTACAACCTGGTCTTGAACACTGCCAGGGATGGAGCATTCACAATGTCCCTGGGCAACCCATTCCAGTGCCTCACCACCCTAACAGGAAAGAATTTCCTCCTTATATCCAATCTAAACTTCCCCTGTTTAAGTTTTAACCCGTTACCCCTTGTCCTATCACTACAGTCCCTCCTTTAAATGACAAAGGTGTCTCTTCTTCCATATTATACAAGTAAAGAAATGGATTTTACTGAAATTCAAAACATGCCACATAAACTAGTGTGATAGGCTTTCAGGAAATATACTTGCAAATACAGGAATTATTGAGGAGCTCATCCTCTGATTTAAAGCCAGGACTAGGTACCTGGAAGCATGAAATCTAGCATCAGATCTAGCTCCAGAGCTGCTGAACTAAGTGGTCAATAATCTTTTCTATAAAGCCTAATCTGCAAGCACACAAAAAGTCAAAGGACTTACTTGATTTAAATGCAGCTGCCCTAATCACACACAGAAACGATCACAATAGTCAGACAAAGCTCTTTTCCAAAGAACAGCACTTGGCCTAAAACACCATAACACCACGCTCTTCATCATTAACTTTGAATTTTCTTGCTTTTGTGGGATCAAGTCAGACCCTTAACATTATGTGAGCTTTTCAAGGTTAGGTTTTCAAGAAAACAAGGTTTCCTCGCAAGTGTAACATAATAACAATTAATCAGCTAGTTCTTAACTTCCACAAAAGAAACTGTCATCTGTTATTATCTGTACTGCTAACCCACCACAATGTCAGCAGAACAAAAACCAAATAATTATACCACAAAAGTTACACCCAAATAATGCCTGTAGCTTAAAAAACTGAAAGCAAAAATATCAGACTCATCCCTTAAATTCTCCTTTTCCCATTCCCTCTTATATAAACACCACACAATTAAAATTATTTAAAAGAATACCACAAAGTAGAGATAACCAGCAATACACAGACTGACTGATGCAACTTGCGGCTGGAAAGTCATCTAAAAAGACAGAATTCAAAGCTGATTCTGTTTCAGGATTTACTACCTTCTTCCATGACATCTAGATGTTAATTCTCTGGTTTATTTTTAGGTCAAGCTTATTTGCAGAGCCACACTGATTATATTTGACAGAAAAAATCATTAGCGGATGCAGAGAGTAATTAATGTGATAGACTAAAATAATGCATTTTAAATACATGAATGTGAAATTCAATAAATGCTTTATGAAAAAATATGAAGACAGGACGCTGGAAATTAAAAGCAAAGGAAAAAACAGAAAGTCACAGAGGGCATTTAGCATTTAAATGTATGAAAGACTTGATCCTATCAGCACTGAAGCATTCCCAGGTTATGATTCTTTCCTCGTTGTGGGCTGGGTACAGAGATGGATAACATTTCCAAACAGCTGGATTGCAATGTGAAATGAAAACTGAAATTCTGCTGCTGTTATTACTTTTCCTCCTCCATAGAGCAGTTTTCTCTAGGGTGCTGTTCACCTCTCAGAAGTTGCCACATAAAAAATGGCAGTTTGAGTCAACAGATTTGTTCAGTGACAAAATACGTTCTTAGGCCTCTAGTCCTTTTAGCTCTGAAGCAGTAACATGGCAGAGGGGGACAGAGAGGGTCCTAGTAACTTTTGTTAGGCATGAACAGTCTTTCTCTCAAAAAACTACAAAAACCAAAAACCAAAAACCAACCAACCAAAAAAAAAAACCCCAACCCCAAAAACCCGCCCTCTCCCCCCCCCCCCCCAAAAAAAAAAAAACACCAAACAAACAGTTATCATAAGGTGTAGTTGGAGAACTTTGAAATAATTTGGGATATCTAGAAACTGCTTCCCAATCTTAGGTATAGCTTCTGCTATGAGTGGCTGCTACAGTTCATGTGCCAGCAGTTTTATAGAGTGTTTAATTCTTTTATAGCAGTTATGGTATTTATCATTTATTTTGTTGCATTTTCTTAATGATATATATCTAAATATTAGGTGGGGTTTTAATAAAAAATGTTTGGAACATTAGCAGGTTCCTGTAATGGATCGACCATAATGCTTGTTTTAATACATTTTTTATTTGTAGCTACAGCAAGTTTCAAAACTGCAATCTAGTTAATGAATCTAGTTAACCTTTTCCTAGCATCTCTTGCATTATGGATTTAAGCTCTAGCTAGTCTTTCTGTGATCGTGGACTGTTTACACCAGCTTTTCAAAGGTATCCCATTCACTCTTTGTGGCATGAGTAACAAAGAAAGATAAATCTAACATTCCAGCAACAGCTATCACTTCATTCATTAGTAACAGATGCCTGTAGCAGTGGGATTCACATTCACTTTAACTGCTTTTTTTTGCACCTCTAAATTGCTTGTCATCATGAAGGAATGACAGCAGTTCAATAAGAGAAGAATAATGCAGCAAGAAGACTGGAGCCCATTTTCAATGGTTAATTGCTATACAAAAAAGCTAACAAGTGATTAAAAAGATAAATCAAAAGTTTGCAGAAAGATTAAAGCACCCAGTCAGTTTTATGGTTTCATTTGAGCTACAAAGATGTTATTATACGCCCATTTACAAAACAATGAGCTCTTTCTGTTTATGAAAGTTTAATCTCTTGGTTTATTGCTTTAATATATCTAACACTGCTAAGGTTTACTTTAAAATGAAATCTCTGACTATATGATGTGGATGTTATTTTTTACATTTGGTCTGCAGACAGAATGAATAACATAATAATTGTACTCATCTATGAAACAAAGTGGGGGTAATTGCTTCTTCTTTTGTATCTGCATCTAAAGTAAAAGAATAAATATTTTATCATTTGGCAATGCTTCTCGTTAGCACAGTATTCTGACATCCATTTTTTGTTTGGCCACAGGCATTTGAGCAAATGCTGGAAAAAGTTCTGTAGAACCAAAGTGCACAGTGCTGGCAAACTTCTAAGGAACATATCACCTTAGGCTGACATGTCTGATAAAACTTTGGCTGTTCAAATAACGTGAACAAAAAAAAAAAAAAAAAAAATGCAGCTTTGTTAGGCTACTAAACCCAAAATTTAAGAAAATAAACAAATGAACAAACATGGATTTTATGAGAAGTTGCTGCCCCTCAAATGATATGCCTATGCTAGACTGAAATACAAACTTACAATAATTCATTACAATAACAAGTAATTGTAGCAGTTATTGTTATTAATAAGGATTTTAAACACAGGTTTAAAAAGCTCAGAATATCAACTGTATGTGAATTCACTACTGTAAACTGTCATTTCTGAAAGAAGCCAAAAAAGAGTCCAGAAAACTATTTCCACTTTCTTCCTACCTTGTCCAAGAAGGTATTGACCTTGGCAGTTGAATTGATTTTAATTTTATTTTTTATCCATTATTTCAGGAAACTGCTAATGATAGGCTTTTAAATTCCTGAGGCAAGTCTTAATGATGCAATGTGGGAGACTGTCTCTCAGGCACCCCTGAGAATTAGCTTGGGGAGGAGAGGGAGATTCTGAAGGATCAGAGAACAGAAAAAGGAAAAAACTGCTGGTCCTCTGAAGTGCCAGAAACGTTCCCTACCTTTCAAAGTTACAAGGTCTTTTACTCATTTGCCGTCTCATTCGGCTTCTCATTTGCACATCAAGTTCTGTGGCCTGAGTTTGGTTATCTTTAACACACATGCTATAAGGTCAACAACATAATCAAAACCTCAGTGGTCTCTTCACTTTGCCAAGTGGACACAAAGAAACCACTATCGATCCCTGCCAAGATTTATTCTCTGTATACCTACCAAGACAGAGATTCAGTTCCCCATGCTTCTTCACCAGACTAAGGGCTACAACCAGCGCAGTCACTCACATACACATACAGTATTATAACGCAGATATGGTTGATCAGACATGGGTTGGCCACGTAGCTGTTGATATTGAAGGCTGGCCCTCTCGTTATCTAATTAGAATTGCCATTGAGGGCATAGGTCAACAAAAGTGAATGAACTGTCCCCAAAAATGAATTTATTGTGCCTATGGTTAAAAAAGACTGTCACGTATCATAGGAGATTAAGAAAAGCACCAAAACCAACACTTATCCACCACCTCAGATTTTCTTGGCAGGTTTTTGTTTGTTTTTTTTCACATTTGGCCATTAATGAAACATACAGACTTTGGACAACCTGTTAAAACAGGTGGACTGTGTTAGCAACTCATGGCTAACCACAGAAATAATATAATTCGCTTCCTTGTTCCTATTTATTATAACCTTGCTCCAGCAAGCTCTAAAGACAATGTCTCTTTGTGACTGTCTGAATGGTGCGAATGGATACTTCAGCAGACAGTTTTTGTCAAATATGCTTAACTTCTTGTTGCTCGCATGATCACTTGCAAATGCAATATAAAAATCAGATTCTATTAATTCTGAGTACGGTACAGTTTTCTCTTCCATAAAAGTTTGCTAAAAATGTTCCCAATACAAGATGTGCACAGACAGAAGGAAAAAGAAAAGCATTAAGAACATAAAATGCCAATGTTTATGCCAAATTGTAACAAGAAGGTCATTCACACAGTCCTTTTGGAGCTGGAGGTCTGGAGCCTTGAAGGAAAGGTTACACCAATCACTGTTCAAAACAGTGAAGATCACCATCAAGTAAGTAGAATTATGCTTAGTTTTTTAAGAAACATGTAACTGACCCTTTCCACACACAAAAGATAAACTTTCCAAAACCCATCCCAAACAAAACCCTTGAGCTGAGGAAGAGGCCTGAATCAACCTAAATGGTGCAGAGTGAGTCATTGAAATCAAAGCAGCTGATTCTTTCTCATTTTCCTCTCAGCATGACTTCTGACATACCACACTCAGATAATAAGCTACTGATCACCCTAACACAATTCTAACATTATCCAACGTGTTTTGCTGTCTCTCATGTGTGGATATTTATGCATGTGCATAAAGATGGAACTTTTAAAGTCAGTATTATACATTTTTATGCACACTAATGTATGTAGCAACAGCATCTTTAGCAAGTGTGCATAAAATACAAAACTGTGCAGAGTATTTCTAATGTTTATCATAAAACCTCAGAAAGTAATAAATCTATGACTGTTAAAAATAGACATGATTACCAATTCATTGTCACTTTTTAAGTCTACCATTACTTAGATCCACACTTGTAAATTTTAAGTGCAATTCTTTTTATGCTACAATAAAAATAATGCTAAAAATATTGACTTACTCTCACCAACCTGCAATAACATGCATTGTAGGTCTTTTCTAACTGTATAAACTAAAAAAAAAAATAAAAATGCATTCCTTTCCATAGAAGTGCCTACTTGGCAAGAAAATGTTTATTTCTACAAATACATAGTCAGAATTTCTGACTGATTCATTATTTCCAGATAACCCTTTCACTTCATTCGTCATCATCAATAGTACTTTAAATATTTATAGGCAGTGACTGAATGTTAAATTTAGAATTCTTAACCTTTTATGACTCTCTTTTCCTTTTTTGTTCTAAATGTTTATTTCCCTTATACAGCACTTTAAATTGTCTCTGGAGAAATACTTAATGAGTGTGACAGAGAGGAGCATTTCCCTAAACTGCTCTCTATTATAGCTACAAAGCATTGAGGTTACAATGACCAGCTTGGAAACAAGAAAAAAAAAAACACCAAAACATGAAAATAGTAGGGGTAAAAACTAGTAAAAAAACTATGCATTATTTTATTTTTTTACTGATAAAACTAGGAATAAAAAGCCCCACTTTTTTTTATTTTTTTAATTCTTTTATTTCCCCCTCATATAGAATTTACTTATGGTCAGATGCGTTAAACCAGTGTAAACTGTGCTGCATGGGAGAGAAGTGTGCAAGTGCGCATGGGTGCGACAAGATATAACGGTGGGTGAAGCTTGTGCTAATTCTGTACAGTTTATTAAAGACATGGTTGCCCTCTGGTTTGAAAATGCTGTTTTGTCACAATTCATGACACAGAAACACACGTAATGTATCATTCACTTTCACAAGTCTATGCTTATACTGCAAGGTGAAGAGTGAGTTTGGGGAAAGGTTTGATTTGTGACTTACCTATTTAAGGATGTGCATTCATGTCATCTAAGTTGGGATGCTGTCAGTGCAGATACGTGTATCCAAATTGGTCACAGGAGAGTCCCTTTTTAGTTAGTAAATAGGTTTAGTGCTTCTTAGAAATACAGATAGTGCTTCTCGGAAATATGGACAGTGGAGTGAACATTAAGGACATATTCCTCACTGAAAGTGTGGTGAGACACTGAAACAGTTGCCTACAGAAGTTGCCCTGGAAGTGCTCAAGGCCAGGCTGGATGGGGCTTTTGGCAATCTGGTCTAGTGGAAGCTCTCCCTGCCAGTGGCAGGGGGTTGGAACTAGGTGGTCTTTAAGTCCCTTTCAACTGAAACCATCCTATGATTCCATATAAACTGCACCCTGAAGCGCTTATTTCTCTTAATTTACTATAAAAATACCAAGAGCAACAGTGCAGATGAAGATGCCTACATTGTACTTGGTCATGTGAATTGCATTCAGAGTGTTTGAAGACAGTCTGAAAACTTTCCCTATTTGAAAAGCTAAGCTTGTGATTATCTGCCAGCTAGATTCTTCAGCCCTTTTAATTACTTGACCTACCCAGATTTCTGATGTTAAGAGACCAAGTGATTCCAAATCTTCCCCTCCAAGATTTTGCTAGAGCTTCATGCCATTTATATAAACGAGAGCAGAAAATAAATTTTAGACTAATAAAACTGTATTTCTGTCCATACATTGTCATTTCTTATTATCTATACATGTCTCACAATATTTATAAGATATTTAGTCTGCATATTGTATTGATACTCTTCTTTTCCTCCTAAATAAGCATAATATGCATGATTCTAGCCCAAATAAAAGCACCTAATACTTTGCATTTATTTACTGTTCTTCATCTAAAGATCTTAAAACACTTTATAAGCTGTTTTCAACTATGGAAGCTTCTGAGGAATTTCTATTTAAAAAAAAAGAAAAAAAATCAACCCCAAAACAAAACACCACAAAAACCCCAAACCAAAATGGTAACTCTGGTAGTTCCGTATGTTTTTTTTTTATGCTGTTATAATGGAGTTTCATTCTGGCAATCACATTCCTGTGTGTGTCACAGGATGTCTAAAGATGACAGAACACATTGCAAACACTGGGAGATAAGAAAGGCAAGTAGGCATGTGCTAATTGGTTTGATTGACCAGCAAGTCTACTTCTATGACATGAGCCATTTACTACAGGGAACAGAAACATTACTTCTAACTTTAGGCTAACTATTAGATGTGGGATTTTCCATGGAACAGACCTTGTCAACCTGTAGCTTAAAAGCAAAGTGGGTGATAGCAATTTGGGAAACAAACTGTCAAGCAAATATTGTGCTGAGGCTGGCTTAAAATAAGGTGGAACTCGGTGCATTTGAGTTACATGTGAACCGCTCTAGTAGCTGCTGATTTGATGGCTGATGAAGAGTGAGGTCCCAGTGGGCAGAAACAAGCTGGTAAATCATAGCTGCCTCCTGACGTTCATTTGATTATAACCACAGTTTAAGAACGTCATAATTATGTTTAGGGGTTATTTGCTACTTAGGGAATCCAGTTTTCTAATAAAATAAGGACATAAAGGATCATTGGAATGAATGTGCAACGAATGGACTTCATTTATTTGCGGTTGTCTTCTCAGCATTTTGAAAAGAAATATAATAACAAATTAAACATATCAACAAGGGATTAATTGGTCATTTTAATGTGACTATTAGGATACTCAAAAGAACAGAGAATGTGTCATACCATGGGATGCTAAAAGAATGTGTCATGCTTAACCTAACATTATGATGGTTGGGTAGGGGCCAGATATGATTACATTCTAGTATGTAAGAGTGTTAAACACCAGGGAGAAAAGAGAGCTATTTAAGATGATGGATAAAATATGCATAAGAACAAAAGGCCATTAACAGCTTGTCTAGGAATTAGATAATTTCTATTAAACATTAAAGGCGATTTCTTCAACACATTTCCAATAAAAATAACTGGGCAATAAAGCTGAGGAAGGCTTTTAAGAAGACAGGTTCATGCTTTAGCCTTTAGACGTGGATGACCTATGCTAATTTGATTTATAATGAAACCTGATGAATATTATCTATGCAAAATACTCCATTACAAATGAGTAAAAAAAAAAAAAAAAAAATCCTTATTCATTAAGATAGTGAGGATTTTAAAATAATGGCAACATTGAAAGCTTATACACATGAAAAAAGCTATTTTGTCTAGTTATCTTTCCTTGAGTTAGTAGAAGGCAGTGACCCCTTAGCAGCCTAAACCAGACAGCAGATTTTTTTACTCATTAGGTTGCAATGGATAACACTAAAGTATTGTTTCTATTTCTGTAAATATTTATAACAATTAAAAAATGAGTTGTCTATGACAACAAGAAATAGAGATACAGAATAAAATTGAGCTAGTTTTCTAACTTGTCACATGACGTTAACACAGTTTTTATTTACACTGGTAATTTTCCTTACCTATCAAAACACATTACACATACTTGGCTCACGGATAAGATAATTTACAAGAAAAAGCACCACATTCTTGTAGGTGTAAGTGAGGCAAACCATATTTTAGGAAATTTACCATTTCATAAAATATTCTGTGTAAGTACCTATTAATTTTTTCAACAAGGCAGCATCACCATCTTTTTTCTAATGTCTTTCACAGGTTAATTTCCTCCTTTTTTGACCTATAGTATTTACTTCAGCCACCTTCTGACATAACACTGAGCAGATTGATATGTGATCTCATCCCTATCTATCTGGTAGGTGACTTATTTGTCCAACCATCCAAATCATTACTACTTGTCAGATTTAATACTTGTGATTAGTTAGCAGATTCCACAAGGGGGAAGTTTGTGTCTGACTGGGGGCACTATTCCTTACACTGAAGGGATGGATCTACATTAGAGATTTTAGTTTGGAACAGGCATGCCCTTTGGATGCACTTAATCATGTTTTCACATGACAGGATGGCCCCGTCCTGTGCAACTAGATTCCATTGAAATTAAACCAATCCAGAAGGTGTTCTCTGTGAACATAGCAAACATGCTTCAGCTGGTGTTGCCACCTCAGCCAAGAAAACAGTATTTTATATTTTTTTTTAGCTATGCAACTATATTTGTATATTTAAAGTAAATTTTTGCTGGAAGATGCTAAGTTACCACATTATACAAGAAAGAAAGAAAGATACAACAGAGCTGCAGTAGGAAAAATCATTATTTTTCTTCAGGAAGTGTGAAAAACTTCCTGTGGAATGAGGATTTTATAACAGTGTGACATCCTATGAGAAATCAACTGCAATTATGATGCAACATCCGGTTCTTCTGAAGAGATACATCCCAAAACAAAAGCTAGCAAGAATCAAAAGGCAGACAAAATAGCAATGAAAAAGAATGAGGAGACATGGACTAGTTCCTGAATTCTACTTTTTTTTTATTTTTTTTTTAATAGCACATAGTCAAAGCTTAGCACAAGAAATGTCTAAGACTATACATAATTTCTCTCTTTTTAAATCATTTTAAAGCTTTATAATGCATGTTACAGGTACCTATTTATCATTACTAAGTGTCTCTGATGTACTATCATGAGAAGCCAAAAAGCAATCTCTGACTGTGTGGTTAAACCAGAAGCACTTAGGCAGTCCATGTAAGCAATGGTGGTTTAATATTTAAGGAAATGGTGATGTGTAGTGATTTTGTCTGAGAAATAAGCTGCAACAATGGAAAGCCCTTTTATGCTGGAATTTCATGTTACTTCAACAACCACTGGGTCACTGTCTTTAGTGAAGACAGCAACTTGCTACCGCACATAACAAGAGTGAGTGAAATCCCAGTAACTAGATAGGGAAAGGATGTTTCTATATACCTCCAAAGAATGTATTTGCCATGAAAAGTCACAACTCATGCCTTCAATGCATGTAGGTATAGGAATCCCATTATATTCAGCATTTCATATCAGTATTAAATTACTATTGCTATTATAGCATGTGAAGTAGGGAGCAAGTACCTCTATCTCGTTTTAAGCAACACCAGAGAAGAAAACCTCTGTCAGGCGTTCATGTAGCCTCAAATGTAGGCACTCAAGGCTGAGATTCTAGCTTCTACTCCAATTTTCTTTGCACTTATGCACAGAATCTCATGCAATCTGAGTCAAGTTATGCCTGTCTGCATTCTGATTTGGCAGATTCCGAAGTAAAGGACATTAACTTTTACTGTAAGATCCTACTGAGGATACTATTTGTAGGTCCAGCAGAGTGAGGTATCTGCTTGCCAAAGACCTAAGCATAACTTTATGTTGTGGTCCCTCTTCACAAAAATGGGACTAATCAGACTCTGCATGCCTCAGAGAGGATTTGAGAGCTTTAACAACATACCCAGTCAGTCTACGAAGTATTTAGGTATTACAATGACAGAAGTCATAAAGTATACTTCAGGAAGCTAAATGCTAAGCATATACAAACATTTAATTTAGCCAAGGTTTAATATTTTTAAGACAGCTTGGGGAAGAAACAGCAAACACATTTGGACTTTGGAGGAAAACGCAGTACAAGATTTATATTGCTTATGTGTTACTTCTGATGTAAAATCTAACAGAATCGGATTAAGCACTATCACTTGCTGTTTAATCTTGGTTTTACAAGGTGTTGGTTGCTTGACCTGATTTTAAAGGATTTAAAATGCAAACCTCTTATCCTTAATAGTGATTCTAAACTTCATAGCTTTGAAGAAGGGAGAGGAAATAAGATCTACTGCACAGCCATTGAGATTAGCAGTCTCAGTGAGCATTCATTCCTGTCATGTACAGAAATACTTATATGGCTGCACACTGGGAAACATTACATGCTATTTATACAATTGAAAACTGAGAATTGAACAGGTAATTAAGAACTTAAGCTGTCCTGCTTGGAATTACAGGTGTACAACAATAACAGACAAATCTCAAGGTTCGGGTTAGATAACTGTGGAAGAATAAAATAAAATACGTAGCCCGATATTTTCTGAAATGCTGGTTGAAATTACTGTGGGCAAACAACAACCCTGTCTTGGCAGGAATCTTAATTTTTACATTATACTCCTACTCAGGGCTTGGCTGAAAGCAGCTATTTAGGACTTCTGTTCT
Organism: Pezoporus wallicus; assembly: GCF_028554395.1. Classification (NCBI taxonomy): domain Eukaryota; kingdom Metazoa; phylum Chordata; class Aves; order Psittaciformes; family Psittacidae; genus Pezoporus; species Pezoporus wallicus. The sequence continues at coordinate 1,636,018 of NW_026636656.1, forward strand.
TAAAAATAGGGGTTAACTGGTACTCAAAGGTGGGGGGAATTGTTTGCATTAGAAAAAGAAAGACATGATGACTACTGCTTCTTCCAAGAGTCCTGTTTATTTACCAAAAGTGCAGGAGATTTGAAAGCACCAAAGCCAGGAAATAATTTTCCTTACAGAGCTAGGTTTTTATCCAGGCACCTGAAGACCTCTTTCTTTTTTTCTGGTTGGTTGGTTAGGATTGATTTTTTTTTTTCTTACGGTGTTAAACATGCCTCTTTGCAGCTCTTAGTATGGCTTTCCTGAGTGAGTCCATTTTAAAATAGGTCATTTTTCCAAGTTAATACGACAGTCCTGTATGGATTTTCCAATCCCTCTGAAAAGCACCATGTTGTGAGTAGCTCATGCTTGGTATAAAATGGGCATTCCTATTTGCATTTCGAAGTTTGAAGTGGTAACTAATCCCAGTCACATTCCCTGTTATGTGCAAGTCCAACACTAACTCTTAGCTCTTAACTATGCCGAATATTTGTCCTCTGTTCTGATTTAGGAGTATAAATACTGGATAGGGTCCTGTCCCGGGTTTTCAGCAATAAATTCTTATCATGTCATTGTGAATTTGAAAGAAACCATTAAGTTTTAAGAGGTAAGATAGGGAGTGTAACTGCAGACTGAAGGATCCCTTGAACAGGGCTATTATCAATCCTTAGCAAGAATGCTTGCATTGCTTCCAGTGAAGGATCAAATTAGTCTCAGAAAAGTGCTTCTCTGGACTTGGTGGCTAGAAATTGATGTAAAGAAACAAAATCCAGGCTAGCAGCAGCAAAGAACAGTGTGTCCTCTCCCTGGAAGGGGTGATGGTGGCAGAAGGCAGCAGGAGCTGGCTTCTCATGCAAATATTACCTGGGAAAACTACCCCTTTCCCTTTTCAGTGTCTGAATTTGGCTGCTTGTTCAAGTTCTTCAGTTCCTAGACAGCAGCACCAAGGCTTCATGTGAAGGATAAGAAAAAGAAATGAGGGAGAAAGAGAGACAATGGGAGAGTAGACAAGAGAACTGGGAGATACACTGTGTAGGAAAAGAGGCTGACAAAAAGCAAGAATTACAGTAATTTTAAAACCTAGAAATAAAGGCCAGCAAAATATCAAAAATATTTCTTTTAAAATATGCATTAATGCCCTGACTGCCATGGAACACTTTGGGGCTGTCTCACTCCCTTCACATGAACAGGAAATGGCCTGGATGAAGTAGCTTTGCTGGTACATTTCACCTGCAATGGCTAATCTTCTTCCTGCCTGCTGTAGAGAGGATGCACAGCCACTCCTCGCTTGCTTGAGCTGGGTTCTGCTATTCTACCCTGCAGGAGAGAAAATCCTTGAGGGAACCCATCATTTGCTTTCAGCAATCGTCAAGCAGCAAAATTTGCTCATTGCCCATTTGAAGTCGCTTAACACTTCACTGAGAACTGAACTTTCTGCCAGGCTGAAAAGTGATGCAGCATTCACTAAACATTTAATCACCGCCTTTTTGAAACAAGATGATTGCTCTAAGGAGAGACAGAAAAGGGGAAAAAAGGCTTTTACTAGTGGTTAAGCCTGAGAAATGTTTGCTGTGCAGTGAGAGAACTTTTTGGGTTTTAAATGATTTTGTTTTAGTTACATAAAATTTCTTCACTTTTTTAAATGTAGTAGCCCTATCTACAGTGCGGTACAGGAAGAGGTAACAATTTGGCACATGCTTTTAAATTGAGACTAGGGAAAACTTACATTCTCCAGTAAGGGAAAAAAGGGGTTGCTGGTCAGTTGGATATTGCCTCTTTATTTCTGCACCATACCCTGTGAGCAATCTTCTGTACTTCACAAGATGTTATTTTACAAAGACACAATCCACATCCCTAAAAATAGAAATGTTTTGGAAAATGCCAACAAAAACATGAGTTTGAGAGCTTGTTTTTTTTGAGTTGGCAAGATATCCATAACACTTGTATTAAACATTGTAATATATGATAAAAAGAAAGGATGATCCTAAAACTTCACAGAAAACAAAATGCTATTCACTGCAAATTTCACCTGTATTAAAATATCTTCCTCCCAGTTCCTGAAAACTCACAGGCAAGAAAGCCTCTGAACTTCTGCTTTTGTCAAAGTTCTGAAACTGGAGGCCCACTGTTTTAACAGCTAATTTCTGTGTCTTTTATGGAAACACATTTTTCAAAATGTCTTTGTTTTTTTTCTAATTTCATTTTTTGTAATTTAATTTTTGAGCTTGTTCAGCAGTCAACAAAATATAATTTGCATCATGCCTCTTCCCTCAAATTTCTGAATGCTAACCTTTTCCTTTAGAAAAATCGATTTATATGCAAATTATCACATATCTTTCTATAGTCCTAAATATTTTACCATGCAAATCTTTTCAGCACAGATCTTTAGAGTACCTGAGACCACTCACCATGCATTGTTTTTGATAATTTCAGTTTTCCTCCTTTCACCAACTGCAAGACTTCCTGAATGAGGGAAACCGGTAATGTTACCAAGGCAAAAAAAAAAGAAACAAAAAAACCAAAAAACCTCAACATTTTTTCTTTAATGTAAACATTTCTAAAATGAATGTAGATTAAGTAGTGAAATAGGCACTAAGGCCTGCTAGCTTTTGATACCAGAATCCTATGAATTAGGCAGCAAAAAAAGACCCCCAGTTGTACAACATGTCCCATATCAAATGTTGAATGACATAAAACTTGATAGGTTACCATCTAACCAAGTTACCCTGAAATGAGCTCCTGTAGCAGTGAAGAGAAATTCTCTCTTCTTTTACTACGAAGAAAAGTGTTGATTTCTTAGATTGCAACTGTTCACACTGGTTTTTAAGCATGTGAAAACTCACAGGGATAGAAATCTGAGTTGTGGTAAATCACTAAAAGTCCACCTCAAGATAAAAATGAAAGGCTAGAATGATATTTTTTTCTTGAAAATATAACCTGCAATGAGTACAATGTTTACAAAAATACAAAATAACAAAGTACATTACAAGAAATGTAATAATATAGATTTTCTTTAATTCTGCTACACTTCAAGTAGCTTTGACACTAATTTTCATTCCATGTGCTTTGTTATCTCATCTTCTGGAGAACTCTTAAAGCAAAAATGTGCTGCTCCTATTGCTCTGTTGTAGATGCAGTCACCCATTGACAATGACTTCTATCAGGAATAATTTCATTTTTACTATTTATCTGCCCTTATTTTAAGAATGCATGACTGTAGCAGAGCCACACAGTATCTCAGATTATCTACTCACTACTGTAATTCTGGACATGCATTACAGGTCACAGCTACCATGTTGTATGTAGCTCTAGCTACCCTGTCACACCTGCCGATCGTGTGGCTACATTAAAGCACCTCAAATGGGCAAGAAGGGCAACTGAATTAAGGTCCACATCTCTCCAGACTAAAATGGGACCATAGATACAACATTACATATAGACACAAATTTCTAGATGCCTAAATGCAGACACCTATATCCTGAAATTGAAGACTCTCACAGGAACCTACTGAGACTGTCTCAAATTGCTCCAGCTTAGGGAAGGTTCTTTCTATCTTATGTAAAGACCATGCTACAGCTCAAGCAGCAGGTGATGATGAGAGGTATGATGTCAACCATCTCCTCAGAACCTGCATAATACAGAGCTGTGCCTACTCATACCAAAGTAGATACAGATCGGTTTTTCTGGGAGAGTCCTTCATCTACAAACATCTACAGCAAGAACACTGCTACGACAACTGTCACTGCTGAAGCCTTCAATATCATGAAAGGAAACAGAAATCACCATCGCATTTTGGGGGGAATCCCATCCTACAGGTTGCTTTAGGAATGCTCCATGAATAACCATTAGCTGCAACTTCTGGCAAGGAGTAACTATGTTTTGTGATTATGACTTTGTCTGTGCCATTCTGAGTGGTGTGGAAGTGCAAAAGTTTAAGATCAGAAGACAAGGTGCGTGCCACAGGAGCTCAGGTTCTCCAAGTACATCATAGGAAATTTATGTAAAACATCAGAATTGCAATTTTGCCTACACATGCTTAAATACTGTCCAAATACTACTTAGCTCTTTTATTGCATCTTGCTTTAAAAAGAAGCAGCTTGAAATAACAAAATCAAGATTTCACATCAAGCAGCTGTGACGATTCATATCTTTTATAAACAGGCATAAGATCATGGTCTAATAAACTTCCACCAGTGGGTTGGTGAAATTTTGGTTTGCTCTCCTTATGTTACATGACAATTTCAAAAAGGACTAGCCCAGATCAGTATTATGAAAGAGTTCAGAAGGTATAGCTGTTCTTCATGAGTGTAATAATTTTTATCAAACTTATGGAGGTTTTTAAGCCTTTGAGAACCTCTTGACCTGTAGTACAGTCAGTGGAAATTTCAGTGCAGGGATTCAGTGCAATTTTGTATTTCAAAAGTCAACTGCCAAACTCCAGCATCCTCTGCTCTTTCTTGAAATGGCTTTAAGCGACAAATTTTATGTGCTCACCTGTATTCTTGAACCATCACTTTCAGCACAGGAGCTGAGAAAATTTTTAATGAAAAAATAAAATCTAGTAAATTTACATTTAGCAATATAATCTGTAGGATTTCTTTTCTCTATTAACAGGGCTTTCCAGATGCTTGCACTATCTCCAAAGACTAAAATGAATACTTTGGTTGACATGAAGTTTTCTATAACAGAAGAATCATCCTTATTATTTACGTCATCCTTGTTATTTACAAATCTGAAAGCACCTTTCAGTACTTCCTAACAATGTACCACAGCATGAAGCTGATTGCTGAATTGAAAATATTTTACCTGGACTTAGTCTAAATGGCTCAGAGGCATATCAGAGCCTGAGAAGATACATATTTCAGAAGTTAACCAGGATTAAAGCAATACAGTTTTTAAGTGCTAACCATGAACACCAAGAACAGGTAAGATTCCCTTTTGGCTAAGCTGTTTCACCAGATAACAGTTAATTGCTAGGTACAGACTGATTTCTAGCTGTGAGTCATATTGCAAGATGCAAATACTACATGGGTTTTAAGTCCCTGGTTTCTCAAATGTAAGAATAGTTTGCTACCTTGAACTGTTTTACTCATTTTTTGTGCTTTACAGTACATGTGACTATAATATATATACACATAGATGTAAAAAGTAACATATTTACAGCTTTATGCCTATGTAACTCTTCAGAGAGGTATGGAAAAGAACTAGCTAAGCTTAAGTTCAATATTGACACAAAGCCAGGTGAGTATCAACTGGACAAAAATTGATCTGGAAATTTAACCACAGTTAACAGCAAACGTAATGAAGGATCAAAGCTCTGTAAAAGTCTTCCATCAGAACTGGGAGTGGTAAAGGGAAGGGGACATCCTGCTAGGAGCTGCTGTAATTGCTCTTTGCTAGGGGCTGGAGATGTGTTTCAGGTCTCAGGCCTGATCCTATTGCTCATCTTAGGATGTGGCCATGAGAAAACAAGATGAATTCTTTCAGAGAATAGAATGGAATGGAAGAAGAGAGGAGAAGAAAGGAGAGGAGACGAAAGGAGGAGCGAATTAAACTATTACAATTTGAAGGGACCTACAATGATCATCTAGTCCAACTGCAATGTTTGTATTTTTCATATTTTTTGTATTTTCCATTTTAATTAAGTGGAAAATTTTACTCCCACAGTGGAAAATATTGTGAGGTATCAACCAAACTTGAAATTCATTTGCTATCAACATCAGTGTAGGCTCAGGCTGACTAAAGAAATAAAGCAACACTAAAATAATTTCCATCACGGTCTAGTGCTGTCTTCTGGAGAAAAGAAGTGCTTTTTCTGTTTTTCCTTACTATGGCACTACTCTCATACTCATTCCTCACTAACTGAATTTGAATACCTAATAGAGCTACTATTCTTTTTAATTTAGGCATCTACAGCCTAATTTCCAAAGAAAATAACACTGGCTTGTCTTTAGCTCAGTATTTTTACTTTGCATCTGATATGTGATAGTTAACCCATGGCAGCAACCTACCTTTTGGAAGCAAAGTCCTAAGTTATATTTACAGTCTCTGCTAGAAAGACTCTGATTACCAGACTAGCCATAAATGTCCTCTCCCACCAAATCAGAGAATACATGGATGAAAAATGTCCTGTAAGTCTCACTATTTTTTTCAGAACAGGAAAGTGATTTCTCATTATGATAAGGCAGTCAATACTCAATCTTAGTTTTATTTTTCTATTCTCTCACCTTCCTCAGAAATTCCTGCAGTCTAGTTTCCTACAAGGAAAAGTGAAGACTGAAAAAGACTGAAAACATGTCAAAACTTGCATCTTAAATCAGTGATGCAAAAAAGCCAGCTGTTTTCCCAGAAGTTAAACAGATACAGGAAAAGAGCTGGATCTGAGCAGCAAGATTTAAATTGGTTATTTGAAGTATGAAGATCAAACACAAAGCTTCCCATCAGCTTTAATGGGATGAAATCCCTTTAAAACCACATTATTCACATTATTCCCTCCCTTCCTAAAAAACCACCACCCCTCAAACCCCCAAACTAACGCCAACACAAAAAGACTATTGCTATCTTGGAAGGAATGCAACTGCTTCTCTTGAAAAATTAAACATTCATATAAAATTTTGCTTTCTGCATTGGTATTCCTATTTTTTCTTTGTTTAAATCATCTCTACCTCCTGACCAAAAACTTTATGTACAGAACTCTTGTTTTTATCACAAATAGACTATGCAAGTATATTAGCTGGAAGAATACTGACTTTCAGTGAGAAGGCTACATTTCTAATTCCTTCCTCAATCATCACCCAGGGAATTTGAACCCAAAGGAATTTCTGATTTTCTGGACAATTTTGAATTTAATACTATATTTTCAACATCTTAGCTACGAGGTCAAGCAGTAAAAGTTCCCTGAAAAGAATGTAATTTTGCAATATTTGAAGAGATGCTTTAACTGTCAAACTTTTCCTAAGTCAAAGGTCACCTCCAAAAGATGCCTCCTGAAAGGAGGTTCTGAAAGCTCCCTCTCAATTATTCCAAACTGAAATCTGAGAAGTGGAAAACAAAGGACTTTGTGGGTAGCCTCAATGCAAAAAATTTACTGTGTATGCAGGCCAGAAAATCAATGTAGCCCACAATTTACTGCTCTGAGCTTCTGCTCATTTAACTGAGCAGTTTTGTGTTGAGATTGGACATTCATTAGGGATGTTTCACGGCATATAAAGATTCCTGAAAACCAATGGAAAACAAACCTATTCTTTCAGAAACTTCTATTCTTACCAGTTGTTTATGTAGAAACACACTCATTTACAGGTGAAATATAATCAGATATTATCAGTGTTCTAATGACACATTTAATTTCTCCTTAGAAGTTTCAAATTAGCCTTAACTTGAAGGGCAGGGAAACATTTATTGCTTACAGTTTCAGGGCCAGACTTTAAATTTGGTCCATATTCTGTACACCATAACAGTATCATAATCCAAAATCTGTGAACACTTGTTTCCCATTTGGATACTACAAAGCTTCCTACCATCACACCCACATACACAGTCTTAAAAAAAAAGAATCATTCAGATACTAAGATGATCGGATTTTGCTGTGAAAATCTCTGCTGGCCTCAGATTCCTAAGCAGGGTGAGAATGACTGAAATGCTTGCACTGACATACCACACCATGTCATGTGCAATAAAATATAGGTAAATATATGTAGTTGCTCTCCTTTTTCTCACCCCACTCTCAGGATTACCCAAGAAGTTTTTAATGCTATGTATTGCCCAGGAAAAAGCACTGTGGTTTTGACTCATTCAGCCCCAGCATTCTTACATGACTTTGCCAATACCTGCTGTATCTCCTCTGTTAGAAGTCTCTCTGCTAGCAGTACTCTTACACGTATCATCTCATCAGCCAGTATGCCAGTCTGGTTCTCTCATCAAGCCCAATGCTCTGCTATTACAACTTTTCTCTATTTAGTAAGTAAAGTCAACAAAACATAGACCTGTGAGTTTCTTGTATAGAATGACTTTTTTTTTTTTAATTTTATATTCAGTCACAGGTGCAAAACATGCAAGGATTTAAGTTCTTTCTGTTAATGTTTTTATTTTTCTGAGCTTGTGCTTCCATCAAAAATGCTGCAGATCAGGAAAGCTTCTGGTGTATTTAGCTGTGAAGGCAGTCAGTGCAGTTACTGCAGAGATCACAGCTCATTAAAACAAATAACAGTCTCAGATATATATTTTCTCCATTTAGTTCCATAATAATATAGGTAAGAACCAAGGAGAAACAACAACAACAAAAAACAAAACATGTTCTGTGAAGGTTATAATTCAGGTTAAAAACTTACTTCCATTTATAATGTGTGAAAGAGAAGGATTTTAATCCTCCTTTCCATGAAAATGAAACCTCAACTCCAGAATTATGGCCTAACTTCTATAATTCTTTGGTTTTATATACCTTTACTTTTCTAAAAAGTAATCATATTACCTTTCAGCAGAAAAAATTCCTAAAAAAGCACCATCCCTTAATATAAGAATATAAGAAAGCAAGGAACAGATAGAGTTGGCAGAAAATAATGAGTTATTGGAAAAAGACACAACCCCCACTTGTATGTTATCTTTTATTAACATTACACTAAAAAATGCTAAAGAAGAGACAAAGTGCAGTATATGTATAAAATGAAACTAGTCCTCAGTGTGTGAGTCTTCATTGTGACTAGCATCTGATAACGTTTCTGTGTTGCCTGAGCACCTCTGTTGCTACCGTTTAGAAAGCAATTAAGAATAAATTTACCTGATTATGTGCCTTGGCTGTCTATCTGGAACTCATTCACAATCTGCTGGTTAATATGCCAACTTGACATGGATGCTTCCCTGTTCTGTTACAGTCAAATACCACTTTCTTGATGAGAGATGCTTTCTGAAACCTTTCTTGATTATAGCTGGTGTGTGATATATTCCAGTCCCCTTCAGTGCAAAGGTGAATAGCTTATTTCAAATTGTTTTCAATTGAAATCTTCTAACTACTGGAAATGGTTAGGATCAGCTTCCTAAATCTTCGGTTATCGCACAAAATAACCAGTTTGACTTAGTACCAGATGAGATTGAAGCACTGGTAAATCACTGGAGAAGGGATTAATCTCATGCACCTGTAGTTCTCTGTACACACCTACAACAGATTTAGTTTTCCAGACGTTCTTTTTTCAGTTGTAGTGAGAAGTAGGGACTTTTAGAGAACAACTGAAGTAGTCTGTATCAGATCTCTACCTAAGAAATCAGGGAAACAGCACTCTAGATGTGACTATTCTTTTTTTATAAAGGAAGCTTGAATGACTACTTCAGATACTGCCAACACATTATAGATGCATACACAGATCAGAGACCTCCTTCCATGGATTTTTGCTGAAAAAACAGATGGCTTTTGAAACTTCATCCTACTCTTTCCCGAGTAAGTATTTACAATACTTTTCACAGCAGAGTCAAGCAGGTTAATTTGAACAACCAATTTCAGAATCTGCTTCCACTTCACTAGCAGTTCGCTACCAGCTCTCACTAGAGATTCCAAAGTTACTGAGTCTCTGGAATTGATTTCCCATTCACTACCTTTATTTTTATTTCCATGAAAATGTCTAGAACGAAATAACGCTGTTAGTATCTATTCTCCTGTATTACTACACTGTCTTTTATTACTAAAGCATCACTTCTACCAGTCACATTAGACCTGAATAAAGGGTCAACTTCACTGTATGATAAGTATTACATGCAGGAATTAACATAAATTTTTTTTTTTTTTTTTTTTTTTTGGGTGGCGAGAGTAATTTCTGTTTAAATTTCCGGTCATGGCTCTGCATTAATGTCTAGACTTGCACTAAATATGCACAGACAGAATGCATTTCAAAATCACATGCAAGCAGCCAGTTCATTCCACCAATAAAACACTATATTGGCAACTTGGGAATCAAAGGGAGTCAAGGGTAATGATCACTTAGCAATGTTTTTCTTTTAGAAACACATTTCTTGATTCAACAGGGAAAACCAGACAAAATATGATGAATCTCTAGGTTTTTCTTTTCAGCCTTCAAGTTGATGTATAGCATTACATTAAAATAACTTGGTGGTGGCAAAACAAACGGATCAAATTAACCATCCTGTGTACTACAACTCTGGACAACAAAGTGCCAAACAGTACATGGGTGGGTTCAGCGCTTCTAAAATGCTCTGTATATACCTTAATGCTTACTTCAGCCATTGATTGATTAGACTACAGCTATCATGTAAAAGGATCAGCCCCACTACAAAGAAAAAGAAGGAAAAAAAACCCCAGTTATCAAGTACTTAGACCTCTATTAATATCACCTGAGAAACACTCAGTATAAATGAGAGCCTGAAATGCAGGCCAAAGGTGAACTTTTCCAATGCTAGTAATTAATTCTTGCTTTGCATAGGGTAATTGAGGGCAATCATAGAATATTGCATGTCATTTCATTACCAGGCCATAAGATGGACTTCTACTTGCATACCCTAGTAAATGTGTGAACACGGGAATACCTTGGCTGCTGAACCTATGCTGAAGATAAAAGCCTCCTTAGCCTTCCTGTCAGTCCCATCATCCTTTTAAATATAATTTCCCTTTCACTAACTGTGTTTTCTGCAGACTAAACAAACAAAGAAAGAAAATGCAGAACCTCATGTTTTTCTTTGCTTTAGGATGAAAAAGAGCAGGAATAACTAAAATAAAAACATTTTGGAACAGCACTAAATATGATCTAACATGATAATGAAATTCCCTGCCTGGGATTTTCATGCTATTATGGTCACTGCTCTCATAACCCTTAGCTTCCTTTCCTATGCCTGTGCAAATCCCTTACCCATCTGCCTAGCCCTCAGAAGCAGGCTGTGAAGAAAGCCAGATGCAGCTGCCAGCATATGAGATACTAGCTAGAAAAATAACAGGTCTGTGACAGAAATCAACAACCAGGTTCCTTGTTTCCTCATGAATTTCATGAACCCCCCTACAGTATAAAGTACAACTTCACTGAAAGTTTAATCCACTTACTCTGCAAAATCTGAAATACACTTTTTTCTGGACCTTTCTGATAGCAATTCACTCAGTAGTGATTGTTTCAAGACCACCATACCTTGTTTGACTGAGCACACAGGTAAATTATTAAGAGAGATTAATCTTCCTACTGCATGATAATTTGTGTTGCATAGAAATATGCTTGCTTCTTCAGAATTCTGACAAAAATCTAATGTCAGTGTGATTAAGAATTCCTTTGATTAATTCCTACAAATTATTTCAGGTATGATAAGTGATAAAAATACAAGTCTACAAAACAGATTAATGCTCAGTAGTACCAGATTCACATGCCTTCCTTTTAGGAGTTTAAATGAAGAACATAACTTCTGTAGACTTCTTGTACAATATGGAGTTTTCTGTGCTCTGCTGAAATTTAAGATCTGAATCTCTGGAAGTGCACCTCTTTCTCCTCCGTGTGGGATTCTACGGAAAATGTATTCTGACCTAGATATTTTTGTCAAATGTCTAAATTACATGGGATAAACCTAGGCTTCAGTGCATCAATGAAGAAGATAAAGATTTCTATTAGTAAAGTCCTTCTAAAATAAATATGGCCTAAGTCCAGTGTTTTGACTGTTTCCATGCTGTTTGCCATATTTTGCAGTGCTGCTTTACTTTATCACCATGCCAGTGAGCAAAAGATGGTGGGATCAGAGCCTTAGGGTTGATATTGCATACCAAGCCACAAAATATGGATAAAGTATACCCTTACCACTATCACCCAGATATTTGTGTCGCAATGTTTTCAAATAAAATGAGTACTATTTCAGCACATGCTTGCTTTATGCTGTACAGGCACAGCCTTGATCACCTGAGATGTGCATGTTTGTCAAAGTAGTGGGCAAAATCTCACCAAGAATTAAAACTGCTGTACTCATGAGACAGCTGTAATCATAAAACAATATTGTAAACTGTATTACCACTTTCCTCCCACTAGCTCCTGACTGGGGTGCTTCACATTTCTGTAGCAATATCCAACAGTTTTTGGACTAGGCAGCAGTCCTTCTTACAAAGGCTGAGTGGCTGACACCTTCTGTTTGGTCAAGAGAGGGCAAAAGAAAACGTAATCAGAAATGCTGACAGGATACAGCCAACATGAGCTGGGTATTTTTTTGCATACATTGCACCTTTATAGCAACCTTTATCTATGTTGCTGAAAATATCAGCTCTACAGATCACATTAGAAGTCTCTCTGTTCTCAATGGGTTTGGATGGCTGTTTTGAATATTGCATTCTGATTTCATCTTGTATACACAGCTGCATATTTACCTGCTGTTTGTGTGATACTCTGTATTCTGCTATATGGAATAGAGCTAGTTGGAGATGAATTAGCAAAACAGCAGGATGCAGGTACTAATACATTCAGCTTGGTATCTAATGACAAAAAACCCAAACAAACAAACAATCAAACCACCTCCAAACTAGTTTATTCTATTAATGTTCCACAGGACAGTTTTCCAATCTACCCCCCCCCCCCAAAAAAAAAAAAAAAAAAAAAACACCAGAAAATGAGCTCTTTGGTTTTAGTATTATCAGCAGCACAGTTGTTGGATCTCTTGTTAAACTGGTGTCCATTGTCTTCATATAATGCTACAAGGGGTTTTGTTTCTGTTATGATTTAGCTTCATTTAAATAATTTAATTATTGAAATGAAAAAGAATAATTAGATAAATTTATTTTAGCAGATTTCCTAAGAAGGAATTCTTTTTGCAATATTATTTACATAGCTTACAGTTTGAGGATTCCACTAGTAAGAAAAGGAAGGGAATTATTTTCTTTTTCACCATGAATCTTTTATTTTTGTTTAGCAAATCTTCACAGTTTTGGGAATGTCAGGGAAGATTAACCCACTATTAAAACAGCCATTTATCACAATTAACAGAGAGGAACATTTTCTTGCTATAAATGACTCATTTTTTTCCATGAACTGAAGGCTGTTATCCTTAGGCCTCATTAAAAGTTCCAAAATGTTTGTCTGGTTTTTCCAAATAGAATGTATTATCCAAAATGATGTTTTGTTGGGCAAAAATCCTGGATTCTCCACTACAGTTTTTTATCATCCTTCATTCCTATCAGATGAACTTCTATGTGCTCCAACCACACACTCTGACATAGTACTAATAAATCTTTTTTTCAGCCATAATAATCTTATTAATTTTAATGGAAACTGCACTTCTTAAATAAGAAAAAGGAATTTAATACCACATGTTTTTCCAGGAAAAGAAAAAAATCCTGTTTCTAAAACACAACCATAATGTGCATTTACTTTCTCAAACGTCATTATGTCCTTCCTTAGTTATGCTGACTGAGAAGGGCTTTTCTTGGAACAGGTAAGAAAGCAAAACATGTCTTGATTTCTCAGCCCCTGAGACTGCGAGGCCTTGTACAACCAGAATACATGCAGTAAGAAGGGACTAGCACATTATGTTGCTGGGACAGACTCTTGTTAATACACTGCTGAAAGATTTATTTGTTTATTTTTAAGCTGAATTTAAATCCATCATCAATGAAAGATGGAGCAAATAAAATAAGTGTTCCTGAGCAGGGTACTACTGCATTCAAGTGAACTTTATACCACAGGGCTTTTTCTGATAGGGAGGAGGATGTCTAGAAGAAGAATGAAAACAACTTGCAAAACATTGTCATATCTGGTATGCCCCTCTTTTGTAAATTACACAAGAAATCGATACTTAAAATATGGCTGTCAAAACTGCCTAGTACTAACGTATGAGTGACTCTAAATTAATCACAGATTATCGATCATCCTATCGCTAGAACAGCATTGGTGGGGAATAACCAACTAGTTTCGTTTGTCATCAGTTCTGAGAAATGAAAAAATGCAAAACACACCTCCTGAATGGATCTTGAATACAAACCCATTTTGAGGACCTGCACATTATTCTCAGCCTGGCAAGCCCACCTTGTCTGAAGGATTTACATAGTGTGTTCTTGCAGTGGAGGCAATGGGCCATAATTACCTGGATTGAGTGTTACTCTGAAATAGGACAATGGGAGGAATAACATTTATGAATCACAATTAATATGAACCTTTCCACAGAGGTGGATCATGGAGTTGCTGTTCACTGGTGCCCCACAATAAAGTAACTAAATAATTCACAGAGCATTGCAGGTCTTTTCTCCAATCTGAGCCAAATAAGAATAAATTAATGCAATTTTAGTTGAAACCCATATCTAAGCTATGGCATTGACTGAATGGTGGCATTAATTGCATGGTACTGTTGATAGTTATTTTATAAATTGTTTAGGAGAAAAGAGACTGCCTACTACAAAACTTTTATTTATACACACAGTTATGTAGGTATAAGCATCATTTCATAATTCATAAATTGCAATTCAGTCATTATAAATGGAATTAAGAATCTCTCCAAGGGTCATCTTGTAGAGTTCTTTCGCATCATATGGGAGAAAATTACCAGGTATCTTTTTCTCATTTCCTTGCATAGGAGACAGTGACAAAAATAGCCCAGAGGGAAATAAATGTGTCCCTCAGCAATGGCCACTGAATGACAGTACTGACAGCAACTCAATCCTTCATTTGCCAGAAGCATAGTCTTTCTCTCAGATAATAAATAATAGGTAATGATAGTATTGCAAAGACTGCATATACTTCTTCATCTGTGAGAGTCAAAAGAGCTAGCATCTATCTCTGACTCCACACAAATGATCTAAGCAAAAGCTTTATCTCCTCCTTCTGTGCAAATCATAATCTCATATGCAGAGGCAAGGGGTGCCACAGGAAACAGATGATTTTCAGGAAACTTCAGGAGAAAAAAAAGATGACCAGAAATTTAATGACAGGGCACAGCTGAACTTTAGAAAACAGAAGCACAAATGGTCTAATACACTGATTGCATAACATCTGTCAGTTACCTTATCCTAAAATATCAGGGTTTGAAAATAAATGAATTTTTGCTCACAAGTCTCTGTGTTCACAATGCTCGGGATTATCAGAGTGAGCTAGTTAGAGATGTCCGAAACACACCAAAAGACTGTCCTAAAAATAAATGGTAGAGATGATCAGGGACTGAATTTTCAGGCTGATTTCCCATGTCTCTTTTATCAACATCGATATATTTGATCATGACGGTATACCTAACAGCATTCATCAACAGCATGCCGTACTGTGGAAGAGAAATATTAAATGATATTTCCCATTTTTATAAAGTTGGATATAAATCCCAAACAAAAACTGTGTTTTAGTCCAAATTTAATTAGAAAATTAGCATTAGTCATGGACAAATAATATTTGAGATAAACTTAAATTATTTTCAAATGCATGCACTTCACTCATTCTTTTTATTAAACAGCATTGCTTTTCATTTGCATGGAGGAAAAAATAATCAATCCGATGTAGTATTAAGAAATTAAAATTCTACTTGAAAAACGTTTTCTTTCTCACTTGATTCTTTTGAAGTTAAGAGGAAGAGAGGACCCATTCTTATAAGAAAAAGAAGAATATGAAGCTATTTGAACCATTGTGGCACCTAACACTGTTAACTGTACCTAAAGTCTTCATTGTGGCATTTTCATTGCCAAAACTCTAATAAATAAGAACTGTATCTGCCAAAACAACCTGTGATGCTGTAGGCCATCCTCCTGCCATCACCCTTCCATGCAATGTAGCTTACAGACCCATAAAGTACTCACTTTGAAGGTAGCAATAGCAGCTTTAGCCCTCATTATTAATAGTTGCTTCTCATCATCCCCATATTGAGCTGCACTAGAAAGTCACCTGAGTCATCTTTCACAGTGACTGAAATTAATTCAGCTGGTATGTGTTGAAACAGAGTTAGAGGACTCCCAAAAGCTGTTATTGGGCATCCTCTGTGGGGGCTGTAAGGCTTACCTTGAAAAGCAGCAATAAACAGCTGTGAAAAGTAAATTCAAACTGTTCTAGCTGATCTTGTTTGTCTATGCACTAACTTAATCAGCATCATCCTAAGCACAGCTGAGTTCTTCGGATTTCATTCATCCAGTGACTGAGAAGGCTGGCCTGACCTTTCTTAGCTTACAAAGCACAATGAGATCACACCCTGTTGCTTCAGGGGGTAAAAAATAGCAAAAGATTAGTTTGTATGATGGACATGTAACAATTTTGACATGGCCACAGGGCATATCTCATTCCCAGATTTCACCTTCCAGCACATTCTTTTATTTACCTTAATAGTCTGCAGCTATAAAACTCAAATTTCTGCTTTTTAATGTAAAGGAAGATGTGAAGCTCCAATGGCAACAAGTTGCTGGAAGCCCATGGAGAAGATTTTGGAAAGAAATGTGAATTCTTTAATTCATACCCTAGAGAAATCTCAAACCCCAAGGTTTCAAAACCATATTGCTTAATGAACAGAGAAATAATAAACCTTAGCAGGGATTAAAGGAGCAAGTTTTGAAACTTTAACAAGATGTCTACGGAAGTTTAGACAAAAAGCTAAAGAAATGATGTTGCTAAAACTTAAAAAAAAAATAATAGCTGAGGTAAAGTTTCAATGTCATGAGCTTTATCTGAACCCTGGATAACCTGGCCAAACTGAATACTCAACAAAACATCTTTTCTTAGTTGAAGGACAGTCTTAAAATGTCTAACATTTTCTAGAAGCTCTATTAATCAGAACTTAGAAAATTTGAACAAAAGCAGATGCTGTAAATTGAAATAGCCAAATTCTGTATACCAATGTATTTTTTTTCTTTAGTCATTATCACGTTAATGGATTTTTTTAATTACCTGTTGTTATCTGCTATCTTGTGATTATTTATTACTTTATGAAGACTAAGACTTTCACCTAAAAAAATATATGAATATAGATACCCATGTATATGATCCATACTTAACCTAATTGAAGAATTTAATCCAGCAGGTTTAACCAGTTGATCTTTGCACTAAAAATAATTTTTAAATTGTTAAAATTTATTTCATTTAATTAAATTTAAGTATTTTTTTTTATTTTATTTTGTTTTGTTACTGTGCTTGTGCTGAAACTGGGTATGGAAAATTCTATGTACTCAGACAGGAAGGTTGGTTTAGGGTTGAAAATGAAAACATTTGACTAAATCTTGGCCAAAATCCTATAGGCACAAGGAAATCTTCTAGATGTATTCAAATTCTAGAAGAGAAGAAGATAGGTAACTCTTTCCTGACTCAGCCTTCTCCATTCTTCCTCTTGTATTTAAATCTGTATTGAAGTCCAGCTGGCTTATAAAGAATTAAACAGAATTTTAACATAAGATGGTCAGTATAGCGTGTCATGATCTATTCAGGATAAAGGAGAGGAGTACTGATTTCCAAAATCCCCCTAAGACTTTCAGGCAGTGCAAAAGACCTCTTGCTCACTATAAGCAGACTTGGAAGTGTGGGTAGCCTTATGCTTGGAATACAGCAAAAGGTAAAGGTGAAAACCACATTTTTTCCGTTTCTTAGACACCTTTGGCTGCTTACATAATTTGAGGAGTTGTAACACGAACCCAACAGTAATTGCCACACCCACAAATGGCTTTCCCCATGTAAGACTGAAACATGGGGAGCACAAGTAGCAACACAGACTTTTCCTCCTGCACTTGTTTTCTTTTGTGAAGAATTGGCTGAATCAGTATTACTTTCTGCACTGCCAAAGTGTGTATCCTCATGCACATCAGGCATTCTCAGAATCCTGGATTTCTTGATTTATATACCATTTAAGAGACTTGAAATGATGGAATTTAAATGCAGAAAGAAGCAACAGCAAGGAAATACATTACTGGAACTATATCAGGGTTTGCACATTTTTCATCTTACATGGAACCAATTTTTAGGTAACTATCTTATCATTTTTAAGGCAAGAAAATAATGTTTTACCTTTCACTGTTAGATATCTGCCTTCTAAACAGAGCAAGTAATACTTTCTTCATATAGTAGATCTTAATCAACCCAATATTTTACACTGTTACTTAGAAAACACTTTCTTCGGCTGCTCTGTAAGGAAAGCAAAAGAAGAAAGTGTTTTCTTTCCCTGCATGGTCTTGCATTCCTGACTGTAGAAAACCATTATCCTTTTTTATCCTGCTTTTCCCTATGCCAATTTTTTGGTCACTCAGGGCAATTCTAGCTGATCTATCTTAGCTCCAACTACACAGTCAATATCCTGAGTGGGTGAAAGATTAATTATTCCCACTGAGATGTCGGACAGCAGAGGCCAATTACAGACAAAAGCTGTAACAGAGTCGTCACTTCCAACGTCGTGTCAACACCAATCCCAAATGCAAAGGAAAAGAGTTTCATTCTAAACTGAGAAAGCACTAGTACATCTTATGTAGCCAGCATGCTGGTGTCACTATTATTCATTTTCCACAGCTGAAGAATATGCTTTGCTGAGCTGTGTGACTCATTTTGCAAGCAGCAGTAAGCATGTATGGCCGAGAGCAGTGGGAATGCTAGATAGGAGGTAACAGACAGCACATCAAACATGCTTCTGGTACCCAAGGGGAACAGAGGCTGACGAATAATTGTGACTTAAAAAAACTCTTCTGCACGCTGCTCATTGACAGCTGTTATTATGACATCTAATCTGTAGTCATTATTTGGGGAAGCAGCTCAGCCAGGATCCTGCAGCCATTCTGCTAAACCCACTTAGTGGATTTCCTCCTGCTGTAGTTCCTTTCAAGTTCTCTTCTATCTGGTTGCATGAGAACAGAGTAGAAACCTTGATCAGTGAGTGGCAGCAAAACCACTCCAAAATGTTGAGAAAGAAAGGAGAAGAAATAAGTCTGGATGCATAATATGTGCCAGGAATCCTCAGTTGAGGAGTGACTGCCGAAGGCCAGTAGTGCCTAGGGATCCTTACCAAATGGACTAATTTCGAAAAGCATCGAATTTAATTCTTTGCTGTCTCAGGTATCATACAGCATTATCTCCACACAAGTTAACGCTTCTGCTTCAGTCCTACTCCTGCCACTGCTTTGATGGCTGGAGGATAAGTGATGTCCAGCCTTCAACATGCTCTGAATTATACCAACGTTTCCTGTTGGCTCTGGTTGACGTATGTACATTTTTGCTTCCTTGTTCACAGATGCTCTTTTTGATGAAGTTACCAGATTTCAACCTTGCTTATTATGACTGTCCAGTTTTGAAGAACTTCTACTCTGGATAAAATTATTAAGGATAAATTCAGTAGCCAGGGAAGTTACTTTGGACATTGCTGATACTAATTCATCAATTCATACACAATTAGTCACACGAAGTGGAACAGCTCCAGCAGGAAAACCTGAAAAAGCCTAATCCAGAATAACTGTCTTCTCATGCTGGAGACCACAAGCCTACACATTAAATCCAGTTTCTGTCACTATTGGTTTTGACCAAAAGCTCCATTAAGGAGCTGAGAAGGCTTTGGCAGCAAAAGCCAGTCCTATACTGGTACAAACCAATAAAGAGCTTCTGTTTCAATTAATTAGATTTTCTAGCTAAAACAAAACAAACAAAACATTGTCATGAAGTTCTTGGCCACTTCTAATTTGCACAAAACAATTCCTGGACTGATTCCATCCAACATTAAGACCAGTTACAAGTGAATGTGTTACAGTTTACTGAATTATTTGAGCGTTAATTATAAAACTTCAGTAGCAGGTTTGACAGGTGCATTGTTCAGTCATGCTGTAACATTACCACAATAACTGTGTCACTCCACCATGTATCTATCCAGTAATCATCACGGTCCTTGATGGGACTGGCAATAACGTTATCTTTCTACTCTGGGTCCTGAGAAGAGAGAAAATCATCTAAAATTCCTTTTAAAAACTGATGGCTTTTTTTCTCTTTTTCCACAATATCAAGACTTGGAATGAAAAAAAAAAAAAGAATTGATTAAGGATTCCTCATTGGTGTGAGTCAGGCTGCTCAATGAATATCAATTAGCTGAAGAAAACTCAGTTTCAGTACAGATTATCCTTAAGATACCACCGCTAGAATGAAGTTTCAAGATGCAAATACTGTATGTTAGTGGTTGGTCTCCTCAAACATCCACCTCCACCCACTCCCCAAGATCTTGCACAGCTATAGGATGGTCTCTTTTGTCACTAATGTGGGGTTTGATTAACATGAATTCTGTGACCTTACAACCTTAACTTTCCCAAAGAGTGCCCAAGTGAGATTTTTAATATATGTCTAATAGAATGTAAGAAAGATGACTACAGTATAAAGGAACATTAGTCAATTCTTTACGCTTATGATAATGTATGATAATTTACAGAAGATCTGAACCACATAAGAAGATTTACACTCAAGCTCTGTAGAAGAGCCTGTAAACAATGGATCCATTAATTCACAAATATTTACAAAAATCAGGATGATGATACCAGGTAAACAAGTAAAAGGCAAACAGAATTCTGTCTTTCAGCAACCAGAATGCTATATTGTAAGAAGCGGGTATATGTGATTTAGGGAACAAACATCTGATTAGAGCTAATTACTAGAAACAGCGCCTCTATTTTACAACGTTAGCATGGTGTATTTCTATCAGCTGTATAATGGAAACCAAGGACTCATGTCAATTCAGAGAATAATTAGACAAGCTCCCTGTTGATAGGCACAGCAGTGACTCAAACACAAGTTAGGAAACAGAATTACTATTATTCCTCTGCAAAAACAAACACCAAGCCTGATGCTATGAGTACCCTTACGTATGACATCTTAACTTTGAGCATTATTTGATTCACTGCATGTGGTGCTAAAAAGTCACATCATACAGTATAATTCAATTTCAAGTTTACTTTAAACTTATGTAAATAACACTTTATATGAAATAGACAAAATGGCAAAAGGCCTGTAAATAAAGTCAGCATATCAGGGGTATATCTTGGTAGGAACTGGGGAAAACAAACTGGCAGCAAAATTACAAATATTTGGATACATAATTCAATCCAAACAATGGTTTGCTCCAGCAAGCAATTCAGCCAATACAGAATTTGTATATGTGGGTAGCTGAGCTAAGTTAAATGGTTTGGGGCATTAGAGATGACACACATTAAAGGAAGTCTAAAGTACAGATGTCACCATTTGCAACATGATACCTCTATTTTAATGTAGCTGTTAAAATCCATCACACTTTGTAATGCTTAATACATTATTCAATTAATGAAACAACATGGATTGATTCTATTGGGAGTCATTTTCTACTAATACACATTTATTCGCCTTGGTTTACCTCAGTGACAAAATGTGTGCAATTTTTAATATCCCCAAATATTTAATTGAATTTTAAAGAAGGTAATACTGGTCTAGGTGCTAAAATAAAGGAGAATAACACAATTCTGGTGCTTTAAAGTCCCAGTTGAGAATCATAGAATCACAGAATAGTTAGGGCTGGAAAGGACCTTAAGATCATCTAGTTCCAACCCCCCTGCCATGGGCAGGGACACCTCACACTAAACCATCTCACCCAAGGCTCTGTCCAACCTGGCCTCGAATCCCAACTGCCAGGGATGGAGCATTCACAGCTTCCTTGGGCAACCCATTCCAGTGCCTCACCACCCTTACAGTAAAGAACTTCCTCCTTATAGCCAATCTAAACTTCCCCAGTTTAAGTTTTAACCTGTTACCTCTTCTCCTATCACTACAGTCCCTAATGAAGAGTCCCTCCCCAGCATCTCTATAGGCCCCCTGCAGATACTGGAAGGCTGCTATGAGGTCTCCATGCAGCCTTATTCACAAATACACAAGTGTTCATAAATTACTTACACATAACACATGAACTATATAATGATACTAAATATATATAATTTGAAAGATTAAAAAAAAAAAAAAAGTGATTATACAGAGAAAATATTCCTGTATGGACTTTTAACACCTCCTCCCTCAGGAATCATGTTGTGGCATTCATGATATGATGTCAACACCAAGACTGTTGCCCAAAGAAGTTTTGGGTACTCCATCACTGGCAGTGTGTAAGGCCAGATTGGACAGGGCTCTGAGCAACCTGGCCTAGTGGAAGGTGTCCCTGCCCATGGCAGGCAGGGGTTGAAACTAGATGATCTTTACTGTTCTCTCCAACTCAAACCATTCCATGGTTCCATGATCTTATGATACTATCCTAAAAAAAAAATAGCAAAAATCAGAGCCATAGCTATGCATTTAAGCATCTATGCAGCTAAATGTGCATTTATATTGGAATGTGTGAAAAGACACTGTTTTACACCAATCATGAACAATACAGTTGTTTCAAAGAAATAGCAAATATTTGAAATGTTGAAGTTAATTTTCCATATATTTATAACACTGAATGAGCATCCAGCATAAGCCTCTGACCCCTTTGTAAGGTGTTTAAAATCGACAATGAAAAGTAAATTATGCATTATATTTGTTGCGGTTCTGTCAAAATTGTGGGACACTTCTAAGTGTAAAATATAGCCCTTAATATGACAGAAGTCATAAGCTGATGCTAGTATGCTAAGCTAAAGCTATGAGAAACATATGCTGGGTAATACTTTTTTTCCTTTATTATAATTCTGAGTGTTAATCATTCACAGCAGGAAGTGGTTTCGAGGTCTGATGATTTGTTCTAACCAAAACTGTCACAGAAAGGGATGACACCTTCCAAGCAAAAAGAACAAGTTAATTATACATTCCATTCACTAGTGGACATGGAATTGACAGCTTTTCCAGTGGCTCTGTTACTGATTTTTACTTTTTTCCCCCAAAACTGCTTCTGTCTATTTATTGGGGTAATAAAACTTGTAGTGAGCCAGTGAGTCAATTATTTCACTCATTTCTCAGAAACCAGAAAAATTGGAATCACTATTTACTTTACTGCTGAACCTTTTTCTATATGACCTGGTTTCTGTCCTCTTTTAATTTTCATTCTGGGTTGTTCTCAAAGTCTGTTTTTTTTTTTTTTATGGAGATAATTTTCTCTCTCAAAACACCAACAATTTATTTAAAAAAAAAACCAAGAACAAAGCAAACCAGGTATCAATCCTTATTTGTCATTGTTAGCAGAAAGATTTCTTGTACTTTGCCATGAAGAAATCTCTGCTTTTAGATCTTGCCTCCTTGCTCACAAATCTCATTATGTCTTTAGAAAACAGAAGGAGTCAAATGCCTTAATGACAAGGCACTTGAAGTTCTTGAGATTTAAGGCAGTGTTGCACATAAAATAGAAGGACACTTGGATTATACAGCTTTGCATGCTTTCTTTATCATTATTGATTTTGCAAAGGGAATTTAATGCGTCTTGCAGCTGGAAACGTAATATCAAGGAGACCAGAAAGATAAAGTATATTACTAAGCAAGTCTCACGCTTGCCTAGAGAGGAATTTGATCAGCTGGGGTTTGAAAGAGAACAGGCCTAGGGTCTGGGGAAGAGGTAGAAGCCACATTGAATTACAGCAGATTTTTGTTGTAAGAGGTTCTTAAACAGGTCATGAAACATCCTGTCTGGAAATAATTGATTTCTTTTTTCTTTTCATTTTTTAATACTAAATGTACTAACACAATGAGTAGCAGCATAATATGTATCCAAGACCCACTTCATAAAACATTTACAAGTAATAGGAACAAGAATTCAAAATGCCATAATTAAAAAGAAAAAAAAAATTAAGCATGTTGATGCTCTGTTTCAGTCTCTCTATTACTTGGAGGGGATAACCTGCTTCTTCTACACTACAATTACAGTTCTCCATCTGACAGTTTCTTTATAACTCTTCCAGGTTTCCATTAGCTTTGCTCTTCTCTGGAAATAGTACTCTATTTCTTCTCTACATTTTAGCAAGTACTCTGTTTGGACTTGGTTGCAAATAACCACTCCAGGGTCCAGTGAGGTATATCATATAAAGTAACTAAAGAATTTCATCAGTCCACCTCTGTCTCCAGCTGACATTGGGTTTTCCCTCACCTTCTTTGAGGAGAATTCCCTGCTATTTTCAGCAGGAGAATTATAATGGCAACAATTTTTCCAGGACTTCTGTCAAGGCAACAAGACCTCCTGCAGGACTTGATGGCTGATTGCCTTGGAGTACAATCAGGATGCTTTTCCAGGTGTCCTCTCCCTTTTCTCTGAGCTTTACCAAACATTCTTGTGTTGTTGTACTTCTCCATCTTGAATTCAATACTTTGGGGGTGCCAGTATGCTGAGTTTGTGTCAATTTTACTGTAAGCTAATTAATGCTAAACTTGAGCTTATTTTTTGTTCAGTATTTATATCTTGGATTTGGTTGGATTCTTTCCCAGCCTTTCAGAGAGACTACAGAGGAAATTGTGTCTAACATTATTCTAATGAAATTGTACAAAAATTCACAGTGAAGAATGGAGAAGACATTTTTATAAAGTTATTATTTTAATTGTCCAAGGTAACAAAAAATCTGACTCATCTTCTTGCATAAAGTGATTTATAAAGTCAGTCAGCAATTACGATATTTTTGTGGTTTTAGCCCAGATGGTAACTCAGAACCACGAAGCCGCTCACTCACTCCCCACTGCTTCTTCCCCCTGGCTCCTGGAGGGATGGCGAGGAGAATTGGAAGTCGGTAAATCCCATGGGTTGAGATAAAAACAGCCCATTAACTAAGGTATAATACAAAACTACTGCTGCTACCACCAATAACAATAATGATAAGGGAAATAACAAGGGGAGAGAACATAAAACTAAAAGGGGAAAAGGAAAAGACAACAATAAACCCAAGTGATGCACAATACAATTGCTTACCACCTGCTGATCGATACCCAGCCTGACCCAAGCAGCAATCTGGGCCTTCCGGGCATCTCCCCTCAAGTTTATATACTGGGCGTGACGTGCTGTAGTATAGAATACCCCTTTGGCTAGTTCGGGTCAGGTGTCTCTGTCTCTGCTTCCTCCCGGCTTCTTGTGCCCCTCCTCACTGGCAGAGCATGAGACTAGAAGTCATTGATTGGACTAAGCACTACTTAGCAACAACTAAAAACATCAGTGTGTTATCAGCGTTGTTCTCAGACTAAAGTCAAAAACACATCACTGTGACAGCTACTAGGAAGGAGAAAAGTAACTGCTACAGCTGAACCCAGGACTGATATAAAACCAGAACATTTCAAAGTTAAATTCTCTACATCTATCACCTAAAAACTATGGAACATATGGGTAGATCGTAAGTTATTTACTTTAAATCGCTATAAAACATGGGACCTAACTAGGAAGCAAAATAAAGAAGGAGTGTAGCAGTTATCAGGACCCATAGTCTGGCAATAATAGAATGAGAATTACCCACAGACTCTACCACCTCCTGGAGTTTCTTCTCCTTCCCCCTTCCCTCACCCCCCAAACCTAACACTGCTCTTCCTCATCTTGATCCTTAGAATCCTGATCAGACCAAAAGACCCGAAAAGGCATACAGAGGATATCATTGCTTTCCCTGGGCTAAGGCAGATCTCCAGTTTTATGCGACACTTATGTTCCTAACATCACTTGCTTTCCTGTATCTATTTTGTGTTGACATCATACTTCTCTTCAAACATTTCCAGTTGCAGAGCCACAGCAGCAACCCTGAACATATTTTCTATCAACATGAAAAACACTGCAGTAGAAAAAAGACCTAAAATTAAGTGCAAGTAAAAGAAGAAGGCAGAGAGAGATGACCACAGCTGTATTTGTACAGGTGCATCCACCAACTCAGTGATTTATGGATGTGATGAACTCTACCCCAGTGTAAGGATCTGTTTCATAGACCTGGGGACTAGAAACATTCAGCGTGTTAGGGCTGGTTCTTGCTAATGGTTGAAATACCTTTTTCAGCTATATGATGAGAGGTCACACTTTTTTAACAGGGAATATCAAAACAGATGTGTTTAGCAGATTATGCCTTCTAATCCATTTCATTGCAAGCCTGCTAGTCTTAGCTGCTTAAAACATTCTATTTTTGTTCGATTGCAATAAGCTTAGCACTAGAAAGACAGCTAATGATAATATCCCAAACAGCTTGACAGTGCCACAAGTTTGCCGAGTGTCAGACTAGCTGACAAGATTGTGTGTAATACCTGCTTTTTTTCAAAAGCAATGATGTCACTGATGCTGTATTTTCTGCTTTATCTGTACCTCTCACTTTTGCATGTGTTTGATTTATTTTGCCTTCGAGGAAAAAGGATAGAACTGGAGTAGTGAAAGCTGCAGTTCTTCTCAGCTAACCTTTTCCAATAATATCAGCATTACTACCTAAAAACTGTGGAGCAGAAAGACTGTTTTTCTAGAAACTCTTGAGGTCATTAGAATTGCGAGAGTTATTGGATATCAGGCATTTTCAGCCATTTGAGATTTTTTTATTTCCTTCTTTTGCATGTTTAATAAAAGGGAAAAGGTGGTTTCCATGGTGGCAGTTTATCTCACAGACTTGGGTCTTGGTATTTGAATCTGAAGTGCATGTAGCTGTTCGGTTGTGAGGGCACAGCTGTGTATAAAAAGTTTGACACTGAGCCCATTCCAGCTACAGAAAGTATACGGCATCTCCTCTTGTACTGGGGGGTTCAGCTCTGTGTGTAACATCAAGTGTGCTGCCTCTAATGCTGTTCAGTGTTCTGCAATATATTAGCATGATAAGGGCTGTAAATGCCTTATGAAAACCCCCACTGGCTGCACTGGGCTTAGATTTTTATGTTAAGACCCTGCAGCCTTACGAGACTAGTTTCTGCCTGTAGCACACAGTTGAGTTATGCTCATATATTTGTGGTGGATCAGGCAGTGCACCCAAAGGGAAAGCAACATTGTCTGGCAAATGCAGATTCACAAGAAGCATTCTGAAATATTTTCACAGTGTTACCTGGTTATTTTGTAATATAAAACAACAAATGTGATCAACTTCTTCCACCAAATATGGATGTGGAGAAAGTCATAGCTTAATTTGGAAAAAAATATTTCATAAGATTGGTTTCAAAGCCAAACCAGACCAAGCAATAACCAGACCAATAAACCTAGGACACAGAGATACCTTAAAAATACTTGAAGGCTGTAATGCTGTGTGTACAATGCGTGAAGAGAAACAGATCTTTCACAGCAATTAAGAAATCAAACATTTTCGCCTGACATATGTTATTGTGGTCTGCTATTGTGGCATCCTTTAGATGAGAATTCCAAGGGTAGAAATGTAGGAGGTAGGATTCAACCTTCACTTATGATCTGATTACAAGAAAAGCAGTAATGAAAACATTTATAATTGCAGAAAATCCTACCATATGTACTAGAACTAAAGGCATCTTAAATCTGTGCCTAGCTTTTGCAGCTCATGCTTCTACATGTGGTTTTGAATGTCTGTATTTTATTTCAAAATAGAAAATGAAAGGTACTTTGCTTGATGGATTTGGGGATTCTAAAAAAACTTTAAGAGGGAAATTAAGGTGAGGGAACTGCTAGATGCAGGTGAGAATGGCCCGCGTGACCACTTCTGAAGGGTAGTGGGTTGAAAACAGTGTCTGAAGGTTTTACAATGTTTTTAGTATGTTAACAGTGTATTGGCTGATGCACAGCAACTGTTCTACAAATCTATGGCAAAAGGCAGGCAATTCACTATTCTGTTTCTGATATCACTGAGAGTAAAAGGCATTCAGCCTTGAAGAGCCAACGCATGTGTTAGTAGTGAGACATTGGTCCTGATCGCTTCTTAGTTACGTTATAAGCTTTGATATGAAATATTCCAAATAATTGCAATGCTGATTTCTCTCCCTTTGTTTGATGTTCCTCCAGACTGCGGCTGTGTGAGCTGAACACTAAAAATTGCCAGATAAGCAGCAAGGACTAAAGAATGGAATTTTTCTGTTTCATTTTTATTAAAGGTTTGCCTTACTAGTGGGTTGCATACAGGGCACATTCAAATAGCCTCTTCCTGCAAACAGTTATTCACATGATTAACCTTTTATGTGAGAATAATCTGCAGTGTCTTATTGGCAATAAGTATCAAGTCCTATGAATATGATGATGTTCTAAAAAGATATGCAGGTCACTTTAACAGCTAATGGTCACAAATTTCCTCTTACGGAGGAAATGACAAAGAAAATGTGAAGAAATGTCATTACTTTCTTTTGTCATTTTGCCCTGCACTTCATCAAACCATAAAAATATTCTTCTAGTTGGATTAGTATAAATTTCAGCTAAAAATGCAAAGGCCTACAAAGGTATAACTTGTGGGGTTTTTCCCTGGTATATTTCATAAATGGTATTGAAATTCATTGTTTAAATAAAATGTTTGTAAAATTTAATTATTAAAGATATGGTTTAATCTACCACAAACTAAAACAGTGCAGTTGGTCTGTGAGTATGTGCATATTTTTATATATATCTGGAAGACTGAACTTTATCTTAATGAATATAGATTTCTCAGATGAATATAGCCATAGTGTCAGACTTTCTTCTACTTTAATGCATGTTGGTTGGAGAGCATGAGAGTGTCATATTCTCCCTACTTTCATATTTCTGCCTTACCCATTTCTTGCTGACATTCAACCCAGTTCTTACATTCAGCACATCAATCTGCATGCTTAAATGTACTCCTCTTCTTTTTCTGCTGAGAGTCAAGAAAGATGATCAGTCGACTCTTATCTCGAAGGATCTGCACTCTATTCTGTCTCTGATGCACAACATCCCACTGGAGTATTTGGGATAAGCCACTCAGGCTTATCTTCTGCATCTCGTAATGTAGTACATTAAAACAAGACTGTTGCCCCATTTGTTTGCTTACTGATTTACCAGTGACAGTCCCCTTGTTGCACAGTTGTTGTATTGTGCTTTCTTAAGCATACACCTTCCATAATTACCATGATTAATTATGTTAATTCTTTCCCACAGAGTAGGGCCCCTACATATTCTAAATACTTTACAAATGCTATCAAAATATTAGTAGAATCATAGAATCATTTAGTTAGAAAAAGATCTTTAAGATCACCAAGCCCAATTGTAAACCCAAAACTGCCAAGTCCATCACTAAACCATGTCCCTAAGTGCCACATTCACGTATCCACCTCCAGGATGGACTCCACTGCTTCCCTGGGCAGCCTGTTCCAGTGTTTGATATGCCTTTTGGTGGATAACTTTTTCCTAATATTCAGTCTAAACCTCCCTTGGCACAACTTGAGGCCAGCAGCTGAGGAAAAAGTAATTTAAGGGGCAGGTAGGTCACTATCATAACTAGACTTCTTTCAGAAGAGCCCCTGTTTTTAAAAGTAAGACTTAAACTGCAGTATCTTATGTACTCTAACAAATATCATTTTAGAGGAATATTACAGATCTTTGAAGTGTATTAAAATTTTTGTAATTTTAAAATATAAAGAAAATAAAAAAATATATATGTGCTTGAGTGCATTGTTCTATCCCTAATTTGTTTGGACCCAGACGGACTTTTAACTTTCCAAGGCAGAATCATTATTGCATGCCTATATAGGCACTCACATATTTTGAAATCATAATACAAATGTACAAGTGTTAATGCTAAAATCTAAATTACTGGAGATTTTGAGGACTAAATTACACCAAACACTGATGTTTTCTCGGTAATGGCTAATATATATGCTCTTATCAAAACCAGGCAAGATGTATTTCTATTGTCTAATAGCAGTCCCAGAAAAACAACTTTCTTAAGTCCTATTTTGTGGAAATTTTCACCTTCAAGATTATGATCTAAGATATTAGTATTTTCCTACAGGCTCTACTGAACAAAGAAATAGCATAAGTTCTAATTCTTTCCCAATTACCTAATTTAATTTCTCTAATTATTTTCCAATTAATTCTTTCCCAATTTCATGACCAGTATTACGATATAAGCTCAAGGAAGATAATTTAGACAGTCTTTTATAGAAGGTCATACATTCACACAATCACCTAACTCTCTGTGACAATAATAAGACAAGTGTACCTGGGGTTAGAGAGGGTGAAGTTTTTTACAATAAAATAATCATATAAAATAGTAAAATGATTATATTTGAGAAATTTATAAATCAATAGTGAGGCTTTGTATATTAGAAGACGTTGTAACTTTGCCGTTTTGTATCATAGTTACTCTGTAACTACATGATACAATGGTAGTCTTGGTAGCAAGAGCTAACATAACTGCGTATGGTGAGGGGAGTATGGGTGTATGTATTGTAAAACTCTACCCAAGCAGAACCTAAGTTTAAGATAGCCAAAAAGGGCATACCAGAAGCATCCTGGCGAAGATAAGAGAATGCTAACATCCAGAAGACGATTGGGACCTGGCCAAGTAGAGGAAAGGTGAAAAGGACAACCTGAGGCAGACTTCTTACTTCATCTGAGGAAGACTCCTTACTTCATCAGGGCCACCACCAGAGGGGGCGGCGCAAGCGCAGAAGAGGCTGATGTCGTAATAGATTGATGTAGCAATCTTTGATGCATATGTATTAGTCAATGATGTAATCTGTGTTGAATATGTATTAGTTACGAAATTTTTAGTGTATAAATTGCGAACGCAATGTGACGGGAATCGGAACCAGATTTGGGTGCGTACCCCTGGTTCCCAGCGCCTCAATAAAGCACCTCATATAACCATCCCGGTGGTTATGTGTCAGTTCTTACGCTAACACTGGCATTCCATTAAGGTGACCCATTCTCCACATTTGCCCATCATATTTAAATTCCAAAGTGCAATTGTGAAAAGACTAAGCTGCTAGGCATTGCAGAACTGTGTTGTTTATCTAGGACCTTGGTGGGATGTTTGATACTCTATGGGGTAGAGGAAGGGTAGAGCCCATGAAAGCTATGAACAGTTCACAGTTACAAGTAAATGTGGTCTCATATCCTTCCTTTCTCATCAAGCCCAAGCTTTTTGATCTATGGGACTCAACATAAAATAAGTGAAAGAAAGCTACTAGCAGACAGAGTTTATGTGCAAATATGGTCTAGCTTTGAATGACAAGTTCAGAAATTTCTTTTGTAGTGGGAATTATTCTGTTTCTGTATTGTGGTCATTTATAGCATATGCCAACCGACAGATTTAGGTGTGTGATGCTACTTATATCATGCAAGGTGTGCATTACATCAGTTGAGAATTAGGACTGGGGACACCAGTTATGGGACAAGTGAGCAGTGACACTTTATTTCTCTACTCAAAGCAGAGGAATCCTCATGCACTAACACACCAGGATTTCTCCGCTCTGAACAGAGAAATAAAGTAATAAACTGTGAGAGACTGAACTGAAATCAGACTCCACTGTCCATTGTCTCAAGGACTGGTGTGAGGAGCTGAGGTCCACTGTCTGAAAGACGGGTGTGAGGAGCTAAGACTCCACAGTTTATTGTCTCAAGGATTGGTGTGAGGAACTGAGGTCCACTGTCTCAAAGATTGGTGTCCATTACCTCAAGGATTGCTGGCAGACATGCAGTTGAAGAGCTGGTTGCAAGACCAGCAAAACTGGATGTGCATGATCAACCAGGAATGAGCAGTAAATGACACTAAGAACAGAGGTACTTCCCCCTAACACACAATAAAAGGGGATGAAAGTAATCACCCATGTGGCCACCCATCCCTGAAGACTATTGACTCGGGATGCCACTGGATCCACGGTGGTGACTATCTCTCTGTACTCTGAATGCTTGCTTAATTTCTATCCTCTTTTCCAATCTGACCTCTTTTTTTTATCTTGACTGATTGTGGTACTTGGCCTTGTTTGCATCTTAATTTCACTCTGGGGATCACAAGCGAAATATTTCCATCACTGGGTTTTATCCAATCAGACCTCTACATACACTCACCAAAGCAACAGCATTTTACTACATCAGAGTTGCACAACCAAAACTATAGCAGGTAGGTGTGCTCTAGAGCCATCGAAGCCCCACTTGGCAGGTAATTTGCAGCAGCATCAAGATCTTCCCTTGCCCAGAGAATTCACATCACCCCTCAGAGGAACAGATTTGGGTTCTCAATACATTGAGAAACTATTTCCTGGACTCAAAATTCAACTGTAGCAATAATATGCAACTACAAGTATCAGAATTGTTAAGATCCAAGTCCTAGCTCAATTCCTTCTTAAAACTAAACAAAATTATTCACAACCCTACACAAGAGCCAAGAGAGAAATCTTTACAGATATCCATTTATGTGAGATACAGACATGTTTCCCTTATTAGGCACAGCATCACACAGTTCAAATGACAGAAAGCATATGCTTAATTATTTACATACACATATGATATCTACAGAAAATATATTAACATCAAGGGGTAGAAATACTTAGCTGACATCCAGGTGCAAACTGTGGTTGTTTTTAACTCCTGCTAAAATGACTGTTACTTTCCACACTGTGCATGTCTTTACACTTCCAGAACTGTGAACCTCACAGAAATCCAACCCTGACTCATGACCATGCTCACAGCTGCAGAACTCTCTTCCTGTCCTTACTCATTCTCCTTCTCCTTTTGGAATGACTAGCAAAGCACACTGGCAATTTTTTTTAGTGAAGAACCACTATTTAGGCATGGTTTCTGCCTTACTGGCTCCTTTTTGCAGAGATGCTACTCTTTCCCCAAACAGAGCTGGAGTATTTGTGCGGTAGGAGGGACTGTATGGCATTTTCCCATTCTGTACACTGTAGGTTATGACTAGCTTATGATTTAAAATATTATCCGGAAATGACAGATTGCTGGCTTGCTAATATTCCCATAATTTCCTTATACTTATTTCAATAAGCTGTATAAAAATCTCCCCTATGCAAATTGCCCATACCACGTTAAATTGTAACTGGACTGACCCAGATGCAATCTGAGTCTCAGATTGGCCTCAAAAGCCCTTCTATGTACAAGAGCACTCATCTGCTCTTGTACATCATTGCTCATCAGTAAAGGCTATCACTTCCATCTTTCTCCCAGTGGACCGTGGCACTCATGAGAGGTGAATCTAAGTAAAGGTCAGAGATTTGATTCCTTATGCAAGTTAATTCTCTTAATCCACTCCTGGCAGTATCATTTCCTAAGGCCCCTTTATAACATCCAGGGATAAAGTGTAGTAATGTCACAGAAGGGCATTAACTCTATAGAATTTGC
Source organism: Pezoporus wallicus (assembly GCF_028554395.1). Lineage (NCBI taxonomy): Eukaryota > Metazoa > Chordata > Aves > Psittaciformes > Psittacidae > Pezoporus > Pezoporus wallicus. The sequence goes on from NW_026636656.1 coordinate 1,669,078, forward strand.
TAGAATCTTGGCAGATAACAGCTAAGCAAACAAGATTTTTTTTTTAAAGCTCATTTTTAGTACTTTTACATTATTCTGCCTCCCTGAAAATAGTGTAAGCAACAATAACCTGTTATTAATATTAAACATTTAATTTAAAAATTCAACTTTTTTGAGGGTTGAACCATTATTTTTATCTTTAATTTAAAAAGACAACTTAGAACTTTTGAAATAGACCTTTGAGAATTTTATGTTTGAAGAATTTGGAAACAGGGACATTAGGATATATATTTGTTAATACCTTGCTTGAGTCAGTAAATACTGAACCTCTTAACTCCACATGGCATAAAAACACCTTATCTTTGGGGCTTTTGGCTACTCCCCTTCTCATTCAGACATTTGTTCTTTGACTGACACAATCCTGTCACTGAGACAGAGCACTGATTTGAAAGCATCAACATTTCTGGCAAAGAAGCAAACAAAGCACAATGGAAGCTTCTCTTTTTGGGTGTCAGTATATCAGCTGTACTGGGGCCTGAAAAAATTGCATGAACTGGATAACCCCTGGAAATGCAGAGGGTAAAGGAAGGCAGCAGGTGCTCTTCAAGCAAAGTACGTAGCGGAAGGGCCCCATGGACCATGTGCAGCCCTCACAGAGAATAAAAAAAACTGTTTCAAGCTCCTGACTCTCTTATTTAATGGGAATAAAGTTACTGCTACTTTTAGCATCATGGTGTTGTATCAGCAAGGTGCACTCCAAGGATTTTCTAAATTAAAGGCTATCTCCTCTCTCAAAGTGTATTCTTATGACAACAGACATTTTGAGTTGCAATGAACTTACTGAAAAATGTAAAAGTTTATAGCAAATTTAGTAAGTCAAGAGAGAAAAACGATTTTTTACGAAAGGCCCAAAGAGCTTTTTGGGACAACAGGGAGGTCTGGGAAGAGACTTTTCTCTATATATACCTATATATTACCTTTTTTCCCCCCTTCACTTTTCATTTGAACCATGTATGTTTTAACAAAGAGGCTAGTTAGAGCAGATGTGCCACTTTATAGGACATTGTCACATCATTTGGTAAAAATGTATGTACTGATAGGACACTTTCAGAGCGGAAATTGTACTCAGGGAAAAGATGTGAGGACAGCATGGCAGCAGACATTTGAGTATGTACATCAACTTCCAGGTGAACACTAAAGTTTTTTAACACAGAGACATCTGCTGCAAAGCAAGCATACAGCGTAGGGAGAAAAAAAACAAAACCAAACCAACAAACCAACAACAAAACCAATTTCTCTCTAACAAATAATTTGTTTTATGTGGAAGATGTAAACATTTTAATTTGAAATATGCTGAAATTAAGGAGATGCAGGCAATTTTGTTTGGTTTTGCTGTTTTCCTGAAATCTTACGACAAGTTGCTACTACACAATTTACACAAAATATAATGAAGCTCATTCAGCAGACAACATTAAGAAATGATGTTTCATAAAAAGATACACAAAATGTATTTATTATAAAGCTGGTTTCTTGTTCATTTAGCCTACCTTTTAGCATATACAGCTGTACACTGAGGTATACCTTGTTATCCATCGACTAAAATTATAACAACTGGTTTGATTGCCTCAACATAGGGGAGATAATGACTAAATTAGACTGTTGGCAATAACAGAGTCATCTTTTTAAATCACGTCAATTAGCATTAGAGTTTCTTCCCTCAGGTGTCCCAGGGGTCCCTTTTGGTTGCCCTTTTGCTTGAGATAAAAAAATCCTAAAATCCTTTTTTTTTTTTTTTTTGTACCTAATCTCTCCTAATTACTTCTTTGTTTTTTTTTTTGTTTGTTTGTTTGTTTGGTTTGTTTTGGTTTTTGGTGGATTTTTTTTCTTCTCTTTTCTTTTTTTTTTCCCCAGCCCATTATTGTTGTCTTAATGAGCTAGAGTTGTTGATAGCACTGTGTGCTGGTTTTGGCTGGGATAGATTTAATTTTCTATGTTTTGAATTTGTGCTCAGAACAGTGTTGATAACACAGGGATGTTATAGTTACTGCTCAGCAGTACTTGCACAGAGTCAAGGCCGTTTCTGCTCCTCACCCCATCACACCAGTGAGTAGGCTAAGGGTGCACAAGAAGCTGGGAGGGTACGCAGCTGGGACAGCTGACCCCAAATGATCCAAGGGATATCCCCAGACCATACGGCATCATGCTCAGCATATAAAGCTGGGGGAAGAATAAGGAAGAGGAGACATTTAGAGTGATGGTGTTTGCCTTCCCAAGTAGCCATTACATGTGACGGAGCCTTGCTGTCCTCGAGATGGCTGAACACCTGCCTGACGATGGGAAATGGTGAATGAAATCCTTGTTTTGCCTTGCTTGTGCCCATGTGGCATTTGCTTTACCTATTTAACTGTCTTTATCTCAACCCACAAGTTTTCTCACTTTTACCCTTCAGCCTCTCTCTTGGGTGTGTGGGGCTAAGTTGCTGGCTGGGGTTTAAACCACAACGTACTGTCAGCCGCAGTCTTGGGAGGGAGACTCTTATCCCAGTGGTATACTGGAGCATCATGTTCTAAGCCTGTGAAGTACTCCTATCCTTCTGCCTGACCTCAATTTACAGCAGTGTACCACTATGCTATTTAATAAAGTGTTCTGGAGTGTGTTAAAACACTTTCTTCTTTGATATTAAAAGTTGACAGCAAAAATTATTAATAGTGAAGTTCCTGACACGTAAATTTGATGTATAGTCTAGCTGGGTCACTGCCCATCTAGCCACACATTGCAGACAGTTCTTTATGTGAATGTTTTTTGCAACGAGAGGCAGAGATTGTTTTCTAAACAGTCGGCACTTCACCCAGCATGGCAAACCAAAGCATCTCAGAAGCAATATATTAGTCTATACCAGAAATAACACATCAGTGTGCATGTTCTTTAACAAAGATAAGAGAGCATTGGAAGCCAGACTGGTGACTCAGTTAATTGTGGTTTATTATAAACTGAAACAAATGTCACTGAAACCAATGTTACGGAAACTGTCCAACAACACTTAATATTAATAGATACAGACACTGAAAATATGTGATGTATGTATTTCAGATGGGGATAGGAAAGGACATCATGCCACCCCCCACCCACCTGAGTTTAGAATGGGGGTGTGACTTGCTGACGTTGGTTATGCCAGCTAATACGGGAAGTTTCACCACTAAAATGTACTCCTTCCATGACAAATTATTGCCTGTTTTTTATGTACTTAAAAAAACACTAAGCACAAAAAATCCCTTTGAATTTACAGTATCATAATTAAGACTTGGAAGGATCTGATCCACTGTTCTTTATACCAAAATTTACTTAGACATATGGTAAACTTCTATGAACTTTGAAATATATTCAAGAGGAAAAAGTAGGAATGGAAACATTAAATAGTTCAGTGTTGCCACTACAGGCTATTTAAACTTCTGCCTTTCTGATTGAAGTGGGATATCAAGCAATGAAGGAAGAACCCATTGAAGATAAATCATGAAAAAGAATTCCCATCACATAGAAAAGAATAAACACCTCACCCCCTCCACAAAGTCAGGGGTAGACCAGGATATAAGGAAATATCAGTCCAAGTTTCCAATAATATATTTGAATGTAGGATGCCCATCATCACAGTAAACGTTTTGCTATTTCTTGTTTCTCTTTCTCCAGAAATCTTTTTACAGAAACACATACAGATTTTTCCTACTAAACCTTTCCTATCAGCTTTATCTAATATTGCAAAAAAGTCCAGAAATATTGTATATGAAGCATCATCTTAACCCATTTGTAGTCTGACCTCAAGTTAAATCCCAATAGAGAACAGAAAAGCACCCACAAAGCCCAACAGCTTGCAAAGAATAGCTTGCTTGTTGCATGCTGCTTTTCTACAGGAACTCAGTGGTGTCTTATTAAATTGAAAGCATACCTGTTACAAAGACTGAAAGAACCCAAATGAAGATTTTTTTTTTTTTTTTTTTAATCTAACTGCATGGTACTAATATTCCCTATTTCACTTTCACTAAGTTTTTTTAAGATAAAAGATGACAAAGGGAAGTGCTAAAAGCTGCTCTACAGATTTTAAGCCTGGTTATTTTAAGCCTCTGTAGCTAATTGAAATTTATTGATCTGTATTGAGAGAGCTGGCTGATACAGAAAGCAAGCAAGAAAGATTCACACACCCCCATAGAATCTGTACATGTGGCTTGCACAGCCTTTGCATCTGAACTGTGAAGGGATTTTTTTGTGTCATGGCTATCCTGACAAAATCCTTTAATCCTAAAGACTGCAGTGGTAACCAAATACCTTGCAAGGAGAGTGTGAGGGCTGGAGCTTTCTGATGCCTATTAATCCCTCCTGGTTTGCTCTCTGCAGACCTAGAAACCAGGACTCAGGAGGCTGCTCAGGCTACACATGAACACTCAGAGGATGGAAAAATCCACAACATTTGTTTCAAAGGTGTCACTTCTGAACTAGGAATAAGGGCCATCTAGGCTGATCTGACTTGCTGTGCATGCTCACCATGCACAGGGGAAGGCAGAAGAGGTAGGCAGAAAACCACAGTGGTCAGAGCTGTACAAGGCAGCTGGGGAAGAGTAGTGGTGGCAGAACAAAAGGTTTTTTGGTCTGGTGCAGTTGTGTCAGGAGAAATGTGAAAGACATCGGTGCTGCAGATTAATTTTGTGCAGATTAATTCAATTCCTGTTATCTTGCTCTTCCTTAAGAAGAAAAAATTAAAAAATTGGTAAGTCTCTGTGTGTAGCAAACCTCTTCAGTGTCATGGTTATGGACCATTTCTCTAAAATTAGGCTTCCTTGCTGATTCTGGTTCTAGCCCACTGATGTTATCAGAGCTGGAAGTCAATGCCCCAGCACAGGTTTCTTGCTAGCTGCTGACATGGTTTTAATTGGCCCTGACCCTAAAAGTCTCCTGAGTGTTAAACATATACATGTTCTTTGTAGGACTACTATCCATATTGTTCAGAAGTGCTCACAGAATAGGTAATGAAGAGAATAAGATACCCAAGCTGGGAAGTCAGCATATTTCCTGAGCACTGTGTCCCTTCGGCCATGGAACATTTTCCGACTGGGGGGGCTACAGCACCCAAATATCTCCTTTTAGGAGAAAGAAGCTTCCAGTTGTCCATAGCTGTATAGCCACCACCTGGACTATGCTTATTCACTGCATAATGGATAAGTACATTGCCAGTGTTGTGATAATCAAACATACAAAATACTTGCAAAAAAATAGAGTACTTTGAACATTTTTCTGTATGCAGGGTCATCCCATAACAGCTCCAATTAAAGAGCCAGACAACAGATAGGTCAGATTTCAGACTGCTACTGTGGCCCACTCACAAGATGACAAATACTAAGATGTATGCTTTCCACATAAGTATTAAGTTGTATGCTTTCAACTTGAGTGGAAAATACAAAGTGAATGCTAGTTATAAATATTTCATGTAAGTAAAAATCAAAGGAGGCGATTGGTTTGCATTCTGCTATTCTCTTTTGCCTCTTCCAAATGTATTCTCTTTGGTGCAAACAAAATTAGATCAAGCTCTTTGGTCTTATTTGGACAACTGAGGTCAGATTATAAAGTTCATATATATCAGAGTCAAACTATTTTTTCCCCGTTAATACCTTAGATGCTGTGCTTTACAATGACTCACTGAAGAAGAGATCCTGACACTACCTATAGACAGTCACCACTAAATGGGTTTGACCTCTGGGTCAAGTTTTACAGTAACATACTATAGCAGCTGGAAACAAATGCTTGTCCTGAAATACATTTTTGTTTCTTTAGCTTTTCTTTTATTCTTACTTTCTGAAGTTAATTACTTTTCTGGTAGTTTCGGTACTGATTTCTGTAGCAGCCCTCACTGGCAGAATTTTCTCACTAGATTGACAAACTGCAGTTTTGCACTGTGAACTGCACATTCAAATGGGGACATTGGGTCTTTTGCTTTTTCTTCCTATCTGGGAAAAGAACTTTCTAAAAAGCCTGTATCTAGTTATTCTCTCTCAGACAGTTGACTTTTAAGATAGCTTGTCTACACAGGCAGGAGGCGAAATAATCTTTCAAATACAAAGGGCAGCATTCTCATCTGCCAAAGCTCCACAGAGCGTCATGATAGTTCCCTGCTGACACAAAGCAAGACAGGCTGAGAGACAGAGAGCACACCATGATTTTAGGGGTTCCCTAGATTTCCCTAATTATGGATTACCTCCGCCTTAAGCTTGAAGAGTAGAAAATAATCAAGAATTAACTCCAAAAAATGTCCAGAAATTACAGGAAGAAAAAGTGTTAGGCATGCTTTGCAATATCTTAATGTGCGCACTCACCCAGAGAGACCACCACGAACTTCATTAAATAAACAAGTTTATGTATACTATGTGTCAATTAATGCATTAATCTGCTGAAAGGATATGATATCTAGGCTGCAGTCGCTTAGCTTCCAGTGTTTGGATGATGCAAGCAGATGATAAATTTACACTCAATGCAAACTCATTTAAATTCATTGTATAAGTTTTATGCATAACTTCTTGTAACTTCACAGACAAAGCATATTTTACCATTATTATGAAAGGGATAGATGGATCATAATTTGATTTCATCTTTTTTGTATCTTTTAAATCAACTTGAAAATATATACCACAGATACTCAGAATAATTTCTGAGTCATTTACATTTTGCATCCTCTAGTTCCAGATTCCATGACTACTCTCTGTTTCTACTATCAGAAAGCATTTTGTTTATAATTAAGTAATTTCCTAATTTAGTGCAGGAGAAGTTCTAGAAGATACCACCATTCCTTTAATGATAAAAAGTTCTAGTGTTATGGTATTATATAACAACAAATAGAATGTATCCTCCATTAATCTTATTTTGATGTTTGGTTCCTACACAATCATATGCTAAAGATACCACCATGACATCTGTTGGAAGGACAGTACGGCCTGGCACAAGAAATCCAGGAGGTTCCTCGATTGTGTAGAAGACAACTTCCTTCTGCAAGTAATAGAGGAGTCAACAAAGAGAGGTGCCATGCTTGACCTCGTGCTCACCAACAGGGAAGGGCTCATTGGAAATGTGACGCTCCAGGGCAGCCTTGGATGCAGCGATCACGAGATGGTTGAATTTGAGATCCTCAGGACAGTGAGAGGAGCGTGCAGCAAGCTCACTGCCCTGGACTTCAAAAGAGCAGACTTTGGCCTCTTCAGGAACCTGCTTAGGAAGGTTCCATGGGATACAGCCCTAGAGGGCAGAGGGGCCCAAGACTCTTGCTTGATATTCAAGGATCACCTGCTGCAAGCTCAGGAGTGTTGCATCCCAACTAGAAGTGCAGCAGGAGGGCCAGGAGACCTCCTTGGATGGATAAGGAGCTCCTGAGGAAAATTCAAAGTAAAAAAGAGGGTTATAATAAGTGGAAGCAAGGACAGGTGGCATGGGAAGAGTACAGGGATGTTGTCCAAGAAGCTAGGGACCAGGTTAGGAAAGCTAAGGCCCTGTTAGAATTAAACTCAGCTAGAGGTATTAAAGATAACAGGAAGGGGTTCTACAGGTACATAGCAAATAAAACACAGCCTAGGGAGAATGTAGGCCCCCTTAGGAAGCTCTCAGGAGAACTGGCTATGCAGGATTTGGAGAAGGCTGAGGTTCTGAATGACTTCTTTGCCTTGGTCTTCACTGGCAAAGTCTCTGACCAAACCACCCAAGTCTTGGAAGGCAGATGCAGGGACTGTGAGAATGAAGACCTTGTGCCCACTGTAGGAGAGGATCTGGTTCGAGACCATCTTAAAAATCTGAACGTGCACAAGTCCATGGATCCTGATGAAATCCATCCGCGGGTCCTGAAGGAGATGGCGGATGAAGGTTGAGAAATCATGGCAGTCAGGTGAAGTTCCCGATGACTGGAAAAAGGGAAATATAACACTGTCCCACACAACATCCTTGTCTCTAAATTGGAGAGACATCAATTTGATGGATGGACCACTCGGTGCATAAAGAACTGGCTGGATGGCTGCACGCAAAGAGTTGTGGTCAATGGCTCAATGTCCAGCTGGAGACCAGTAACGAGTGGTGTCCCTCAAGGATTGGTGTTGAGACCGGTCTTGTTTTTAACATCTTCGTCGCTGACATGGACAGTGGGATTGAGTGCGCCCTCAGCAAGTTTGCCGATGACACCAAACCGTGTGGTTCGGTTGATACCCTGGAGGGAAGGAATGCCATCCAGAGGGACCTCGACACGCTTGTGAGGTGGGCTGATGCCAGCCTCATGAAGTTTAACCATGCCAAGTGCAAGGTCCTACATCTGGGTCGGAGCAATCCCAGGCACAGCTACAGGTTGGGCAGAGAAGAGATTCAGAGCAGCCCTGTGGAGATGGACTTGGGGGTGTTGGTTGACGAGAAAATGAACATGAGCTGGCAGTGTGCACTTGCAGCCCAGAGAGCCAACTGTATCCTGGGCTGCCTCAAAAGGAGCGTGACCAGCAGGGTGAAGGAGGTGATCCTGCCCCTCTACTCTGCTCTCTTGAGAACTCACTTGGAGTATTGTGTGCAGTTCTGGTGTCCTCAACATAAAAAGGACATGGAACTGTTGGAACAAGTCCAGAGAAGGGCCACGAAGATGATCAGGGGACTGGAGCACCTCCTGTATGAAGATAGGCTGAGAAAGTTGGGGCTGTTCAGCTGCGTGGAGACCTCATAGCAGCCTTCCAGTACCTGAAGGGGGCCTACAGGGATGCTGGAGAGGGACTCTTCATTAGAGACTGTAGTGATAGAACAAGGGGCAACGGGTTAAAACATAAACAGGGGAAGTTTAGGTTGGATATAAGGAAATTCTTTCCTGTTAGGGTGGTGAGGCACTGGAATAGGTTGCCCATAGGGAGTTTGTGAATGCTCCATCCCTGGTGCTGTTCAAGACCAGGTTTGACGAGGCCTTGGGTGATATGATTTAGCGTAAGGTGTCCCTGCCCATGGCAGGGGGGTTGGAACTAGATGATCTTAAGGTCGTTTCCAACCCTAACTATTCTATGATTCTATGATTCTATGTAATTGTCATGGGAATGCACCTTCTATCACTAAACAGCACAAAACATAGGTACACAGGAAAATCTGGGAGCTCACTAGTCCAATCTCTTGCTGAAACAGTGTCAGCCACTCAGTCAGATGAGGTTCTGGGCTTTTTCCAGCCTGGCTTTGAAAATTTCCACAGATGAAGTTGCTACCGAGATTTATTTAATTTTGTTTAAGTTAGACCCAAGAAGAATTATGGCGGTAGTTTTAATTTTTTGATAATTCAAAACCCCATCTTGAAATAAATTTGAATTTGCAGGGGATGATTGGAAAAGCAGAAAGGAAACATTCTCACACTGAAAATATGCCACTGTAATATCTTTTTCTGATAAGTATGACCAGTGCTATTGTCCTGGGTTCAGCAGTAGCAGTCATTTTTCTCCTTCTTGATAGCTGGTGCAGTGCTGTGTTTTGACTTTCGGCCTGGGAACAGAGCTGATAACAATCATGTTTTGGTTTGGCCAAGGACTTTGTGAGCCTCATGCTCTGCCAGGGAGGAGGGGAAGCCGGGAGGAAGCAGAGACAGGACACCTGACCCAAACTGACCAAAGAGGTATTCCATAGCACAGCACGTCATGCCCAGGAGGTAACTGGGAGTTAGCCGGAAGGGCTGGGAGTCTGCAGGGTTGGAGGAGGTATGGGTTGGTGCTTGGTCGGGCGTGGGGGGAAGCGAGTTATCGGTTGGCTGGGGGTGAGATGTTGTATTCTCTTCCCTTGTTATTTCCTTTATCATTGTTATTATTGGTGGTAGCAGTAGTGATCTGTGTCATACCTTAGTTACTAAACTGTTCTTATCTCAACCTGTGGGAGTTGCATTCTTTTTGACTCTCCTCTCCATCCCTCCGGGAGTAGGGGGAGGGCAGGGGGGGGGGGGGGGGGGGGGGAAGTGAGTGAACGAGTTACCGGACTGGGTTTAAACCACGACAGCTATACAGAAGCCTTTGTTCAAATCTGGCCCTATAAATTATCCTGTCTCAAAATATGCCCTTCAGAGAAAATCATCAGTCCTCTGTGCATCTGAATTTCTCCCATCTATAATGCAGAATAAAGTTACCTAATTTTCTTGCAAGGGTGTTCATTAGCATCTTCAAGGCATTTTGTCACCTTCAGGAGGAAATCAGTGATACTAGCAACAGCAGCAGCACCATCTCCATATACAATTAGGTCACACTATAAGGGAGGATTAATGCACTAGTTTTACTTTTGCAAATGACAGTAAATATACCTTAATGAGAGTTGGCAGACAGTCACTTCACTGCAGGCAAGAATGACCTCAAAAGCTGATTTAGAACACAAAACTTTCAAGAACATATATAATTTTACAAGTTAGAAGAAAAGTTGAAATTGAGACACTGACCTCACTTCCAACCTAGTGCAAGCATAACATTGTCATCTGCACAGCCTCTGTGCAAGTGAATAATTCCTGTCACTCCTAATACAAATCTGCCCACATTAGGTCAAAATTACATTTCTTTTTCTAGCAGATACTTAGATTTTGACTCCTAAATTTTTAGAAGATCTTGGCTATAATGGCATGGTACAACGCAGAGTTCCTTAGGACTTTTCCTCCAGCTGAAGTTCAGGCTTGCTGTGGGTAGGTCAGGTTGACTTTAGATGTCTAATGTTCTCAAACATGAAGCAACATGCTGGTTAAGAATAGAATGAGGATTTGTCTCTTCACATGTTACAATAATCATTAGATGTGTGAGAACAGAATTTTTCACAGAACGTATGCATCAAAAGGCTAAACTATGGGAATGAAAGGGTTCCGTGGAGAAATGCCAGCTATGTTATGATCCACACTGCAGGCATCCCCTAATTCTTTTTGATGAAGGTTCACAGACTGAAAGGCAATATTGGTACCTGCATACAGGGCCAACAAGTCAAGCTTACTCCATGGTCCCACACACCTTACATTTCTAGCAATACAAAGACCCAGCTTCAAGAAGAATTTACCCCAAACATAGAAACATGAAATTATATCCCCACAGAATAAGCATACAAAATAACCCAGGTCTGCCACTTTTTGGTACCCATGGACTCGATGACCTTAAGGATCTTTTCCAACCTAAATCTCTAATAAAATAGATCAGATGCCTCTTCTGATATAACAGCTTTTTGACAGAAAAGAGTGAGGCAATTATTTTGAAAGGTGAAAATTATGTCAAACGATTTCAAAGAGGTGGTCTTTGGGAGGTGTCTGTAGTCAGCTTGCATATACTTCAAGCAAAATGTGATCTTATATTTTGCTTTAATGCCACCTTGGTTAACATTTAGTAATTATTTTCTAACAATGATTTAATAAAAAAAATCAAAACAAACGTGAATTGTGTTTCACAAAACTGAGAAAGTTAACTTAGATTCTTGGTCTGCCTGCACTTGAACAACAAAACATGAATTTCAAAGAAGCAGCTAAATCAAACCTTATACTCAAAAGTACAAAGTGTTAACTTTCTGTTAATTTCAGTGTTATGTTGATGTTCTCTTTGCATCAGTTAAGACATTATTTCTGGATAGGCAGTAAAACTATTCATCACAAGGATCAGAAAAAAAAAACCCAAACAACCCCTTGAGATTCTGCTACTGTGTTTGCTGTCAATATTTTTGTCTTACCACAATATCCAAACCTTGTGGGTCCTGTGGGACTTAAAATACATGCACAATGTATGAACTTGGTGCCCTCACTGGCAACCAACTGCCTCGACTCCCTCCTCTTATTTTCTGAAATCACAGTTATAGAGATGCAATGACCTCAATGCCCTCTCTCAAAGCTACTCAAAAGGGATCATTTTTCCGTAGGAGAGTGAGCCTGGATGTCAGCTGTGGTTTTCTATTATTTTTTTATTTTTTATTTTAATCTGTAATATAGTAGGAGAACGAAACACACAACAAACAGCACGTAATGACCAAAATATGCTCAAGCCTTTCAATTCCCCTTGTTTAGGCACCAAGTTGAGCAAACAGTGGGAACAACTGTAAGAAGTGAGAGGCTGTAAAGAGCAGAAGACGGGAGCTGAGGAGAGTCATAAGCATCTTTACAGATGAAAGTGTCACTTGTTACAGAAAACGCTTCCTACAGAATCCTATTTCCATATTTCTCTGCTTCAGCCAAAACTTAGTACACACAATTTCTTTCTTGAACTTGAAACCATATGTCCAAATCAATGCAAAATCCAAATCTAAAACAGAAGTGAGTGAGAAACATATAGGGACATTTCAAAATTTCAAAGATGGGGAAAAAAAAGAATTTACAAATCAGGGAACTCAAGTCAGTTTCCCTACAAAAATAAGAAAAATAAGAAGAACTTAATAAAAACTTCCAGTTTTGAAAAGTTTTGTTGAAATAGTGTTTCAATTTTCACCTGTTTACTCTTCAAAATTTCTACCATAATCACTTAGAATTTCAAAATGAAGAGTTATTTCATATTAAAAAAATCCAAGGCTTTCCAGTGGAAAAAAAAAATGGCCTCACTGTGAACATGAAAATATTCTGAAGTTGTACTTGAGACACAGTGATGGTCATTAAACTGCTGATAAATGAACATTATGTATAATTAAACTCAATTGTTCTCATCATACAGCTGATAGCTATTCCTCCCACTGCAAACAGGAAATGACTTCATGGAGCCAATCGGTAACTGCTAACATCTTAATGGAGACAACTATAATGTAATTCTGTCTCTACACAGCACAACTGTTCCCTGAAGTACATTTTCTATTGATATTTTTGTAAAAATGCTTTCTATCCAGTATATTTCAGGGTCTGCAAAGCATGCTTTTGCACCCTGACAGCTTTATGATGAAGTTGTATGTTATCTTACATAGTGTTTCTCAATGTTTAGGAGGACAAGCATGCAGGTAAAGAATGAAACCTAATCTTTTCCTAAACATCTCTAGCTAGCATGCCACTATCCGCAACAGTAGAACCTGCTGTTTTCATTTCTCATAGCTTTATTTATTCCTTTATTGGCTCAATACTTCTTATGTAATCTACTTAGAAATGAATGCATATTTGGCCAAGGGATAGGCAGATGAAGAAAATCAATAAAAAGTCTCACTTTGGAGAGAATTAAATTACCTTTGTGAGAATACTAAGTAACAACTTTACCAACTTTACTTGCATAAGGAATATGATTTAGTGAGATATATATATATATATACACACAGATGCATATATTTATAAGTAATTGATCATAGAATTGGGAACCAAAAGATTATAAAAGCACTGTGGGCAATCAAAACATGTTTGGTTGGTTTAAATAGGATGCAGAGCTCAAAACCTGTTAATTATACTGACAAAATGCGTGGGCTGGAGAGCCAAGCAGGAACATAGAAAAGTGCTTCAAAGCTGTAGATTAAAAAGAAGCAAAGACAGAAGCACCTGAGGGTGTCCTCCTGAGGATATATCAAACCAATCTGCTGCTTGGATTCACCTGAAAAAACTTGCCTCTGTCCATGACTAGTACTTTCATTAACAAGCAATAGTACAGCGAAAAGGGCAGGGAGCAAGTTTCCAAGTGATTCAGGATACATTCCACATTGTTGTCACAGAAAACTTACAACAGATTTCAGTTGCTGCTTTGCTAAAAATAATAATAATAAAAAGATCCCTGTTATTTTATTCAAAGATGAAAGCTAATGTAGTGTGAAAAAGGACTTCAGCACAGTATTATATTAAAGGACATTTGCCTTTTCAATCTTCATTTTACAGGCCCTTTAATATTTTGTTAAATGAAAACTGACCCTGGGAAAAAACAACATGTCCTCAATTAAATTAAGATGGATGTAACATAGCATACAGCCCTGTTCCTGTTCTCTGAAGTTACCATGGAAATAATACATAAAGTACAAATTACTCCCATGAGAAATTGCTAAAGAACATCTTTTGAACACTTCTAAAAGCATTTAAAGAGATTGAAAATACAACTTTCTTTTCTAAAATAAGCCACAAGTGAAAAAAAGAATGATGAGGTGATAACTACTTAATTGATTGAATGGGTTATCTATCTGTCTGTCAAGGATTCCTGCAAGCCACCGCAAGGATTGCTCTGTAGAAGAGAATGGTACAGTGTCAAATTTAGAAGATGGAGGTAATCACTTCTTCACCTTCTGAGTTTCTCCCCAGCAGTTCTGATTCAGCAAAACACTTAGGGCATTTTTAACATTAAGATCCAAACCCTTTCAAAGGAAAACTTGTAATTTGAATATATTTTCTTCCAGCCTATATGTAATCCCACTGAGTCAAATGATGCTCACATTCTTAACCTGATCCCTGGTTTAAATGCTTTGTAGAACTGAGGCTATGGTAGAAAATTAAAAAAGCGCATCTGGGTATTAGAATCAGGTTTCGGGCCATGCAGGTGAGAGCATTTCAGTGAGAAGGGGTATATGTAGGTACAGTTTACTTAAGTGACAATATATATCCAGGTGGTGATGGAAGACATCATGTGAACCATTATCAGGCAGCTCTTGGCCATCTGTGCAAAGCTACAGTTTTCTTTAGTTTATTTTATGCTCATTACATATAGTGATAGATGACAAGAATTAAGTTCTCTGAAATTCTATTACTTATGGATAAAATTAAAGAACAATAAAAGATAAATGGGGTAGCTGTGGCCTAAATGACAGCCATATGGATAATACGATTTAGTACATGATAAGAAAATGTTTCAGTGGAGTGAAACATATTCTGATGTCTATTAACAAGGTGTATTTTTGTCACTCTCTAATTTCCAAAGCAAGACAAGGAAGCTTAAATGAAATTCACTCACAGTGTGGGTCAATCTCCAACTGCCAAACACTGTGGGGCATATATATGGGGGGATAAACAATCTTCTAATTACTTTTGTTCTTTTCTACCCTTTTTTTGCTGTAACTTACTACCCATGGCTTGTAAATAACTTAATTAAGTTTTGTAAATGATATAGTGAACATGTTTCTTGGCTTGAGGGCATGATGTGTACTTTGATTTTCTTCTGACCTGATTTCTGAACTATTTGAGGTGGGACCAACTATTCAAGAAACCATGAAGTTTTGCTTTGTTAACTGCTACTGATCTAATCATAAACAAACTTCACCTGCTTTCTCACTGAAGAATTTCTAACAGCTGAAAAGTACTGTGCTTTCATAGTTTTTTTTAAAATATACACAATCTTAGAGAAAATATTTCTATTAGGAGTCAAGATTCTTGCGTTCAGTGTAATGTATGTAACAGCTTAGACATGGATCAAGAATCCAGCCTGATTGTAAAGATCATAGATCCTCACAACCCTAGTCTACAGGGCATCCCATAGATAGTTGTTTTGTTCTTTCATTCCTCTGTCTTAAATTGCAGTTAAAATATATTAAATGCCATTACTGCACTACTTTTACATAGAATCAATAGCTTTGATTTTCAAATGGTTCATATGCAGTCATAAATATAATAAAATGATGACAGGTGCACGGGCACGTTCTTTATAGTAAAAGCTAGTCTGAATAAAAAGATTTTAATATCATTGTTTGCTGAATTTTATCAACTGAATTACTGATTTTCACTACAGTATTGATAAGCCAAGTATAAAAATACCTTAGAGACACAGAGATTCTTTAAGATCTTCCAGTAAAAGTCAGGCCTAGTAATGTTACACAAGAGTTTGGTGAACTTGGCAGTGTTAGATTTACAGTTTGATTCAGTGACCTGAAAGGTCTTTTTCAATCTACATGATCCTATGATACCTTTTATTTTACAGGCTACTTATGATTCACCAGGTATTACTTTCTTTCAGTGCCATTCCCTTACATCATTGACTTCATGCCTGCAAAGGCTATCATTTAAAAGCAAAATGTAAGAACAAGCCTGAGCACTTGAGCTATCTACTGAGTTTAGGATCAAAGAACATAAGTTTTATGCTTGGTCTGAATTACGTCTCTGACAGGTCCTGAAACAGATTATCTTTCTGAATGTAGAACTTTTAGCAATTGTTTGTTTGCAGCACTCTACTGCAAATTTAAAACCTGAAGCTGTGCATCACTTTTTTTTCTTTTGTTTTAAAATGCTGTACTTAATTAAGTGCATTTTTAAAAAATTCTGACATATCATAAAAAAAAGAGTTTACAAATTTTTAATGATGTTTCATCACCATCAAGGCTAGCAATACAGTTGCAGAAAGTATGGTATCATGTATATCCATTTGACTAATAGATATAGCGCCCCTGAATTTATGTGAGCTGCACTTAAAGACACAATATGTTTTTCTCATGACATCAGGAGCAATAAAACTGGTAAAAGGGATGGAAGAAAGCAGGGAAAGGAAAAACATGCTCTCATGCCTAACTGGTTAATGCTATGGCTAGCAGATACGGTCTTAATCTAATTCTAATTATCAATTACTGGAACTTCATTATATTATGAAGTATGTACAGGCAACTCATGAAAATATACAAGTAATTTATTACTTTTTATTATAACATTATTATTATTACTATTATATTTTTATTACATTTGAAAATGTATTGAATATTATGAACAAAGCTTAGCACACAAAAGCTGATTAAGAAATATAATTTAGGGACACTTAGGGATGATTAGAGAGTAGAGGAGATTCATATCCTGAACAATTTCAGTAAGAAAATGCAGTTTCAGAAAACTGTAGGGGCCATTTCTCTCAGAATTACTAGAAATGTGAAAGCAACAAAGGAAGATTTTCAATGCGTTTGGTGAGGACATACAGAGTTTCATGTTATTTGATTTTCCTCTTTAGATCTGTCTTCCAAACAAAGCATTTAAATACTCAGATATCTGTTGCATAGTCAAGTTTCTTTTCACTTTAGTAAACTTATTCAGTTAGCACGCAAGGTCATGTGAACAAAGAAAGAAACCTGTTTTCTTAAATTCTATATAAAGCCATGTTGCTGTTACATTTCTTGGGTTTCTGAAACTCAAAATGAGCTTGGGAATCCTTGGGTCATGTTCCCCACCAAACTCCAAGAATTGGCTTAAGGTTTTGCCACAGCAAATCCTTTGATGATGGGCACTTTTTAGTAAGGAGCAGTTGGAAGGTGACACAGTGTGAATGCTTTTGTCAGAGCACTGCTTGTGTCTTGGCTATGTTAAGGAAAAATACTTAACATCCATTCATTTTTTTTAGGCAATGTAGGAAAAGTTTGTTGTAGCTACATTTCTATTCCATTGTTATTAGGAAGATAAGCAATACATTTCAGTGAAAGCTGGAATTTCCTTTGCTATTGCTTGGAATAAACTCTATTTTCCAGTTGTGAAGACACAACTTTTGTTCTATTTCTAGTTGGACTGTGTTTGCCATATGGTGTAAATAGGATTAAGGAAACTGGAAAGATCACCTTGCTATTCTGATGTTATGATTAATGTTATTGGACCCATGGGGAAAACCACTTATATGAATAATATTAAGTAGTTTAAAGCTGATTATCTGTGTGATTACAAAAGGGACTAAAACACTGAAGAGTAATTTAACTGCAAAGATAATTGTAAATAAAAATTGTATTAACAATATTTTTATTATCAGAAAAATAAACAGGTGTGTTTTCTTGGAGCAGAGCTCTTTTAGCAAACACATGTGCTGATTTTCATCCTGATACTTCCACTCACATAAAACCCATCTGTTCATTCTTTTAAATTCCAGTTAGTGCTATTGACTGATTTACTTCATTAATCTCTTCTACAAGTATTTCTTCTAAGTTTTGCCTACATGAGTATTCTCCTTTGATAGACATACTGGAGAAATATGGCTACTACCATGAAGAAGCTAAACTGCTCTTCTCTCTTAGATGTCCTTTTTTGCATCCCAAGGCATACAATATTAAGACATTGTTCTGAAACTTGTGTACTCCTTCTGCAAATATTCTGTAGCTGTTCTTAAGCATTCTTAAAAGGTACTTCAATGAAATGGATGGTTATTCTAGTGAACAGCTAAGCACCATAAATAAATAATTTACGAGATTAAGGAGTCTTCTTCAGAGAAGAAGAAACTGTACTTTTACTTTAAAGCCTTTCTCCACACCCCCAATACCCCCTTCCTTACAGGAGGTATCTGAATTAAATTAGCAAAAGCTCCCAGGGAAAGAATGTTATGTATAATATGAGAAATGTGCCAAGGAAAGTTGTAGGGAAAAAAGTTAGTTGCAAAATGTTTTAAGGCACATGTTCACAGCTGGTCAGCAGTTCAGAAAAAATCTTAGACTACTCATTGGTAAAAAGATTTCATAAATGAATGAAGAATACCATCTTAATTGATGAGAATAATTTATTCCATTCTTGGTAGATGATGACCTGATATCATCTGATGATTCCAAAATTATGCCTCCATTGTATACAGAAACACAAATTGTCTAGACAGGAAGCCTCTGTCACTGAAGAAGATCCAGCAAGAGTAAAATAGGTAGTAGGTCACATCTCCAGCATAGTCATTTACTCAAGAGCAACAAAAGAAATCTCTTGTATCTCCCTTATTTCATCTATGAAATAAAGTTTAAATCCTCAGTTTCTGCCTACAGAATACCTAATGGTTTAGGCCATTGTAATTAAATCACTTCAGACTCTTAGACAAAGCCTGTAGTCAAACTTTGATTAGAATCATAGAATCATAGAATAGCTAGGGTTGGAAAGGACCTTAAGATCATCTACTTCCAACCCCCCTGCCATGGGCAGGGACACCTCACACTAAACCATCTCACCCAAGGCTTTGCCCAACCTGGCCTTGAACACTGCCAGGGATGAAGCATTCACAGCCTCCCTGGGCAACCCATTCCAGTGCTTCACCACCCTAACAGGAAAGAATTTCCTCCTTATATCCAATCTAAACTTTCCCTGTTTAAGTTTTAACCCATTACCCCTTGTCCTGTCACTACAGTCCCTAATGAAGAGTCCCTCCCCAGCATCCCTATAGGCCACCTTCAGGTACTGGAAGGCTGCTCTGAGGTCTCCACGCAGCCTTCTCTTCTCCAGGCTGAACAGCCCCAACTTTCTCAGCCTATCTTCATACAGGAGGTGCTCCAGTCCCCTGATCATCCTCGTGGCCTTCCTCTGGACTTGTTCCAACAGTTCCATGTCCTTTTTATGCTGAGGACACCAGAACTGCACACAATACTCCAGGTGAGGTCTCACAAGAGCAGAGTAGAGGCACAGGATCACCTCCTTCGATCTGCTGGTCACGCTTCTTTTGATGCAGCCCAGGATGCGGTTGGCTTTCTGGGCTGCAACTGCACACTGCTGGCTCATGTTCATTTTCTCATCGACCAACATCCCCAAGTCCCTTTCTAGAACTGTCAGAAACAACTATAAGGATAATCTGGGCAGCTACAAAGGCTTTCTCAAAGATTAGTCAGGATCTAAAGTAAAATGCCAGAGGATTTAGGAATTACCACATACACCCCGAGGGAAAATAACTGATAGTTATCAACAATAATTAGACAAATTTGGAGTTCACAAAAACAATCAGGACACAAGCTGTGATCAGAACCAACATGCATGCAGCTGTTTTAATTTTCATCCCCTTTTATAGTGGTACATCAGGGTTGTGTGTATATATATATATTAATTAAACAAAAATAAATTCCCACTCATTAAATAAAATATCCGATGACAGTGATGAATATTTTTAATTCCTGAAATGAGAATCTACAGTGTAAGGAAAAAAAAAGCAAACCAAAAAAGATTTTGGCAAAAAAAGCTTTTTTCATTCCTCTCTTCCCTAATTTCTTCAGTGTTCTGCTTAATGGAATTCTAATTACTGAGGATTCCTGTATCTTCTAGTGGTTATGTATTGTAAATCTTTATGCATTGGTAGAGAATAATATTTAATAATTTTCTTGTGAAAAATCTTAATTAAAACAGCTGACTTCATTATGAAAGCATCCAAGATTTTCCAGCCGGGTACAGGAAGTCTGCATTTGTTGCATTTTTGTATGATGATGGAATATCATGAATGAATCTTAGCTTTCTGAAAATTTAAGGGAATGATTCATAGTTTCTTTTTTCTTTATATATAAATTATACAGCATTGCCTATTCTATCTAATGCATTTTCTAACATGTTTGCCATCTATTCACAGTGACTCTGATGTTACGAAAAGCTACATTCACACAGACAATCCCTGTTCTTACACATATATGCATAAATGCACATCCTTATATTCAAAGCTTTGTCCTTTTTTGATTGTTGCAAAATGATAGAATAAAAGCTCTGCTCTGAAATGATGATTGCTTGCAAATAAACAGAAAAAATGTATCTGCTGTTCTCATTCTATTGGGAGGAGAAATAAATTACCTTGATGGACTTACTTAGAAGCTTCTGGTAGGCAAATCATAAATCTGTACTGGGATTATTTTCATTTTACTTATTCATTATACTTATTTTAGTTAATTTGTGATGGTTGCTTGTGTTAAACTTTATTTGTAGAGAATATGGTTCAGTATAGCTTTTAATTTACTTAGTTACAGTCATAAAGTATTCAAGCATTTTGTAAATAAGTATGTGCTATAAGTTTCACACTGACAATCAGAAAAGTAAAGCTCTACCATTAGCAAGTATTTTCTTATTTCCACAACTGCACTGTCACAAGTTCACAATGAATGAGGTGACGAGTTTACCTATAGAACTAACCTAAATATCATAGAATCATAGTATGGTTAGAGTAGGAAAGGATCTTGAGATCATCTAATTCCAAACCCCCTGTCATAGTCAGGGAAATACGTTGAAGTGTATGAAATATCCATCCTTATACAATACCGATACACCTGGTAAGAGAACATACACGTAAAAAGACAGAACATCACAATACTGAAGTTATTGGACCTTTTTTTGTTTTGTAGTTTTTGTCTTTTCATATGGAATTACAGCCTTAAATAACTCTGATTTATAGTATTTATAGTTGCATTGCTGCCACCCAAACCCATGATATCTTGCACAGCATGTAGTGGATGCTTGCTCCCCTAAGTATGATGCTAGCATCACAGGTTTGGAAACAGGGCTGCTAAAGTTCATTGACTTGCATCCTTGATCTAATGATACAATCATCAGAACAAATGAATTGATAGCTCTGCTTAAAAGCCTGACCATTTAGGTCAAAATAAGCTTTGTAAGAGCGAATACTTCAGGCTGAATATGACTTGAAATAAGACAGCATAATCTCATGTTTATGCTTCTTTCTTTACTGACTTACATATTGTCACTTTACTGATTTAGATATTGTCACTTCCATTTACATCACACAGTTTCACTATGTTTCCCAGGTCTTACCACTGAGATGATTTTAAGACAATTTCTAGACACAAATACTAAACAGAACCTTAAAATTAACCTCCTCTTGCTTTCTAGACATCGAGGTTTCTCATTCTGCACAAAATTCGTAGGAGAGCATTTCAGTTACATGATGCCTAACTTACAGCTAAACCATACTTGTCTTTGACATACACCCCTGTTGAAACTTGTGCAACTGCTCCGCTGCCTTCTGGCAGCAGGTGCATGGCAGGAAGACAGTTCACCTTGATGACCAGAGTTTAGAGCTATTCTGCGGCTCTGACAATTACAAAACCATCTCTTCTTTATGCAAAAGACCAGTTCGTCTAGAAAACCAGTAAGATATGATGATTGCTGAACCTCCTCATGCTGTTTTTGCAAACAACCTTTCAACCTGTATCCAGTTTTTCCATAACTAAAGATTTGATTGCTCTTCAGTGATTTATACTGTCATTTCTCCAGGCCAGAAGAACAACTTGCTTCATTATACATTAAAAATCTGCCATAATTCCCTTTAGCCAAGAATATTTTAAAGAAATATTTACTACTCAGAAAACTGCTATTTAAGAATTGAAGCTATGAATATTTGTTAGAGAGTAGCTGTGTTTTCTATAATAAGGTACACCAAAACATTATATTGAAAGCTTTTAAATATTTGTCTTTTACCTACTGCAATAGCTTTGCTCTGGGTTTATATATCACCATTGACACAGCAGAAGCAGTAGGAAACCTTTTACTTTTTTGCAACAGATTCAGTATTTGAGTCTTTTCAATTTTAAATCGATGTATTATCTAAACTACATTAACTGTTAACTCAATTCATACATTGAACTGATACCAACATTAACTGCATTACATTTTTTGGTATTTATCTGAACTAAGAAAAAATGTAAGATATTCAATTGCTAAGTAGAATGCAGTTGATTTTTAGCAATATGCTTAAAGTATATTTGCTACATATACCTTTCTTAAAAAATTCTTCAAAGATGCTTTTAATTTCCAATGCTAGATCCAATCATTAATCATCCCTATGTGAGCCATTCCAACCCAGTGTCCCTTCAGAGGGTAAAACAGCTCAAACGGTTTGTCAAAAACAAGGTGGACATTAGCATATCTCTCAGGAGCACTGTTTAACCTTAATAACTAAGCTGTTTATTGAACCTGAGATAACTCTGTAGGGGTTTATCTGTACATTTGTTCCAATAAGATAAGATTCAACACCTGTGACAGTGCAATTTGAAAATGTTTTTTTGAATTTCCCTTTCTTAAGCAAGGGCAAACTCTCTTCTGATGCATAAATGCAGAAATACAGCAGTTATCAGCAGACTTTCAGTATATAATGTACTTTCTGAAGGAACACTCCTGAACTGGCACAGCTCTCCCAACAGGGAAATCTGGCTAGCTGTTGTAAAAGACTACGTGTAATAGCCCTTAGAAATCCCACCTCACACACGCACACAAAAAAATAAAAACACCACAAAAGAGTATACAGCAACAGAACCTTGGGTGGGACCAACCTCACTAAAGGCGTCTCCTACAGCAGAATTTAGCTAATTCAAATAGGATGTTTACAGCAAAATGAGATTAATTCCATTTAAGGAATGCCTGGTTTCCTCCACTGGCTGTAAAGAGACAATACCTGCAACAGTGAATAAAAAAAACCACAGAGTCCACTGTGCCAGAAGCGCCATTAGCATGAGGACAGATGGGACATTACTGTCATTGCCGTATGGGCTCAAGAACTATGTAGGCCAGGTTGGACAAAGCCTTGGGTGGCATGGTTTAGTGGGAGGTGTCCCTGCCCATGGCAGAGGGTTTGGAACTTGATGATCTTGAGGTCCTTTTCAACCCTAACTATTCTATGATTCTATGAAGAGCCAGGTCTGGTGCTTTTTATATCCTGTATTGGGAATGGCCCCTTAAATGTCCTCCACAGACAACTCTTGGGCACCATCTTGCAATGAAAGGACTAGGTGGCATTGGCCAAAACCATGCCAGGACTGTGTGTTAGAAGATAAGCAGCACTCCAGTTCTCAGACCCACCTTATGGATATGCTTTACTAAGCATACCCAGTGACTAGGTCAAAAGTAGATACCTGCCTGAATCTGATGGCTCAGTAAAAAAGAGAAGCAGGAAGAAGTTAGTACTTCTCTAAGAAGGAAGTAGATATGGGATACATGAAGAAAAGAGTGAAATAAAATGCAGAGATATTTAGGAAAACATATGCAAAGCCAATAAATCAACTCATAACATTAATGAGACTCTCCAAATCAATTTATCTCTTCTATGAGTTCTACATGTGGAATTCATAATAAAAAGGGGTGCAACTAAGCCATTTACTTGAATATGACACAAGGTCCGCATGTGCACCATCACTAGCATTTGTAATGTTCTAAAATGCAGACAATGGTTTGGAACAAACATTTTTTTTTATACGTACTGTGGCTGTCCTATCCTCAGTCTTTATTGTTTGAAGATGCTAGTTGAATAAGTGCTTGATATCAATGTTTTCCCTGCCCTACATCCTGAAAAATCTGGAAACAGATATGAGATTATAGGCTTCTACCCTTTTTTGTTTAAATGAAAATCCTGGTGGATAGAACACCTTAAAAAAAAAAAATAAAAGAAAATAAAAGAAAGAAAATGTGATTTGGTTTTGTGTTCTTTTGATTTTTTTCTTGTTCACATAGTAATGACAATCCTGCAGGTAGAACACAACTGCATGTTTTCAAATATGAAGAATCACGACAAAATCCAAAATATGCAAAGAAATAAGAAATTATGGATTATTTTTATTTTCCTCTTTCAGTACTGCTGACTTGCTTTCTTAGCAGTACCCTTCTCTATTATCATCACAGACCTGCGCACAGCAGGCTTATGGCCCCGCTTTACATGTAAATCCCAATAAAAATTATAAAGTGCAAATTAACAAGACAAGAGCAGCTTAAATTTTTTTTTAAAAAAGAGAATATTGACGCTTTTGTAGCCTCCATGCAGTTAATTTCTTCCGAAGATCACGACACATAAGAGAGGATGTGAGAGCTGTGCAAAAAATTGCTGCAGTGAGAAACACAAACACTAGTTGAATTCATGGGATTGCATGTGCACACATGTGTATACACATCTCTCTCCTGTCTGCCACCTATCCATCCCCAAAGTCTTTAAACAAATTATCTGCTTAACTTGCTCCAATCACACCTGATTGTTTTTTATGCATTAGTTTTATAGTGCTGATACTATGCTCTCTAGATCAATTTTTAGCAGATTTTGTAGCGACACTTCAGAGACATTAAATACTCCCTATTAAATGTTAACAATCACCTTTTACTATGTCCTCATACTTGAAGTCTCGATTGCTAGTTTCAAAACAAACGAAGGCTGAAATGACAAAGTAGAACTGGGTTTAGAAGCCTTCCAAATGCAACTTCATATTGACTCTGCAGCAAAGGGGTAAGCTGTCTGATATGTACAGTCAAAAGCTCTAGACACGATATCAGTCATACAAAATGCCACATTCTGAGCATGTCATCCTGATAAGCACACCTTTCATCTCTCAAAAATTTGTTTATTATTAACCTTCAAAGCTGGTCTAAGAAAAAAAATCTCTTTGACTTAAGTTAGGATTGCTTGTTCCATCACCTCTAGCAAAAGTTTTTTGTGTTTGTCAGGAGAGCTACCGATTTGGGAGTACTCATTTGGGAGCAATATTTGCAGGTATAAAAATTTATGAAATTCAATGACCTTCAGAGGGTAGTAACTCCTTGTTTGTGGGATTACCTAATTGAACATGAAACATTTGGGAAGCATCAGGACTGGAAAAGGAAATGGATCAAGTTTCATCAAGGAAAACAGAAATGCTCCTTAAACCATGATATGGCCTCTGATGGCATAACAGGGTTTGGAACTGAGTTTAGTGCTACCCTGTTGAAAATCATATCCAAGAGCTTCACACTTTTTGGAAAGCTGGTTTATTTTCATGCATTGTTTTAGTCCTTAAAACCAGCAGCAAAATAAATTTAGTTGTACAACACCATATACAATGGCGTGTGTGTGGAGAGAAGTCCCTCATTTGGACACGTGACGGCTCACAAATCCTATTTGGGAAAGAACTTCATTGTATATTTGACTGTAAAGCAGACGTGCATGTTTTTTCCCTAAACCAGAGAAGAATTCATGGACGTGTTTCCACTTAAATTACTACTAACTGAATTTCAGAGTCAGCTTTACTTTAAGCACCTTTGCATATGCTTTCTTCAACGGAAATATTTTTCTTAATCTTTCATTTTTCTTAATAAGTACTACATTCCAAGCTCATATGTTAAATGGTCATCTACTGCTATAAACTTCTAGCTTCTCAAAATGTGTCCTTTCCAAAAAGCTATTCTCCAAGCTAGGATGTGTGTAAAAGAGTTTATGATTTTCCTGCCTAGTCCATTAACCCCCAATTACTCAAAGTTTTCTCACTCTTAGTGAGAAAAACATTTATATCTCTGAGAAGTAACGATTTCTATCCTTTCAAGTACATTCGCCATATTCAGAAGGTTACAAAATTTTACTAAAGAACCTATGCTGGATTACATTCTCATTACAGAATGTTCAGAAAGTCTTTTACCTTAAGCCTAGCAGCAAACTGCTGCATGCTTTTGAATACATTTCCATAGATAAAAACACCTCAGCCTTAGCTATTAGAATATTAACAGCATAAGATTAACATTTCTGAATATAAATTTTAATAATAGCAAGAAACCTTTTTTCTTAAACTTGCCCTATTTTCTTGGAATAGTTCACAAAACCACTAATGTCTACAGCATAAAGAAATGTAATTGTATGATGAATCTAAAAAGAATTCTAATTGCATTGTACTGTGCATACAATAGATGGATCCAGTAAATTAATATTTATCTAACAAATATACTCTTAAAAAATAGCTGTTTATTAACGTAATTGTTGATGAGATACAATGCTGGTAGTTTCATTCACAAACAATGTCTGTATCATGCTTAAAGCCTGAAAAATATGGTACGAATGAAAATATTTTAATGTTAAAAAGGTTGTTAAATGCTGAACCACTCAGAATATTTAAAGGAAACGCTAAAAATAAATAGATTTTCCGAGGCAGAGATGACATGTCTTTTTAAAAAAATAAATGGAGCTCAGTTTTGAAGACAAATACAAGAGACAGCAATAATGGAAGTTCACTCTCCCATATTCCATGAATCACCCTGATTATACTTAGCTTTTCTTGCACCAAATATTATTTTGTTGCTTGCATCTTCTAAAGTATAGGACAGATCACTGCACCTTGTCCACAGCATCCAGTCAACTTTCTCTATTCTACTTTGTCTTTATCATTTTTCCCCTAGTCTTCGCAGGGTTTTAATCCTTTTGTTTGTCTCCTTCAAGTAAGAAGCCTTAATCTTTTTTTTCTTTTTTTGGTAGCTTTATAGGCTCTCACCTATTCCATTATTATGATTTCGTCACATAAATTAGTATTTTCGGTTACCTCTCTCCTGAACCTATGCAATTAAGTTTGAGCTGGTTAAACATCTCACATACTCTTTAAATAGAATCATACAAGCATAAATAGATTTCCTAGCATTTCTCAACAGTGAACTTATCTGGAACCATGATCCCATTTTCTTAATCCACCTAGCTTTGAGGTGCTACCCATTTCCTTTTTTCTTTAATAACATGAATAATTTTGTATCACCTCCAAATATGGAAATTTTTCTTCCAAATTATTAGTCAGACATCACTGAAATTACTTCTGAGTTTTGTCTTTGACACCCTACTGCTAACTGCCACTTGTGAAAGACTCCAATGGAGTCTCTTTCAAAGTGAAAATGGATTATGCCATTAAGCTTCTCTTCATCTACCAACATAGTCTATTAAAGGTTTTTAAACAAGAAATGAAAGTTTTGTTTTGTTTTTCTCTACTGATAGCACTCCATAGCATAATGTTTATCTTGTTCGTAATTTCACTCTCCATTAGCATTTCAGTTATTTTACTGGTGCTTAATCAGTATTCACTAATCTGTTCCCAGAAAAAAAATAAAAATACATGGTCTATATATAAAATTTTATAAAGAAATACTTTTGACATAGAAAAGAACTGCATAAACATAAAATAGGAAAAAGAATATATTGTGTTACGGTTAGTCAGCTCAGGAAGATCTTTATTTTGTAAGCTTATGTTTTACCTAATGAAATATAAATAAGACATTTTAGTCAGGTCACTAAGCTAGGCATAAGTACATATGCAGTAACATAAGGATATAAAGCAAAAGAGTGACACCTGAAAAAAACATTGCCTCAGCAATCAGAGCTAGGCAGCTAATGTCCTAGGCATGTTTTAGGGAGTGTCTATGCAGCCTTCCCCTCATTGTTTTCCTCCTCATTTCAAAAAAATTTTTTCTATGCAATGGTTTTTAATTTAGTACTGGTTGTTAAAACTGTTTCACATTATCCCAGAGTGACATATAGTGTTGTTGCTTAGCACTGTGTTTTAAAGAGCAATATTAACAGTCTGCTAAGATTCACTGGAGCCCTAATGTTAGCTTTACACAGTTGAGAAGTGTACATTTTTACAAGAATTTTGAATATTTTGCCAAAAAACCTGCCAGTGATGAGTCCAATGTTCTCATTCCCAGTGAAATTATTCTCTCTCTAGGTGTCTGAGGGCTGGTTCTGATCCAGCTTACCTAGATGAAATGAGTATGTCACCAATAACTAAGTTAATGATTCTGGTGTAATTTCCATTGTTATCTTTGGTAAGCAAATGAACACTATTCACTGCTACCTTTGATAAGCAAATGAAAATTATTAACAGCAAAATCACGTGAAAGGGAAAAGCACAGAATCATAGAATTGTTAGGGTTGGAAAGGACCTTAAGATCATCTAGTTCCACCCCCCCTGCCATGGGCAGGGACACCTCACATGAAACCATCTCACCCAAGGCTCTGTCCAACCTGGCCTTGAACAGCATCAGGGATGGAGCATTCTCAACTTCCCTGGGCGACCCATTACAGTGCACCATCACCCTAAAAGGAAAGAATTTCTTCCTTATATTCAATCTAAACTTCCCCTGTTTAAGTTTGAATGTCACTTGTCCTGTCGCTACAGTCCCTAATGAAGAGTCCCTCCCCAGCATCCCTATAGGCCTCTTTCAGATACGGGAAGGCTGCTATGAGGTCTCCATGCAGCCTTCTCTTCTCCAGGCTGAACAGCCCCAACTTCCTCAGCCTGTCTTCATACGGGAGGTGCTCCAGCCCCCTGATCATCCTCGTGGCCCTCCTCTGGACTTGTTCCAACAGTTCCATGTCCTTTTTATGTTGAGGACACCAGAACTGCACACAATACTCCAGGTGAGGTCTCACAAGAGCAGAGCAGAGGGGCAGGATCACCTCCTTCGACCTGCTGGTCATGCTCCTTTCGATGCAGCTCAGGATGCAGTCGGCTTTCTGACCTGCAAGCGCACACTGAAGCCGGCTCATGTTCATTTTCTCATCAACCAACACCCCCAAGTCCTTCTCCGCAGGGCTGCTCTGAATCTCTTCTCTGCCCAGCCTGTAGCTGTGCCTGGGATTGCTCCGACCCAGGTGTAGGACCTTGCACTTGGCATGGTTAAACTTCATGAGGTTGGCATCAGTCCACCTCACAAGCGTGTCAAGGTCCCTCTGGATGGCATTCCTTCCCTCCAGCGTATCAACTGAACCACACAGCTTGGTGTCAATGGACTTTCAGTTTCTTAAGATGGTCTCGAACCAGATGCTCTCCTACAGTGGGCTTAGGGTCTTCATGCTCACAGTCCCTGCATATGCCTTCCAAGACTTGGTTGGTGTGGTCAGAGCATTTGCCAGTGAAGACAGAGGCAAAGTAGTCATTAAGAACCTCAGCTTTCTTCAAATCCCGGGTAGCCAGTTTACCCGATAGCTTCCGGAGGGGGCCTACGTTGTCCCTAGTCTGTCTTTTATTTGCAAAGCACCTAAAAGTTTTCTAAGAAGGTAATTCACATTTACATTATTATGACTTTTAGACTGAAAATAAAAGAAACATTGGCTTTCTGATGTCTTCAATGAGCTTACAATTTTAGATGTTAGGCTATAACACATGACTCCAATCAGAATCAAAATGGTGTGAAGTTCTCCTCAGGACTTCACTGGAAGATGCATTATAAATATATATTTAGCTATTATTGTCTTGCTGTTTGCAAACAATTACAAGATCTCCTATGGAATCTATAGTGATAGACACAATATCTGAAAATTAGCTAGCCCTCTTTTAATTATATGGTATTATAAATGTATTTACAACAGTATTTGATACTTACCTGTCTTACAAATGAGGGTTAGTATTTTATTTCTAGCAAAGTTTTATTCTTTCAGTTATGGTTATTCAGGGTACATCAATGTCCACAGCAGTCAGAATCTTATGCCTTTCTAAATGATCTCTAAGAAGCAGGTTAATGACAAACTGGAACTGTGGAATAACGAGGAAAAAGAAAAGGGAATTCAGGCATCTGCTGCAGAAATACACACCAACCACTCCAAGCAGGTGAGCAGTGCATATTAAGTAAGACAGGCAATTAAAATATTTTCAACATTTTTTAAATGTTAAAGTGTTTTCACTGCCTGTGTAAACTATTGATTTTGCTCAGTGAAATGTGTCTAAGAAACAAAATATAAACTCAATTAAATTGTCCTGACAGCTTCTTGAGCTTAGAAGCAGATACAGATTAGAAAGAGATATTTACATTTCCCATTTTTCTCTTGGTCTCCAACAGTTTTATAAACACCTTGGGACATGCATGAATTTTTGCATATCAAAGTAAAGGTAGCATTTAAAAATCACCAGAATGCTTTTTTTTCTGAAATTATTGACTCAAAAATATCAATGCACTTAACAGGATTTAAGTGAATATAAAAGTATCAAAAACAATCATAAGAGAATAGAACACACAAAAATAGTCTGTAAGTCACTGAAAATTTATAAAGAATTATCAATGTATGGGAAAGTTAAAGGCTCTAAAATCTGAAAAGTAGTGTTATGAAACTCTGGGACTAGTTATTTAACAAAAACTTTGAAAACTGGGGAAGAAATATTGTATTACTTCCATCCAACTGAGACATAGCTTGCTTTGTTTCCATACCTATCTCATGGGTCAGAAATGAGAGTCTTGAAGAATTAAGAAGAAATGCTAAATGAACAAAAAGAAATGAAATCCTGCCAAAGGAGGCTGCCGGAAATACTAATTTTCCATTCAGTTAAAATGCACAGAAGAACATCCTTTCTAAAATCATATCTCTGGGATGAAATAACGAAACTATAATTTGGAACAATTTTAAAAGATTTAAAAAAAAAATTAGAAAGTCTTCCTGTGATTAAAGTCTAAATTAACTTTGTGGTGAATTGTCAGCAGAAACTCTGAGCCCTTTTCATGTTAATTTGACAAATATAAATCATCTAAGAATTAAATGTCACTGTTTTGTACAGCAACTGAATCTCTAACATTGTTCTAATATGGAGAAGCTAGAATGGTTCCTTTTTGTTTTAAACAGCACAAACATGGACCCTTACTCAAGGATCTTGACTAATGTCTAAATCTTTGTTATTATCTTAGAATCATAGAATGGTTAGGGTTGGAAAGGACCTTAAGATCATCTAGTTCCAACCCCCCTGCCATGGGCAGGGACACCTCACACTAAACCATCTCACCCAAGGCTTCGTCTAACCTGATCTTGAACACCGCCAGGGATGGAGCATTCACAGCCCCCTGAGCAACCCATTCCAGTGCTTCACCACCCTAACAGGAAAGAATTTCCTCTTTATATCCAATCTAAACTTCCCCTGTTAAAGTTTGAACCTGTTACCCCTTGTCCTGTCACTACAGTCCCTAATGAAGAGTCCCTCCCCAGCATCCCTATAGGCCCCTATCTTCAGTGACTCTACAGAGTTTTACTTTAGGGGATGGTATATAT
Source organism: Pezoporus wallicus (assembly GCF_028554395.1). Taxonomy (NCBI): domain Eukaryota; kingdom Metazoa; phylum Chordata; class Aves; order Psittaciformes; family Psittacidae; genus Pezoporus; species Pezoporus wallicus. The sequence continues at coordinate 1,700,382 of NW_026636656.1, forward strand.
ATAATTATTCACAACAGGAATAACAGCTCAGTGGGGTGCATGGGGTCATAGAAAAGCTAATGGATTCTGGAAGATGCTCAACTTGATTTGGTGGAATCAGGAAGAATACGTGTCTGGTGGGGTCAGGAAATTGAAACCAGATCATTTGTTCTGCTCTATGCCGCAGAACTGGGCTGTCAAATACACACAAAAGGCAATGCTGTCATATTGACGGAGCATCTGGTTGTCCTGAGAGCACTGACATCTACACATAGGTACCATATCTTGAAGAATTTATCTTCTGTATCTTTACTGCTCTGTACGTGACTGATAAAAAGGTATTCTTTTAGTCCCAGGAAGCACTCACTAGAAAGCTCTTGCACCTGCCATTGAAACATGGATTATAAAGCTTGCTTGAGCAGGTAGAATACATTCATAATTGCTTCCCACTGAACACAGGCAAGTAGTAGGAAGTAAGTTCTGCTGTAGTGTCCTCTGTGTGTGTGTTTGTGTAGGAAACACATTATTTTAAATACCAGAGTCTGTAAAACTAAATGTCTGAAGTGATTTCAGCCTCTGAGAGTGCAATACAGGCAAGAAATGTTGCTTCTACCAGACTGTGTTGTCCGGTCTGTGTAATGGAAAATGTTTTCTATTTCTCTTTGAATCTTAGCTGTGATCTCACTTGCATGTGTTTGTGAGTCATATTGCTTTAATTGGTTCCAAAGTTCACAGTAAGTACAAGGGCACAAGAGCTATTTTATAAATGTAATGTCTCCCAGTAAATGTGAAGAAAACACAGATGACTAGTACTCAGTAAGCCCTGTAGGTTCCAACATGTAGGAGCTCACTCCTGTTTGAACAAGGGTACAAAGCCAATAGAAATCCTATGGTAATATCTGTTTATAATTTTTATTTTGCAGTTAGCTAGAAACTCAGTAATTCATACTCTATGGTCCTCAGGTTCTCCGAAATGAAGACTGAATGGCTTTCATTCCTAAGGCACGCCAAAACTAGGATGTAGAGGAATTGTGGATAGTTACAGGCAAAGGTCACTGATCAGTGGTAGCTGGTCATGTCAGTAAATCTTTTTCTCTGTCTTCGATCCCATTCTGACTCCCAAGCATCCACAGTACTTCCAAAGCATATCTTCAAAGCAAAGGCAGGTATTGAAAACCAGTCTGCCATCGCCACTTCCTTTTTTTCAGTCTTTCTTCCCCAGAGATTTCCTGTACCTACTTCTACTGCTTGTGTTTCCAACAGCCTGAGATCCCAGTTCCTGGCATGTCAGAGCTTCTTGGAACATAAACATAGTAACTTTGAGCTCAGCAAGGTTTTACCTGAGCTATAGCAGTATCTGAATGACATAGATATGAAAAATTCACAGCAGTAAAAAAGTGGTACTATTTTTAGAAATATGTTCCCATTGTTTTTCTGACACAGACTCACTGAAAAATGTAATCTGAGAATTGAGCGTCAACCTTCTGTTCCAAACTTGTAACACAGCAAAACAGATAATTGTGCTTGTCTCCCTATTTCACATGTACACATATGACCCTGTACTTTAGTCAGTTATACAGTTAACATGACTATTGCAAGAAATAAATACTATATTGCATTAATTTGTCTGACACACAGCACATTTAGTCTTCAGACTCACTCCGTTTTCCTTTTGATGTACGATATTAAAAAAATGTAGGGTTGATACAAGAATCTGAAATTCTCACTCCCCGTACATAATGGGCATCAGGAAAAACAGTGGTGTCTTCCAGAATCTGCTTCAGCAGCTGTCTACTCAGCAGGAGGAACAAGCTTCCATATTCCAGTAACTGTTAATTACCACTGACGCACTTCCCTATATAGCCCTACCCTATTGCACTGCCATCTCATTTGAACGAAATGTGGGAATGCCTGCGGACAGCACCCAAATGGTCATTATCTCTGCCTTCGGTTGAGCATTGCATGTCCATCGAGTCTCAGCTGGGGACATATCTTTTGCTGAAATTCAGGAGATTTAAACTGTGTGCAGAACAGGGTTTGCCTTTGGATGGCTACTTGGTATTTTGTGAATGTGTCATCTGATCCCCTCATAGCTTTATATCTCTTTTTAATGTAAATGTGTTTTTTTCACTCTTCTAAACCCTGTATCAGAGTTTCATGTTTAATACTTTACATCTAATACATTTACTAGTAGCCATATTCTTTGGTAGAAATTCTTCTTTTGCAATCTGTAGTAGCGCACCATTGGTATGTAAAACTCCATCCTGCACTCTTTCTTTTCTAAGAGATCAAACATGAAGCAGTCAAAAGTTATTTAGCAACTGACATTGACATAACTTTGCCACAAGCAACTGAAGCAATTACAAGACCTGGGTTAGGTGCAGGTGAAACACCTTGATGAGAAAGCAATGAAAAATGACACATCGCACAAACAGAATGGTTTCATCAGTACAACATTAAATCAACATATATGTTTCTGGCACTCCCCATTCTTTAGATAATAGAATAATCAAACAGAGGGCAGGACTGATATCCCCATTTTTTCCTGACAGACTGGAAATGAACTAAAATAAAGCATGCCTGTGCACTGTCATTTGACTGTATTTTAACAAAGACAGTTTCAATTTAGTGCTTCATAAACTACATTTTAGTCTGACTTGCCTGTGGCTGGTACAAGAATATAATCTGTTTGTTGGATTTTTCCTTCATTCCCTAACAAAATCAGTATTTACTATGACCATCGAAATCAGGCAGGATATCACAACAACAAATGAACATATATAACTTGAAAAATAGTTTACCTGATGTTCTTGTGAAGGCAGCATGTCTGAATAGTGGCAAGAGTTAATGAGAGTAACACAATACCCTCACCACTTAGGCAGAAAATGCATCTGAATACCACAGAATTAGCTGTTTCCCTCTTCCTATTAAAAGAAAAAGATTTATCCACAAGAAAGTATTTATTTGTGGGACATTTCAGTTTACAGAACAATTTGATATTAATTTATTTCTCTTTCTAAGGTTAACCACAAGTATCATTAGATGAGTAAGCTGATTTTATATTTCTCAGAAGAAATTTAGCATTTCTAATATTTCATGGTAATTTTCCCTTCATTTTCAGTTACAATATTAGCAAAGTCCCTTTGAGAATATATCCAGATGAAATGTCTTCTTACCCCTCAAATGCTACCACATATGACAATTACAGGACTTTTGTGGAGCGGCAAGGTATTTTATTCCATCACAGAAGGCAAGACTTACTTTCAATATTTCCATCTCTTGCCAGGCAAAAAGGTCTTCCTATTTATGCATTTATATTACTGCATCATAATGCTCTATCAGCTACAATAAATAATGAAAACCCTGTATTAGAGAAGGAGGTTTCCAAAGCTGTGAGCAGTAGAAGCAATGCATCATGGCACTTGCAAAGTCATTCTTTCGAGCTGCAAGGGTAGAGCCTGACAAATAGAAAAAAATCTAAAGTCTATAGAATCTACATTCTGAAGAGAAGCATTTAAAGAGAGAGTGCAAGAAAGGGGCAAAGCATAGTAAGTGGTTTTAGTAAGAAAAGTGAAAGTTATACTTTTGATTCAATGTCTTAATGATGCTACTACACAAATCTTCACGAGAGTCAAAAAAATACAGCAAAATATTCTGACACTATGAATTTATTTTAAAAAATAATTTTATTACATTTTTTTCTTTTGAAATCAAGTGTGCAAGTCTTCTAGTTATTGCAGTAGGAGAGTGCACAGAAAACACTGCACATATTTTGATAGCTATCTCTAACAATGTATTTTCCTGCTTATCGAATTACGCTGCGATATAAAATGAGAAAACCTTCAACCATCTTATAAGAAGTGTAATACTTCAAATTCAAGAATGTAAGGCTTAGAAAGTGCCATAAATACAGATGAATAAAACTTTTAAGACTAGTATCTGCCTTTAGCAGAAACCAAATGTTTGTTGATGTCTCACAGCTACTCAACCTACTGAAAACACTGATTGCAATAGGAAGCTTCAGCATCAATGTCAGTTCTGTCTATAATAAAAGCAGTCAGCAACCACATAATTCCTAGTAGTCAGTTTATTTATACTTAACCTCTTTATCTTTACCTCTGTATACATAAGTGCTATTGATTTATGCTGAACTGACATGTCTATTGCTTGGGAACTAAGAGTTTATAAATATCTTGAGATTGGACAGAAGTAAGAGACAATCTCTGTCATGGTTTATTATATTATCAGTTACAATAGAAGGGTTTTTTTTTTTTTTTTAGTTTTTAAAAATGCTCTTGCATCATTGCACCAATCTAGTGTACAGGATTTATAAGAAAAGGTGTTAAAAAGGGGGTTTGAGAGAATAATTGCCATAAGAGATTAAAATAATTTTGGGTATCATTTATTCCAGAGACTTCTTTTATCATCATTATTATCATCTTTCCTTGTTATGGAATGATTATGATAACATGTCATATTTTTATTTCATCTTCCTGAGATTTACATTAATCAGAAAGACAGTTTCTTTATATTTGCAGTGTTAATGATTTCACTAGTAGGTTGAGTAATATTAAAACCTCCCATTTATGCTATATCTACCAAAAAAATCCTCATGGCAGACCATGATACAGCATTTCAAGATATTAAAATTCAAAAGTACAAAATCACTACTGAATGTAGTAAAATGTAAATAATAAATTTACACAAGTATGTAAATTGCTACTATTAAATAGTCATGTGGTTTTCCTTCATAGAAAAGAATCCAAGGAAATGATGGTAACTACACTCAGCATAGCAAAAGAAAAGCAGCTCACATTAGGATATAGGTAGATAATTCTAAGCTTGAAAAGGGCACAGAACAGGCAAAAGAAAGAATAAGGTCTCCATCCTATGATGGAGGAGCAGAAGAAACTCTAATATTAAAAGCTTCAAGGGGAGCCCATGATCTATTCTGGCTAGTTTATAAAGCTGACTAGTAAACGTCTGATCTCTTTGCATTTCACATAATTTTTGCAGCAGCCCAACTCAGTTTTGGGGAAGAAAGTAATTATACATCTGAAAATTAGTCTGGACTAAATTAGACTCATTTGAGCGGCCTTTAAGACACCTGAATTCAACTGGGCATGCTGTTTCCAACGTATGGAGACATGTAAGCTAACCACTTAGCACTGAACCTAGTAATCTGAATTCTCCTCATACTCATTGTCTCTGAAGACAAATAGATTGATCTAAAAGGAAATTAATTTATCCTAAAATAAGAGTCCAAAAGGTGCCTACGTTAACACTTAACAGTCAGCTGAAGTTCTGGCTTCAAACTTCTAGGCATCTGTTAGGGTTAGGGACTGCCTTCATTTACTATCTTTATAAGCAGCACATTTTTTTTTAACAGAAAAATTTATATATTGGTATATATATATATAAAATTATATATACTCTGTCCCATGATATTTAGGAAACAGATGTTTGACACTGAGACTGTAGATCTTAGGTTTTCTTCCAAAACCTCAGTCTCCCACAAATTTGGAATAATACTTTAAAGTCAGGTAATTCTGCATACTGAAAAAATATATGCAGATCAGTACATTCGTAAACATTGTTAGGTAATTTGGGAAGAATATTCCTTGGCCTCTTCTGATAAATATGTGCAGTTATTCATAAAGAGCCCCTGAATCAAGAGCTCCTACCTTAGAAATGTATTTGAAGACAAAGAGAAAAACACAGAAGCCATCCTTTGGTCCAGACACTTAGTAGGTAACTAGAAAAATTGCACAGTCTAGTACTACACATCTGTACAATTCTTCGAATTTTCTTATCTATTATTATTTTTTTATATATTATTATTAATATTATCAACTGAGTGTCTAACTCAGTTTCACCTGAGTAGACCCACTGGAATTGTTTGAAAGCAATGCTACATCAACACAATGTGGTACAGCCATTTTGCTTCTAAACTTCTTAATACAATTTGAAGAAAACCTACTGTATATTTTAAGAAAATGTTGAAAGTATTATCATTTTCATAAGCTCTGTGACAAATATACAGTAGGGATGATATCATTATAGAGTTAATTAGGTATTTTAATGACTACACTGATTATTCATTATCATGGTATTTCCAGGAAAACTCAGATCCTTATGATATGTTCTAAAACAGAATTTATTTTGGTCATTTAGCATGGGATTTCTCACTTAAGATGCCTGCAATATAGTTTATATCTCTGCTAGTCACGGTAAGATCCTTGTACAGTCAATGGGGAGAAAAAGGCGGTGTAATCCTATAGTCAGATTTAGAAGTCTATTTCAGGATGCAGTGAATCATACTCAAGTTTTGTTGTTCTCCACTGATTATAAGTGGAAGTAAGTATGATTAACGCAGAAGAAGACATCTGTATTTTAGATATCTGTGTTCAGTTACATGAATTCATCCACAAATTGTGCACATGCACATTTACACATCTGGATATTATTCAAAAGAACTGCATAAATCAGCCAAAAACATTCCGTGTCTTATTTAATGAACAGAGGGAACACTTGCTACTTTTCTTAAAGTAATATTCCATCATGCATTGATATTCTAATCTATGGCAAACATATTTGTGAGCACCCAATTCATACAGTCTTCATTAGCATATCTGTAGTTTTCAGTGGAGCACAGCATAAAAACATGCAAAACATCCCAATAAGAGACAGATCATATGAAGTTGGTGCGGCACCAGGTCAAAAAAACACCTGAGGTCCCAAAAGCAGTCTAAATTCATTACTGTGGTCCTAATTAACTTTGTTGCCTAGAAGGAGTTTTGATGAGTTCAGATTCTGTTCCATACCAGCACGCCTATATTGCTGCCAGTTGTGGAGTGTGTTAAAGCAGTGCTACTTTGTAGTTCCCTGTTCCATACTTAATTATATGGCAGAAGAAAGCTTAGTGACAAGCATAGCAAAGCATCCCACTGCACCGCAACCTAGCAACAGACTAATATTTCAGATGATACAGTCCATGTTCACCAAACCTTTCTATGGTCTTAAACTAAAAACGTGCACATTGTAGTCCTAGACTTTTATTTCTTCCACATTTATTTTTTATTGGAAATGACTGAGAGAGCACATTTTCAGCTGGAAGTTCTTTGGCTAGAAAATTCATATAGCTGTGAGTCAAGATCTGTCTGAAGAAAATTGACCAAAAGGGAGAAAAAATGATTCCTCTGCGATTAGGAGAAGTCATCAAGTGGTATAATTCTAGTGTAGCTCTACAAAGCTTGGCTGTGGATAGATGGAGGATAGAGGGTCATACAGGACAGTGCCACTGAAGGCTTGAGTACAAGAGTAGCTATTCATCTTTGTTCTTCACTTCATTATCATAAAGCCGTGTATGCTCTCTGCAGCTATACAGATACACCACACAAGCCAGCCATTACTATGCTAAGCCTGACATACCTCTTATTCATGGAGATCATCACCTTTTTTTCACTAGGACACACGCTCATGCTCATGTCTATCTCAACTCAAAAGCATGAGAAATGATGAGATGCCCCTCAGAAAATGAAAAGCTAAACTTTGTAAACAGTAATAAAATGAAAGATGTTGCTATAATGAGAGCTTTTAAAAGGAATAGCTTCAGTTCAAAATGCTGATACAGGCTTATATAGAATTCTTTGTCTTTTTAGAGAATATTTTCATGATTTAGAGTAGGTCTGTGTATAACTTACATCTGTTCTACTGTATTTTCACAGAAAACACATAAGTTTTCTCTATATTACACACTTCCAAATTTAATTTGAACTGAGCAATCTGTATAAGTAGATTTATAGAGAGGTCTGTGTTCTTAAAACCTACTGTAAAGTCTATACATCAGAGCAATTAGGAAGACTATTTTCTCAGAATAACTAAGATAAAATAATTTTGACAAGTAGAAATGAATTGAAATTCATAAACTCATGCTTTTATATTTTATTAAAAAAGATTTTTCTTCCAAATGTCATTGCAGTCAAAAAAAGCCCTACTGTAGCAGGTATTTAGCCTGAAAATACTCACAGAAGGATTGTATAATTAAAGCCTTCATGAAATTAGTTATAAGACTGTTTAAAGGCTTCCATTATTTCTAGTATATTTTCTGGTAGCTTTTGAAAACTTTGCTAAATTTATTCAGGTATTTCAAGAATAAATCTATTTTCCTGTACTTTAATTTATCTGATACAGAGTCACTTGAAAGTCCCTTTACCAACAGTGACTTTGTACATCATCTTGAGAGAAAAAGAAGCCCAGAAGACTTCCAAGAGGCTCTAATTTTGAAAAATAGATTGAGTGCTGGAATGGCATGTTTTATCAAATAAAGTAGTATCTTTATTTGTTGAAAGGCCAGTGAAAACCTCCTCTCTGTTTTTATCTCTGAGAACTCTCAGATCAGAAAAAAAGAAACTCTTAGCTCAGAAATGTGATTTCTTCTCTTTTCTCTCTTTGCCATCTTCTGTTTGTAGTCTCAGTAGGTAAATGTCTCATGATCAGTGGTCTAATTCTTTAAATTCTTAAAATTCTTAAAATTCTTTAAATTCTTTTTGACAGTTTTTTCTCATTGGAATTTCACAACAGTTCACCACGACAGACATATTTCTTCATCTGTATTAGGGTTACAAATGAAAGCAGGTATAAACTGATTTGCATAAGCGTCTTGGTTTTTTAATCAATGGAATTTGGTAGTGACTAAAAGAAATCCAGTATAAGAAAGTTTCACTTCATGTGAGCTCAATTTGTTCAAGAATCATAATGTTTTCTATAACATGACATGGAAAACAAATGATTATGTCAGTGGCATGGTGTTTACTGTTATGAAAATGTTTGAGATAAGAGAAAAAAGCAAAAGGGATAGGCTACACCTCAAATTTTATCTGCCCAGAATGTAGGCCTATGTATAGGTTTACCACGTATGTTACCCATATCTTGCCATTGATTTTAGAAATATTTCCAAGGATCATTTCTTCCAGGGATCATTTCTCCCATTATTAAGTAGGTGAGTCACTCTCTAGATTGTAAAGTCAGCACACAAGCTTCCAATGCCATATGAGAAGCTCTGCAATATAGAATAGTCACATGGGACTAGTAGAAATGATGCAAGATCTATAAAAACACCATGGGGATGTATCTGGTGTGAGAGTGTGTATCAGAGGACAGATCATGTGGCACTGGATCTTGTGGTTAGGTAAATGAATTAATCCCAGATTTTCATTAACGACATAATATAGATAATTCAAATGTTTGCATTTACCTTTAGATACTTCCATCCTGTCCAGAGCAGTGATTTGTTGCAGACTGCAGAAGCTGTTTAAAAGTAGGCTGCCTTGTCATAGAGGTGCATGCAAAGCTGCTTTCCACTAGAGTACCAGAGCTCTATCAGTATGTTCTGCCTCTAAAAAGTAGTTTTCCTTCTTGCATTATGCATCAATATCACATGATACTATTCACAGAACACATAAAATGCTAAATAGACTTTTCCTGTTTATCAAGACAAATTTTGAATGATCCTTGAATTAAAAAAAAAAAAAAAAAAAATCCTAAAACGTAGTCATATACAACATGGTCTTCTATGCATTTTGTGGTAAGGTGAAGACTGATGGAAAACAGATAGTTTGGATTTCTTTCAAGTCTCAATAAAACTCAAGGCTTTAATTTACAGGCATGGAATTTAATTTCCAAGGCATGGAATTTCTGCTGGGTTTATGAACAATCTGGTACTGTGATATCCAACTTCTAATATATGCCTTTATTCAGAATTAGTGTGCAGCATTTGTGTTAAACAGTGTAGTTCATATACGTTCAATTTCAGTCTTGTGAAAGCAGAGTGAGATAAGATTCCATGTGAACAACAAGAATGAGAAGTCCTATGAAAACAGAGAAAGCCAATCCTCAGACAAGCCAGAGAGAATGTCTATTTCAAACGGTGTGGTAACCAATAACTCCAGCTATATCACCAATGCCTATGTAGGGAAAGGGGCCAATAATGATGGAAGTGGCTCTGAGAGTGGATATACTATGCCTAAGAAGCAGAAAGGCAGGCGTAACAGTGCCAAGGGTTGTGAGAACTTGAATCTAGTTCAGGACAAATAATGCAACAGGAGGTCAGTGCACCAACCTTAAAACAGGAACTTGAGAATTTCAAGCCTGATTATAATGAACAAAAGGGGAATTTTTTTCTATTAAAAAAAAAAAATTTTTTTTTTTTTTTGCCCAGGAAGGTTGTGAATGCTCCATCCCTGGCAGTGGTCAAGGCCAGGCTGGACAGAGCCTTGGGTGGCATGGTTTAGTGTGAGGTGTCCCTGCCCATGGCAGGAGGGCTGGAACTAGATGATCTTAAGGTCCTTTCCAACCCAAACTATTCTATGATTCTGTGACAGTATTCAAGAATCACAACAAAATGGATATGCACAAAAAAGGATTTGATCTGTATTAGGCAAAGCACATAACGACAACATTTACAGCTCCTATAATTTTTCAATCTACAGTGTAACTGGATATAACAGGAGAGGTGAAATATGTAGCCATTTACTGTCCTTAACAAGAATGATATAGTTGCTGCAAGGTCTCATCAACCTAAGTGCCCACAACATTTCCATTTGAATCCTAGCTGTATAAAGGTAAATGCGATTAAGTTAAAAGCCTACTGTTATTCAGAGCACATGCTTTTAATCTGACTAAAGAGGTCACACAGAACTGTCCCAAAACATACTTAGTGATATATTAAGCATATATACATCATCATCTCCTTATCGCAGTCAACATCTGTCTCTGGTATTTCCCTCTTTGTAATCTGAAAATCACCACACCTGTTTCTCTCTCCAAAATGAAGACACCTCCTCTACCTTCACAGAGAGCTGCAGCATGCTCTTTGCATATTACATGTACTATTTTAAACAGGTTTGGAAAGCACTCAGTTCTGTAGTGGTGTGGGGTGTAGGGTGTAGGTGTGGTTTTATGTAACCAGATTAGGGGACCTTATACTGTACCTTTTAATAAAAATGAATCCTACATTGTCTATTTTAAATACTAATTTCTGGTTTTAGATAACATACCATTAAGTCACAGATTACTGAAAATATAAAATCAGAAAATAAAATCCGATTTTCATTTTTTGAAGAAATTTGGAACTCAATCCTGATTTTCATAAGGTAGCTTTTTTTCCTGTAGCTGTAAAATATTTTATGTTCACACTTCTCTCTGTAATTTAATTATAAATCCTTGCCTATAATGTTTCACGCTGACACCCTGTGATGTTCAGGAGTTGTAGCAGACCCCTACAGAACCTCATTCCTGGACTGGTGGAAAAGTCTGTCATTAGTACAGATTTTGTAATTTTGGCATTGTTTTTCATTGTCAGAAAAAAAAGTCTGAGCTGCTGAATGACACCATCTCATGGTTTAATTAGCAAAAACGTCCCAAAAGAATGAAATTATATGCAATAGAAAATGTCTTATTTCAGTCAAAAATATTCAATAGGATTAAATACCCAAATTGGATATATTTCTTAATACTATTAAAAGTTCTCTCCATTTTAGAATCTTTAACAAACAAATCTTTAGATTGTGTGCTCTCTTCCTACATTGGCTGAAAGCAAAAGAGCAATAAATATTTTAAGACTTTAATCATTTCCAGACCCCTTAAGGTACCAATTAGCATACTAATGCAGTGGTTCATTGGTCTTATCCAAGAAGTTAAACTTCTAAATGACTAAATAAAAAGCTTTTATTACATGACTATGTGAAGACTGGTATTACTTGCAAAGGAACAGGGAGAGGAGAGGAAAAATACAAACCTTATATTTGATAAATTGTTCAGTCAAATAATTTCAAAGGTCTCCTGTCTTTCTGCAATTAGTCTAGCAATTAAAACTTGATCTATATACTGAAAATTATATTTGACTTCATAATTATGATTTCATCTGCTAGCATCCTATTCAGAAAGATCATGTAATTAATTAATTTCTAGGTACGCTCATTATTATGTATGTGTAAAAACATTCAGTGTATTTTCACAGAGTTCCTCAGAAAAAAAAAACAACAGCAAACAACTGTATTTGTTGGTGGTGTTCAGAGTTGGTGGGAGAGAGGTTTTACTGGTACATAAACTCGGTGCTGGAAAATAAAATGGGTGGGAATAAGACAGAACTGTTGAAAGTTTCTTGATTTACTGGCCAACACAAATTGGCTACCCATAAAAGAAATACAGAGTGTTCCTTAAACTCTTAAGTCTCAGAAATACTCATGAAACTGAAGACTCTGTAGATGAAGACTCTGAAACTTGGCTTTCTTTGATCACACAAAGTGCTCTACATGTCACCATAACCCCATAGGCAGGAAGAGTGCACAGATCTTTTCCCTGAAAAGGTCTACTTTGGCCAGCTCAAGTGGCTTTTGGTGTCATTCAGGGCTACAAAACTGCGTGCAAGAGAGGCTTTAAACCCTGCAGATTAGTCAAGTGCACCCTGATTTTTGTGTCCCAGGTTACAAAGGAGAAATCAGGAACACAGATGCCACCTGCAAGAAAATTTTCTAGGGCATGTGCTGTTCCAAGCACGGTACATTCACTTCTATGATGACTACATGTTAGCAACATAAAAAAATAAGGGGAACATAAATGTTTAAAGCTCAAGAGTTCAACTCATCTCATGTAGCAAAGGAAAAGATGTAGTAGAGGAGGGATTTTTCATTGACATGCATATAGTTGTAGGTAATAAAATAAGCCTAGTGCTGCTACTGAAGTTTTAGAAGGTCCTTTTGCAGACAGATCTACATAACAAGATTATTTTTTTTTCAGATGAGAACACTTGATTCTGCCCTGACCCTTTATTACAATATTTTTGACAATCTTGATAAAGAAACTTCTGTGAAGCAAAGCAGGGTACCCACAGAGGTCCCCATTCTCATAAACTTGTAGCTGCAGGAAATGGTGAAGATTTCACTTTGCCTTCTAAAATATCAGCTTTCTCTTTCTTTTAAACAAAATATGCAGATCTGCTTCACTGGCTCATTTTTTTTTCATTGAGTGGTCTTCTTCTTTTTATTCCAAGTTATTACCTTAAAGCTTTGGAAAATGAACAGCTAGTATTTCAAAATTGTTCAATAACAGCAGAATGAATACTGTCTGCTCTACAGATCGTTTTAAGACATATGAACCTACTGAAAACAAGCAGTATCTACCAAGACTTCTAACTACAAACTTAGAGATGGGAAAGGCTTAATACGTTCCCAAATCCAGCTAGTTCTTGTAATCTGATGAAGTCTCTTCTAGGTTTTATAAAAAAAGGTCTGTATTATTAGTCCTTAAGACATCATAGCAACAAAATGTGCACACAAAATGTAAATGCACAGGAACACATGTATGTATAGGAAACACACAAGATGAAATGTACATGCTGTGGATACTCGCAAACTGAGGTTACCGGTTGGTACGGAATCAAGCCATTGTGGCAGAAACAACCAAACATCACCTGCTGAAAGGTGTCCAAGTACTTGAGGTAAGAATGGGCACTGTGGTGTGATGTGACTGACAAAGAGATTAGCTGGCAGGGTATGTCTGGGAAGGTAAGCCAGCTGTGGCTACTGATGTGGGTATCAATGACCCTCTGAGGCTAAGTTTAAGGTCATAAATAAAGGGTGAAGCAAGTCATATATCATACAACAGACAGTCTTGTCATTGTTAGTCTACTTTCTGATTCCATTTTGAACTGTTCCAAACATTTTTTTTTCAAGAGAGGAATGATGTGGAAAGCAGAGAAATTGTAGGCAGTATAGCTGTGAGGCAGCCCATGTCACTCGCTCTCAGGGACAAGAAGCAGTCCTCTTTGATTTACCAGTATAGGCCTATCCATAAAGCCCAACCAAGCTCTTTCCCATGACAGGGTGCTACAAGTTGGCCCATACCTGTTATTTCTCCCTGGCATACTAATAGTCATGCTCTGGCTCTGAGACATGTTATTATGGCCATAAACCTGACAAAGAAGTGTCTTAGTGTGACTTTACAAGTTGACCAACTTCTCATTTGGTTTGCATTTTACAGGTTTAAGAAGATGTCAGTGCAGGATTACTTATGTTTCCAAACAGTTTGTGAGGTAATGGATGATTCACTATTGGAAATAAATGAATAAAGCTGCTGGAATTGCTTTTCCTCCTACTTTCCTGTTACTAGCAGCAATGAAGCTCAGAGTTCTTCATACAATCATACTGTACAATAAGAAACCTATCAGGTCTGTCTTCACACCTTTCCTAATGATGAACATATTTTTTGTTTAAATGACTACTCTTTTAACTCAAAAAAACCCAAACCTCACAACTCTTTGGCCAGCACAATCTGTTTTATAGATTTCTTTAGTTAAGTGTGGAGAATCCTTATGCTAGAGGGAAAGTTGCACCATACAGGAAGAAAAAAAAAAAAAAAAAAAGTATGTTGCCTTCATGACAACTTAGTTTAACATAGGAGCTCAGCTCCTTAGAAGGCTGTGACCATTACAGAAAGAACAACTGGCAGACAAATAAACTAGAAAAATAGCTAAAGAATAGCAGTTATGTGAAAAGTGTGTACAGCTCATCAGAAAAGGAATCTATCAGAGGGATAGGAAAAGGTCATGAATCTGCTAAAAATCAGTTATTTTCAATATCTCTATGAAGTTGAGAAATCTTTCAGTTCTTGGGGATCTTTGTTTTAATTTCTTCAGTAACAGAGTTCAAATAATACACAAATTAAACCTGCTTTTTTTTCCCCCTTCTTTTTTACTTTCCAAGAACCTTTCCCCTCAAAACAATGACTATAAACACAGATGCTACCTGCATAAACTGAGTCCTGAAGGAGCTAACCAGTTTTCTGTTAGTACCTGATCCTACTCTTTAATGGGCACTGGATCAGATCGTTAAAGAACAAAGACTAATAAAGTACAGTCACCAGAACAAACAGTTTCAAAATACTAGATTATAAAATAATACAGGATTACATGTTGAAAATAAACATATGACAGATACACAGGTCACACATATTTAGTCAGCACCAATTTATATTCTCTGTTAAAAATAAATAGCCTTTCAGTGGTAACCAACATAAAATTTTATATTATTCTTCCAGCCTCTGTGTTTCCAAATTATAAACTTAAGCAAATTATGGAGGATGCTTTAAAAAGAAAACTCTACATTTCTGTGCTAAGTTGATCTTCTTCAGAAACTGCCCAACATAACACCATATCACAGTCAAATATGTTGGAGCACAAGATGGTTTGTTCATGTACATTAATACTCCCCAGACTCTTGTCATGCTATTTTCATCATTATACAATTTTCTTGATCTATAATTTCAACAACAAGCATTGTAAAAGTTTTTGGAAAAATTCAGTAATCGTCTAATGTATTCCATGAAGAGATTATATTTAAACTTTCACAGTGTCTTTTCTTGGTTTCAAAGGAGCTTGGCATTTGGTGTTTGAAGTTAGCTATAACAGACATCTGTACTATTCTATTTCAAGAGGGACATTAATTTTTATCTTCACTGTGTCTTGTAGTGCTCAGTGTGCTTACTAGAGAAATAAAACTGTTGGCCAAAAGTCTGACCTCTTTAGTATGCTTGGTTGCCTAATATTTCAGGGATATAGTAAAAAGTAATAGCAAAGAGCAATGCAAAGATAGAAGGAAGACATCTGCAAATGGTACCAGCTCTCAGAACTCTTAACAGCATTTGCTGACCTACAGCATTAACATATTAGCTTTTCACTTTAAAGACCTGAAGTGTAAAGAGCAGTTTCCCATGCAAAATTATAGGCTCTAGTCAGCTCACACGGAGAGTCAGTGCTTAACTCTGTAGTTTCACATGCACACAACTCAGCTACTGAATACCTGCCTGTTCCTGTTTTCTTATCATTACAGCCTAAGCAGAAGAAAAAAAAAAATAGTGAAGACATTTGATTTTGTTATTTCTTTCAACTACACTTTTGAGTGACTGATTCACTGAACTGATGTAATACACAATTGCACAAGTTTGAAATTTCTCAGAAAGCGCAGTTTAATATGTCAAAGACCTCTGGTTGAAGCTATCCCGCATTTCATATTGCCTAGGCATATGCATGTTCCCATTTTCCACTAGGTGATATACTTTCAAGGAAAACTGCATGGAAACTGCAAGGAAAACATCCTACGCAAATTTACTACATTTGCTTTGATCTGTGTTCAAGGTCATGCTGGTTCTTTCTGACTCAGGGGACTAGTGGTATGAAAGGGCTGAGTACAGACAGAAAGAAAAGAAAGAGAAAGGAAAGGAAAGAAAAGAAAGGGAAACAGAAGAGGAGAAGAGAAGAGGAGAGGAGGGAAGGGAAGGGAAGGGAAAGGGAAAGGGAAAGGGAAAGGGAAAGGAGAAAAAAAACACATTTGGAATAAAAGAAACAGAACTAAAAAAAAAATCTTTCTAGCTGTCAGAATATGTAATTTTAAGATCTCTTACAGTACAAGTCAATGTGAACATTTGGTCCTTCATAATCTTCAGTACTAATTTGATTTAATAAGGACTGTACATTGCATATACGCACACACATACGCAAACAGACAGCACTGAAGTGTGGACACTCTTAGGATTAACAACATATAAATTGAGAAAATAAGCAACTTATTTTTATGGACTAAAAAGGGAATCTACTTGCCATCAATAGTTAGCCTTAATATATGTCCTCTGAAGGGAGTAAAAAGTGAGGAGGCTGAAACTAACGCAAACATTTCCCAGTGACAGAATTTTGAAGGGATGATGAAACAAAGCCCTGTGCCATTTCTGGGAGAAACAGGAAGAAATGTCTTGACATTGCCAAGACATAAAACCTTCCTGCAAAGAAAGTATCATTACATTCCACGAAAGAAAATAAGACTGACAGAAGGGAAGTTGGAGAAAAAAGGTGTTAATGATTTTGGATATGCCCTTACTAGCAGAGCAGAATCTAACTAGAGGTGGGCCTATGTAAACCAAGGTGGGCCTGTGCAAACCTGAGTTCAACAATGCCAAGTGCAATTAGTAGCTTCTTAGTAGCTGGTGCAGTGCTGTGTTTTCAACTGTAGTCTGAGAATAGTGCTGATAATACACCAATGTTTTTAGTTGTTGCTAAGTAATGTTTACTCTGATCAAAGCCTTTCTCAGCCTCATGCTCTGACAGCGAGGAGGGTCATGGGAAGGTGGGAGGAAGCAGAGACAGGACAGCTGACCCAAACTAGCCAAAGAGGTATTCCATACCACAGCATGTCATGCCCAGTATACAAACTGGGGGCAGTTACTGGAAGGGCTAAATCACTGCTTGGGTCGGGCTGGGTATCGGTCGGTGCGCGGTGATCGGTTGTATTCTCTTCCCTTGTTATTTCCCTTATCATTATTATTACTGGTGGTAGCAGCAGTGATTTGTGTTACACCTTAGTTACTGGACTGCTCTTGTCTCAACCCATGGGATTTACATTCTTTTGATTCTCCTCCCCATCTCTCCAGGGGCCAGGGGGAAGAAGAGGGAGAGTAAACGAGCAGCTGCATGGTTCTGAGTTACTGGTTGGGCTTATAACATGACAGCTGCATTCAGCTCTGGGGCCCCAACACAAGATGGATGTGGAACTGTTGGAGTGAATCCAGAGGAGGGCCACAAAGATGCTCAGAGGGCTGGAGCACCTCTCCTATGAAGACAGGCTGAGAGAGTTTGGGCAGTTCAGTCTGGAGAAGAGAAGGCTCTGGGGAGATCTTATAGCAGCTTTCCAGTACCTGAAGAGGCCTACAGAAAATCTGGAGAGAGACTTTTTACAAGGGCATGTAGTGATAGGACAAGAGGGAATGGCTTTAAGCTAACAGAGGGAAGATTTACATTAGATAATAGGAAGAAATTCTTCACTATGAGGGAGGTGAGACACTGGCACAGGCTGCCCAGAGAACCTGTGGCTGCCCCATCCCTGGCAATGTTCAAGGCCAGGTTGGACGGGGCTTTGAGCAACCTGGGCTAATGGAAGGTGTCCCTGCCCATGGCAGGGGGCAGTGGAACTAGATGGTCTTTAAGGTCCCTTCCAATACAAATTAATCTGTGATCCTATGATTCTATGTGGTTTTGACCGTCACTAAAGAATGCTGCTACTATATGTTACTCTCTAATGAAAACAAGACTTCAATGTTGTTGCGCTTAACATATAAATCTGCTGATACTGGTAACAGTGTGATCAGATTTCGCCTTATGCATTACAGAGTATGAGACTACCAGATTATGAGATTTTGTTAACTGCTGAAGATCAGCTGTGATCTGGATAGGGAGTGCACATCATTAATGGGCAGCATAAGCCAGAAGAGCTTCAGAAACACATTACCGAGTCTAAGCTTCCAGTCAGACATTTCTGCCTTCTTTCCTTTCCTTATTATTTCATTCCTTTCTACCAGGAAAAAATTTTACAAAATAAGGAGGTGGGAACTAAAACGCCATGTGTCTTTTGATATAACGTTGAAGCAACTTACTTTTGCTCTTTTCCAGCCTGTTAAAAATCAGCCCTTTTTCTTATCACTTTTGACTTCCACATTTTGTTTGATCAGATTGTGTTTATATTGTTGACTGCCAGGTTTTTGTTTGCTTTTTCACTTATTTATAATTGAGAAGTTAAGGGCAGCATCTTTTTTAAAACTAGATTATCACCACATAATTAGAGATATTGATTTCACTGTAAACTTCCTACGTTTCCTCCATAGGGATGGAGGAAATCACAGGATACCATCATCTTTCTGCTGATGATTTAAAAACTGCTACTAATGGATAGTGCAGTGAAATTACATTTTCTTCCCCTCTTCCTCTTTGTCTAAGTACTATTAACAGGTGCTGGATTTCTTCAGTAGAGAGAAAAAAAAGCCACTATAATGAATGCATTAATTTTTTATAATCTGTTTTTTTTCCTGTAAAGTCATGGTTTTGGCAATGTTAAAAACATTCCTAGCACTAGACCACAGTTAGGGAGCATTGGTATTCATTGGTAATTGCGAAGTTGAGTATCACAAGAATTTACAAGAATTTAGATCTGTTTGCTATATGCAAACACAGATCTACACCACATATTTTCCTTATGTTTATATATACTAGTGATACACATAAAGACATTATGTGAAAGTAAACTGTATGAATATGAAATACATTCATCCAGCATAGGACTTGTCAGAGAGCACAGTCATAGAATCATAGAATGGTTTGGGTTGGAAGGGTCCTTAAAGACCATCTAGTTCCAACCCTCCTGCCATGGGCAGAGACACCTACTAGACCAGGTCGCTTAAAGCCCTGTCCAACCTGGCCTATATCTCCTTTATCTCTTTTTGCCTGTTCTGGTGATAAATGCACATTTCACTGAGAGAATTATGCTGAAAACAACACAACAAAGGACCATAATACTTAAAGTCCTAAGGTCCTAAAATCTCAGCTATTGCTTCTATTAAACTCTGATTTGACTATAGGCAAAATGCAAACTAAACCTTAATTTCACATTAGTCAGTAGTCCATTTATAACCACTGCACAAATATAGCCTTTTGGTATCAAAAAGGAACTCAGAAATAAAGCAGAAAATAGGACAGTTAATTGGTACTTTTCACAGCTGAGAAAAATGTACGTTGGGTAACTTTACAACAAATTTGCTGCATCAATTATTCTGTGAATTTTACCATGCTGCTGTCGATGCCATCATAGCTGGTATTCCAAAAAGTCGTAAGAGGCAGTATAGAAGACTGCTGAAAAATTATTCAAATGTCAAATTTCTTACTTACTGTAATGCAAATGCTAGTTTTTTAAAGTTGATAAATGAGTTAATCTGTACATGTTCATGCATCATAGAATCACAGAATCATAGACTGGTTTGGGTTGGAAGGGTCCTTAAAGATCATCTAATTCCAACCCCCTGCCATTGGCAGGGACACCTTTGACTAGATCAGCTTGCTCAAGTCCCTGTCCAACCTGTAACTCTTTCTACCTCAATTAATGTCACGTACTATCTAACTTGTTGAAAGCAGTACACTACTGCATACTCTGGTCCTTCCTGAGTGATAAGAAAGCATTTAAGAAGCTTTGTAAAAGCTACTAGTCCTCAGATATTCAGTAGAAAACCTTGCATATTTTGAAATCAGCTAGCAAATGTTTCTAAGGGAGCCAATTGCACCCATGGGAAAGAATTGGGGTTACACCACCACTGGCCTCATTTAGCACTTCCTGACAGTGGCCTAGTTAAAGTTTGCAGGTTTTCCTGTAAATTCTGCTTTGTGACGTGAAAATGCACCACGTGCTGTGACTCAGTTTCAGACTAACACACTCCTTCAAACCAACATGTAAAGTATATGGCTTTCACTAACTGCATGCGGTCCATATGAACATACAGAATATCACCTGAAGAAAGCTATGATTTACATATGTGATAGTGCTTATTTTGTTTTGGTTTCATAGCATATGATTATATGCTTTCACTATGTATTTTACCTGTATCATGTCCTAGATCTGTGCCCTACAAGCTACTTTTAACTGTTTAACCAGTGTGCTTCTGGATGCTCTGATTTTCTCAGATGCTAATACTATTTAATTACTTGGGTATCACCAACACCTGCAATATAAAGACTGAGTAACTACGTATTTGCAGAAGGCAAACTTTTGCCCAATTCCATTGCCTAACTACAATCCTGACTGACAGAAAGTTTTCTCCTCTGTTCTTTTACGTCCTTATCACCCCAAAAATTCCTAATAAGTTATTCCCTAGTTCCTTATGTAAGTGAAATGTAGTTCTCCCTACAATGATGCATTTTAAAAGCAATTATATTTGTATTCTTACGCTAACCATGATGGTATCTGAGTATTCTCCAATACAAGTTTAAAAGTGATGTATGACAAGAAGTATAACTTCTGATTATCTTCTTTGCTGCTGAAGTATTTTTAACTCACTTTCCCTTCTTGTGCTTTTTTAATTCTATTTTTATACATTTATATTTAGTGTGTTTTAAAGGAATAAAAAAAAATAGAAGAAAGCATTATTCATTTTACAAGGATATCTTACAATCATAGAATCATAGAATAGTTAGGGTTGGAAAGGACCTTAAGATCATCTAGTTCCATCCCCCCCGCCAAGGGCAGGGACACCTCAGACTAAACCATGCTACCCAAGGCTCTGTCCAACAAGGCCCTGAACACCACCAAAGATGGAGCATTCACAGCTTCCCTGGGCAACACATTCCAGTGCCTCACCACCCTTACAGTAAAGAACTTCTTCCTTATATCCAATCTAAACTTCCCCTGTTTAATTTTGAACCCGTTACCCCTTGTCCTATCACTACAGTCCCTAATGAAGAGTCCCTCCCCAGCATCCCTGTAGGCCCCCTTCAGATGCTGGAAGGCTGCTATGAGGTCTCCACGCAGCCTTCTCTTCTCCAGGCTGAACAGCCCCAACTTCCTCAGCCTGTCTTCATACAGGAGGTGCTCCAGCCCCTGATCATCCTCGTGGCCTCCTCTGGACTTGTTCCAACAGTTCCATGTCCTTTTTATGTTGAGGACACCAGAACTGCACACAATGCTCCAGGTGAGGTCTCACAAGAGCAGAGTAGAGGGGCAGGATCACCTCCTTTGACCTGCTGGTCATGCTCCTTTTGATGCAGCCCAGGATACAGTTGGCTTTCTGGGCTGCAAGCACACACTGAAGCCGGCTCATGTTCATTTTCTCACTGACCAACACCCCCAAGTCCTTCTCCGCAGGGCTGCTCTGAATCTCTTCTCTGTCCAGCCTGTAGCTGTGCCTGGGATTGCTCTGACCCAGGTGTAGGACCTTGCACTTGGCTTGGTTAAACTTCGTAAGCCTGGCATCAGCCCACCTCACAAGCGTGTCAAGGTCCCTCTGGATGGCATTCCTTCCCTCCAGCCTATCAACCGAACCACACAGCTTGGTGTCATCAGCAAACTTGCTGAGGTGCACTCAATCCCACTGTCCATGTCAGTGACAAAGATGTTGAACAAGGCTGGTCTCAACACTGATCCCTGAGGACACCACTCGTTACTGGTCTCCAGCTGGACATTGAGCCATTGACCACAACTCTTTGTGTGCAGCCATCCAGCCAGTTCTTTATCCACCAAGTGGTCCACCTATCAAATTGACATCTTTGTACAATTGTACAAATGCACAATGTCTTTGTACAAGATTGATCTTTGTACATAAATGTTCTCCATGCACAACTAAAACTACTTAAAAGTGCAGAAAAAATGTGACTGCAAAGGATGTAATGACAGCTCGCTAAGCAGTATGTATTCAGTAGAGGTGAGCTCATGCATGCACTATAATGTTAGCACCTTTAACCACTAATTCGTGTTGAAGGTAGATAAGCTGATAAAAAAAGAAAAACTGAGGAAGAAATGTGAAGACAGGCTTTGTGCATGAAACGAGTTGAAACTTCCTCCTCAAATCCTTTTTTGTCTCTTTACAGACTATCTTGAAATACAGAGTCATATCCAGGACAAATTATATACAACTCCTACCATGCTATCTCCTATATTCTAGACAGTAGTCCCACAGTGAAAGAAAAAGTAAAATACTAGCCACATTTTCTTCAGGATTTTGCCATAGTGGAAAATGAAGATGAAAACTGAAGCTTGACTGTACAGTTTTCCCTTCCATGGAAAATACAGAAGGTGTTAAGCTAATCCCTACATTTCTATGCAGCCTTGACCACATCGCTCCCACCACATGGTGCAAACATTGCTGGCAGCAGAATCTTAACTGTGGCAGGACTGCTGTTCCTGTAAATCAGCATAAACCAAGCATGAACCATAATCTGAAAATGGTGAACGAAAAGAACACGTCTCTGAGAGTACATGTTTGTGTGTGTGGTTTGTTTTGTTTTTAACCAATAATCTCCAGCATATGTTTTACTGTATCCTAGTTTGAACCCTGAAACTTCAGTGTGGTGCTGCAGCATTTGTTCACCACTGATGCATTAAAGGATTATAGAATAGTTTAGTGATTCTGTTTCCAAACTGATCCTGGGTTGTGTTCTTTTTTATGGAGTTTAAGAGTTGATTTTTAGCTGTTTTCAAGTTAATTTATATTCAGTTTTGTTTGATTATGTGGTAATATCAAGAAACAAGCAAAAAAAATTTTTCCTTTTTAATTTTGTTATGCAAAATATTTTTTCCAATAAGCACATCTAGAAACGCATCACTTTTGCCTATCTACTCATGATTCATGTGACATTTTTCAGATGAAACAACCATTTTACTTTGGTTACCCTTAGCCTTCTTAATCAGTCTGATTTCACAGCTGTTTGTTCTATTTCTGAACTGGTAACAAAGGACACTACCTAGCTCTTTATAGATTTATCTTGTGTATAGCAATATGGAACTTACAGCTTTGTGTTCTTCAAACATTCAGGAAGTTACATAGCTATTAAACTCATCATTCAGTAGAAAAGTATTTCTGTTGCTGTCATCTATTTCTTTTGCAGGATGTAAAACCTGCAGGACTGTAAAACCTCAGGTTGCTTAAACAATAGTAGAAGGCTGCTTCTTCAATACACAGCAAGATATTGAATTGTTATGGCCAAAGTAAATTTGTAGCCCTATAAAAGAAAAAAAAACCCACAGAAAATACACACAAAAAATCTCAGTGAAATTCAAACATGAACATTATCATAAATGGTGGGAGAAAAATCTTCTCTATAATTAAATTGCCCTTAAAAACAGAGCTGTAAAATATTCTAATAATATCTTAAGTAAAGACTTCATATATGGATATGTTTATACTGATATGACTCACTCCTTTCAAAACTTCATTTCTATGTAAGATTCAAATTTCAAAGGAAACACATTATTGCGCACCACAGGTTTGGATTAAACTTTGCTAATTATACTTGTCCTTTAACTGGTGGTAGTCACTCAAAACTGATAGTGTAGGCTCTGTTTTTCAATCCATAAAGAAAGACTGACACCTCCACAGTCCTTTCCTTATAGTCAGTTACTAGTTTTACACTAGATTACATCTGAGGAGAAGACCAATCAGTAAAAATACAAATTGTAATGTATATGGATAAATACTACAGAACTATGACATGAATCATATAAAGTGACTATTGGTGAAGACATAATTCTTGTGGAACAGATGAAAGACTGGAAAGATGAAAGAAAGGGTAAGTTGGGTGACAGGAGAACCATGGTTCCCTGTAACTGCACCCCACCTGCTGTACATTTTACACTATTGGCAGCATTAGAGATTCTGCTTTGGAGCAACTGAAAGGCTTTAACAATATTTAGTGTTTACTTTTAAGACTGTGGGATTGGAAGAATTCGCTGACAGATCAAAATCTTTTCTTGACCTTTCCCCACCAACTTACTTGATTAAATACCTATGACAATCTGACGATGAAATGTTCCTCATATGCAACAGTCTTTAAAACGGCTGGTATCTCCGTAGACACTTTTCTATACAAGAAAGGTTTATAAAAGCTAACAACTCTCAAAAGCATGCATTGTATCATGCTTTAATTATACTCAGCAACACCAAGAATGATATGCTGTTGTGTTAAACATTCCTTCTTACTGCTTTCTCTCACTGCTCTTAGCGGGTGTTAAACATTCCTTCTTACTGCTTTCTCTCACTGCTCTTAGCGGGTACTGCAATGAAGAGAAATAAATTCCATCATTATGTGTCACATGTTTTGTTGCTTCTTAGCAGTTAAATAGAAGACTTCATTCTTTAGAACTATCACTTAAGGTCTCAGGAGCATCAGGTTCACTAAAATGTGTAAATGGGGGGGAAACACTCACACAGTAATTGAATTCAATGTGATTTCACCTGTGATATAGCTACAGTTGCATTCCTGATCTCCAGTTGTTTCAGCAACTATTGCTAAATACAGTTGGAGAAGAGATATGAAGACATAGGGTTCAGAAAAAAAAAACAAAACAAACTCAAACTCCCCCCAAAATAACGATTCCTTACTTTTATTGCATCTTAAAATTTGTTCTGCCCAAATTTCATATAAAAATGGGGGAAATATGGTTGTTAAAAAATGCCTTGTATTCAGAAAGTCAATATACAGAACACACAACTTGAACCCCTTTGTTCACTTCTCAATTGCCTTTTAACAGCTCAGGTTTTTTTACCAGTTTTGGTTTAGTTTTTTTTTTTTTGTCAGGCTTTTTACCAGTTCAGTGATACACAAGTTCTGTCAGCCAGCAACTTTGTGTTATAAAGGGTAAAATATGCCAAGAGAAGTAATATTTACATGGAAACCTTTTGCTTGTAGACAGACCTTACTACATCAGCTATGAATTTCAATCGTTTCAATAATTTCCAGCCTATGCTAACAAACGCATTCTTCAGAAGTTGATGGTAGCAATAGAAATGCATGTCCAGTACCAAATAATTATGATGCTGCTGCTAGGTTATTTGTAATGTCAGCTTCTAAGTACTGTGCAACAACTTCAAAGACAATAGAAGTGTGGAGTAAAAAGCAAACAACTCATTCTAAGTCCCAAACCTTCTCGGCTAAGCTAGAGAAAGACATATATTAAAAAATTTTATCTGCTTCCAGCTAGAGATGCTCATAAAAATATCATATGTTAAACCATCAGAGGTCATCTTCAAATGCCAGCAACAGCAATATTAGAACCTGATGACCTCCTCTATGCTTCTCTTGGTGTATATAATATTACAGTGTAATTCACTGTTATTATCATCCGTGAGATGGATGTGTCTTATTTGAATGTTATGAAGAAGAAAATAATAATTAATTGCATTTGCAGAAGTTGTAGCTACTGACAGTGGTACTGCAAGAACATTTTTTAGAACTGGAATATAATGCCATTTTAACAACAGCTTTCGTCTGAGTTACATAAACACTTGACTTTTATAGCCATGTTGTGGTTTAAGACCAGCTGGCAACCCAGAACCATGCAGCCGCTCGCTCACTCCCCCTCTTCTTCCTCCTCCTGCTCCTGGAGGGATGGGGAGGAGAACTGAAAGAATGTAAATCCCACAGGTTGAGATAAGAACAGTCCAGTAACTAAGGTATAACACAAAATGACTGCTGCTACCACCAATAACAATATGGGAAAAACCAAGGGGAGACAATATAAAACTAAAAAGGGAAAAGGAAAAGGAGAAAATAAACACAAGTGATGCACAAGACAATTGCTCACCACCTGCCGACTGATACCCAACCTGACCCTGGCAGTGATCTAGCCCTTCCGGGTAACTGCCCCAGTTTATATACTGGGCATGATGTGCTGCGGTATGGAATACCTCTTTGGTCAGTTTGGGTCAGGTGTTCTGTCTCTGCTTCCTCCCGGCTTCCCCTCCTCCCTGGCAGAGCATGAGACTCAGAAAGTCCTTGGTCAGAGTAAATACTACTTAGGAGCAACTAAAAACACTGGTGTTATCAGCGCTGTTCCCAGGCTGAAAGTCAAAACCACAGCACTGCACCAGCTACTAAGAAGGAGAAAAATGACTGCAACTGCTGAACCCAGAACAGTATCCACCCCTTATTCCATACCATTCATGTCATACTTAAATCCCACATTTTTCAATATACCATCCCTTTTGTCTCATATATATATACACATATGTATAACTTTTATCATCTTCAAGCTGTCAATAACATTTTTTCTCATTTTGATGAATATGAATCTTACAGTTTATTCATATTTTCTGGTTCAGTAAAGGAATGTGGCTAGCACAAAGTGACTGCAGTATATTTTCTTTATTGCTTTATCAGGAAAATCCCCCCCACTTCTTCATATTCTACATTAACTTCCTTTTCAGAAACAAGGTCATAAGATTATGATCAGAACAGTAAGCAGTGTAGCTGTAAACACCACCTTCAATACTGTCTTCTCTGTCTTGATAGTCAAAGATTCTGTGATCTTTAAAATCAGTGTGGTTGCACTAATTCTTAAATGTTATTTTACTTTTGGAGAATGTCCTGAGTGATAAAAATAATATAATGTAGAAGATTGTGCTTACAAGTATGCTATTAACTGAAAGAGAGATTGTCTCTTTAAAACTAGAAAGAAAGTTAAGAATAAATTCAATCTAATCAAGTTATCTTTGCACCTTCAAAAGTCAATATCACACCTTCAGCTCACGGGGAAGAAATATTTCACTTTGCTATCAACTCATCATCAACTGACAATTCATGGAAGGCAAGCAATTCCTGGGGGTTGTTTCACTGCTTTTAATCTCTGGATATTGTGGCAGCCTTACCTGTGAATTTCCCTACATTGCTTAGCTCCTTAAAACCTTTAACATGATTTTAGCATAGATTTTGATTGATATTTTAATTTCCTTTATTAAAATATAATACATAAAAGCAAAGAAATCTTTTAAGATCCCAACTGACACTGAAATAGCACTTATATTGTCATAGGGAGCTAACTTCCTATTAATACAATTGTATTTGACATTTCCATTAAAAAATCTTTCACTGGTGTTATATTATTATGTCTGTGACAGCTCACTGTGGGTTCTATGGTTACATACTGACTTTAGATTATTGCTTTACTGCATTATTTTTTTAACCTATAGAAGAGGTCCACTTTAGAAAAAGATCAATCTGTTTGTTTGTTTGTTTGTTTTCTAAAAGGGTAGGAAGAAGATACTTACCGAGTTCAATTAAACTTTTGCATAATAAGTGTATGTAATGCTCTTAATTTAAAGAAATTAATTAAAGATTCTCTTGCTTAAGAGAGAATCAAAATTAAGTTCTGGAAGTAGCATAAATCACTTTGTGAATTTTATGTCAGTAAAATGTAGGTGTTTGGACAATGTAAAGGGATACCTCTCAAGAGACACTATGAAACAGAGGAAGCCAAACACAAGCAAAAAAGGAATATGCAAGGAAAGGCACTAGACCAACCAGGCAAAATCCCAGAACCAGTTACATTTAGCTTAAATTCTGAAGAATATGATTTCAATCATGTTCTCATAGAATCATAGAATCGTAGAATAGTTAGGGTTCGAAAGGACCTCAAGATCATCTAGTTCCATCCCCCCTGCCACGATCTGGGACACCTCACACTAAAGCATGCTACCCAAGGCTTCGTCCAGCAAGGCCCTGAACACTGTCACGGATGGAGCATTCACAACTTCCCTGGGCAACACATTCCAGTGCCTCACCACCCTTACAGTAAAGAACTTCTTCCTTATATCCAATCTAAACTTCCCCTGTTTAATTTTGAACCCGTTACCCCTTGTCCTATCACTACAGTCCCTAATGAAGAGTCCCTCCCCATCATCCCTACAGGCCCCCTTCAGATACGGGAAGGCTGCTATGAGGTCTCCACGCAGCCTTCTCTTCTCCAGGCTGAACAGCCCCAACTTCCTCAGCCTGTCTTCATACAGGAGGTGCTCCAGCCCCCTGATCATCCTCGTGGCCCTTCTCTGGACTTGTTCCAACAGTTCCATGTCCTTTTTATGTTGAGGACACCAGAACTGCACACAATACTCCAGGTGAGGTCTCAAGAGAACAGAGTAGAAGGGAAGGATTACCTCCTTCGATCTGCTGGTCACACTCCTTTTGATGCAGCCCAGGTTACAGTTGGCTTTCTGGGCTGCAAGTGCATGCTGCCAGCTTATGTTCATTTTCTCATCAACCAACACCCCCAAGTCCTTCTCCACAGGGCTGCTCTGAATCTCTTCTCTGCCCAACCTGTAGCTGTGTCTGGGATTGCTCCGATCCAGGTGTAGGACGTTGCACTTGTCATGGTTAAACTTCATAAGGTTGGCATCAGCCCACCTCACAAGTGTGTCAAGGTCCCTCTGGATGGCATTCCTTCCCTCCAGCGTATCAACCGAACCACACAGCTTGGTGTCATCGGCAAACTTGCTGAGGGCGCACTCAATCCCACTGTCCAGCGATGAAGATGTTAAAAACAAGACCGGTCCCAACACCGATCCCCGAGGGACACCACTTGTTACTGGTCTCCAGCCGGACATTAAGCCATTGACGACAACTCTTTGTGTGCGGCCATCCAGCCAGTTCTTTGTCCACCGAGTGATCCAACTATCAAATTGATGTCTCTCCAATTTAGAGACAAGGATGTCGTGTGGGACAGTGTCGAATGCTTTGCACAAGTCCAGGTAGATGACATCAACTGCTCTACCCCTGTCCATCAGTTCTGTAGCCCCATCATAGAAGGCCACCAGATTGGTCAGGCAGGATTTCCCCTTAGTGAAGCCATGCTGGCTGTCACCAAGCACCTTGTTGATTTTCATGTGCCTTAGCATGCCTTCCAGGAGAATCTGCTCCAAGATTTTGCCAGGCACAGAGGTGAGACTGGCTGCTCTGTAATTCCCCGGGTCATCCATTTTCCCCTTCTTGAAAATGGGGGTTATATTTCCCTTTTTCCAGTTGTTGGGAACTTCACCTGACTTCCATGATTTCTCAAATATGATGGCCAGCGGCTTCGCAACTTCATTCACCATCTCCTTCAGGACCCGCGGATGGATTTCATCAGGACCCATGGACTTGTGCACGTTCAGATTTTTAAGATGGTCTCAACCCAGTTCCTATCCTGCAGTGGGTGCAAGGTCTTCATTCTCACAATCCCTGCATCTGCCTTCCAAGACTTGGGTGGTTTGGTCAGAGCCTTTGCCAGTGAAGACTGAGGCAAAGAAGTCATTTAGAACCTCAGCCTTCTCCAAATCCTGTGTAGCCAGTTCTCCCAAGAGCTTCCTGAGGGGGCCTACATTCTCCCTAGGCGGTTTTATTTGCTACGTACTTGTAGAATCCCTTCCTGTTATCATTAATACCTCTAGGTGAGTTTAATTCTAACTGAGCCTTAGCTTTCCTAACCTGGTCCCTAGCTTCTTGGACAACATCCGTGTACTCTTCCCATGCCACCTGTCCTTGCTTCCACTTATTATAACCCTCTTTTTTACTTTGAATTTTCCTCAGGAGCTCCTTATCCATCCAAGGAGGTCTCCTGGCCCTCCTGCTGCACTTCCTTCTAGTTGGGATGCAACACTCCTGAGCTTGTAGCAGGTGATCCTTGAATATCAAGCAACAGTCTTGGGCCCCCTGCCCTCTAGGGCTATATCCCATGGAACCTTCCTAAGCACGTTCCTGAAGAAGCCAAAGTCTGCTCTCTTGAAGTCCAGGGCAGTGAGCTTGCTGCACGCTCCTCTCACTGTCCTGAGGATCTCAAATTCAACCATCTCGTGATTGCTGCATCCAAGGCTGCCCTGGAGCGTCACATTTCCAACAAGCCCTTCCCTGTTGGTGAGCACAAGGTCAAGCATGGCACCTCTCCTTGTCAGCTCCTCTATTACTTGCAGAAGGAAATTTTCTTCTACACAATTGAGAAACCTCCTGGATTGCTTGTGCCGGGCCATTCTGTCACTCCAACAGATGTCATGGTGGTTGAACTCCCCCATGAGAACAAAGGCCTACGAGCGTGAGGCTGTTCCTATCTGTCTGTAGAGTCCTTCATCCGCAGGTTCCCCTTGATAAGACACTTATAAGGATACGCAGCAGCACAGAAAAAAACAGCCTTCAGGCTTTCAAAACCATTAGATCTTTAAACATTTAACAACATGAATGCGGCTTTAGTAGCAACGTGAGTTCAAGCACTACCTTAAAATGCAAGTAAGACAACTACTTAAAGAGTGTTAACAGTAACATCAGAAGGTCAGGTAGGTACCTCAACAGCAAAAATTAGTTTCAATACAGTGTCTTTTATACAAAAATATTTATTCAGGTAAATGATATATTTTGTCTGGGAGCTTGACCTGTGATTGTCATATGATGATTGCAAATTTTGTGAAAAACATTGAACCAACCTCAGATTTTTGTTTGTTCAGAAGATTATCCTTTCTACATTATTTAACTACCTGTCATTTGACCTTGTCTTGAAAATCACTGCATGCTTCTCATGCCACTCCATTCACTGTTGACAGCTGGTGTTTATCACCAGAAGCTGTGGGGAGAAAATTAGTCAGTGTAGTGCCCAGCCCACTTACAAAAGCAGATCAAATAAAAAATAAATAGAAATGAGGAGTCCCTAAATACTAGCAGCTAGCAATTCAACAGATATAGGGAATGCACAACGGTTATATCAGGTTTCATTGTACAGCTGCTGTCAGCATTCCTACTGCTCAAGAAAACAGCTGAAGTGATACCTGTGGTTTCTAATCTCAGAAAGCACTAGCTTTAAAATATATCAAAATGCAGCATGTACAGCTATTTTCTCTGGTAGCCTAAAACCTAAACAAGGTAGTGACTGATCACTGTTTGCCCCACTTTTATAATCATCCATTACTGGCAACTGTCAGAGACAAATTCTGGGCTAAACGGACCTGTACGCTCAGCTGGTGTATGGATGCTCCTCTGTTTTGATAAAACACCTGTCAGATGCAGGAAGCAGCATCAGGATGGGGATGTGGGGGACATAATATTTCTGGTGTGAAATACAATCCCAGTCCCGGACAAGCTTGGCTAGTAAAACTACACTGCATGTTTTCATTTAAAGGCAACAACTCTTGCATCATAGACAAATACAAAAATTTACCCTCCGGTAACTGAAAATACACTAGGTTGCAGCTCAATGTGTTAGTCCAGCTGTGTTCCTGCCAATCCTTTTGCACTGATGACAAGAAGTGTTGGAATAGACACATTTCAGTCAAGGTAGGCTAGGCAGTTATATTTAGTTTTTGTATTTATATGTTTAGTCTATTTTGAAAGCTCATTAGTGTTGTTTAGAAATAGAAGGGCTACACATAGCAAGCAGTTAATATATTTTCCCTAAATATTGCTTTCCACACTTGGGAGGTCCCACTCCTTCATTTGCACTTATCAATGTTCATTAGCTCCTTTGAAACCATTTTCCCTCATTTTACCTTTCCACTGTCTGAAAGCTGTGAATGGCATATGCATAGGGCTGAAAAGGTCCCTATTGACAGAAATTAAAATCCATCAGGCGACTAACATAAAGACAATAGCCCTGGCTCATGAAGTACTCAAGTATGGATCATAGGATTACTGGAAAGTGATGTGTATTATTGCAAAAGCTTGACCTAAAAGAGTTTAAGACTATTTATATTCTTCCCTGAATGTCCAATTGACCACTGCTAGGTAGGTCTTTGTTTTGACACACTGAAGCTTTCGACACATTAAAGGGAACGTGAAATTATATTCTCTCCAACAAGCTTTAGTTCTGCTTTCTTGACTCATTTTACGTGTTTATATTACACCTTTATGACTTAGACATGCAAACTGCTTATGACAGTGAAGCCTGCCTTGCTTGTAAAGAGGTATGTGCACTGCATCTACAGGACAGCAAAAGACTAATTCTATATCCACACATAAAACTAATTAGGCTTTATGAAAATTGTCTGGATTATAATACAAATAATTAAGCTGTGATGGACACTTTATTTTGAACATGCAAAGCTGCCAAACTGAAAAAAAATGTTGCACAGCTTCCACATATCAATATTAACTTTAACGGATGCAGGCACTGAAGCAGGTAATCCTATATACTACTCATGCAGTACTCGTTCCTATAAGTGAGCAAAATTATTAGAACAAAGAAGGGATAGAGGAATGACTGATGACTATTCTTGCACATTAAAGGCTAGTGGGTTCACTCACATGTGACTCTTAATAGATTTTTCAATCTTGTGGCTTGTGGGCTTGTGGAAAGTGAACAAGTGGCACAAAATGTAATTCCTGTTGTAGGAAACAAATAACAGTTCTAATTGTTCTTTTAAAGTGTGGTCATTCAAATCTTCAGGATGATCCTATGTATTTGGTTCTGTCTCTAAATATGCTAGAAGCTTTCCATAAAGAGAAAATAGCTATTAATTAACAAGATTTTTAAAAGATTGTTGACAAAAAATGTTCCACTGTTTTTCATTTGCTCACAAGACAGACATTTTGGAAACCTGCGTCATTACCAACAAATTTGCATTTCATACAGTGCTTCAAGCATACTTGTAAAACAGGAAATAACATTTGGATGTTTCCTTGAAATGAATTTAAGTCTTCTCAAATAACATTTTGACTAATTTCATGTAAATGAATTCTGAGAAGTCTACAAAGGGATTTCTTCAGTTTCAAAGTGATTTTTAATTAACATAAAATGGGAGTCTTTTTCCTAGTTTCCATCAGTACTTATGATGCTACTGGAGGAGCTGTAGATCATCTTCATAAGGCTTATTTAATGCTTGAAGACTCATACAACTTAGTCATGTATATAAATTAGCAAAATAAAAACTATACCACTTGCCTGGTTTTACATAAAAACTAGTACGATCAATTCACAGCATCTAATTTCAGCCTGGATGAACCATAAGCAACATAATCCCAAACCATCTAATTAATTATTGTTCCTAGACAAATCATGGTTAGACACAATAGCAAAACCACCTGAAAAGTCAAGCTTGACCAGAGAGGTTCAAGGCTTCCTGATTAAACCTTCAAATATCCCAGCTCATCTTCCGATGAAGTTTTCAACACAAATTATTTAATTCACCTTAACAAAACACATCTAACATCTGATAATTTTGGTTATTATATTCTTCTTACCAGTATGAATCCAATATTGTTTGTAATAAACACAAGTAACAAAGGCAGATCTAGAAGCTCATTATTAGATGGCAACATGAAATACTGCTATGCTCTGACAATCAGCAAAAATCAATCTCCCTATGTATTTGGACATCAATTTAGGCACGTCGGATGAAATTCATGAATATGAGGGAATGTTCATTTTTACCAGTGGACCGGTTTTCATTCCCTTTGTTTCATGGGGTTTAGATTACACTGTCAGCTCCAGTTTCAGTGAGCTCTTTTTTTCGGTGGCCTCTTCGCAGACATTCAGATTTAAAGGCCAGAAGGAACTCTTAACAGTCATCTGGTCTTTTAATAACACAGGTTATAAGAAAGTCAGGAAATAATTCTGGAATTAAGTCCTTCATTTATTTCAGGGTTATCATACGTGTTTGAGAGAATGGTGGTGGCTTGAATTTAAAGTCAGAAAACAACTACCAGATTTCTGGACACATTTTCCCCATGACTACTTGTGAAGATATACTGCCTTCATTCAGACTGATCTTTTATCTAGTTTCAGTTTTCATGTACAGTTTACTTTAACTTCTGCTATATTATAGACCTATTTATTGCCAGAAGTCATTTATTAATTTGGAGCCTTAGAATGAGCCACCCTTTGCTTTCTACTTGCTAAACTAGAGAACTACTTTAAATTCATAAAGGAGCGATAAATATGAATTTAACCATTCTTTTAATACTCTAGTAATTTGTCTCCATCAACAACTTTTAAAACATCACCAGCAGAACTGAATGTAGTACTTCAGTAACAGTATCACTGATGCTGCTTACTGAGTAATACTTCTTCCCTAGTCCTGGCTACTGGAAATAACTCCCAGTAGTTACAGTTAGTTTGTTATCTGTAGCCCTGTAGCACTGGTAACTCTGTTTTCAACTCTGACATCAAGATCCTTTTCAGTTCATTGCGCTTGAGGATATAACGAGCAGGTACAACGTGCAGTGCTAATTTCAAGAAATAGTTTTTTATATTTAATTGCACTACAGCAGGTACTCCTCAAACAAAGCTGCAGGTTTAAATGGTTGAAGATAACTGACCATTCCATGGTTATTTTTTTCCTCCTGTTTTTGTCTTTTCTCTTTTTTTCCTTTCATTTTCTTCCAGTATTTCAATATTTCAAAAGGTATTGAATAATGTAGTCACACATGCTTGTTTTATAATACACCACCATTGTAACCTCTTAGTCATCCAACTTCTAATCAATAATTTATTAATAAAAAACAATGTGCTTGTTTTTTAAAATAAACTGCCTTTTCAGAAGGAGTGCTACAGCCCTTCTAACTGTCTACTTCTTGGCAGTAATTTGACAGTACTCTCCATCCATGCTTTTCCTTTGCCAATGCAATCTTAACCCTGAAAACCCTGCTGCTGTGGCTGCACCTTCCCTTCCCAGGTGCTAATACCTATTCCTTTAAACAACAAAAAAAAACTGTTTAGAGGTAGGGAGGTTATGGATACTGACCAACATACCTTCCTCAAAATTATATTCAGCATCTTTGTCTTTGAGTTAAGATGCCACTTAACTGTAAAATCCATCTCTGTAAGAAAACACATATTTAATTGCCCTCATGCAGCCAAAAAACTCAGGCTTAACAAAAGCTTTGAAAAATCAAACTACCTATAATGCCTAAAAAATACAAGTTTAACAAAATTATGTCTGCTGAGGTTTGGAAGTCAAAATTATGACATCCAAAAAATCAGTGTTAAGATGAAACCATGGCAATATTAAATAGAGAAAACAAAATATTTAAAAAAAATTAAAAGCTCACAGGGTAGTCTGTAGATAATCACACATATAACTGGAAAAAAGGAAAAAAATGGTAATCCAGTTGAGTCAAACCTCTGAAAATATAAATGGTCTTGTGCTACTCCATCTTTCCCAATTAAACTGTGAAAGCTCTATGTTCAATGTTATTAAAATGACTAAAGAAAAATGTATTACGTATCACCTCCATTTTTATCCTAAATTGTCATGAACAGAATCTGTACTTCTGAGTGTAATGGTGCATTATCTTTAATCCATTTTTAAACACAAAGACTTTTAAGGTCATTGCTAATTAGAAAAAGGTCCAAACTCTTCCTAACTTAAGGCTTTTGATGCATCACTGTAGTTAAGCAAATTTACCTGTTTGGATTAATATAAACATTTGAGAATTAGACTAGCTTATCCCAATGGGTTTTCATCATTTAACTAGCACTTATTTCTGGGCAGGAAACAAGATAAACTTCTTTCATCCAAATAAGGAGCAGTATTGCCAATAAAAACATAAAACTGAATTAAACTATGAGGGGGATTCTGTTTTCTGCTAATTTCTCACAGAATTACAAAACTACTGAAGGGAGTAAATAAATATCAAAGAAGGAATGTCAACACTAGCATTATAAGGACAGAATCAAGGAGAAAGAGAATGTCAATGGAATGACGTACCTAAAACACTTCCTTTAAAACTGCTTCACATCTAGAAATTAGGCAATTCAACAATACCCTTAAATTATTTACAAGAAACCCGACTGTGGGGTATTTTGCTTTTTATAAGCTAAATACCAGATATACATGCAGTACAATTTACAGAGTACCATTCTGATTTAGCTTGCTGAAAAGTATCTATAACTTTACAGACAAGCAACTGTCACTTCAGCATTTCCTTTACACTCTGTAAAATCACAGAATTGGAGTATGTCTCTCCTTTGACACACTCCATTTGGTTGTGATAAAATGTTTTATATACCCTCATTCCTCAGTGCCACAATTGTCTTTGCAAATTGCAAACCCATTTAGATCGGTCAGTGCTACCCAGCCATGGATAAGAAGTTTTTCTTTGATTTTGCTCTCAGTGCTACAGTGAAAATAGACATATATCTTACCAAATATTTTCCTGTGCAATTTCATTTTCAATGCTCAGTGGCAAGATTTACTTCACAATATAAATCAAAATTCAAATACAATAGGAAAGTACTGGTTCAGCTGTGGTTCCAAAGCCTTTCTTGCAAATATTCACTGAGCCTACCACATATCTCTGGAGGAATTTCCTATTAGTCTTTGTCATTACTACTTGTTGAAAAACAAAACTGATGAACTAAGAGATGTGGGCTTATGCAATGGAAGAAACATAGTAAGACTAACCATACAGATCTAGCTGCTGTGCCCAAAGCAAGCAAAACCCTCTCAACCTCACTCCTTAAAGGTCTTGAGACGATATACATTTAACAGCAAGAACCTGAAATACAAGAAATACAAGGAAATGTCAACTGCCCGGCTGTGGAGCAAAATTATGAATGAGAAGGAAAACTAATACAATATTCTTACCCCAGATATTTCTCGCTGATTATAAACCTATATATTATTCTCCTCTGAACTACTGCACACTTTGACTGTTTTACACTTCTAAAAATAGTTCTACAGTTCCTCTTGGTTTAATGAGGCATATATGGAAACTGGATTTTACCTGGCTACACTAAGACTTGGATCAATTTGCAGAGACAAACATCAGGTAGG
Organism: Pezoporus wallicus; assembly: GCF_028554395.1. Taxonomy (NCBI): domain Eukaryota; kingdom Metazoa; phylum Chordata; class Aves; order Psittaciformes; family Psittacidae; genus Pezoporus; species Pezoporus wallicus. The sequence continues at coordinate 1,737,441 of NW_026636656.1, forward strand.
TTTTCCTCTCCAAGCCATTCCACACATCAAACCATTTGGATCAAGTTCAATAGAGGACTGATGAGTGGAATTTTCTTCCACAGAATTATGCATAAATTAAAAGGAAGTGTTTTGTGTTGAAGAAATAAACAAAGAATATTGAAAAAGTACAGTACACGTTTTTGTTTGGTTTTTTGGTTTGGTTTTTTTTTTTTTTTAAAGCTTCAGAAAGATTCATTAAGTATTCACTGCTATGGTACTAAACGATGAAACTGAATACCTTTCTTCAACAGGAAGAACACATTTCTTCTTCTCTATGGTCTATTTTTTACCACAGTGGTCGTACTACTGACCAAGTTGATTGCTACAGTCTGTAACTTGAATTAGCAAGAAGGAAGTGAGTAGGTTAGTATGAAAATGTTTACATTTATGTTTCCTTATAACTGGCAAAGAGTAGGAATCTGCAGAGAAAAGTAACTTCTAAAATGTTCCTTACTGCTCCACACTGTTTTAAGATGCACTGCTTGTTTTTTCACTTACCAGTAAAAGCCAAGACAATAGCTAAAATGATTATGCTTCAGTAACTAGATTTTGATTTTTTTTTAAAGTATATGTTCAGCTTCTCAGTAGCATTATTTGTTGCACAGCATTAAACTGCTACCTTTTTCTTAACTGCATGTACAATAAAATAAAATGGACAATTCTCATTTAAATAAAAACTACCTTGCAAGGAGACATGCTAAGAATAAAACGTCTTTAAAATAAAGTACTCTTTAAAAACGCTTTTTATGAACACTTAGAGACCAAGATGCCATAAACCACAGTTCCCACAGCCTATCTGAATTTGTTTTTATGATGCATTGTTCAGTAAAAGTAGAAATCCACAAGAACTTTCAAGTCCATTATGTTTATCCCCACTCAGCTGCATTGCTTGCTTTTGTAAATTGGTATTATTTTACCAAAATAATCAAATTTATTCTGTGATGAGGAATCTTTCTGAATCAGATATATCAGCTTTTCATAAATTAAAAAAAAAAAAATATCTCTGACCTGTTCAGACACCTTTTTAGTTGTAAAATAGTTAAAACATCAAAATTATATTTTTTCTATTCTATTATTATTTTATATGAACAACTATTGACTCAGTTCAGTTAGTAAAAGGACATGGACAGAAGCCTATTTTGTGTTGACAGGTGTTTAAGCAAAGTAGGAATTTTAGCTTTATTTAGGAATAAGAATGTATGCTAAAACTTGAAGCCCTTTTTTACCTTAAAGCCCAGGAAATTTACTAATGCTATTTTAAACGGGCTCAGACAGTCAAGGTCTAATTTCAGCTGCACTGACTCATCATGTATTTCACATCCAAAGGCAAAACTAAGACTTTGAGTTCTCATGTCCTATGGAAATATGAAGTATTTTACAAGTGACATCTTTTCAACACTTACTTGCAACATTTAAGACTAAACAAAAAACCAAACACCAAGCCCCTCTTCCAACAGCAAAAAAACCCTATTGCCTTACCTCTAAGATTTCAAAGTAATGTCACCAGCAGCACAACTGGGACAACAGTAAGTTTGATATTATGAATGTGTTGTGGAATGTGCAGTGAAGCAATGCTAGCCTTGCCAAAATTAATATAGAAGCATATGGCTGCCCAGCCCCCTGGTGTTGCCAGAATACACATAGGAGGAGGCACTGAATTAGTCCCAGACATTGCTGAAAGTCCAGATGAGCCAACATACACTAGCACATTTACACCTGGACTCAGACACCATAGCAGTAAATGTCAGAGATTTGGAAACATTCCTGAAACCTCATCAGACTTACCCAACTTTACTGTTCTGGAATGAAATGAAATGAAAACATGAGAGGTTCATAAAGGTACTGAATAGCTGTGTTCAATCACATTTGTAACCTTCTTTGTATAATTCTGTACCATGAAAGTTCCCTGAACTTTCAAATTTGGAGCAGCAATCCCTTAATTTTTAAAATTCTCTTATAAAGAAACTATTCTCCACAACATGACTTATTTCATCCAGCAGAACATAACGGAACACTAAAATAAGTGCAGCATGGGAGAGCAGGAAAAGACATGCAGATTTAGAATAACAGAATCATAGAACGGTTACAGTTGGAAAGGAACATTTAGATCCAACCACCCTGCCATGGGCAGGGACACCTTCCACTAGACCAGGTTGCTCAAAGCCCCATCTAACCTGGCCTTGAACACTCCCAGGGATGGGACAGATGCAGTTTCTTTGGGCAATTTGTTCCAGTGTCTCACCATCCTCACAGTAAAGAATTTCTTTCTTAATACATGTCTGCAAATTACAGTCCAGTATAGCATTCAGGAACATCTTGCTACCACCTACACCCCATGCTATATATGCAGAGGGAATCATGAGGCTGCCTTAGGTTCTTTGGGAAATACTGGGTGGCTATTACTAGCAATTGCTAAAAGAATAAGTTTTCAATACAGTATTGCTGGCTTATCATAATTAGGATGATTGACACTTTGTATAAATACCCTGAAAAAAATCAAGGTCATACTGTTTGCTAATTTGGGCTCTGAAAGGAATTTATTCCCCCCTTCAGACAAATGATTTGGGTTATTTTTTCACACTTTTGTTCCGGAAGGCAAGATTTGCCACACCCAAATCTCATCTGAATAATCTTCCTTTGCTGCACTTTTGATTGCACAGTTTTCTTCCTTTGGCACACTGCCTAGTCTCCTGAAGGCTAGAGTGGTTTTATCTAACTAATGTCTTGTGCAGGCATTATACTGTCACATCTAACTTTATAGATGAACATTCACATTGTCTTGGCAATACCTGAGCCTTGAGAATATCTCAAGACCTCAAATGCAAAGACCTAAAGACCAGATTGGATATTTTATTGTGTTGTCTGGGCTTAAGCTCTGCGATATTTTAGTAGATAAACTACGCTGTAACTAGTAATAGTTACCACCTCTCTTTTTTCTCAAATTTACATGCCTGCTGTTAGCAGCATATCTCTACTCCATGCTAGAGACAAATCTCTTGTCTCACAGTTGCAGTGACTTCTGGGATTTGTGGCACTTTGCTAAGCTGACCCAGAAAACAGATCTATTGTAGGAGTCAGTTAAGCAGCACTTAAATAATGTCCGTATGTTGCCTTGTTAATGAAAATATATCAGTTGATTTAAAAGTGCATTTGTAAGTTACTCTGTTTTGCTTTGATTTTAAATTTTGATGTAGTATTTCCTCCAGGTATCCTAGTCCTGTGGGTTACTTTCCCTCCTTATAATCAAGAGTGTCTCACTGCAGAAAAAGTAACTCAAATATGACCAAGACTTGAAAATTAAGCAATCTGATATGCTTATTAATTCTCTGAATTAAATTCTCTCTGATTGTATCACGATTTATGTTTTAACTTAAAGGGGATATAGCTCAGCACATAGAGTAAAAAAAAAAATGCATTAACAAATTTCCTGCTTACATATAGTAAACCAAACACAAATTGGATTTAAAGGGAGTGGGAAGAGCCCTAATGGAGTACAACTTCTTCCTCCCATAAAACAATCCAAACAAAATGCTTACGGATCTATATTTGCCTCCTGCTTTAAGGGGAGAGAAAGAGAGAGTTTCTATGATTAAAAAGGGAGAAAAATATTTCCCAGAATATTTGAATAGCACCAAATGCTAAGTAAAATGAAATATGCAGTATTCCAAGACTAAGAAATAGCAACATTATAATATATCCCATAATCAGGAGTCAAATATCAGGGCTTCAGAGTAAGAATCGAGTCTACCAGGTATTTGAGCAGGATTAACACAATGAAGTATCTGATTCTGGTTGACAACAGGTTCAGAATACCATGGGACAACACAACCTGTAGGATCACAAGTAGTCTTAAAATTACTTTAGAATTTGTAATACTGCTTTGGGTACTTACAAAATATTTCTTCAGAAGGGGAAGTATGAGGGAATGAAAAAGAAAGAATGATTTCTGAACAATGCATCAGCTTTCAACTGTTTCTTTTAAGAGTGTCATATCAAGGTAAAGGCACAATGTTTTTTTTTCTATATTGTATAATGTACCATATATTGGCAGTGAGCCAGTCTTTACGTTAATATTCTGCTGCATCTGAGAACTGATGACATTTGGAACAATGATAAAACTATGATTAAAAAAAGTATGGTGCTTCAGAAATCTAAATTCAAGGTATCTATCGTCACTGACTGTCTTAGATGAATGTACTTTAATTGTGATGGTGATAAAAGAACACTGCCATATATGATGACTGGGAAGCTGCATGCTATTACAGCCTTAGGAATAGTTTCACACCCTGTCCCAGATACACACTATTATTGTTACCAAAACAGGGTGATACTTCCACGAGTACATGGATTTTGGAACATACTTTTCACTCTATCTATTTTAATCTTCTCTCCTCACACTTTCTTATATGTTTTAAACAACCATGATACTACTAAGCCTAAGGTAACATAATAGTGTTGACATTGTCATTATGTTTCTCTCATAATGTGTGATTACACAAAGATACTAAATTAATTTTTTCTTTTGTTTCTTCTGTACCACCTCTAACTCCTGCATCTACTCGTATGGCATCTGGCAAACTTACATCCCTATTTTTTGTAATGATGAAATATTCATACAAAATATGCCAAATCTATATGGTATATCCTCAGCATACACAGAAGTTATCAGATAAGACAAGTTTATCCTTGATCTTACCTCCTCTGATTTTCCTTAATCACAGATTTTTGCATTATTATGTGATATTACAAAAGTTTTAATAGCAAGCTTCTCATTTTATATACATTACCAGCCTTCACAACATGTTACACTACAGTGTTTGATTTAACTGTCAGATCCTCTTTTGAAGTAAAATGAATGAATATATACATTCAAGCTACATATAGAGTTGCTGCAACTAAACATAATTTAGAATAGCAATAATCTGACAATTTAAATCATAGCTGTAATTTCCTTGTTGGGGGAGAGGGCTCATGACACTTCAGAGTTCCAATATTTATAGCTAGTCTTCTGCCCCATTAGTGATGGCTAATTCATCAGAGATTTTTTAAATTAGATACTAAGACTGATTTTTTTATTTGTTTAGAAAGAGGCTTTCAATCGCCATTAAGTGCACTCCCACTTTTAAGAAAGCTCAAATCTTTAAGCCTATACGGTTGACCAATTGAAAAACTGACTGAGGACCACTTTGCTCTGTGGCTTTCCACAATTGCTGCTTACTCCCTAGAGTGTTGTAACTTTTTCATTACAGGATTTCATAAAAGGAATGACTACATCTGGCAGCTACCCTAACAGCCAGGGCTGCAAAACTAATGTAAAATAGTTTGTTCTATTTATTGGTATTTTCATTGAAATGATCTCTCGTGCAGCGAGGAGCTGAGGTGTGGGAGCTTGCGCCAGCATATGCAATCTGCATGGACATAGGCTGGTCAGGAAAGACCAACTGGTATAGCGATGAGGTGAGCTCTGAGCAAAGGAGTAAACTGAATGCCTAGAGTTTGGCCTTGGGATTGGTGATGAGCCAGTTCAGAAGACAGACTGACACAGCTGACACCATGCTATGCTTCTGCTATAGACTACCTGACTGAGCAGAGGAAACAGATGAAGCTTTCTTTAGAAAGCTGGAAGAAGCCTCGTGACAATAAGCCCCATTACTTATGGTACATAACAATTCTCATTCTGGAGGGGCAAATAGCAAAGAACAGAACAGAAGAGGAGTAGAGTAGGAGTAAACCCTTGAGACTCCTGAAGTGTACTGGTAAACATTTCATGACACAGGTGATGGGCAATGTAACTACGGAAGACGGTCTACTGGAATTGCTACTCCAAACAAGAAATGTTTGGAGATGAGGCAGTCAAGGGTAGCCTTGATTGCAGTAACCTTGAGATTGTGGAGCTTAAAAATCTCACAGGAGTGACCAAGAAAAATAATTACAATACTAAACTTCAGAAGAATTTATCTTGCTCAGTGATCTAGGCACAGGCCTAGAACAGCTGGTTCATCTTAGAAGGCAATCTCCTTAGAGCATAAGAATGGCCCATTCCAGTATGCAGAAAGTCAAGCAAGCAAGACAGAAGGCCAGCATGGATGGACAAGGAACACCTGAAAAAGTTCAAAACCAAAAGCAAAGTACAGAGAAGGTGTAAGTGGGGATAGGCTACCCAAGAAGAATTCAAGGGCACTGCCCAAGCATGAAAGGATGCTGTTAAGAAAGGCAGAGCTCAGCTGAAGTGGAAATGAACTCGGGAGGTGAAGGGCAACAAAAAGAGTTTTTATACATATATTGGCAGCTAAGGGAAGTAGAGGTCCACAGCTCAGTGAAGCAGGAATACTAGTGATAAAAGACATGGAAAAGGTAAAGGTAGCCAATGAGCCAGGTTTGCTCTCAGGTGTCCCAGGCTGTGGGAGTGAAGCAGTACCCAGAGGCCAGAAAAGACACACCAAGGAAGTGATGCATATGTGTATATATATATAGAAATAGAGAACCAGATTTGCTGACATTATATGGGTAGAAGTGCCTCTAATCAGTAGGGTACATTTCCTTAAAGAAATTGTAATGATCTTCAAAGGTCCTCAATATTTTTATAATTTGGGTTCCTTATGTTTCATTATCCATAGCAGCTGGTACATAGATGATGCATAGTCTACTACTGCTACCTATTACTCCACTGCCTGAAGGTGAAGCAGTTTGTGGCACTGACTGGAAAAATGCTGATCCTAATTCGTTACCAACACAGTTATAGCTGATCAGATGGCAGATTGTTTTCTAAGAAGTTAGAAATATGCAGAATTCTATTAATCTGGAGTATGCACACCCCTTTGTGAGCAGAATGTCATGGTTACATATTCAAGCACGCTGAAGTTTGTCAGAAAAATGCCTATGCATATGCAAGTTTATAGCCTTTTTGACACATCCTTCATAATATTTTAGTTACATTTCTACCTCAAAGCTTCTAGTTGCATTTATTGTTATTCAAGGTAGCATTTTTGTTGTTTTCTTTATTCAGTGTTTGACCCGGTATCTTATTTAGCACACACTATTCAAACCTTGTATTGAAAGTGAAATTATTTTCTTCATCACTGTTTCCATGGTGGCTTTGCTATAGTCAATGAATGCTTCAAAAACACAAATTCCTAAGATTCGATTTATTACAGCTAATTTTCAGTTTCAAAATTAATCACAGTTGTACTAAGATGCCCACTAGTTTTTTTTTTTACACACTTTTGATCACTTGAGACCTGACTTCTTCATACGCTAATTTATAATATTGTCCTCATTGAGGGAAGTCTTAATTGATTTTATTTACAATTGAAAACACAAGAGTTCTGCAAATCTGACCTCACATTTTTCACAGTTTATACTTACAAGAGTATTTAATGCACTAGATGAAAGATGTATTTTTGAAATTCAAATGTAGGTTCCAGGAATTTCCTTTTCCTTCCCTCCAGACTCTGTCATGCTTTACAGCTCTGTTTCTCTCTTTCCCCTAAAAGATAACTACTCTATCACCCCTCACTTTCTCCTCTTGTGGCTTTCTGCTCCATAGGCTACCTCTTCCTACCACAGGTGGCATAACTGATAGATATCTGAGCAACTGTTCTAAACTGGGGTATTCAATCTTAAAATCTGCTGCTTCAAGTCAAGAATAGGAAAAGAGCGTAGGTTCATAAAAGCTTCTATTATTTTTCCACTTATACTGCTTTTAACATGGCTGCATTAATGATGGTATCATCCTGTTTCACAGTCACCAGTTCCATTTCTGGCGTTACACATCTTCAGAACAGAAATAAATGAATCAGGTAACCTATAGACAGCATTTTCTTTCAATGAAGCCTGAGAGAATGAGGTATTGGCTTAAGGCTCTTGTTAAAAATCTACATGATCATACAAGCAAAGACTATATTATCAGTCATGTGTGCATACCTTAATTTTAGCATTCCCTAATGCTAGGTATTGTAAGTTCTAATGATAAGTAAATATTCAGTAATGTCCCCTACTACATTTTTTTTTTTTTAAACTGTTTGCTTATTTACAGGTAAAACACACGTATGTCACAAAGTATACATATACCCAGACTCTGATTCATATTTTTTATTAGCTAGCTATGAACATAAGCAAATCTCACTGAATCATCTGGAAGTATATTTAAAAAGATATTTAAGCGTTGTAATTCCAATTGGTTAATATGAAGCACATTTTTTAATTAATATTAGTACATTAATAGCAAATGGATGAATCATAGAATTACAGAATATAGAATCATGAAGCTAGAAAGAAAGTTAAAATAAACTGACTGCTAGAATCAGGGACATCCTATTTGTACCAGGTACTTGTTTTCCTGCTAAATATGACCTATCTACACCAGCTGACAGCCAACCTCCTGTTAACTCTCACCTGAATTTATAAATTATTTTCTAAACCCACCACTGCCCTCCCCTACAAACCTGTGATTCCGTTGTATTTATAGCTGTTTCGACTTCTTCGACCTTCTGAAGGTACAGGCATAGTAGATTCAAAGTTTTATATATCTTGTTTTGTCATATGCAGATCCTTGTTTCTTCTCCAGAATCATACATCAACTTTTCCCACCAGTGTTCCAGCCAGTGTCAGTGGGAAGGATATGCTGCTGCCCAAGCTGATAGCCTTCTACTTCTGGGTGCCATGGGAAATCCCACTTTGGCACAGGTTGCTAATGGGACTGCTGATCAACTGATATAATTCTTATTTTATGTCAGAATAAATAGACTAGAGCTTGAGTAAAAGGGAAAGAGGAAAAAAACAACTAACATTCAGATACAGCAAAGGTTGAAGAGGAGGAGATATTCCTCATTAAAAGTTTCCTTCTTGTGTCCTGCAATACTCACATAAATATCATCTGCAGTGCTCGAGTTTGGCAGAAATCTGAGCCCTGATGAACCCCATGACTCCAAGTGCGATCAGTTGCTGCTATTTATCAAGTGGGAGAGCATCCAGGAATGAAAGAGCTGTAAACACCACTGCATTACTTTGTATACATTTGACAGTGATGGTTGATAAAGCTGGGAAAGATTAAGCTGCTCTGTGAAAGGTGAGTAAGCCAGAGGAGGAGGCTCAACAAGAGGACCTAAATCCCAGTTATGTAAAGCAAGAGTCTATCGTTTGAGATTTGCATTGATGTCTGCAAACAGCTTGTGTCCCTTAGGCATTCTGGAGGTGAAACTCTGGTTTAAAGAGTCAGAAGCTGACTGAAATTAGTTTGATAGGAAAAAAGCTTTGTTGTCAGATCAGTATGAAAACTTGACAAATAATAAGGAAAAAACTAAACCAAAAATAATCTTCAGGCATTGAAAGCCTGACAACTGCCAACCTGAAAAATACTTCCCCATGTATTGTTACTGTTTTACATTTTAAGTTATCCTATATTTTGAGACAATGTTACAAGATGACCAGTCAATCTGTTGAATTGGCCCCATCTCGGAAACAAGATGAAGTCAGTGATATATTGAAACAGAACATATTTTAAGAACTGAACCAAAACATAGCATATGATTTCCTCTGCTGAATTCTATTACACTATAAATTAAATCAAAGCTGTTGTCAATACTAAAATCACAGACATCAAAGGCTTTCTTCACAGTAGACACCATGTGCTTGACAGATTAAACGCTCATTAAAAATCTCCAGCATACCTGTGTTACTTAAATGTGGACTTGAAAGACAGGACGGTGTCAGTTTGCTGAATCTGGATCATAGAGTAACTCTACAGTCACAGCTACAGCTGCTAATGAGGACATTTCAAGTAAGAGTGACGCATACATGCCTAGATGGAGAACTAGTGTCATGTGATAAAAGATGGTCAGAGACCCACAGCATACCAGGCCAGTATTGTGAAAACATTTGTAAAGGGGAAAAAAAGAGCACATTTTAGTCTACAAGAAACTTTACAGAAAACTAGTACAGTGATTTTTTTTTTTTTTTTTTTTTTTTTAACGGGTGGCTCATAATGAGACAGAATGGAATCAGAAGTTAAGCGGCTGCATTTGGTATTAACTGTATCTCAATATGGCAATATTTTGAAGGTGGGAAAATGAAACTGAATATAGAGCAAGCACCAGATTCTCAAAAATAGATTAGAAGCCATAGCATCCAGAGGGACTTTTTCACACCTAATATGCAGAAATGGTGTTTTGAGAGGATATTGAAAGTTACTGGCTGTGAGAGAACAAAGTTGCTGCATGTGAAATGAACAAAATGCTGTTTGAAGCAGAGCAAAAATTTGCAACAGTTATGTCTGGAACCAGGCCACAGGTAGGCAAGACAATTAACTAGAATGAAACAGGGTCTTAGTAGCTGGGATAGAATAAATTCTCTGTATTCATCATTTATCAGAAAACCTGGCTTACATAGGAGATGGATTTTATCGTAGTTCAACATGAGAGAGAGAAAAATAAAAGGCTAAGAGTTCACTCATCCACTTTCTTTCAGAGATGAGTGTTCCAATACAGGTTTTGGAACTCAGATTGGTATGTGATGACAAAAGCCACTGCAATGGATGAGCTTAAATCTGACCTTAATACTGGCTCAGCTTCAATTCAGCTTTAGCTGAAGTTGCTGGATTCAGCCACTGAGTGAAATGTGATACCCAGAAATTCAGACTAAATGGGCTAACAATGCCTTCTGCTTCAAATGATGCACAGACTAGTTAGCCCTAGTTTAGGCAACTCCAGATTGGGAATTTAAGTCTCAGGTAGTCACACGAGCTCCCTTTATAATTCATGAAGGGAAATTAATCTTATGCTAAGAAATGCGTCTAAGAAGAGCAAGATGAATTAAACTCTGGAATGCTTATCCCTGATGACGTTAAAAGAAGCCTAAGGAACTGGCTGAGATTTACATATCTACACTTCACATTTGTCAAAGCTAGGCAGATAAATCTCTTTTCAATTTTGTTTTTTTTTGTTATTGTTGTTCTCCTACCTCAAATTTGTGTTTAAAAACACAAAGAAATGTTTCCATTTTTAATATTTTAAAGCTTCCTTGCTGTTTCTGTGACCATCCAAACCTCCTAAACTTCTTTTTACAACAGATGACACTGACATAATTATTAACAGATTATGTTATGGTAAGAATAGTAAAAATATAAATATAACATAACTGTGCATGAACGTATAACATGACTACAGAATTACTGGATAAATAACCAAACCCAAGATTTAAATACAAGATCTCAGCATTCTTCCAGAAGTATTATGGGGTGCTATGGGCAATGAATACAAAGGAGGGATCTGTTCAGATAAAGAAAAGGTATAAGCCACTCTTCAAGTGGACAGATTGTAGATAATTTTTCCACGGCAACCAACTAATGCAACATTAATAGTTCTAACAGATGGAGGATGATTAGCTTGTCAAAAATACAGACCCTAAATTAAAGTTAGCTTCATAATCAAAACTGATAAAAAGAAAATTTCTTTTAAGTATGTAAATCAAGTTGGCAAAACATAAAATAAGAAAGCAGATACAACAGGTGATACTTTGGAAGAAGTGCCCCTTCAGCCACCACCCAGTCTCATCTTCTGATGTCTCCCTGGAAGCTAATTGGGTAAAGTGACATAGATTCTGTTTGTCTGAATTGGTTTTCTATTATTTGTTAGCTTATAACTATTTTAAATCTTAGACATTCCTTGATCTAATGTTAAGCTGTACAAACAGAACCAAAAAAACGCATCTGTTCCTTAAACAAAATCTTATCCTGAACCTATCTGAACTTATTTTTACTGCATCTGCAGCCCTAATCAGTGAGGACTGCATCCTCCTTAACTTACTGAACCCTAAAAAGAGGCAAACTAACCCATTACGGTGAGTTTCGAAAAAAATAAAATAAAATTGCTGATCTAGTTAAGGGCTGAAAATTGCAGTTTCTAGATCAACTTGCGTAACTGCTTATTCACATAGCCAGATCATTTATCACTAATGGACTTTGTGGAAATTGTGATGGAAAAGCAACTTTAGAAACAGAACAAAATTACTCAAGTGTAGAATAAAATCTCTGACATTTTTATATAACTTTAGATCACTTTTTTGTTTATCCAATGAATTCTCAGTACCTGCAAAAAAAAAATCAGATTATTACTGAATATACACTAAAATGTTATGTAATAAACCACATTATGAACTCATTTTTATTACAAAATGTGAAACACAAATGAAAAATTCCAACAACACACATCACAAGTTTCTCAGTTGTAGAAGCCTTTTTATCCTGTGTATTAATGCCATAAGCTGAGAAATATTTAATAATATTTCAGTTTAAATATTTCAAAGACTCAAAATTGTTTCAGTATTGTCACATTCCATATACTAGGTTATCTTTTTTACTATACAAATAAAATACTGCATTTGTGTGATTAGTACACAGCACTTGCAGGAGCTAAAAGTAAGCACTTTAAAGTCTGTGGGTTTATTTCACAGGGACTTAATATATTAGTATGTGTGGATGACTATCAGACCTTATGGCATTTTATTACATCCAAGCAAGGAGAAAGAGAGATTCTGAAATGTACATTTGACAACCCATGGGAAATTACCACTACTGCTTTGATTTTTCAAAGTGCGCGTCTTGTTGCAAATGTAAAACCTTCAAAAAAATTTGAAAAACACTACAGAGAATGCTGTATGCTTTTGCCATCTGAGTTCCCACGGTCTGTTCTAAAGATACCTACACCTTATTGTTGTCTGTTTAAATCTTTTCTAAAAGACTAATTTACAGTGTCAAGGCCACTGGCTAACATCCATTTCGACACTGATGAAATTACCTGGAGTGATACAGCATCTCCAAAGGCACCCTCTGTCACAATTAATGAAATATGAAGGGACCAAAGAAATTTTTCTGGCTCTGCATTAGAGAGCAGAGGAAGAAAAAGGTAAAATAGAAAAAGAAATGAAGGAGAAGAAGAAAAAGAATAAAACACTTTGAAAAGTGTGAGTGAAGGCATATTTGACTCCAAAGTAGTCTTCATATCGCACAGAAACAAGACAGATTTTTCCAGTCATGGTCTGGAACAGGATGCAAACAGTGTTTTGTCATTATGGTCATGGTATGATTTTTTAGAAAGGCAGAGCAATGGATGATAAAGTATTCTTGCCAAGTTAAACAACAAAAAGAATAACATTAAGGACTACTCCTTGCCAAAACCTGAGTAAGTACTCAGGCTTTCTCAAATCTCTCTACCAAAACAGTCTTTTCTCATAATGAAGCTGAGTATGCCAACAGTCATTATACTTGCAGAAATGATAGATAACTATTCTAATTTTCTTACAAAGGGGCTCATAATTGCATACAAGTCAGATTGAAATTACACTGAAATCAACAGGCTTCCAGTAACTCCAGAGGACTTTGTATCAAGACATATGAACTAGCACCCCTGGGAATTCTGAAGCCACAGTTAAATGCAGTTCATGAGGGAAGAATGCAATTTTTGTACTGCCCTTGTACTAGAATATACAATGAGGAAGGAAAGGTGTGATACCTGTCCAATTTTCAAGTATTGAAAATTTTAGCCAGCCACCACAGATATATATATAAAAGAATGCAGTGAAAAAAAACTAAAAAATTCAAGGAACTTTTTAATGCCTTTTCCCTATATATCTCGTATTTAAAGGATTATTACCATTATCATTTCAAAGGCCTCTATCAGGCCTCTATTATGACTTTAATCATTTACAGAAATCCGGTACCTGAGATATCCTGGTTGCTAGTTACTGAGTGTGCATCGCACCGTAACCTCCTAGAGCTCACCTTGTCCCTCCTTATTCATTTGGTTACTTCTCGGTCTCTCTATTTCCAGCATCTTCACCATAGTGGATTTGTCATATTGAAACATTAATTTTGGTCAATTTATGGTTCAAATGCTTGGAGGGGGGTGTTAATTATTTTAAATTTGGTGCTAATATACTCATTGATTCCCTTAAATCCTTTAAAACAAATTGTGGCCAATGGGAAACAGGTGTGAAGTAGAGCAAGTCTTCAGCTGCTGGTACAGTGTAATTCAGACACATACTAAGTACAGTGAAACAGAAAAATCAGTTTCACTCTTTTTACTTATAATCCTTACAGGAAACAGATTTTATTCTATTACTTAAAAAAGAACAGAACTAATCAGCAATATTCAGCGGGACTAATGTAACAAGCTTAAAAGCAAACTTTTCTCTATAGTTCTGTTTGGAAATATTATTCCCAGCTTGATACAGTTATATTAAATACTAACTCAAAAGGCATGAATTTATGCCTAACAATTACGTGCTCTGAATACTATCAATGCATCACAATCTTTTTTTTTAAAAAAAAATTAAGCATCTGATAAGCTCCCTCCCATCCTAATATTTCTTTCTCTGTACCACTTACAGAAAATCTAGATAGAAAACTGAAGATTGTTTCTGGAGCTTTTATACCTGTTGGGATATATGAATATATGCATTGCATTAGTGGTGCTTCAAAAATCTCTGCTTATTCCAGTGGTTAATGAAAATTACCTAGTGATTCACAGTACCATCCACAAAGTATTATTTTTGCCCAGAGCTGCCAGCATCATTATGAGAGATATGTCAGTCCACCAGAATATATTTTTCTACTTATATAAGAAAAATTAGTATTTCACACAAAGGTTATTGCATTTTTTAATGTAAGTGATGTTGATTTCTACCAAATTTAGAACACAAAAGCATACTGCATTTTCATATATTCACTTCTAAAGAAACTTTGGTAAATTAATAATGACCAAACTATTATGTTTCAAAGCAGACAGATCATTTTAGATACCTGTATTTTAAGATGCTCCAAGTTAAGTATGTGTCATGAGGTCTTTTTTCAGCATTAGCAGGATGTCTGAAAGTTCCGTAAATTCAATGTCCAACTGAATGCCTGTAAGCCTCTCTTGGAGCATTAGGCATGTATAGCTTCAGGCACGACCCAGACAAAATAAAGTGACATACAATTTCGTTCTCAAACATAAGAGCATTTGATTTGAGGATAATGCCACACTAATAACTGAAAGATGACCTCCACTCAATACTGCTATGGCAAAACAGGATCGTATCTTACAACAGACATGAATTATACATGAATTCTACATACCCTTATTACACCACTGACCCCTGCCATGAAAAACACCTTCCAACTTTGCTTAATTGAGCATTTTTAGTGTTTCATAACGTTCTACTCTAAAATGTATTAAAAAAAATCAAAGTAATTTGTAATCTTTATAGAAATTACATGTATCAGAACATAATTTCCTGGTACTGTGCTTTTTTCTTAGCCTAAAAGCATCTTCTAACTTCACATAACACTCTTAGAGGGAGAATCCCCCAAAATTAACAACTATCAGTGACATGAGACCATTACAGAGTAAAACTTTACAATTTACTTTCTAAGCTGCTGTAGTTAATTAGCTGGACAACTGAGTCATTAAAAGCTGCATGCCCTGTAGCAATTCATCTCAGGGTGTAATACATTTCAGTCACTGCACAGAATGTTCTTGTTGAAGCCATACAGTTGAAACCGAATTACACCACATCTCAAAAAGAAAAGCCAATTGGTAGAGGACAGAAATATTCAGTTGCTGGAGGAAAACATTTTTCACAGAACAGTCTCTATATCACTGTCCCGAACCTCAAGTGAGACCTATAAAATACCTTCAACATATGAGCCTGAAAACCAAAACCCATTATTATACCAGACAGTAAAAGTTATGGACCGAATAAAGATATTGCGCATTCCATTTTTCCCAGTGACATCTGCCAACCAGTCCTGAACATTTCATAGGCATTTACCACCTGCTTCTGTCAGCTTTGTGCAGAATTATCATCTTCCCACCTCTGCTTTCATAACAACCCCTTCTTTCAATAACTGCCAACCAAACCTTTTCTCTCAAATTGCTTTACTGATTAGCAGAATGAAACTAAATATAACTGTTTCTAACTGGTGGCTATTTTTTAATTTTTCTGTTTCTGGTACACATCTAAACAATGTGGTTTAGTGCCCTGTTTCTCCTCAGCTCAGTCAATCAATCTAACAAAGGACAGTCTTTTTTTTTTTTTTCCTGATTTGTAAATTGAATTTATATATGGACACATAATCCCGCAGAAGCTTCCTGTACTGATGTAATAATACAAGGTGTAACTCTTCAGTTAGCTGTTTTCAGGGTGAAAAGTAAATAAGTTGAAAAAATGACATGAAGTACTATGCAGGAGTTACAGAACTATTTAATTTTCTACCAAAAAAAAATAATCTCCTTTGTAAAATATATAGGCATTATGCCTAACTATGTTTATATTGATTAGCCTGAACTAAGGTACAAATTACAGAAAAAATATCTGAAACTGAAGTCACTGGGAGTTGTGGATAGTTGGCAATTACCAGAATCAAATCCTTCTTCATTTATTAGTTCGTAGTAATCTTCAGAGACATTTAACTACGTTTTGAAAGTGAGTTATCAGATGAGGACAAACAAAATGCCCGAATCCCCATTCTAAAAAAAAAAGGAAACAAATTTGCAGCACCAGCTGTTTGCAGACAAAGTCAGATGCAAAGTAATAACTTTCTCTTTTCAGCATCTGTATTCAATTTCTAAGGTAGATCTGTCATTTTATTTTAACAAACCTTAACAAGATCAGTTCACAGCCATCTGTGTCTCTCTACCTTGAAAGCAATTCAGGCTGCATTGCCTTAAAAAATACCATTCAAAGCAAAGCAAAACAATTGCAAATGATTACAGATGACATTTTGAAGTTCATTACATCTTACAATAGATATATCCCCATGCACTTGTAAGATTGTGCGTTCAAGGGTAGGTGAGTTAGAAAACAACAGAGCTTGCAGAGGAGGACCACCAGACCCCCTTCAGCAGCAACTCTGTTGCGTTCCCACAGAGTTAAAGTGGTTACAAGTTTTTGACATATCATGGTGCTCACATACTCTTTACTTTAGCCATTCCCTACTATGAAACAGACCACAAAGGTAGGGTATAATTAACACTTGCACTACCTGAGAATCCATGTAACAGAAAGCTAGCAGACAGAGGAATCAGTCTTCCGACAGCAATGTACCAGAATTCTCCAAACACTGAGACTACAGCCGTAGTATCACCAACAGAGATAAGTTAGCTATTATCCCACTCTGCTCTGTGCTTGTCAGGCTACACCAGGAATACTGAGATCAGTTCAGTTTTAGTTGCTGCTATACAAAAAAGATGTGGATAGTCTGGAAAGGGTCCAAAGAAGGTCCATAAAGATGACCAAGGACTGGGAAGCCTGTCGTATGAGGAAAAGCTGAGAGAACTGGGTTTGTTCAGTCTTAAGAAAAGAAGGCTCAGGAGAGACCCTGTCACCATGTTCCAGTATTTAAAGGGTAGCTGCAAAGAAGATGGAGACTCCCTTTTTACAAGGAGTCACATGGGAAAGGTAAGGGCTAATGGGCACAAGTTACTCCTGAGGATATTTGAACTGTACACAAGAGGAACATTTTCCACAGTGAGAACATTCAGCCATTGGAATAATCTCCCAGGGAAGTGGTGAATTCCCCCAAATTGGTCACTTCTTAAGATTCAGCTGAACAGGGTGCTGGGACATCTAGCCTAGACTGTGTTTTTGCCAAGAAAGGTTGGACCAGATGATCCTTAAGGTCCCGTCCAACCTGGTATTCTATGATACTATGATAGGTAACTGAGCTCTAGGTTGCTCCTAAGCAGTATAGGTAAAGAAAAAGCAGTAAATGTACATACAACTAAGTTGCTTAAGCATGGTTTTCTAAATTCCCACTTAAGAATAAAGGGTCTCAAAGAATGTGTATCCAAGCAAATTCTTTAACTAAAAATAAATTAATAAGGATAAGCCTGACTCTCACTGTATATAGTCTCCCTGCCTTGTATAAATAAAAATCTACTTTGATCCACATGGTATCAAGTCACATCTCTGAGAATAGCAGACATTTGGAAAAACAATGTGTGGCATTAGAAGCAGAATTTCTGATGCAGAATTTAGGACCAAGGGAGAGACAGAACATTAATTCAGTATTAAATGAAGCCAATTTTGGGGAATGAAAACAAAATAAAACAAAACCCCCAGAAAATTATCAGATCAGAGCCAGTCACTGTGGATTTAATTCAGTTCCCCTGTAGTCACATAAAGCATTTATTTTTCCTCATTTGTAGAAACAAAACTGTGCTATTAGTAAAGAAAATGAGTCGTGGTCTAATTATAAAAATTATACTTCTGTGTAAAGATGGAAGTACAGTTTTTAAACCAGGCAATTTTCTCTTCCAGTTCATGGTTGATTATGAATATCAGTCAGAGCCTAAAGTCACTTACAGATGAACAGCTACGCGTAACTGAATCCTATCTATAAAACAGAGGAAGCTGCAGCTAGGAACCAAGGTAAATGCTAAGTGCCATAAACTTTAGGACACACTGTAAAAGTAACACATCCAAATCGCTACTACAGAATCAATCAGTTAACAACATACCAGGCTCAAAGGGATAAAAAAACCCCTACTGTGACAAGGGATTATAGATAACACTTAGCAAATCAACCAAAGCCAACAAATATGGCAAAGGCAAGAGCCCGTCAAGAACCTAAGGCACTTAGTGCGAGGTTAATTGTGGTGAAATAGGCAGAAACTTGAAATTATGTGCAATGGACAGGTTATAAAAGCATTCCAGTAGCTCTAAACTGGAAAGTAATGAAACTGTAGACTATTTCAAGCAGCAGGAAGAACTAGGACTGTCTGGCTTACTGGAGGTAATAATCTATGCTCAAGTACTTCACAAAAGCAAAAAAGGAAAAGCATCTGAGGTCATGCTACCAGAGACTTGGCATCTTAGCAATACTTCATGGCAGCAAATACTTGTGAAGTGAAAGATGTGGACCTCTGAACCATAAGAAAGGCATGTTCTTATACTCTTATGTATATAGACATCTGTTTTTTTTCTCTCCTTTCACAAAGGTTCTATCTACACTTCAACTTTTAAAGTCAAAAATACCTCTGTGGTAGTTTGTGGACCCTCTCTGACTAGCAAAAAAGAGCTATTCTTGCTTAGTTGATACCATACCCTGGTAACGCTACTATGAAGGCCACAGGAAACATGAAAAATCAGCATGTGTACTAAAAAGTATGCATGGGTGATAATGTTTAGTACAAACACAAATTCTTTTATTTTCTCTTTACCCTTACTAGTATGAATGCTCTTTATTTTCAATAGTTTCTATTTTCAAGAAAGTCATAGATAATTTCTTACATGTTCCCAGAGGAGATTCAAGTCTTTGCTTAATACTTTGATGAAGAATGCTACACCAAATACAGCCAAGAATGAAACTGACAGCATTCAACAGCTCAGTGGGAAAACAATTACCTCTCCTTCTACTCCTCACTTTGAGGCAAAAAATACCCTTTTAAAGTATTCTAGATTACCACTCAACTCTTAGAACAGTAACATTTCTGTAATGAATAGCAGTTTCCTTCTTTTTGGGTCCTTAGTGTTTTGATTTGACTTTTCCCCAAATCTCATAAAATCTTGGGTTATTCACATAGTAAACAATCATGGATATTGCTGTGCTGGTTTTGGCTGGGGTAGGTAAATCTTCTTCATAGTAGCTAGTATGGAGCTAAGTTTTGGATTTGTGCTGGAAACAGTGTTGACAATTCAGGCATGACTTCTGTACCACTGAGCAGCACTTACATAGAGACAGGGACTTTTCTGCCTCTCACCTCACTCCACCAACAAGCACAAGAAGCAGGGAAGGGAAACAGATGGGACAGTCAACCCCAGCTAACCAAAGGGATATTCCATACTGTATGATGTCATGCTCAGCAATAAAAACTGGGAGAAGGAGGAGGAATGGGGGATGTTCATAGTGATGGTGCTTGTTTTCCCAAGTCATCATTACGTGTAATGGGGCCCTGCTTTCCTGGAGATGACTGACCACCTTCCTGCTGATGGGAAGTGGTGTGTAATCTCTTTGTTTTGCTTTACCTATTAAACTGTCTTCATCTCAACCCATGAGTTTTCTCACTTTTACTCTCCTTATTCTCTCCCACATCCCACGAGGGGGAAGTGAGCAAGTGGCTGTTTGGGGCTTAGTTGCCAGCTGGGGCTAAACCACAACAATTGCCCCTATATTGAATAGTATGCCTACTTCTGATGTGAAAATCTTAGTAAATCTTACTTAGGAGATATCTGACTTATCTAATTTATTGGAAGGATAACACTTTAAAAATTGTAGTTATTATTTTTAATTTACAGATATGTATTTTATTTTATTCCTGTTTCCAAATGATCTGAAGTCTTAAGAAATTAACACTTAAAAACTACTTGACATTATATTTCAATTCAGGGTCACTTTCAGATTCTGAAACTCTGGAAGTGTTATCACTTCATTGACATATACGCTAAGGATTTCCCACAGTGGCCTAACCTAAAGTGTCTCAGGCCCTTCAACATGCCCTATTTTATCTGAGATATTGGCATGATCCCAGTTGAACTGATGCAAAATCTATGAGAGATTCATGGCCTTCTGGGCTTTCAGCTAGAGGACAGGAAAAATACCACAGGCATCTCAAATCTCAAATGGCACAAACAATTACATTAGGGGAAAACAGACATGTGGTATGTCAACTCTCAGGTAAAGATACCTATATTTATTTACATGCCCCAGCTCCCACCATCAGCAGCAGGGATGAAAATTTTCACTAACTTTCCTGCATGTAACTATCTAGCACCATTTTAAGTTCTTTAAGATATCCTGCCTGCCCTTCAGCTGCTACACCAGAAGTGCTGTCTCATATCTGTCAGCCCTGGAAAATCGTCTCAGAAAGCCTGCAATGGCTCAAGTAGCCCTAAGCACCTACGTGCAAGAACCAGAAGGCATTCTTGGCCAATTTAGTCAGAGCCCTGGAAGCTAACCCCTAATCTTGGTTCAGTTACCTAAGCAGTGTTTATTTCCATCTGAGATGTCAAATGAACATTGAATTGAGATCGATAACTAGGTTGTCTGTATTTAACAGATCTCCACTGACATGATAAGAATTTAGTCACTTGGCTCACTTGTAAGCACCTGTAGAGCACACAACTGAATTTAAGTATTCTAGTATCCAAAGAATACTCTTCCCTAAACATAAGTTTCTAGTTACCTTGTATGTACAGTACCATGCACCTTGAATGGCATTAAGCACCTCTGTTTAAGCAATGGCATTCTTCTCCAAAAGTCTAATAAAACTTCGGTGTCATTTCAGGTGCCTAAACAGAGATATCTAGTCTTATTTGGGATGTTCTAAGATATAGCAAGACTTGTACTTTTCTGAAGTGACAGCTGGAGGTCAAAACTAGTATCCCATGGCATTTCAAATGGCACTGGATGACTATATATAGGTACTTTAATTAGGCCATGTCCGCATTATCACAGATAATTTAGTTTAGACAGCTCCCCAAAATCTTGCATGGCTAAATGTTGAGAAGCCAAATATTCCAAACCAAAGAAAGAAAATCCATAGAGAAGTCTTTCAAGCAAAACTACTTTAAGAATATAAGCTGTGCATTAAAATACAGGAAACAGTGCCTCAAAAAAAATCCATTTATTATAAATTAATTGGTCTACAATCACTGGTTATCCATTCTGAATGAAATGTTAAGACCTCAGTGTAAACACCTACTTAGATTAAATCTTCAGTTGGATGAGCTCTCTCCAGCTATCACCCTGATCTACCTTGTATCGCTTCACACAGATGCATTTTGTTCAGACACTCTGAAATTGCTTCTTTCAGAAAACACTGGTTAATTAATTTTCTTGCATGCTCTAGCTGAGTTGGAGTGATATGCCTAGTAGGCAACGAACCTATTCAAAGTTCTGCGAAACAATTTATTATAAGGACTACTTTTGAACTGCTTTAAAGAACTAAAGTAAGGCAGCACTAATAACAGTGAAGAATTTTGCTACTAATAAAAATTAATCTATTAAAAAAAAACCTACTAACCAAAATAAAACTGCTGTAGAGTTTTTGATATACTCACTTTGTATCACCATAAACTTTTACTGATAGAACAGTTTCTCCCTTGGCCATGCATTTTACTGGCTCACAACATAACCTTCTAAGAAGTTAAAGGGTCTGCATTATGGGCAATTCTTGATTTCTTATCTTATTTCCCCCCATTCTGAAGACAAATCACACAACCAAGAGTGTCAAATATGGCAGAAGCACTAGTTCCCTCCATTCCCAGAGGCTTCAAGAACTTTCTCAATTTCATGCTTCCTTGCGCAACTTTATTTACACTAAAACCACTCTCCTATGTGCTTCAGAGCAAATACTTCGTCTTGATCTCCCTGCAAATCTTAGCTATATTATTTGAACACTCTGTGAAGCCTTGACTCTTTACTATGGACTGTGGCTGACATACCAGGTGAAATACCAAGTGAACTGCATAATGGAAGTTAATGTCCCGTCAAAATGAGGTCAACAGGATACAGTCAAACATGTGTATATCATCTACTCACAGTGTTAAAGCTTTTCTTCAAAACAGTAATTAGATTTGAAGGGGCTGCTGTAACACTGATATCTGATCTACATTGGTGGGGTGCTGCTAATTATCTTTTTGAAATTCAAGTTGGTGTCAGAGAGATTCAACAAGAGATAAATAATAATTTAATTTAAAAATTATAATACTTGTGGTTTCTCAGCAAAATTTCCACGAATAAACACAGCTGCAAATATAACCCCAAATACTACTGAGGCTGCATTTAATTGCAAGCTTAATTACAGGTTTTTTTTTAAAAATTGCTTTTACACTGTTTGTCTCTGTAAATTATCAACTCAAATTCAAGCATTCAGCATTACGTCTCCATAAAAAAATATCTTCATGCATGTCTGTGAAGAAATAAGATTTTCTTCTTGAAAGATAGACACTTTCCTTTAACACCCAAAGCTTTTAAAAAATCAGTAAACACTGCTGAATACCTATCCTTTACGGAGAATATAAAACCTCTCTTCAAAGCTCTTATTTAAATATGTTAACTACTTAGACACTTTTCTAATGCAAATTGGCATGAATTGAAAGACACACTGAAAAGCATTTTTGCTCCATGCCATTCAAAGTTAAACGTACCTGTTTTGTACTTCTGTAGAAGTACATCTATTTCTTACTTCCCTGGAACTTTTCTCAGAAGAATTTAAATTATAAGATGAAAGAGAATACTTGTGTTTCACAGTGTGATAGAAAGGAGCTGGTTCAGTTTCTGACTTTGCTTATTCTGACCCAGTAACAGCTATTTCATTCAAATGAAACAGAAAAGAATGTCAACTATATAGAAAATAACACTGTAAAATTACAACTGTATTACAAAACACTGCTGAGCAATTTTCATTGTTATCACACAACTGCACTTTCCTAAGTTGCTTATCTAAATTAAAAATGCTGATGAAACTCAAACTCGATCTTCTAAGTACTGAAAGATCATTAGATGATTACACACTCCCATCTTTAGAGCTATATTTGGAATTTCAGATATTCTACAGCAATTATTTTCTTTCACAATCACAGAACATCTGTGTAAACAAGTGGCAAAAAATTTACTTGTGGAGATAATACTATTTTACATTTAAAGTTAGTTCATCAGATACCTTCTGGTTTCTTGTTGGGATATGGGAATTTTGTTCTAAATCAGGCGTGTCTACAGTTGGCAAAGACTTCTTACAAAGCCTTTTGAAAACTTTTATTTTACTGCTTTTTCTCAAATGACATAAAAGGCTGCTTCACCAATGTCAGACAGAAGTTTTTCACATAGATTTACTGCTTTAGATTTATTGTAGTACAAAATAAATCACACATTTAATTTTCATTATTTGCAATACTATTCTCACAACAACTTCACAAGGTATTTCAAATGAACCTACTTTTATACTGACTGTTCTGTGATTACAGGAGTATGTTACCTGTGGGAGGGAGGTGCTCCCCTTTATGCAGCTATTTTTTGGATCATTACTGTTTTGGCATAAAATTTATGAACTTTACTATCCCCAAATTAAGAAACAACAGCAGAGACAGAACGAGTTAAAATCAACAGATGCTTTGCAGATTGCCATAAAGCCCTGTTTGATAGTAAATACCGACTTATCTACGACACTCAGTTCTTCAATTAAGACAGTTGCACAAATCACCAACTTTAAAGCACCATGAATTCTACTCAATCTCATGTTTTTTTGTTTTGGTTTTTTTTTTTATAATATCAGAGAATGGCTGAGGTTGGACGGGACCTCTGGAAGTCAATTGGTCCAACCTCCCTGTTCAAGCAAAGCTTCTCAGAGCAGGTTGCCCAGGACCATGTCCAGACAGTTTTTGAGTATCTCCAAGGATGGAGACTCCACAACCTCCCCAGGCAACCTGTGCCAGTGCTCAGTTGCTCTCACAGTCAAAAAGTATTTCCTGATATTCAGAGGGATCTTCATGTGTTTCAGGTTGTGCCATCGTCTCTGGCTCTTTGCATCCTCCCTTCAGGTAATTGTACAAACTGGTAAGACATTACTGCAGACCCACTGCCCCCAGACTTTTCTGCTCCAGGCCAAAGAGTCCCATCTTCTTAGTGACTCCTCAGTATGTCTGTGTCTTATACCTCCACATTCTTTTCCACCAAGCTGCTTTCCAGTCAGTTGGCCCTAGCCTGTACTGGTCCCTGGGGTTGTTTCTCCCCAGGCTCAGGACTTTGCACTTCCCACTGTCGAACTGCATGAGGTTCCTGTTTTTCTTTATTCTTCTTAAAACAAAGTATGTTGGGATAGCACTCTGAAGAAATACAACTAAAAGGTCAAAACTATCAGAAAGCTTAAACTTCTTAGAGTTTAGAGGTACTATGGCCTTTTGAAAGAGCTTCAGGGATTTAACTTTGTAAACTTTTATGTTTGTGGAATTTCTTTCTTCAAATAGTAAATCCATGCCATCCTCCTACTCTTATCAAAAAATAAGACAGTTTAAATATAAACCTAAATAATGAAAAAATTGAGTTAAGAAATGGAAAAAGAACCAAATCCCATATCTGAAATAGCACAAATGTTTGCCTTTTTTGATTTTGTCTTAAACTGATATTTTAAAGAAGAAAACTTCTCTCTACAAGCCCATGTGATATTTTAAAGTCATACCCTACATTTCCATTTTGTTTTCCTTACCTTGAAATTTTCAATTTTCTTTTTTACTTTCTGAATGAAGCCATGTGATCATCTTTTTATTGTGTCATATAGAGCTGCATGACAGCAAGAAACAAAGACGTATTCATAATGTAACAGGATTGCATGAAATTCTATGAAAGAGAAAGAAGCCATACTATAAATCTTCAGTATTTATGTAAGATAAGTGGTAGGCAAAATTGTCATATTATCTCAGATTTTCCTTAAAAAAAATCTAACTCAATGCTCTGACTTCACCACCTTGATCTACAGACCTCTCTGTATCTCTGATAACAGTTTTTCCAACTTGAGCATCTGAGAATTTTATGTTAGTGAAATTTTTTTTTGTATATTCCTGCCTGTACTGACATGAAAAGTACAAAAATAAGATAAATTCTTCTTTACAGGAGTCAAAACTGGACAGAAGTCTGAAAACTTGTTTATCTTGAAGCCAGGAATTAGGATACAATTGTAAATTCAGTTTCTTCATTTAGCAAAATGATTGTGCTGTGTATTCCATTTGATTTGCCATTGCTATTCTGTCCTGGATCTTGTTTTGGTTTATCTCTAATGTCAGGGTCTAACAACCAGGTTGCTGTAACTTAACTTGTTCTAGCAGTAGCTTTGTGCAGTTCTGTGGTGGCACAGAAATAGTTATGGTAATTTCAGTTTGTACACACACGTGTATGTGTATACATATGTAATTAAAGGATAGTAACAGCACACTGTAATTCAGTACTGAATGTACATTATCCATTGTTTTATAACAAAAATGGCACAGAATGGCACATATTCTCTCACTCTAGAATAAAAATGTCATGTAGAGCAGTGCAAGTGTAGGATGACAGCATAGGCTGTGGAAGTGCTGATGTAAGAGAGTAACACAGGTTCCAGCACCATAAATAAATCACCAAAGGTCAATTCCTGATCAGCACTGGTCTCAGAAGCTGGGTAAAGCTGGGTTTAGTTCACTTCTAAAGAATAATCTTGTTCATATAGGGTTTGAGGTAGACAGGATATCCTTCCACAAACTTTGTTTTTCAAAACACTACTTACTCTCTTGCTTTAAGTCTCTTCCTACTATGATTTTCTGCACCAAATTGTTCTGGAGCTCATCTGTATTCTACTCAAACATTTGGAAAGTATTTTACATTCAATGACAACACTATTTTTAAGTTCTTTTTTTTTTTTTTTCCTAGTGAAACTCTGGATTTCCTTCACAATGTCTTCTTGCCCAAATATCTGGAAAATTTATTTTGGGGTTCAATACCTGAGATATTTGAAACATTGACCCATCAAGTCAACAAACTAGTTCAGCATGAGCTTACCTCATTACACAGTTTAAAAGTGGCAAAATGTAAGCATTGGATTCAGCTTACTTTTCTGAAAAATACAGGGTTTATCTAAACCAAAAAAAACATTTTGTAAATTTCAAGCAATGTAAGTGGGTTAGAAAAAAAGATCAAATAAAGTGGGATTTTTTTTTTTAAGTGGAGATTATTTTGTGCTTGCTTTGTTCTCTGAAATGTTATTTGAAACATTTTAAAATGCCCAAATACTCCAGAAAATGTTTCATTTTAATGGAAATGTTCATTCTCAAGTTATCCATTCTCAGATTCATGAAAACTTTACAGAAAACATACTGTATATTAATTGATACATCCTCCCCTTACCTATTCTTATTTGACTAATCAATGTTCAAATAAAAGGAGAACTATAAACTTAATTAGGATAGAATAAGTCAGGACAGGACCAGAATTACGTCTTTCATCTTTAAGCAGTGCATGTAAGGAATACTTTATTCATGTATCTGTATCCCCCTGATTTCAGTGGGATACAGATATGCACACACACAAAAGTGCATGTGTAAGAAACAAACACAGACTCATTCTGTCTTAGATTTTTAAGCATCCTCATTTCCTCAACTCTAAAAACTATCTGGATATCTACAGAAAGAGTTCAACATCAATGGATTAAAATATATAAAATGAACAATCATATTATTATCAGTATCCTTACGACAATATTAAAATCATTTCCATCATAGTAAAATATTAACTTTTAATTCATTCCCATGCCACAATTCATGGAGTGGAAGAACATCATCTTCCAGTGACAAAAAACAAACAAACCAAACCACCACCAAAGTGTTAAAGAAGTGGGCAAGAAAAATATTTTAATAAATGCTTTATAGGAGCTCCTCCTCTGAAATTCCCTTTGGAAGATCCAATTTCCCTTGCCAACTATGCTGAATTTTAAGCTACATCAAGTCCTGGGAATGGTAAAGCCTCCTGTTATACTGGCTGAAGAACTGGGGGGCTGATTGGTCTCAGTTGAACTGTTGAAGACCAGTTGCTAAAAACTAATGCCACTGAGATAATTAAAGACGTATCTTGGATTGTACAGGACATCCCACATAAAATTTGACACAAGCAGCTAGACAACTAACATTTCTACGTTTATGTAGGTAACTGTGTTCAGGCAAATGAATCAGTGGATCTGGAGAGCTGCTCGGTTTATCCTACTGGATAGCTGAAGAAGTGCCAACATCTAATGATGATTTTGGCTAGACTGCAAGCACTCAGTTCAGCTTCTACATCATAGATATCTAGCGTCATTTGAAATGCATTACTGTAATCTTCCTGGCTTTGAACTGTCACACCAGAAGAATGTGGGTCTCAAAAATATCCTGTGTCATGTCTTTCTATTGACATTAATGGACAAATTCCTGTTGATTGCAACAAGCCTGGATTAGACCACTCATGAAAAAGACCAACATCAAGCAAAGCAGACCCATCAATGTCTCTAACAAGTCTTGCATCATATCTGCTACTCTGATAGATATATTCTGCATATTCTGCATATTCTGTTGTGGGTTTTTTTTTTCAATGAAACTAGACCCTGATGCTTACATAACTTGTTTGTGACTCCTTTGATTTCAATGGAAGTTCAGATAGCTAAAGTGCTACTGGTGGTGGTGGTGAATGCTTTTAACAACTAACATAGCTCCCTCAAACTACATGATAAAAGGTTCTTTCTCAGGGGGAATCAACTAAGAGCCCCAGCAAACCCCAACCTACCACATCTCTTTGCTGGCTGAGTTGAATAGCAAAAGTGTACATTCTTAGATATACTGTTTTTTTTCATATTTTCCAGAAGAATGTTTGGAAACCACTTTGCTGCAAATTAAACTTTAAAAAAAGTCTAGCCTACATGTTGACTCATGGGAAAGAAAACTTCTGAGAGTAAGGAAGAGCTTAGTACATTCTAACATTAAGCTTACAAACACAGTATCAGCAATAGGTAAAATGAGATTCCTTTACACTCTAAAGAAACCAAGACTTGTAAGAGCTGATTGTGAAGCTGAAAAATTTAATTTTACATAAATTGTTCTGCTCTGTCCCCCCCTACTTCCCACAGCTTTGTACATATTTCTGCTGCATTTCTGCAATACAATCTACCTACATAAAATTAATCTTGATGACATCATGTGGAGCTAGTTAGTCAGAACATTTAAGGAGGATAAAGCACTTTAGCCTTAAGGACTCTTAAAATGAGAATCATTTATTCTCTGTTGTCTTCCATGAAATGGATTCTTGCTGTTGCTAATGTAAAAACCCGCTGCTAAATGTTTTGACTGTACATATTAGCTAGCTGGTGGTTCAGTTCTTACTATTGAGTTGCCCATAACTGAAATAATTAATTTAGCTAAGAAAAGTATATTGTTTTGTACAGTTTGGATTTGTGACGGTACTCCGTAATCACCAGGGAGTTTATTTGGATTTGCAATAACACTGGAGTTGGTAATCTGTAACAGGAGAAAAGGAGCTCACAAAGTAAAGCTTATGAAGCTTGGTTTTTTTCAGGAATAAGTTGCAGAACTTTTTATAATATGGATGCTCTTAGCAGCTTACAATTGACTAAAATTTTAATCTGTGTTATTCTAATAACCTGAAAACAATGAGAATTTGAAAGGTCTCTTTCTATGCACAGGTATCCTTAACATTGTCTCTTCATATCTGTATAGCAAGAAATAAATCAAAGCTCACTGCAGTGTGCAGAAAGGCTCCTGTTGACTGTGAAAATTTTGGACTCAAGTTCCCAACAAAAGTACTGCTTAAATCCAAACAGATCCATTAATGTCAATTTATAGGAATTTTCACTGCGTATTTCTGTTCTTATATCTCTTTACTTCTTTCTGCTCATTGCTTGCATTACAACAGGCTTCTAAAAAAGGTATTATGTCAAGACTTACTAATACTTGAAAACTGCAGTCACACAAATACTGCAATTCAAATATATTCATTGATTATTTGATCCAAACACTGGTACTGCAGCTTGCGAGCAAGAAGATTAATATCTGTAATACAATACTCATCACGCTAAGCATTGTGTCTCTTTTATTTTTTTTTTTTTGTAAAACCTCCCTAATGGCAAAATGAGACATTTATTTATCTTTCTTGCATAAAGACTACCTAGAGTCCTTATGCAAGAAAGATTAGATATCCTTCTCAGGTATCTAATAGAGCCAGATTCTGATCCTCCTACCCTTGAAGAACTCGGAAGAACTGGAGGATACTCTCAGACTCTAAGTCTCTCAAAGCCACCTCTTGAAGGCTCTGTTTCCTAAACAATAATGTGCCTCTATTTGCAGGAGCGGGTGGTTGACCTGATGGTTTATTGATTTTACATTGAAAAGAATTGCATTAGCCAGGTTTGGTATACAACAGATTTCAGTAGTGCAGATGACAGATCAAGAGTTAAAAGGAGTGTACCATCACGTCACTGCAAAAAAGAGAAAGTGAGAAATCTCTAATGGCATCAATACTAATCCCTCTGAAAGGCAGCTGTGTTTTGTTATTATTTTTGCAACACTGCTGAATTTTATAATTGTATATTGCTACAGTTTGTGTTTTAATGACACTTTTTTGTATTTTTAAATTCAATACTAGTCTGTTAAAATAGTTATTTGCAGCTCTTTAATTGTTTACAGATGTAAAACATCATTTTTTTTAGCAACTTGTTTCTCAGTAGTGACCAAAAAGTGGGTTTTGAATTGCTAAAGCCAGGAAAAGAGTATTGAAATATTTAGCAGTCTCTTTCAGTCCAGGTGTGCATGGAGCTTAATAAAGTTACTGAATACCACCCTAATTTAAAAATGGCAAATACAAACTGCCAGGTATGACTGTGAACATCACATTGAATGTGTACCATAACTTAGAATAGAATCATAGAATTATTTAGTTATTTAGTTATTTTATTATTAAGGTTTTTTGAGACTGTTAACCTGACACTGAAGTCTACCACTAGATCATAGAATCACAGAATAGTTAGGGTTGGAAAGGTCCTTAAGATCATCTAGTTCCAACCCCCCTGCCATGGGTGGGGACACCTCCCAAAGTGCCGTATTTATACAAGTAAATACCTCCAGGGATGGTGACTCAATCACTTTGCTGGGCAGCCTGCTCCAGTTCTTGACACCCCTTTTGGTGAAATCCATCACCAATCCATCACTGCTCATAAGTTTAAGTTCTAGACCCTTCACCTGCGTTGTTGTTCTTCTTTTAACACATGAAGGGAATCCTGAAAACAGTACCTTATTTTAATTTCAATATACCAGAAACCAGTATTGAACCAGCTTTATTTACAGCAAACGTAAATAAGAGAGTGAAGAACTACCATATTATTGCCGCATCATTACTTGAATCCTCTCTTGGATTCAACAAGCCAGAGCAGTTCTTCCTTTAAGAAACAGCAACAGCAATTATACAATAGCAGATGTCTTAACAGGGAAAGCACGTAATAATACGTAACTGGAGGGAAACTGGGATTAAGAAAATCAGAGTCCTTGCATAATACTGGCAGCCACACCAATAGTAATTTCCTTGATAAAATGTCTTATTGAGAAGAATACTGAAAGTTCTTGCTTTTTTTTTTCTCAAACACAAACTAGAAAGAAACTAAAGAGTTACAGACTTATGTCCTACCTCTCACAAATAAATTTTCATAAATAAAGATGTCTTGAGTAGTATTGCTTTCACACTTGTTAAAAAAATTTATATTAAAAGATATATAGAAAAGCTGAAGCACACTGTTTAAGTGTTTATTCATTTTTACCTAATAACAACATTTTGATGCTGCATTAACTTAGAGATACCCTTGCAATAATTTTTTTAAACTTACATTTACATAAAATATTCTGTTTTACACTTCAGTATTAATTGTATATAATAGTACCATCCTTGGACAAGAAAATGAAATTTTCCTGTGATGGTTTTGAAGGGTTCACATTTATATGCAGATTCTGGCTTTTACCTCAGTGAAAACTCATTCTTTGAAACAAAAGTAAGAAATTAAACACTGGTTCAAAAAAAAAAAAATCCCCACAAAAAAAAAAACCCTCAGGAAAAAAAATATTAGCTGTAATAAAGCATGAATTAGCTTCCTACTGACAAGCAACCTCATTTTCCCATTAGGATTTATTTTATTGTTATTTCTTTTACTGACAGGCAAAAAAGTCTCTAAATATCCAAACTGTCTTCTCATTACTTTCTCTCTGCTTTATCATAAGCCATACATCCTCCTGACCTCTAAGGCTTGTGACTTTGGGGTCATACTTTGTTGGTGTTTAAAAGTGGTATCTAACTTGGCCGTCTCCATCCTTCACACTATAGCAGGAGGCAAAACCTCCTTGGCTGCTCCAGGGTTTGACCATTGCCTAAGCAACTCCAGCTTTGATTCCCAGTAACATCCTCATCACAGGATGTTTTAGCATTCATGTAATTACTGTGCAATCATCAGCTGAAACTATCACACCTTTAATGCTCACCAATTCAAAACATAAATGCCAGACAGTCAGCTTCTACTGGGCTGTGTCTGCCATATACTGATAAAGCAACCTGACACATGTGACTACTCCATGGACAAGCTCTTTCTGCTACTGTCTTTTCGTCATCTGATGACAGAAACACTTGTTTTTCCATTTCTCTTAAACAAGGAGTTCCTGGGTTTTCAGTCAGTATCTCCTTGACTTAGGCTTATTCTGCACTTAAAAAAGTTGATGGCTCACTTCAGTCATCCATGTAGAAGGGCCTGGTGCCATTTGACATGTTTTAAGGTATGCAAGATGTCCTTGGAGGTCTAACAAGGCTGGTGCAGGACCTCCGTGTCAACCATACCATTTTGAAGGGACAGCTGAAGGCCAGGCAGGAAAACTGGTGTTTTTTCATAGGGCACTAGGTGTATTTCGGAGGAAATGTTGCTCATAAGCAGACATTCTGCACATGAATCAGTTGCTGAAATACAAGGATACGGTATTACTTTGAACACTGGTCCTTCTGGCATCCAGCTGCCCCTCCAGCTCTCCCACACATGTATTATATTTGCCAAGCCTCTGTGTGTGTCCTGGAATCCTGAAACATCTTAAGTGGCAAACATGTCTACTTTTAAGGTGAGTGAATCTCTCATCTTGTAATTTGATGTGTGGTATCTGGAGGTGAAATACCACCTGAAACAAAAAAAAAGCTAACCACAGGCACATTTTTCTCAACAAAATAGTTTAAACATACCTTGTTAACTTTGATAACCGTTTAGAAAAATCAGAGACAGCAGGTAACTAACAATACAATGCAATTACAATGTATTGTTCCTAAACTCACATTTTCATTTAAAATGCCAAGAATTTTGGTTTAAGGCTAAGTAACTTAAACTTGCAATGCATTCATAAAAAAGTTTTAGAAAGAAGCATTTTGATGATCAAATGAATTAAAATAGCATACTCTTGTTTTCAATTTTATTAGGACAAAAACCTGTTATGTTAATTTTGGAGAAGAGAGGTAACCAAGAAAATCCTCTAACCCCATAATTGCAAAGGAATAAATGGTGACTATAATAATAGGTAAACATATTATCCCTGCCCTTCAGCAAATTTTGCTTACTTACAAATGCAATTTATTGCTCATCAGCGCACGAGAGAGAACAATTACATGTGAAGCCATAATGAGCCATGTAAAGCAGCCTAACACTGACCATAGCAAGATGTTACTGGGATATGTTCATAACAAAGTCTAATCTATCTAGTACCAGATGTCTGGTATGCAAGCAAACACATGTTTTGTAAAAGACCAAACTCTTTAAGCATAGTGAATATGTCTGTAGGCAGAAAAAGGAGTGATTTGTTTATAATTACATATTTATATATTGAAAACAAAAAAAGTGAGGACTAAGAAATCAGGGTCAAGAAAGTTTTCATTCTGCTTTTCAAGGGCAAAGAGACAAAAGTACCATTTTCAAAAACATGCTAAAATCCCCACTTGTGCATGCTACAAATGAACCCCTGACTGTGGTTAAGCAACATCTTCTAGCAAAACTACTTACAACAGTGTGTAGTTGTTGACGCGGGAGTCACGGACAACGCAGAGACGATCAATGTGATCAAGCGGTTGCCAAATTTATTACAAAGCCTTAACTCCTTATATACTATTTCTTACATGCACTTAAGTGATTTGGTATATTATGATTGGATACATGTCTTGAAGACCCTTAGTGACCAACATATAATTGGTTAAGCACAGGTGTGAGAACTTGACCTCGAAAGCTTGCCAACAGTCCACAGTTCTCATTACCTCAGTGAATTCCAGCTTCTTCTTATCTTGCTTGCTTAAGCTTCTTCGGGCCTCTCATGGCCTTGCTGTACCTTTCGGGATTATTCAGAGTTTATGTACTAATTATGCATTCTCCTGTGAGAACACTGTCTCCACATGTAGTAGCCAGCAAGTAAAGGGAAAATAGGCTGAGGTGTTATGAAGTCATATGAAGTACCCCAGCTGTGTAAGAAATAGTAAGGAAACAGCATCTCGGTTAACTCAAGTTATAAAATCTTTGTTATAAATCTTGACATCACTTTCCCTATTACAGTGGGAAATATTCATTGTTTGTTCTGGAGGAAAAAAGCTTGTGCAGCATTGTCCTGCGCTTTCCACAATGCAGGACACCCTTACAATGAACAAAGAAGCCCTCCTAGACAGAGTGGACTGGAGAAACCACAACAAAAACATTTAAACTTTGCAACACGTGCCACACATTTGACTGGAAGTGGAAAAGTTAAAATACTGCAGAACAGTTTTATTCTGTGGATTATACAGAACCAGCTGTACATGAAAAAGAAAACCCACAAATAAGAAATTATTAATCTAGGCAACACTACCATGCATAAAAGAGATGGGCATGGGTTCACGTATGCATGTTGCACACAGGGACTCGGTGAAGAGGAATTTTTCTCTGCAGTAAAAATCAGAGTCAATATGAATGTGGATACCTCATGATATCCAAAAACAAGATATGGGGCTAACCTAAATATACAACTGCATCTTTGTTCTTGAGAAAGATACAAATAAAATACCTACATTATGGCTTATCCAGCATTATCCTAGAGCAGCATTACAACATCACATTCTTTACACTGTCACACTCAAACTTTTTGATCAAATAACTAAATGCAAAATACGGAGGCTTGTGGCAGGATGAGTAACATCAGACCCTTTAGTCCTAATATCTCAGTGAGATAAACAGGAATGAGACACCAAGAATGGTGTCATTTTAGAGGTAAAGTTATTACCATTTACTAAAAAAAGATGAGAAATATTCCATTGTGGGAGATTTTTTTTTCTGTGACTTGTAATTGTCTCTGACTGTGCTGCTCACATGAAATTCATAGAGGGCAGGAAAAAAATGCTTTTATCAGGCTCCTTTCTAAAATGAAGTGTGAAGAGACTTGCTTCTTCATGTTTAATTTTGTTTACACTGTCATTGGAAATGACTTTAATTTCAATGATCTGAAATATACAATAACTTGCAGTCCAAAAATTGTTCCAAGTTTCTTTTCAAATCTATATTTTTCAGTGCAAATGAAAGACGAAGGTGTCCATATTTGTGCAATATTATTTATTAATATACGTAGGTTTATGCTCACATATGCATGCAAATTGCTTTGGCTGTATTTTGTGCCACAAGAATGATTAACATGGGATGAAAACATGCCTGTAATAAGAAAGGACAAAAAGTCAGTCAACGAATTAATAAACAAACTTTTAGGTCAACCTTTTCTCTTTTATATCATAGTTTTAATGAAATCTGGGAGAGTAGGAAACCTGATACTTGATGATCTTACATCTCTAAAGCAGATGGCTTCATTATCGCTTGTGATTGGAAAAGCTCATCTTGTAAGAATCACCAGAGATTTCATGAATATCTGGAAATAAAAAATTTGGAGGTTTGCTGCTATGTCTATAAAATTAGCCTAATATTGATTTTCTGGTGCATTAAAATCTGAAGTGAGCCAAGTTTAAATCTGAGGAGACTGGAAATAGTGCTACAGCATTGGCTACTTTATTGTAAATCAAAATATTCTAATTATATTTCCCATGAATTTGGATCGTTTA
Source organism: Pezoporus wallicus (assembly GCF_028554395.1). Classification (NCBI taxonomy): domain Eukaryota; kingdom Metazoa; phylum Chordata; class Aves; order Psittaciformes; family Psittacidae; genus Pezoporus; species Pezoporus wallicus. The sequence goes on from NW_026636656.1 coordinate 1,773,076, forward strand.
ATGTCCTCAGCCACGTATAAGAAGAATGTGTCTGAAGTCTTGACACATTTATTACTACAGTCCAGCTGTGATAAAGAGCCATTAAAATCTCATTGGCTGTATATTGCTATAGTTAAAACACAGCAGAAGCATTTTGTACCAGCTAATAATGTTATAACATTTCTCAGATTGGGGAACATTGACGGTATTCAACATAACAGAGGCCAGTAAGTTATCTGGAATGTAAAAGATGGGAAGGAAATTACCACAAAAGAAAAAAAAAAAAAAAAAAAAAAAAAAAAAAGGAAAGTATTTAATCTATTCTCCTCCTGTTGGATGAAATCTGCATCTGCAAATCCAGCAGTCAGGTACCCAGTACTTTGATCATTTTTTGTGAGTGTGACAAGTGATTTCAGCACCTGAAACCTTCTGACACATGCAGACATAAAATGCTGTACAAAAAGGAAGGAAATAATGTCTCCATACACTGTGCCTATAAATAAAAAGCTTAAAAATATGGTGAAACACAAAAGCCAGCACAGAAATTTAGTCAGGGAATCTGAACATGGAAGGAATAACAAGTCCTTAAAACATGAAGAAGGAATATCTCCTATTACAGTGGGATAGTGGCAGCATGATTCCTTCTGGGTGTGATCACTCTGATTTATTGTGATATCACCTTACCTAACTTTAGATATCTCTGACATGCATCTGAGAGGCTTAATCTTAATTTCTCGTATTGTCAGTAAAGGAGCCACATATAAGATGTATTCATCTAACCTATTCTGAAGTAGGAAATATGTTATGCCCTGAGAGTTCCTATTTCTTTCCACTGACTATCAAGGGATTTGAGACAATTTGCTCAGATGAAGTCATCCATGCACTGGCTGACATTCCCATTCAAAAATGAGAGAGAGGGAGTGAGAGAGAGAGGGGAAAGATGGAGGGAGAGTTACCAAAGATGCAGAACAAAAGGAACCAAGCTAAATGGAAAAGGCCTATTATCAGAAAGGTGACTAATCTTTTAAGTCCTATGTAAACAAAAAGAAAAATCATCGAGAACTAGGAGCAGCAACCAACACAAATATTTAAATTAATAGAAAGTGAGAGGCCAGTGTTTGAAATGCTAGTGGAAAAAGTACAGACAAATTGACACTGGGACATAATTCAGAACTGAACAAGGTGATGAATATATTTAACTGCCAAAGGCAGAGAGGAAAATGCTCTGAATAACTATATTACCAAGCCTGAGGAAAGCACAAAAAAAGGTATAAATGTGCACAAAGCACTGAAGCAGGAACACAACAGGAAGGGAGACTACCCAGCCTTCTGCACAAGGTTAACTCTTCTGGGCCCATACAGGTCTGTTACGTATGTGGTTAAAAATAGCCCACTTCCTTTTTCATATATACACTATTTGATTGTTGCTCCTATTTAAGAATTTAAAATCTTTAAAATACCTGAAGTTCTTGCTGTTCTCACTACTCTAGATGATATTGCCACAAGACATACCAGAGAATCTCAGAAATGCTGGTTGAAAGGGACCCCTGAAGGTCATTTAACACAACCTCCCACTAAAAGTACAGACAGCTGGGACCTTGCCTAGCCAGACCAGGAAAACCTCCACAGATGGAGATGCCACAGCCTCTCTGATCAACCTCTCTGCTGCATCCTGGAAAACTTTTTTTTTAACCTGAAGCTTTCAAGCTGCAATTTGTGGCCACTGTCCTCTCCAGTGGCTATGCTCCGCTTCATATATCCAAGTGCACGTTTGTCACAGTAAGGCAAAAAGCAGACTGTTCATACTCAGACTGGCTTCCGCATTAACTCCTAGGCCCTTGTTTTCCAGCCTACACGTGGGTTGTCATTCCTAGGTGCAGTGCTTTTGTAAAAGGTTCATTCTGTGTCACCATCAAGGTCACAGATTGATGATGCTGAACACTGTGGGCTCCACCACTCATCCCCTAGCATGCTGTGTACCTTCTCTTCAGCCTCCACCCGCTGGGCATCTAGCCACTGATCACTGTCCTTTAAGCATGACAGCCCAGACAATTTTCTACCCACGTAGCAGTCCGATAAGGCAGCCAGGGTCTCCTCAGCTACCAAATGAAAACACTGCGGGAGATGGTGTCAAAAGCCTTACCAAAGTCAAGGTATATTACCTCCACAGCTCTTCTTTCATCTGCAGCACCAGCCATTTTCTCAGAGAGGCAATCAGGTACTAAAAGCATGATTTGCCCTTAAATGCCTGCCGTGAATGCTTGCACTGCCTGAATGCAGCTGGCCTCACAGTCTTTTAATTTTAACACCTGCAAACTGACAATCTCAGTCCTGTAAGGCTGTTGAACCCCAAACTGATGTTGAAATGACATAGCCAGCACCTGCTGCAATTCAGGACATCATAGATTTGTATTTCTTTTTTTCAGAGTGCTGTTTCTAGGGATGGCAATAGACTCTGTAGGATCATAGTAGCAAATTAACAGGCAATAATAAAAATATTAAATTCCTAAATGCCTCCATATCTCATTTTGGGGGTGTCTCTGGTTTCCCTTATCAAGCATTAAACCTAAATTAAATTAACTTCAAACTATTGAGTAATAAACAGAAAAAGTGTTTTTAAGTCATTTAGCTGTTCTAAACATTAGTTATAAGGCTTCTGATTAAAAGCAATTCTTAATGCAGTCTTCTGTGAATAAATGATAACATCTATTAAAGTTTACAAGAGTATACTGCTGTATACAATACATGTACATCTTTGGTTTACAAGTACACTAAATATGTGTTCGCAATAATTAGTTTGTATTATTGTGAATACCATCACCTCTGTTAATGCAGAATTTTCAAATACCAGGTTTCATTGTTTCCCTTTAAAATAGCATGTTCTGAAATCATGGCAGGGCTACCTTTTAAGGCATGCATTTGTGTCTGTCAGAGGCAAAGACAAACAGATCAGTTACTGAACAGTAAAGGTCAAAGCATAGATCAATCATTTCACTAATAAGCTATCTTATCGGTGACATGGACAGTGGGATTGAGTGCGCCCTCAGCAAGTTTGCCGATGACACCAAGCTGTGTGGTTCAGTTGATACGCTGGAGGGAAGGAATGCCATCCAGAGGGACCTTGACACGCTTGTGAGGTGGGCTGATGCCAACCTTATGAAGTTTAACCATGACAAGTGCAAGGTACTACACTTGGGTCAGAGCAATCCCAGGCACAGCTACAGGTTGGGCAGAGAAGAGACTCAGAGCAGACCTGTGGAGAAGGACTTGGGGGTGCTGGATGATGAGAAAATGAACATGAGCTGGCTTCAGTGTGCACTCGCAGCCCAGAAAGCCAACTGTATCCTGGGCTGCATCAAAAGGAGTGTGACCAGCAGGTCAAAGGAGGTGATCCTGCCCCTCTACTCTGCTCTTGTGAGACCTCACCTGGAGTATTGTGTGCAGTTCTGGTGTCCTCAACATAAAAAGGACATGGAACTGTTGGAACAAGTCCAGAGGAGGGCCACGAGGATGATCAGGGGGCTGGAGCACCTCCTGTATGAAGATAGGCTGAGGAAGTTGGGGCTGCTGAGCCTGGAGAAAAGGCTGTGTGGAGACCTTATAGCAGCCTTCCAGTATCTGAAGGGGGCCTATAGGGATGCTGGGGAGGGACTCTTCATTAGGGACTGTAGTGATAGGATAAGGGGCAATAGGTTAAAACTTAAACAGGGGAAGTTTAGACTGGATATAAGGAAGAAGTTCTTTACTGTGAGCGTGGTGAGGCACTAGAATAGGTTGCCCAAGGAAGCTGTGAATGCTCCGTCCCTGGCAGTGTTCAAGGTGAGACTGGACAGAGCCTTGGGTGACATGGTTTAGTGTGAGATGTCCCTGCCCATGGCAGGGGGGTTGGAACTAGATGATCTTAAGGTCCTTTCCAACCGTAACTATTCTATGATTCTATGATTCTATCTTCAAGCAATAGCTGTATAAGGAATAGAACATTTAGCTTGATGTTCTCTGTACAGATATTTCAAGAGAAAAGGCTCAAGATGACATCCCGATTCCCACTCTTCTCAGAACAGTGCTTTAAGATGCTGGATAGCTCAGAGCTGAGTGCTGTAATAGGCAGGTGCTAGGCTAGCCAGGAAAATAATTATGTGCACTGTGTGCTGTCAGTTGAAGGAATGGACATTTATTTGTAGTATTTACAAACTAATTTCCTATCATCTTCACATGTTGATGGCATAGAATGCACGTCTTTTTCCAGCTTTCAGGTTGATTATTGTTTTTCTTCCTGACTATGCTATGTATTCCTGGTCCTTGTGAAGATGTAATGGTTAGTTTCTCCTTTTCTCTTGTTTTCACCTGCATATATTTTTGTTTGTTTTGTCTATTTGTTTGTTTGTTTTATATAGGCATGCTGACATTCTGGGTATGCTGTCACAACTATTTATATCACATCAAGTAAAAGTGATTGTAACAATTTTATCAGAGAGTATCCATTATTTTGCAGAAGCTGAGCTGAACTGTTGTTCACTGCTGTTAGGTATCACAAGAGGACAACATTGATTTTCCAGTTCTGTATAGAAACATGGTAAATATAAAGTATTTGGCAACTAAAATAAGGATGACTAGTTATTTACTGGTTTACAGACATACTAAGCACCTTAATAACCAGAAAATGGAATGTTTAACGCAGTACTCAGAGAAACAATTTCAGTGGAAGTCAATCTTAAATGTCTTTATAAACACTTAATCTAAGAAGGCCACAAGTCTACTGCAACTTGGTAAGAGGTCTGAAGAAAAAAGCTTGCTTTGTCTGATAAATAACCGGGGTTCAATAATCCACTTTAGCTGTGGCATGAAGCTGCATAGCAGAAATTTGATATGAGAGCACTGCTGTTTCAAAAAGATCAATGATGAGAGGAGGTTATGGCAAAATTTCAGCACTTTAATTAGTTATGTTAGTAGTGTATTCCAAGGAGCTGGTGTCACATAAAGAATAGGGGTTTTTTGAAAATGAATCATCTATTAATCACCTGGTAGAAGGAGTACACATCACATTAATTAAATTTATAGATAATTCCAAAATGGGAGGTGCTGCAACAACTTCTATAGAGGTAAGACAAAAAGCTTCTAGTGATTGAAAATAAAAACTGGCAGTCAGTAGTGGCATAGGTTCTATCTGAGAAAAATATAAGTGAACGCATTTAAGACATGTAAGAGAAAAAACAACCAACAGGAATACCTGAGGAAAAATAACCTGACGGTAATAAATGTAATGTGAATGCATAACACATTATTGCAGCAAGGAAATAAATCAGTTTCATTTCATAAAGCAAAGGACATTGTAAACCAGAAACCCCTTCTATGGCAACATGGTACACTCACTGAATATTGTGTATATGTCTGGACACTTCTACAACAAACATCTGAACTGAAAGGAATTTACAAAAGATAATAAAAAGTGACTAAGAGAGAAAATTAAACTCATGAGGGAAAATAAGAAGTATAGCTGCTTACAGAAAAAGCTTCTATCTATGAAAATGAGGAAAACCCGCAACTTTCTCTAAAAACTTTGTCATTAAATTCAAGAAGGGTGAGGTTATATCTAAAGGTCCAAGACAATGTAGGTGAAAAGCAGCCCTTGTTACATTTGTCATTTTGCTGCTACCAAACTCTGTGACTTCAAGTAAGTCAGATTGCCTTTATGTGCCTCAGTTTCTTCATCATCTTTATAGGTATATCAATACTTTCTTAGTTCACAGAGAACTTGCAAGACTTTAATTAACCCATCTTGATTTAAATTTTTTTTTTTTTTTAAAAGGGGAAAATATAAATAGAATAAAAATTCATGGGGTGAAAAAACAAAATATGCCAAGGATACTTTCACATACAGAAGAACTGTCAAGAACTGGACAGGTGAAACTGCTTGAAAGAATGAGTTAACATCCTTATGGTTCAAAGCTTTAGGGATGTGTGATTTACATGCTCACTTAACACCTATGATTTCCATCTCCGTTATTCTGAAACACTGATCCTTGGTATATTATTCCCCCTGTCAATAATATGTGTGACGTCTTTCTATGTGGCTGGACAGAATTATGTATTTCGCTAAAATATGACAATGCAGGACAACTCCACAAAATCTGACTATAGATTTGCTTTTCAGCAAAGTGTCTTGAGTCTAATTTCAGAAATGTCTGAAGCAGATGCAGATTTGAAAACAAGTTCTCTTACTAGGTGAATGAACATGCAATTCATAAATGTCTTTTTTGGTAGTGGATGGGATAATATTTTTCAGACAATGTTAATTCACCTACTGAATTGTCATCGCTAAATCTGTTTTCAGCCTTTTTTCATATCTTACCTAAGAATGGTAAAGCCTGACAAGCCATAAGCATGTTAGATATTCTACCATTAAAATATGACAAATAGATTGACATCAGCATCAGAAAACCTTCTGTTTATTAATTATCTGGGAGACTAATTGCAGAATCATGCTTTCACAATGAATGTGACCTTAGAAGTACTCTACTCTCTAGGTATTTCTAAACTATTCCCCAGATTCCTTCCCAAATGGCACTGAAATCTTTGGAAACAAAATCAGGTTCTTTTCTTTCCCCTAGTCATATAAACCAGGACCATTAATGTAAACTTTGAGCTGCCCTGGTTTACTCAATAATCAAGTTGGGAAACACAGAGAAATTAGACTTATTTGGAAGATAACTTCCTTCCAAGAAGGAACAGCATAGTAATGTATAGATGGTAAAGATTTAGGAATAGAAAAGTTGTCATCCACCTTTATCATTTAATGAACAAATAACACTATCATCTTGCTATGAAATGTGGGCTGCTTCCATTGTAAAGCACAGCACATCTAAGCAAAACCTAGATCTATTTCCTGAAGAGACTTCACATTAATGTGCCAAGACTATGTAATTGTGATACTCCATTAACTCACACATGTTTTGCAAACAGAAGCTGAGAAGAAACCTTTTAGCTGTTGCAGAACTTGCTGCACTTGTTTGTGTAGATGATCTATTACTGAATTTGATAGTGTGATGTTTTGTTGGGTAGCCTAATAAAGTCTTTTAAAGAGACTAAGTGAGGCATTGGTGGGAGCAGAGTCTGGTCCTTTCCTAGGAGTCTGAAATCTGCATTGGTACTTTGATGGTTTTATGCCACAGCCGAACATAAGCAGATAACCAAGCATTAAGTTATCAAGTTCTTCCTCCAAATTTCCACCTCCTAATTTTGTTACTCTCTTAACAGTATTTTGTTATCTCCAAGATTTACCACACTATATGGCAGAACATTTAAATTTCACCTCTCTCTCTTTCTATACCTCCCTCCCTTTTCTTTTATCTGAAGTAACCACAGCACATTTTTTGCTGATTTAACAAGTTAACCAGCTTAGCTGGTTTAAAGTTGGCTGATGGTATGCATGCACATCACAGTAAGGTGACCTTGTGGTTGATCCTAAACTTCCACATCTATAATTCTTGAACAATATGAGTTTAACTACAACTAGCCTAAACATGTTCATCATATTAATGAAGGAAATTTCAATGAGAATGATATGTAAGGTCTGAGTAGGAAAAGGGTGTTTTAAAATAAAGAACACACACCTAGGAACACTTAGGTCCTGTATACAAGTTGTAGACAAGGAAAACAAAGGTCACTCATTAAACAAGAGTAACTTTGGGCAGCATCATTTAAATCTTTGCACACAGAAGTATTCCCCCCCCGCCTTTTATTGCAAATTTAGTCTTTTAAATGATTTTTCATGTTTTGATCTAAAAATACAGCTGCTATAAAGATGTCTTGTTTTGCTATCTGTGCATCCTATAGCCATCAGAAAATTATATTGCTACTAGTATGTCTAGTAATCGTGCAAAAGAATTAAGTTTCTGTGATCCACAAGCAAAAATATTGAGCAAGCAATAAACAAGAAATAACACATGGCCACAGTATTAACTTTTTCATTTCACATGGGCATGAACAGAACCACACAAACTCATAAGTTATATTATCACCCGAGTCCCAGATTTGGGACCAGCCAATAGAACATCCAGGGAAACCTTCTGCACACCTACATCATTACAGATGCACAAATCACACCCATAAATGGTCACCGGGTCTGTGTTTTTTTCCCCTAATGCTGCATTTGTTTTAATTCCAGAGATAACATTAAAAGCCTCTCACATCACTGATAGTCCTAACTAGATATGGATTATTGCTTAAAGTAGTAAAAATAAATAAATACAATATATATTATTATTATGGGCATTTTCAGTCTGCATAGGAAAACATTTTCTATTTAGGGAATTTGTAAAATGCAGAATTAGAGAAGCAAATTAAAGAGATAGAGACATTTAGAAATTTTAGTCAAACCAGGAAACTGCTATTGTCTTTATACTGTGCTAAGATTGATTTCTTTCAAGCTGTACATCTGAAGGCCTAATTACAGCCACTCCTTGCATTCTGAAGTCTCTTTCAAGTTGAAGAGGAAAAGTAGGTGCCATGAGGTGGGCAGATTTGCTTACTACATAATGCTTAAGAACAACGAAAACTTCCTGCTGGCAAACAATCTTCAGATAACATCTGCCTTATTCTGTTCATAACTTTAGATGATTTACCAGATCCTGCAACCTTTGCAAAATAAATCCACTGACTTTAATGGCACCAGAGCTCAGCAGCAATTGCCAAGATGACCTTCCTCAGGCCACCGGAGTTCAATGCTTATCCACTCTTTCATGGGATTCAGAGGCCACCATAAAAATATAGTCAATTCTCATCTGTCCTTCTCTCACCTATACCCTTCCCTTACTCTTCTGCATGGTTTTTTCTTTCATATGCCTCATTGGAAACAGATTAACAAAACTATTTCCTCCTAGGCACAAAGCTACAGAAGTGATAAAGTTTTAGCAAGCAATCTACTATGTGTAAGTAGAAAACTAGATCACGCTACAGAAACACATCTCTCAGCAATGTAACTACATAAATCATGTGCATAACCCAGGTGAAGGTGAGGGTAAGGAGTTTCATTTCAAAGTGCTTCTTTTAAAAAAAAATGGTGGGCTCAACATTGCTTTGGCCTGCTGCATTTTGCATTAGCTGAAAATACAATTGATCCCCATGCAAAGGCCTGGCATTAAGCCTGTGCATATTTAAGTCCAGCACAGACTTATCCTTGAGCTAAGAACTGAACAGGAATTTTTCTAGTTTATGTACTGTCAAGTGTTTCAGTACGTATGAAAGAAAGCAGTTCAAAAAACCCAGTCACATTAAGGAAAAGAAAGTGGGAATGTAAGAAGCCAGAAAATCCAAATAAATCCCTATGCTTTTAGGCTTCCCTGTGAACAGTTAAGCATGATATTATTCTGCCAAGAGTAGTACTGTCTCCTGGCTCTGTTGCCAGAACTGACCAATTGTTACTTTCAACTAACACTTATATTTTTCTTCTGTTCAAAAACTATGTAAAATCAGAGAAAACCAGAATTCAGGTACACTCAGATTCCTCAGACCACCAATATCTTCCTTCTGTAAGAAGCATTATTGAAGGGCCATTTGAAAACTTTCCTGCTTCTTTTTGACTTTCCAAACCCTCTCCTATTTTCACGGTATTTAGATTTGACATAAAAAGAAGTACTTACACAAGGGCATGCAGATTTAATAAGGTGGGTCCTAATCCTAATCACATCACTGCTAAAAATGCTAAAGATATGCCCATATTTATTCAAGAAGTGTGATACCATGACTGTAAAACTGAGGGGGAGGGGGGGGGGGGGGAACGGGGACGGGACGACAGGGGAGAGAAGAAAAGTCTGTGGCAATGTTATTTCCAGTCTAGGAGCTGTATAAATTCTTAATCTAAAATTCCTTAATGATCACTTGGTACTCAACATCTCATTTTTATTTATCCGAGAAGCTGTCACGTAGGGATGCCTAACATGCAAGGCATTTTATTCTATCTTTAATTATGTCACCATACACTTATTTGAGAAGTTGGTGTGTGGCAGAGGACTGATTAAAAAAAAAACAAAAACCCCACACTAAAATAACTTCAGCTTGGATGCAAGCTTCCACAGAGTCCTAACTTATTTATTTCAGCCCCCTATTGGCATATAGAGCTATATCTGTGCCCAGTGTAAAAAGCATGACATAAACATGGATAGATTGATATTTAAATAGTACAACTGTGTATCTATCTGCTACGTAATACCTTTACATCAACAGAATGAAGACAATGAAATTGAACCTTTACAATATCTTAATAGTTGGTACTGAAAAAATTTTGAAAAGTGTTTAAGGAGGAACGTGTTGGAAGACTTCTATTTATTAATGACATTTTGGTAACAAACCCCAGGAACCATTGTAGAGACAGGAATATGTGACAGTAGGTGTTCCCCATCAGCTTATTTGAAACAGTTACTGGAAACACTCAGTGCTCCCTTTCTTCTCCCCTGTATCCTAGCTGTTCTCATGCTGCTGTGACTTTTCAGACATGGCAATCTAAACTCTGCGTTGGTGCAGAAAAATGCCATGTGTGGTACAGGGTGCATGATAAACTGGGGAGTAAAAAAGGTTATTTGATTAAGCAGCATCTTGCCTCTGTCTGAAATGTCATGATTCCCACTGACTGTAGTGCTAGAAGAGTCTGAAGAAGTAACATTCCAAGAATGATCAGATTCTAAGTTAATGTGGCAAAACTGGACCAAGTAAGATGTGGCAATGTAATGAGGCTCACTAAACAATGAATTTTCACTGGTTCAAGTTTCCAGCTAATAGAAACAGACAAAATTCCTCCCACAGTGATATATAATTAGATTAGAATGATGAAGCCTGGTATACCCTTACTTAGATTTAAAATCCAGTAAATAAATAAATAAATCATAACTTTTAGCAGCTGATTACCAACAGGCTTAAAAGGGCACAGTGGCCTTTTAAAATACCAGATCATGCATGTTTTGGTATTAAAATAGGAAGCTGAATCTCAAATACAGACTACATACAGGAAAAATCTCAAATATAGACTATATATAGGAAAAAGATGGCTTCTGGACGTCACGCTAAAAAAATCCAGACTGATTTCACAGCTCTAGCTCTCCACTGGCTGTAGCTCTCTTCACTAGGCAGCAGATCCCAGCTAACTGGGCTTGGGCAGAGTCCAAAAATGATCCTGAGATCCACTCCTCATAGCCTAGAAGCATTTTCAGCTCACGGCCAGTACTAAAACTTCATCAGAACAAGAGAAGGTGAGACAAGTTTCCCCTGCAAGTTATTCAGTAAGAGCTTAAATTAACATGTTACTTATTTGTAGGAGTGCCAGGAAAGCTATGGAGATATATACATCAGTAGAAAGTGAAAAAAACCTCCTGAGAGTGTCTGAGATTTGCTTATAAAGCTGATCAAAGTGTTAACATCAGAAACTTGAAAAAAAATGAAAAATGCAGTGCTGATGCTTTTCACAAATTCATAAAACTTCACTGTGCCATAAAATACACTATTGGAAAAAAGCTTATGATAACTCACTTCCTCATTTTAAAATGCAAATGTATTTTTTAGTTGAAAATAATCTTCAACATTCATTTGAAATCCTTCAAAATGAAATACATATTTCAACTTCAAATCTTGCTTCTTGCTTTGTGTGGTGATTGAAAGGTGTTTTCTTCAAATAACTGTCTCCAGTTTTTGAAAATTAAAAAAATCCAGTCATCATTTGCTTAATCTTAGTAGTATATTGCTCTGAGAAAACACTAAATTACCTAGTCTGTGTTCCTTCACATGTATCTATTTCTTGTTTTGCTTTGTAAGCTTTTCATATGTTTCCCCTCTAGAGATTTTACATACTCGAAACTAGTTTTCATCAGGCATAAATCACCTTGTCTTCCAGTGATAAATCTATGGAGCTACCAAACTTCAACAAGTATGTATAAATTGATATCTTCCTTAAGATACACACCCCCACAAAAATGCTTCGATGTCAGAAAAACGAAAAACCAGACAACAGAATTTATTTCCTCAGTACAGTTTTAGTACCTGCATAGTCAAGTTGCTCTTAATAGAGTAAAAATTAAATCACATACATCATATCCACTCACTGAAGTAAGAACTCAGTAGCCTCCCTTTGCCTTTTTTGGCTGTGATCTTGCTGAGATTTCATTGACTGAAATGTCCCTGAAATAAGCTGTTTTCACCTCCTTCCTGCTTCACATATGTCTAATGTTTTCACTTTGAGCATAGCTCTTCAGAATCAAGGATAGCCTCTTTGCTGTGTGATGATTAATTTCCTAACTCAGAAATGGCAAATGGCTTGATACCACAAAAAAAGTATCATTCAGAGTAAATAATTTCACCTAAGAATATTTAATTAGTAAGTTGCCATATATTAAAGAAGATCTATTTCAGGCCTTAAGGTTTGTTGTTCATTTGATTAAAATTCTTAGTATAGCTTCAAAGCACACTTCAAGTAGCAATGGTGTCCACCATCTGTCCCTCCACTGATATAAAGACTACCTTCCACAAAAGCTGCATCAAGTTACCATCTAAGACTGATCATGGTTATAGTCATAGTAGATCACTCATGACATACATAGCATTTTTGGTCCTAACTCTCATTCCCCCTTTTCCAGCTAACCTCCAACTCTATGCATTGTCATTACAATATCACTGCTGTTAACTGTAGGTAACTGACCTGCACATTGCTGAAACATTCAGCTGCTGTTTCAGTGATAAATCATTCTGAATGCACAAAGCACGCAGGTTAAACTAGAAGAAAATGGAAGAGTTTATTCCTGATAAAGCTTCTAAATTAATCTATACATACCCTGGAGTAAACTGAGCATGTGATGGATATATGATAAACACATTAAGCAAAACCATTTCAGAGTAACTTAGAAAAGATGGGAAAGTTTAAAATAAAGATCCCAATTTATGTAAATATCCCAAGAAGTGACAGAGTGGGAGCTGTATCAGTAATATTCAGAAAAAGAATCCATAAAAAGCATTATGGAGAATCAGTGAAACTTAGTGCTCCAGTATATTTAGGAAAATTGGAACATTTTCATAATAGAGGTTCCTCTATCTACAGAGCCATGCATGTAAGTCCCAATGTTTCAGAAATGACACCTGAATGTTCATGCACAGTATGAACAAGCAGGAAATCCTGAAGTAAGTATAATCTGGTAGGATTTATATCTTGGTGATTTAGTTTGATTTTGTCTGCAGTGGTCTGGCCAGCAGCAACTGTGCTAGTTATGGTGGTGTCACCTCTCACAACAGTTGCGCAGCAAGCATGGTGTTACACTAACCAGCTTGCCTGCACAGCCTTTGCCAGCACTGAGTGAGGCTGTCAACACAGAGACCGACTACTGCTCCCTTCTAACAGCACCTACACAGGCAAGCAGCTAGATTGCGCTATGGGTGTGTAGGCACCATATGTGGGGTTTTTACCTCTCAGCTACTGGAAAAGAATGAGTGCTTATGTATAGCAAGCAGGGAAGACTTCAGAAGCAATATCTCTGTGCCACATCTTTCCTACTTTCTTCCTGAATATCTGGTAGCTCTGATTTATATATCCAGTTTTCACAGTTACCACTAAGTATAGCACAAGTGGCCACCATCTCTGAAAGTATTCTTAAGGCACATAGGTATATAGCTCCTTTATCTCCCTAAATAATTTATCTTACTGCTAAAAGTGACATTCCTGTAACATTCCTCCAGGAAAAAAGAGCCATTTCCATATTTTTCTGGTAGATCACAGAACAGAGGTAAAAGAGTAAAAAAGAAACTCTTATTTAAAATAAACTGTAAAAGTCTTTTGCATCTTTGTCTACAGAGATTTAATGAATCCCTGCAAATAAAGAGACAGAGATTTTTCAAATATTCCAGAATCCTTCTCAAGATATATTAAGTTTGCTATTAATTTCCCAGTTGTTTGGACACACAGGCCAATGAATTAAGAAAAGAAGGGTAGCAAAAAGACAACAAAGCCTGTGTATTACAGTCAAAATATTAATCTAAGAAATAGTATTCCTGCATTTAATGAGGGTTGAGGATAACAAATGAGAAATTATAAGGCTACAGTTCCTATTATCCAGGGTGCTGATGCTATGTATGAATACCCTTGTTTTGTAGCTTGTTTTCTATATGCAATCTCTATTTTTGATTCTTAGAGCATGTTTTTGTCCTTGCTGTGTGTCAGGTGAACACCTACTGTCATAGTGAGAATCAGATATGGGTAACAGCGCCTCTGACAGCTGATTGTCAGAAGACTGATGTCTTTCATCAATGTTATGGACTTGAGGCTAAATCCTTTATTAATCCTATTCTTGTCCATGGGCATATAAAGTACCTTTAATCTCAGGATTTTTTGTATTTGTAAATCAGTAATTTTACTTATGGGTTACTATTTTTAAGTCTTGGATTCTAAGTTAAGAAAACAATTTCCATCATAAAATGTTAAAAACATACACTATTCAGAGCTTCAGCAAAGATTAAATGTCATTCAAATTTAACAGGACAGATTTTTTTTCAACCAGCTTACTTGCTTCAATATTTTTAATGTCTTTTCCCCCACAAAATACTACAGAAAAAAGGATTACTTCTGTAAAAGAGGCAAATAAAGCACAAAGAGAACCTCAGAAGTATTTTAGATGTTTCACTCCTTTATTGCATTCCTAGGGGCAGAATTTAGCTGAACAAATGTTTAAGTCAGTCCACAGTATAGGCATGTATGTCTGAACTAAATGCCCTCTCTAATCAATACGGAGAAATAAGCATTTGAGAGAGAGATTTTTCCTGACCTGTATCTGAGGTGTAAACTTCACAGTAGCATGACTTTCATCTATCATTCCCTATCAACTACAGAAATACCCTACACCATGGACGTATAATATTTGGCAAGGCAAATTTTGCTTTCTGTTTAACAGGAAAAATACTGGCTCCCCACCCTCTCAAAGCCTGTTTGGATTTGTCTATACCTGGACAACACGCTTTCTAAGGAAATTCATTTGAGACTGCGTCAGGTCCACCTGTTCCAGCACAGGGTAGCAGCTTGTCCTTTGCAGCTTCATAAACCTGATGCAGCTGGTTAGATTACATGCCTCACTGACCAGCCGCTGTTAGCAAATGAAGCTGCAGAAAAGCGGAGAGAACAAGCCATCCAAATGCATGAAAGGCATTTACAGCTGCAGGGAACACGCGGAAGTCACCAGTTCCCATTGTGATGCCTTTCACTAGGGGACTTGACCAGGTCACAGGAATTTGCACCCCTGGCTGGAAACTGTTCTTACTACTGGGCCAGTCCATCCCTTCCAAGTTTCATAGGCTTGCCACCTCTCCTCTTTTGGTTAATTAAAAAGTTATTTTGATCTAATGCAATTCACAAATTTTGACATAATATGCAAAACTGATAAACAGTGATCTCAGGGTAAATCTTAAAGGATTAGACTCTAAAATCATTTGTATGCAATACAGACTCCTCTTAGGCTATTATTAACTCTGAGGACTTCGAATAATCTCAGCACAAATCTTACAGGATTATAACCCAAAATCATTTGTAGACAGTAGAGATTCCTCTTAGGCTATTATCAATTCTGATAGGATTTGGATCAGGTGTAGAATATTTTATTTTCAAATTACTGTTTCCTGTCAAATATAAGGTAAGGGATCTTTTATCAAGAACCTCTGTAAAGTTTAGAGACTTGTGCCAGATGTCCAACAAAGGTTTGCAAGCAGTTAAATAACATAAGCCAGCAAGCATAACTTTCTTTTTTTTTAAGGCTTCTAAGTGCTCTAAGGCCTGTATTTGGGCAAGTGCAGAAGTTATGTAGTGTGTTAAACCAGTATGAACTATACTGAAACTGCGGCCCTGCTAGGACTGTTAACAGCTGACCAGTTGTGGAGTTTCAAAAAATCCACCTGTCCTACAATGAACTTTGCATTTGATGGGAAACACATTGCAAAGCGACACTGAAGTTTGTAACACAAGGAAAGAAACCAGAACACAATCCCACCACCTTCTCCAGAACTAAAAACAAAAAATATCTGGTGTCCCAGCTTTCGTATGGTGCACCCTATGTTCTGTTGCAGATATGGCAGCACTAGAATAATATGAGTAGCTGATGAGATTAAGCTGTATCTATTTGACTTTCCAGACTTCTTAGAAGCCTCCTGCCTCCCAGACAGGTCTGTGGAAAAGGCAGGCCTTTCTGATTCCCTGCTTCCAAAAAACAAAGAAACAACCCAAAATCTTCCTGTGAAAACCATGCCCTTTCACATTCAAAGTAAGCAAAGCTTTGAAAAAACTATCCTGCTGGAAGTGTATCCTTCACCCACCAACTATGACAGCACTGGGTGACAGCACTGGTGTGCAAGTGGGCTCTTGTGCTGCAGCACTGCCCCTCTTCTGCAGAAGTTCGTGGAGGCCAGTGCAGCTCCAGGCATGCACTGGGACTCAGGCTGGGCTGGCAGGCGGGGATGAAGGGGGAGCAGAGGGCAGAAACTTGCATTGACCATGTAACTGAATCTCAGTGAATGCCAACTTTCAGTACCTCCATTATTTTACTTTCCATGCTTTTGGGTTTTTGTTGTTTTTTCTTCTTTTTTTTTTTTTTTCTTCTTTGTTTAATGAGATAATTATACCTGTCTACAAGTTTTCACTTCCTTGAAGAGGCCATAGAATCACAGAATCATAGAATGGTTTGGGTTGGAAGGGACCTTAAAATCATCTAGTTCCAACCCCCGTGCCCTGGGGAGGGACACCTCACATTAGACCACGTTGCCCAAAGCCCCATCCAGCCTGGCCTTGAACACTGCCAGGGATGGGGCAGACACAGCTTTTCTGGGAAACTCGTGCCAGTGTCTCACACCCTCACAGTAAATAATTTCTTCCTTACTTTGCTCTTTGTTGGAAAGCAACTTCACAAAGCACATATTTGTCAGTTCTTTGTCTAGTATCAAGGAAAGTTTCAAACCCACCATTTTTCCCCAAGTTCTTTCATAAGTTGTGCAAGAAAAGGGAATATAGGGTGTCTGGGATAGTATCTATTCTTGTCGGTATTGTTTTGGGAAATTATCATTGAAACTTTCTTTCCTGTCCTGTAATTTACACTGCTACTGCTGGTAATGACTGTAAGAAATATAACCAGCACTAATGGGTATGGATCACTGTTCTCCTAGACTGTAAAAAAGAGGAGCATAGGGAATGATGAGCCTGTAAGAGAGATCAATGCAGCTGCAGATTGGTTCTTACACTATTCAGGTTATTTTCGTTAAATGGCATCATGCCTCACACATTCTGCTGAAGGCTATCCATATCCACTTAAGTTCATGACAGCTATTCTTAGAGAGTCTTTCATTTCTAATACCATTACCAAGCCTATTACCATACCTTTTTTTAATGAGGAGACAGTGTCTCTATTATCAGGTTCAGATCTATTTAGCTTAAATTAAAATTATTTGCTATAGTTGTCCTATAGTTATTCAAAGGATTAGTGAAAAAATGTCATTGAACTGCCACCTGTCTCTTCATTAACATTCCTGACAAAACCTCCTGGTAGGACTGGTTTCAGATGCTGATGGAGCAATACTTAAAAGAAATTGGCTAGTCTGTGAAACAGCTGCTCAGCAATGTCACTCTGCATGAACTGGTGATAAGAAGATGATGCTATTATAGCTGCACTGAGGGTATAATATATTTTAAGCTGCTCTGAGATATACAGTGGTGGTCCAAGAACTGGAGGTCCAAGAATTGGAGCATGATTGCTTGCCTATTGCTAGGAACTGTATCTGATGGAACTCTTCATCTGTGTGTTTCCTATCTGCTAGGTTTTTGTTCCTTTTCCTATTTTTTGGGAGGGTTTGTGAGTCCTATCGCTGAATCAGGTATTTCATTGATAGGAACATTGAGTACCTACTGTTTCAAGGGGATTTTCCTCATTTCAAGGCTTGATTTCTTAGGCATGATTCCCAGGAGATTTTCTGGATCCTCTTTCACCCATTAGTGAAATTCCAGATACTGATAGTTTTGAAATGACCATCCAGTATGGCAATGCAATGGCAAATACACAGGTGTAGGCAATACAGCTATAAATATCACAAAAGGCTCAGCCAAGAAACAACTGGCAGCTGGTATTGTGCAGTGACTCATGCTAATTCACACCGATTACCTAGAATATGGAGATGGAACAAAAAACACTGTTGTCAGACCTTTCGCTCTGAGGAACCTTTGAAAGTAACATACTCTGAGGAATAAAACACTTCAGAAAAAATGAATCTAGAAGAATGGAGCAGTTAAAAGTCTCAAGACACTTACAGCCCCTTAGAAATATGGAGGACAAATACGTAAGAAATGAGTAAGATTGGATAAGGTTTAGGATGCATTTCTTCTGATCATAGTTGGTTCCAAAATGCCTAATAATTTCCAAATCTCTGTTATGAATTTAATATTTAGCTTCTCCTACTTATTACAGAAATTAGTTCTTGTAGAGATTTGGAAAGTATTGCACTTCACATAAAATTAAATATAAAACTTACACAGAAATTATGTAGGAACATTGCCAGCAAGCTGAGGGAGGTGGACCTTCTTCTCAGCTCAGCACTGTTAAGGCCACATTTGGAGTGGTGGGTCCAGGTCTGCACTTCCAAGTACAAGAGAGATATGCACATACCAGTGCAAGTCCATAAAGGGCAGAAAGATGATGGAAGGCGTGAACCATCTCTCATACCAGCAGAGGCTGAGAGGGCTGCTACCATTCAGACTGGAGAAAAGAATGCTCAAGGAGGGGAAGTCATCAATGTGTATATATGTCAGGTGGAGGGAGACTAAAGAAGATGGAGCCAGGATGTTCATCATAGAGGCCAGTGACAGGAGAAGAAGCAATGAGCACAAATTAAAATTCAAACCAACAAAACAACAACAACAAACAAACAAACAAACAAAAAAATACCCTGCCCCCCCCCCCCCAAAAAAAAAAACAACCAACCAAACCCCAAAAAGTAAAATTCCATCTAAACACAAGAAATCACTTTTCTACTGTGAGAATGGTCTGTGAGAACTGGCACAAGTTGCCCAAAGAGGCTGTGAAGTCTCCATCCATGGAGATATGCAAAATAAGGCTTAAGGCTGCACATGGTCCTGGAAGACATGCAGTAGCTGACCCTCCTCTAAGGTGGGGTGACTAGGCCATCTCCATTGGCCTAGTCACACTGGCCTAGTGACTAGGCCATCTCCATCTCACATCTCAGCCATGCGCTGATTCTGTGATTCTATGTAAGAATGTGTACCTTACATAGAGAGGCTAAAGAGACAATGTTTAAGTTACGGAAGATTGAGTTTCCTTGTAGATTAGATCATGAATCAAATTACTTCTCAAAATGAAAATCATAAAATAATTCCATCGATGCTTAAGTGAATGGTTTTGCGGCAGAAAACAAATAAAAAAGGCGAGACATATAAAGGTCAGATCATAATTAAACAAAGAGTTTACATACCTCCGGAAAGTCCTATAAAGCATCAGCCTAAGACATGTTTGGTACAGCAGAAGAAAAAATGATACAAATGTCTGCATGAACAAAACGACTGGCAGCACCACTCGTTTAAATTAATTCCTCACAGGAGTTAATGCTTAGATAATACTGTTCTTGATAAACACAGGTCCTGTACACAAAAAATCTTTCACAAAATCATCACAATTGGCTGTATTTGTTTTCTTATTTGTGGTATAGTAGCATCAAATGGCAGAATCATCTATCAGAACTCCCTTGTGCGGTTAAAGTACCAATTAAAACAAAAAAGAGATAATTCTTGAAGAGCTGAAACACTGACATTATCTAACAATCCAGTATTTGCTTTATACCAGAAATTGTCACCCTATTTTAAACTACTAAATATCTAGATTTTTTTTTAGTGAAAGTCCACCTGTTAGGAAAATATATTCTTCCATTAATGTACTTGCCTTCTAGAAAAACTAAGCAGTTTTTCCATATAAGTGAACAACTGAATAGTTTTAGAATAGCAACAAAATAGTGACAGTATACACAAAGTTCAAATGCCCTTTGATAAGGCTTCAAATTGCAAATTACCTTTAAAACATCAATGATAAACTAGGACAAATCACTACTCCTTTTAATCCAACTTCCTGCGGAGCAGATCCCTAAGAATCCCCAAACACAGTACTTACAACAGGTCAGTAACTTTCAGCTATGTACCTTCTCATTAGTATTAAGATAGAGAATTTCAGGTTACTCAGAAATCCATAATGTGCTTAAGTTCATTTCAATATAAAAAGGCCTCAAGTTTCCAAAGATTTAGTGAGGTGCCATCTGAGCTCTGTGGTCAATGACCCCAGTGTTTGCAGTAAACTACACTGCTGTTCTTGATTTCCTTCTCCAAAAAGAGGAAAGACCTCTATGTGCTATAGATGTTTTGAAATGTCTGCTCTGTGTGCATACCCATCTTGTAATATTGCACACAACCTTTGGGTTCTTTTTTTAGGCCCTTCAAAGGCAAGTAAAATTTTGAAAATCCACTACATAAAAAGTTCCAATTTCACATCCAAAAGGGAAGCCATCACAATGCAAAGAACAGCCGTCATCCACACCATAGTCCTCCCAAGGCCTAAGGACATTTAGGACACTTTCTATATTATATTAGCATCTGATCTGCTGCTGGGAACTTTCATCCAGCTCATCCTCATTTTCCATTCTCTCCTTTTATAATTCATCTTCCCTTCTGTGTCATCTTGAGACAATATTAGCAAAAAAAAGTCTTTAATCGGATAGAGAGAATGATACAGAATTACCCTAAGGACTTAAAGACATCTTCACTTTTTTTTCTGAAGGCAACCTCAGAGTTTTGAAGTAATCGTCCAACTTCAGGGATAACTTTTCCTCCATTCCCCTGTATGTGTGCATATGCCCTGTTACCTGGGGTTAGCCATCTTTACCATACCTGTTTCCAGACTTTCTACCTTCATGCAAAGCTCTTTGCAATGTTGATTTACACCTCTTAGTGTCAGACCCTTTTGAGCTTACGCATATGCAGAAATGCTCAGGGAGCACTTTCTATGCAAACACGGATTTCATATTTAGATAAAACCATGACAGAATATTCTGAAGCTCTTTTACTCTTTGCTAATATGCAGTTTATGAGAAAAGCTCAATATAGTGTGACTTGTAAATACAGGCACAACCATAAAATCTGCTTACTGTTCATTATTAGAGACAAGCATTTAGTAAATTGAGACACTGAATCCTTGATGTTACAAAGATCTAAAAAGGATGAGGACCAGAAGAGATTAGAGTACTGATTAGAAACGAATACAAACCTCAAACTGTCCTTGTCAATTCTTTCTAGGTATAAAAGATCTGTTCCATCCTACTTAAGTAGTTTGCATGACAATCTCTCTCAAATGCAACTGAGGCCTTAGTGTATGGAAGCCAGAAGCCCTCTAAGAGACTCTGTACACCACAAGAAAATCATGCAGGAAAAAACTACTGCCTCAAGGCTACAAAAAGGCAGGCTACAAAAAAAAACCTGCTTTGCAATTACAAAAATCATGGGAGGTCATAGTTCATCTTGCAACAGTGAACATAATTGCAAACCTAAATTTTGCGTTTGAAACTAGGAGACAAAAATTATAAACCCCTCTATGCATATCTAATCTCTTTTTTTCAACATTAGCTAAGCCTGCAAGCTCTTAACAGACTGATTCTTGATGTCATTGTAATTAAAGGCAATACTCACAAGGCTGATAAGCAGACCAGCTGTAAGTTAACTCTTATCTTAGCCAAACTGACAACTGCAAATGTGATATCTAATCGTAAAGAAAAGAACATTGGAATTTATTATGGATTACTGACTTTTAAGTCCCATAACCTTGAAAATAAGTAAATGACATCCACCAGCCTACCGTCAAACTTCTTGTGCCGGGATACAAAAGTGGTGCGTACAAAGTGACTTGTCTCATCCACTAAGTTTTCAAACTCCAGTTTGCTCTGTTGGCTTAACTTGTCTTCCATTTCTGAGGTGCAACATGTATATTCCTGAGGGCAGATTCTCAAATGTTCCCCTGGAATGACAAGAAAAAGAAAGTTTAAAATATCTGAATACAGATAGAAGTGTGTTGGTACCAAACATACATGAAGTCTCTTGAGTTAAGGGAGGTGGGGTACCTGAACAGCTCTTTAAGGCTTGACCACTTGATTGGGAAAACACTTTGAGTCTCTATCTACCACTTTGCTATAGTTGGGCATTCCATACACAGGAGGGAAGACATACTTTGGAGACTCATTTTGATACTTTAGAAGGTACAACTGTCTCATGCTAAAAGCGATTCTTCACACTGAAGAAGCCTTCCTCATAAACAGACATATACCTAAAAATTTAAAGACAATTTTTATGTTTGTATTTGAAATGCCTGAACAAATACCTAGTGAGATGGTGTTACAAGTCACCAAAGCTGTATTGATGTCAAAAGCTGAAAAAGATAGGTCCCACTTGCCCAAATGTATCTGAGCATTTCCCCTTCTACCCTTCTTTCCCTTCTGCTTGAGTAAGTGTATTTTGATGACTGTGTTTGGATGCCATGTTTTCTTAGGCAGCATTTCTTGTCAGACAGAGCAAATGCTCTGCTGAATCGGAGAAAGCAATGAAGAGTTTAATTAATGCTTATGTTATATGGAAATGCAATGTAAAAGGTAATGAAAGCCTCTTATTTAATTCAATAGATTTATCTCTGGAAGCACTGTGCCAGTTCTTTTGACAATATTGCTTTCTCTGGTACAATCTGCAAGTGGAAACCAGTCCTTTAGCTCATGAAATTAAAATTGTCTGTTATTACATGAAATGTGAATTTCCAATTGACACTGTACTATGGGTGTCAGAAACATTTAGCTCAGTTTCTACAAAGGCAGAAAATTCTACCATTCCCTCTTGAGAAATAAAAAGAATGATCTGCCTCTATGATTAAAGTTACTTCTAAGGCAATGAAAACATTTAGCTTAATGTGCACCAAATACTGATTACAAATCCCGATTAAAAATCCCTTTGCAAATCTCTTAAAGGTGAAAAAAAATTACATACAAAGCCTAAGGGTTAAATAAATACCAGGGACCTGATTCTCATTTATATTGAGACTCTAGCACTGCTGAGGCATAAAGAAGATTTAAATGCAATTTATACCTACTTTAAGTATACTTTTCACCATTCTTAATATGTAGTGAGAAGAATCAGGCCCTAAGATTTATGATTCCCAGGGGTATAATACATTTAGCTGCTGCAGCATTTTGAAGACAGCATCAAAAAGAGGTTTCCATATGCTTAGAATAAACATCATATTGAGTTTGTCCTCACTCTAATTTCTATTCAGTTTCGAATCATGTCTTTTAATGTGAAATTTAGTCATTCCTCAACCCTGACCCATCACTCCATCTTAATCTGTTTTTTTTTGCAAGAGTTCATAATACATTAACTATAATGCCATGAGATTTCTTTTAGCAGTCTCAAGACTTTTTTAAAAGCTCACAGCTATACATCTTCAGGAAGGCTCATTTCCTTATTATCAGTTACTGTTCAACAGTACTACCTACATACATGTCCCCAGCATGTCCAAAAGCACCATGATATAAAACACTGTATAAACATCAAAAGAGATGACCATCAGAATATTGTAAGGATTGTTTCCCATGTTTACTACACCCTTCAACACAGTAAATTACTTCCTTTCCATTCTCAGAATCATACATTTAAGCCATAAACAACACATACAGGGACTGATGAGCCAGCTGCTGTCAAATATAAATGATAGTGGGAAAATAATGGTTGCCTTACTCTCTACTTTGCTGTCACAGTAAACTGAAACTATTCAACAGGTAACATCTGACTGTGGGGGCATCATAATAAGATACAATATGAATTCTTTTAGTAACAGCAGTGCTGAGTTTTTATTAGCTGTCACAAAGATAAGGAAAGCTGAAAAACTATGACATTAGAAGCACTGCCATGTGCTTGGTTAAAAAAACAAACAAACAAACAAAAAACCATCCGTAACATCTGTAACCCCCTTTCTCAATAAACCCAAAGGGGTTTCCTCACCAGAAAGCACTGGGTAGACCTCCTATCCCAGTTCCAGCCCTGGTGGTGGTTTATGTTTCCTGTAATGATAATGATGATGTCCTGCAGTGCTGCTGAAGTGAAGAATTTTTATAAAATTCAGTTTTCTGTTAACTTCAATTTTATTTTTTTACACTTCTATCTGGCTCTGTGTTTTTCATAATGACCAAACTATCAACTGTAATAATGCTAATAATTAAAGCACTGTGCTTAGTAATAGCCATGGCTCTAGATTTTTAAGATATTATGTTATGCTGAGGATTATAAAAAATTAAAGCATATTGAATCAGTATTGCAGTAATTTCTGTAGCATTATTTATTTTATTTATTCTTGCTTATTTATTTGCAGTCTTGCTTTCTAGCTACAAAATCAACTTCCCACCTTGGCTGCTACAAACTCATTCAGATTCCTGCTGTACTTATTTCTTATACTTGTATTTCCATTAAATTTCTTCTTTTTAATTCACTGGAATCTTCATTCATTCATTCTGGAGGGTCCTGACTGATGACATATGAACCTCACATTTATCAGAAATGCTCACACCTCCTATATTACCTCATTGCTTTCCTTTCCTTTCCTAACAATGTATTCTCCTAAATCATCTACATTAACCACCTCCATTCATCACAAAAACTTTGCTAAACTATAATCAACCTTTTTTAAAACAACATTTCTAGTTTTCTTCTCCTTCCCTGCCATATACTCCCTGAATTTTGTTAGCAAGAACTAATAATGTAAATATGCTTTAAAATTCTTTTCCTCCTCCTCTTTCTTGCTCAGGTCAGATTATAGATAAAGCAAAAGCATTTTCCACTGCTCCATGTCAGTGGAGTGTTTGTAGACTTAAGAGGTTCAAGTACATTTTGCAAAGATGAAGTCTTCAGAAATTGTGGCTTATAAGCCCTTGCATGTTTGTACTGATCAGGACTGGCTGCAGTCTCCAAACATTCACAACTTTGACAAAATCTTGGACCCTTGCCTGGGAATGGTGGATGGAAATTCTCAGACAAATAACAATTTCTGTATGTTTAATCTTAATTCCTTGTTTTAAAGTGGCGATTACCAGTTAGTTTGTGCTTTTTCTTTTTTATTTAAGGGGAATGTGCTTTGTTTTGCTTTTTTTTTTTTTTGTTTGCTTTTCTTGTGCAAATCTGTGATGTAACAGACTGCTTGGATTAGAAATAACTCTGCAGGCTATATTTGATTGTGCTTCCTCTATTTCCCTGAACAGGATCATTTGCCATTTGCATTTTGTAATATATTGTTCTATTACTCTAAAAGGAGATTAATACTGATTTGTGTATTTATATACCTTAAGTATTTTGCAAACTGAAAATGTGCTCACAATTAATGTACGAATTCCTGCCCTGGGAAACTCCGTATGGTCTATGCTCTTATGCTAATTTTAGTGAAGATTTTTATGGCACAAGTGGCACTGGATATAACTGACTAGTTTTTCCTTGTTGTAGATGGTGTCTCCCCCAGATAAGTTTGATAGAATGCAGTTATGCTGCACCAGCATTTTGCCAGACTGAACAAGTATTAACTCAGCAGTTCCCAGCGACCTGCCACACCTTGTCTAACCACCCTTTCCAGCTGGTGCTGACCTACATATCCTTCCTCATGTGGCTCATGTTATATAAATCACATCAATTGCCTACTACAAATTCAGCTACCAGTATTCAATTTCAGTTTTATTACAGCTGTAATCTCACACCTGCCTTCACATGATCCAAATTGGCAAGTTTTGCAGTTGAATTTGGCAATCCTGTTAGCATGTCACTTTGAAGTGTGATAAAACAATTTATAAAGCACTTGTTTTATATTCAGATATATTGCAGTTCTGTGTCCCCATAACATGTTACAAACCTCATAAGTCTTTAAGGAACTGCAACTTAAAACTCTCAAGCTGAATAAATGCTTCTACTGTGTATCAAAATGCCAGAATTGATCCGAGCATGGTAACTACTTGCAGAAGATACAATCTGAAGGAGCAGTAAACCCTATGGAACATAACATTACCCTTGACAATTTCACTGCCAGATTTCCTGAACACTGGATATAAGCATTGGTTACATTATCAGAACTGGAAGTATGGTCACATAAAATATTTCACATCAGCAGAACTTTTTAGGGGTCAAGTTGCAAGTTTAATAATTTACAAAACAATTCTTTCTGAAGCAGTCAATATTTTATAGTTTCTATCCCAACCATGAATTAAAAACCCTTATATTGTTCTGTTGACAGAATGGTAGGACTAACTGTATGACTGATGAGAATAGAAACATAGTTATCAACACTGCTTCATAAATCAAGCAATGAATAAATGTTAATAAATTAAAGGGGAAAAATTCAAGGTGTGCTTTCAAATGTGGTCACCTCTCATGCATCAACAGAGCCTAAGAGAAGATAGCTCTGTATCCTTCATCTTGCAGATTAGAATAATGTGACTGGGCATTGTCATTAACCATTCTCTTTAAAATTAGAAATGCCTGCTTCAGACCTGCTCCTATTCGACCATTTGCAGAGAAGGCAGTGTAATTTATTAACTATGAAGTTTATTAAATATGAAGTTTAACAGTCTTGCACATGGGACAGAATAACCAAAGAGCCCATTACAGGCTAGGTTTGTACAACTGGGGAGCAGCCCTGCTGAAAAGGACCTGGGCTCCTGGTGAACAAGCAGCTGAACAGGAGCAGTGCCTCATGGCAGCAGCAAATGCAAATCAGATACTGATTTGATCTGCAGGGGCATTACAAGAAGCAACAGAGATATGATCATCCCATTTTATTCAGTGCTTATCAGGCTGCACTTGGAGCACTGTGTCCTGTTCTAGTCCTCACAGTTTAAGGAAGACACAGACAGACTGGAGAGGGTCCAAAGGAGAGGACATTATCAACAGGCTGGAGAACCTGTTCTTTGAGGACAGACTGAAGGACTTTGGTCCTTTCTGACTGAAGAAGGTCTGGGGGGGACCTCATCACAGTTTTTCAGCACTTAAAAGGAAGCTACAAAGAAGACTGTGGTTCTCCCTTCACAAGGAGTAACATGGAGAAGACAAGGGGCAACAGTACAAATTGCACCAGGGGAGGTTTCATCTTGGCATAAGAAATTTTTTATAGTGAGAACTACCAATCACTGGAACAACCTCCCCTGGGATGTGGTGGAGTCCCCACTGCTGGAGGTTTTCAAGATGTGACAGGATAGGGTGCTAGACAATCTCATCTAGGCTCCCTTTCCCAAAATGTCTTGGACCAGATGATTTGTCAGGGTGACTTCCGACTTGGTCTGTTCTACGGTTCTGCAATCACACACTTCAGAGCTTCCTACCCTTGAGAATTATAAAGGACTGGAACAGATGGAGTTTTGTTTCTAAATTAACATTTCCCACATCATTTTCTGTATTTATTTTTACTATTTTAAATTATTTTTAAAATATGATGAAGAAAGCTAAAACAAAATACTCATTCAGTTTTAACCTTTGCCCACTGTTTTGAGATTTGGATCTTATTCTGTACTGGCAATGATGTTTCTGAATACCTGCTTTTTGAAGTTTTCAATCGAAGTGTTCTACTGGTGAAATGAGGAGCGTGGGAGAACTATTCATTATGACATTATCAATTTTCTATTACCAAAAGCTATTCTCCAATACACTTATACCCTTCTGTCACTCACATATGTAAAGAGAAAACAGTGCTATAGAAAAAATTGACTCACAATCATCTTTAAGCAGTATCATGTTTTCTGTATTAAATTATTTAGCAGTTAGAACTGAATTAGAAATAAGAGTTACATCATTTCAGCCAATATTCAAATAGTGAAAATTAAAACATCATTTTGTTGTACAAAACCTGTTCCCTAACCAAAAAGTCCTAAGGCTCCTTCTGACTTTGTAATTATCTTCTCTGTGGGGTATAACAGCCCTGCAATCACCCTCTGTAAAATTGCACCTGACATTCAAGTTGCAGAATTGATCTTTCCTACTCAAACTAAAAGGCAACAAATTATATTTTAAATTAATTCCATTGTAATATTGGCCTGATAAGTGATGACAAGAGCAATATTTGCACAGAAAATGTCAGCTGAAGGAAGGCATGGAAAACTGTCTGTATCATACAGATCATGTTGTCAGACACAACACTCCTAATTTTATTCAATGGAATACTGAATTTGGAAAACTTGTATGTCCAGTAGACTTGAAAAAACCTGTGCAACTACCCCATAAAAGAAAATAACTCATTTGTTTGCCTTGGACCCAAATCATCTTTGCCCAGATTCCTTTTGTTCCTTGAATGCTTTGAGGTCAATTAAAAAATGAATGCCTTCCAAACAGACGGGTAATTTGTTAAGTCTCTTCATTACAGGTCCCACAGGGAACATTCATTTACAAGAAGTCCTGACCCAGTTGTCCTTGGGAAGCCCTCAGTAATAAGTTACAGAAGCAGAGGCCAAGCCAAACTTGCTCAAGACTAGGATTATACACATGCTAAAGAAAGAGATGAAGTCCCTAGGGTCTTCCTAACTAAGCTACTAGAAGCAGTACCAGTACTGTGACACTCAGGTTCACTTTATTGTCCTAGCATACAGTCAGACAATTAGTTTTTGATAGAACAGTTTGCGAGAAGAATCTTTAGTTACCTCTTGGGGGTGTATTACTGGAGTTGTGCTCAGTGCCTCATGAAAAGCAAACGGTAAGGCTGTGATTCAGCGCTTTATAGTTCCAACATCTTGCTCTCTACATACCTGCAATTTTCTGATTTCAAAGCATGTTTCCTCCTGAGAATGGCAGCCAACTTCCCCTCCCCCTCAACTGATTTTGTCTGTTTGTTATATCCCCTACTATAATAGCAGAAATATCTCATACGGCATTATAGTGTGAAGTAGCATACAAGCAGCACATTGCTTTACAATGATGATAAAACATGATGCAGGTTTTGTATTTCAGCTGCTCTCAGAACAATTTTATTACTAAGATAACAGGGTAAGATTGTATGCACACATGAACTCATACAGATTTTAATCAATATTAGTTGCATAAAACTGAAATCTGAAGCACATGATGTATCAAACACAGATTTACACCACTTTGTTCATGTATCCAAAGAAATACAATCACAGCAGGACAGATTGCAGGTAGTTCCCTGAGGCTAACTGGGTATGCTGTACTGCCAAAAGAAGTCCTTGTCATAGTTACACCATTACTAATACACAGGCATCAAAGGTTAAGGCTGCATGAGCTATGGTCATGCCATTTGATTGCACTGTCAAGTATATTTTAAAGCTATGCAGATGCCTTGCTGATCACTATGTTGTCAGGTATGTTTCTAACATACTAAACTAAGCAATAACTGTTTAAAAGTCTTTAATCAAAGTGCTCTTTTCTTATTCACGTGGCTTCAGTCAATCCAAGGAAACCTCTACATGCTACCATTAAATATGAATCTACCTTCCCACTGTCTGAAAATTTCATGATTTCCTGCAATGCCAATCATAGAAACAATTCACAAAGACAATCACAATGTATGTTGAGTTGGTCTTAAGTCAAGGGCTCTAATAGGAATGGCAGTGGTATAATTTTGGTACTGCCATAAGCTCTTTATAGAGATACTTGTCAGCCTAATCTCTTTCCTAGTCACTTAAGGAAAAGAGGGTTCAGAAAGGAAGGCTACAATTTACAAAGATCTCAGAGTTCTGTTATCGTACTGATTCAAGGTCTACTCATGAAATTTCAGGGCCAGAAATGCTGGCATTTGTCCTTTCATTTTTATTTGGAAACAACCAGTGTAAAGAGCAAACTGCCTCCACCAGCTCCCAAGTATTAACCTTACTGTGTCACAAATCAAAAGGCAGAAAGCAAAGCACTTTCTCCAAGTCTGTGTGACTTTACAAGGAGAAAAACTTCCTTCCTTCCCGCTCTCCCCCCCCCCCCCCCGAAACATTCGAAGAATATGGCCACAAGTGGAATCACTTAATGCACAAGAGTCCAAAATGCACAAGAGTCCAAAACATGCATAATGTCTTGTTACCCCACTGCAAGTGTTCTACGGTTTGTGAGCCAAGTTTAGTGGAAGTTTGTGTGCCCTTGGTTCAGTTTTACAGATCCAATTGGTGTTACATTGTTGACTCCCAGGAGACAGGGGAAAAACTTCCCCAGATGCTTCTCCTGATGGGACAAACCTGAGAAAAGAGCACAGTAAGGAAGTGCCTTTTTTCTGCATGATGCTCTTTGACAATGGCATCTCCTTCAGGTGAGAGGGCCTCAGAACTACAAAAATACGTATTTAGTTCTTTCATAAAGGTGCGCTAAAGAATGTTCTGTGACTTCCTGCAGTAAATCTCATGCAGTTAAGGAAACCTCACCTTTCTCTGCCCACTCCTAGCAAAATTCACACTGCTGAAATGACTCTCCTTCAGTGAAAGGGCATACCAGCTGACACAGGCAGAAAAAGAATTCCACTGACAATGTGCCAGTGGAAAATTCTCTTGCGCATGATTTTTTTTCCTATTGATTTTGACTAGTTTTAGATGGTTTTGATTCACCTATATGACAAATTAGAACTTCACTGAACTGAAAAAACCCATGCATTAAATTATGAATAAAAATATTCTGAATTACAAGGCTTCTAATTATCAGTATGAATCTAAAGCTTCGCTGTAGATATTATCAACTATAGCATGAGACTAGGCATCCTGTTATTAATACCATGGATAGGCAACGTTTTAATGAATAAGCAGGAAATTCTGAAACATTTTTATTAAATGGTATTTCCTTAAGAATCTCAGAATTCAGCAATCCAGACTGTCATTCTTGAAATCCTTTGTTCATTGCTGCTGTTAGATTTTCAGTTTCAATAACCAGCTGTTAGATCTTTTATAGCCTGGGCCAGCTGTTCAGTCCTACCATCTTTCAGGAAAGCTGGACTCACGGGCATCCCTGTGAAAAGGGAGACTGCTGGTGTGTGTGTCTAGAAGCCTGGAGGTGCTTGGAGTGAGGTTGTTTAGACCTGTGAAGAGCTAATGAAGAACTGGGCCGTTTAGCCCAGAGGAAAGAAGTCTCAAGGGGGACCTTACTGCTTTCTGCAAGTACCTGAAAGGAGGCTGCAGTGAGGTGGGGGTCAGTCTCTTCTCCCACGTAACAAGTGATAGCATGAGAGTTAATGGCCTCAAGTTGTGCCAGGGGAGGTTCAGACTGGGTATTAGGACAAAAATTCTTCCCCTAAAGGGCTGTCAAGCATTGGAACAGGCTGTCCAGGGAAGTGGTGGAATCACCGTCCCTGAAGATACTTAAAAGATATGTATATGTGGCACCTAGGGACATGGTTTAGTGGTGGACCAGGCAGTGTTAAGTTAACAGTTGGTCTTGATGGTCTTAAAAGTCTTTTCCAACCTAGATGAATCTATGATTCTATGATTCGAACAATCAATTAGAGTAGGGTCCTTCAGAGGTCAAAGGTCTCTGGACTCAAGAACCTGCCAGAGAAGGCATCACAGTGACCTAGACTTTACGAGGTCTCCTGGCTGGAAGGATGATACAGGCCAGGTGTGTGCTGCACTGCTGATGCTGCAAGCTTTGGAATGTAGGCAGTCATGCAGTCTAACAGAAAGACCTACTTAAAATATCGTATTTCCTTATGTCGATATTTTCTAACGGAACACTATTTGAACTGAAAACCTTTAGCTCACTCTAATTAACAGAAACTATGCTTCCATAATATCAGTCAGGCACAGTAATGGCTGCCAAAAGGAAAATGAAAGCTTTTTAGAGAAGAGGACAGTAGCTTAGATGAAGCAACTGCAGATTTCCACTATTCCCAATAGTGCTTGAGATCTGAATCTACTGCTAGTCCTACATAATGGGGTTTTCTGTTTGTGTGTTGGGGTTTTTCTATTTTTTCCCTTTTTCTTGTTTAATTGGATTAAGGCCCAACAAGTTTTTTAGCTCTTTTAATTACTGTACATTTGTTAATGCTCTCTATGGCCTGTGACACTTGCCAAGGGTCAGGGTCTTCAAAATTAATAACTGAATGTAACAGAGTTTCTTGCTCTTCAGGTGTTCTAATGTTAAATGTTTGACCATTATGATTAAAGATCAGCTTGAAAGGAAATCCATGTCTGAAGTCTTCTCTTAAGTAACTATATTTTTGAATGAACATTTTTGCCTGCAGAAATAAAAGGCTTCTGTGCATTTTTACAGACTTAATCAAAACATCTAAGTACAGAAGGATATAGTAATAAGCTAGACAGGTTCTATCAGTCCTTTAAGGAATTACTGTTCCCTTCTTAATATGCCTTTTTCAGCATGTTTGTCCAGTACAGTCACAGTTTTTGACTGGCTGCTTACAGCAGTGATCTCTGGTTAACCTGTGGTTAGCTTACGGCCAATGCTTTTGAAAAAAGAACCCCTAAATAACAACTAACTTTCTTTTTTTTTTAATTTATTTACTGAAACATCATATGCTGGGTCTGATAGGCACTGTATTTTCCTTGAAGAAGCTATGCAATTCTTCTTCATTAGGGCTACATGGGTTATTTCCTATACAGAAGGCACTCTTTAATCCTATTTATTCGGTGTACTTCAGCTGACATAAGATGGACAGGTATTATCCAAAGAGAATACTTGTCACATGGAGGAAAATGTCTGCAAATCTACAGCACATGGAACTAGGAAAAAATAGACAAAGACTATGTCATAGTTGTTTGTGCTTCTCTTTAGTGCAAGGAAGACTATAAGGCATCCGTCTAAATTCAGAGCCCACTGAACACATTTTTCTACTGCTTCCTTCTCTCAGAAACTGCTCAGACTAAGGCATTCCCTGGCCTCTACTGTGTGGATGAAGCCACAGTAAGATATAGCACAGTAATGACAGACGGAAATTTAAAGAAACCTCTGGGCATGTCTGTACAAACCTCAAATGACTTTGCCCACCTTAACCCAAATACTGTAAAGAAAACAACTTTAAAACTTTATCATAAAAAAATGTGCAAGTCTGCATTACAGATGCTGCTATAAAGCTTCCAAGTATTGTTATCTCTGAAGGTCTAAATCTAAGGATTTCTTATTCCCTGCAGAAGTGCCTATCAGCTTCCCTAGGTGCTTCTGGTTGAACAGGTTGAATTTTGCCTTGTTTTCCTGCCCTCCATTCCTTCTTCTATTGCAAGGCTGTTCTCAGAAGGAGCTGTGTAGCCCCAACTTCCAAGGGGGCCTGTGTAGTGTGCTGCTTGGCAAGAAAACTCGAAAAGAGGAGAAAAATGTATTAGACAATATCCCTGAAGTTCTTCTTTAAACAGGAGTTACTAGTAATTGCTAAATTCTAGTAATGTTGATATATGTTGATATGTTCGTTCAACAGTATTAACTTTTATTGTCAATAAAATTATATTAAATAGAAAATGTCCAATAAAATTCACATTATGCTATTCTTTATCACTGACTATCAAAAAGAGGTCATATTTCATTTTCCTTGTACATCCACGTACAAATACACATATAAAAGATGACTGACAAGTTTCAGCTAAGGAATACATCTGGTAAACTATATGTGTGAGCAACATTAAATTGTCTTTTTCAGCCTTTTCAGAGTACCTGTCTCCTTGACAAGTAAAGGCAACGTCTGTTACTTCAAAGGAAAAAAAAAAGTTATCTGGTAAACTGTAAAGCATCTGAAGGAAGGTCTCCACTGACTATTACAGGAACAGCCCTTCTATTTCATCACAGAATCACAAAATAGTTAGGGTTGGAAAGGACCTTAAGATCATCTAGTTTCAACCCCCTTGCCATGTGCAAGGACACCTCATACCAAACCATGTCACCCAAGACTCCATCCAACCTGGCCTTGAAGACTGCCAGGGATGAAGCATTCACAACATCCTTGGCAACCTGCTCCAGTACCTCACCACCCTCACAGTAAAGAACTTCTTCCTTATATCTAACCTAAACTTCCCCTGCTTTAAGTCTGAACCCATTACCCTTGTCCTATCCCTACAGTCCCTAATGAAGAGTCCTTCTCCAGCATCCTTGTAAGCACTTCTATATGACTAAGTTACTGCACAACTGTGGCATATTTCTTGAACGTGACAGATCCGATGTAGTCTTTCTTGATCCAATTTATGGGCAATACAGAGAGGTATCGGAACAGGCTTCCCAGGGAAGTGGTGGAAACACCATCCCTGGAAGTGTTCAAAAACCATGTAAACGAGGCTGATATGGCTTAGTGGTAGACTCGGCAGCCCTGGGGTAACAGTTTGACTTGATGATCACAGACTCATAGAATACCAGGTTGGAAGGGACCTTGAAGATCATCTAGTCTAACCTTTTAAGGCAAAGCATGACCTAGACAAGATGACCCAGCACTCTGTCCAGCTGAATCTTAAAAGTGTTCAACATTGGTGAATCCACCACTTTCCTGGTGAGACTATTCCAACGGTTGATTGTTCCCATTGTGAAAAATTTTCCTCATGTCCAGACAGCATCTCTTAAAGTTCTTTTCCAACCTACTTGATTCTGTGATTCTATGATTCCGTATCAGGAGATGTAGCATCACTCTGGGCTGGTGATTAAAATAATCAGTCTAAAAAATAGCATGCATAAATGACAAACATTTATACATATTCATATACATGTAACTAAATGCAAGGCATGAAAAAATATACTTTCTTCTTC
Organism: Pezoporus wallicus; assembly: GCF_028554395.1. Taxonomy (NCBI): domain Eukaryota; kingdom Metazoa; phylum Chordata; class Aves; order Psittaciformes; family Psittacidae; genus Pezoporus; species Pezoporus wallicus. The sequence continues at coordinate 1,807,817 of NW_026636656.1, forward strand.
TGAAACTGTTGAAAGGCATTCTCAGAAAAAATGAAATCTGGCTGCCTCTGTGATGAAAAATATCAAGATTGGTCTGCTTATAGTGGGTTTCTGAGACAAGGCAATAATCATGTTACATAAAAGCCAAGATTCAGTCATCAACAAAACAAGTCAGAATGGTTTATGAAAAAGACACACCTGACAGGAAATAACCTCTTCACTGAGTTGGCGCCTTTCTAAATTATGAATTAGGGATTCATGATCCTAATAAATACAATATACTACTGGTTAATAGCTCTCACAGCATTTTATGCCTTTGAAAGAGATTTATATGTTTATAATGAGGAACAATATAGTGCAGGTGCTACTAACTTCACTAAAAGCTATGCATAGAAAAAAAGGAAAAGCAAATCCTGTACATTTTGATTAAATAGAAAATACAAAAGCATTTTGCTAATATTTTTCCTTGTGTACTGTTTTCTCAGGTAAAAGTCTGTATTTCAAGGTGACTTCTAAGCAGTGTAACTAATTTGGTGGAGTCCACAAATTGCTTAGTGAGTACTGTGTTTAATGAATATTCTGAAACTTTATGGCTATTTTCTACATCCATTCAGCACAAGAGCAGTTTTCAACACTTGTTGCAGATGTTTCCAACAGTTTTCTGCCGAATGCAAATTCACTTCCCAAGTGACTGAACTATCAAAGGCAATTTTAGCTGATACTACTGGTAAAAGATTAATGTCCTAAAGGAAGACTCGGATTACTACTTGCATTCTTTTAACATCACTTTAGGAATACTCTCAATCCCCTCCCACTTGGACAGCCTGCTTTTTAAAATCAATCCAGCATGGCTGAGTAGGTTTAGCCTTCTCACAATATAGTTACAAAGTATCTAAAGCTAAAATCGCATCTTAATAGAGTTATCATTCTTGCTTCAGCCTTTCCTTATTGTAACTTGTGTGGTCACAATTAAATGGCTACTTAACCATAATCTGGTGATAAATTCAGCTGAGACATCCTTAATGATCAGATTACACCTAAAATACCTAAGAAAACATCAAATTGAGCACCTGTACTGTCCTCTTCTTTCAAAGTGATACTTAAGCTTTTCAGGCAAGAAACTGGAAGTAATTGTGGAATAAAGATTTTAAATTCCTGTATTAATCTGAAACTATTATTAACATAAAAATCTGTTAAAAAGCTTACAAAATTGGTAATCATATAAGACTCAGGCATATGTGCTAGTGACAGAATCTTGTAAGGTTACACAATAATAATTCTAAATTGATTTGCAGTTTACAACAGGTATGAAGATGAAGTAAGTACTAAAAAAAAAGATTCAGTGCTTTAGCTGTACTGTCTCCTTCAGGAATGAATTTTAGAGTAAAGATATGAATTGAGCTCCCTGCATTTGTTAAAGGCAGATACTGCATACTTCATGTCAAGCTGCAGTACAGACTTTGAACAGAGAAGCAGCAAGCAGTGATTTAATGCTAATTTGATGCATCATTCAGAGACAAGACACCATCCAAAAACTTGTTTAACAAGACACATTCAAAATACAAAATAATCAAACTGAAATTGTGTCAGTTATTTTATGAGAAAATCAAATTTCTGAATGTTGCAGAATTTCCTTTACAAGAGGGTGTAACATCAGAACAGATTAATTAAATGAAAAGTAGAAGTAATACAGTGAGCAATGTCTATACTGGTGAAAGTGTGACTGATCAAAGAAATACATGGAATCATGTTGTCCCTGACTGACTACATCCCACCTTATTAAATGCTCCCATAGCATTACATGATCATTTCTGCACTTGAATTCTGACGCCCAGAGCTGCACAAAGTTTACCTATTTAATTTTGTTTCATGGAGTCGAGCTAATATCATCTTCAGTTTTGATCTGCCTCAGTTGCCCTTTTCCAAATTTGAATGAAGCCACAAACCTCAAGAAAATTTAGTCAAGCTTGCCGTATTTTCCTTACTTATTTGTTCAAAGCATAAGTTTACATAACTATGAGGTTCAAATGTGACCAAGGATCAGACCACAACCCTTAGATAGTCTCAGTTTGATTTCAGACAGTGTAATTAAATTGTCAAACAAAGGCCTAAAGCTTATGAAATATGAGAAGGAAAGGGGGACTGAAAGGGAAATGGAAGGAGAGAGACAGACAAAGTATATTAATAATCAAGGGTATAAATACTGTAAGATTTGTGCAGAAAGAACTATGTCATTGCTTTTTTAATTTTCGTGAGCTCTCAACTAAAGTAGAAAAGCAAATCACCCTAATTCTTTAGATAAGACAAAACATTATTTCAGATACTCTGTACTGAATAAATGCACCAAAAATATCACCTGAATAAATGCACCAGTAATGCCACAGCATCACCCTATTATGGGATCACAGCAGAGTCAAGGTTGAACAATATCAAGTGTAGGATCAGGTAGGCAGCTTCTGCTCCAGAAGATGTACAGTAATGTGGATATGCGATTGACTATGCCACATGCTTTGGGGCTGAAAATTAGCCCCTTTGTCATCAGTTTTCTGGTTAAGCCAGGCATGCAAGCAGAAAACATCTCCAGGTCTTCTACATCTTCTTAATTCAAAAACGGTTCTTAAGAAAGGCTGGAGGGTTTGGATATAGGGGAAGCTTTAGAGCTGCTCATCTCCAGTAAGCAGCAGTCATCCTTCCTGAAGGTCCACTCTGCAAAACATACGCTGCAGCTGGTAATTCTGTTCTGCTGTCAAGATTTTGCTCAATGTTATACAGCTTTGCTGTAAATGCAATACCTTGGTATTTTCACAGAAACCTTGTTTCCACAGTAACTTTGAGGAGGTTATGTTGATTAGCCATATTTTTTCATGACAAAACACATCCAAAAGAGGGTAGCAGCAAGGAGCTCAAATAACTGGGTATGAGTGACAAATCAAGCATATGGAGTGTGAAAGAGTGAAATCATCGAGGAAGAGCTAGCAGATAACTCTTCATATGAAGTTTAGCCTTTTCTTGAAATGCTGAAAAGTAGAAAATGCAGTGCTATTTTACTAGATGTAATTTCTAGCATTCCAGATTTCTTGGATTAGTTTAAACAATCTCAATTTAAACAATCTCATTCAGATAGTTTTATTTTACTAACTGATGTTTCTGCCTTAAAGTTGTACTTATAACTATTGGTATTTGTCAGTGTACCGTAATAACAAAACCAAACACATATGACTTTAGGTATATGATACATATAAGGTCTTCATATATACAGTTTTCCTTATTTATATGGTCATATATATATATATATATATACACACACCTTCAGTTTTCAGAACTGACTGTTTGGTCTCACTGAAATTTACTACAGGGGTTAGGTTCAAAGACAAGCAGTCTTTTAAAATTATAAATTATCTAAGGGCAGCAGACTGAGATTTTAAAAATATTGATTAAAACTCAGTTTTGTCAGAAATCTGACCAAAAAAAACAACAACAAACCAACAAACACAAACCCAAGCAAACCAGCTGTTATACTACAGCTAAGGCAACTAGGCCTTTACAAAAAAACTGCGGTTCTTCATACAGTATTTTACAATAATACACTTAAATACTGCTGCAAGCTAAAAATGTTGTTTTCCATGATAACAATCTAATACCTCTAAGAAATTAAAATGCAGACAAGAGTTTTCATTGTCAAACCATGATAAGGATAGTGCCTTACCAAGATGCAAAGATTTACATGCTGAGTGCATTATGTTATTGTAGATGCCTTCAGGGGACAAATTTACCTAGGATTCTTTACTCACAAAATAAATTAAGATGCTTTTCAGTTTCAGCAAGGATTAATTAGAGAAAATAAAAATATTTTTTCTTCTCAGTACATTGATGCTTTAATGAGTTATATTTAATACAAACAAAGAAAAGAGAGTTTTCTGGTCTCTGTCTTCTTCAATTCTGTAGAACAGGCTGCATATATGATGATTGGCATAAGTCACCAGACTGAAAATCTTCTTTTCTTACCAGTTTTCAAAATCTGTAACTTTATGAAACCTCTTCTGCACAAATATTTTCCATATGCATTTTGCTTCTTACGATGTCTCAGAAAAGCTGCCTTTCTGACTCCTAGTGCTCTTCTTTTTATTTCTGAAAACAGCCAACAATTTGTATATTCACATGGGATCAATCTAAGTATTACATTTAAATAACAGGAAGATCTGACTTTATTTAAGATCTGAATTTATTGAAAATTCTTTTTCAACTTTTTAACATTTGACTAAAATGAGCTATTAAAGTGATAGTCTATTGGGTTCACCTCTCCCCATGTTACATCTCTTATAAATATTCAGAAACTTGCTTTGATGTTGAAAATTATTCTCTTGTTTTTGTATCATCTCACTGTCCTTGAAAAAAAAAAAGAGTACATAGTACTTGGAAAGAAGTTTTCACATATTGTCTACACAAAGTATTGTATTTACTACACAGTAGAACAGCTGTATGATTTCAATTTATTAGACAGATAATCCTCAAACATGTGCAGACAAAAGATTAGCTGTTTTACTGGAATCAGAGTTTTAAACCATAAACTTACATCTGTGAGGACTTATATGTCTGCAGAGTAAAGTGCAAAGATTCATATTAAAGCATTTATGTCAAGGACAAGAATGCAAGAAAGTACAGGCTAACACTGGCCCAAACTTCATTTATTTTTTTTTTAATTAAAAAAAAAGAAGAGCCTTATTTTCCAATACAGTTCCCTTCAGACACTTCAGTGCATTATAATAAATTTTATTTACTGCATATTTACTGCAAATTCCTTTACTGGAAGTAGGAGTTAAAAAGCAAGCAGGAAGGAAGGAATAGTAGGAAAAAAAATTCCCCTAAATATACCAAAATTTCAGTTTTAAAATGAGAAACAGGATATCCAACCAGTAAGCTAAGGGGCAAGTATTCATTCAACTTCATTCAAAAGAAATGTACACTGCCCAGCTTGAATATATACCACTTTAGAAAGATATTAATTCCTTTCACTATGGTTTGAGACCATATGCAATGTGGGACAAGCTCCATTGCAAATTTCCTCTGTGAACACTCTCAACATGCAGTCAAACAGATGCAACTTCTGCTAGTTACAAGAAGAAGAAAAGCATCTCCCCAAGTACAAATGCTACAATACTTTCTGGAATCCCCTGCAGTTTAGGAAGCTCCCAAAACATCCTCAACATTCCCTTACTGCTTTGGGAATCCTGCTAGATCACTAGTTACTGTCTAACTGCTAAATTTTGTCTCAGTGACTACAGAGAAAAAAAACCATTTCGGTTCTCATTTTGACAACCAGTTTTGTAACAAATCTCAATGTTAGGCTACATTTTTCTTTTCATTTGTTTATCTCACACCCATTTGTTAAATTAAATGTGTTAATGTTGATCTAAAGCTTAGCCGAAAAATAGACACTTGCAGTTAGTTACAAAGAAATAAGAACATTTATTTGATTGTTTATATATTTATTTATATTGGCATTGTAAGAATACAGCATTATGAATGTCCAACATTAATATGAATAAATTTGCACTGCAAATGCGAAGAACTGGAAGCTGAGAGAAAACTACATATGCTCTTCTTTCAGTTCATAAGTGTTTACATGCAAACCTCGATATTCTCAGAAGAACAGAAAGTTCTAGCAGTGGTAAACTGTTGACATTTCCTAGGCACACTGGTGCATAGCTGGCTTGTCATCTAAGACTATAGGAAGAAACAGTGATGGCCAAAACTCTATTTATTCATTTATTCAGTAGATGATAAAAAAGAAGAGACAAGACCATAAGAAAAATACATTTGTGTCAATAAATAGAACTGTATCAACATGTTTAGATTTTGGTCCTGAAGGATGGATTCACTGTTTTGACAATATAGGATAAATTGTAAAAATGAAAATGTTGAAAAGAAATAAGGACATATGGGGAAAAAATGCTTTAAAAAAGAGTCATTCCTCCCAAAGAAATAATTTTAAGGCAGATGCCAGTTACTAAGCACTAACCCAATGGCAGCATAAACAAACCCTCTCTAGTTTTGGTGGAAAACTATATTTAGATAGACATAAAAAAATCAAGAAGAATATTTTTCCTTCACTTGTCTTCTATAAACGTCACTGTAACTAATTTAAATGGTTTTATTTATTTTGTTATGTTAGTTAAGCTAGGTAAATATGTTAGTTAAGATAGTTAAAATCAGTATTAAACAGTACTTCTTATATTTGTTCTACAGTATGACTAAATCTGTAGCTGTATCTGTTTAACCCTTTACTAGAAAGCAGAAGGAAAAGCTCTGTGACCTTCATACACTGTTCAACTACATATGTTTAATTACAGACAACAATACCACTATTTCACTAATGCACCACATTACTCCCTCCCAGTTGTAACTGGATTCTACCATACTAAATATTTGTAATAGCAACTACAAGTTGCAGATAATGCCAAATTGTGAAATCATTACTGCCAGTGACCACCACCCTTGCATATACATGTTGTGTAAACACTCATAAAGAATGCACGGTTCAAAATATTTCTTGCAGCTTTCAATATTAATCCAACCTTCCACAAGTCAGAGTATTTAAAGGGAAAATCCTAAGAGACATTTCTTACCACATAACTTTAAGATAGAAGTACTATGATCTGCCATCGATGTTTTTAAAGGAACCTATTTAAACTAGCACTATGAATGATATTTTTCTCTTTGTTTTAAAGCTGCTACAGTTTTCTCTTTAGGTTGCCTTTATTTTCTGATCATTTGCCATTCTCCTGTTTCCCAGGCTACCTCTCTGATTTTACATTAGAAAACCAAAACCAATCAACTCTATATTTGCCTTGATTTTTTTTTTTTTTTTTCAGGAAAAGCTTTTCTGCTTATTACAACAGGCAGATCTCTTCTGGGTATTTTTTTTTAATTTATTCTAATTAACCATTATTTTCTTTACAGATGCAAAGCTAAGTTTGCTTCTGTTAAAGTGAGTGGTACTTTGCCACTGAATCCAACATCAATATTAAGACTTACACTGTAGCTTAAACTACCTGTCAAGAACAATTTGAAAAGCTTCGTATTTTGTAACCTTAATTAATTTTATTCTTATTTATTTTTCAAATTTTAACAACTTCACCTTTTTTTGTTTGTTTGTTTTTGTAAGCTCTGGCTTAGAATCGCATACATGATGGTACGTTAAAATTCTAACAACTTATTGATAGCTTGCTAGTACTCTTACTGACAGTACTATCTAAATATATCAATAAAACTGTACTTACTTCTATATAACAAGAATTCTTTATGCTAGATCAATGCAGAAGCAGTCTGCACCCAGTAACTGAAAATTAAATGTTCTTATCTACAAATTTGTCCTAAGTCGGCAGAGCTCTGGATTTATGGTTGAGGACTTTCATTTGAGTGTTGATGATGGAGCTTCATAGCCCTGCTTCCTGCAAAATGCTGGAGAAACTTTATTTTGATAAAATGATTTGAAAATTTATGACTGATTGCACAATTGACTTCTGAATGTTTAGAGGACTTGTCTAAGGACTTGTCCCAAACCAGAAAGTTTGGGAAATATCAAGGTAATAGCAACAATATTTAAAAAACAAAGCCCATACACACATTTTGAAACTACTTTTATATAACCATCAGTTAGCTTCTAGAACCTTCTTCTCCTCTGCGTGCTGAGAAATAAAATACCATACCATATTAACCAAAGGTATTGCGTAATGGTGTTGTTCCTGATTATTGATTATTAGTTACAAATCATGAAATGCAAAAAAAAAACCCCAAACCACAAAACCAACCAACCAACCAACCAACCAACCAAAGCCCAGATTTTGAGATATAAGAGCAGACCCATTCCCCCCCCCCAAAAAAAAAACAAAAAAAGAGACTCCCAAATGTATGTGTCTGTGTTGAATAAAAGATAAACCTAAGACTCCAGTTGGTGAGGAAAAAAAGTACTTTGGAGAATATAATAAACTGGGATTTTACACCTTTTACTACGTATGTCGTCAAGTGGCAATGATTATCAGCTTGGGGAATGAAAAAACTTTTCTTATCCCAGAAACCTCTGGGATCCGGCATATTTAATACTGTCTTTGCAATATGAAATTTCCTATTTATTAAGCATGCATCTACACTGTCTTAAAGTTAACTAAGAAAAAAAAGTGTCTTTTATGTGGCATACATATCAAAAGCACATTTTTACATCTATCAGGCTTGTGCTTTGATTTTTCAGGTGAAAGAGAATGTTCTATATGCTCAGGATTTGAACCTTCTATTTCACATTTGCGTCACTGTGTATTTTAAATAGAACTCGCCATTAAACACTGGCGTTACTTTCATATGGTGGCATTAGAACAAAAAAGGCAATTGTGAAATATTTGTGGGTTTTTTTTTCTGACCCAGTTCTAAGTACATGTAGAAAAAGGACAAATAAAAAATTACCTTCTCAGAACTACACCTGAGCAATGTTTTCCTTCATGGTCTGTGATAAGGGTGTGCAATATATATATAAGATTATCATACTAAGCCTCATCTACACTTAAAGAGATTCTTCAGATTATTTTCTATTTCATTGTGACTCATTACATATATTTTTCTGACAACGAGATGTACATAGACTCTTCCTCAGAACATCAGAAATGCCATACCAACTGAGGTTAGTTCATCTAAGTACTCAGTTTTTATCAAAATACATATTTAATAACATTCCTAACCCCAGAGAAACTAAGCCTGCAAATAGCAGGTGTGTTCAACTTTCCTTTTCTTGTTTTCATCATATTGAAGGATACAAGTTATCAAGTCAGGGAAGTATTTCCTGAATCCTGCACCACACAGTAATAGTTACAAATTAAGAAAATAAACAGCTTTTCTTGAATGGCAGCTAAGCAGCCACCAGAAGTTAAAACAAAGAAGTAGCATCTCAAAAATAATTATCTGTTCTGAAGTCCTTAAAATGGTGTTGCAGAATCAGTGTCCATCTTTAAAAGAGATTATTCCCTATTTATCAGCTGGACCTGTGAACAGCTAATACTTCTCCAATATGCTTCATTTGTGCTTACAGCATTTCTCCAGGAACAGGACAACTGTTGAAAGCCTTTAAGTCTGATCTCTGCTCCTGAGAAATCCATGAAGCTGAAAGTGTCTGGGTTTGCTGTTGTTAATGTTGTTTTTAAAATACACATCACTTGTGTGTTGGAGAGGTCAAGGAGGTGTCACAAACGCAGGCAGGCTCAAACATATTTTTACATGGATTGCTCATGACTTGTGATGTGTACGTTCTTCACAAACAGAAAAACAACTTGATTTAGTGTTCTGATTTATAGCCAGGAAATTCTCATCTAAGTTTTCAACCAGAGCTCTACACATCCTGTGGCCTGGTCTCAAACAGAACTTAAGTAGTGCATTAAAGTTTTAAAATTTCAGTTAATAAGAATACTTTTCTGTGTCATTTATTCCCCATCACAAAAGACCAGCCTTTATCTATGAAATATCATTAACAGCCACACTGATATTTACAAACAGAAGAGGAACCTTAAGTTTGGTTTTTTTTTTGGGGGGGGGGGAAGTCAGAGATTGAGTTAATAGTGTTCAAATGGCATCTTTAAACTGTATCGTTGTCCTGGGTTCAGCAGTAGCCTTCATTTTTCTCCTTGGTAGCTGGTGCAGTGCAGTGTTTTGACTTTCGGCTCAGGAACAGAGCTGGTAACAATGATGTTTTGGTTTGGCCAAGGATTTTGTGAGCCTCATGCTCTGCTAGGGAGGAGGGGAAGCCGGAAGGAAGCAGAGACAGGACACCTGACCCAAGCTAGCCAAAGAGGTATTCCATACCACAGCACGTCATGGCTAGGAGGTAACTGGAAGTTAGCCGGAAGGGCTGGTAGACTGCAGGGTTGGAGGAAGTACGGGTCAGTGCTTGGTCGGGCAGAGGGGGTGAGTTATCGGTTGGCTGGTGGTGAGATGTCGTATTCTCTTCCCTTGTTATTTCCTTTATCATTATTATTACTGGTGGCAGCAGTAGTGATTTGTGTTATACCTTAGTTACTAAACTGTTCTTATCTCAACCCGTGGGAGTTGCATTCTTTTCGATTCTCCTCTCTGTCTCTCCGGGAGAAGGGGGAGGGAAAGAAGGGGAGGAGTGAGTGAATGAGTTGCCTGACTGGGTTTAAACCACGACAATCGTAAATCTCAGTTCTGAGTGCCTCATATGGATTTCAGGGACTTAAGCTAACTATGAGTTCATATGTAAGTTTCTGGGAGTTCTATCATTATCGGTTTTAAGGCATCCTGATTAGGTTTTCTAGTAGAAGGAGAAAGAAAAGTGCAGCAAAACTGTCCATCAAGCACTGCTTCCAGAGGGTAATAATTTCACTGTATCAATTTCTCATTTCCACCATTAGAAATTTCTAGGCCTAATTAGGGCTATAATAAGCACACTGAAAAAATCTGGCTTATTTTATGTTTCTTACATGCTACTGAAAGAATAAAATACAATTCCATGAAGAACTCAAGCACATTACCAATTATTCTTCTGTACTTACACTGTCAAAAGTCAATTTAAGTTTTGGCTATCAAAAAGATTGAGTCATAGTATTGAAGACTCAAAAGTATCTGAGAGACACACAGAATGAAATTAAATATGTTTGTATTTAAAAGGACTTGATAGATCATTATTGAAAACCTCTCTTCTCATAAGAAAACTATACTGGTAGTATTTCAGTCCTCATCTTAGAATCTGAAGCTTGAATGATACCTGCTCTTCAACTTATCAGCTGTAACTGTCAGTGGGCTTTGTCAGTCTATGTGAAACCCAAGCGTCATACTACTGAAACAGGGCTTACCTTTAACAAGATTGATTAAAGCTTTTGGATTGTTTCCTGGGTAAGATTCAATTACTTTAAATTTAAAAAGAAGCTCAGCTAAAACAGCACACAAAACTGTTTGCTAATTAAAGAAACAGGTCCTTAATTTTCAAATTTTACAGAAGAAATGATTTCCCAAGGTGCCAGATGTATCTTTCACTATTATGACTTCATGTGTTTTTTTTTCCAAAGAACGTATTTTTCAAGCAGTGGAAAACAATTAGTGAAGATGATTGGTTTCTTGTACAGATCTTGACTGACAGCTTCAGCAAATTATTCAGAACACTCTGTTAAATCTTTTTTTTCACTTAAAGGATTTCCTTTCACTTCTCTCCTTCCTAGTTCTTTGAACTTCCACTGTGAGACTACTGAAAGGAATAGTTTTTTTTTCCTCAAAAATAAACCATGTTATGCAAAATTTTAAAGGCTGGACTATCCACTCTTTCCTTCTCATTAGCAGTATTCTCACCAGAAAACAGCAGTGCAGGTTGCCAACCAGTCTTTATTAAATTTAAATAGAAAAGAAAAAAAAAAGTTGCTGAGAGTTCACAATTAGAATTTTATCTGTATAGTGTCTACAGAATATCAACTATATATCAGCTATATAAAAGATCATGCTTTAGTGGGAGAATACTGGATTTTTCTTTTTTGGCAGCCAAATGAGAAAAAGAATAATTTTTCTTCCTTCTTTTTACCACTCAGATAATTTTTTTTCCACAGACTAAATGATTCCCAGGTTAGATCAAAACTGCCATATAGCTTTTGCTGAATTAGATACCTACTTTTACTGAAGTAAATGATTGACAACAACAATAACCATAATCATCATTTAGGTGTTGGACAGTGTCCTGGGTTCAGCAGTAGCAGTCATGTTTCTCCTTCGTGGCAGCTGGTGCAGGGCTGTGTTTTGACTTCCAGCCTGGGAACAGTATTGGTGAAACCGATGTTTTTGGTTGTTGCTAAGTGACGTTTACCCTGACCAAGGACTTTGTGAGGCTCATGCTCTGCCAGGGAGGAGGGGAAGACGGGAGGAAGCAGAGACGGGGCGCCTGACCCGGGCTAGCCGGGGAGGTATTCCATACCACAGCATGTCATGCCCGGGGTGGGGGGTAACTGGGAGTTACCCGGAAGGGCTGGGACTGCAGGGTTGGAGGAGGTATGGGTCGGTGCTTGGTCGGGTGGGGGGGGGCGAGTTATCGGTCGGCTGGTGGTGAGATGTCGTATTCTCTTCCCTTGTTATTTCCTTTATCATTGTTATTACTGGTGGTAGCAGTAGTGATTTGTGTCATACCTTAGTTACTAAACTGTTCTTATCTCAACCCGTGGGAGTTGCATTCTTTTCGATTCTCCTCTCTGTCCCTCCGGGAGAAGGGGGAGGGAAAGAAGGGGGGGAGAGAGTGAATGAGTTGCCTGACTGGGTTTAAACCACGACAGACAGATTGTTGTCCACCTGAAGTCTTGGTGTGCTCCCTTTGGCAGTTGTTAACCTTTTATTTGTCAATCTTTACCACAGAAACAGGAAATACAGATGTCCTGTCATTAATACTGTGATCATTTTTAGGTATCTCATTCACATGAGCACGAGTTTTAAAAAAAATATTTTTTTTTTTCATTTCCAGTGGTCAACAACTGATCACTAACTCTTCTCTGGATACCTGCAAATGATAGAATTCCTAACACAGGTCCCATATGAGAAGTTTATACTGGTATATGGAGAAGTAGGAATATGGTGATTTAGTTTAATTTTCTTAATGAAGGGATTTATCTCTTTGCACAATATACAAACAAGTTAACTCCCTCTGAGAGTCAAAGAATGAAACTATTCCCTGAAGTTTTTAAAGAATTGCTGCTTTATAATGATACCTGAAGGCTACTCTTCCTAAAATTGCCTTCAATAAACCAAGTAGAAAAAATAAAACAGATTTTGGTCATAGGGAAACCTTACTGACATGGGTTAGTGGCGGACTTGGCAGTGCTGAGCAAATGCTTGGGCTTGATGATCTTAAAAGTTCTTTTTCAAACTAGCTGATTCTATGATTCTAATTAAGAATATTACTAATTACAGATATTTCTTGGCAATCTGGATTACAATTTGAGAAATCCTTTCATTTATTGTTTAGATCTTAGATTTCTGAGATACCAATTACCATCAAACTTTCAACTTCCCTCTGTTCCCACATTTAAAACAAAGCTACAACTCTGCATGTTTCAAATCTCGCATGTATTATAAAATGGAGATTTTGATCCAAATCATAATTTTCCTTCCAATCTTTAATTAAAAAGTTTGCTCGAATCACCCCAACGGAGATGTAATAAGGCTGTGCAGCAAATTATTAGGAATAAGAAACATACATCAACACTAATCACTTGCTGTAAATTTTTGTCAACTATGATCACAGTATGAAATATGGTGGTTGGTGGGAAGAAAACAAGAAGATGTGACTGTAGGGATTTGAGGCTTGTCTGAAGATCAAATCAGCAAGCCCATTTCTAGCAGGCTGGTTTGGAACTGCTCTTTGAAGCTGGTAACAACTACTCTGAGAATTGCACTGCAGTGCTACACTTCCAAAGCAGGGGTGAATAACTAGATAAGGTATCACCCCACTTCATCCTCCAGCTCAGTGCAGCTTTTCTAAATAAAGTGCTGTAATAAAAGTAAACTATTTCATGATTTTGAGCGCTGGCAAGTTTTGCTGCAAACCTGAGCCTCCTGAAAGATTTTTTTAAATAATTATATAAACCAAAAGTTTAAAAAAGAAAATAAAAATGAAGCTGTGACAAACTTCTTTCTGCTTACAGAATCAGCAGGAAATCAAAATTAAATTCATCTCTACAGTTTCATGTCCAGATTTTTAAATATTTTGTATTTCTAAGGAAATGAAACCTATAATTTAGATGGAATTATTCTTGACATTTTTAAATTATGAAAATACTAACCACTCCCTAGCTCTCAAACTACTTCAGGTACTCATTTAAGATGATAACTTACAAGTAGACTTCTCCTGTTACAAGAGTAAGGATCAAAGGCATCTGTTGCACACAAGGGCAATCCATATCTCCCCCTTGAGACATGGATTTCAAAGGCAAAGGCCTAGTCTCCCTGTCACTGTGCTACATGGACATTATGCACCACAACAGCAAATGCTGCTCGTCTATGTGCCACTTTTGCACAATGAATATGTGTCCATGAAGGAAGAGATCTGTCCTGAATGGTGTGTTATTATATATCCTAAAGAGGTACGTGTATCCTGAAAAGGTTGTGTATGTCTGTGGCAGCAGGATAGCTAGTGATTCTGCCAATTTTCTCCAAGACATCTATCTGCTCCTAATGCTCTCTCTAATTTAAATTATCTCCCTCTCTGTCACATACCTTTTTTTTTTTTTTCCAGATGCTTCATAGCCACCTTTCTGAAAACAAATGATGTTACCTCCTGAGCTCTGAGGTACCACTGTAGCTGCCTATTTTGGCCTAAGTTGACATCCTGCTTTCTATTTTGGGGAGATTTGCCAGTCTCAGATCATAAAAGTCCTTCACTTAAAGCTATCAGAGAACTACTGAATATTCATAGCATACAGATAATTCTGTCCGCAGCATAATAATAAATGACTTGTTTTATTGTTATTGGTTGGTTGTTACTGACTTTGAGAGTATGAAGGAATGCACACCAAAATACGGCCTGGATGATACACATCACCTATATTATGGCCTGTTGGTAAACTTTTGCAAATATAACTGAGATGAAGATTAAAACGTTGATTTAGAATTACACATATTATAGAATCACTTGAGGTAATAATAAGCTGCTATTCAACTGGCAACGTCGTCCCCAGTGACAAGAGGACTACGCACATTGGGAACATGAAATCTATGGGTCAAGAATAGACAGCTTGGAAAACAATAGAAGGAATTAACTTACTTAGAGATATTTTATTCCTTTTCAACTCACATTTTGCACAAACAAGGAAGCAGTGATTTGCTTCAAGTGACAAGAAGACAAGAGAGGTTTTCTTGTTGTGTTAGCACAGGCAGATGGCTGTACTTGATGTGTTTCATTGGAACATAATCAGTGCATTGCAGAGGCATGCAAAGAGATGACAGAAGTGACAGAAGAGCAGCTGGGCTTTAGGACTGGCATTACTGATGAAACTGGGGTGGCATGGCTTGAGGTTTATGTGAAAGCCAAATTGGAGGGAGAATGCGAAAAACAGAGGCATATAACAAAGAAAGGCATGTGCTTTAAAGCACACTTAAGTGGCAATTTCATGTTATATGGGATTTTTTAATCTTTTTTTTTTCTTTGCAACAAATAAAGAAATATTTCAAAACTTGATATACCAGGTTTTTCTTATCAGAGACAACTTTTTGTAGCATCTTGTTACAATACAATCTGACACTTAGATTATGTATTTGTATACCAATACAGGTAACCTATATTTTTCTATGAATTTGATTTCCTTTCAACATGGATTGCTGAACTTATTCACACAGTGGATTAAAATGGGAAGAAACCCCCAAATCAAAATATGTGGGGTTTTTTTGATTATAGCTATAGTGTCATTCACAATAATAGGGCAATTAAAGTTGTCATATCTTCTAAAGAAACCTGGTATTTTAGCATAAGTGTGTTTACCACAATGTTATCTTTAAGATACCTTTTTATGAAAGGAATTCAGTTTATCTCATCAAAAAATCAATGTACTCATACAATTTGTAAACCCTCCTTAGGAGACAAGAGCAGTTTGAGCAGAAGTAACTTTTATGCAAACTAGAAAGAAATAAAAAAGGAGTCAGTTTACTAAGGCAAATTAAAACAGGATAGCAGACATTTGTTGGATATTTGAAAGCATCTCCTCCACACAGAAAGTATTTCAATGTCTTTTACTTGACTTACAGAGGTATTCAGAATCATTTGATTTGTATATTTCTATTCCAAAACTACATAACAGATAAACCCTACACAAATGAAGATTTATTTAAGCATCTTTTCAGAAGTGTGTCTGAAAAAGCACATTATCTTTCTGTACCATTTTAAAATTCTCATTAAAAGACCTTTCATAATCTGATTTACATTGTATTTACTGCCTCCAAAAAAATATTACAGCCAAATAAGCATTTAGTTAAATTTGGGTACGTATATTTTCAATTTGTGTCTGCTACAGCACAATCAGTGAGTGGAACATTAGAGGAAACAGCAGAATACAGACAACAGGAGAATTGCAAGCCAATACATTTGATTCACTTAGCTGTTTAATCTCACTGCTAGGCAACGTTAAGAATTTCACATTATGCCTGTAAACACAGATTGAAAATTTGACATGATGATACTGTCAGTTCAGCTAATATTAGCTTTGGAAAACATATCAGGACATGAGAGAGAATCTATCAGATCCATGCCCATTTCTCTCTTCTCACCACCTCGTCCCATCTAGAATAAAATCACAGAATCACAGAATGGTTTGGGTTGCAAAGGACCTTAAAATCAACCATCCTGCCACGGGCAGGGACACCTTCCACTAGACCAGGTTACTCAAAGTCGCATCTAACCTGGTCTTGAACACTTCCAGGAACACTGCCACTCACAACTTCCTTGGGCAACCTGTTCCAGTGCCTCACCACCCTCATAGTAAAATATGAAATAGGAACAGAATATGAAATTAGACAAATTCATCTGGAAAGAAGATCACATGTTAAAGCATGGACACAATGGACAAAGTCTGGGATTCCCTCTAAAGGGTGTGTTTTTACTGAAACAGAAACAACAGGCTTGGCATAGGAAGTGCCAGTGGAATCTGTATCTGATATTGCACGACAACGGCAAACCCATGAGCCAGCAGCAACATACTCCCAACATGAGTGCACCACTCTGTCTGGGAGAAAGGCATGATCACAGCAGGACAGCCGGTACAGCTTGATTTATATTTAGGACTATTCTCAGTCCTGCAATAGTTTGGCTGTAATTAAAAAATGCTCTGATTGCAATTTGGTATAGATTACCAGTGACTAAGATGGCAAAACTCACAGAGCTGTAAGTGTATGTTTATAATGCAGTCAATCAATATGCAGAGATCCTTGTCAGCAGAGTTGCTCCAAAACTGCTAGAGAACTAATAGTAATATGCACTTTGTTAAAGAGAAAAGAAAGCCATCCAAATTATGCGCTACATTTTTTGTAAAGCTGCATGGATCATGCATTTTAATAGCATTAACACTTAATGCATGTAATTCTGTTCTAATTAACTTGACTTGCTGATTGACACTGACATTTCCTATCATTTGTGAATGGCCTTGCAGCCTTTCTAGCCTTTCCAGCCTTTCCAGATCCTGTTTACAGGGGTCTATTGCTCTTTTAAAAATCACTTTTTTTGCTGTATATAAACAAAAGAAAGTAAATGTCACAAATGCTTTGTGAAACTATAATGAGCTCTACACTAAATGTTAGACACACTGGATGTTCAACCTAATTATCAGTTAGTTTTGCAGGCTATGTATACATTAGCAAGTAATTTTGAGCAATAGAAGAGGATCGATAGATCAAAATAGATGGCATTGAGGTCCCTGCAATGATATATCTGGTACAGGTGACATTTAATACTGTCCCCTGGACTGAGTGCTCCCACCAGGCATGTAGCAACAACAGACCGAAGGACTGGTCTTTGGTAAGGACCCTTAGCTGCTGAGAAGGATCAGAGTATATCTGGCTTGCACCTGCAGTGAATCTTTTTTGGAGGGGTATGTTTTGAAGGCTTTACTGGTTTCCTCTAAAAACGCAAACAGCTCTGTGACCCAGCTCTTTGATGTGCAAGTAAGTGGGGATGACCCGGAGGCTCTGCCAAGAACTTCAGCTCTGCCTCAAAGCAAACAATGTATGTAGACACAACCTAATGGAACCAGTTGTGCAAGCAGGATGCTATTTTGCCAGTCTATTTGACAGGTATTTGCAGAGGAATACTGTTTTTGCTTCCAAATTCTGAAGGAAATGTGTGACTTTAGACCTCCCTGCTCTGTCTTTCCTATTTTCCTCATCTTTAATTTACTCAAATTGCCCCTTGCCATTTTTTCATTCCTTTAGTCCTACAAATTGCCAGTTTCCTGTCTGCTTCCTTCCACTTCTCCTCCATTTTGTCCCTGTACTTGAATGAGGCTTCTTCACAGTGAACATGTGCCAACCTAAGAAACAAGAACATGATAAGCCTTCAGTTCCAGGCACTGGCTCTGTGCTCCCACAAATGGGGCTGAGCAGTTTCCTTGTGTAGCTCTGCTATAGCACAGTCAGGGAGGTCTCTTAGCTGTGAAGAATTTGAATTCTGCAGTTCAGTACCCAAGGAGATAATAAACTTAAGAAGGCAACATGGATGGTAAAATATTTCCATACAACGAAGAAATAGATAAACTAGAGCTCTTCATCAAGTAAAAGAGATTACTGAGGAAATGTGAAGATCTGTAAAATGATGAATAGCAGAGAAGACTAGGGAACTCTTACTGGTCGTGTGAATCCACATCAGTGTTTTGTTTCAAGAACACTTGAAGCAAATAGCCACTTTGGTTCACACTACAGAGCAGCTTCAGTGCACATGAAGTAGATTCCTTTGAAGGGAAAATAAACTGAAAGACGCACTCCAGATATTCACCTAAAATGATCCAGCCACTAATAGGTGTTCATGGAATCAGACTACAGTTAGCTTGAAGTAAAACCCCTTCAAAGGCCTATCGCTGGGCATCAGATCCTCGGCATGAACAGTGTCATTCTACATATTCATTTCCATCACACTGTATTACTTGCTATGGTTAGCATATCTTCTGTTACAAAACCCTGAAGGCATCAAATCATGTATTGGCTTTACAAAATAGATATTCAGTATTTAACTCATTGCTACATACTCAGTTTGGGTGGTAAAGTTCTAAATGAGTTCAGGAGTTATTAGACAAACAAGATGTCTATTTAATATACTGACACAGATGAAATTTCTTGCACAGAAAATATGAAAACCTCTGATTATCAGAAAATCAAACCAGTTTGACAGGTAATTCCATGCTTGCCATATTATCGTACCTTTTTTTTGGCATGCACAACGCAAAGTCATTTTCTATTTCAAGCTGAGCTCCCTGAATTCACTTTCAATAGACCTAGGAGATTCAGAGTTGCAGGATGGTTTTGTGGTGGTGCTGAGCAAGCATCCACTTGTATGCTCAAGACAGAGCAAAACACCATCCACCATAAGCAAGTATCTCAGTAGTTTTGCATGCCTCTATACACAGCTGAACAGCGCCTTGAACACAGGCTGGGCATTTTGGAGTTGCTACTGTTTGATCAAGAATCATGGGATATTTTGTCTTCTGAAAAGAAGAACATTTTTTCCCAGGTATTTCTGCTTCACAGTGGTCCTATATGCATTCAATCCATGGGTGTGTTTACTTTAGCATTCTGGTTTGGATAGGGAGTGAGATTTTTGAAGTGAATCTTGCAGCGCCTACACCTGCGGTGCTTTGATTCCTGTCACATCTCAGACAGCAGGCACAAACTGCATTGCTTTCCAATTAAACTGCAGCAAGTGAAAAGATGCACTCCAGGACTTCACCTAAAGTATTCCAGTATCTAACACAAATACAGCCCACAGAAATTCGACAGCCAGAATGAAATAAACACCCTGAAATGCACATAATATAGACACTGGAACCTCAATAGCAGCTATTTCACTCTGCAGATCTACTCTTACTGGACTGCACTATTTGCTAATATATCCATAACCCTTATTTCTTAACCACTGGTGACCTGTTTTGTTTTAGTTTGATAAAAATAAATTTAAAAAACCCAAAACAAAACAAAGAAAATCCCAACCTAATAGAAGGCTCAAAATGGAAGCAGCGATAGGAAAGTTAATGATACATGTTCTCTTAGCAATGCTAGAAGTCACAAATTTAAAAGGCACTACTGACTACCAGGGCCTGCAATTACAAATTAAAGACACCCTACAAGATCCCAAGGGAGCAATTAAAGTATGTGTGAAGAAGCTGACTGCAATGACAAAACACTTCTCAAGCTTGATACAAAGTCTGGAGTAGAACTTAAAAAAGAAAGTAGTTTATTTCATCTGTACAAAATCAATTTAATTCAATTTAATATGTGTTAAGTTTTGACCTAATACTTTCATGTTGCTGCATCAGGCAGTGAGAAATCAAGATCTACCTCACACTTAGGATTTTACACTTTTCAGACCAAACTGAGTTCAGATTATTACTTCTCTGTAAGTGTTCCACAGCCAAAACATGGTCCTAATAAAGGTGTGACAATATTAACTGACTGACAATGCAGTCAATAAGCTGAAATTTGTTCCACATTTTAACTTCCTTACTCAAACACACACAGATTTAATGAAAAAAAACCCAGCAAACTGTTAAAACTTGAGGTTTTCCATGGCACCACTAGAGACATTTTTATGGTGCTACTAAAAAATTTAAGGAAAGGAGATTGGTCACTGCTGCTTCATGAGTATTAGAAATTGTGCATTGCCTGTATGCACTAGTAGGAATGCTGAGCTCCATTCCTCTTAAACAAATCTAAAAACCCCTGTGATTTATACTGGAACTCAGATATTGTAAACCAGTTTGGGCTTAGGGGTGCAGACTGATAGTGATTAGGTACTGCTAAACAAACTATTGCAGACAAAGTCTATAAACACAACCTGGTGCTTTTGGTGTGTCCAGCAACAGGGGAGGGAGTCTAGCACAGCTTAAGCATTGCTATGCTTTCAGGAAGTTTGTCTTTAGTGCCTTGTCCAGAATATGAAATTTCACATATGAAACACAGATGGTTTATAACAGCCCTCTTTCTTCCACACTTTTTAGATTCTATCTCTTTTCCCTGCCTTCACATTTTGCTTTTTCTTTGTATTCTTGGATCCCTGGGACTCATTCTTTGTGTATGTCTGCAAAACATCTCCTGCAGCTGGAGCTGTACTGACATAGAAGAGGGAGGTGGTAACAGCGGTACAGAGGAGGAAAAATACTGACAAGTGAGAAGAACAAAGAAATGGGAACAAGTTAACCTGACTGCAATATGAATTCCTCTGTGTTGGGTGCAGGCTCTTTTTCCTGTTCAGTGGAGTGCTGAATGTAGTTCTCTCTGAAATAAGAAATGCACTACTGCTTTGCAGCTAGAAGATGCAGTATATTTAAAGCTGTATTCCACCTATGACCCAAGATACATTAATTACACTTGATCAGGCAGTTCAGCTAAGTGTTGAAGATTGTTACTGCCTGGTTTAATTCTCTAACATTCTTTTTTTTTGCTAAGCGCATCTGATCAAACAAAACCTCAGACTTCACCTCCTCCTGACTTACTCATTTAGCCAAAGTAATGCACAGAATGTCAACATGATGTACTTTTTAAGTACAAATAAATCATATGCACTTAGGAGTCTGGATCTCAGGCTTCACAATT
Organism: Pezoporus wallicus; assembly: GCF_028554395.1. NCBI lineage: Eukaryota > Metazoa > Chordata > Aves > Psittaciformes > Psittacidae > Pezoporus > Pezoporus wallicus. The sequence goes on from NW_026636656.1 coordinate 1,829,108, forward strand.
AGGGCGTACACCTACTTCAGCGACTATCAGCAATGCTTTCAACTATCTGGTAGTTACATTCAATTTAGTAGCTTTGTCTGCGTTGTTTCAGCTCAGTCGCTGCTTTTCATGCATCAGAAACATTAGTGGTCACACAGAGATACTTGTCTCTGGGTTAAAATGTCTGCAAGCTGTCAAAGTGTTTTAGTGTAAACCTCTGTGACTGAATGTTTAGTGGTGCTCTCAGCATACAAGAGATAGGCTTGCCAATATTATTTACATATGATAAATGGGCTACATTACTCAATTTACCCTGAAGCAGCCAGTGCCTTAGGATGCTATATAAGAAATCTTTTTCCCTATTGCATTTTTCTATTTAAGTGATCTAGTTTTACCTTGTTTCACTTTTTTTTTCGTATTAATTTTAGGCTGATCATACATGAACGAAAACCATACGCCTTCTGAGAAAAAAAAAAAAAGTCACTAACCTGAAAAAAAAGATAGAAAAATACTTTTGGATGTTTGAATCTGCAGAAGAGAAGAAAGAATAATGCATGGCAGCAGCAACTGCAGCTCAGGGCTTTTTTCCTGCCACTTCAGAATATATATTAGAAATACTTTTGTTCGCTGTATTACATATATTCCTTCTTTTATTTCTTTTTCTCTCATTAAAGATATTTACATCTGGAAAAAATATTTTATGATGGCTGAAAAAATAGTCATACATCTTGGGGAACTTAGGAAAAAACAATTCTGTTTAGAAATAATTTTGTTTTAATACTGCATTCCTTACCAAAGATACTAAGGTTGAAGTGGAACATTTATAAGATTTATTTTTTTTCTCCAGCTGCTTCTCTACCTGAACTTTTCATAAGGTTTGGTAACAGTGCAATTATTTCCACAGCAACCAGTTTTGGTGTCACAAATAGAAGATTATGACTTCAATATACAAAAGAGCAGCAAGAAGATTAACTCTTAGAAACAACCTGGGGGATGGGTGATTATAATTAATATCCCTAGTACTAAAGAATACACGAAAAAAGCATATAAAAGCATGGGACCATTTCTGAAGAAAAGGGCATGCAAGCACTTTTTGTAAGAAGCAGAATTATTTCCAACTAGTAATAACTGTATTATTCTGAAATCTGGGTAGGACTTAAGTTGTGAGACTCCTGATTTACAGGGTATAGGTGGTCTATATATATATTATGATGGGGGGGAATCAGTTGCTTAAACATAGGTGTTAAGCACCATCTGACACATTCTGGTGTACCTGCTATACCTGAAATTGCTGTCAGGTAAGATGGAAGACATATGGGAGGTGTATGATGTTCTGCATCTGCAGCTGAAGGTTTAACAGCATGCGGTAGGCCATTTCAGATGGCACCATACGCCTGAACTGAACTGATGTCCTGTCCGTAGCAGGGGGCTGGAACTAGATGATATTAAGGTACTTTCCAACCCTAACTAGTCTATGTTTCTATGATTCTATGGCATATTAAGCTCGTGTCATGCCAGTCCTGTGTTATAAGGTTGCTCTGGCTATTGTAGCATGTATCAGAAAAAAAAGGGTATTTATGTTGTACTGAGCCCCTACAATGAGGTGTCTGAATCACAGTCCTAATTCTACCTTTAATGACAATTTAGAGACATAAATCTTGTTTCTGTGATGAAATTTCAGTAAAAAACCAAAAAACCCTCCAACAAAAACAACAACTCTTCATATCAGTGACCACATGGAAATTTCAGCCTTTAGAAAATATTGTGATGGCTACTTGGAGAGAGATTAGTTCTGTCTGAGTGCAAAAAAAGTATCTGTAAGTAGAGGTTCAAATTCGGTTTAAAAAGATATAAGAACTCTGAAGAGCAGTCTGTACTGAATTCCTTGCTAGTGCTGGAGAAATCAAGGGCCAGTTACTGCATTTATCAGGTAGGTATCAGGCAGCTAACATTTTTAACAGAGAGGCAAGAAAAAAGGTGAGAACAGAAAAAGAATCAAGGAGGCAATATCTGGCTTAATCAGATGTTGTCAATTCAACTGAATCTCAGGCAATTTGCCTTAGAGTACATGAAACACTGACTACAACAATGTCAGAAGCATTTGTGGTTATCTTTCAGACCTTTGAGAGGACGATGACATTTCAGAAGATTTAAAAAGGTCAAGCATAACCTTTATCTCTAGAAAGTGGGAAAAGGAAGAGACAAGGAATTATAAACTACTCATCTTACATTCAGTTCCTGAAACAATACTGGAAGAAATTAAGTATTTCAGAAACCTGAAAGATAACAAGAAGATGAATAGCAGCCAGCTTGTATTTGTCAAGAAAGAAGTCATTTCAATTTCCTTCTAAGAATAAGGCTACAGAGTAGCAGAAGACATACTAGCTTAAAAAATATTTTTGACATCGCCTCACACGACATTTTTATAAGCAGTGTTACAGACAAAAAATATTCTAAGACACCTGCAACACTGGTTTAAGAACTGCACTCAGGGAGTAGTCATCAGTAGTTCATTGTAAGACTCGAAAGATGTATGATGATCAGCAGTTACAGATCCAGTAACAGGTCAATAGTCTTCATACTTCATTGACAACCTGCGTGACAGAATAGAGAATGTATCTACTGAATTCACAGACAGCAATATAAAAGAAACGGTTCAGAAAAAAGGACCAATAAATTGGCAAAAAAAAAAAAAGAAAAAGGATGGGATTCGTTACAGAAAAAAAACCAAACCAAAACACCAAAAAAACACAACCAAACCCAACCTACAATGCTCTTCAGTGAGGCAGAATAATCAGCACCAAAAATTCTAGATGGGAAAAAACAGGCAGAGTGGCAGCTGTAAAGGGAAAAGTCTAAGGCATGACAGCTGATAGTACGCTCCAGTGCCAGGTGAGTGGAAAAAGGCTATCATAGTGAGATGCATAAAGAGATATTTTTTGCAAGCCACATGTTTGCAAGCCACATGGAATAATTCTTTGGGATTGGCAAAACCTTTTCTGTCTACTGATTCTAGTTTTGGGCCTTGAATTTCAACGAAAAATTGGCCAATTAGAGATCCTACAGGGGAGCAACCACATGTCTAATAACCATAACCTACACAAACTAGCAGATTTATTGTTCATAGAAGTCAAATTACTGAAGCTGGAATATAACAATGGTCTCTAATATCCAGAAGCAGTTGGAAAGAGAAAGGAAATAAGCTACTTGAATTGCTGAGGTGAGTAGCTCGAGAGAGGACGCCTTCAACACCGGAGCGGGGGGGAGATCAGCGTCCAGGAGCCTCAACTCAGAGCGGCGACAGCCACCGAGGGAGCCTCAAGTCCTCGACAGGACCTGCCCGGGAGCCGGCAGCTCAGCTGACGAGAGCGAGCAGCTGACTCACAGGGGGCGGAGCCAGGAGCGGCGGCACCAGCCCTGACTGGGTAAAAACCTGCCCCAGGGAGCGTAATGAGGCGGTTTGCGCGGGCAGGCGAGCGGGATGGTGAGCACTCGTTGTATGAGCAGGGCCCGGTCTGGGAGCTCTGCTCTGGCTGCCCCGGCGGTGGCCAGCGTAGGCACCCAGACAGAGACGGTGAGAGGGGAGGCTGCAGTGCAGAGCTCGGGGTGTAGAGAGTGCCTGCACTGGTCTGGTAAGGGGAGGGTGCACAATGGGCAGGGCTGCACTCGGTGCTCCCTGGCGGAGGTCCTCCCGCAGCAGGGGCTGAGCTACGGGATGCTGTTAATAGGCTGCGAGATGTCAGGGAAGCTGAGAGGAAGCAGGAATGCTTGCTCCTGGCCCAGACTCTGCAGGGGCCTCAAGCGTCCCCCATAGCTCATGGAGGAAAGAAGGAGGCCGTTAACCTGGGAAGCTGGGAAATAGTGACCAAAAAAAAAAAAAAACCCAACAAAAAAAACAACAAAAGGAGGAAAAGGGCAATTAAAAGCAAGGGGCTTCCTCCTAAATCCTTTGTCCCCACGCAGAACCACTTTGCTGTTCTGCAGGGGGCTAATGAGGATATGCAGTCGTGCCAGAAACAGCTGGCTGATGCACTGGTAAAGAAGATCTCTACTGGTGCTGCCAGGAAAAAGCGGCGGGTCATAGTAGTAGGGGACTCTACACTGAAAGGGACAGAAGCACTCGTCTGCCGGCCAGACCTTGTCTCAAGGGAGGTGTGTTGCCTACCCGGGGCACGGATCAGGGATGTGGCAGAGAGGCTGCCTGCTTTAGTAAGTCCCATGGACTATTACCCACTCCTGGTGATACATGTGGGTGCTAGGGATATAGATAGTAGTAGCCTGGGGAACATAAAGAAGGACTACAGAGCCCTGGGGGAGGTGGTCAGGGGCTCTGGAGCTCAGGTGGTCTTTTCATCAATTCTCCAGGATACAGGGGAGGACCTAAAAAAAGCTAGGAGGATTAGCCAGGCTAATAAATGGTTAAAAGGGTGGTGTCATAGTCAGGGGTTTGGGTGTCTTGAACACAGGATGCAAGTTTGTAGGCCAGGTCTAGTGGGGGCTGGTAGAGCTGGTCTAAAGAACGGAAAGAGCAGTTTTGGTAGGAGGCTTGCCAGACTGGTCAAGGAGGCTTTAAACTAGATGTGTTGGGGGATGGGGGCATCATTCCATTCCAACACACCCAGTCAGTTGCCGGCACCTATAATAAATGATCGGAGCAATGAAGATATATTCCAGCCGCTCCAGCCAATGAGCCGGCTTCATTTGGAGCTTGGCTCAGTTGCCTCTATACAAATGCCCGTAGCATGGGGAACAAACAAGAGGAATTAGAGATGTGTACATGTCTACAGGGATATGATATAATAGGCATCACAGAAACATGGTGGGATGGCTCCTATGGCTGGAGTGTTGGAAGGTTACAGGCTTTTTAGAAAAGACAGGCCCAGCAGGTGGGGACGGGGAGTTGCCCTTTATGTTAGGGATAGGCTGGAGTACGGAACTGTGTCTGGGGACAGGTGAGCAGTCCACAGAGAGTTTGTGGGTCAGGGTTAAAGGGAAAATAGCTATGGGAGACATTACTGTGAGGATCTGTTACAGACCGCCTGATCAAGGAGAACCTGCAGATGAAGCACTCTATAGACAGATAAGAAAAGTCTCACCCTCACAGGCCCTTGTTCTCATGGGTGCCTTCAAGCACACTGACATCTCTTGGAAGGACGGTGCAGCCCGGCACAAGCAATCCAGGAGGTTCCTCAATTGTGTGGAAGACAACTTCCTCCTGCAAGTAACAGAGGAGCCAACGAGGAGAGGTGCCATGCTTGACCTCGTGCTCACCCACAGGGAAGGGCTCGTTGGAAATGTGACTCTCCAAGGCAGCCTTGAATGCAGCGATCATGAGATGGTCAAATTTGAGATCCTCAGGACAGTGAGAAGAGCGTGCAGCAAGCTCACTGCCCTGGACTTCAAAAGAGCAGACTTTGGCTTCTTCAGGAACCTGCTTAGGAAGGTTCCATGGGATATAGCCCTAGAGGGCAGGGGGGGCCCAAGACTGTTGGTTGATATTCAAGGATCACCTGCTGCAAGCTCAGGAGTGTTGCATCCCAACCAAAAGGAAGTGCAGCAGGAGGGCCAGGAGACCTCCCTGGATGGATAAGGAGCTGCTGAGGAAAATTCAAATGAAAAAAAGAGGCTTATAATAGGTGGAAGCAAGGACAGGTGGCCTGGGAAGAGTACAGGGATGTTGTCTGGGAAGCTAGGGACCAGGTTACGAAAGCTAAGGCTCAGTTAGAATTAAACTTGGCTAGGGATATTAAGGATAACAGGAAAGGATTCTACAGGTACATAGCAAATAAAAAACAGACAAGGGAGAACATAGGCCCCCTCAGGAACCTCTCGGGAGAACTGGCTACACAGGGTTTGGAGGAGGCTGAGGTTCTGAATGACTTCTTTGCCTCGGTCTTCACTGGCAAAGGCTCTGACCACACCACTCAAGTCTCGGAAGGCAGACGCAGGGACTGTGAGAATGAAGACCTTGCGCCCACTGTAGGAGAGGATCTAGTTCGAGACCATCTTAAAAATCTGAACGTGCACAAGTCCATGGATCCTGATGAAATCCATCTGCGGGTCCTGAAGGAGATAGTGAATGAAGTTGCGAAGCCGCTGGCCATCGTATTTGAGAAATCATGGCAGTCAAGTGAAGTTCCCGATGACTGGGAAAAGGGAAATATAACCCCCATTTTCAAGAAGGGGAAAATGGATGACCCAGGGAATTACAGAGCAGTCAGTCTCACCTCTGTGCCTGGCAAAAACTTGGAGCAGATTCTCCTGGAAAGCATGCTAAGGCACATGAAAATCAACAAGGTGCTTGGTGACAGCCAGCATGGCTTCACTAAGGGGAAATCCTGCCTGACCAATTTGGTGGCCTTCTATGATGGGGCTACGGAACTGATGGACAGGGGTAGAGCAGTTGATGTCATCTACCTGGACTTGTGTAAAGCGTTTGACACTGTCCCACACGACATCCTTGTCTCTAAATTGGAGAGGCATCAGTTTGATGGATGGACCACTCAGTGGATAAAGAACTGGCTGGATGGCCGCATGCAAAGAGTTGTGGTCCATGGCTTAATGTCCAGCTGGAGACCAGTAACGAGTGGTGTCCCTCAGGGATCGGTGTTGGGACCGGTCTTGTTTAACATCTTCGTCGCTGACATGGACAGTGGGATTGAATGTGCCCTCAGCAAGTTTGCCGATGACACCAAGCTGTGTGGTTCGGTTGATATGCTGGAGGGAAGGAATGCCATCCAGAGGGACCTTGACACGCTTGTGAGGTGGGCTGATGCCAACCTCATGAAGTTTGACCATGCCAAGTGCAAGGTCCTACTCACCTGGGTCGGAGCAATCCCAGACACAGCTACAGGCTGGGCAGAGAAGAGATTCAGAGCAGCCCTGTTGAGAAGTACTTGGGGGTGCTGGTTGATGAGAAAATGAACATGAGCTGGCTTCAGTGTGTGCTTGCAGCCCAGAAAGCCAACTGTATCCTGGGCTGCATCAAAAGGAGCGTTACCAGCAGGTCGAAGGAGGTGATCCTGCCCCTCTACTCTGCTCTTGTGAGACCTCACCTGGAGTATTGTGTGCAGTTCTGGTGTCCTCAACATAAAAAGGACATGGAACTGTAGGAACAAGTCCAGAGGAGGGCCATGAGGATGATCAGAGGACTGGAGCACCTCCTGTATGAAGACAGGCTGAGGAAGTTTGGGCTGTTCAGCCTGGAGAAGAGAAGGCTGCATGGAGACCTCATAGCAGCCTTTCAGTATCTGAAGGGGGCCTTTGGGATGCTGGGGAGGGACTCTTCATTAGGGACTGTAGTAACAGGACAAGGGTTAACGGGTTATAACTTAAACAGGGGAAGTTTAGGTTGGATATAAGGAGGAAATTCTTTCCTGTTAGGGTGGTGATGCATTGGAATGGGTTGCCCAGGGAGGTTGTGAATGCTCCATCCCTGGCGGTGTTCAAGACCAGGCTGGACAAGGCCTTGGGTGATATGGTTTAATGTGAGGTGTCCCTGCCCATGGCAGGGGGGTTGGAACTTGATGATCTTCAGGTCCTTTCCAGCCCTAACTATTCTATGATTCTGCTTTCCATGTCCTCAGTATATAAGAAAAAGAAACAGTGGCATTGCATCCTAGCAAGGAAAATTTAGTTAAGAAATATGAACATTCTCTAAGATTAAAGCTAACTGAATACAGGAATAGCTTGTCTGTTGAATTTGTGAAATGGTCATCCTCAGAAAAGGGTCAGATCTGCAGTGTTGTTGGTACAGGTCTCTGTCTTAGATCAAAATAGGGAACATGAACCTCTGAAGTTCCTTCTAGGACTTCCTATTTTTTCTGATTCTTTTGATCTTTATGTCTGCAGCCTAACAGCTGTAAAATAAGGACCTGCACTTTTATTATGTTAACTCTTTATTTTGAATTTTGAAAGTATGTATTTTTTTTTCTACTCTGAATTTTATCTGGTAGTTTAGTTTATTATTATTTTTGTTCTTGCTTATAGTATCAGCTTGATACAGATATAAGGCTGAAAGTATGGCCTTAGAATAATGTTTAGTGCATTGCCTGTGGCTTGCATTGGGATAAGAGATCTCTTAGAGACAAAGTAGCTGATATTTTCTGGTATCTTAGAGGACAGAGAAGAGCAAAATTTCATGGAATTTGTCTCATTCATGTGTGTCCTTTCTGCTTTTAGTGAATATAAACATTTCAGTCCTGCTGACAGTTTGAGAATCTGTATGACAACAGCATGTTCATATGGCAGTAATCCTATCATCCTTTCATTTCACATACTTATATTCTAAATCTTTGCTGCATACTTAAATTGGGTTTCTATTGGTTATTGTACTGTGACAGGCACAGTATTATCTTTCTTGTTACTTTGGTACCATTTTACTTTAGTGTTTTCGTATTTCCCACTTTGATGTTACAATACATGCTTTATCAAGCATTAATTTGTTGCTTCACATTTAACCTCTCTAGGAGAAAAGCTGGATAAAACAGAAGTTTAGCTGCATTTTATTCAAATGCCTGTAAGTTTTTAAAGCTTTGTGTAGAATGATTCAGCCCATAAATATCCAGAAAGGTTGGAAATTACTGGGCATTTAATTCAGCAGCTATTTATGAAATTGTAAAAGAAGCTTTCCTTGGAACAAGTAAGAACTCCACCCAATGTGTCTACAAATAGTCCAGGAAAGGAAGCATAATAGTTACATACAAACTACTGCAAAAGCATTTCTCTGTTCCATTTCAGTATCATCAGCTGTTTAATGATCTGAGAGGGAAGATAATGGCACCAAATATCGACATTTGAACTGCTCCAGTAGATATTATTTTTCTGTATGCTATTTTGTTCTTTACCATTCACCTTCCCATTAATACTTTTTTATTATTATTGGCTACTAGGGTCTAGGACTAAAGAAAATGCAGCCAAGGAAAGCAGTCCTTGGCTTGGCAACAGAGATCAAAATTAATGTCAGAGATCAGAATCAGCTGGGGAATTGCTATCTTTCTGAGTACTCAGTATGAAATTATTTGAGCAGAGAGGAAAAAGTCTGGATCATTAATGAGGCTGTTATGACATTCTGTTAATTTGATCACAGAGAATCTATGTTAAATGACTGCTCCCAACCTCCCTTCTCCAAAACCATCACTGAAGACTAAAGAATAAGAGATGCACTAGCAAATGTTAAGCTGATGTGTTCCAGTGTTCAGGTGACTAATTCAAATGCACCATCCAAAATTAGCTTCTTTGGTTTCCTTTACCATGCAGAGATAATTACATACCTTGGAGCATAAAGGTAATTCCATAAATTACATTGAAATATACAGTATATGAAGTATTTTAATACAATCTCAATGACTAAAACACAATTGTTCATGTAAGTGGCCAAAGCAAATAGCAGTTCTGTTATGTGTCTAAGGACACACTTACTCACAGTCTCTGAATATACTTCCTTAAAAATAATAATAAAAAAGAAGCTCTTTTTCTTAGGGCCTAAAGCACATAGTTTCTTATGATCATCCTTTGGGAACGCAGTAAGATAAGGCAAGAATTACCTCCAAAATAGATCAGAAATAACATGCAAAACAAAGACTTTTTATTCCCGCATGACTTAGGAAATAGCTAGAACACATTAATTTAATTTACACCAAATTCCCAAATGGGACACAAGTGTTCGGCTGCCACTTTCAAATGCCTAAATAAAAAAATAAAGCTCCTCAAAACCCCAGATAGCTCTTTTGCCTAACAGTTGCAGTAGATGACTTCCCCAGGTACTTAAACTACTTCAGTGTATTTTCAGCACCACAGTCTCAGTTTTTGACCACACTCAGACTGTATGCATGCTGACTGAAGCAGGCAGGCAGGTAGGTTTCTGGCACACATTTAACTACTGCTGGACTTACAAACTGACTATTCCTTCACATACTTTCCTTAAATGACCAAAGTGTATTTCACTGGCTAGAGACTTTACTCCAGTTCAGTTCTCTACCTCTGCCTCAGCAAACCTGATTCAAATTCTCCTGGTACTTATATTACCTGTTCTGGATGCATTTCACCTGTATTCAGCTGTATAAATGTCAATAGTTATCAATGTCAATACTTACAACAGCAATCTGCTCTTGATGATCATTTTAGGATGGAGTCTTATGGCTATTTCTATTTTTTCCCCCATTACCTAACTCATCCTAAATTCCTGCTTCAGACTAAAATCCTCAATACCTCTTTAGCAGTTAATGTTTCATGAGATGAATTCCAGGCAGGATATTTAATGTCAAAGGTTGGCTCTCTCTCAATTTCTCTTCCTGAAATTATTAAATTTTCTGTGAATAGTTTAGCATGTGTAAGTCATGTAAGATATATTAAATATCTTACGTAAGACAGATACAGACAGCATGATTCTATTGTTTAGAAGAACAGCATGCAAGCAGTTATGCTGCATCAGCAACTCTGTATTTATAATACACAGGCAATCTTATGGCAAAAAGGCTATCAATTTGAAAGTATTTATAGAATATTTAGAAAACTAGAGCTTTTGTTTGATTAAGTTTCTCTCATGTTGAAAGTATTGCTTTATTTTTCCTACAGGTGCATACAAAATCTGCTGTGAAATTAATTTCTGTCTTATCCACATAACTCTTTTTTCATGCTATTGCTGTGCCTACCAAATATCCTTTTTGAATATTTTAAAGCAAAAGAAACATTGGCAATTAAGGCCATCACTAATTTTGGTGCTGCTTTTAGATAAAATAGGGGGAAAGGGTTGTTATATCCTTTTTCACTATTGCTCTGGCAGCATAATATACGAAGCTTGTCTGAAGTGGTGGTAAAAAGTTCAAGATTCAACTATGTTTATGCAATCTCTCCTAATCAATTACTTCATTAGTGGTTTACTTAGGAGGAGAATGAAAGATGAACCTGTGGAAAAGCTGATCTCAGCAAAAAAGGTTATAGCATACTTATGATATAAATCAGGAGAGTGAAGCACATTTATCCCTTAAGACCTTTACTTAAGATCTGGATTAGCATCTTTTTTGATACTTTTCCCAAAATGAAGCAGAGTTCAAGTCTTGTTAGCCTTTATAAGCCATGAAACAAATAAAGTAAATATGAGGATAGCATGCTTAAAAATTGTTGTAATCCTTCAGAATATTTCTCTAGTAAATGTGCAGTATTCTTTTTGTGAGGGCAAAGATCCTGCATAATTCCCCACTTTCACATTAGATCTTCATGGAACAGTCAGTGCCTGACTTGAAAATTTCCGGGTACTTGCCCAGTCTTTTTGTTTAGTTACTTGTGGGAAAATGAAGAGCGCAACTCCTCCACCATTCATTAGACAGAACCGTAAGAAATTTAAGTTTCCCCGTTATGTAATACATATATTTGACATGGCTGTATGTTAGCTTCCCTTTGTGCTTGTGCAGTGTTTAGACCTGTGTAAGATGGATGTTAAGTTACAGAGAGATTAAAATTGATGATATAATTTACTATGAAAATTACTATTATAAAAGAACAAAATGAACCCACAAGAGCTTATGCAAAAAAAAAAAGGTCTGCTCACCTATGTTTTTGCTGTATCTATGGATGTCAATCTAAATGAACAGAGGACAAGTTCTAAAATCAAAACTCAGTGCTTATTATATTTAAAAACATCACTAGTAATTCACAGCATTGTGAATCTTTCAACTCTAAAGACCAACTGATGACAAATGTGCCTATTTATTTCTAGTTATCTGTGACATCAATAGTTACATGATCACTTTCAGTGACAAGGAAAACTGCATCTTCACACTGAACAAAATATATAGATGCTGTGAAATTTTCAGTGCTGGTGTTTTTTGGTTTTTTTTTTACTTCCCTCTCTTCAAAATGAGAAACTCCATGATAATCTAGTTACGCATTTGATACAATGCAGTTTGGGGGTTTTAATAAGGTAGCAGGGTGCTCTGGGGGTGTGAAGCATTCAAGATTTTTCTGAGTGTCTCTCTGACAACAGAAGTATTGGTAGTAGATTGAAGGACTGTTAGGACCCTGCTACAAAAGAAATCTGTATGTTTAAGGTGAGTGCAAACTGAAAGTCTAAAAAAATAGTAAAAAGAAATGCATAGTTTTACAATGGTGGAAAAAATCTTCTGGATCAAGCCAGCAAAATCATATACCTCTAAAATCTTTTTGAAGAGAAATGGGTAACAGATTAAGGGTGATTCATTAGTTTACAGAAAGGTATGAAAGTTAACATTTGGCTGGTTGTTAACCTTTTAATATAAGGATGGATTTAGACTTGAGACCCTTAGATTTCTTCTTCTGTATGCGGTCTGTAGACATATGAATAATCATAAAAACATAGAAAACATATTCTGTTTAAAAAGACTAACATGTTAGAACCAAAATTGGTCTTGATACAAAGTTGATTAGCACCTATTTAGGAGTCAAATTAAAAGCAATGTCAAATATTTCTTAAAAGGAAATGAATATTCTAATATGTGTACTTTAATTATCAGTCTTCCTAATATCAGCAGTTTTCATGTCATACCTTTGCTATAATATGAGAGCACTTGGTTGTACAACATAAAGATTTTCATCAGTATGAATACAGATTTCTGTTCCAACAGCTCTTCACATGCGTTTGATCTTGAGAATGTGGTTACTTCTGAGAAAAAAAAATAAAAAAAATCCCTGGTGTATGCCTAAAGAATTATGTTTGCTGATTATTATGAAAGCACTTATAATCTTGGCTTAAAGTTGAAAACAGCTTGAGGAAGAAAAGGATGAAGGAGCAGTAATCTGCATGTATACTTAACTATTTGCATTGATTGCATTTTGTAATAAATTCCAAATAAACAAACAATACCATAAAATGAAGCAGTAAATAACTGAAAAACTAGATTTTGTGAACTCTGCATGGACTATTCCAGGATGGACACATCTTTAAGGTAAAAGCCCATTTAGACCTGAGACACAGAATCATAGAATTGTTCAGGTTGGAAAGATCATTGAGCCCAACCATTAACCTAGCACTGCCAAGCCCACCACTAAACCATGTCCCTAAGTGCCCATGTAACTAGTTAGGTTACTTATGTACATAAATTCAATTTTGGATTGGACAGCAAACAAATGTCTGAATTTCAAGCTTCTGTTTCACTAGTAATCTAATAAATACACCACTGATTTCTAGTTTCATCCACAAGGACTTGAAAGTCTCATTCATGCTCAATTTAAAAACCTGGATTTAGCTGCTTTAGGGTGGCTTGCTGTGATTACCTATCCTTCCAACTACTGGCCCATCTTTCTTTTTCTGAAATGCATTTTCCTTTTGGCTCTCTTCCCAAATACTGTTAAGAAGCATTAGTTCCCAAGGCAGGCCTCATCCTTTCCAGTTAAATAGAGTAAGAAGTGCTGATTCTACTATTTTACTGATATCCTCGCTGTATTATTCTTTATTTTATGGCTTGTCTCTCAATGCTCCCTGACCTAAGAACTTGCTGTTCATAAAGTGATGTGATTGCTCTTTTCACACAATTATAAGAGAACCCAGCCACCCTGTTACTTTTACTTCCACTTCACTGATCCAAACAGTGTTTGAATGTAAATGTTATAAGCCAGTATTTTGTCTGAAAGGAAAGCAAGATAACACTCTTTTAGCCACAGGGAAACATTTTGGTATATTTTCTGGCTTTTTAAGTGACTTTCTTTGTAAATGAAAATGAATAAAGACATGTAGGAAGGATAGTCAAGGCAATTATCTCATACAGTTTCCATTTATTATATTTTAATGGCTGTTGATTAATTCCAGAGAATTAAAGTATTAACATTTCAATGTCAGGTGAGTTTCACAAAATCATACAGTGTTTTAGCTGCTGAACTCAATGGTAAAACTCCCGCTGATTTCATGAAGAATAAAATGCTATTGCTGGTATACCTGCACCTGTACTGTGTTGTTTGCTACTATAACCATGTTACATAGGGGATGACAAATAATGTAGTTAGTTTGGGTAAGTGTGGATCAAGATCCTGTAATGTTGCAGGGTTAGGTCTGAGCAAGATATCCCAGGCATCTACCACAGATTTGTAATAAAGTGCTTCTCTTCTCCCCCTGTGATTCTGCTTGCCCTGTGTACCTGTAATATCTTTATGCTGGGTACAGTCACAGTTAGTACCCTGCAGCTATGTAGCTACAAACGCAACACACTACAATGCTAAACTTGGAGGCATCAATAGGAAAAGCTAGAGTGTCCTTCATATTCTTTCCCCTAAATCTGCTCCAGGGTCTAGGAAATAGGTGCATCCATCACACAGATTCAAAAGAAGGTAGGATAGTTCTCAGCCTTTCAAGGCAAGTGAAAACAAGCCAAGTATCCTCAATGTCTACTGACTGAGAGCAGACTTGTCTCCTTCTCATGATGCTGTCTGGGACAAGCTGACTCACTGGTTTCTTCCTGTCCAATCACATTTTAATTTTATTTTAGGAAGATAATATGTAATTGTGATGCTCTTGTCTAGCAAGAAACATCAGCATCTTGCCCAGGGTTTCATATGACTAGATATCAGCAAATGTAAAACCTATGAGAAAGACAAAACAAGACTTAGAAAAATGTACATTTCTTTAGGATGAATGTTTAAAATGCTGATTTAGGGTAATTTTTGAGAGAAAAAAATATTTTAAAATAATGTTGATAAGCAGAAAAAAAAAAAAAAGGTATGCACTAAGCACATGTGCCAGGCTAGCTTTATATCTAGAAAATAAATTATTTAGAAAATATGATGTATCATGGATGTATTCTTTCAGACTTTCCCAAATATTATAGGACTCAAAAAGTTATTAAGAGTTATTAGTTTATATAAAATTGTTTAACACTTATTACTACAATAATTGAGGTGGAGACAAAACTAGCTCAAGGGAAGAAAGCAATGCATGTCACTGGAATTTATTTATGGAGTACCTTAAGAATCTTTTGATTATAGATTTTTGGGCATAAAGAGCAGGAGTACACTAACTTTATTCAAGATGAAAGAAGGATTAGGATACTGTATAGGGATATGTGGATCTTCAGGAATAACAGACAAAGGCCACACAGTTAGGAAATAACATTTCTAGGTGAACAGCGAATAGTAGAAGATATGACAGAACTAGGTTTACTTATTGATGAGAGGCTAACCAAGAGACACTAGGACAACAAAGGCTACAACATGCATATGTTATGTGTCACACTCTGCACTTGCAGAATTAAAGTGCTACTCCAACTTTGTAAGGAAGAACCTTATCTAGACTACTCTATGCAAAATTCACCAAAAAAAGATGAATGCAAACTGGAATAAGTCTGAATAAGTGCTACCAGGTTTAAAGAAGAATATTTGGAAGAGATCATATACCTTAGTTTGTATTTCACTGTGTGAAACCTGAAAATATAAAGGCCTAGTGAAGCTTATGAAGCAAGGCCCCATGGATCTGTTTCAAGTGCATTAAGGACAAGAGGTGACTGTGAACAGCTATCACAAATCTACCAAGGGCAAACTACACTTGACCAACCTGCTTGCATTCTATGAGGCCTCTGTGGATGGTGGAGGTGGTGGGGAGAAAGCACTGGAAGACATTTATTTTGATTTTAGTGGAGTTTTTGGCAAAGTCTCCTCGCAACCAAACTGGGGAAAGCTGGACTGGGTGTGTGAATTACAGGGTGGCTGACTGGTTGTGCAAATCAGAATCAAGCTAATGGTGCAGTCTAATGGGCAACCAATTCGGGGTACTATTTCTCAAGTTGATTCTGAGGCTGAATGAACCAACTGAATGAATCACTGAACTTCTGTCAGTGATTTGAATGATACTTCAGAACAGACCTCCAGTAAGTTAACAAATGACATGCTGAGGAACACCTAATATGCATGAGGTCAGACCTACTGTTCAGAAAGACTTTGAGAGCTGAAGAAATGTGGGCCATCATAAACTTCATGAAACTCTGCAAAGACAAGTAACAAGTCCTGTCTCTGGGATGGAACAACAACATATGACTGAAGTAGCTCTGAAGATGGCTTCAGGTTCTTGGTAGATGACATGTCAACATATAACAAAGTCTATCCTGGGTATCCAGGGGATGCAATATTCCAGATATGTCCCCATGGATGGTGAGTAGAGGGAATAACCACTTCCTCCTACCTGCTGCCATGCAACCTATACCCTCCACAGTATATTGGAAGAGCCTGTCTGGTAGGCAGCAACACAATCTCCATATTATTTCAGGCAAATTTAGTAAAAAAACAAACACACACGAGAATGCGCACACACAAAGAATTGTGTGCTAGGACCATAGGAACACTACAGGGGGCTGAGAAGAGATTCAGCATTATGAGCCAGATTTGGCCAACCTGCTCTGGAAGGGCTAATGCAAAAATGGGCAAGAGCCAGTCTTGAGCTACTTGACTTCCAGACCTAAGGCCCCAGATTTAATTCATTCAGCATTGCAGATGTAACGATTAGAGTAAACAGCAGATATCTAGAGAAGAAATATAAGAACAGGGGAATAGCACAGCGATACATTTCCTTTGACATGTTTCCAGCTGGCACTAGTCTGTGGTTCAAGGATAAGCTGATCCCCTATATATAACTGCATTTAACAGCTCAGCTACAGTTTTAACAGACTTTGTGCCGAAACTGATGCAATTACTCTTTCAATGCTTTTATACATCTGGTCACAGCAACATCCTGTGAGTTCCACACTTGTTCTACAACTGTAGGTCATGTGAGAAAAGTGCTTACTTACATTTCTATTCAACTTATTGCCTGATAATTTAATTAAATACCAGTAAATTTTTCTTGTACAAAACATGGTGACCCATCATGACCTGACCATTTTCTCTGTGTGTTATGGACATCTTCAGCATCTCCCTTGACCTCAATTAATCATCTCCTTTCAATACTGCAGAATCTTAGTCTATTTAATAATACTTCCTATGGTTGTATGGAAATCGGTATTTCTGATGATCTTTTCCTGATTGCCTTTGGGCATTTTCAATCTTTTCTTATTTATATTTTATTAGAGGTGAGCATAATTGAATGAAATGTTTAAGATGAGGGCAAAACATTTATTTGGTAATTGGTATAATGATGCTTCTTTTTTCACTGGCCATTCTTAAAAATTCCCAAATGAGTTTGTGTTTTTTTTTGTCTTTTACGTAAGTGAGATTTGATATCTGTCCTCTAAGAAATCTTTCCTGAAATCTATCTAATCAATAGATCAGCATTGTGCACCCACACACACATACAGCTGTAACTATAATATAAACTACTTATGTTTATTTTAATTTCATTACCTTTAATAATTTGATAGGATCAACAATTTACAACAACTTAATCACTTCAGTTTTATCTCCCCTCTGCTATCATTTGGGTTTTTTTTCAGGTCATTCATAAAGAGCTTAAACAGCACAAGTTTCACCTCATGCTTGAGCAGAACCTTTCTCCTGTGAAGAAACTGACCATTTGGTCTTAACTTTAGTCTCCTTTAAACAGTTGTTACTCCCCTAGAAAACCTGAGGAGGACTGAGTAGTTTCTTCTTGAAAATCAAGTATATTTAACACTTTTATAAATTCTTTTTCGATGATCTTTCATAAATAAAGGATGAATAATGCTATTCTCTGTGATAACTACACATATGTTTACAACTTTGTTTCCAATAGAGAAGTTAAACTGACAGGTCTGTATTCCCCTTAATCTTTTAAAGTCACCTTTAAACAGTCATTTTGCAGTTGTCATCGCCCATTACTGTGAGGAAATTTAAACAAGGTGTACAATTTCTGCTAGTTTTTAACAGGGCTTTCTGCTGGCATGTAAATTTGAAGCAGTTCCTTCCAACTCCATCCAGAAAGCAACAGTAAACTTAAATAAAATGGAGAATCATTTAGCCCTGTGTTGGTCTTTGACCACCACTCAACTGTAATTTAAGTTCTCACACTTTTGGCTGTATTTCCCTTTTGGCTTTCAAAACTGTGTAGAGGAATACCCCAAAGCAAAAGCTAATCAGAAGGTAGTAAAACCATACTATATCCAATTCTAAACATAAAGCATATTCACCTTTTACTTCTTTGCTTGTTGGTTTTCATCTATATTGCCTTTCTCTGAACCTGTTACCATGTGCTTGTAGGTCTGTAGAGCTAAACCAACTTACTGCCCATCAGAGTTTGACCATAAACACAGACAAGACAGGAGCATTGTGTTCTTGCAGTGCTATACTATTAGCAAAATTATTTTCCTAGACTTAACCTGGAAGTTCGATTTATTTGCAAAGGGAATATCTTGAGTCAGCTGCATCTCATCTTACTGATGATGGCCATGCCATCTCTCCTTGATTCCAGCAGAGAACTTTGCTCCACTACACCAACTCCCAGGGACACAGAAGGATAAAGCTGAATATCTGTTTTCTTACAGTAAGTTCTCATTCTTTCTAAACAACTGTTTATAGTCACAACTCAGGTTTCCTAATATCCTACTGTGTCCTGAATACAGCTTCCCAATCTCAAGGTGATATTGCTGCATTAACTATGCTGCAACTGTTTTCTTGCTGATATCATCACTGTCTTCAGCTATTTTTTTTGGAAATATTTTCTCAAATACTTTCACTTATGTAAACAAGCTTCAAACAAAAATGAAAAATACTCTAGTTACAGAAAAGAAATCATAATCCAAGCATATGTATTTCTGATAACAGTTTTAGTGTTGAAAATCTGAATACTGGTGTAGTGTGTACATCAAATCTCCACTTCAATACACAGTGCCATTTGAATGGACTTCCTTTAAAGAAATAAAACCTACAAACATGCAAGGTAAGTTAATCACCTTTCTGTAGAAAATATAGAAATTATATTTTTCAAATGGATAAACATAGGCATTATTAACATTGACATAACTCCAAAATCAGGTTACAGAGAACAAAAATAAATAGTGGAATATTAATAACACTTTTTCAAGTTTATAAATATTCATTTCTGAAAGGAATGCACTGTGGTTATTATTTTATCCAAGTACTTTTATTTTTCTGGATTAAAAATGTACCTGAATTTATTGCCATAAAACTATTTGCTGGATAAAGATTTTTTTCAAGCAGCTTTCAGTATCAAGGGATGGAATTCCCTGTGAAGCTTCCTTTGAATACTGAGATTGTTTGGCTTGAAATCAACAAGTTTGTTTTATTTTTGTTTCCAATTTTAAGTCCTTATCGCTAAAATTGCATTTTGCCCACAGACCTTTAATTTCAACACATCTCATACAGGAGTACCAATATAGTATACCCAATTAGTGTTTAGGATTTGGCACTGGATGTGTAATTTTCAGATCAAGTTTCTGGTAGAAATAGACATGCATATTCATGTTTATTGTTCTTTTTCATTCCATATAGCTGCAGTGTTTTAGCACAAAGCAAATAAATTAATTTCCTACACTATTCACAACTGAAAGAGCTGCAAAAGGATCTATTTACAAAGACTGAAAGAATAGCTGCTGATGGTCAGAGATTTCACATCAAGTGCCTTCTACCAGGCAGTCAAGAAACTGAGTAACAAACTTCGGACTGACTTTACTGTAACACAATCAGTGGCCCTTCTTGTAAATGTAATTAGATTTCAGAGGCAAAGTAAGATTTATTTACTCTGACAACATATCTCTCTACATTGTAGGTGTCTACATTTGGGCTAGCCCCATTTACACCATATGGGACTTTCAAAGTCAGAGGGATAAAAAGTAACATAGAGAAGTCTACACCTGGTAAAATGAATATGATCATGACATTACTAAAAGAAATGTTGCCAGTCTTCCAAGTCACGTGTGATCGCATTTCTCTTCTACCAGATGTCCATATATGTGCCTTTTCTTTTCTTTACTGACCTTTCTTTGTAGTTAATGGAAATAATTTAGCTGCCTTCCATACATTCTTAGAATAATAAAATCATAGAACCGTAGAATAGTTAGGGTTGGAAAGGACCTTAAGATCATCTAGTTCCAACTCCCCTGCCATGAGCAGGGACACCTCCCACTAAATCATGTCACCCAAGGCTCTGTCCAATCTGGCCTTGGACACAGCCAGGGATTCAGTGCTCTTGACTGTCTCTCCTATCTACAAATACATCCTAGCTCACAACTTAGATAAAATGACTGATCTAAATAACTTAGAAATTAGATTATGTGGATTGTAGTACTGACTTCTAGCTAAGCTGAGAAAAAAAAACCCTTTCTGAACATATGCTACTTGTGTGTTTGAATCATTCCCAGTAGCTCCAGGCACAAATTCAGTACTGCAACAAATGGTAAGGACCTCTGCTGATATCACCAATGATTTTTACTATGTAAAATTACATAATAATTTGGGATTCAACTGCTGTATGTAAGTTGTTCCCATGTTTATCACAGTTTCAACATTACTCTGAATTTTCACTAATCTTTCCTGTAGTGACACGAACTGGGAAGTTTCTAGTATGATGAGTGCAAAAGCCTATTTCTAGGAACAAACAGAAAGATCAAAGTCTTAAACTGTTGTTTCCGTTAAACTTCCTAATGCTAACCCAATTAGTTCATAATATCAAATTCAAATATTAAAGCCCTTGTGGATTAAGTTTGACCTGAATAGTAAAAAGAGACCATTACTCTCCATCATGTTGCTATAGATGGGCAATCATTTTTAATGAATAATTTATTTGATGAATTTTGTCCTTTTCTCTGGTCATGAAGACTTCACACCCTTCTCAAAGCTAACAGGAAAGACTGAGCAATAGAAAATTTGTAATCCATTTTTCTTTGCACCCTAAGAAGATTGTGTGACTCAGTCGATAGTATTTCTGGTTTGAACAAATTTTGAGTATAATTTTACATTATACATTATGAGTGAATAGTTTTTGAAAAAAACAGAAAATGCAGGGTTTCATTTTCAGGAAATGCTATGTAACATTTGCACACAATTCGCAATTTACATTAAGCTTCTTCCCAGTTCAGTTGCAGCAATGCACCAACGAGACATATCTAGTTAGAGAAAATGGTTTTGTTTTTTTTAAAAATGAATAAACATTATGAATACAATTGTAATACATTCCCAGTTACTAACATTAGAAATAAAGCTGATAATGGCAAGCAATCACGTGATTCCTGTTATAACATAAAATGAGCTGTTTTCCTTCATTCCTTCCAAAGAATATGGAGAGTTTGTTTGCAAAACTTATCAGAAAAAAATAGCACAAAGTCATAGAAATCCATCATTAGGCTTCTGAAAACCATTTTATCATGGAAGTGAAACAATAAATGGTACTTAACAATGAATATTATTCAAAGCAAATTCTGTAACTACTTTTAATCTACCCTATGCTACTGCCTTACAGAGAACTGTATAGAGAACTAAAGTTCATACAGAATATTTGCAGGAGTCCCCAAGTTGATTCTAATCTTCTGCAGTCTTTGAGAACTAGATTACATGCCAAAGAATGCCAGTGCATATAACAATGTTCTGCAAGTGCTGATTCTCAGTAGGAACCTACTGACACATTTCTGGACACTTAAATGAAATCACAAAGTGTTAATAAATAGAGGAGGGTCACAGAATCATAGAATCACAGAATGATTTGGGTTGGAAGGGTCTTTAAAAATAATATAATTCCAACCCTTCTGCCATGGGCAGGGACACCTTTCACTCGACCAGATTGTTCAAAGCCCCATCCAACCTGGCCTTAAACACTGCCAGGGATGGGGCAGACACAGCTTCTCTGGGCACCCTGTACCACCGTTTCACCACCCTCACATTAAATAATTTCTTCCCAATATATAATCTAAATCTCCCCTCTTTCACTTTAAAGCCATTCCCCTTTGTCCTATCCCTACATGCCCTTGTAAAAACTGCCTCTCCAGCTTTCCTGTAGGCCTCCTTTAAGTACTGGAAGGCTGCTAGGAGATTCAATCAGAAAATTCCATTGTTATGACGTGCAGGCTTTTCTAGCAACTAAACAGACCTACAGAAAAACCAGATGTGACAGATAGCTAACAAAAAGATTTATGCAACATCATAGCATATTCAGAATTTCTCACTTTTCACAAAAAAAAACCCCACAAGCTGAAAATATTAATATATATGAATTGCAGTAGAAAAAACATTCACTAATTTCTCTGCCTTCAATTAAAGCTATTGAAAATTATTCTTCTCATCTCTCTGTAAACTGCTATTTTCTGGTGCTGTTAGATTGTAATCAATGGGATTGATACCAACATCACTCCAATATTCAAAGTCACATTCATTTACAGACACAAATTTTCTATTTTGTGTGGTTTATGAGCACAGTATGCAATGTATACGGTGTTGACTAATCAGTTGTTGAATTGCTGTTTCCACATTACAAACTGAATTACACCTATTCAAATTTAAAATTACTTCCATGAGTAACTGCCTCCACGACACCTATTTTTCAAGAGCAGGGAGGTCACATTTCAAGGACATGGAGTGGTTACTTCTTGCTACGCCAGCAATCTGGCAGGCAGTCAAATGCTCATTCCTGCTACCTGTACATATTTTTAGTTTCTTTTCTTTCAGGCCCCTGGATTCTGTGACATACACAGAATAGGACTGCATTCCTTTCCAGTCTGTTAGAATGGTCAATAGAATTTACTGACAATATATAGAGGCACATGTGTATATACACACTGATACACAAAAACAAATACACATCCACAGATACACTAACATATTTTCCATTTTTTTTCCCCTAAAAATTACATCTGGTCTCAAATTCAATGAAATTGAAGCTCACCTGAAACTGAACCGGGCAATAGGAAGGAAAGGCAACAAGAAGCATCTGTATATGTATATTGATAGCAAATAGAAAACTAGGGAAGGTATGAATGGTGGAAGAGGTTCTATGAGAGAAGAGAAGGCTCAGGGTGGTCTTCTCAGTGTATACTTGGTGGGTGTGAGGAGGACTGATCCAGATGCTTTTCAGTGGTGTCCAGTGGCAGGACAAGAGGCAATGGACACAAACTGATACACAGGAAATCCTATTTAAACACAAGAAAAAACTTTTTTTTTGGAGACTTCAAGCTTGGAGTTGTTCAAACCCAGCTGGATTCCATCCCAGGCAACTTGATCTTGTTGACTCTGCTTTGAGCAGAGGAGGTTGGACTAAATGGTCTTCAGAGAATCCTAAACTCAATCATTCCCTAATTCTGTAATGTAGTGAAGGAATTAGTAATTTAATTCACAGAATTGCTACTGCCACCAGCAGTATAATTTCCCTGCCTTGACTCCTCTGCCATATTAAGTGCATCAGAAGAAAAGAATCGTACATCCTGAAAAATCGAGTCCCTAGTACATATATGCATACACATGAATGTGTATTTTTTTCTGTATGTTAATATGAGTAATCACCTGAAAAAAAACTAACGACACTCCATGTACAAACCTTTCTAAAGTTTAGATTTTTTCCTGACTCTAGGACTATCACGACTTTAAGATAGGGTTAAATAAACCAATGTAATACACAACTGTATATTGAAGTTCGTATTAATTTTCTGTATTTCTGAATTGTTGCAATTTTCTCAAAGCTCTCACAATAATATTTTTCTATTTTAACTCAAGGCTATTTTTTTTTACCCTTGTTAATCAAATATCCCCTGATCTAAAGCAGCAATCCTGTCACTTTTAAACCTAACTGTATTATTTTAATGGGCTTTAATATTTGGATGCTTTGGTAATTTAGTGTAATTGTCTCAGGCTTGGTTAGGAATAAAGAAAAGAAAAGGAAACAAAGCATACTTTTAAATGTTGTTACGTTGCCTCGAGAAGAAACAATAAAGAGAGATCTAGTTTATGTGTAGTCTTCTTGCAACAGAGTATGTTAATTACTTTTTATCAAAACAATTCGATGTTACTAGGAAACAGAGCGACAAAGGCCACAGTTGGTAATGAAAGAAGGATGCCTTATCAGAAGTGACTAATAAAGCTTGAGTTGCCAAAGTAACCAGATTGTCTCCTAAAAATATATGCTTTGACATTCACTTATCAATGCTACTGAAACGCAGCTCTTATCATAGCAAATTTCATTTCCGTTTAAGTAATGAATATGCAGATTCTTCCATTATTTGAATGTCTCACTTATTTCTTTTTCATGCATACAGGAAAAGAAATGCTTCTTGTGGGCAGATTTCGCTCCCTGAAAGGGATAGGCAGTGGCTTCACTTTCTTACAGTTTTGCTTTTGGGCCTGGGGTGATTATGCAGTACTTTCACTTTGGATTAAGGCGTAATAGTTTCTCTTTGCTTTACCAAATTATTTTTGTTATGTTGTCATAGGTTACATTGTCTCTTTTAGCCACAAAACACTGCTACATATGACAAAATATACTGAAGGTGTGAATTCCTAGAGAATCAAACAATTTTGTTTCAGATATGCTTCATGTCTGTATTGCTGTAAAACCTCAAAAAGCCTCTGTTGGGTCTGAGTCACAAGAGTCTTACATCTTTAGTTGCCATTTTCATCCCTGCAGTAAAGACAAACGTACATGTTTCTTAGCTTTCTCCTATACTATTATAGAAATCTTCTGGAATAGACTGCCAAGGAAGTTGTGAATGCTCCATATCTGGCAGTGTTCAAGGCCAGGCTGGACAGGGCCTTGAGCAACCTGGTCTAGTGGGAGGTGTCCCTGACCATGGCAGGGGGGTTGGAACTTGATGATCCTAAGGTCCTTTCCAACACAAACTGTTCTACGATTCCATGACTCTCTGTTCTGTATGTTAGCATGACAGCTACAAGACTGTACACAGGACAGCAAAAAGGAAAAATGCCTCTTATGGGTGCTTTGAAGCAAGACCAGGCTACAAGGAATGCCCTGGCAGCACTGTTGATATTTTATTTATTAAATTGTATATGCAGCTGGTCACCAGATTTCAGACCAGTCAATGCAGCACTTTTTGTGAAGGGATTCATGGAGTGGGAGAGAGACCGTGGGTGTGTGCAGCAAATATAAATGTGTAATAGTAAAGAAACATGAGACAGGTATCAAAATAGAAGGGCAGGAATCTCATGTTCAGTGCATGACATTTGACAGAAATGAATTCCATAAAGCCAACTATTTTGATTTGCTGAAGGTTTTTCTTGTCACATATGTAAATGATTGCCAATTGAAAGATAGTATAAAATCAAATCCTACTTCCTTGGTTGATATGAAACAAAAGTATGACTTTCTCACCTTTGAATATTGTCTGTATAATTTTCATCAACACAGGCATACAATATAATCTTGGGAATAAGTGATTTCTGATACTTCAGAGCAGGAAATCAAAATGTTTCTCAGCTGCTAAATATTACAGGCTGCTCTCAGTACAAGGTATGGGACCAATATAAACAGATCTCATTGGAAATTCAACCAATTAGTTATGAAATCGAGCAAGAACAACATTTGAAATTCCAGATAACATTTTTTGGTTAAATACTATTTGCCTATGTGCGGTGTGTAATCTGTCTAATGTAAGAAGATTTATCTCTTCTAATTTCAGACATCTAAAAATTGTCTAAATTTGAGTGTTAGGAAAAGAAAGAAGAAAAAATCGACTTCACTAGAACAAAATTTGTTTAACCCATATAGATACCAATTTCAGGATGAGAGGAATTTTCTCTGGAAATACCTCTTCCTTGATTGTAAAGGGAAGCTGAGAGTTCATGCTTGGGCACTGAAGTTACAGTAACTTAAAAGATGATGTAAAGCTATCCATGGTGACTGCAAGAGATACAAAAGACTGTTCAAACTACTGACACTTGATGTGCATGTAAAAGCATCAAGTTGAAACAGTCTATATTGTGAGACTATAACAGAAGGTAAACACTAATCTTGAGAAACGTAACAGAAATCTTTCTAGAAAAGAAAAAGAATGTATTTGAGCACAATTTAAATTATAAATGGCTAAACATTTTGTGAGCCTGTTTACAAGAACCTTATCAAAATATATTACCCCCTAAGAAATCTGACAGTTTCTGAAGTCTTTAATCTGAGTATGATCTACTAGCTACATTGCTTCATTATCACTTTGGCATAGTTATGCTGAATGTAGTGTCAATGGGCCTGTTTAGGGAACACACTACTCAGTGTTGTAGTGTGGCCAAAACTAGCTTTCCTCAGTCATTGCTTGTTTCATTAAATTCAACAAAGTTATCCTGAGGCTGAAATTAAACTTGTACATCAGACTCTATCTTCTTCATGAGAAATCATGAGCAGACCAAAGGTTGCAGTGGAAACTGGCCTAGACAGGAGTTTAGATCTTCAGATGCTGATATATTAGCAGTAGTAAATATTAAGTCAAGTGTTAGTAGAGTTCTCAGGCTTTCCATTTATCATCATCTCATGTATCAATATTTCTAGGTTTTGGACTGAAACATATGAACACAGATAAATACTTTAAAAGCAAGTACTGAACATTCTCCCCTCTGCCCAGCCCTCCCCAAAGGCTAAATGCTTTAAAATCTAGTAAGTTTATTTACTTTTTTTTTTTACTATAGTTCAGACCCAACTAGAACTTTTTTTCTAAAAAAGTTATTACAGTCTTATAAACTTTAATTTTCTTCTTGACTAGTTCATTCTAATGTTTTCCAGTTAAGCTACTGGTCAAGAATTCACCAGAACCCAGAAAATTTTGACTCCCATAAGTGATAGTGTTGTCAAACCTGAAAATCCTGGCTGTGACTCACAATAGGCTCCAGAGCGGACCGGACCGCTTGAAACAGCAAAACTGATTAGTTTGGAGGTATTAGTCTACTAAAATTATTCAGGAAAGCTATTCTACCTGACACTGAGGGAAGTCTGTTACCCAAAAATTGCCTCAAGGGACCTAATATCACGCTTTCACAGGCAGCCGAAAATTTCACTTACAGTGCTTGCAAAGAATGGATTACTGGAATGTTTACATTTATTATGGATTGTAGACTTTAAAACCAGTGGGTTATAAAACTACATCTGATTTAGAACAAAAATGAAGGCAAATGTAAAGATAAAATGGTCTGGGGATAATCTGTGCCTTCTTTAAGCTATCACATAATGTCCAAGTTTAATATTTATAGCATTAAGTATATTTCTTAATTAAAGCACTTATTGAAAAGGAGTTTTATAATACTAGAAGGGATGAAAGAGAACAGGATTGGGATTATGCAAGGAATACATGCAGACAACAAGAGTGACTATTATGAAAATTTTTTACTCACTTCCTTTTATCGTTGTTGCTTTGAATAACACAGTAAGTGAAGAATATTAGTATTTTTAAAGGGAGTAAGCAGTAAAGCAGATTCTGCCTGAATAGTACTAATCTCTCACTGGAAGGCTTTATATGCCTAACCATCTAGATTGGTATTATGAATATGAACCTTACTTACAATCTTTCCTTTTATGTCATGTATTACATTGTTCTTAAATAATAATGGCTCTGTGAAGTACCCAGCAGAACAAGGGTGGCCAATTGTTAAACACACAGTGAGAAGCGTACATTGTATTCCTTTCCAAAGAATTAGCTTACATAAGGCAAATGGGGCCAAGGGAAGAGAAAGAGACTAAGTGGTTCACTCAAAGAGAATGGCAAGTAAAAAGCAAAAACTGAATCCGGGTCCCTCCAGTCTGAGGTCCCTTTTCTCAAGTCATTTAGCTCCACGTTATCATATAGCCTATTTGAAGCCTCTCACTTTCTCATAATAGTGATCATGTATTATTTAATGTTGAGTAAAAATGCTATTGTACTTGCTCTTAAGCCAGATCACTGCATGTTACCACTAAGAGAAGCCAAACCAAACCAGACTTTAACATACAGTCTTCAGTACACAATAATAAATGCGTTATTCCCATCTGCTTCACATCTCTAATTATTTGGGCTGAAATTTTCCAATGCCTTGGGAATTTGCTTAAAAGAAATACTCAAATAGATGAAAATCTGTCCATTTGAATACAAATTCAAAATCATATCCCAAGTCATAACTACACTACTTAGTTCTTATCAACATATAGCTCACATAAGTTCTGCCATGAAAAAAATCATAGCAAATTTTTAATATCACTGATTTATAAGGGCAAAGATTGGGAAGCTCTACTCAATCACAAGTGTATCCTGAAGTGAGACCATGGTTTACTGTCTTCTGCAGAATGAAGAATGGTATGCAGCCCAGACAAGATCTTTCTCAAAATGAAATACACAGCTGTCATCCATCCTCCACTTCTTGATGTGTCTGATATTGTTGAAAGATTTTTACTTAATTTGCTCTTGAATTTTCATTCAAGTGCTTCAATAGCCTTAAGTGTTAGAAAGTTTATGATGTCATATGCCTATTTCTTTTTTCTTTTTTCTTATATACATCTGGAGTGCTTTTAGGTTTGGGTTTTTTTATATATACTTTTTTCATGTTTCAAGACATTCTTTTAACTGAAAAACTCCACTTTTCGTCCATCGTTTCTCAGAGTAACATTATATTGCCTCATAATTCTTATTACTCTGGCTTTACTATTTGCAATTGTTCTTTCTCAGTTGTGTCCAAACCCAGACAATCTGAAACACAGCAAGGAGTATATTTATATATCTTTCTGAAAATGCTTCTGCCTATCCACCCCATTATATACTTTGGGTTTTTTTTTTGGCAATGTCACACCATTTGTGACTTCTTCTCAGTTTGTAATGCCTTATGGCCATAAAAGGATTTTTCTTTAAAATGTTAAATAATAAACCATTCCCTACCATGTACTTTTACTGCTATTTCTCCCCAATTTTCCCTTTTTTTTTTTTTTTTAATTTGAATTCACCATATTTTCTTCCCAACGGTTTCTCCAACTTGTTGGAATCTTTAATGTTGCAGGTTCAACCATGAGCAGGTTAGTATCATTGAAAATTGAATAAACATTGTTCTAGAGTCTCATCCAAATCAATACTATGAATATTAAGTAACATCAGATATAGAAGAGACCCTGCAGAACCCTTCCAACATATTCATCTAAACCAGCACTGAAGCACTGGTTAATCTTTGAGAAAGACTTTCCAATCAAGGTTATGTATAGCCTGATCACAGAGTTGATGACCAGTAAATACACAAAAATTAAGATAAAAACCCAGAATGGACTTCATGTCACCCAAAATGTATTACAAATTTATAACTGCATGAAGTTTGACAGCACTGTTATACATGTGCTAAAAGAACATGAACAGCTAAAAGAACATGAGAATCTTATTCAAAACAGTAGTCACTTTTACAGCCTGAAAAATTATTTTCCAAGACTCTCTTATTAGCAACATCATGCATTATACAACAGCACTGCTTGTTCAAACTGTTTTTCTGATAAGAAACACTGCATTTTAAAAAGCAACCTCTATTTTAATATTTAATACCTCAGCATATCTAGATCTCCAAAAGTAGCATGCTATTTAGGCAAGTAGTGCACTTCATGTAATGTTAAAAGCATTTCTGGCATTTTATGTTATCTGCTTTTTAATGACTATATTTTCCTAACATTAAAAATGGATTAATATCTTTCCTTAAGTAGTCTGCTGAATGCTGAAAGAGTAAATCTGACATGGTTACTCATA
The DNA here is from genome assembly GCF_028554395.1 of Pezoporus wallicus. Classification (NCBI taxonomy): domain Eukaryota; kingdom Metazoa; phylum Chordata; class Aves; order Psittaciformes; family Psittacidae; genus Pezoporus; species Pezoporus wallicus. The sequence goes on from NW_026636656.1 coordinate 1,858,633, forward strand.
CCTTGCATATAATGTAGAGACCTACACATTAGTTTGTTTTTCTTACTTTTGAAAGGAAATGAAAGCTTCAAAGCTCACTATATCCAAAGCTCATCACGGTTATTATTCCTGGGCACTAAGGAAAAAAACATACACTCGTTACTTTCAAATTTCTTTAAACTAGACTGTCAAATGCTAAGTCACCACTGCTCTTACTGGCATTTAAATGCAGCAATGAAGGAGCCATATCAGTTCTTCAAAATTGCATGCGGTCTAAAATTTGTAGAAAAGATGTATTCAGACCTGTGTGGTTAAGTCTTAGGAACACTTTCAACAACAGTAAAACGAAGACCAACACTTTACTTTATCCTCATCCCTAATGAACATCCCTTCATTGTCTGTGTTTCCATCTTTGTAGAATATATGCACTTATATATGCATACTTAGAAAAGTTTGGGTTTTTTTTCTGAGGTTTTTGTTTGTCCCTAGTAAGAACTGAAAATGTTTTATTGATTATAAAACAGCAAAAATGACCGTTCATAATATTCCTGAGGTAAAACAAGAATTATGGGGTTATAATCAACTATTGGGTACTGTATTTCTGTGGTTTCCCCATTTTAATGTTCTGGGTTTTTTTTTCCTCATATTCACTTCAGGTTATGTATTGCATTCTAAAAAGCAGCCTTCACTCTAACCTGTGAATGGCCTTATATTTTATCAGCCTTTTTCTCTTTTTACCCTCCAGTAAGAAGTGAAAAAGAAAGAAGTGCATAAAACAGAGACCAAATTTTCCATTGTTTCTTTAGACAAATGAAAGTCAAAACATGTCCAACCATCTATAACAATTAGAAAGGTTAAGTCAGAGAACTTGTAAGAAATAGCTCTTCATGACAAAAGATGTAACCACAAAAAACAAAAAAAAAAAAAAGAGAAAAATAAGAATGATTCTCTCAGAACCAAACCAGTAGTAAGAAATTCCCTGACAATTTTGCATATTAGGAAGATCATTCTGTCTTCCCACTTTGACTGAGTTCCTAAATTTCTTAGGAACTTTGACATAAAGTGTGGAGCTTTGACATAAAAGACGTTAGAATGGTCCATATGACCTAATCCCATTATAAACTATGCACATTCATTCATCCACCATTTAGACACCATAGCTGTGGAACTACAGTGAAATGCATCTGATGTTAGAAAACCACATACCAGTATTTTTTTCATTAACTTTATACTCTGTACTGCAAATATTGGCAGTGTTTAATAGGAAACAAATGCTTCACTGAGAGTGCTATATTAAGCTATTCCCTAAATTAAAACTAAACTAGACTAGGTAGCAGTGGCAATAAAAACCATGCAAAATAGTTTCAGAATCCAGCCTCAGAGACTTAGTCAATACTTAAGAATTCAAACAGAGATCTGCTTGCCTGTTCCTCCTCTGAGACCACATGAATATACATCCTTACTCCAGAAAAAGAAAAGAAAATCTTCCCTGCCCTTGGTATGCAACATGGTAATACCTGCGTAGCAGTAAAGGCCTAAACCAAAAGCCTGATTGTCCTAATATGCTGCAATCCATATAATTCAGGTTTATCCAAATACGTATTACCAGATCCAGAGATCTGAACTCTGCTATTCTGCTCCATTACAATGTATGCACAACAATAAAAACTAGTCTGTTTTTATACAACTATAAAAAACGTTCCCCTTTCCTCTGTAGCTACAGTTACAGCTCACTATGTAGGGGATGTAAGAGACAAACGGGTAGTGTGATGAATGAATGGCAAGATCAGTTACAGCAACTATCCTTGGAGTGATAAGTGAAAGTTCTTTGCAGGCATACTGAAGGCTTTTTGAAAATGTTGTCCCTTATTATAGTGAATAGAGGCTTGATATTAGTGGTTATTACATATTGATTTCCTTTTAGAAGCAATGGTTCCTTCACCCACATGATCTGTTACTCATGCATGCTGACATTTCTAATGTAATATCTTTAAATAAAGTACAGTAGCCGACTTGTCCTACTCACTGGAATTACTCTCTGGAAACAATGGCAAGTACTTCAAAGGATTTCATAAATTCCATAAAAAATCACCTACATCAAATTCTAAGAAAAGCATCTGTAATTTGCTGTTTTCAAAACTGCCAATGAGTGTTTCATTATCTGGACTTAGTAGTGTAAAGAAACTTTCCCGTAAGAGAAAGCAACTATTTTTCACACTAGCAGCACCACTATAATTAACCCCCTACTGAGCTGTCCGTAGGCCAGGGTTCAGTCAAGAAATTATATCTGAAAAACAGCTGTTTATTAGGATAAACTTCTAAATTCAGTATGCAGATCTCCTAGCTATCATTTACTGTGGATAATTCAAACTCTTTTTTACAAGTTATTTAATAAGACAATAAGAATCCTTGGGACAGGATATTTGAAGTTCCTACTAATATACATGTACTGTTATATGTCATATATATGCCTTGGCTCTGTGTTCAAAAACAGGTGTTTGAAGAAAGCCTAGGAATTAAAGTCTACTGAAGAGTGTGAGTTTCTACATAACTGTGTCAACAAGGCTCATTTAAGTCATAGAGCAGTACCTCAGTGATTCAAGTAAAAAAAACCCCACAAATGAAAATTACTAATATTTCCTTCCAAGTATAATCTATCATTCCTTAAAACTAAAAAAAGGGAGACTTTCTGCCTGTGACAGATTTGCTACAAACTCCCTTAAGAAGATATAAATTAGTATTAATACGGAGCAAATCTCAAGTGATTCAGAAAACTTGTTAGGGCTTAGTTCTGCATCTCAGAAACTGTGAATAATACTGTGAAACACAGGCTGTTGGAGCAATTTCTGAGGCAACATGAACAGGCCTGTGTTGATTCATCTCTCAGAAAAAGCCAAGACTGTTTTACTGTCATCTTGAATAACTCATCTTGGTTATTCAAGGTGTAGTTGTGGAGAGAAAAAGTTTTTTTAACTCCTTATCTAGACTGGTTCCCCTTCCACTCTGCAGCGGACAGTTCTGATTTGATGTACTCCTTCCTTATATCCATCCCGTAGTCCTGACATTCATACGGGCCTAGGAAGACAGAACTCTGGAAGGGCACAGAAGAGGTGGCTGCTTTGCTGATCATGTATTTGCCATAGCTGTGCCTCTCTGACAGCAGGGGATTCCCTGCTGCCACAACCAGGAGTTCCACATTAGTCCATGAGGATCTATACTGCTTGGCTTCTTCTCACCAGCGATGTTTCCACGGCTGCTTGTGTTGTTCTTAGAACAGCACTTGCCAGTTTGAACCCTCGGGTAGAATGGAAGGAGGTCTTTTTTCATCATGGTAGGTGGTGTTCATGCCTGAAAGTTTGATTTCAAGTTGCTGCATTACAGCTGCATTACAGCAGCCCCTGTGTGAGAGATGAGAGTCGCTCAGGCAGGTTTGGCAGCTCTGTTTTGAACATTCATGTTGCTCCTACCACATAGCGGTAATAGTGCAAGCAGATGGGAGGCCCTATATTGGTGGGTTTATGCAAATTTATGCAAATCAAGATTTAAAAGTACAGCCTGAGGGTTAGAAAGGTCTTGCTGCCAGGAAAACAAATCTCCTGCCAGGATGTATGAAGCTCCATGTAAAGTCTGGAAAATTTGAAGAAAGATTAAACCAGGTAAAAAACATACTCAGAAAAAGAACCCTGACATACGGAAATTCCTGTATGGAAAAAACAAAGTTAGGAGTGGCATGTGGCAGCCACTGTGCCCACGGGCATGTTGCATACAGCAACACCTGGAGGTAAAGAGAGCTCAGTAGGCAGGTATCAGCAGGCAGTATTGGCCCCACTGCTGGAGGACAGCTCTGGGCAGGTCTAATTTGCTGCCACTTGTGTGGCCAGAATCTTCCAGCAGGTTTGATGAAGTCATTTCTGTTCAAACATAATTTTTTTCTTTTATCTCAGATAGCAAATGGATGCTGGAATAAATGGTTTTATTTTTACATAATCCCAGCTGAGATTCCACCCAACCTGGAAACACAGCAAAGAGTACACCAAGGAATTATTTAGATGCTCTCCATCCTCGCAAAAGGAGCACAAAACTTCAATGACAACAGCAATAAAATCAAAGGAGTGCTAAAACTCCCTGGCCAAATGTCTCACCAAGTCTGTCTTCCTTTTACCGCTCTTCATAGAATCATAGAATGGTTAGGTTTGGAAAGGACCTTAAAGATCATCCAGTTGCAACCCCCGTGCCATGGTCAGGGATACCTTCCACTAGACCAGGTTGCTCAAAGCCTCGTCCAACCTGGCCTTGAACAGTGCCAGGGATAGGGCAGGCACAAATTCTCTGGGCAACCTGTGTCAATTTTCACCTGATTCTTTGTGCTCCAAAAAACCCTGGTGAAATTGCATTTACATGGTTTCTCTGCCTGTCATTACTACTGGATCACCTTCCTTATAATCTTCATATGGTTGTCATAAAAGCTTTCATGGCTTGCATGGCGCCTTTTGCCTCCTCCCACCATGAGCCTGAGGAGCACTAACATCATGGCCGCAGAAGTGTCCTGTCCCCATCCTGCTTGCAACAGGTCTGCTCCAAGCCCACTTAGGAGGCAGTGAGAAGTTTTACATATGTAGAAGATTCATTTCCCACTTATGTGATATATTATTGTTATTCTGGAAACAACCAAGGACACTGAATGTGAAAGTCACTATAATTCTACTGTGCAAGCGCCATAACTTTATACTGTGAAGCTACCTTTAAAAATACGTTTCTGTGTTATTTTCTTACTGGAACACAATAAATTCTTGTCAATCCTGCTAAAATTGGAGGATTTTATTCAGCTAAAGCTTAAATCAATCTGACTTATGCAAAATTTAAGAGGGATAAGAAAGGTGCCCTTTGCCATATCTCACTGGTACCACATATACCTTGAGATCAATGTGCCTTTATATATTCATCATGATGGGCTTTATTCTAAATTCCCATAGGCGCACCTGTGATTTTTCGTGTGCGGTCAGTGGAAGTAAGAGCAGGCAGAGTGTTGTTCCATGTACATTCAGCTTAGAAAATGAAATTAGAGAATTGTCCGTTACCATTTTAAGACGCACACGTTTTAAGCAGCTAATTTTGGTTCCGAGCATTTCTGTGCTCAGGCAGTTGTCCCCCCTTTGCATTAGTCTTTACTTCGCTTGATCACGTGGCCTGACATTTGGTACCTTCCTGTCGCTTTGTTAACCTCACAAGATTTGATGGGCTTCTATAGGTAGAAAGGTCTTATCATGTCTTTAAAATATGAAATCCACATCTGCTACCTATGGGGAGGGAGGTCCAGACAAAATGGATAGCTGTTATTGCATGGAGAAGCTTTATGCCTCCAAACCATGACTGAAAAATCCTCTGATGTGTAGTGTGCGCAGTCTCACAGTCTGTACCTGAAAATTGAATTAACTGAGGAAGGAAGAACGTGTCATTAATACATATGATGAAATGGTGCCACATAAAAGAAAAATTAATTGCAAGTAGAAAAGTTTCTCTTATTTCATCTGGAAACCCTGCTTATCATCTTTCCAAAAAAGAAAAAAAAAATTTGGAAAAAAAAGAAAGAAAAAAAATCTAGAAAATATCTGAAGCTCTATCTGCTTTCTATATGCTTTACCATTTCTGAAGGTTTTTTTCCCCAAGGATGATGAGGGACGAGATACTTGTTAAAAAACACTTTGAATCGTATCCAACAAAGATGACAATAAATCTTCAAACCATTTCTGACCATATGTCACAACTCCTGAAGGCAAATGAAAGCTTTTACAGCTTTTAAATAATCTTTGGCAATGGCAGTTGTTAAAGACACTTCTCTTCCTCCCTACTCTTTCCTTTGTCACAATTGAGAGGCAGAGGTTGTGCTTTCGTTCACCCTGTTTCCAGCATCACACATCATGCCCTAAACATTAAAAAAACCATGAAAGGTCTACCTAATGTGAGCAAATTAAGAAACTTATTATCCACACAGCTCACGCAGTTTTCCAAATGAAGAAACTGCCTTACATTCCTAAACTATACTGCTGTTGAAAGGCAAACTGTATTTACTTTGGGTTTTCTAAAAGTATTTGTTGAACACATAAGCAGAAACAGGTACATATACGCCCATGTTTTCTCTCTGATGAATGAAAGACATGACATGCATACATACTCAGTTTCTCTGAGCTGTATTTTATACTTCCCATTAATTATATAGGAGAAAAGGGAAGATCTGGAACTGAAGCAGTCTTTAAGGAGGGAGGCAAATAAATAATTGAATACTGCATTGCTTCAGATAGCCTCCACATTCTTTTCCCCTAAGATATCTCTTTCAAGCTTCAGGGAATTAATAAATTAGACCACTGATCCATATATTGCACCTGCTGTGGGGGACCACAAAAAAATGAAAAAAATAAATCAGGATGGAAACATTTCATCTTGTAATTTATTCCCCTTTACTATTGCTTAACATCTTCCCAACTGAAAAAAAAACCAGCAGACAGTCTATTTAAAAACCTAGATTTAAAAGTGGGTGTGACTATTTATTTATTTATATATTTAGTAGCTTACCTGAAAATGCAAAAGTCTGCTTCCAAACATATACAGAAAACAATTTACATCCACAGGTAATTTGTCTCACACATATGTGTTTTAGATAATAATTGGTTTTGATCTAAGATCTGCTGCATTTGATGAGTTATGATAAACCATAAAAGTTGTGGGAAAAAATAATACAAAAATTATGAGCCTCTATTCTTGAACTTACTATATGAGAAATGGCAGTTCAATCTAAATCTAGTCAAAATTCATGAACTGTGTTATTTCTTAACTGAGCCTATGTGCAACCTAAGAACATGCTGTGGCTGTACAGTCCCTTTTTGCCATTAAAAACAGAGCTTGAGAAGGAGGTGCTAATGCCTCATCTGCCACCTAGTCCTTCAGAGGTTCAAGCGCCCTGTCACACAGGCTGGAAGATTAAAGTTAAATTTCCTTCTCTTCTAAGGCGAGACAGGGATCAGCAGATGGGAGTGTCTTGTGATTTTGGCATGAATTTATTTCTGATGAACACCCTAATTTAGTAAAACAGAGTCCCTGGGTGAGAAAGCAGAATCCCAAGACCGTCCTTCCCATTCTCTCCACAGCCAACAGTTGTCTTCTTGAGAATCTGCTTCAGACTTACATGCTGAAAATTCATTCTCATGGCTTCAAATTCTGTAATATATATTCCTGGAAAATAATTAGTCTGTTCTTGCAGTGTCCCTTTTTTTTTCCCCTCTAGCTATGAAAATACAGTGTACCCAAGAAAACACTGTGAAGGAGCTGCTATTATCTATTCCTTCCTTCGTAATAAAAAAAAACACCAAGAATACCCCTTAAATGCCACAGTGCAATATGGAGGAAGATTTAGACGTTATCATTAAGCTTTCAAACTGTCTAGTTCCAGATTTAGCTGGCTTCTTTCTGCTGATGTCATTTAATTATAAATGCTGAAGCTTTTAGCAGCACAGAATCAGATATGTTTGGTTATGAATGATTAAGTGTGCATAAAGTTTTTACCAGCACATTAATCATCAGGTATAGAAAGAAGCATGACACTGGTTAAAAATTCACTGCCTTACTGCCCATAGGAAGTGTAAAGTTTTAGCAGACAATCAGAGATTGCTTACCTCTATGACAGGCCAAGCGCTGAGTAAGATTCGTTGAATTTGCATTTCCCTAAACAGTACTTTCATTTGGTTAATGAGCGTAATTGTCCTTTGACAATATGAATAGGAGCAGCAGCAGTGGCAAAATCAGATTAGGAGTTTTAATTATGTTTTATTGGATGCCTGCTCCTGGAAACTAAATCAGACTCTGAAGAACAAACTTGTTCAGGGGAACACAGGAATCTCCATACAGCCTTGTATTTACCTGCCTAGCTCTGGCCAAATTGCCCACTTTTACCCTTTTGTGACCCAGCAGAAACAGTTTTATACAGCAGAACAGCAGCACATAGGAACTCCAGAAAATGTGTGGCCCCTCTGTGGCAAGTTTTGAAAATACACTTAGTAAAGGGCTGTTTTTCTATTTTCAAACATGTACAACTGTAAGCACCTTTGGGACTTGGGACATTCATGTGAACTTTCTACTACTCTTACTCTAAAGAGCCTTCCTAAATGTCATCCATCTCTGAGCAGGAAAGTCCCTTTCCTAGCTTCTGTGATGCTAACTTTCAGACTGGGACAAGTTATGTCTATGTGTCAAAACTAGAAATAAAGCTAGGTGAATGTAACAGTGTCCCCAGTGGTCCAGTTTTAGTGTACAAGCATTATTTCTCCCCTAAATGTTCAAGAAGCATTTTGATGACCCTCCACATTTCCTTTAATTCAACTAGTGTAGTATAAAAAAGACCTTTAAAGCAAATGTAAAATAGCAGTTGCAAATGTTTATATCAATCTGTACTTAAACCAGATGTGTGAACTTCAAATCTAAAAGATTTCTCTATATATCCACCTCCCAGAGACACCCTCAGGGATCCTCCTGTCCTGCATTCCTGTTGCACATCATTAATGAGCATCTGTTCCTACTGAAATATACTGGGGTTTATAGACTATTTCTCTGGGAGTTATACACACATTTAATTCTTCCCAGTTCCCAAATTTATTTACCTCTTTGACTTATTGGGGAGATGATTTAGACAGCCCTCCCATCCAAAGAAAAGTTGTGGTGCTGCTGCTGTAGAAATGCAGCAGAGCAGTGTTGCTTCCTGCATCTACCTGACCAACTACAATCTCTTTGCTTTATGATAATTCCTTTTCCAGCCTGTGTATAAATGTCAAAGCAGAAATTTCAGTGACTCCACTTGTGTACAAAAGATCAGATGATTTTCTTATGTTAACTTGAAGATTATCAAATACACTTGATACTAATACGAAAATGAGATAAATATGGTTAGCTCATAAATAAATACTGAGCCTTTCCATTAACCCTGCTGAGATGGCAGCTGTTTTGGAGTGAATGTCCCCTACCCTATCTTTGGAAGGTACCATAGTAACTTGTAAAATGGAAAGACTAGTAGTGCCACCATCTAGTTAGGCAAGAAGCACTGGAATAACCCCAGTATAGCAGTAGGGATTTAAAATTGTAGAAAACCAAACTCAGATGTTACAGCAGTGCAGCAGGAAGATACCACTGCGAGAACTCTGATAAAAAGATCGTGTGTATGAGAAGCCATGTAGATTTTAAGTCTGTTTCTTTGCAGATGTGTTTGTAACTTGGATAGTGCAGATATAGAAACTGTATCCTAAAGAGATATTTTGCTTTGAGGGAAGTCTAAATAGAGGAGTAAAAAAATGACCAGGCACAGCTACGGCCTGCACCACCTCTTTTTTTGGTAGCTTAACGATTAGTTCTTCATGCTTGAATTTATAAAACAGCATATGAAGTCTTTAGAGTAGAGCTCCAGAAAATTATTAACAGAAAGCATGGAAACTCAAATAAACAAAATTGTATGTTATCTCTACACAAACTGAACACTTACAAGAAATCTTTCATTTGCTGTATTAAAAGATCTTTAGTACTACTCCTGATTATTAAATTTCAATGGATTTGTGATGGTATTTCAGGGATCATTATTACTTTGCTTATTTGAATAAAGAAACTTTTTTTTTCTGCAAGAAAATATGCTAAAGCATGACTGTTAAGCAATTTCAGTACAAAAACCTTTCATATTCAACCCAAGTAATCATCTGATGAATAAGAAGGTTTACAATAACATTAAATAAATATGGTATGTGTAATGACGTTGAAAATTGAGGCTACTCGGCAGAAACCATTTACTTTTTTTTAACATTAGCATAAAAATAAAACCCAACTGAAATTCTTTCAGCATCTCCCTGCAGGACCAGCTATACCCCCTTTAAAGTGAACTTTCAGGATAATAAAGCAATGGCATCATGAATATTCTAAAAGGTCAATACTAATTAACTGCATTAGTGTATTTTACATGGAAACAGCTCTTTGAGGACACAGGGAATTTTTTTTTTTTTTTTCCACATTTGTACCAGCAAAAGTTCCTTCAGCAAGATTTCTGTGAGGCACAACTTGAATGAAGGTGATTAGAGTACAAGGCTTTACAAACAATACAGTACCTCTGGCGTGCATGTGTATATTTTTTGTGTCGGTGTGTACATACACATACATATATCTTGCAGTAAGTTTGCCCACATCATTAGTTTAGCAGTGTCAACATTTGCAAAGAAAACAACTCATATCCCCATACATACATCAGCATTGAAGGAAATCAAACATCTGCCCAAATGCTGTTAAGTTAGCTCCTCTGTTGTCCGAACTCTAACTTGCAAACTTCATCTAAACACTTCATAGAGGTTGTGCTACAAGGAAGCTGTTACTACAAATGATCCATCATGTTGTCACCTTGCCTCTTAAAAAGATGGGGGTTTCCACCTCAAAATGGTCTAGCTGTCTGTGACAGACAAAGAAAATAAATTCCTGGGCTTGTAGCTGTGCCTTGTCATCTTTACATTAGCAAACAGGGCACCTCAGCAGAGTGATCTGTAGAACAAAGCTCTTTCTGCTAAGTTTTGGGGAGTTTTTACTACAGACTCATTCTAGTTCATTCTTATGGTACACATGAGATTTGCAGAAAATCGTCTTGTTAAGTTTCGTGCCAGAAGCCTTCATGTTCTGCCCTCCAGCACTGTTTCTACGATAGTAATGAAAGTATTTAAAGGTGGGATGGTCAGAACACCTGCTTCAATATAATATTTTCCATTGTAAATAATATGCTAATATAGATGTGCCTGTTGCCAAGACACTACATGCAGTCACTATTCAACCTGAAGCTATGAACTCTGAGTCTTGCATCTTGCATCTCAATCCATGTATCCTTCCTAACCCATTCCAAAACTCAGTACTACTTGAACAATTATGAAGAAATAGTTTTAAGTAGCTTCAAAGTCAATTTATCATCTATCCTAGGTCCTCCTCAGCTGAACCAATCACTAGCAAGTAAGCCCAAAACCTGTAGTGGTACTTGGGGCTCTTCCTCCCCAAGGGCAGTATCCTACACTTGCCCTTGTCAAACCTTATTAGGTTTCTCTCTGCCCAGTTCTCCAGCCTATCAAGGTCCCACTGAATGTCACCACAGCCTTCAGGTATACCAGCCACTCTCCCACCTTTGTATCATCAGCAAACTTGCTGAGGTTACTTTCTAGCCCTTCATCCAGGTAATTGATAAACAACTTGAGTAAGACCAGAAACCAAGAGTTGATCAATCGACTCAACTGTATATAAAACTTGACAACGTGTGAAGAATTTCTCTTTACAGTGAAACTTTTTACACTCTTACTAGTTGCCTTGTATTCTAATTCTGGAGACAGAAGCCAAGTGCTCAGTTTCACCAATGCTGGAACACTGCAGCTGTTAACTCTTCTAGTGAGAACTTCAAAATATTTTCTCCTGCACATAAGGAGCACCTAAGTTCCACCTACATATAACTTATTTACAGTGGTATAGCTTTTTAGCATGAGTTTCGTCTCTTTAGTTGGAAAATATTTCCCTCTTTTTGCTGTCCTAAAGGCAACTACAGTTGTTACCACTCTACACATGCAGTAGTTCAAGAGCTAGAACAAGCTTGGCATGTTGGCCTGATTTTATTTCTTTAACATTTGCAAATAACTGGCCAGTTGAAAGGATGGTTTTGGAGAAGGAAAACAACATATAAAAAGTCAATACTGATTCTTTCTACAGCATGTGGATAATATTCTAAGGAAGAATGTATTTCTCTTTGCAACCCAAAGTTTATTTCAGATCACTGGAGCAAGGGTAATCTAAAAATCTGCTTACAAGTTTTGAACTTGAAGGAATGAACTATTATTTCAATCAAAGTAACAAATGTTTTTCCTAAAATATTGCTTTTTCTTCCCCAGTGTGAATTTTTGTGCTTCTTCAGTTAACTTCTGGCAATAAATGCAAACAAACCCCAAAAACTAACACTTCTATAGTTTCTTCAAAGACTAAATGAGCTTTCTTTTTAGATGACCACAATGCGGAGTTTCGTATTTTTGAGACACCTGGTTGGCAAAACAACAATCAACTTACTTAGCTCACATATAATATTTATCACTATATTTTAGACTGACTAGTCAATAAAGCTTCCATTCCATAAAAACTGAAGGAACCATTAAAATGGTATAAAAAGGATAGATATGACATAAAAAAAGACCTAAATTTTTTCTTTGCACAGTGTATATGCCGCTTCATTCTTTAAACAGACAGAATATGAATCACTTTCTAGAAAGCTTTTCTTTATTGGATAAAAGTATAAATAATGCCAGTGCTAAATCTTAAAGCAAAAGTAAAGTAAGAGTCACAGTCTTCTTCGGAAATAGTACCTTTGTCCTAATGATACTTACTGACTGTAACAGCTAAATGTCAAAGAAAATAGAAAAAAGAGAAAAAAGATTTAACACTAAAATCTACAGACAAGAGAAAGCATTTTCATCAGTCATTAGAGCAAAGTTCCTTTACTGTTTTCTTAAATTCTAGCTTTGCTTGATAGAGTGTTTTTATTCCTATATCACTATAATGGTTGATATAGTAGGAAAAGGACAATTTAGTAGAAAATGGAGAAAAAAAATCAACTGTTCAGTTTCATGGAAAATTACTGCTCCATAGCTCTCTTTTTTCTTAGTACAGAATAATAAAAGCAGAGAAGATAGAATAAATGCCAACCCAAAATACTGCTGAGAGATTCAGTTCAAGTGATGGGTTGTAGGCTACTGGAAAAAAAAACCCTTAAACTTGATTTCAGAGTGTAAATAGCTAAGTCTATCTCATTTTTGTGAGCTGACACTGTCCTGAACAATATTTCTCTTGTATATATTGATCAGCTTCTCTCATTTGACATCTCTTCATCTGTACACAATTCTATGAAATTTACAGAGATTATGCTCCCTCCCCACCCCTCAACCAACATTATAACTCTGAGAACCTTTTGATATCTGTAACTGGCATGTGAGGACACTTGTATGCACAGTACATATGCCTAAATTTCCATAGGAGGATCCAGATGTTAGAAAGTAGTCTCCACTACTAAACAGTTTCCTGACGTTGTAACTGCGACCTACAGAGTAAGTATACCAGATCTGTGCTTCTGGATGACAAGCTTAAGCCGTAAGGAAAAAGGGAAAAGTGCATCTGATGGTGCTCTGACTCCTTCAAGTTCAACAGACCACAAATTACCACTCCCATAATCAGTCTTTGCTCAGAGAAGCTCAGAACAGTTGCAGTGGGAACACCAGCAAAGCTGATAGGGAGATATATGAGGACCATTTAATACCTGTGCTATTTATTAATCTATCAAGTTCAGAAGTGTTAAATTCAACTACAACTTTAAAAAGAAAACCAGAAAAAACAATTTCTTCTGATAGTGCAGTGTTGAAGCTCATATTCACTTCATTCTTATTATGAAGCCAAGACTATAAAAATCTTAACAAAGCTGCAATTCTGTTGTTCATGTTTTCAAGTATATTTCTACAGAAACCAAATAAAATTTTTTAAATGAACCATTAAGGTACAATATCAACTCTAAAAAGAACTTTTTTATAGAATTAAAATGTCATTATTTAAGGCTGAGTTGGTTCTTATGCATATTTTGTCATAAGAAATTTTCTTAAAACTGCCTTGTTAAACAACCAGTATCTATATGTTGCATCTCTGCCCCGATGGCCTGAAGTGTCACGGGCCCACCGGGCCAGAAATAATTCACCTTTATGTTGCCAATCTAAGTCCATCTGAGCCACTTCAATCTTAGCCGCTTTATCCACTTGTTGGTTGTTCTGGTGTTCCTCAGTGGCCCGACTCTTGGGTACATGGGCATCTACATGACGTACCTTCACCACCAGGTTCTGCACCCGGGCAGCAATATCTTTCCACAGTGCAGCAGCCCAGATGGGTTTACCTCTGCGTTGCCAGTTGCTCTGCTTCCATTGCTTCAACCACCCCCACAGGGCATTTGCCACCATCCATGAGTCAGTATAGAGATAAAGTACTGGCCACTTTTCTCGTTCAGCAATGTCCAGGGCCAGCTGGATGGCTTTCACCTCGGCAAATTGACTCGATTCACCCTCTCCGTCAGCAGTTTCTGCAACTTGTCGTCCAGGACTCCATACAGCTGCCTTCCATCTCCGATGCTTTCCCACAATACGGCAAGAGCCATCAGTAAACAAGGCATACTGCTTTTCACTTTCTGGGACCAGTCCCTATAAAGCTGCTGTCTCAAAGCCTTGAGGAAATTGCAGTTCTCAGTAAAAGAAATGCTAGAAACATGAGCAAAGAACAGACAGAAATTGTTTCATGGTCTGGTCCTGTAAATGGTAACCTCAGTGACTACAATGGGCTCTTGGTATTAAGAAGTGTGTGTCCAAAATTCCAATTTCCAGGACTGCAATCCTGCAGACATGTGTGTCCTACAAGGTGCATACAAGTAGCTGCTGGGAAAAAAAGGCAAAGGAATCCTTCTACTGCATTAATTTTGTGCAAACCATTACAAACAATCATTGCAGACTGACTTTGGGAAGTGGCTGAATATGCTTGAAAAAGTGCTTCCTTAAGGGTTGGTGGTAGTGCTATAGAATTTGAAATTCCTCTTCTGCATAAACTTTCCTTCTTTGACACTTTCTTTTGCTAAAATTCCAACAAAACTGTAGAACCTTTTATTTTGAGGAAACTGACTAATGCAACAACATCTGTTTTATTCAGAAAGTCTAGAGCCCTCTAATTATTTCTTCCTTTTGTATTAGAATCTATTATCTTGAGAAGTGTGCCTTTGCTTCTGAAGAATAAAATCTCAGCCTGAGACTGAGTGTGAGGTTGCACTATCTTGCTACTTTTACTTCCTTGTCTCTTTCTTCCCTCACTTACATTTTCAGCTCACATACCTGATACCTGGTTTGTTGTCGTTGGTGGAGACATTGCTGTTATCTTGTTGATCACATCTGTGGGGATCTGTCTACCTCCATCTTGCCATTTTATTCCCCAAAATTGAATTTCCTGTGCAGGCCCCTTGACCTTACTCTGTTTTATGGCAAAACCGGCTCTCAGCAGGATTTGGATTATTTTCCTCCCTTTCTCAAGGACTTCTTCCGCTAGTATGTCAAAGATCTTCTAGGAATCCCTGATTCCCATTCTAGCCAAGCAGCACTAAAACTGCTTGGTTTTCAGTGCTGAATACAACAGACACACTAATCATGATCTTTGGCCTGAATGTAAACCTTGAAATCTTGAAGATACGCTGAATACATTCAGACAAAAGAATGAAAAATAAAGAAATAAAGGAAAAAAAAATCATCTAAGATAAAAAGAACTTCATACTTCAAGTTACCTAGGGTCATAAAGCTGAGTAAATGTAACATTTGGTTGTTTTTTTCTCTCTGGCGCATTCAACAGGGTTCAAGCTTTGCTACTGACAGTAACTAATGTTTTAGAATATCTAGTAGTGCTCCGAATTGCTGCAGAATATGCCTGTATGTCCCAACAGAAACACTCAGTGATTTGACGTAAATCATAGGCACAGTGCAGTCGCTGACAATTCTGTGTTGGACAGGATTTCATTCTTCATCTCCAGCAATTATATTTCTTTTGGAAAAGTACATGTATGTCACTTAAATGATGATTTTGAGAAATTTATAAAAAATGAAAAATATTTAAGGAAAGGTTATCAGTGTTTACGGACCACATGCCATTTATTTTTGACTGAGGACACAGCAAATCTGTAAATTTAGAGGTCTGTGTTAGCACACCCAGCAAATAGAAGACCAGAAAATACCAACCTCAAACATGCTACAGGCATTTTACCAATTGTTATCTCACCATGAATTTTTGTAAAGGAAAACTGTATTTCTGAGGTGCAGTGAATGAGATTTGCTGCTTATTATTACTACGTCATATTTATGTGCCCTCAAGACACAGCATATTTACCTATTCCCTATATTTGCTAGTTACTGCAATTGAGATGACTTGTCCAGTTGCAGTATTCTACTCCTCTGGCAAAATGAGGATGTCTTGAGAGACAGCAGTCATTTATGACACCACTTACATATTTCATTTCTAGGAGATACCTAATCATGCCTTCAGAGTAGAGTCTAATGATTGACAGGTTTGAGAACTTCTCCAGGCTCAGGTGAGTAGACAAATAGCCTCAATAAGATGCTAGCAAAAGATGTTAAAAATGTTTCTCTTAGTTAAAGTGTGAAATCCAAATGTCTTCTCAGTTCACCAGGAACATTCAGGATAGTCTGAAAAGCCTGACACATGTCATGGAAGACATTTTTACTGATGACATCCAGGAGAATGCCAAATCCATGCATCCAGCAGCTCCCTTTGCCCTTACATTTTCCTTTGGCAGCAAAGTGTCATTATGATTACATGTGGTCTACTCTTGTTAGCAACTATACTTAAAATACTCTTTCAGGATGGTTAAATGTTGTCTACAGACATCCATAGAATTTTCTGAAGCTTCAAGAAATAAAGTAAGACAAAAATAGCATGTGGTGATCCTTCCAAAATATACTGATTTACATTTGACAACACTTCAGGCATCTCAGAATTGTTCTTTAATGAAAAATGCCAAGCGAAAAAATAAAGACAAATTTATGGACACTCACATTTTTGTGTACTACACTGCATGCAATTTTCATACCTTGCAGCCTCATCCTGTCATTACGAATAATTTTATTTCACTATTAATACTATACAGAATCATTCTGTAAAAAGTTTTCCTCACATTACATTTCTCTAATGGTGTTAGCATACTGTGTATATATTATATATATTATAAAAGCAGTCTATATTATGTAGAAACAAAAGTGCTAAGACTTCCTTGTTATGTGAAGACTTCAAATACATGAATAGACGTAATGTTAGAAGGATTGCTGGAGCTGTTAGAATCATAGAATCATAGAATGGTTAGGGTTGGAAAGGATCATCCAGTTCCAACCCCCTGCACTAGACCAGGTTGCTCAAGGCTCCATCCAGCCCGGCCTTGAACACTGCCAGGGATGGAACATTCACAGCTTCCTTGGACAGACTGTTCCAGTGCCTCACCATGATCACAGTTAAGAACTTCTTCCTTGTATCTATCTAACCTAAATCTCTCCCCTTTAAGTCTGAAACCATTACCCCTTGTCTTATTCCTTTCATATTTTAATCTGAAAAAAAAAAAAATCTTTTTTTGTCAATAGAAACTTTTTCTTTCTTCTCTTTAACTATGCCCATGAATACAATATGAATGTTGAGTATCACATTATAACGTATACTGGGTGATTTTACACTGCTTAAAGAGTTGTGCTGTTTTATCTGTTTTTCCTATTGATAGCTATGCTGTAATTAGGGTATGTTCTAAAATAGCCTCAAATGGACCATAAATTCCTGACTTTCTGTAATATCTGTAAACAGTTATAATAATTATTATGTATATTTTATGCCCTTTGCATTTGCCATGAAGTTTTCTTTATGCAGACTCACAAACAGTTTAAATTTGAAGACCTGGAATGTAGCTTTGTCTGATTCCTTCCTTGTTTTTGCCTGGTTCTCTTTCATAAACTATCATGAAGAGAAAAAGTAGGGAGCACATTTGGAGAAGATTAAGACATGCAAATATTTTGGTTTGAGAGAAAACTCTAAAATGTTGCTACTCGATTATATGCTCTTTTTAGCTGCTGTTCCTGGCACACATTTTCAATTACTGTTCTGAAGACAAACTAACTTCATGGTAAAAAGAGTATGAACAAATATTGGTGTCCAAGAAGCACTCAGTCATAAATTTGGAGGTTTCAATTATCCCAAATTTGACTGACAGGAAAGGCTGAGCACGCATTATCTGGTTGACCCTGGCACAGTGTAGACCTTATTGGAGGCTGGTATTTACATATGTAAAACCCTAACAAATTATTTGTGGAGGAAACTAGTGTACTGAAGGCTAATTGAGGAACAGCTCAGTGTACACAAAACTTTTTTAGTAACAGAGTTAATGTTTTCTGTCAAGTTTTAACTCATAATGGATATGAATTTGCACACAGCTCTATGTGGTTGACAATGGAACTGAATGGAGCGTTAAAAAAAAAGAAAAACATATGCTTTACAGTCCAAGTTGTAGCTCAGATTTATATTAAAATCTAGTCATGATAGTCTAGACACAAGATTATGCAGTGCATTATGAAGCATCTACCCACTTCTTAGTCAAGTTTTGCAACCGGTACCAAGCTCTTCACTGCTAAACACAAGATTAAGATGACCCAACAGTTTCAGAATAATTAATGATGAATTGCTTTCTTTAATGTTAACCTAAAATCCTGCTTCTCACATAAAACTTCACGTTAGAAATACACAGGAATAGAAAATAAAATTTTAATCTAAAGATAAGAGACACAGTATTAGGCAGATTTATTTTTTTTTAAACTTGTTTTTATTAGTCTAGGATAAAAATGCAAGTAAAAATACAAAGGAAAATAAAAGGACAAACCATTTTGGAGGCTGAGAATTTCTGTTTATGCATCTTCAAGAAAAAATAATGAAATAAATATCCTCTGGCTGATTTGGAAAAAAAAGCCAAAAACATTGATTTGTCTAATACTATGCAGAGTACACAGCTGCTGTGGACCCATATGTTTTATTACACTTCTAAAGAGACTTTAACATGTCAGTAGCCTAGAGGTGCTAAACTATATAAGTGAGCAGTAGACATCTCCTTACATAAATGAGATGAGAAAATAATAAAGGAGCAATAAACATTAGTTCATTTGATTAACACTGTGGCCTGAAGGCATTAGGGGCAAACATACACACAATGAAGTTCTGAAGCAGCTATCTACATTTAAGTGTTCTTACAATACTTATGACATTAATTATAAGGAAGAAAAAAATATTCTTAGAAAATTTAATAATTTCAATTCACACAATAGTTTACACAATTTAAATTTTACTTCTCTTTTCCTTACCAGGATATGTCTTAACTTTTTTCAGTATGACCTTAGCTGGCCCATTTTACGGGACACAGGAGAAGTTAATCACTATGCAAATATGCCTGATTTCCCTGATAAAAGGTAACAGCAGCTGGATATTCTCAATCGATTTTCAGTGTCCTTTAGGGCTCCTTGGTATTTCCTTATATTTCTATTAATGACTGCAGGAATCAAAATTCCTCCAGAAACATGATGCTGAGGCTAAACATCTGTCTCTCGGAGGGTGCAGTTAGTAGAAAATAAAAACAATATTACTGTTCAGGTTTAAAACTGAACCACAATGGGATGAAGTAATCTTAAGAGTTAGAATCACTGTTACATCATGCACATGTAATTTCATTTACCATATGAATCACTGAAGCATACAAAATATTGAAGGAAGGTATTTTAAAAGAATATACTGCGTAGTCAGTCTTTGTAACAATACTACAAGGCAAGAGGTCTTCTTCATAAAGTAGTATTAATAGCTGAGATGGCATTTTTGTGAAAAGGCATTTTAATACAATTATGTTTTCATAGCTGCCATGATGTCTGTGAAACCAGACAGTATAGGTTAGAACACTTCCTAATATCTCTGCATTGCATGCTTATATTTTACCTGATTAGTTAATTGTGATCACAAAACACGGCACCTTCCATTTAATGAGTCTTCTTAACTCAGGTAAGCACATGTGTGTCTATATATACATGTATATATATGTAGCATAAAAGAAATTTATGTGTAATATATACATTACATATAATGCGCAAGAAATACATATAAATTTTATAAGTGGAAAAATATGTATAAAGATTGAAGCCTGATATCATATTGCTTTTTTTTCTTTCTGATGGGTAGCATGTACTTCCAGAAGGTGATTTGCCAGTCTATCGCAACACAGAAGGAAACCTAAACCATTCAAGGCACTTTTGATCTTTTCAAAGGTTTGTTTGCTGCATATCTATTTACACTATCACTTTATGACTTACAAAATGGATCTTATAATCAGTATTACATATTATGTATCTCAAATATGTAGCACTTTTTTATCTTGTAGCTGGATTCTAGGCACTGATACAGCCACAGTCAGAATTTGGCATGAACCTGGTTAAAATCTACCAAAGGCTTTGCATTTTGCCAAGCTTTTTGCTAAACTGCCAAATTTAGGCAATGCTGATAATAATCAGCTCACAGAGACAAATACTGCATTTTATTTTTGTCTTCCAAAGTAAAATACAAGCCTGCTTATGATAGCAGTGCAGATATAAAGGTGTTGAACACTGGATTTGGGCACTGATCATTAGGCTAGGGCAAAAAGGAAAGGGTGGCTCAGAATATAGGTCTGCATTAGAATCATTTGAATTGTAAGTTTCAAAAGCTTCTATGAGGTCATAAGCTTAGTCATTTATCTTACCTAGGTCACTGTACCTAGGCGAAAGTGATAAAGAATGTTACTACTTTTTAAAGATCTATGTTAGAGTTAAAAATAGCCCAACTTCTCTGAAACAACTTCAAGATGGATGGAAAGTATAAGACAAAGCTAATGAAAAGTTAAGCCCTGATAATGTGAAGTTACAAATTATCTCAGGTCTTTTGAACTCTCTCAGTTATACATTGTAACTATTTTGTTATCTACTTGGATATTCACAGACACGGTTTTAATTTATACGTAAACAATACTGACTTCACAGAACAGAAAGACTTTTAACTCTTACTGTTAACACATTTAGCCCTTCTCATTTTAGTCACCTACTTATAGAGCTACTTTTATCACCAACTCACTCCTGTTAGCAAAATTTTTGCCCTTCTATCACGTTTTATGACTGAAAGAAGTTGGAAAAGAATGAAAAACTATTTGCAGAATATGATTTAAGACCTTTTTTAACACTTCTTTTCCTTAGAATTACAAAAATGTCTTAAATATAACATACTGTGAGCACAACAGTGTATTATATGATTATTCTGATTTAATGTCCATCCTTCTAGAAATATACTTCAAAACCATGTTTGTCTCCTTCAGCTTACTAGCATCAGCAGAGAGTGCTTGAAAAGCTTTTATCATAACCCCTTTTCCACTCCATTATGTGTCATAGTGTGCTTTCCTCCAAAACCAATCACTGTTACTCAAGTAGATGACCCCTAATTTTATTATCTTGCAATTTATGTATTAAGCAGACTATGTAATTTTCTGTAATTATAGCAAATTTGGTTTTAGTTGATGAGGTGTGTTCATCTGGTTTTGCTATAATTCCATTTTTAGATCAATGGTTTGATGTTACAGAAATCTCTGATGCTTTCCTAATTAAAACCTTTCCAGGTAAAACACACTTCATTACACTTATAGTAAACACATTAATCCATCAGGATTACCTGGTAGTCCAATGTTCCTGGACAGCTGACAATTTGTTTAAAGTATTTTTAAAGTATTAATATGGAGCAATACAACTGAGTTTATCAAGGAACGTTTAAAAATATAATATGCAGTAATCTAATTGGTACACTGTGAGAGGAAACAATTTTTAGGGGTTACTCTACAGTTATTTTGACAAAAAAAAAGAAAGAAAAGATTGTTCGCAGCTGGACAGTTGATGTACAGTAATCACTGATAAAAAGTATGCCATCTGCGCTAGATGAACTGAGAACAAACAGGCTTATTTTAAGCACAAGTACTTCTAATGTTCTTTTTCAGAGAAAGGAGTACTATTGTTATTGGTAAAACATGGCACTACTTTCCAGTTACTTATAATAGTGGGCCAAGATTCTCTCTTTAAGTAGTAGGCAGTTTGATGTCCTGGACACTCCTCCATAAGGCCCAACTTCCTCTGACATCCCTGCAGGATTGGAGGCATAGCCAGGGCTCCGAGACAACACAGGCATCAACATATGGCGACAGCCTGGTATGCTGGCTGCCACGCAATGTATTTGAAAGCATACCCAGCAAACTTGACTTACAGAAATGAATAGTAGAGAAGGAGAACTTTTCTTCTGAGGCACAGAAAAGGCTGGCCATGAAATGATAAAAAAAACTCTTCCCTAAGTGAAGCTTATGAGGCAAGAAGCACCAAATGCAAGCTAAAAGCACATTATCCAACATATCGCATATTAAAGCATGTAATTTTTAATATAACTCCGAATTAATTTAAAAATCAGTGGGTTAATTTAATGCCATTAACAGTTTGAACGTGAGAGGCAACTCACATTTTCTTGTCACTGGTAATCTGCTTTAGTTATTGCTGACCTCTCTACTGGCACCAACTGGTACAGTCTGCCACAAAAGCACATGACGTAGAATGGTTTGGACTGAAAGGGACCTTGAAGATCTAGTTCCAACCCCCTGCCATGGCAAGGACACCTTCCACTATACCAGGCTGCCCAAAGCCCTGTCCAGCCTTGCCTTGAATACTGCCAGGGATGAGGCATCCACAACTTCTTGGGGCAATCTGTTCCAGTGCCTCACCACCCTCATAATCTAACTGCTTGGATTAGACAGGGATGTCTGCAGAATAGCTGCAACCTCATTTATTCCAGAAAAGAAAGAAAGGAGCACAATATGCAAACACCAGGCTATTTTTCATCCTGTTAAAATATATATTGCTCTTACAGTCTGAATAATAAGTCATCATTTTCTTTGTATTTGAATTTGTTAATAACAAGTTTAGAAGAGAATAATGGAGAAAATTCTCTTTAATTTTCTATTTCATTTTGCCTTCAGAATACTCAGGCAACCTGCACCTTTCCTCTTTTTACTACTAATTCTTGCCATGTGGTAAATTTAATAAAAAAACTTGAGCAAGGGAACCACTTAAACAATTAGAAAGACCATAGGAACTTAGAATGCAGAAATTTTAAAACAACCTTTCAATAGTAAAACTGCATCCAGATTCAGTGGCTGAACCCTCAGACTCACCAAAATCCAATCAACTGCACTTCTAGATTAGAAACAAACTTTCATCTGAAATAACTGTCTAATACAAGGATGCCCTGAAATCACTGCCAGCAATACGTACGTGCATTGGTTAATTCATACCTTGTATTCTGCAACTGACATTTGTCCATCCTGTAATTATCTTCTGCATATTTTGGGGACCTTCTTTACCTATCCGTGGTTTTACAGCACCGGTAAAAATGGGATCATAATTCTCAGTTTATGCTATTAAACAGTACAAAAATACAGGTAACAATTTACTGTATTAAATAGCGTTAGAGAACAAGGTCAATTTTCCCAACAGTTTTTCAGGAAAGAAAAAATGTTTTTAGAACTTCCGTGAAACAACAATTTCCATAAACCAACATTTTTGAAGAAGCATTTTAACAAACACTTGCTGAATGAGCAAAGAAACCTCATTAACAACTGTAAAACATGAAGTAAGTAGCAACTTCACCTCAAATATATAACTGCCAGAATTTAAGAATAGAGATGACTGCTCCAAAGAAAAGGTGGAAGGGAAAAGGTGAAGCTTCCACTTTAATGTACTGGCACAATAACATCTTTTGCATCCCAACAGAGACCTTCCTCCTTCAGAGCCTTTATAAGGCAGCATTTGAACATCCCAGTTTGGCAAGATGTCATCAGAGGGTTTAGCATGATATGAGCACAAACAAACACTTCAGACACACTAACTCCTATGTATTTTTTAAGGCAGGCACTTTCCAAAGTCATCTGCATTGCAGTGATGGAAGGCAGATGCAGAACCAGAGTCTGAATATAAGAGTTTTTACTGGCCCTTACTAAAGCTGGTGATTTATAACAACAGCCTCTGGTATATGAAATGATTACCTACTCCTTTCTCCCCTGACGTCAGAGAAAAACTATCTGAATGGATTTTAAATTGTATTACTCAAAATAAAATAAAATGGAAACATGAAAACAACCTTAGATAAATGGCTCCAATGGCCAGCTGAACTTGACAGCATAGGAAATAGTGTACAGCGAGTTTTGGATCTCTGAGCCACTGCCTCAAAGCATCTTACTTGCACACTCTATCTTCTAATTTTCAAATTCACTTATTTAATATTTATGGAAAAACAATATTAAAAATAAGTTTAAAAATGCAAACAAACAAACAAAAAAAAACACAAACAATCAAATAAAACAGTTTCTCCTAGAAGAGAATTGATGGCTTGAACTGGATTAAAAAGGATTGCTTGCAAAGTGTGTTTCTGACCTATAGTTATGATTGTTTTTTGCAGAAGTCAGTTTTCTGTTTTCTCATAAACAAGTATGTGCTGCTAGATTTAAATTACACAATAATCTGTTGCCCTTTATACATCTATGTTTTCCTTTTAAATACACAAATAAATGGCTACTTTAAAAGCATGGTAATTTATCATTTTGGTAAGGTTTCAATATAATTATGTTAACTTATCTGAACATCTACATTACCTAAAGTGAGCTATAACTACGTCCTCTTTAAAATTAAAAGCAAAGCAGCAGCTTGTTTTCTTAGGCAGTAAAGTTATTTCCAGTCTTTCTCAGTTCATATTTTTCAGAGCATATATTCCCACTGACAGTATACTCAATGTTTACTGCTATGCTCTGGAAACTGCACATATACCTTTGCTTTACTCTCTCCCAGATCCATCATCTTCTACCTTCTTGTTTCTAGTGAAACAACTTTATCAGAAATCTTCGTTGCATGAAACATATTCTTAGAATTATAATAATTACTCAGGATATTTTAGAATTCATGGTTATAAGATACTTTTCCTGACTTTATGAATGGCTTTAAAAATGCCTTCAAAAGGTCTGTTGTTAAAAGCCTGCCTCTGCTGTAACCTTACTTCATTTTTACATTTTAATGAATATTAATCATTACATAAAACTACAAAAACTATTTCAATCTACAACTACTACCACAACGAATTCATACAATATGTAAGTTCATTAGCAAATATTCTGAGTTAAAAGATGGCCTGTACTTCTCACATCATAATTGAAATACTTGATTTAAAACAATAGACATGTTTTCTTGAAATTCAGTAGCAAGTATCAGATTGCTACTTGTTCCACATTTTGTAAAACTCCGGTCCCTTTAACTCTCTTCTCTGTAACACTTGCTTTCTAGCTCAGGAGAAAACAGATTTTCACTGATGTTACCCCAAAGGCTTAGGAGAATTGTTAGTGACCAATTGTTGCTTTCACAGCTTTTGTTCCTCACTTAAGTCCCCTCAGAGACATCTTTTGACTGACAGCCCTCCATTCCTACTGAAAATTAGGAAATACAGTAACAGGATTCTTTAGCCGTTTTAGCGCAGCCATCAGGTCTACCCTTGTTCCTAAATAACTGGCACCCTCCTCTTAATAATGTAGGTAAGCAATTTCCTCTTAAGGCCAGCAGAAAAAAAAATGAACACCAGTAACACGAGGCCTCGGGTGGCATGCTTTAGTGTGAGGTGTTCCTGCCCATGGCAGGGGGGTTGGAACTAGATGATCTTAAGGTCCTTTCCAACCCTAACTATTCTATGATTCTAATATATCATCAGACCTTGAACTGCTGCCTTTCTCAGGCCACATCCTGAGGTACGCTAGACAATAACAACTATCCTAAGAAAACATCACTTTGCTGAGCTGCAATTTGGCCCTCACTTTATTTCAGGGACTTTGAGAAACACTTGTGACAGTCCTCGGGTCTAAGGACACAGGTCCTGCTCCTGCAGCAGTAACACAAGCCTCCTGGTCACACTCAGTGCAACCACAAAGGCTTTCTGTATCCCTTGGCTAGAGAACAAAGATCTTTCCCTGGGGTGGGCACCTACAGAAATGGAGAGATGGCTGTAGGCGAACTCAAAGAAAGTATCAACAGGCTAATAAGACCTTTACCTTTTACCTATCATGTAGCACTCCTGTGCCATCTCCCATCATTTCACATAGATTTTCAGACAAGGAACCCAAATAATTTCTAGGTTTGACTGACACACATTACTAAACAAATAAATTTACTTTTTTACTTTTGATATTTTCATTCATACTAAGCCTTCTGAAACTGCATCATGCACATGGCAACTGTCTGCATAAAAAAGTGAAATTCCCTTGCCTTAATTATTTTTTAAACTAATGACCTTCTTGTAATTTTAAACACCTTGAAATACAATGTGTAAATACACATAAAGACAGTCTTGCGAGATTTAGCAGCTGGGGAGCGGGCCCACATACTTTTTGAAAAGGTCATGCTGCTGCTTCTGGCAAATGTACTGCTGATTATTAGTCTTTTGCACTAGGCACATAACTTATATGATACAAACTATTCCCCTGTGCATTTACATGGCTGCTGCTTACAATCATCCTGGGATGCATTTCTGCCCAACCACCTAAAGAGAAAATAGGATCTACTTGCAGCTACTGTGAAAATTACCATGTAAAACACTTCCTTTTTTTGTTTTGTTTTTACCTTCTTATCTGTGTCATGGTCAATCGTGTGAAGCACAAAAGACCTGCTTTATCACATAAAAATTTTTTCTTTGGTGATCATTTGTAGTTTTTGCACAAACAAGTTCACAATCTGTATTCGCTTTGAAGAATTTATCATCAATGCATACTCCCCCCAGCTTCTCTCAGTCAGCATTTGCACAGATTATAAACCACAGAGATCAAATGACTCCAGAAGAGACACTGTTCTTTCACAGTGAAGGGTGTACCAATGTGTTTTGGATCGTGATGACATTACAGACAGTGCCGCTAAATCCAGCTTTGCTTCATGATGACTATGCACTGACCCACACAACTCCAACTTCATTTAGAAGTATTCTTCAAGTAAAAAAAAATAATCAAAATACTCTTTCAGCATTATTTCACTGATTAATTTCTATGCATCACTTTGAGAACTCTTGCTTTTAATACTCTGTATTAAAAGATGTTAGCACTGACTCTTAATAAAAGATCTGAAATATTAATTTAACAAAAGAATTTTTTCTGCCACTTTTTCAGTATACAAATATGTAAGTACTTCTACAACTGCATGTACCTGATGATACAGCATGACTGACCCGACAGCCTTGCTCTCTTTTCTTCCCATTCACGTATGTCTAATTTTTTCAGAGCTAACAACATCACATGCACCATTTATAACTTACTAATCAGTCTGAAATCATTTTGTGTTATTTGGACTCTTGCATGTTTCTGTTAGGGACCAGTCTGATCTGTGCTATTTAAAAGAAAAGCTTTTTTCAGGAAAAATGTTAAAAAACAAACACTGTTTTTCGGTGTCTGTGGTTCACTTTCATAACATGACAAAATATGTTCTCATTATAAATTGTGATCTAAATTTGCAGACTTCTAACCTCACATAAAATAACAGAGAGATATTATGCTAATTTTTTTCTTCATAAAGCATTCCTATTGATAAATTACATGGCTGAGTTTATGCCACATAGGCATTATATTTTTTGGAATATCTCTCACCATGAAAGCATTGATTATCCTTTAGAGGTCAGTCAGTTGAGGAGGTGGGAATACAAGAAAGCAGTTCTTCTTCCCAAGAGTAAAAGGTGAAATTTTTGGTATTGAGATTTCAAGATCCAATTACATCTAAGTTTGTGAGCAATGAAAAAGACTCAGAAATTCTATTAAAACCTCAGTACCAGAGAAAAAAAACTAAGAATGCTCCTGTAATGTAATTGCAGGACTGACTAAAACTGTTCTATTAGCCTGACTGTGAAAATCAATCATCAGCATCATATACGAGCTAAGCTGAATGAACTTCATTTAGTATTCACTTTAATGACAGTTCTACACCAGGTCTTCAGGCTATGAGCTCCCTGATGTATAACTACCGTTCTCACCAATAATGCTTGCCTTATGAATGCACAATAGGTATATCTTCAGTAATCGACAGAGGTACAGGCATTTTTCATTGTTTATTTACCTCTCCAGTGCATTAAATAACATGAAAATTGTGTCCAAAAAACTATGTAGATGAGGCCCTTTGTGAAATGATTTAGTGGCGGTCTTGGCAGTCCTGGGGTAATGGTTGTATTTGCTGATCTCAGAGGTCTTTCCCAACCTAGCTGATTCTACGATTCTATGAACTAGCTATCAGAACAACTGCGGACATATCTGTTTATGAAGGCTGTTTCTTCCCCACCCATGACACAGTTTTTCTGTATAGAAAATACTGTGAAACAAAGACATTTATTTTTTTGCTCATTTCTTCATTAGCCTTTTTTCCTTGGAGAAAATGTATTTCTGCCCTTATTATTGATTTCAACTGGTGCTCACCTGTGGAAGACCTGCAGAATGCAACCTGTACATTATTTTTAAAGAGACTTTCAGTTAACTGCCCAGAGAAGCTGTTAAAATTGGCAGATGATAACAAAAATAGCATTTGAGCACCGTGTTTTGGTACTCCCACAATCAATGGCATGGTCAGGAAGCTATTGATCTTCCTGAATTGTCGACTCCTGAATTAATAAACTTCAGCCAACTGTATTTTTCAATGGGACTGCTCTATGCCTATCGTATAGTTAACACTCCAATGGATGTACTCCATACAAATATTACAGCCAGGTGCTAGATGCACCTGTGTGATGCATCTGTAAAAGAGCAGCAGAAGAGCAACATGCTGTTCACACGGAATAGGAACTAAAGAATACTTATCCTTTTCTCCCTCACCCCAGTAACCTTCGGCTCCTTCTCTATGTCCACTGGCAAGGAAGACTGGAGCTGTGGTGATCACAGAATTACACATCCATACACTGCCAAGCTGAATTATCCTGAATATTTCATCAAGAAAATAATTTTTTGGTTTCTCTTCTATTCTCTACCACTGATTTTGCCCCATGTTTGTGAATTTGTCTGTGAGATTTCTACTGTCCTTTAAGCTTGGGTGGAAGTTAGCCAGTGAACTCTGAAAAGGCACACATGCAAAGAGCACATGATTTCATGAGTTCTTTTAAAACCTTAAACCAAAACCACCCTAATTTTACTATACAGGAGCAGCAAATGCATTGCCAAGTTAGGTCTGAAAGTGGTTATTGGGGGTTTCTAACATACTCAAAAAATATTATTGGTACTAAGAACCCCAAAATATTATGAAAGAATCACTGTCTAGACATTGATTTGCAATTGTTATTTGTAGTGAAACAAAGCAACAAAATTAGCTAATTGAGGTGTAATTACATCAGATAGTTATCCTCAATAGCTAACTACTGCACTGTGGGTATTACTTAAAGAACGTGGGTCAGAAAAAATTTTAATAGTAAATATAAGTTAGCCTTGGAATGGCCTAAAAGAGAAAGAAATATTGATCATAAACCAAATGTTTCATAATACCTTTATTTGCCTTAGTCTTGACACACTACCAAAGTCCAGAATATGACTGCAGAGATGATTTGTTTTGTCCCTTATATGACAGCTGGGTGAAAGACCTCTAGAAATGACATTTACAAGTAGAAATGTGGTTTCCCTTACCAAACTATTCTCACAGTAGAACACAATTTACAAGTTTCTTTAACCCTACAACAATATTTTGTATGTGTTATGCTCTTGGTGTCAACTTTTTCTCTTGTCTTTGCCAACACAGTGCACTGACAGACCACACAGTCAAGCAATGTCTGTACTAGTGATAAACTAAACACCAGTTTTTATTTACAAGCATCAAGTGTAATTGTTAAATAGGATGAATAATAAGTATGGGAAATAAATAGCACAGTGTCTCCAGCAGAGAACTGAAAACATCAGTGCAATGTGTTACCTTTACATATATAACTTACTATTTATGCCTTAAAAAGGAAATGTATGTCACAGATCTTCTCATGCACGTGCCTTTGCCTGAAGACACTGATAAAATAGATTTTAAAAAGACAAAATACTTTTTTTTCTTTGCTTATTAAGAGTTCTGGAAAAAAAAAATGTGCATGAAATATGTCACAGACAGAAATTTCCCTCAGGAGGCAGACCTAATGTCTGACTAGACATTTCCTTGGTTTCTTTTGTGTTTTCAGATTATTAATACTTGATTATTTTCAAAGGTCTGGGGTGGAAAGAATATAATTGCAATTAAATCCTCTCCAGATTCTCTGAGATCTGCTAATTGAATGTTCTGGGTAAAAGCTCCATGTTATTAAGTATTGTGATGCTAAAACTAGTTAAAAATAAATAAGCATTGTTTAATTTTCATTGCAGCATGGGGATAGCTTCTTCTTCAGATTCACAGCTAAAATACTTTCCTGCATATTTCATTTTCAAGCAACATCTGCTCTAATTGATTTCCCTAAAAAGCTTTGGGTAAAGATTTTTTAATGAAATAAACTGGATAGTTAGTATCTCAAAATATTTTCATATGGAAATTCAATCTGTCTTTAGAAAAATTAGATTTTTTTTTAAATTTTATGATTTTATTTATGTCTTGGGGAAAACTGTTCACCAGTTTTGCCCCAAATTCATTAATTCTTTCACTGAGCTTAAAATTGCATATTGCAAAAGCATTATTTAACCATCCCAAGAAATTTGTCTTAGCTATAGATATTATAACTACTTATTGTAACTAAAGCTTTACTATTTCAACATTTATTTATGGTATAACAAAACCCAGAAGCACACGAGAATAGGTTTATATTAACAATCATTTTGACTTAAAAAGGACATATCGTTATCACTAATATAATGAGAAAGATTACTTGTTAGAAGAAAAAAAAACCCACAAAAAACCTCAAAATAAGTGCCTGATAAATAATAAAGTATCAACAAGAATTGTCAATGTTTGCTAGAATGGGTATGCTACTTTTTGTAGTTTTTTAAGAGTCTTCAAACAAGAATGTCTTCTGTAAATGTATACACATATATATAATTATACAAGGATCATATTGCATTCCTATCTTAAAAGTTTACCCCACACCAGTAAAGCTGTATGACTCTGGACATTTCCTTTAAAAATTGTCATTAAAAAGGAATATTCAGACCTAAGTTATTTGAAAGCTGAGAATGTAAACAGTCTATTTAATTAAATAACTATTTCAAATTTTTCTCCCAAATTATGTGAATGTTTTCATCAAGGTATATAATTTCAAATATAACAATTAGTGGTTTGAAGCTTATTTTTCTCTTGACATTCACTTATGCAAATAATCAACATCTCACCACAGATTTCCATCACACAGGTTTAAAATTTGGTTTTAATGGTGATGGTAATTATTTATTTCATAACCCATCCTTCCCCAGTGATGAGAAGGCATCCCTGAAGACAGTAGCCACAGCATTAAAATGACCCCAGCCCATCTTCTCAGCCTCCCAACCTCTTTGCATGGCAATCCCTACACAGCCTTTCCATGCACGTCTTGGCTGAATCACTCACATCAGAAATGACCAGGGGAGTGAAATATCTCTACTCTGTAAATACTTCAGTATGCGCTCTTTGTTTCTGCTGACATTTTACTACCTTCTTTTGCAATGTACTACTCCATGTAACAATTTTGAAAGTTGCAGCATTTTTTGCTACTTTCATTGGCTCAATTATTTATAGTGATAGGAGGTACATTTTTTTTACAGAACTAAGTTTACACTTTAGCCACAAGTCAATTACAAGCATGATATAATTCAGGTGTGTGCTTCTGAAAACATCAATCTTCTATTGAGCAAGTTATTGCTCAGTTAAATAGATATTAACAGAAGGATGCCATTCCTCAAGTGATGATTAATTATCCAAGTATTTTTGACTGGTCATATTGGCTGTTTTTTCACAATAGGAACAAAGCTCAGTTCAGTTTATTGTGGTTTTGTTCCAAATAGTTTTTCAGCTGTATGACTACAGTCTTTCTCTAGACACTTAAAAGAAATTGAGGTAGTGAGCTGCTTATCTAAGATAACTTTCTGTAGCACTGGGGGGAAACTATAATGACTGACCAGCAGGTCTAGCTTGCTTCTTTTGTGGTGCCTGGCCAGACTTTCCAACAGTGACAGGAAGGACTGTAACATAGAATTCTGATCTCAGTGAAAAAGCACAAACCCTTTGTTTCAGTTTCCCAGCAGAGGGGATTTGAGTGATGTAGAATCCATGCATAATCTCAGAGTTACTAATTTCACTTATGCATAAACATGAGTACTAAAATAAGACAGTCAGGCTGAAGGACAGTCTCCTTTAGGAATCTGAACTCAACAGTAATGCCAAAATCCCAGGAGCATCTCCACCCAAGTGACATTTTGTAGTCAGAAACCAGTGCAAAAGCCAAATTCAACTTATTTTCATAGGATCCCACAATAATTCAGTTTTGAAGGGACATCAGTGGTCTGCAGTCCAACCTCCTGCCCAAGGCAGTGTCACTCACAAGGGGAGCACTCCTAGCCCTTAAGAGTCTTTTCTTTTCCTCAGCCTTAATCAAGTGTTCAATTTACTTGCATGCATTTATGTGTCTGGTGCCATCCAACACGCCCAAGGAACCAACCCCTCATGGCCTCCTGCCGCTAAGCCCAGAAGAGCTAGATCTTCTACGTGTTCTATGATTCTATGATTCTTGTCACCAGTGACTTTCCTAAATGCCCAAGTCATATCTGCACAACTACAAAGTGTTGCACATGGAGTCTAACACCTCTGAGTAGGATGAGCCGGGACCACTCGGTGTGCAAAGTATGTGTGGGAACAGAGCACTACAACCTGCATGGGGAACCAGCCAGCATGTTATAGCTTTTTGCCAGCAGGAGACTGATTTCTAATTAGCCAGAACAATTCAGTTTATTCTGAGAAACACATAATATACAGTACTTAACAATACTTGAGTGCCTTAAACTTTAGAAGAGGATCCTTCTATTAATTATTGTAATCACTTATTCCATTCCTTATTCTTTATTCTTAATTCTTTTTATTCCTTATTCCTTATGTGTACTATTTTAATATTTTATCTATTACTTGTTACATCCAATGCATGGTAGCTTCAATATCACAAGTTGATACTTCCTTTACTGATTATAATTGCCTTTCTCATACAAAGGAGAAAATATGCTTCCTTAATTCAACTCAATAAAGCATTTACGAACAGTAAACTACTGTGTCAGGTTAGCAAATTTGTCTTTATCTGCTCTCAGGATATAACCACAGCATTCATAATACATATGCAGTGCTTCCAGATAAATTTTACCTGTACCTTTTAATATGGTGATGTTAGTCCATGATATCAACACTGGGAGAAGAAACACTATGTAAACTGCAGTAGAGATAGCAACAGAAGAAAAAAATCAGTGCATGTCTTCAATCCCACTTGCCATTCAACAAAGCAATGGGCAAGCCCTCTCTTCTATGCGCTATCACAGACCCCATGAGCAGAGGTGGGGGTTTCTTGTGAATACGGATTTTTGGAGGTGAATCCTGTGTTGTAATCCTCAGACATCTCTTCAGTGTGTAAAAGAGTCTTCATGCACTCTTGGAAAGAGCTGTGAAGAGTCAATGAGAGACCGGAGGAATTTTATAAACCACTGGATGCCTCAAACAAATAAATACGTCAGCAGGAAAAGCAGGCTGTGATAGCAACTGAATAGTCCCTTTGTCTCAACAAAATCTCCACAGATTTTTTTTCTCCAGCTCACTTGAGCAGTTTGTCTGCAGCAAATTCTGAGGCAGAAGGATCAATCCTCTTGACACAGAGGTTGCACTGCTTCTTCTTAGCACAGGAGTGGTGGGGAAAAAGGCTGTTTACCCTGGCACTATCACTAGGGAGAAGCTGGGAAGTACTGGTAGTAAACCAGCCGGTTCTGAATTCTGTGTGGAAATATTTTTCTTTTCCAAATAGTCAGTTAATAAAATTAAAATTAGATATTTAACTACAATTATAACCCCCAAAAATAAATATCTGAGAAATTTGAAAAATTTAAAAAAAATCCTGAAAATTTTGAGGAATGTTTGCAAAATGTCTGTGATTCTTAATTTTAAAAAAAAACCCAACCTGCTAAGCTAGTACATGTTCTTATATTTCATAATTATTGAAGTTCATATTTTTAGATTTTAAAAGTGGAAATGATTTAAAAGTGGAAAACAAGATTTTAATTTACCAAAACACAACATAATGACCAATCTACTTTTTACACTTCCCAATTTTCTTCCATAGCTAATTTCCAAATTTCCCAATATCTCAATTGAAAAAAAAAACAAAAACAAAAACAAAAGTGGATTTTCTAATGATCTCTGGTTAACTTTAGGCAGTAATTAGCAGCACTAAGTAGAAAAGGAACACAGTTACATTTTCCTCTAAGAATATTTTATATAAACAATTTGTAATCTATTAATTTCTCCACTTTTTATGTCTTTTTATATCATTATTAACTGGTAGGAAGTACTTCTAATGTCTGCTTTTTGAAGCCTTTATTCTCAT
The DNA here is from genome assembly GCF_028554395.1 of Pezoporus wallicus. Taxonomy (NCBI): domain Eukaryota; kingdom Metazoa; phylum Chordata; class Aves; order Psittaciformes; family Psittacidae; genus Pezoporus; species Pezoporus wallicus. The sequence continues at coordinate 1,892,905 of NW_026636656.1, forward strand.
TGAGCCAAAAAATCATTCATGTTGCACTGCATTTTTCCTAAACTGATAACAATAAAATGTAATTAGGAAAGTTCACCAATATTCATGCACGTCTAGAAGGTAGAAGTATTTAATTTCTCACAGTATAATAATGCTAATGTTTTCAATTTCATTTAATTTAAAGTAAATTATAGTTCAGCTCTCTAACGTCATTGTTTTACTTAATGGCTTTAATTGAGGTCTGATGTTCAGATTAGTAGCTTTGATTATTTTGTTTATATCTGCAACTGCTTCAGTTTACGTACAAAGGACTCCAGGGCTTGGGGAAATAAAGTCCATGATTCACAAGACTTATCACATGAGACTATTACAAATAGGGAAATGATGTCATTAGTATCAAAGCAAATGAACACATATTTAAATATGCGTTAGCAGATGCAAAAGATAAAGGCTGCAGTCCAAAAGTAATTTGCTTTGGAGTGTCTTTTTAAAGAAGAAATAACCTTAGAAGGTTTCTAGTTTCTTGCTTTGCGTTCCATCAAGCTTCATGAACTTGTGTATTCATTTTTTCTTCTTTATGCTTTTCTGCTGACTGTAACATCAAAACAAGAAAACTAAGCTGAACATGTTCTAGAAGATGCTTTCCTGTTTCATTTTTGCCTACTAGACGTTGTTTTTTTTTCTGTGCATCAACACCTACACGCTTCTGCTCACTGTCTTCACTTCTGATAGCTGCTTTACACCAAAACTTCAGGACTTAGCTTGATAAACACAACTAGAAAGTCACAGAGGTCATTACTGATTACTAGAAGAGAGATGCAAATGTGTCTGCCTCCAGTGGCTCTAAAAGGCCACATTAAACATGGCTCATCATGCATAGAATAGCTTTTCCAAGATACTGCTTTAGCAAAAGACCACCCACAATTTTCAGAAAATTGTAACAGATCAGCCTGAAGCCCACTGCTGCTTAGTAGATAATTCTCTTTTCTTTTGCCTTGACTGCTTTTATGGGTTGTTGAATGGTAAAACATGTTCCACAAAGCACTTACTTGAACATGGACTTCCCTCTAATTGTAAGAAAAGTCTAAAGAAAGCTAGATGCAAATGTCTATAGGGCACAGTTAAAGCAGAAAAGCCTTCAAATCTCTGCAAAGTACAAAAGAAGACATAAAGCTAGAGCTAGGGCTTATTTCCTTTGTAAGGTGAGTCAAAAGGGTACAGAGTAGTGGCTTCTCCCAGTGGTGAGTTCTCAGGAGAAAAGAAATAGAATATGAACAGGAAAAGACATAGGAGGACATGTTACCTCGTAGAGGTAAAGGGCAACAGAGGAAAAACATCAGAAGCAAATGAGATGTTTCCATCTCTAAAATTCAGGTAGAACTCACTGAAGCCCACACAAAATGATGGGTCTAATATGTCTATTTCTTGTTAGACTAATATTGTGTACACATGTATTTTGCAAAAGTTATTGCACTATTGATGTAGTAGGAGCAGGACAGTAACCTTCATTAAAACTAGGTTATGTGGTCATCTGCACAGCTCTTGGATGCAATGCAATATGTATTTTCTTCAAAAAAGACTTCTGAGAGAGCATGACCTTTCTGAAGAATAGACTGGTATCCTGCAGAGCAGGGATCTGTGGTCAAGAATCAATACAGCCTTCTGGAGATGTCTTGTTTGGTTTAATGGAGAGTGAGCAAAAGAGTACAATGTGCGGTATAAATCCATAACACTATTCAAATGCCATTTGAGGCACCTTCAAGGTTAACAATCATTGCTATCAAATAAGCTGTCAGAATGGCAGGAAGTTTTCGTTCACTGAAAGGTCTAAGGTCTAACCCAGAATACAAAATAAACGGTTCTCATGCAGTGTACCAATGTGCTGGAGAATCCTAATGAGCAGCTAGCATTGCTGCTGCTAATGGCAATGAAACCTTTACTTCTGCTCAGGCAGCTTTGCCTTTGTTTAAGCATCTGGTGCATTAAGTGCTTTCTCATGCTTCTAGGACAATTCCTCTGCAGTTTGAAAAGAAAAATTCCCTAAAAGCAAAATAAAAACTAATTTCTTAAAACTTGTAAAAACCCGTATCCAGATGAAGCACATTCACTTTTCAACCACCTCACAGTGCTTTAGATGCTATAACAGAGAGAAGGAGAGAAACAGCTGTTACAGAAGAAATCCTCTCAAATGCATTATACCTTCCGGGTCTGCATTTAGACGTCTTGGGACACTGTGGCTCTACAGAATTGCATAACCCTGAAAACACCTCAAGTGCCTTCTCTACCCTGGAAATCATGTTGCTCACTCATGGAAAGGCTATGGAATAGTTTAAAAGCTACTACTGCTGTCCCCTGCTAAAACCTTCCTGAGGCAAAAAACCCAACCAACTAACCAACCACAAAAGCATCTGCTATATAGGTGGCTGCAATAAGGGAATGTAAAGATCATGAACAGGACTGCTCAGAGTATTCTCAAATTTAAAGCTTCCTGTTACAAATAAGGGTATCTTCTGTAAATTCCTCTGCTTGAAGGAAGTCAAACACTGCTGGCTGCCCAACAGGCCTCTCTAAAGACGAGGGCTGGCAAAAGTCACCTCTGCCCAAATGACAAATATCACACTCAGTGAAGGGCCAGCAACAGCAGGATATGGGTTATTTTGAAATGCCTAATGTTTTAAGGACAAAGTCCTGGTGAATAAGCCTTTGATGCGCCTTCTTTTATGGCCTATCATCTTTAAATGGATAAATCAGACCGGATTTCCAGACTGCCAAAAGCCTGTCTGCAACTCCTAGGAGTGCCAAAAAGCATCAGATATTTTTCAGAGCTGAGGCAGTGCTACCCAATGATAGTTAGAGCCTCCAAAAGGATTTTTGAACCTGAAATTTGGCCTCACAGACCTAAAAATGCAATTAGCTTAAAAGCTTCTGTGATTGAATAATTGAGTATATCCATACGGCAAACTAAAAGAGGGCAAGCAGAAAGCTTAAGCATGGGATCTCTCTTCGCCCATTTAATTGCTTAATTGTTAGTTCATTCCTGGCTCTGGTCACATATTGAGGACTCAATACAGAAAATGATGTTAGTCACAAGACTGGTAGATACCAGGCCACAGTCTAACAAATATCCTGGAAATGCAGCACTCCAAGAGAAAAAGAGGAGCTTTCACATTTCTGGTCTTTGTCCTCATAAACTGTATTTGCCTGAGGTCCTAAACCAAGTGCAGCATTATTAATTATTTAGTTCTTCATAGATTTATTAAAAAGCAACAGGAAAATATTTACATTATGCTGGACTAGGCATTATATTTCCTTGAATGAAGTTTCAGAGTTGGAGAATGTTAAGCTTTTAGAGTAAATGATTTAAAGGTCTCTTAACTGTGGAATATACAGAGCAATAATTCTGACAAAAGGTGACTTATCTTTCTGGGACAGCTATCAAATTGCTTATGCAGATTAAATACGTGCTCCAAACTGTATGCATACAGATACTAAAATCACAAAGTACTGCTGAGAACATCCAAAATCATCCCTTGTGTAACTCTATTGAAGTCAGGGGAATTACATCTGGCAGACATTTGTCACATTTATAGGCAGATTTCAATCCCTGTGACAGCAGAACAAAGGTCCCTGGCAGCAGCAACTCTGCCAAAAGTTCTCATAGGAAAAGAGAAAGAGCACATAAGCAGTATTATTGCCTAGTTCAAGCCCCAAGAGACTAAGCCAGAGCTGGTAGAAAAGGTTCAACCTACTGCCACCTCCCTGCATGCCCAAGCGAGATCCCTATGTAATCAACCCCAGGAGGGTTTTAAGGCTGCTGTCTCAGTGGGCCTCAGAACCTCAGAACCATTAGTGTAACCTACAATATTTCCATCAACTTCTTAAATGCAAATGCCATGTCTCAGATCAGATCATCAATATACTGGAGTGAGGCAGAGAAAGAAATAACTGCTCAAGACATGAAAATTATCAAGATTCTTCATACAGTTCCCCACCTTCATCCATCCCAGCTAGGACACATTAAATAGAAAATACAAACTAAAAAATGGGGTGGTGAGTAAAATAAAGCACAAGTGAATTTGTTTTGTAACATATGTGCAATGTGAAATGTGTAATTTCCATCTAAATATTTCTGATGATGACTGGTATCAAGGGAACACGAGGAAGTTAATAATAGCAAAATACATACAAATTCACTGTTTCTTCAATTGTAAAGAGAAAGTAGTGTTTTAATGAGAGGAAATTATTTCCCAAACTGATACCTTAAAAACCAGATTGAAGTATGACAGCAGCAACTACTACACTTGCTTTTGCTTTACTCTGCTCTTGCCTTAATAAGGAGATTGCTGCTAAGTACTGACACAACTGGTCCCTCTTCCTATCTCCTTCACGTTAAAATTACTGCACAGACTGAAATTTTTAATGAGCCCTGAAGTGGAGAGGAGAACGCAAAAGTGTACAGATGTACAGCTTCAGCAGGAGCAATGGAGATAACAGAAAACGGACATCACACATCACTGTATTTCATAAGATAAAAGATAATGAAGCTAATGGTAAAATAAGTATTGCGTGTTTTTAAATACACATAGGAAAATCAGGTAAATGAAATTCAAAGGGAGAAATACTAACTAAAAATGATGGTTAAGAAGCACAGTGGCTAATTTTATTTTTTATCGTCAGTCTTAAAGAGGGAAAGAGGAGTTGCTGTGCTCTCCTGAAGACATTTTTCAGGAACTGATCCTTTGAAATTGAAATCTCTAGGGAGAATCCTAAATGCAGCAAATCACTGACTGCAAATCAGATACTTGGACAGCTCTGTAAAAAGGTTATTCACTACAGATTCAGTTATGCTATGAAGCCACGCATCAAGGAAGGAATGTAACAGAAACATCATTGTAAAGGACAATTGCCCATAGCTCCCAAGACAGGATACTGAGCCAGTGATTAGAGCAGTCCTTGCACTTACAGTTGCAGAAAAAACCCAAACCAAGCCAAAACCACATTTCTTGACTTGTGCAAACACCATGCTTTAATGTCCCCATTTCATTGAAAATCTTTTTTGTCTATATATTCAGCTCCAGGAAAAAAAACTTTTTTCATAGCAGTCAGTATAGAGAGTACTGTAGAATACACAGTCAATAGCAGATTTTCTGCTTTTTTTTAATAAAAGTATGCAAACAAAATATGATCTAGCATGCAGAAGAATATTAAAAATCACAACCTTGTGAGAAGGCCACTTGTCAAATAAATAAGTAAATAGAGAAATAGGTAGGTAGGTAAATAAATAAAAATCCTGTAGTATGTTAACACAAGACAATCTGAAAGACTGCTTTTCTCAAAGAGACAGTTAACGTCAATATGCTAAGTAAAACTATTCATTAGTATACTGGAAGAGAAAGTTGACTAAATAATTGAAGAATGCAGGTGATCATTTCAGTTAATGAAGTATGAAAGATTGTAAATAACTTCACATAGATTTGCACAACTTAGGAGATTGAATGAGAAACACCAATTTCTGGTAAAGTAAATGATCGTTTGTACCAGGAACAAAATGCCTAAGACTTCTATTTTGAAATAGGGCATTTATCTAGACTTTACAAAAAGCTTATCAGTAAACAGTATGTGTAAGCTTAAATTAAAAGGGTATTTTGTGGAATTACGAAGTACTGGTACATAACATGATTATTTGTTATACAAAATTTTAGTGGAACTACAGAGTTCAATCTTTTTTTTTTTTTCTTTTTTTAAGAAAATAGAGAATAATCTGAAAGATCCAAATTTCATATTGATTTGTCTTCCAATTTTTAACTAATTAACTATCCTTTCAGTGACATTGTTTGCAAAAGGATTTTAATGCAATGAAATCTCCAGGCTCACTGAGGCCATTTTCTCTGTAGCTTGTTTTGGGTCTTGTTTATCTGAACAGTGTATGATAAGGTGAATGGGGCTCAAATCAAACCTTTGTATCTTCAGCACTTTACTAGAAATACCACATTTTTCCTGAAGTCCTGTTAAGAAGGTTTCATCCAACATTCTTACTGGGTTAACCTGAAACACTGAATGTCCCAGAACACATCAGTGATATGGAAGCTATCAATTCTGCACTACCAAAAAGCAGATCTTTGCCACTACTTCTAGTCTTCTGGATCCCAAGCTCTTGAGGAACTACAAGTATCTGGAGAAGCAACAAGTAACTTAGTAGAAAGTCAGTACAAGGAAAGTTAGTTTCAGGTAGAAGAAATAACCTGGGCTGAATGGCCCACTTATTGGGAGATCAAGCTACCACATGCAAAAACATTCATCTAAAATCTGGAAAGCTTACAAGCACATTATCAGCAGGCATAAACACTTCCTTCTTACTAAATCTACATAAAGGAAAATTGTTCATCAAGGATATGGAAAGCTGGAAATAAACACCAATATTGAAGATCCAAGTTCCAAACATCTAGTGTATACAATGCTACTAAAGCCCTTACTCTTCTCATACTTAAAAAAAAAAAAAAAAGAGCATCACGTATATAGTTCTCTATGAATGTAAAAAACCCACACTGCTAAAGCTGCTATTCACATATTATGAGTTATTTTACTAATATTCAGAGGGATATAGCTAAATCAGAAGACTCATATTTCTGTATCTTTGATAAGACAAGCACAAAGATGAAATAGCACAGCGAGGCTTAGCATTAGAGTCTCTGGGGCACACGTTTTAATAGATTCCTATTCTAAAACCACTTTCATTCTTTCTCTGCAGTGATAAAGAAAATATAAGATTTAATGTTTACATTTAAGCATGAAGATCAGTCTGTCAGAAACACCTATCTCCCTCAGCTATTATTAAGGCAGTCTAGGGCAAATAACCTGCTAGTTTAGGAACATCAACAATATTCCTAAAGCTGGATGTCATGAAAATTGATACTAAGGAGAAAGGAAAGTAAATTGCTAGTAAAGGAAAAAAAAATAAGTAAACCAAGTCATATATTTTCAAAGCTTATCTTTAAGTACACTGAACTGGAATACCACTTATGATCTCCCACATCATTTTATCTTGATGGATGATCCTGCATTCACAAGAAGTGATCCAAGGACTTAGAACCTGTTGTACAGAAGTCCATTTGTGATGTGTTGTGCAAAGACACAGCACTACAGGAAAGTGTAAACTGTAATAGAAAACAGGATCTAGAAACTAGCAGAAAAAACTGAACATTGAACAACAGGTGAAATAAATTAGGGAGCTAAAATATTCTTCCTCCAAACCAGGTTTTAGGTAAAACTACACCAAGCTCTTACACTGCTACAGCAACCGGTATTTCAGATTAAAACAGAATATAGCCATCTCTTCCTATTTTTACTGTCAAGTAATCAAAGCTCTGTTTTCCTTCCTAACTGGATGGGTGCACATGTTGCATGCCAGGACAGACCTAGTCATGCTCTCAGTCTAACCCTGTACAGAGAAAACAATCCCAGACAGATTGCTCACATCATGAGATGCCATCAGTATCACCTGCCTTTCAAACTACACATTCCCAAAGCCTGCTAGCACTACTCACAGCATCATTAAAACCTGTTGTTCTCATGCCCATCCATCAAGAGTAAGGTCAGAGCCTTCTCATGGGCTTTCACAGGAATTGAAGAAAATAATCCTTTAGGTGAAGGTTACACATGGGTGGGTGGCAATTAGTAGAAGCACCCTTACTGCTAACATGCTGCCAAAGAGAGCTCAGCTGGGCACTAGAAGCAAGGCAACATCAGTAGGGATGGCAGGTCTGGAAGAACAACACTGCTTTACTCTCCAGCTAAGCAAGTTTTAGCTGAAAAATCTGAAACACATTAAATATGGAGGTCAAAATCATACTCTCAATAATCTTGACTGTGTGTCCTTTATGCCGTTACTATGCAGGTTCTTTTTTATTCTGGTGAATTATCACTTTTTCTCTCTATGATCTGGGATGTTTTAAGGACAGCTAGATCCTTACTATCTCCCTTATAGTGATAAAACATTAAGAAAGAAAACAGTGAGATTCAAAAGCAGGGGAGGCTATCCCACTGATCTGATAAGACTCAGAAAGTTAATCTTCAGCTACATCTTGCTCATTAGTCTAAATATACATTTAAAACATCAATGTGCTTAAAAGTACTTTGTCAGTACCCATTAAGAATGTGCATTGCATATTTCAGACATGTCTTGATAGCAATAGGTGCTGAAAAGCAGGCACCGTTCATCTTTTTAATGAGTGGTTTTCCCTCTGAGTTCAATATGGAGCTATGATGCACTAAAGTGACACTGGTATGCCCTGTAGACATGCCAGAGCAACCCATTCTGTGAAAATCAGGCAATTAAAAGGCATAATATGTGAGCATGCCTTCAAAGCAGCTATTCTTTCAGGCCTTGATTGCAAGTTCTACTTTTTCACACTGATACAAGGGAGGTGAGGAAGTCTAAGATGACCTTTCTGTTAGTAGCCACCTACACTGGAATGTGGACAGTGAAAAAAAATGAGCCACTGTAAGGCTATTATTCCATCTCTGATACATGGTACACCTTTTCACATCATTCTGCTAATGTAGCTACACCGTGAAAGTAAATATCCTGCAATACGTAGGGCAACTGCACTTCCAGTTAAGGACTACACCGCTAACCATCCCTGGGCCTCAGGTCATATAGTGAATAACCTCCTTCTTGGTTGGACTTGCAGTACAGAAGCCTACAGTCCAGTCCCACTCCCTCATCCAGTATCTTTGTGGCTGTTAGACATAATTTTTTGATTTTTTTTAAGTTTCAGTTCAAAATACCTGAAATAACAGGAAGGCTGTCATGCAATCTGTCAGTGCAGAGTGGCGTGTACACGGCATGCTGCTAAGGCAATGAAGGATATGGCACCAGAACATATGTTTGGTGTTGAGGACCATGCAGGACAGAAGAAACCAAACCTGGCTTGCTCCTGGCTGAGGAACTATTTGTCCTCAGAATGAAGCATCTCCTGAACTGTAGCTGCATTCACCTTGGAGGGGTGAAACACTTTGGTTTGCTACACCAGAGAGCCTGGGAATTAAGTGATGTATCTACTACTTCACAAAGAAGTAGCTGATTTATTTGACATTGACAGGGCATCCAAAGCATCCTTTTCACAGAAGCTGCAGGAACCAGTTGTGTAGTACACATCTTGTGCACCAGCACTCTGAAAAACACCAAGGTAACAGCAGAGGGTTTCACAACTAAGGACAGAGCCAGCAGCAGGGGAATGGCACCATGGCCGTTAAGAATGTGGTTGCTGGTAATGATGGAAATGAGTTTTGCATGGCAGCTCAAACACTGCTCACACTGTTACTATGGAAGTGCCATCTCCTGATCCTCTTAATCACACCAGATGGGAGTGAGTGCATGTGACGTACTGCTCCCCTCAAGGCAGCAGTCTAACAGGGAAGTATGAGCATGTATACGAGTAATGAAGGTCTTGTACTGTTTATCTAAAAACATAAAAGACCAAGAAGATAACTCTGTGACTCTAACAGGGATATAGCATACTCCCAACTCCTGCACAATGGGCAATGTGATTGGCACCTACAGGTGAATAAATGAGCATGTGAAAGGGAAGCCCAGACTCATGATGACTTGGGAATGTCAGATAATGCTTGTTCATATGTATAGATGTTTCTCTTTTCTTCACCCGTTAATGATTTAATCATTTACCACTAGGTGAGCACATTGCTCACTGAGGAACTGCAGTTCATCAGAACTAAACACAGAGAGTAGCATCTATGTAGCTACACTTTCACAGCTATTTGCTACATAAATTGAGACAGAATTAAAAAAAAACCAACCTTTCCAAAAGTAACTGATGGTTAGCAAATGACTACTGCCTCTCCTTTGGAAGCGTATGTAATTTCAATTTTAAAATATTTATCATCTTCAATTTTGTTCCAACTTTTCTTCTACCTTAGGCTTTACCAACTATTGTTATTTCATAAACTGCCCTTTAGGTTAAAAATCAATAACATCACAAGAAACCTCTATTAGTGCCCCTAGAAATTGTTTAAGACCCTGCAGATAAAAGAAGAAAATCAAAGCCTTTAAAGCCAGTGGGTGAAAGAAATGTTTTAAATAATGTCTAGATATTTATAAAAGGAATCAGACAATGCCTTCTGTCAATTTCAGATTAAAAAGTTCATACTAATTATTTTTTCTTGATAAGGCAAGTAAGAGGAGAAAACAATTAGTGCCAGAATCTTTGCAATTGATTCAATACAGCTGATCAGTTAATAAACTACTTGGGACTGTCTTCTTCTGTCTGGACTAGAAGATTTGGTATATCAACATTATTAAGAGTTCATGCTATAATTATAGAGCATTGCTGGGCAGGAAATATATTTATGAAGAAGAATTATTTTGTGTATCTGCAAACAATTTCATTTTTTCAGATGAATGACAATGCAGACATAGTTTAACTATAGTTTTTAAAGAATATAGATTCATTCAGTAGTATTTCAACAACACTGCACTTTTCAGGAAACAAAACAGTGTTTAGATTCAGAGAGTAAGCCTAATAGTGAATGCACAGACATTCATTTAAAAATCCCCATTTGGATTCAGTACTAAGTAAATTAGCGGGTATAAATCCATACAGATGCACTGCAACTGTCAATTTATATTTACTTGAATAAATGATCTCAATGTCACAGTAAGATCCTGTCAATTTTGAATACTGAGTGGCAACCAAAGCAGCATTAACTGGGAAGAGAAATACACAGGACTCAAGTTTAGCCCTAGACAGCCATGAACTTAAGGCCTTCAAACCCACTGTTTTTTTAATTTTCTTTCTCTGAGACACTGGCAGAAAGAACCTGGTAAGGAAATCTCATACCGATAAAATGGCTCAAAACTCAATGGGTTCATTTCACTTAGAATAAATAAAAAAAATTCCTCCAACACTTCTGTAACACTACATATCCACAGGGTGAGTTACAGAAAGACACGAGCTTTGGAAATTTTATCTTTACTTACAGATATCTTACACATCTAACATTCAGTGTCTCTTAGAAAAAGATCTCCATCTCTCCCATCTCTACCCTCAAAACACAGTCAGAGCAAAATCACTGCCTCCATTTTTTTGAGCAGCACTGATTCTTGCAAATTTCTCCTACATTTGCAACTGGATGAACTTATTGCTGTCAGTCTCTTCTTTAAATTAACATGTCTTCTTATGCCTTTTAAGTTCACATAATCATAGAGTTATAGAATAGTTACGGTTGGAAAGGACCTTAAGATCACCTAGTTCCAACCCCCCTGCCATGGACAGGAACACCTCACACTAAATCATATCACCCAAGGCTCTGTCCAACCGGGCCTTGAACACCGCCACAAATGGAGCATTCGTGGATGGAGCATTCCCTGGGCAACCCATTCCAGTGCCTCACCACCCTTACAATAAAGAACTTCCTCCTTATATACAATCTAAACTTCCCCTGTTTAAGTTTTAACCCATCCCCCCTTGTCCTATCACCACAGTCCCTAATGAAGAGTCCCTCCCCAACATCCTTATAGGCCCCCTTCAGACGCTGGAAGGCTGCTATGCGGTCTCCATGCAGCCTTCTCTTCTCCAAGCTGAACAGCCCCAACTTTCTCAGCTTGTCTACATACAGGAGGTGCTCTGGTCCCCTGATCACTGGACTTGTTCCAACAGTTCCATGTATTGTTTAAAGAAAATACTAGATTTTTCTCTTTCATTCAAGACACCTATTACACATCAGGAAATGATGTTCAAGGAAAGAACAACTATTTTCATAGCAACTCTGATGCTTACACTGTTAAACTAGGATGCAACAACTTAACTGAATTAATTTGCTTTTACAAACTTTAATGAGATTTGCTCTGGAGTTAAACCACTGGAATAAAGAGTCTATTTTACCACGACAACCTGTATTTTACAGCAGTGAAGTAAGAAAATGTGACCAGAACTTTAGCTTCTGCAGAGGTGTGAATTTTACTGTTTTCTGCAAGTTTTCAGTAAGACACACTGTGGGCTGGTAGCACAGTCACTACACAAAATAAGATTGGTTCTCCTGGGCCACACTTTGATAAATTTTATTCCTGACAAGAGCAGCAAAGGCATCAAAGAACAGTCTAGGGAGACATACTAGGAAACAATAAACAGTATTAAAAAGCTTGCAAAAGGAGAATTATCCACTTTGAAGCAACACAGCATCTGCTGTACTGCTTCCACCTCCCATTCAAAGGCGAATAAATTCTCAGTGACAGCTCCTAATGGTCTCTACAATTGTTCACTGAACTTGCCCTCAAATTATAGGGTAATAAAGGAATAACAACCCTTGACTGACTAAATGAGGAGGTGGGCCCTCCCAATAAAAGCATGTCTTTCATGACTTGCCCTTTTCTCTTGCTCATCCAGTGAAGTAATATTTCACAACTACAACTAAATTGCTACCAATTAACAGATTAATATATCTTTATTCTGCTTAAATCATTCTGTGGAACATCACTGTGGTAATGCTCCAGAGCTGGGTTATAGTTTGTTTAAAAGTTAGTTATGTAGTAATAACAACAACCCCTACTTCAAGTAAGCATACAAGGCACTTAGTATTATTCTCTCTGTAAAAGTATGCTGCCAGGTTTCTTTTGCCAGATTATTAAAGTTTTTAAACAGCACATAATTGCATTTCTGTCAAATGCCACTTTTCCTATTTGTCTGTTATCAGCTTTTTAAATTTGGGTCTCCCTCATAGGAGGCCACCTACATATACCCTGAAAATTTGAGAATTACATCTGTGAATACATCTGTCCTGACCTGCTTTCAGCTTGACATCCCCACAAAGAGGAATATAATCTAAATTTAGTTGATACAACAGGCAAGAATTTGCCTTGATAATCACATTGCTACAGGTTAATTTCCACCAAAAGAAATTACAAGAATTTGGATGTAAGCCTGTCTTATTCTGTCCTACTTTCACACACACAGGCTTCTTTAAAAGACTTTGTATGTACCGAAACTAGGGACCTGATCTGCCTAAATTCTGAAGTCAAAGATTATGTGACCAGGTTTTAAGGGTACCGATGTCCACTGCACTTCAACAGCACTTCAAAAAGGCTCTCACTGCACCAAGGACCAGACAAGGCCACAAAATTTATTCAAGGCAACCCCACAGCTTCTAATGTCACTGGAGACAAAATTGTTACAGGTTTCTCTTATGAAGAAAGGAACCTCCTTATGCACACTCCTCCTTCACACATGAAAATAACAAAAATACCCATCTCCTTCTCTCCAGGCATCTACAGATGGGATTTTTCTATTTTATATGGTTAACAGTTTGACAGGAAATTTAGGAAAGACTAAGCATGATTTCTAAAATGGAAAACAACCTGAGGCATCACAGAAATTTCCAAAAATATTTTACTAAGCAGTGCTGATGTTGATTTTGTTTTCATGTTGATGAAGTCAACATGTTGATGTTGATTTCATTTACCCATGCAGATCATTGATTTTACCACATGCACTGCATATAAATGGGAATGAGGTAAATTAAAGAGTAAATATATGTTCTACCTAATAACTTCTGTGTTTTTTTCCTAATTATTTAGCATGTTAACAAAGAAACTTTATATGCTTTCTACAATCGATATTCTATTACCAGTTCTCCCTTCTTACAGTAAAAACTATGGCTGTTCATAGTTTGGTATGGGAGGATTTTCACACATACACGCTCCCTTCCACCTAGATACCTCAACTCCAGGAATTTACAAAGTTATTCAATTGAACTGGCACATCAAACATGATCCATTTATTGTATCTTCATTGACTATTTGATGTATGTTGTAAAAAATAATTCTATGACAGTAAGCCCATTCAATTTCCTTTTTCAGTGTTTTTTTAGAGTTTAGCATCCTCCTTTTTGAAAATACCAGGGACTCCTTTTCACACAAGGGTGACAGGGATTGTTTTATCAACATTCTGAGGAAATTCAAGTATTTTTCATTTGTAGATGTTGATCAGCTTTGAGACTGGAGTGTGAATGTATCTTTTCTCAGTAAGTTATAAAACAGAGTCTCTGACACATTTTATAGCATCGAAAGTATGATGGGATATAGCTTTCTAATTTACTGCTCTTTTCTGCTGAATTTGCAATTGTTTATCATATATGAATGTTTTTAAAACTCCTTGCAATTAAAATACCATTTCTATCCTACTTTCTATCATATGAAATCATATGAACAAAGGTAAACGTACTGCCATGCATTTTCCACACACTTACCTTACAAAATAGTGTTAAGGAGTATAGATTGGATTATATGCACTGGTTTACTGCCTGTATAAAACAGTGTTGTAAAATGTACATATGTTGGTTATTAAGATATTGTGACAAGCTCTACATGGCAAAATAAAAATAAAAAAACAAACTAAACCAACAGAAGATAGGACTAATGAGTCATTAGATAGCATTTTTGAGTCAGTACAGAGCAAATGCCCAGACTCATGCTCTACGTTGCTGGAGGCAGAGTCTTTCATGTCAAATACAGAACTGTGGTCCCGATTGCTTATAATTAGAGGGTCCCATGATACTTTTTTTGAGGAATTCAGAGAAACCAGGTCCAGAATCCTGGTGAGATTCCAGTGCTGGTAATTACAGTATATCCTTCATTTTTTTTCACTTTAATTGAAGCTGGGGGAAAGAGTTTATCTCCTTTTTAACATTTCTAAGAAGAAAAACATAAAAGCCCACTGTTCTCCTCTTGCTGATGGGAAGAGATGTAGAGCTTCTAATCCAAAAAAGAATGCGTAAAGTGTCTGTAACTGCACTTTGAGGCAATGAAGGACAAATGTGAGATATTGTTTTTAATAAAAGAGAACACCTGTGGTGGTGTTTTTTTTTCCCGTAACATAGTTATATTACTCATTTTCTTTCAAAATCATCATGTATTTATCATAGCGACCCAAAGCAGCAGATCTATATAGGATTTTGCAGATTCTTCACAAAAATAATTTATCTGTTCTAGGTCTGGTGATTCCCCCCAAAGATATTCTATTTTATTATACTAGTTAGAATATTTGCCAACACTTAAGAAAAAAGTATATTCTAGGGTTCAAACTATGCAGTCTTCACTGACCTTGAAGTAGTGAGAATGCTGTGGATAGTCACCTTAAAAGAGTTGGCAAAATTTTCAGCAGCAGACAGAAATCTGCCATCTTCCTTTGTTCAGCTCCTTTAGGGATACCATACCTAGTGGCTATCTTTCTGTATTACTTTATCATGTCAACACTTCTGCTGAAGCACCTTGTGCTTTCACCAAACTGGATTCCTTATACAGTTCTCCAGAAACTAGAGAGACCAAAGAACTGAGTAGAAGTTTAATGTATGATTTCCAGAAGTTGACACAACATTTTTAGTAAAAATTTGAGCATTTCTCCTTGAGGAATATAATGAAAAAGCAGAAGGAAACTGGAAGGCAGAGCAATAATACAGCCTGGGATTCAGGGTCAAGGGACCTACCCCAGCCTGAAAGGGACATCAATGCTGCTCAAGATTCATATTAATGAAGGATCCCGACCACTTTTCACCCTTACTAACTCTAGCGCCTTCTAGCATGAGAGATGATGTTATACTAAATTCCAGAAACAGACAGATCGTGTGTCCCACCTTTATATGAGAAATGTAATACCTCAAAGTCTCTTTGTCCTCTGGAGGTGGAAGTGTAGGGCTATCAAGGAGACCTTGCTACAACAGATACTGCAACTAGAATCAGCAGAAAATCATTGTAAAGCACAGAAGTCCACAGACAGATTGTTTTGTTACCTCTAGTTAGCTATTTCTGTTCTATTTTAAATCAGTACAACTCCCACCGTTTTGCATTTTGTGTATATCTCTATTATTTGAAGGCTATATGAATATAAAAGTCATCTGGGTAGTTTCAAGCACTTGAGAAGATAGCAAACACATTTTTAAAGCAGAACAATCTGCAGCTTGTTATTCTAGAAGAAAATTGTTAACCTTTCACTATGCAATGGTCCATAAACCTGAAGAAAAAAAAACAGGATGTGCGTCACAGTTCTGTTTGTTTTCTCCCTTTATTCTTTAGAGATTCAATTCACCTCAGATTAAATGGTAGTTCTTTCTCTGCCATTAAGGTTTCCGAGAATAGAGTCCAGGGTTTAAATATAATTTACATCACACTCAAAAGAATAATCACATAAATAAGAATTTATGAATAATTAATCACAACTGCTATTACATTAGCACAATACTATTTTTAATTTATGGGGACCACAATGGTATCTTTACCAACCTGGCAAGGGGCAACCAGCAATTAAATTAGCAGTGATTAACTGATGAGTCACTGTAAAAGCATAGAGATTGATTGACTTTTTGATGGATGGACTGATTAATGAATTTTTTCACCGTGATCATGTCACAGCGTGCCTGAACAGCAAGGGGAATCTTGTGTTACAAAAAGTGTCCTCAACCACAAAAACATAAAAGTCCCACAAACACAGAGAAGTATTGTTGATGCTATTTTCACTGAAAGAGAATCATTTTGCTCTCAACAAAAGAAGGGATAAAATCTAAACCCTGTTGCAGCTGCCACAATATGCTGAACACTTACAATTCAATGGGGAGAAAAGAGCTCTGCTGAAGCGCTCCAGTAATGATACTTCTGCCTGAAGAGTAACTGAAACTTTCAAAACACTCAAAATGTGCCCATTTCTACATTCCTGATAGTGAAAAAACCTGCAGTGTTTTTCTTCTGAAAATGTCAGATAAGATACACACCCAAGCTTTGTGCCTTTTTTTTTTATTGTTTCCCTACCCAGATGTCTACTAATTTGTACAGCTCCATGGAAACAGAACAACTGACTAAAAACATAATGAAAGACTGTGGTGAAGTTACAAAAGGAAATTTTAAGGAGAAGCTTTTGGTTTTGTGTTTCCTTTAGGTAGTAACATGCGAAACTGCTACTTTAAGTGTATTTAAAAGCAGCAAAAGATAAAAGTATGGATCTCCATTTTTCTATGGTAGGTTAGGCTGGTATTTCAAAAGAAAATACTGCAGATGAAGACAGTTGGAATTTTTTAGCCAAAAATCACTGCTCATTTGGCTGCAGGACTGAAGCTTTCCAGAGTAACATTGTGTCATTTTTACCAAAGATGGAAACAACTGTGAAAGGGAGCACATACACACGTTCATCCAATAGAAAAGTGATCACAAAGCTTATATGTGATGTTTGAAAGGCAGGTTGACAACGCTGTTCTCCCTAATTCAGACACATAATTTCATCTTTATAATCTTGTTTTTATTCCAGAAGGTAATGGGTTTACTCCAGTACAGTAGTGGGAGAAACTCTGAAATACCAGAAGTGTCTTAAGAGTGAAAGAATGATTTCCTTTCTTGTTTTGCTTTGAAGACATAAATATTGCCTGCAAATATAAAAAGATCTGTATGACTTACAGTAGGCCTTCTATTCCCAAATTATTCAGAGGAATTGCAAAAAAGAAATTCATGCTACAAAGGTTCATCCTAACTGTATATAAATTTATACTCTAAATTGTCCATTAAAGGTAGAGCATATATTCAACAGTTTAGATTTTAGTAACTGCCTTTTTTGTTCCAACAGTCAAACTGTTTAAGACAATTTCTTATTGCCAGAAGATGTGTCGAATACCACAACAAAAAAGAAAACAAGTGCTCTAGCAAAAAAGATTAAAGTTCAGTTATGAAGGAGGGGATGGAGACATGTTTATTTAGTCAACAGATCAAATAAGATTAATTAATACAGACAGCTTCTACGTCTTTTGTTCCAGAGCGGTATAATTAGAATCCATCAAACACGTGTCTTTTAAAATCAGATGTCCCTTCAAATTCATGAAAACCATTTACTCCAATACCTAACTGGAGATCAAGGGAGAGTCATACAACCTAAGTGAAGTGTTCACAGAGAGGTAGTTAGGGCATTGCCACTACTGTCAACAAGGAGGAGGCAGTGTTTTGCATACAGCAATTAGATCTTCAGTAGGTCACTGGAGATGTGCATCTAATTCCACTTTCTATGTGGATAGCTGAAGGCCACTGTGTTTCCTATCTTGGAATTTCTGCACAGAGTTTGTTCACAGTCACAGAATCAGTCACAGATTGGCTGAAGTCAGAAGGGACCTGTGCAGGTCACCTTGCCCAACCCCAACTATGTGTCATACAAAGTTTCTCAGATAGGTTATGCTTTGGTTAAATGACTTGGAAACAGGGCTGTCACCAATGCACTGTTTCACAAATGGCTGGGACAGCCTCATAGCAGCTCCAGGGAAGGAACTCTTGTTGAGTTTCAGGACAGAACAAACCGAGCCCATTTCCCAACCCAAAGGCTAGCAAAGATGGGCACAGCGTGTAGACAGCTCCACTGGATAGTACAAAGTCCTACCTATCTCTGAGACAGAGTGATTAAAAAAATGAAGACAGAAGCAGAGGCAGCAGGCAACAGAGCAAGCAGGCAGAACTGAATCTGCAAATAAAAGCACATCTCCTATCATAATGTCTTCAGAAACAGTACTTTGACACAGCCCTACTTATTTTACAAAGGAAATACAAAGAAGGATTCAACCTCATTCTCATTTTCTCTTCTAAACAAAGGAACCTCAGGACTGTAATTACTAACTTCTCGTATCAAGAAAGAGAAATGCTGGTCGGAGACACAGAATTTATTTTTAAGAAGATAAAATTGTGAACAGGTTTTTCTGATGAACCACAAAAGAGCAGATGCAAGCATGTTTAAAAAACTCATTTTAAATAAGACTAAAAGACAAGAGGTGCAAAAAGGGATCAAAGCAGCACCTGGCGATTTCTGAAAAAACAAGATACTGACTTTAAAAACAATGCTAAACCTTTGCTGTATTGCATTTATCAAAGGCTTCAGTAGAAAAGAATCAGAAGAACTGATGAACAGCAGCCTGTCCGTCATAATTTTAAGTTCTCTGTGAAATAACCAATGCCAGTCAAACGTTTCTTCTGAATTTGCTAATGGAAGTGACCTATAACTTGAACTTAAAAGCTAGAAATGATGTTTCATACATACAGTGTATGTCAGTCATCTGGATACAAAATTGAGCTTGACATAATACTTTAACAGATTTTGTATTTATAAGCCATCTATTTGTAATATACTGACACTCAAAGCAAGAGACATGAGACTGTTCCAACAAAAAATTCCTTTTATTTTGCCCAAGGAGGAGCTTTCTCTGAATAACAGCCTGAATGAATGGTTGTAGGGAACAGGAATGGGGTCATTCCCAATTGGCTAGACATTTTAGACCTCTGGGGCACAAGGCTTTCACTAAAAACTTGCCAATATTATGCAGACCTGGCACAATTTTTGCAATACATGCTTCAGAGTAAGTAGTTAATCTGAGCTGCCCAAAGCCCGTGCAAGAGAATGAAGCTGCTGTCAGGCAAGAGAAATGAATGCAAAGGCTGTACTGACAAATTCAGCATGGTATACCCATTACTAGCCTATGTGCATTTAGAGAATTAAACAAAGAATTACTGGATTACTTGCTACTTTTAGCCTCCTTATTACACCTAGACATAACTAATGTATGCTAGTTCCACTAGAAACAACATATTTAAAAATAGCATGAGGCTATTTACCCATCTTCAATCTGAATGGAAATTAACCTAACATGATTCTAAATAGTAATTCACATTGACTTTATGCTTACAAAATGAACACTGAAGTGATGCAAAATGACTGGATCCAGTGGATCCTTGCAGAAATTGAGAGCTTTATAAAATTATAATCTTACTAGTGCATATTTGGGTTTGCCATACTTACATCACTTTCTAAACAGACTATGTGAGAAACCACTTCTTTAATCAGCAGAGAAAAATTGTTCTTGAAGACAACTCTTGCAGGTGCTTCTGTTTTAGAATTCTTGCTTTTGAGACCTTTCTAGAACTGAACATATGTACAAGAGAAGACAGCACAAGAATGAAAAAGAGCATGAGAAGGCAACGGTTTTTTACAATAAAAAAACTTGATTTGAGGGTTTTTCTTTTTTTTTTTTTTTTTTTGAGAAGAAAACGCAATAGAAGATGAAGGCAATGCTTATTATTAAACTGCTTTCAGTGTTGTCGATGTTGAAAGAAGCTTGAGGCTGAGGCAAGCTTTACTTCCTTTCAAGAACTCTCGAGTCATGAATCTCGTATCTTAACAGATGTTTTGAAATTTCTCAGTGTTGTGGTAATACAACAGACTTGAGTTCAAACAGTGTAATGCTGAAGCCTTAACCCTCAACAGTTCCCCCAGCAGACACCATTAATATTGGCCTAAGTAGAAGAACAAATAATTCATTGTTGAATGGAATACTTGTGCTTCAGAAGACACAGCTACCTGTCTCAACCATCACAGAACAGAAAAGTCTTCTAAAACAAATGCAAGTTTGTTGCAAAGTAGGCATGAAACAAACAAACAAACAAAATGAGTGAAAAACCCCACAACTCTAATAGACTCCCTGCAGCATCTTAAAATTCGACTTGCATTGCTGTTAAAGGTCTCTATCTGATTTTGATATGGAGATCAGTCTTCTAGCTTTCTAGAAGAGCCAACACTCAAGATCATTCCTGGTATATCATGCCGGAGATTCATTTCCTCACGGGCCTTTCATTTTTAAATGCTATGGCTATATTTTCTCTCTCCTACTTTTACAGTATCATCAAGGCTCATCAGCAACTTCTTGTGGAAATAGGGAAGCAGCAAATTGTTAACAATATAATATTGTCTATCTACTCCTAAGGCTTAACATGTAATAAATTGCAAGATTTGCATGCAAATTTGTGGTACTTCACATATAAAGAGAAAGCTTAAAATAAAGCAAATCTGAACATACAGAACTGTTATCTAGGAGTAGGCGGGAAGAAGCTGTGTTTATGGGTATGGGTACTGCCTTAATGCAGTGAAAAAAGTGTATGTAAACCAATAAAGTTATGAACCCATGTTACAATTTAAACATTGCTGGTGACTTAGTCCTTCCAAAAGCCATACATAAGCTTTAGGATAAATGTATTCTTCTGTTGAGGAAATGATAGCAGAAAGTATATTACAAAGACACAGACAGTAATCATTAAAAGGTTTTGGTTTATTTAAGAGTAAGGTTATTGAACAATAACATGCAAGCTTTCGGACACCTTCATCAAGCTGGTCATCCCTATGCTACCTTATAATCAATGAGGAGAAATTAGCTTCTCCAGAGAGTTAATCTTATTCTGTCTGAGAAATGTGAGATGACTAACTGCTGAAGACAGAACTGATGCAAAAAGACTGATCTAGATCTTCCCAGAACATGGCTCACAATAAAATAAACATGTACAGAATTGCTACATTTGGACAGTGACTGAGAAAGCTATCAAAAGGCCTTTTCTGCTTCCAAAATTATGTCATGTCCTAAGGTTTCAAGTCTCAGTTTAGAGTCTGATTCTCAGGGTGCAAGGCACCTATTGGACATCTAGATTCAAAGCAGGACTGTGCAAAAGAAATTAGTTAGACTTCACATCTAAGAACAAAATGACACTCCTCAGCCTATTAATGATCAGGTCTTTCTTTGTATGCATATATTAGATTAAGGTGTTTTTTAACTGGTTTTAAACCACAACAGGTGCTTTACCTATTGTTCAATTAAAGCAATCTGCTGAGCAAGTTCATAATAGATAACCAGGCACTTATGGGTGTAGCTAAAGTCACAAAGAATTACAGGGAAATCTTCCAGGTTGAAAAAAATATTGAATTTAACAGCGAGATGTATTTCTCTTTTCTATATAAAAGATATTAAAGAGTCTACTCCTGACTTAGATTCTTACTGGCGTTTAACTACAATGTCAGTCTCCACTGTGAAGCTATTACATCTCAATGAGAAGCTCTGGAAGAAATTGATATTTCACTGAAGTTGTACATCAGTGTATCTGGTTCATTAAAAAGTTAAATGTGCTCTTTTGCATTTAAATGCGAAGAAATGAAAACATTAAATTGTGTTTCATTACAAATAAACATAAGACTGTCCATTCATTATAATCTCTCTCCCCCTGACTCAGCTGGTGAGCAACCAAATCACTAATACAAACTGTGTATATGTGAAAATCTAGTATCTTGATACCATATGAAAGGTTTGTGTCTTTACTACACTTAGAGAAAGATGTTGATTTGCATCCTGCAGAGTAACTAATATTCTGTAGCTAATTGTGTGCACTGCCATGACAGAACATCTAAAGAAGGACATTGCTGCATGCATCTCAGAGGGAATAGGAAGGTACTTCATTTATAGCCACCCATCTGTCTAGTCATGGCAGAATCACGTATAAGCACAATGCACAAATTGGTATGTCCTTCAGGAACCACTCTCCCAGCACACCGCCTGGCTCCCTGTGCAACTCAATTCACACAGCAGTATGCTGTGTTACAAGATTCTGTACATTGTCTGCTTGATGACAGGCACAGAAATATGAATTAGAGAGTTAGAGGGGAGAAGACAAATGTAAAGCTTAATATCAACATGATGAGCAACGACTGCATTTAATTTTTTGTTCCTAGTATTTACGTTGCTGGTGTCTCCCAGTGGGATATTGTGAAAAAATACTGTAATTTTCAGCTTCAAGAGGTCTTGCCCAAATGTATCTGACCAAAGATGAATGTTCTTCTGGAGAACAGAAAATAAGCTTATTTGCAGTTTTCGATAATTCTGAGATTTTTGATAGCAATTAACTGTTAAGAATATTGATAACATAATTCACCATCAACATGAAAGTAAAAGGAAGTCATCACACAGGCTTCTCAGTGGCACACTCAATAAACACAGCTCTTTCTGAAGAGTCAGAGAAAGCACTCTTCTTATGTGTAAGCAAGGGACTTCACAGGGCATCCTTCCACCACACTGCAGATTACTGACTTCTTGAAGCTAATGCTGACCAAGCTTCTGTGACTGCATGAGGCAGCTCAGCAGGATGCACGTCCTAATAAAAATGCAACACTACACCTAAGACAAAATATCTCTCAGCAGGAATATAGAACGAATATGGCATCATACAAATGATGTTGTATTGCTTTTAAATTACTTAATTGTAAGTTACATTCCATGATGCCAGAGTCAGTGTAAGATGCTGCCAGCTCCAGTGTTTCTGCAGTGGCTAACATTATGCACTGTAACATTAGATTAGCCTTGGAAAAATGTCTTTATTGCACTTTAGAATAATCTGTACTGTAGGCAACTGCCCTTCCACCAATTATAAGAGAAAAAAAAAAAAAAAAGTTTGCTCTGTACTATATGCTAACATATCTGGTTTGGTCTGTTTGCAAGTACAGATGTGTTTGTGGGAGGCATTTTCATGTTTATGTTTCTGGCAATAAGTGTCTGATCAATTCCTATCACCCTGTATGGATTTCTGCTTCATACAATTTTAATCTACTCTTGTCTCTTCTTCTTGCTGTTCAATCCAGACCAGACTTCCTCAATTTCTTTATGAAAAACAACTGTATTTTCGTTCACATATTGTCACTTGTTTGATGACAGTAACTGAAAACACTTTAACCAAAATAGGCATAGCCAAAAAATAGAGTTCTCATTTTTTGCTCACATTTCTGATATTTCCATGACTTTTAAGAAGTCACTGTATAGATTAATCAGTTCTATCTTAATTTTTGCATCTGTGCATTTCACACTGCATTAGTGTGAGTCTTGTCAACTATTTTTGCTCAAAGAAGTTCCGTTCAGTAAGGAAGAACATGTCTTAGTTAAAACTATAAGTAAGGCACTAACAGAGGCTTTGTCCTCCCCTTCCCAATGGACAAAACGCAGGAAGAGTGACAGAAAAGAAGGAGTTGTCTAGAGAAAACTCTTTTTCCTTCGGTTGACTGACCATTGAAAGATTCCCCTGCATGGCTATCATGACTAAGGAGGTGGGGAACAGGAGGCAGTGAATTGTACTTCCGCAGGAAAACCAATCAATGACAGCAGAAAGACTGGAATCATCTATTAAGAAAAAAAAATAAAAAATACAGACTGGTCAGATAAAACAACACAAAGCAGACCAAAAAAGTCAAATCTATAAAGACCTTTGGGCTAAGAACTGAGAGATATAGTTAATTGCTTAAATATCTCAAAGACATATTTTAATCTAGCCAAATATGTGTGGCAGATCATATCAATTTACATTCATATCCATTGGCAGTCTTTGCATACTTTCTCTGACATACAAACTACAGCACTTCCAAGGCATATCTGCCACTTAGGGAGGGGACAACCTTCCAGGTTGTCAAACTGAAATTTTGCTCAGATTAAAAAAGTAAAAGTTACTGCATCAAATAAAATTGTTGACACAGAAGCATGTACTTAACCGGTATTCATATCTGAGGATAATTCAGCTGTGGTATGTTACTAGCTGTTTCTGAAGATCAGCAGAGTGAACAGGAGCTGATGTTCCCAGAGGGGTGAAAGGTTTGCAAAATATTTTTTTTAAGGCATCAGGTATTCCATCTGTGGTATCTTGCCACCAATCTAACAGTTAAAGAAATGTAATTTTAAGAAGCATCCTCAAGGAAATAGGAATTTGGAGGTTTTCATAAAATCCCAGCAGGGAGACAACTGTCTGGAAGAATGCATTGCAAAGTGCACCATCTCCACAAAAACTTTAAAGGAGGGACACTGACATTTTGTGTCATTGACATTACTGAAAGACTGGCAGGAAAGGACAAAATACTGTGTAACACTTCAATAAAATTGAATTTATTGTTTTTACTATTTTTTATGTACAGTAATGGTAAGAGGTGGAAAAGAAACACCTACTGCTAATGTGCAGTAATAACAATGCAAGAGTCAACCCACCTGGCCTAGTAAAAGTCAAATTAAAAACAAAGAGATCCTTGGAACAGTGCTAACCCTATTCTTTAATTTTAAAATCATGACACTAGCAAACCAAGTAATATATTTTAAAATATTTATTCTGATGGGACAATGTTTCATTTTAAATATCATGCTGTCATTCCAGGCATATGGTTCAAAACAAAGCTTCATTTGATGGTTGAAGCATCCTCACTAACACAAGAGGGCATGGTCTAACTGCTGCAGTGTGCTCTTTGGGGGTATTTTAAATTTATGCAAGCAAACCAGACAGACTGGCGATTGACCCAAGAACTGTGTCACAGCTCTCACTAGTAAGACAGATATATACTAGGAGGTTTGGGGAGTTATTGTGTGTGTATATTTTAATCCAAATTTTATTTTAAAGACAAACCAGGAGTCATGCTCTCAACGATTTAGTAGCACTAAAACACTTCACTGCTGTTTCTCATACTCAGTTTTCTGTACTCACAAGGCAGAGTCCCACTACTGATCACTGGCAAAACCCACATAATCTAGCAAAAGGAACTGCAGCGCATTATGTAATTAATCTCCTAAATCTGAAGATAGACCTCCAATAATGCCAGCACAAATATTACCAGGAATCCAGAATTTTTATTTATGCCACGGGTCCTAATGCAAGAATTTGGTGGGATATTGAGACTTTTTACAGCTGCTAAGAATAGAAACACTGTCACATTAGTAAGTGGAAGAAGGCAAAATACTTTGGGTTTGTGGGGGGAGGGGTAATTTTTGGTTGCAGTTATTAAGTAACAGTTTGCAAAAAAGTAACAGAGTTTGGGGAAGCAGGAAATCCCAAGGCTGTTGCCTTCCACATCCCTTCCAACTAAAGCACCTCCCCTGTTGCTCTTCTGTGTCACAGGCTATGAAAGGTAAACTCTCAAGCATGAAGCTCAAGTTTGTCCAGAGTTGCAGCTGTGGTGCATCTGGATACCATGGCTGTGCCCGTGTAATGGATTCCCTGAGTGTCCCAGGACAGTTTTCTGCTCAGATGGGCTAATGGAGTGGCTGGAGACAAGGGACTGACTTGAAGCTAAGAGACTGACTGAACTTTGAGCCACCTTCTGTCATGATGAATTATTTGACTGAGGAGCTCTCCAGGTGGGAATTTCAGAGAGCTGTAGAGATTCCCCCAGGCAGTTCCTGCCATGCCTCACTCAATTTCGTTGAATCAAGACGTTAAATATCTTGATTAATGTCCTGAGCGTCCCAGTCAGTTCCTACTGGAGAATTGATCAAATTGCATGTAGGTAAGACACATGACAATAGGCTATAAAAACTTGCTGCAGATGCAGAAATGTTTATGTCTTTTGCATGCAGTTTTAAGATAGCTAGATGTTTTCTATGTCAGTTAAGACAGCTCATGAAAATCAACCATACATGTCCTGGAGTGGTCAAGTAGTATCACAAGCCAGTAGAAGACTGCTCTGGGGAGTCTTGTGCAATCTAATAATACCGTAGAACAGATCCTTGCAACAAAGACTACATTTTCCATCTAGACAGGAATCAAATGTTTGGGTGGTTGCATTTCTAACACAAGTTTTAGCGTGTGTCCAGGTCCTAAGATTGGTGTGGGGGTTTTTTGTGTTTTTTGGTTGGTTGGTTTGGTTGGGTTGGGTTTTTTGTTGTTGGTTTTGGGGTTTTTCTGTTTGTTTTGTTTGGTTTTTTTTTCTTTTTTTTTTTTTTAAAGAAAGAACAAGTTCTCTGTCCATAATTGTGTGTGCAACAATTACTCAGCATCAAAGAAGCATCATTCACAGAAGGTGTGGATCTGGCTAAGCTCTCCAAACAGTTAGGGGAAAGTGTTAATGCTACTTCTTATACCACACACCAAAGTAGGAAGTGTGGTAGTAAGGAATCACAGCAGAATGGGAACTGCAGAATGACTAACTCTATTTCTCACCTTCCCATAGTTTGGGTTTCCACAGAATCCATAAAACTGTAAGATTATACATAGAAAGAGCTGGCAACAATGTATTTAAAATCCAGCTCAAAATTGCAAACTGAGAGATAAATAATATTTGTTTAATGAGATTCAACACAAAGCTAGGAGTTGGGAAATGGCAAATCCTGTGTGACATCTGTCAACAAATGCAATCTCCCTAATTCTGCTTTACTATGTCTTGTAAAAAAACCCTCAAACCTTAAAATATTCTTTTCTAACTCCGTCTAGTCTCATAGTTAATTTCCATTTACATTTTTCACAAAAACTCAAACATAAGTTTTTAAAATTCAGTTGTTCACAAATTAATGAAGTGATGGACCCTCTGTAAGTAACATCAGCTAGGAAGGAAGGGAGGGATGGAGGGAGTAAGGAAGCCAGGAAGGCAGGAAGGCAGGAAGACATAACTTGTCTCACATAACACCATGAACATAAGGAACTCTGCAGACATTTTACAAGGTTCCAAACCTGACTGGACAAATTCATGGGAAAAAGCCCATTTGCGAATCATTAAATACAAACCTATCGTTATGGCTCAGGAAGCCTTGGGAAAATTTCTGTGCAGTGTTGCTTTCAACTTAGAAACTTCCTTAGGCTATCAATACCCTATAATTAGTATATTTTAGTCAAGATATGAATTGACTGAGCATATTGTCTAATCTGACCTGCTAAAGCAGGTTCACTTAGAGCAGGTTACACAGGAATGTGTCCACGTGGGTTTTGAGTATCTCTAGAGGAGATTCCACAACTTCCTGGGCAGCCTGTTGCAGTGCTCTGCCACCCTCAACATAAAGAAGTTTTTCCTCATATTCAGAGAGAACTTCCTGTGTTTCAGTTTGTGGCTGTTGCCCCCTAATTTGTCACTGGATATATATGTCGCTGTTTAGTACTTTGAAATCTCCAAGTATTGGATAGTAAACCACTATCTTCTGTTTTTTACTGTTCCTTAACCTTACATTTGCTTAATACTTAGTCAAACTGAAATAAAAATATGAAATAATTCTCCTGCAGAACTCACACACAAAAATCTCAATGACCTAACAGGTACATCTTGTAGCCAAAAAGATCCCCTGTATGGAAAAAATACCAACCAGTAACCAGCATTAAACATTATCTTTAGGTATGTGTAACTTCAGCAGCTGCTGTAGCATTATCAGCTTCTCTGCTCCGTGGCTGCTGAATAATGAAGCTTTTCCAGGAAAAAATTTACTGAAAATTATAGGAAGATATTAACATGGAAACAGAGAAGCTATTTTGAAGTGCTCCTCTGCAGCTCAGGTAAGCATTGTTGAGTTCCTACATGCTGCCGGCTACTCCAGGAACAACAAAGAGACATGCATCAACCAGTAAAATTGAAGATTTTAATTTGTTATCAGGAAAACCTTTATTTTGTGGTTTTAGTGCTGGAATCACTAATCTACTGCCTTCTTCTTCCTACATATGATGCATCCACCTTTTTAGCAAGGAAGCACTGATATTACATGTTCCCTTAGGATTTATTTTTTTTCCCCCCGTATTTCCATTTGGATTATTTTCTCATTTCCACTTCTTGATTACCTCTCTCTTATATTAAAACCAGCCTTTTAATGAACCATAAGCTTAACCTGGCAATCCTGCAATATTGCACTGAGTACAGTGCTTTCATTTGTACTTCACAAACATCTTGACATTTTTACAGGATTATTAAAAGAATAAACTTTGAAAAATGGTACATTCAAAGTAGCAATGTCTAAGAAGGAAAATATTTATGTATACTTATTAGATTACCTCTCCCAGATATATTAAAAATAAAAGTAAAACAACAGTAATGTTTTCAAGTTAATGGACTAAAAATAAACCCATGCAATAGATGAACACTCATAATTTTAAAACATCGGCAACTATTTCTATTTATTTATGGAAGTAGTGTGGATAAGGAGCAGTGACCTGCAGAAAGACACATTAAATAAAGACTACCAATTTGCAAAAATCCGCACAGGAAAAGTGTTTGTTGGGAGCCAGGATGTGAAAGAATATTTCAGTAAGAAATCATGTTATGCATTTACTCCTATTTGTTAACAGGCAGCCACCATAACACTACCTTTACGTATTTACTAGTGTGCTAAAGGCAATATATTTACAAAGCATTTGGGTACACACTGCATTTAAAAAGTATGAAAAACTGTATCCCAGTATTTCCACTCCAGTTTACCATGTCAAACAACAGGCTGTTACAGCCTAGAGTTGCTGAGCCTGTGCAATTCCTCACCTGTGAACTTCAGTTTATGTAATCAAGAGCTACACAGTTCATTCCTGCATCTGTAACCATCCCTGTGGCCCCTCCAAGAAGTCAATTCCATGTACTGGTCTCAAACCAATTATTTTATTGACACTTCTCAGCTGAAAGACTTTTGCAAATACCATCCAATTTTCCAGCTCTTTCTAAAAGATCAAAAGACGCACCTTGCATAGTAGAGAGGAATTTACACTGATGAGTGCCTATTGTCTTGAATACAAATGCTGCTCATCATGTTTGCCCACAGCTAAATGTGTATGTCTCTGAAATAACTAACTGCAGCTAGACCACAAAAGCATCCTCACATTGGAGATAAAACAAGTTTGTGTTGGGGAACACCTTTTGCTTGAACAACCCCCAGGCTAAGCTCTCCAAGGCCTCCTAATTAGGAACGATAGCACTGAGCTTGAAACTTGTCATTCCAAATAAAACAGCTGGAAAGGACAAGTTATTTCTTCTTGGAAATAATAACAACTGTTAGGTTATTGCTACAGATAATGGGTCCTGAAAGTTGAGATCCACTTGTGGCAGAGATCTGTAGGTAGCAAACCGCTCTAGTCCCTGGGCTCATCCATGCACTAGGAGGCAACCTAGTGGACAAGTTGTCCAAGTCACTAACATATCCCTTCTAAGACTTTCTTTCAAGTATAAGAGTATCATATTTAGCTAGTGTCCAGACAATATCCCTTTCTCATATCACCCCATTATAAAGCCTTTATTAGTTTATCTGTCTGTATTAGACAGATTGTTGCTCTTTCTGTCCCACATCAAGGTTAGCAATAAAGATCACTTTATCATATTAGTTACATAAACAATATATTTAGAAGATGTGAAAGGAATTTATAGCATTTTTCAAAAAACACTGCTAGAGAATAAGGCATTTTCAAATATCTCCCACAACTTCTCATACTTTTGATGATCAAAAGGTGATACTAATTTTAAAACTAGTCATAAATTTGTAAGACTTCAACTCTCATATGCTCACAAAATCATTAATTATATGCAAAAAAATAAGTCATATAAGTTACTTTGAAAAAGTAAAAAAAAAAAAAAATCATTATTATGATCTCTGTGCTCCATGACACATATGGTTATGGGGATATATTTTATACCACTGGACATATACACCAAGAACAAAAGGGTGAAAAAAGATTTTAAGGGGATATAAGTAGCAAACAAGATACTTAATTCTCTCAAGTGGTGATGTAAGGCATATCCTTCCTGAGTAACTTACTGAAAATACCATCTGCTTCACAATAGCGCATTAATTGTACTCTCAGGTAGACATGTATCGTTGTAGGGTTTTTAAGATTGTTGTCCATGTCAGATCAGAAGGCAGCATTACTAGAAGTAATTTAAGCACACATCTAACAATGTCCCTAATGTAATCCTAACAGCACCACAAAGATGAAAATAAATTGTAGGCACTGTAATGTTTGGAGACCATGTTAAAGACTTTCTTATCCTTGCTTCTGGTGCAAATATTTTTACACCAATACTTCGCAATTTGATACATCTCCTTTTATGAAACTAAACTTTAGGAATTTAAAGAAATACATTTTTTAAATATTCAGAAAATCAGAATATATGCAGATATTGCAAAACCACACATATTTCAGTATAGCTACAGTGGAATAAATTTCTTTTTTCTATTCTTGTTATTAAACCATACAATACAATGCAAACCTATTTTACTCTTCCTTCTAAGTTCGTACTAAATGTCCTGGGTTCAGCAGTAGCAGTCATGTTTTTTCTTGACTTCTAGTTGGAGAACAGCGTTGGTGAAGCCGATGTTTTCGGTTGTTGCTAAGTGATGTTTACCCTGACCAAGGACTCTGTGAGGCTCATGCTCTGCCAGGGAGGAGGGGAAGCTGTGAGGAAGCAGAGACGGGGCGCCTGACCCGGGCTAGCCGGGGAGGTATTCCATACCACAGCACGTCATGCCCGGGGTGGGGGGTAACTGGGAGTTACCCGGAAGGACAGGAGCTTCCGGGTGGAACTCGTTTTCTTGGCCGGTGGTATCGTATTCTCTTCCCTTGTTATTTTCCCTTATCATTGTTTTAGCTGATAGTAGCGGTGGTGATTTGTTGCTGGACTGTTCTTGTCTCAACCCGTAGGAGTTGCACTCTCTCGATCCTCCTCCCCGTTCCTCCGGGAGCGGGGAAGGGGAGAGCCCCGGTGCAGGGGGGGGGGAGACGGACACGGACCTTGATTGTTGTCAGCTCGGCACCACTCACTGGGAGTGAGTGAACAAGTTACCTGACTGGGTTTAAACCACGACAGTTCTTTTTGGCGCCCAACGTGGGGCACGAGGGGTTGAGATAAGAACAGATCTGACTGGATTGATAGTCACTCGTCACAATGCTGATTTATTGGCTCTCAAGGTTTTTCCTCTTGATCTCACAGTTTCAGTATACCATATCTTACGTCCATCCGGTATTGGCTGTATTAGTGTTTTTCAAGTGTGGGGCTTGGGCTAAGGTTTTTATCCCATTGTACTTTATGGTAATGACTTGTAATACAATAGAATCATTGATCATGAAACTGATCTGGTTTATGTTCCCAGTGTGGTCACCACCTTTATACTTTGGGAGGTATATGATGGAGGTGCTTAGCAATTACACATCTTTTTTCTCCTTCTCAGGTGCTCAACCTGTGAAGGAGACATCCTTTTACCCTCCTAGTCGTCCCCCCAGACCATTTACATTTGAGAGTTTTGAATTTTTTAAATGGCCTTTTAATGCTGTTGAGACTTGTTTACTGATGGTGATGGGAATCACCATGCTAACACGCATACAGAGTGTGTTTTGCCCACTACTGATTTCAAGAGTTAAGCAGATTCAGGTTTGGGTCTTGTCTGGGGTCAAAAGACGATGTAGGAGGACCGAGAGATTTTCCCAGAGGCTGGACAGCCATGAGTGGCAGGGTGTGTGGGATAGTATGGGCAAGTATCTAGGTCAGTGGGCCCCTCCAGTATTTTGGAATTTCACTACCGAACAACTGCAAAATCCAGAAGAATTAGTAAAACACTTAAATGAGGTGTGTGGTCATTCTGGCCATACCAGAGATGGACAAATCACGGCAACGTGCTGGGGCTTGGCCTATGCTTACAGGGCCTTGTTCAACACTATCCAGCACCTTCAAAAGGAAAAGAATATCGGCGGATTTGAGGGCAAAGCGACAGTCGCTACTCAAACTTTGGCTGCAATGAACTGCGCAGCTACCCCAGTGGCAAGTACAGCAGCTGCTCAAACTTCAACTGCAACAGACAGCGCGGTTACCCCAGCTCCAAGCACGGTAGCTACACCACCCCCAGCAACAAGTACAGTCGCTACTCAAACCACAGTGATAATCACTGCAGCCAAACCAGAGGACCAATTCGTACCAATATCAGTTGCCCCTGTACGCAAGAGAACAAGCAAAAAGGAGGCAAAAAGGGTGAAGCGAGATGAAGAACCAATGAATTCACCACCCGGTCCAGAATCTGATCAGGAGTCATCATCACATGACGAAGAAGAAGAAGAAGAGGTAACTTCTCGACCTCGAACCTCAACCGAGCTGCGGAATATGCGAAAAGATTTTACCCGTCAACCAGGGGAGCACATCATCACCTGGTTACTCCGATGCTGGGACAATGGGGCCGATGGTCACGAACTAGAAGGTACAGAAGCCAAGCAGCTGGGATCACTTGCTAGAGAAGGGGGAATTGACAAAGCAATTGCAAGAGAGAAAAAGTCCCTCAGCCTTTGGAGGAGGCTCTTGGCAGCTGTGAAAGAAAGGTTTCCGTACAAGGACGATGTTACGAGTCGTTCGGCCAAGTGGACTACTATAGACAAAGGCATCCAGTCTCTGAGGGAATCGGCCATCGTAGAGATGATCTATCACATCAAGCCGAATAACGGGGATACACCTATAGATCCAGATGAAGTTGAATGTACACGACCCATGTGGCGAAAACTTACACGGAATGCACCGTCATCATATGCCCATTCATTGGCAACAGTGACCTGGAATGACATAGTACCACTAACAGTGGATGAAATGGTTCATAAACTCCGAGAGTTCGAAGACAATCTCACTCCTTCCATCATCTCAGCTGTGAAAAAACTGTCCCAGGACCTCGACAAATTGAGGGACGATGTATCTGATTTATCCAGCTCCTCACGTGTACCAACACACGTCTCAGCTATTAACAAAAGACGTCCTATTATTCAAGAGAGGAGATACAGAAGGTATACGCCACGGGGTACCCTATGGTTTTACCTGCTGGATCACGGAGAAGACATGACAAAGTGGGATGGAAAACCTACTTCAGCTTTGGAGGAACGGGTGAGTGAACTGAAGAGGGGAGCAAGGGCCAAGACTGATCGTCCCATGAGAGCTACGGCTTCAGTCTCTGGTGAGCAGTTTCCCAGATGGAGTGGAAGAGCTGATTTTACTCCAGCTCCTGTGATAACGAAGAATAATCCCTTTCAACACGACTTAAGTGTCCAATGCTGTGACGACCATTAGAGGGGCCCTGCCTCCAGCCAGGTGGAGGTAGGGGACAATCGGATTTACTGGACTGTGTGGATCAGATGGCCTGGCACATCAGTCCCACAGAAGTATAAGGCTCTAGTAGATACCGGTGCACAGTGTACCCTGATGCCATCAAGCTGTCAAGGGGTGGAACCCATCTATATTTCTGGAGTAACAGGAGGATCCCAAGAGTTGACTGTGCTGGAGGCTGAAATCAGCCTGACTGGGAGGGAGTGGCAAAAGCACCCTATTGTGACTGGTCCAGAGGCTCCATGCATCCTCGGCATAGACTACCTCAAGAGAGGGTACTTCAAAGACCCAAAAGGGTACCGGTGGGCTTTTGGTATTGCTGCTTTGGAGACTGAGGAAATTGAGCAGCTGTCCACCTTGCCTGGTCTCTCAGAAGATCCCTCTGCTGTGGGGTTGCTGAAAGTTGAAGAACAACAAGTGCCAATTGCGACCACAACAGTGCACCGGCGGCAATATCGCACCAACCGAGACTCCCTGATTCCCATCCATCAGCTGATCCGTAGACTGGAGAGTCAGGGGGTGATCAGCAGGACCCGCTCACCCTTCAATAGCCCCATATGGCCAGTGCGAAAGTCTAATGGAGAATGGAGACTAACAGTAGACTATCGTGGCCTGAATGAAGTCACACCACCATTGAGTGCTGCCGTACCGGACATGCTAGAACTTCAGTATGAACTAGAGTCAAAGGCAGCCAAGTGGTATGCCACGATTGATATTGCCAATGCATTTTTCTCCATTCCTTTGGCAGCAGAGTGCAGGCCACAGTTTGCTTTTACTTGGAGGGGTGTCCAGTTCACTTGGAACCGACTGCCCCAGGGGTGGAAACACAGCCCTACCATTTGCCATGGACTGATCCAGACTGCACTGGAACAGGGGCAAGCTCCAGAACACCTGCAATACATTGATGACATTATTGTGTGGGGCGATACAGCGGAAGAAGTCTTTGAGAAAGGGAGGAAAATAATCCAAATCCTGCTGAAAGCCGGTTTTGCCATAAAACGGAGTAAGGTCAAGGGACCTGCACAGGAGATTCAGTTTTTGGGAATAAAATGGCAAGATGGACGTAGACAGATCCCCACAGATGTGATCAACAAGATAACAGCAATGTCTCCACCAACTAATAAGAAAGAAACGCAAGCTTTCTTGGGTGCAGTGGGGTTCTGGAGAATGCACATCCCAAATTACAGTTCGATTGTAAGCCCTCTCTATCATGTGACCCGGAAGAAGAATGATTTTAAATGGGGCCCTGAGCAGCAACAAGCCTTTGAGCAAATTAAACGCGAGATAGTTCATGCAGTAGCCCTTGGACCAGTCCGGACCGGGCCAGATGTAAAAAATGTGCTGTACACTGCAGCTGGGGAGAACGGTCCTACCTGGAGCCTCTGGCAGAAAGCTCCAGGGGAGACTCGAGGTCGACCCCTCGGCTTTTGGAGTCGGGGATACAAAGGATCTGAGGCCAGCTATACCCCAACTGAGAAAGAGATACTGGCAGCGTATGAAGGGGTTCGAGCTGCTTCGGAAGTGATTGGCACTGAAGCACAGCTCCTCCTGGCACCCCGGCTGCCCGTGCTGGGCTGGATGTTCAAAGGCAGGGTCTCCTCTACACATCATGCAACTGATGCTACATGGAGTAAATGGGCTGCACTAATTACACAACGAACTCGAATAGGAAATCCCAGTCGTCCAGGCATTCTAGAAGTCATCATGGACTGGCCAGAGGGCAAAGATTTCGGAATGTCACCAGAGGAGGAGGTGGTGCGTGCTGAAGAGGCCCCACCATATAATAAACTGTCAGAAAGTGAAAAGCAGTATGCCTTGTTTACTGATGGCTCTTGCCGTATTGTGGGAAAGCATCGGAGATGGAAGGCAGCTGTATGGAGTCCTGGACGACAAGTTGCAGAAACTGCTGAAGGAGAGGGTGAATCGAGTCAATTTGCCGAGGTGAAAGCCATCCAGCTGGCCCTGGACATTGCTGAACGAGAAAAGTGGCCAGTACTTTATCTCTATACTGACTCATGGATGGTGGCAAATGCCCTGTGGGGGTGGTTGAAGCAATGGAAGCAGAACAACTGGCAACGCAGAGGTAAACCCATCTGGGCTGCTGCACTGTGGAAAGATATTGCTGCCCGGGTGCAGAACCTGGTGGTGAAGGTACGTCATGTAGATGCCCATGTACCCAAGAGTCGGGCCACTGAGGAACACCAGAACAACCAACAAGTGGATAAAGCGGCTAAGATTGAAGTGGCTCAGATGGACTTAGATTGGCAACATAAAGGTGAATTATTTCTGGCCCGGTGGGCCCATGACACTTCAGGCCATCAGGGCAGAGATGCAACATACAGATGGGCCCGTGACCGAGGGGTGGACTTAACAATGGACACTATTGCCCAGGTTATTCATGAGTGTGAAACATGTGCTGCAATTAAACAAGCCAAGCGGTTAAAGCCTCTTTGGTATGGAGGACGATGGTTGAAGTATAAATATGGGGAGGCCTGGCAGATTGACTATATCACACTGCCACCAACCCGCCAAGGCAAGCGCCATGTGCTTACCATGGTGGAAGCAACCACCGGGTGGCTGGAAACATACGCTGTGCCCCATGCCACTGCCCGGAACACTATCCTGGGCCTTGAGAAACAGATTTTGTGGCGACACGGCACCCCAGAGAGAATTGAATCAGACAATGGGACTCATTTCCGGAATAACCTTATAGATATTTGGGCCAAAGAGCATGGCATTGAGTGGGTATATCACATCCCCTACCATGCACCAGCCTCTGGGAAAATCGAACGGTACAATGGGCTGTTAAAAACTACACTGAGAGCGATGGGTGGGGGAACTTTCAAGCATTGGGATACACATTTACCAAAGGCCACCTGGTTGGTCAACACCAGAGGATCTGCCAACAGGGCTGGCCCAGCCCAGTCAGAACTTTTACATATTGTAGAGGGGGACAAAGTTCCTGTGGTGCATATGAAGAATTTGCTGGGGAAGACAGTCTGGGTTATTCCTGCTTCAGGTAAAGGCAAACCCACTCGTGGGATTGCTTTTGCTCAGGGACCTGGATATACTTGGTGGGTAATGCGGGAAGATGGGGAAGTCCGATGTATACCTCAAGGGGATTTGATTTTAGGGGAAAACAGCCAGTGAACTCAATTGTATACTGTTGCCTGCTGTGTAATGCTTTTATAGCCCATCAACTAGATGTCTCCAGGTCACCAGCGACTGGCCCTGACTTCCCTCCAGCCATCATCCCAACAGAGAATGAACTTGGAACATCATGGACCGAATGGACTCGGCAGCATTATAGGGATTGGTCCATGCACTAAGAAAATGATTTTTTCCTCTTGGTCTGTATGTATATGGATGTATATATGTGGGAGAGCGATGGTGTATTGAAAATGTGGGATCTGAGCACGACGTGAATGGTATGGAATAAGGGGTGGATAATGTCCTGGGTTCAGCAGTAGCAGTCATGTTTTTTCCTTTGTGTTAACTGGTGCAGTGCTGTGTTTTGACTTCTAGTTGGAGAACAGCGTTGGGGTATTCCATACCACAGCACGTCATGCCCGGGGTGGGGGGTAACTGGGAGTTACCCGGAAGGACAGGAGCTTCCGGGTGGAACTCGTTTTCTTGGCCGGTGGTATCGTATTCTCTTCCCTTGTTATTTTCCCTTATCATTGTTTTAGCTGATAGTAGCGGTGGTGATTTGTTGCTGGACTGTTCTTGTCTCAACCCGTAGGAGTTGCACTCTCTCGATCCTCCTCCCCGTTCCTCCGGGAGCGGGGAAGGGGAGAGCCCCGGTGCAGGGGGGGGGAGACGGACACGGACCTTGATTGTTGTCAGCTCGGCACCACTCACTGGGAGTGAGTGAACAAGTTACCTGACTGGGTTTAAACCACGACACTAAATTAAAAATATTAATCCAGAAAAAAAAAATAAAAAGTCATACAAGAGGTTATGCAAAAAAATACATTTCAAATGGATATTCTTTCATAGTACTGTGAAAAAATATGTTAACATATTTACCAACTTTTGAATATGTAGAAATGCAATAATCATTCTGTTCTGCAATTAAAATTAGAACTCTAGTATACTACTTCACAAGACAATTTCAATGCCCTGTATCTACATCCTATGTGTATCTATCTATCTAATTTTTATTTTATTAAGATAATTTGTTTTAGTAGCACTCAATAGTTTTTACAACTCCAAGACAAATGAATTTGGCTTGTCTGTGTCCCTAATGAAAGATTTTTCAGTGCTTTAAATGCTTCACCCTTGTTATGGCCACATATTTAGGCCACATATTCTAATTTCAAACAGAAACAATTATGGCAGACAATTTTCTCAAAGCATATCTTCTGTTTTAAGATGGAGATACAGAAATACAAGTAATTCCCACACTTCAACAATTCTGTGACTCTTTAATACTGCAGTTTTACACCTTTCAGGAAATCTGCAGAAGCACCTAAACTTACCACTTTTAGAAGACTTTTTTTGTACTTCAAAAGCTAAAATTAGTTAATTAATTGAATGGACAGAACATTTTTATGAAACCCATGATTATGGTGGCATGAACTCTGAAAAGTTTATACTAAGTACTTTTACTTGGGAGAAAGGGAATTTGGGGTAAGTTTTCCAAGAATTCCAGAAAATGGAGGAGAATTCCTGGTATCTTAAATCTTCACAGTATAGGAGCCTGAACACATGGTAGGAGATTCCACCCAGAGCTACCTCATATTCTTTGGTTTACAATCAGCATAGTTTTCATTCAGTCTGTCCAATTGCTCCAATTCCTAGAGCCCCCAGAGGGGGCTCCTAAACTAGTAGTAGAGATGAGTAGATGAGGGTATCTTCTTATTTAACACCTAACTGCTCTTTCCCACCTGTCCTGGCTCCTGTGCACAGATCAAACATGGCAGCAAGTCAAAGGAATTAGCTCCAATGCTTAATATTCCTCATGATACAGTATACAATTTTTTTTCTATTTCATTTTTAGAAGATGAATTGCAGGGAAATAAGCCTCGAGTCAAGACTTCTCCATGTATATATATTTATCGCTTTATAAATATAATGCTTTATATTTATATGCTTATATGTTTGTGGCTTATATATATATATAAACATATGAGAAGTCAAATATATAGTTGTTTATACAAAATATACATATACATAAGTATTAACATATTTTTTGAGAAACAGTAAGTATGAGAGAAGGGAAGACTCAGTCACCAACAGTGTTCCCTGTCTCTCAGAAGAAATGAATGGACTGGAGAAGGTGAAGGAAGAGAAGAAGGGAGGAAGGGGAAAGGGAAGAAGGAAAGAAAGGAGGGTGGAAGAGAGAAAGGGAGGGAGGAAGGGACAGAAAGGAATGAAAGAAGGCAAAGCTCTTTTTTATTTAGAAGTAGAGAGAGACTTAGTCACTAGGGCATCCACTCTGAGCTGCTCAAAGACAATTTTCAGCACTTGAAACAGATAAAATCCCACTTAAAAACTCTCAAGCCAGGGACTCTGAGGCTGAAAGCAGAGTGCTATTTAACCTGTTATCTGCCAGAACACTGATAGAACTGCAGAAAAAAAAGTTATTGCTATGTATTTTGGGTGTGGCTTGTTTGCTTGGGGATTTTTTGTTAATGTTAAATAGTTCATTTTTAAATATAGTATATTTATAAATATACACATTTTCCCTGAAGACAGTTGAGGGAGAGGAAAAAAAAGAATAAAAAGGAAAATAAAAAGACAGCAAAATAATAATTTCTGCTGATTCAGCAATGTGAAAGACAAGACTTCCACCCATACAGACTTGCCAACTTTCCAAACCAGCTCTCAGTGCCCCATACATTACTCTGAGGTATACAGCAGATGACAGGGTGCACATCTTCTACTCTACTAGCATATTCATGTAATATATAGAGCAAAGGTAAAGTTTAGAAATTATTGCTAATAACTATTAGCTAAAATTCAGGTCCTGAAATTATCCAATAATTGATTATTTGATTGTCTGCAATGCAAAATGCCAGCTGGCATTCTTTGAATCACCTTCCTAGAGTATGCATGACCAAGGAGACAGGCTGTGCTGCCTTGCAGTGGTCTTTCTCCTCCAGTGGCCTCAGTGTCACAGAATGACCTTTAACATACATTTGCTAGAGTAGACTGAGCCTGAGAATTCAACATCCTTCAAAATCACAGCATTCTTTTACATTTAGGGAGAGAAAAACTAGTATTCAGGCTTGCGCAATGAATGCTTACATATAGGATATGATGAAACCACTGAAGCAGTGACTGTCCCAGCTGTATGCTCCTCTCTCTCCTGAAAGTTCCATGAGGAACAGCAGAAAGGAAAAGCTGCCTGTGTAACTGGTGTTCCCAGTCCCATGCATTTTCTAAACTGAAACCAAAAGCACTTGACATTAGTAAAGCTAAGTGTTTGGTATAGTAGCAATGGAAAAAAATAAAGATCTTTTCAGTCATCTTGCAAACTATCTGCAAACGTGAGCCAAGGTCCTTTGTATCCTCCTACAGTCCACTGTTTCAGCTTCCACAGGTTATAAAATAATGCAAAAGGAGCATAAGCAAACATTAAATCGCAACTGCAGTTTCAGATCATTTTCACTGAACTGGAATGCTGCCTGCCTTGCACAAACAATTTCCATCTGTGGTAAGACTTTTCTCTGGTTTTGACAGGTTCTCTGATGCCTGGAATCATTAGAAGATTCCTAATGATTCCAGGATTTCATCAAATTATACATTAGTAGCTTTATAGGTTCTGTACATAGTACAGTAAAATAATTGTTTTATGTAACTCAAAAGATATAATAAATGCAGGCTATAAATGCCATGGTATTCATAACAAAGCTATTTATAAATCAAACTTATTCTGTAAATAAAATAAAACCAAATATTGTCAATTTGCATAAAATTATTTAAAGCATTGTCTGGCAGCTAACATAAAAATGCCTTAGAACAGACTTAAAATAGTAAAACTACAAAATGAGTCAATATCACCTAAGAATAAATGTAAGACAGAGGGAAATAAATGGTCCCAAATTCCATTTTTCTTCTAAGTACAAACATTCACAAGAGGCACTTCAAATAACTTGCACACATATTAGTAATTATCCTTCCTTTGTTAGTGACAGCTTATTTTTGCAATGACTCTTTTATTAGCTTGTGGCACTGATTTTTACTTCTGCTACTGACAACGTATTTTTTCAGCTACATAGCCTGTTTTGCATTCCAGTGAGTGCAAAATCTGGAAGCTGCATTTTTCATGCTCACTTAAAGAACGTCATGTTTGTCATACAATAATTCTTACTACCTTAGATACCTGGATGTCCCACTATATTTGCTTTCTCCTTACTTCTACTATTAAGAACTATCTGTATCAGAAACAAAGATTCTTAAACTGAAGTTACAGGAAAATAGTTTTGGTTTTGATTTTGGGTTGTTATTTTTTGGTTTTTTTTTTTTTTTTTACAAAAAAGAATAAATCTTAAAATTAATCCCAGAGCATTTTAAGGTTTTAAGATTTTCTACCTCAGGAATATTGCCTCTCTCATTTTTATTTCTTGTTCCACATTACAGCTGGAAATTTGGGCCTTGGTGGGTTGAGAGGTACATTTTTCGAACAGATTTACTTCAACATGGTGTTTCTCTCCATCAGCTGACTTGGGTCAAATAGTGTATATGTGGATATAATTTAGCTAAAGTCAGCCCTCTTACTCCATGACTGAATTAGTATCTGTGGGCATTAAAAACAAAACAAACCAAAACGAAGACTGCACTAGCCATATTGCTTTTTTGTAGTAGTGGGAACAAAGTCAACACTGGAAGTGTACGGCTTCAAAAAACTTTCATAATCAACATGACTAGGTTTATCAATACCAAAATGAATGTCTGAACTTCACTCAACTAAAGGCATATCTGCTATCAATGACATAGATTAATGCTGTTTCTGTCACATCTTGCTCAGAACGGATTGAGTGGTTTTATGGACTTGCTTTTTAATTTAGAGTACTGCAACCTTCACTGACAAAATGAAGAAACAATCCTTCAGATACTAATAAGTCAGTAAATCCTGACTTTGTGGGCAATGCACATACATTAGTTATGATTAAGCAAAGGTGACACAGCAGACTTTCAAAAGAACGCACTGCTCTTCAGCCCTCTCAATCTTTACCACATAACATTTTCAGTGAACTACAATGCATTTTCCTATTAAAAAGTAATACTAAAAAAATCATCTGTAGCAAAAATATATTGAAGAATTTTTGCTGTTTATATGATATTCAATGGCCATGTGATCAGAAGACACACTAGATGCATTATATAGTAGAATATTATGTAATTGATTACCAATCTTGGAAAGCCCACTGGCTGATGGAAAAGTAATGCTCTTTCTTTCAAAAAAAAAAAACACCTCAGAAAGTCACTCATGAGAAATGCCACAGCTTAAGTTTCAGCATAAAATTAACAAAAAAGAAAAAAAGAAAGTTAAAATGACAGACTTAAAATCCCTTAAAAGAAAAAAAAAAATTCATAGCATTTCAAGACAGGAGCAGTATGATGTGCCTTATGTCATGCACCTGTTAAGGGGTTTTATTCTAAAACCTGAGATGAGAGGAACAGGCTTGAAAGTACAACACTAAAATA
The DNA here is from genome assembly GCF_028554395.1 of Pezoporus wallicus. Taxonomy (NCBI): domain Eukaryota; kingdom Metazoa; phylum Chordata; class Aves; order Psittaciformes; family Psittacidae; genus Pezoporus; species Pezoporus wallicus. Next base: position 1,935,195 of record NW_026636656.1, read on the forward strand.
TTGATTCTCAGACTGAATTCTTGAAATCTGAGAGGTACTTAGCTGGGCAACCACACAGTTATGAACATTCAAAGCTGTAAAGGTATTAAAAAAAAAAAAAAAGAAGATTCTGTGGTGACAGAAACTTTTCCAAAAAGAACTATCCCTTATTTTCACAAGTAAAGGAGTCACCCTTTGAAACCTTGTCATCTCTCCTGACTTTTTTGATCATGAAAAAATCACAGTAAGTAAAAAAAGAACATTGCTTTCTACAAGGAAATCATGCAAAGAGAAATAGACTGAGTCAAGCACGTGTAAGAGAAAGTTACATGCTGCAACAAGTTAGGTAGGATCACAACTGAGGTAGATGTCAGCTTCTACCTGTAGCTATCTTTTCCAAACAGAAATGACTGAAAGGATTATGTCAGGCTATGCCCCATCATCAAATTTACTGTCATGTTAAACGGAATGTTGCCTAAATCATGAAAGAGAATTAGGTTAAGAACTATTAGAAGAAAAAGACATAAGACCTATAAATTCACTGAGTTTGGACAAGTAGTCAGGAGCAACATTTGTATCTTCCTCAGCCTCACACTATTGCTTCATCATCTGATAGTGGTGGCTCTCAGATATACAATACTACAGTATTATACTACTTGACTACCTGTCTCTTGGGATTGATCCAGAGCTATCACTCATATGGTTTACTGTTAGATAAGTTTATGTATTATATATATAATATATGTGTGTGTGTGTAATTTTTGCCCTTTAATCGTAGCGTGTCTAATAATGCTCTGGACACCGGAGATGCAATACTAATCCGTCCAAAACTCTCACTCATTTCCACTTTATAAAAACAACAGAAACAAGTCCTAATCAACCACCTGCTTTCCCCAACATCTTAAATACTCTTACAGTTAATCTGAGTTAAACTTTTTCTCTAATTATACTTTGTGTCTAGAGCTTCTCTGCTTCAGCACGACTCCTGTCCTTGTATTCCACGAACACAACTGTCTGAGAAAGATTCCCTGTTTTTAATTAGGCAAAAGCAGAATCAAGCTTAATTTTCACCCTTCTATTTTTTTCAAACACTTCTGAAACAAGAATTTTCTTGAAATACAGTAATCTTTCAACCTCTGAGATCACTCCTTTCAGCATTTTTTACTACTTTTCTAATTTGGCTTTAACATAACACTCTGATATATTTCAGTAAGTTCCTAACTACTGGCTTAAGATGATAATGGCTCAAAGAGAACTCTCGACTATTCAGCCTGAGAGCTCTTTAGTCTTTCTTTTCTGTATGTCTGTATTTCCATCCTCCTCCGATACAAACCCTAAGACTTATCTCAAGTGTTAGCTCTAGTTCCTTATATTCAGGATATATCTCTATCTTGCAGACTTTTTCAGCAAACCTTTTAATAGAAACAGCCTTTCATATCCACATATGCAACCTGTGCATTTCCCAGATCCTGAACCTGTGTCTTCACTGGTGAAAAATCCTTTTATGCATCCTTTATAGACGCTGTTTCACCTGCTTACTCACTTCTGTATAATATAATACTCTTCTCTGTAGTAAGCAAAGAGATATTAAAATAATTGCATGCACTTTACACTAGGGGAGGAAGAGTCTGAATAGTCCTTTTTCACATATCTCAGAAGTTCCTTTCACTGAAGTTCATATATCAATTTGACAGAAAAGCAAGATGCAGCAAAAAAAACAGGTTTTTTTTTTTTAGCTTTAGTAATCAACCCATAAAATTCTAAAATGATGTAGTGAGCAAGGGTCCCTGAGAAAACCCTCTGAAAAGGCGTACAACATAAAATCTATCACTCCTGTTACAGGCAATCAGAATGTTTTTAGTCTTCCTTTAAGTACAACTTCATTCCCCTACTTAGAGCATAAAGTGAAAAGTATAGATTGAAAGCACTCCTGGAATACGATTGACTGGCTTTCCAAAATATGCAATTTAAGTACTTGGGCACCTGGTATCATTCATGAGAATTCAAATTAACTTTAAGAATTTAGTGAACTTTTCCCCCTCAGATCTCCAGAAATGCTATTCCTTCCTTGCTCTTTTCATGTATAAATTTGAAGCACAAGCATAGCAAAGGACATTTGTAGTCAGACATGATCTTTGACTGCAGTCCCCATAGGTAATACTCAAATACTCTTCAGCAACTCCAAATTAAATTCACATCTACTACTTAGGAATGGATACATGACAGCATTCCTTGAAAGAAACTAGTTTCGTTTATAATCTAAACTTTTCAAATATGATAGATATCCTTTAAAAAATCTATACATGTCTAGCTCCTGTGCTTCTGTAAGACTTTTCCACTCTCCAGTTGACTGGGGATGCCTAATCTTCACTCACCTTGCTGATGTACCATCCCTTTTTCAATGCCATTGGAGTTTCATTCTTAGGCATTCTTTGATCATTTGAATCCTTAGAAATACAATTCTGTTACTATGGCATCTGGAAAATAATGCCACAGAGTTGGTTGGAAGAGTATTTTTACAGGACTGTAGTACCAACTGAGCCATGTTAAACTGCATTTAGATTAATCCAAAACTTCAGTCTACCTAATTATTGTCATTCAACTCTTAACCTTTTCATTACTAAAATCATACACTTATGTACTTTCATGATACAGCATTTCTGTATCTGTTATTCAGCATCTTTGAAGCCACCAACCTTCCTCTATGCACATTTTTATACTGTTTTGTACATGGAACAATAATAAAAGAAAATGAGATCTATCTCATCATGCTTATTAGAAATCTGGAGAAAATAATAATAATAATATGCAAAGACACACACACAAAAAAAAACCACTATGGAAATAATACGGGATCTAACACTCTTATACCATTTACGTAAGAATTAATTCCAGCAACATAGTTAAGACATAACTTTTAGAAAGCTTTTTATCATAAAATTCCACAGTACAGATCCACCACACAGAGAAACAATGAAAATCAGTTTAAAGGAGACTTTGGTACCAAAAAAAAAAAAAAATAATCCTTCTGATATATTTAAATAGCATAATACAAGATTCTTGCCTTACTACCAAACCTAAGTATCAGTTACCATCTGCTCATTACAAAGATTCAGAATTATATATAAGGTCATTAATTAGTCTCTTGACCAACAATTTTTTTGAAAACATAGGCACCAGATGGAGAATTTGTGAGCATTTTATACCTAATAAATTCAAGGGTCATCTTCTCAAAAACTTTAAAGCAGTCTGCATTTTCAGAGTTTGAGGGCATATAAAAATCTCATTTTGCCTTGGTAAAACTTTTATCCTGCTGAAAACACAAACAGTAAAGTCATTAATTAGAAATTTATACGTTACTGGCTGGAATGAAGCATTTCTCATACAGCAGATCATGAAAGCATAAATATAGATGGCACAATTTACCTAGCCAGAGGACTGACTGGCAAGGGGTACTGGGTGGGAAATACAGAGCTTCACAGTGCACTACCTGGATGCTCCAGTTTTAGCCGGATAGCGCAGAAAACATCAAAAAAAGGAAAGAAAGGACAGTAGAAACAAAAGATGCTATAATCACTTTCACTCTCCAGCTGAATCTTACTGTATTTAGCGCCGTCATTCAGCATTACTCTACCTCGTCTTTTTGAGACCTTTTTTCATGCTCTTAATGCTTAAGTGAAACTATGGCATTATTTCATGTCTAAACATTTGTGACACCTTTAATTCACCATAACTGAATTGTGGTTATTCACATGAGCAGTATGGCAAGTGCAATATGTTGTTCTGATCCACACTTCTGTGTTACAAATCTTATATCTTCCTTGCAGGTTTTAAATTCATTACGAGCTTATGGGATTCAGAAGTGGTATATTTAGAAAAAAATATGGAGGAGATCAACAAGGACATAAATTTCTTGTCCTCTCAAAGTGGTTAGCTACGCTGTGTCTAGGAACAGTCATGACTCAGTAATGATTACATACATTACTCCCTTTACATATTTGCACCAAATGTATTCTCAGTATCTAGACTGATACAACATGTAAGTGGATGTTTGTCAGATGGAGACACTTCTCAGCAGGTCAACAGATAAGGAGGCAGTGTGACACCACACCTCAATTACTCAGAGGTGACCATCAAATGCAGGACTTGATACCTGACGATCAGAGTTACGTTTGATCCCTTATGGAAATGTCTGTTTCAGCTGGAGGAACAGTAAAACTAAGTCCTTACAGAAGTAGAAGTTAATAGGACAGAAAGAACCCAAGGAGAACATGTAAATCTATCCAAAGTGCTACTGACATTCAAAAAAAGGTTAGTTATAAAGCTTACACTTCTGACAAGAAGCAGCTCTTTCCCAAAATGAACCTGAATGCCATGTGGAAAATGCAGTCCTTTATGTAATGCATAGAGACACCTTTCAGTTTTAATCGTGATGTCAGAAAACAAATCCTTTTTTTCTTTTACTTACTCATCAGTTTCTCAAAACATTTACAACATGCAAAATAGACAGAATGGTAACAGACTATTATTATTATTATCATCATCATCAACAACAACTTTGAAGTAGGAGTAATTGCCAGGATTTTTCATCCAGGACCGCCTACCATATTTATAAGTGGTTATTTTGACAAGCTAACAAGTGCTTTATCTCCTCAGCACAAATTCCAGAATATCCAAAGTGCAACAAACCATTCTGTCCTTAGGAAATACCTTGATCAGCTTCAGAGCTTGCAATTCTAAGGTTGAGGGATGAAGACATATTTTTCAATGACTATAAAGCACAGATTTGCACTGGGGAATCCAAACCATTCCTAATGAGCTAGTTTTGGATCTCCTTCTTGACAGATGGATAAAGATCTGCTCACTGCATTTCTATGATCATTGGTTTAATGAACATATCTAGTAGTTCTGACTGGCTAATTCTCCCGACACCATCTACATTTAAGAAACATAGTGAATCACACAAAGCATTCAACACACCAACTTCTAGTACAGATGTAGCACACTGTCAGAATAAGTATGACCAACATGGAAAATATCAAGAAACAGACAATTCTGGGAGACTGCATGAGTAAGAGTGGATGACAGGCAGAAGAGACATAGAGAATATTTTATTATATAGTATGTTAATCTGTTCATAATCATGGAAGACACAGTGCACTTATGGTAGGTATGGAAAACAGAAGGTTTGGGGAGATAAAATGAAAAGGCATGAAGAAAACATCCATTCTGTTAAGACACTCCCACTGAGTTTAACAGACTTTGGACTATGCAGTTTTCCGTGACAAGGATGACTTATTTTTGTGCTTGAAGTAAGATTATGTATTTGTTGGCAAGTTTAGTGAACTACCTGATATTATTTTGAATTCAGTTCCACAAATCCCTAGAAAAAAAGGATTAATCTTTCATGAGAAAATACTGCATTTTGTTATTTTACAAATAACCCTTAGTTAACAGCTTGTAAGCATCTCCCTATGCAACCACTGAATTTCTATGAGAAAATTGTTAGTGCAAAAATTTATTGTTTACCTGTGCTATAAGAAGGCTGCAGAAATCAAAGTTTTCTAGCAGTAGCAGCAAAGCAAGCCAAAAATTTAGCAATAATTGTCAATAATCACCACTTATATACTGCTACTGCAATATTTCATTAACACAAAACGCTGTAACTACTTCAAATGTCTGACTTTGAAGATCCTACACGTGAATTTCTGGATTTATACAGGAAATTCTGAAGCTCAGTAGTCACACAGATTTCCAAGGATTTCCAGCACGATCACTGCTCAAAATCATACACATATTAATAAATTATGCTTCTACTATCACAGCTAAGCTGCAGACTATATGAAGAGTATAGATCTGCTTGAGAACCAAAAGCTACAGATTTTGAGACAGCAATGGAATAAAATCCTTACATGAAAATGAGCAGAAAAGCAGCAGGTTTTGCGGCTTGTTAGTGCAACACCATTTCTAAATGCAATGCAACAAGACAACATGCTCCTTAAGGCACTCAATTCAAACTGTCAGTGCAAGGCTTTCTTTTAAACTTCTCCTCACAGCCTGTTTGAAAACCTGGACAGTTTGGCTGGAGTAACATGGGCTTCTGATTCCAGTCATCACTTTCAGATGCAGAGAGAGGATAACAATTTTGGTTTGTTCAGGCAAGATTTGCACCAGATAGCAAGAATTCAGAGGGAAATTAAAAAAAAGAGACTGCATTTATGAAGTTTCAAACAAATGTGTCAAGTATTTGAAAACATAAGCCCTTATTAGAAAAAGCTACTGCATCTTTTTGGTGTGCCCCTCACAGGCTATACAGTTTATAGGCCCTAATTCAACTCCCCAGAGTAAAAGCTTTGCTCAGAATTGGATTCAAAGCCTGAAAATTTATGTCAGCATTTTTGAGAGATTCAGTTCTCACATAAGCAGATCCTGTGTAACTTCAAGCCAAAATAGGAAACTGACACAATCCAGACACAATTCTGAGATATTAATTAGGACACATTTCATAAACAGACTCCAAAATAAATCCTCTTCCTTCCTAGCAGACCTCAGCATTACCTTGGTTATGCACATTAAATTGTGCATACATTTTCTTGCAATCACACTGTTAAATTATCTCTCCAAAAGAGGCTGAATGACTGTAGGAGGAAAATAAATGGATGTTGTAGACTTCAGTTATGTGCTTCCAAACCATAGGATTGTTTGCATATCCCCTTTTTCAGCCAACTACACTGCTTAGAGTTTAATACATAAACCACCATAAACCACAGACTGACCACAAAGTACTTGAAACTGCAATAGGCTTTTTGTTGTTTTTATGGGGTGTTTTTTTTTTAATCATGAAGTTTCACCTGTACGCAGCCAAAAGCAATCTAACAAGGATTCCTTAAGCAATTAGCATAGCAGCCATTACTAAAAAGCTCCAGTCCAGGACTCAGAAGACAGAGCTCCTATTTTTCTCCCTGCTCCCCACACTTTTGAAATTGTTATTTGATCGGGACTTTTACTCCCTAACATTATTCTTTCACTAAGGCCACCCTCAGATTTCCAGCTAATCCTTTCCTTTTGTGGCCAGCAAGCTGTTTGATTTGATTTCTGCAGCTATTCAGAAAGAAAGATCACATGAGATCTACTTGAACAAAAGGAATCTGATGATAGTTTTATGAATGCAATGCAAACTCTGAGAAGCATCCCTGCTGTTCTGGAAAAGCTTTAATGTATTGGTGCAGGAAGATTCAGTGAGAAATGTTCCAAAGACTTTATGCAAACTTCACGAAAAAAAAAAACAAAACAAGAAAAGCCCCCATGTGCAATGTCTTCACTGATATTAACACCAATTGGCTGTTCCTTTACAGCAGATGCACTCTTCAATGAAAATGCTTCTGTTTAGCACTAAGAATCTTCTCCAAAAACTAAAAGCTGCTCAAAGTAAGTGTAAGTGCTTAGTCCAATTCAAAACTTATAATAAACTAGACTCCAAAGCGTTACCAGTATGGATAAACATATTTTGGAACAGAAGTACAATTACGTGATTATGAAGAAAAAGATTTCTGCTTCCAAACTCTTTTATATTACATTGTATATAAATGTTTCCTGCATGTTTCTTTTTAATAGTCATGAGGACCAGATGACAAAAATGTTGGTCTCATCCCTAGCCGATTACAGTATACTAACTTTTTACATTCTATCTACCAGATGCACCCATAAGCATTATTTTTGATCATCTGGTTTGGGCCATTTTCCATTTACACATTCAAAATGAGGTATCTCAGGTAAAAGGTTATAAATGTATTTTATGAAAAAAAGTTGGGTTTGCATTTTTGAAAGTGTCTTTGAAACACTGCTTAGGAAGAATTAGAAATTAAATTGTGCGTGCCCAATTTTTTTCTCACAAGCTGCACAAAATATAGCTAGTTAAAACTTCTGGTATCTCTGTGATATCAGAAGCATAGCTACTCAAAATTACTGGGTTTTGCATAATATTCTCAGCACCAACACAACTGTGCTAAATCCCTTGGCCCATAATATATGAAACATTTTATGAAGAACATAGTTATTATGCAGTAACAGCACTCAATTTAACTTGGTCCCCTAATCAAGAGGGCTGTACATTCAACCATCACTGGAATTTCACAGACATGCAAAGGAAAATGGAGATCAGCTTCTTGAAAAAAACACTGCATCTTACTTTGCTGTATGTAATTATAATGCATGAAATTTCAGAGTTGTCTGAAACATATTTCAGGAACTCAGCAATTTGGAAGTGTTTTAAATGAAGTGGGAGTTTCCTGTATCTTTCCATTTTGATTGCTCCCTCCTCTCATTTTCCCCATGTCTCAACTAATACAGTGCTTGTATTGAGCCTTGCTGTAGCATGAGCCTCATTTTGATGCATCATCCTCATTCCCCAGGATATAGAGAGGACTGTTTCTCAGGGGACTATAGCACTGCTCTGTCCTCCTTTTCACTCCATGTGATTTTTCAAGTATGAAAGGAAGACAATTCCCCCCTTTGTGAGATTCTATATCCCTTTATGTTTCAGCTTTTTCTTGCTCTGAAGCCTTATTTCTAGATCTGTGTATCCTGAAAAAAGTGGCAAGAAATACGGATTTGAAGCCACACCTGGCAAAAGAAAGGTATTAAATCAGTTCTTTTCCTCAGTTTAAATCACTAAGGTATTCTGGTCATTCCTTAGAACACAAACAAAAACAATTATCTTTGAAGACTTACTTTTCCCTACACATTAACCACATGTCACAGAAAGGCTACAACTTAGTTTATATTCATTTATCATAAGGGGGTTTTTGGTTACTTTTGGACTGCATGAAAATATCAGATTCTATTTAAAGAGCCTAATTGTGGTGGTTTAAACCCAGTCAGGCAACTCATTCACTCACTCTGCCCCCCTTCTTTACCTCCCCCTACTCCCGGAGGGACAGAGAGGAAAATCAAAAGAATGCAACTCCCACAGGTTGAGATAAGAACAGTTTAGTAACTAAGGTATAACACAAATCACTACTGCTACCACCACTAATAATAATGACAAAGGAAATAACAAGGGAAGAGAATACAACACCTCACCACCAGCCGAGTGATAACTCGCCCCCAGCCTGACCAAGCACCGACCGATACCTCCTCCAACCCCACAGTCCCAGCCCTTCTGGGTAACAATCAGTTACATCCTGGGCATGACATGCTGTGGTATGGAATACCTCTTTGGTCAGTTTGGGTCAGGTGTCCTGTCTCTGCTTCCTCCTGGCCTCCTCTCCACCCTGGCAGAGCATGAGGCTCACAAAGTCCTTGGCGAAACCAAAATATCATTGTTATCAGCTCTGTTCCCAGGCCGAAAGTCAAAACACAGCACTGCACCAGCTACCAAGAAGGAGAAAAATGACTGCTACTGCTAAACCCAGGACTGTTCTAGCCAAAATAAAGAGCCATGATAAATTTGATAATTATTTCCTGAAAACCAATTGAAATTAGAGGGTCCAGACTAGCAATAGCATCTTCATCCCCTTCACATCTAACTTCACTTTACTGTTCAAGAAATCCAGTGAAGCTACAGGATCCTTGGGAGGTGCAGAAAATAGAATGAGTATATTTCCTGTAAAATATAAAAACTATTACTTCCTTTTATCAGGCTTACTGAAAAGTAACATCCTAACCATAAGGCTTATAAACAAAACCACTACTAGTTCTATGACACTCATCCACCAGCTCTACCTGAAGGGCACTCAGCAAAGTAGGCAGCCAGTAAGTACAACACTACAGCACAACTTTGTGTCATGAGGCATGAAGGGGGTTACTTTATAATAAATTATGGAACTGAGGTTGCAATGCAATAAAGCAGGAAGAAAGCTGTCTAGAGGAGTTCACACCTACCTCCTTTTTCAGTGTGTCCTCTTGCTTCTTTCTCTGTCTTGAGAGCTTTACAAAAATGGAGTGCAGATGGCCAAAGCCAGCTTGACCATTTGTGTAATTTAAAGTTGGTACAGCACAAATAATGCAGTTTTATTATAACCCTAACTGCCGAAATCATAAAATTGATGCATGTTCCCAAAATGCCTTCATGTTTTAGTTTTCTTTTGCTAATTAATTTGAACAGGTTTAGGCTTCATCTTTTCCTTCCCAGAACAGAAAGTAATGGAATGATACTTTTGAATTTCTTTATGTAACCATTCACCTTAAACAAAACCTCTATAAACACTGTGTACCTTCCTTTGCTCTATTTTATGCATGCTATTGTCAGTATGCATCATATGCAGCTCTAAGTACATATACAACTGCAAATGCCTGTAGAATGTCAGCACATCTGGCCTTTACGAGACGTCTGTCAATCCACCACATTGATAAATGTGGGTTGTCACTGTGACAGCAATGTCTTGTACATTGCATAGGAATGGCCACTGACTACTGAGCAAAGGGCTGGGTTACGCAACACAGCCCTTAATGTTCATATCGAATCCACATTTTATCTGATCCACCTGAAATGATGATGAAATGAACTACAAGCATATAGGCTCTGACTTACCACCAGTAGGCTGTTATCTGACTATTGTTATTTAGAGACTTTCTGTACCCTGAACTAATGGACTGATTTCTTTGTTAAATAAAATAATCAACATATGTTTTGACAGAATTCAAACTAACATTAACACACTAAATGCACCAAAAAGAAAAAGAAATATTTGCAAGGAAAGAGCATTGACAACATTTGTCAGTTTAAACACTTCTTGGCAATAACTCAGCTTGTTAACAGGCAATGAAAGACTGCTCTATTAAGCTCAGGGTGATGCTAAAATAGTTTCATACAAGACGATAGCAATTTTCCTCACCACCAAGTGAGGCTGCCTATGGAGAAAGGCCATGGCACACTGCAGGACTTTGCTATTCATAGGTATTGACAGTAATGAGGAAGACATTTTATTGCTAACTAGCGTTATACCGAGTTACATGAACAACTGTTTTTATTAAGAGCTAGGAGTCATATAAAATGACTGACACTGCTGCTTAGCTTAATAGCATTTCCTTTTAATTTTAACTGGTTATGTTCCATACAAATAAGAAAACAGATTACAAAATCCTTCATCTTTAATTTAATGCAGCCTTTGAAAAGGAGAGGGTTTAATAAATTCTACCTTTTAGAATTTACCCATCACTTCCATGAATAATGTGTTTTTCCTGACCAGAAATAGATTAATTTTTGTTGCTAACTAAAATTCCAAGTCCTTGGCAGTCACCCAAGCATGTGGGAACCTGGCCTCAGTAAATATAGCAAGAAAACCTTATTGAGGCATAAAAGAATAAAAAAGAACAACAGGAAAGAGTGTCTACCAACAGAGAGGGAAATGTAAACGTGGTTAGTGTCCAAAGGAGAAGAGAAAATTACAGCCTCTGCTCTTTGAACTCAGTCTGCATTCTGTGGACTCCAGGCATCATGCTGCACAGCAGTACTTTTTTATTTGGGCATCAGTGTTGCCAGTCTAACATAAATCTCTGTTGGATAGTTGCTTTAAACTCCCCAGTTTAAATATCCTCCTAGCCAAAACCTGGTAAATGAAGGACATGGAAATGAGTTTTATTCTATTTCATATGGCAGGTATATTTTAGCGCCTAGATAATCTGCTCTGCTAGAGGCAGGAGATTCCTGCTGAAAGCAAACCTCTGAAAGAAGTTCCTGATGGATCTCCTTCATAATCAGACTGTTGAAAGCCCTCAAATGCTAGCTGTCCCAGCTGATGGGCTGGCTGCAGCTTTGACCTCTCCCATACTTAGATCTAAGAGAGATTTCCGATTTAACACTGTATTGTCCCTATAATTTCCTACTTGCATACACCTTTTTGAAAACTTGTCAGGAACATTGTCACCCTTTATATACAACATCCTTCTGTCACAGTCCAGATTTCTGACTCACAGAAAGGAATCCACCAAGTCCACAAGAAAAAGAAGCACTTATAGAGAATGCTACAACATTTACAGGTGCAGATAATTATAGATAATTATAATTTACAGGTGCAGATAATTATGCTAAAAAAAAGCATTCTTGGTAAAGAAGCAATGATGCCTGTTTATTTGCATGTTTAATACAAAGTTATATGTTTTAATAGGTACCTTTGCATGATTCTGAAGGACTGTAATGGATCATACCTGTGCTGTGCCATTCCATTTGATTTAATAGAATAACACCAGTTTAAGTCTGGTTTATGGAGAATATGGAAGGAAACCAAGAAATTTACATACACTAACAAATTCCATAGTCTTTATATGGCTGGATATACATGCTGGATTCTTCATTAATATGGGAGCAAGGTGGCACTTTGCATTCAGGACTACTTGCATAGTTTTCACTGAGTCATGACTGTGTTATTAAATATGTATAGATTTCACCTATATATTCTTGTATTCTCTCTTCCTAGTTCCTTGAATCTTACCTGTCGTCATATAACAAAACCTAAAGAAAAGAGGTGAAGAATGTCAAAGAAAACTTAAGTTTCAACACAGGGCCATAGAGGCCAGTGCCCCATATGTGGCTTCATTTATGAAATCCGATGTATCTAAGTTTGAAGCTTAATGACCTGAAGTTGCTTCTAGAGCCAATGAAAGAGGATATACGCACTCCTCCTCAGAGCAATCAAGTCTTAACACTCTCCACTAATGGCAGAGGGCTCTTAGCCAGCTACTCTTCCAGCTTCAGTGCCTCAATGAGGTGCCTAACACAAAGAATGAGATGGCCTGTGTTGCCACCAATTAAGAGCTCATGCTTCTTTATGCGTGTAGGTTTGGCACAAAAATTATATTTTAAATATTAATTCATATACAAAAAGGTGAAACACTATTTTCCCATGGTTAAAGAACAAGACTAGAAGCCATATGACCTGAAAGATCTCAATTTACTACTCATTATAGGTCTTTTTTTTCCTTGCTGCCTTTATCAGTGACGATCATTATATTTAACCATGTGGCCTCTTAGACAAGCCACAGGTTTCAGTTTCCAAATACAAGAATCTATTACTCCAGGAGAGCAGCAGCTGACCCCACCCGGCTTCTGCTCCACTGGTGCCTGGAGCAGAGCTGGCATGAAGGGCAGTTTCTTTTAAAGCCCCTCTGTCTCAATGAATAGTCACCTCTGGTGAAAAGTCTTTTCAAATATCCCTAGTGATATAAAAGAAGTTCCTCCAAGTTAGCATATACTGTGGCCCATAGTATTAAACCCCTCAGGAGTATCTATCTACACCTTCAGCATTATTAGCAGTAGAGAATTGCCTACACACAGCAGCTTTTCTTCCTGCAGTGTTATTTCTATTGTATAACACACGCTTGCACAATTGCTTTAATTTGAATCTGCTGCATAGCAGAGGGCAGATCAACCTCTGGTTTTAATAAATGATCACACTGACAATTAAAATTCCTGGTGACAGGCGAATTACTGTTAAAATCTATGACTGATTTCTAGCAGAAAAATCTGGAGCAGCAGGGAGTAGGGCAGCTAGCAGAAAACCTTATTAAAAATCAAGATAATAAACCTTTTGCAAATATCAATTTTAATTATTTTTTAAATTACCTTTTCCTCTTTCATCTCTTTCATATGGCCCAATCATGTGAAAAGTTAATCATATTTTATAATAAAAAAAATTTAATGTACTTTTTTTATTCATCATCTTTAGTGGAGTTTTTCAACAATATGAGCCATTACACTAAAAAGGAATTTCTTTAGCCATCAGAGCACGCAGCTGTTTCATAGTTAAATTCTTTCATATCAGTAGAGTTTTGTCATACAAGCAGTGCAGCTTCCAGAGCAGGATTTTGCTACAAGGTTTTTATTTCTAAAATCCTGTATGTAATTTTTTAATAATATTCATACAATGACTAGCCAATCTCTTTGTTCTGATACACTGCTTTAGTCAGAATTTTTGAGCTATCTGTAAATAATTAAAAAAATAAATCCATTTCAAAATCCTTACAGTTAAAGCAGAGAAGTTTCTAAAACACTCATGAGGAAGTTATAGAAATGATAAGGCAAAGCCTTAAAGAAAGGCTTCCTTCAAATTCTTCAAAGACAAATGACACTGAGTATTTTTGACTCATACTCTTCCTCTCCCCCAGATTGAAAGGACTTTGTCAAGGAAAAGCTTTCAAGGTACTTGTGTGTAAGCTAAGAGACACAGTGCACTGCAACTTCATTTTTAGAGGTGAAAGATAAGATCGAAGTTTTAGAAGTGATTTGTTTAATGGAAGTGGTACAAGGGCCACTAAAAAAGTGACACCAGCAGCAAAACATAAAAACCTCAGGATGCTTATAATTTTCAGTTTCATTCATCCCACTTTGTTTTCAAAAGTGCTTTTTACTTGCACTGCAATGATCTTTAAATGGGTGGAAATGAAGAATAATGAATTTTGATGACCAGAATTGGTCAGATCTAATTTGTGACTTGCCATAAATAGAGTGTATATTAAACTGTATATCACAATTAGGTACTTAATTCCAGCTCTTTTTATTTATTTATTTACCTAGAATATGTCCTGATCTTCTTCAGGATTTACTGCCATCAGTATAAACACTGCAGTTTAACTTGACTTGCTCAGAGGCAGATAAAGGACTAACTGCAAAGAATTGCTTTATGACTGCTCTGACCTTTGCAGGGGCTTAGAGAAATCACTGTTACTCTGTACCACTCCTTTTGTACAATGAATTTTATTTTTTTTTTCAGATGGGGCATGAAACCAATTGGCCAAGGCTATCTTTTTAATACACAGTAAGTAAATGTGTGCATGTGGCCACAGAGATGTAGACTAGTTTCTTGTGAAGAAAGACCACTTAATTACCAAAATATCCAAGTAGTGACTTAGCATCCCCCAACTAATGCATTTTAAATTCTTACTCTGAGTTCAGCTGGTTTGACTTTCAGAGACATATATCTCCTTAGCAGCAGCTAAGGATCATGGTTTATAGCCCCTTTCCTGCCACATGGCCAAGGCTGCAGTACTGGAGCTGTTAGCACTGACGCCTATACTAAGCTTGTGCTACCCACAGCACACAGCACAGGTGGGCTGTGAAGAGATCCACTTGCAAAAGGGCATTCAGAGGGGTGCCACAGCCAGCACGATTCAGCTGGACCACAGCATCTACCATCCCATCTCAGGCACCTCCCAGGAGCTGGATGTGACTGGTTTGATAGACTAAACGAAATATCTTCGCAGACCTCAAAGCCTGATGAACTTGGGCTCACAATCTTGTGCAACACACTCAGAGAGCAGAGAAAAACAACTTGGGGAGCATGAGGAAGAAAACTTGCTATTTACAGAATGAGTTTATCAGAACTGATGTTTGTTCTAGTAAAAGCTCTTGTACATATGAGCTCAATTTGATGCTGCATTGTTTAGCAGCAGAGATAATACAAAACATAATGCAATTTACCGCTTCATTTCTTCATAAAGTCTACCCAGAAACATTTACTGTCCTATGTTACAGTAGAGAAGTTTAGCAAAATGAGTGAAGTAGGGAGTGTGCAAAACTATAAGTAATGCTCTCTGCTTTCTTAAATAATATTTCATAGTCTAGTGAAATAACATAAGAAATTTTCTTTTTTAATACCACATCTTACCTGAATTGTCTCCAATTTTGAAACTTGAGTCACTCAACCTGGACTAGATTTGTATTTATTGTTCTGTCTGTGGACAAGATGGAAAACTCAGTCTGCTCTGCCTGTGGATTTTGACAACAGAGAAAAACTTGAGCAAGTGTAATTTTCAACTTCCAATTTTGTTTTTAATTACAGCATTGAAAGTGCTGAATTCTGTTCAAGTTTATTCTCAGTTGTCAGTCACAAAGGGTATTATTAAACCCAAGAGATTTTAAAACAAAACAATTCTAACACTTTATGGTTTTAGTCTGCTGACTTTTTCACTTACAAAAGCAATCATCTGTTGCTTCAGCCCCAAAATGTAGAATACCATATTCTCACTCACAAACTGTAGACCTCCTGTCAGACACTGGAGAGAGATAACACATAACCATTTTGGCTTCTGAGGAACACGGTTGATCACCTCTTCTGTTTGCTTTCCTAGCGTTCTCCAGCAATCCCCTTAATCACTCACCAGGCATGAATTTTGGGGATGAAACCTTTTTTTTTTTTTTATCCTTTTCATCATCATTTCTGGAAAACTCATTTCTCTCTCAATGCCTCTGTTAGAAAGTGTAGCTATTTTAACTGTTTTGGTTAATATGAATTTTGGGACACCAGCTAGTGTCTCTGTACAGTACTGCACAATGACACATGCTAGATGCTACTCAGACTACGGTTATCAACCTTTGTTTGGTATTCTTCTGCAGTGTAGATCTACCTTTAGCAATTCTTTTAAAAATAGATCAAACATGGACAAAAGCATAAATTTCCCAATTCAATACAGACTGCAAAAGACAGAATGAAAACCTCAGACTCAAAGGTGTCACTCCACAAGAAGACCTCAAATTTCACTGATGATTTTCCAAAACAGAAACTGAAAACATATTTTCAGGAAGATCTAAACTACGGCAGACCAAAAGACTATGTTTTCAGGAAGATGTAATAATGAGATAATATTCAACTTAGACTTGATGGTATTTACAGGTCTTTTCCAGCCTAAATGATTCTGTGATTCTATGGTAACAAAACCAAGGAGGTAGGTAGAAAAACAGCCTTCAGTCATAACGATAACCACTTGCAGCTATGATCACTGCTGCTCCTTTTGTTTTCAGATGATTTCAATCTACTGCCCATTGACAGGTGCTCAGTACAAAAGAAGCTGGTCCTGAATCAAAAGCACAATTTTAACAGTTCAAAAATCTATGCTGAAGTTATGTAGCTTAGTTTCAAGATAAAGTTATTAAAACAGAGCAACACTCAGAAGCCAGTGCTTGATAATTTATCCAAAAATGCAGCTAATTTAGATGCAAATGCTTCATTCCTGCTAGATAAAATTACCATCTTTTCATGCATAGGTACTCACTGACTTTAGCGGGTCTACACTACTTGATTCAGCAACTTCAAAGAACTCTCAAAAGATGCTACATGCAATTTTCAGTTTGTGCAATAAGAATGCAAAACCATCCCCAGGCCTAAGTGCTTTAAGTATTTTCCAGTGACAGTGACCCAGCCCGAGTTGAATGACGTGTGATACCTAGATGCCTTAAATTGCGCGAGGTAAAGCCAGGCCTCTAAGTTTAACCTGAATGTTACTAATTTTGCAAAATTCTTCTTCACAACAGTGGTGAACTTATTGTTTCCCTTCCTGGTTCTCTGCATACTCTACTCAAAGATTTAAAAAATGTTAAAACTACCTACACATACATATGTTCTGGAATAGGTAAGAGTCAAATGTTTTGATTCAGCTTGCTTCCCCCCACCCGCAGCTTTGAATATGGAGCATTTAGAGCCAAATGCTTTGTCTGAAATAAAGCATTTGAAAATTCACTGCCATTGTTCTCCTCTTAAAGAACGCAGTGGTATTTAACTAGCAAATCTGAACCAGAGGTAATGCTTCTTTTCTAAATCTATCATTATAGTGAAAGGACGGGTTAAAACTTAAACAGGGGAAGTTTAGATTGGATAAAAGGAGGAAATTCTTTCCTGTTAGGGTGGTGAAGCACTGGAATAGGTTCCCCAGGGAGGTTGTGAATGCTCCATCCCTGTCAGTGTTCAAGACCAGGTTGGACGAAGCCTTGGGTGATATGATTTAGTGTGAGGTGTCCCTGCCCATGGCAGGGGGGCTGGAACTAGATGATCTTACGGTCCTTTCCAACCCTAACCATTCTATGATTCTATGATTATGTCCTTCATATTTTGAGCAGAGATCACAGAATTCTTAGCTTTAATGTTTTCTTAGTTTACTCAGAGTAAAGTTAGCTCACCATTAGTAAAATTTAGGAGCACCATTAAATTATATGATTTTATTTAATGAACCATTTTTCAGTCTAGATGAACGTCACATTTGCTTTTTACTCTCCCTTTTGTATTTTACACAAGACATCTCCTGGAAATGCTCTTTATTAACATATGGTGAAGGTTGCTATGGTACGAAAATAAATGCAAAAAAAAACAACCAAAAAACAACCTATCTGTGTAAAATTGAAAAGTTGAGGCAATGGTAACAGAACTGCAAACAGTGAAGAGTCTACAATAACCACACCTATAAAAATATCATTTTAGCAACATTAAATACCAATTCCTTTCCAATGGGTTTGTAATTCATAAAATCATAGAATCACAGAATGGTTTGGGTTGGAAAGGACCTTAAGATCATTCAATTCCAACCCCCTGCCATGGGCAGGGACACCACACACCAGACCAGGTTGCTCAAAGCCCCACCCAACCTGGCCTTGAGCACTGCCATGGATGTGGCAGCCACAGCTTCTCACTAGGCAACCTGTCCCAGTGTCTCACCACCCTCACAGTAAAGAGCTTTTACATAATATCTAATATAAATCCACCCTCTTTTAGCTTAATTCAGTAATGGAAGACTGTCTTAAGGTCTCCCTGGATCCTTCTCTTCTCCAGGCTGAACAAGCTCAACTCCCTCAGCCTGTGTTTATATGAGAGGTTCTTCAGCCGTCTGACCGTCCTTGTGGACCTCCTACAGACTCTCTCCAACAGGTCCATATCCCTCTTGTGAGGTCATCCTATAGCTGAATGCAGTACTGCCCATGTGGTCTCACAAGAGCAGGGTAGAGGGCAGCATCACCTCCCTTGACCTTCTAGCCGTGCTCCTTTTGATGCAGCCCAACACACAGCTGGATTTCTGGGCTGCAAGCACAAACTGCTGGCTCATGTTGAGCTTCAAATCAACCAACAGTGTTTGAATAAAACCAGTTTTTTACCAATGGTGAAAACCCATGCACTAAAATTAGCATTTGCATTCATCCACTAGAGAGAGTTTCTAGAGTATCTATGAGGATTTTATAAAAAAACCTTAAATATATTCTAGGAAACTCTTGGCTGAAAACATTATAAAAGATGCATGCTTTTTTTGATTAGTTAGCAAAAAATATTATTATGACACTGTAGTCTAAACTCAGGACCATGGACTATAAACCCGACATAATTGTTCCAGAGGAGCATGTAGGGGAAAAAAAAAAATAAAAAAAATAATTATCTAGAAATCAAGATGTTACAAAGATTCAATCAGAATGTCCTGGATTCTAAATTTGGGGTTTTTCCTTAAATTCAAAGGTGTAAGCTCTATCATTATTACTAGCAACAACTTTGTAAAGAAATCAAAATTAAAAATGTTGAAAGACCTGTACGATATTTGCCCGTGTTTACCTTCATAATGAACTAAATGTACAAGTATCTCACTCAAATTATGTGAAACTTTTCTTAAAAAAAAAAAAAGAACAAGAATTATCATTAGAATCATGAAAATAACATCACTGACTGTAAAGGATAGAGCCAGGTCATCTAAGGTTAAATTTAAAACATGCTTCTCCTTGTATCTGAATCAGGATTGTTTTCCACCTAAAATGAGAACTTGCCTTTCTCAGCACAGAACTGTGTTGTTTGGTGGGTTTTTTTGACTTACCAATTTTTGAGGTCTCATCCTGCTTGCTGATTCAGCTGATTCTCTCACCCATTTTGGTGGAAATTCGATTAGAATAATCTTTAGTCTACTGCCCATGTCATTACTATAAATGTACAAAAGTACAAGATTGAAGATGGATACCCACAGAACACACATCGTTGCTTGACAGGGAGCAATACACTTTGCATACCTTCCTTAGTAATTACACACTCACATAATGGCAGTGCAATTTCCTTTTTTTTTTTTTTAATACTTTCTTATGAAAATGTGATGTGAGATAATGTCAGAAGATTTATTTGTCAAGACAAATGACATCTCCTGGTTCATCTTCTTCTCAAGAACCATTATTCTGTCACAAAAGGATATTAGACTGGTATTACATAATTTATCTTTGATAAATTCATTTTGGCTATTAGTCATCTCTCCACTACTCTGCAGGTGCTTACAGTTCAATTGACATGATTATTTGTTCCAGTATTTTTTTTTTTTTTAGAAAATTCAGATTATGCTGATGCATAATCTAAACAGCACTTCCTTCCTCTCCTTTGTAAAGGCAGGCACTGAGCCAGCTCTTTTTGAGTTTTCCTCCAGCTTCCAAAACAGAGAACTGCTAACGGATCTTGAGAATGCTTCATCTAGTTACATAAATACTATACAATAAACTTCATTAAACACAGCTCACTTAAAAATATCTGATTTCTCTATGTACTATTTCAGAAGCTTCTTCATCACTCCAATTTGACATCTTAGCCTTTTCTTAGGCTTAGGAGTTGTGTTAACTGAGCACAGTAGCTCCAGACAGGGAAAACTGAAAGATATTGAACATTTTTGCAGGTTTAAATTTATTTTTCAATTTCTTTTTTTTTCCTTTTTATAGCATATCAGCTTTCTTTTTTTTCTTGCTGTTATTATTAATGTGTTTATAAAATGATGGACCAGATGATCCTTTAGGTCCCCTCCAACCTGGTATTCTATGATTTTATGATTGTAGTTTCCTTTCACAACATGCATAATCCTCTGTCTTGGTCTTTCCAGTTTTGTCACCTATCACATTTGGTGATACTAATATGGTAATCTGACCTAGTTTTCACTTTCTGAGGGATTTTTTTTTCCTGGGCCTTAGGCCACTGAAGTAAAAACTTAAGGGAGCTACTTCTATACTTCACAAGTATTGAGATGGTTTGTGCGTCTCCCTTAAATGTAATTTCTAGGGCGAACTGCCAGTGCTTGTAAATGTTTTTCCCTTAGATTTACTTGTAATGAGATCTGACCCATCAGCCCTACCAGTTGTTTCTTTTATAATTTATTGGTTTTATTATGATCTGTACTTTCTCTTCTTTGATGTAATAAATCATTTTATGTCCCCACTAAGCAGGTTAAAGAAAGTGAGAGCAGAACCCTTTTGTATTTTCACCTACATTTTTTCTAGGGGCTTCCTGCTATCTACCTTTAAAGAACCACAAAGCAAATGAGGTTGGGAGGGACCTCTGGAGGCGATTAGTCCAAGCTTCTGCTCAACACAAGGCTGACTGCAAAACTTAATCAGATTGCTCTCGGCTTCAAGTCAGAGAACATCTGAAAATCTCCAAGGAAGAGGCTGAGGTTCCCTCTGGGCAGCTTTTTCTTATGATAAATCATATTTGCTCTAAATTATTGTTACTCCTTATACTCAAGTGATAGTTCGTATTGCAGTTTGTGACAGTTGCTTGTCCTTCCATTATGCCCATCTGAAAGAGTTTAACTTGATTTTTTCTATAATGTCCTACAGGTAGTGGCAAACTGCAGTCAGGTCACCCTCAACATTTTTTTAATCAGGCTGAAAAAATCATTTCTCTGTGCTTATACTTGTACACCAGCCTTTACCTTCCCAACAGTCTTGAGAGCCTTCCAGTGGACACTGTCCAGTTTGCCAGAATTCCCTACTGCAGGGTCCAAAATTGGACATAGTTTCCCATATGCAGTTTGACTGGTGTCAGAGAGATTGATCAGTCCCTGTCATCAGCAGATTCTGCACTTCCTAGTGCAGCCCAGTAGGCATTTAACTTGCAATATTGCAAAGGTTCAACACCGATTAACGTGCAGATTGTTAACCTTCTGGACCCCAGGTCCTTATTCTGCGGAGCTGCAATGTGGTGGTTTGTCCTGTGTGTACACTGCACAGGGTTACACCGACCCAGGCACAGGACTCCGTGTTTAATGGCATGAGATCCCTGTAGGCCCATTCTGATGGCCTGCTGCAGCCCCTCTGAATGGCAGCCGTGTCCTCCAGCCTGTCAGCTGCCTTCCTTCCTCTTCAGTGTCAGCCACAGACATTATCCCACCACCCAGCTTGCAGATGAGGACATTAAACATCATCCGTTCCAGTCTCAGCCCTGAGAAACACCCCTCAGACAGCAGACAGGAGGAAATTTTGCTTAGTGAATCCATTCTGGCTGCTCTCAATCACCTTCTTGTCTTCATGTAGCTGTAAGTGGTTTCCACAACAGTCTGCTGCTGCAGAAAAAATATGGACTCAGTCAGAGATCAATATGATCAGACAAAAGCCATTTATTGCAAAGCCTTAACTCCTTATATACTATTTCTTACATGCACTTACAGTGGTTTGGCATATTATGATTGGATACATGTCTTGAAGACCCTTACTGACTAACATGTAATTGGTTAAGCACAGGTGTGAGAACTTGACCTCGAAAGCTTGCCAGCAGTCCACAGTTCTCATAACTCAGTGAATTCCATCTTCTTCTTATCTTGCTTGCTTAAGCTTCCTCGGGCCTCTCATGGCCTTGCTGTATCTTTCGCCATTATTCAGAGTTCATGTACAAAATATCCATTCTCTCATGAGAACACTGTCTCCACAGTCTGCTCCATATTTTCTGTTTTGCTTGTGGGTGGTGAGACACCGGCACAGGTTGCCCAGAGAAGCTGTGGCTGCCCCATCCCTGGCAGTGTTCAAGGCCAGGTTGGATGGGGCTTCGAGCACTTGGTCCAGTGGAAGGTGTCCCTGCCCATGGCAGGGGAGTTGGAACTAAATGACCTGTAAGGTCCTTTCAAAACCAACCTATTCTATGATTCTTCAGGGACTGAGGTGAAATTGACTGGTGTGTAACTCCCTTGTATCATCCCTCAAGTTGCTACAACCTTTCAAAAGTACAACGACCTTAGCTGCCCATGAAGGACTTGTGCCTGTCCAGCCCACCTGAAAAGTCCTTAATTTTATCCCAATCTCTGATGGATAGTATCTGTCTCCAAAACTTTGCTCATCTACCTGACAGACCTGAGATAAGCCTTGCCAGTGCAAAACCAGCACAAGGAACGAACTGAATACTCTGCCCTGTCTCTTCCCTGCTCTGCATCTCCATATTGCCTAACTTGTTTTTCTGCAAGCCCTCCCACAACTTGCTGTTGTCCTCTCCTAGCTGGTGGCTGGAGTTTGCCAGTAGCTGAAAATATACACTTTGGATAATTCAATCATTCATCAATTTCCAATTTCCAATGTACAGGTAATAATGGTATTAAAGTTGTAAACCTACAAAAGTTTTTGTTACTATTATTTACAACTCACTGTACAAAACTGAAGACAACACAAGTTTGCCTCTATTATGAGAAGATCACTCTTTCTTTATTCTTCTAGTTTTTTTCTCTCGTCCAAGCACATCTATAAAGTTTCTAGTTGTCTGTCTGAATTTTTTGCTTAACTCATTCTATATAACCTTATTTGCTTTAGAAGTAAAGTAGCATATATTCTTATGCATAATGACTGATCATTGTACGTTTTGGAGTCAGTCTTCAAAGGGAAACTGGGGTATTGCAAGCCAGGTACTTGCAACACTGCACTTTAAAAGCTTTTAAAATTTCCTTGAGGCATCTCTATTACCTGCCAGAAGCTAGTATGCTAAAGATTCATCACAAAAATGTTCCTGTTATGGCAAAGAGAAACTTATTTTTCAGACTTTCATCTGAAACCTAAACCAATAGTAAAACACTAGAAAGAAGACTTTACTACTGAAATATCTTTATTAAAACATAATCTCTATGGCATAATCTCACATGAAAGAGGTATAGCTGAGGTACTCATACTTAAAATGCATAATCACGTTTGCTATAAAAAGATGTTTGATTTTCCTTGTAAACCTGAATATTCACTTCAGCTCTAGAACCAGAATAAAGGATCTATAAGGCCATGATACAGTGGATTTTTTTTTAGGAAGCAACATGTGAATTTATTATTTTCCTCACCCATATACAGCTTAGATATTTTGCAAGTATTTTGCCAAACACTGGAAACAAATGAATAAATAACACAAGCCAGAGTAAATAAGGGGGGGGAGGAGGGGGGGGCTGGGGGGGGTGTTCAGACATGGATGGAGGACAGACAAACAACCCAGCAACTGGAAGACAGCCTGTGAGACTGATTAACTCTCCATCAGAACAAAGGACATCCCAGATGCCCTCTACTCCACCACCAACAGCCAACTATCTCTGACTATGCAATCCAGTATCTCCATAGATAAAATTAGCTGAATATTTCTGGGTATAGCAACATTATTCCATTTTCATCAGCCATAAATCACACTTTCCCACTGCAGCTCACAGAGTTCAGATCAGGACTACAGCCTGACAAGACAGCTAGGAGTTCCATTTGAACATGTAAATGTTCATGTAAATGTTTAAAAGAATCCATATCCAATTTCTAATCTCAGCAGTATCTACCCAATCTACAGCTAGTACATATAATCCCAAACATAATTTAGAAACTCTGTTAAGTGAGAAGCAATTTAACCACAAGTTAACTAGTGATTTCCATTGAAAAAAAAATGGAGAAAAAAATCAAGACATAGTAAGCAAAGTACTCTTCTTTCTCAAACTTTGTTTTTTCAGGCTTTATTCTGCTGCATAAAGCCAATGCAATAATAAAGACTAATTTCCTGTGGCAATCATCTTCAAAGGGAACCAAAATGAATGCATATATCCTGGAGCCATACTGATAAAAAAGGTTCAAACAATCCCCGTTATTTAAAATAATGTTGAAAAATGATACTGAAGAAGAGTTTTCAACTTATTTCTAGCTATCCATTTTGGATTAACATAAAATATGCTACTTCCAAGTATTACTATCTCTGTACAATGTATTTATATCAATATGATTACTGACTTCAGTGAAAGGTTTAATATCAATATATATGCTATTACCACAAATGTTTCAATTTATATTAAAAAATGAAACTGTAAGATCAGCAACAACTGCTTCAACTAAACCAAATGATCTTCCCGCAAGCCACATAAAAAAGTTCTCATTTATTGAAGTTACACATCTCTCATAGCAAAACCTGAGCCACTCAACTTCCTTTCTAAAATTATCCTTAGCAACTTTGCTGTCTTTACAAAAGATTTATGTGTAGTTTGACAGGATCTCTTCTGAAAGCACTTCATCTTTTGTAAAGGTGAAGAAAAATTAAAATTGGAAAAATAGAAATTTATGTAATACCAATTATTCCATTGTTTTATGTATGACATATCTGCACATACTGGCATTGCAGTCTAACAATATTCAAGGGAGGATACCATCGTGTTTTGGACACAATGATTTCCCTTTACAGATGAGGAGGAAAGAAAAAACAAACAAACAAACAGGTGTATTTCTAATTGCTACACCAAATTGTATTTTGAATTAATGTGTTTCTAAAATTTAATGGAATAATGTAATGTCTTTTTAAAATCTTTATTGATGGATCTTATTAAAAGGCATAAGAAACCTGGACCAGAGGATTCTTTCTCTGTCCACTTCTGAGGGAAATACGAAAACATGCCAGATCTCCCAAAAACAATAATGAAGAGTTCAGCTAAGTCTGAAGAAAATCAGTAAAAACAGCCTATAGGAACATTTTACATATTTATGCATAATTTAACACTGTGAGAAATCAAGTCAAGTCATACCACAGGTATGTTTTTGAAATAGGGTCAGAGGCAAAAGGAATAATAAAAAAAAGTCTATGGTAACATCTGAAAAGCCACGGGGAATAAGAGAGAGAGAAAGAGAGGTATCCAGACACTCCTGAAACAAGGCTCATAGACATGACACGGACCTTTTGGGAGCACCCTGTCCTGCTGGACCACAAGACCTCACAGCTGGAAGCCAGGTAGAACACAGGATTTTTTCAAACAGATCCAGTGTCTATATGGGACATGTGAGCAGAGCCCCATATGGTGCAAAACATGTTGAAAAACAATACAATGCACAAAATGCTGCTGATGATTCTTTAATGACCTGTGGGACAATCATAGCAACCATATGGGCAACCATAATCCTACAGACCTACAGACCTCTATAGTCTTGGACCCAGTTTCATCCAGCATCAGCAGAGAGGTGAAGAGACTTTGCTTACAATGCTCACGGGGTACAGCATGCCTCTGGGGAAGTTTCTGAATAATTGTGCAGAAAACCGGAACACCACGTGAACATGGCAAGCCAAAGAAATCTGACATAATCTTCAGTGAGATACTTAAAAAGGGGCATAAAATATAATACCAAAATGACAACAGCCTGGAAACTCAGCAGTACGATAGAAAGTGTCTGGGGTTTATAATCAATCCCTAAATGCATGGGAGTCATCACTAACTGTACATGACACTGCTGCATGAAAAAAAGCAGTTATCGCTTTGACTTTGTTAACATACGAGACACTGGAAGAATTTACTTTCTTCTGCTTACTGCTAGTGGACCTTTTCCAGAGAACTGTCAGTGTTTTGGGACAAGTAAGCCTAGGCAAATTGGAGAGCCCAAACAAAACCAAGAAGATACTAAATGACCAAAACATGTAATTTTAACGCAGGGAAACTGAAAGGAGTCCATGAGGTGCAGCCAAGAGGAAGCAGCAATGGGAAGGGTCAAGAGGAGAGCAGGCAGAAGCTGGCATAGAAAACATGATGATAAATTGTTCTTTGTAGCCATGCAGGATAAGAAGAGATTATATTAATTTGCAGTAAAGATTTATGTCTGATCTTGGGAAAAGCTTTCTCACTTTAAGAACAGAATATACACCAGCATCTGTCACATATGGATGCACCTGATCCTGCTTTCAGTATAGGTAATGAATTAGATGATCTCTTCAAGTCAATTCGAGCTTTACATTCCCGTGATTTAACGATCTCAGCTGTTTGAGAAACTTAGGAGTTGTGATGAGAATTCTTGCTTATAAAAACCAGCTTCTTCTGCAACTTAGCGAGAAAACCAAATTCTATGATACCAATTAACAGGTATCAAAAATGTGACATTCCTGATTTAGGAATGCAAAGCTTATCATTCTTTATCCCAATTCTAATTCTATGAACCATTCAGGACTTAGGTCTGACTAGATGTATCAAAGCAGGATTTCTGTTGACAAACATTGTCAGCACTGTCATCACAAATGCTCAATTCATAATTTAAAAAAATAACATCACTACACAGTTTATTACACAAGGCTAATAAATTAGGGTTACCCCACCATTGGAGCTCCCCATTATTTCTGAAGTGTTTTATCTCATCTGTTCATTACTGTTGTATGTAGGTTTTTTTGGTATAGAATTTCTTTGGAAGTAGCTTAAACATTATAACAGTATCAAATAAAAGACATGAATTTTCCTATTTCAAATGCACTCTTTTAAGATAATATAATAATAAAAAGAAAAGATGGCAGATTTACAGCAATGCAATTCCTTGAATTTAGTGGGAGCCGTGGCTGAGGTTAGTGGCTTAAGGACTCCTGATGGAGCAAACTTTTTTAGGAGTTAGTGGCATAAATTCAGGGGCATTCCATTTTTGACAAACCAAAGTGAAATAGCTTTGGAAAAAGGCATAAAACCTTTTGAAGGCCAATACACAATATAGGCTAACTCAATATTAAGGTAAGTGAATGGGTTATCGTAAGTGCCACTGAACTAGAGACCTGTATAATACCAGAGGTTGGATGCAGACGTGCTGACATCTGCTCCCTGCCCTTGACATCAATTTTCCAGCTCTTTGTAGATCGGTGTCAACTAAATGGACTCTCCTCTCCTTTCTCCCTGGTGTCAAGTATGTTTTAACTCTTTATATGTGATCTCAGAAAAGAAACAATAATGATAATAATAAAAAACCCCACCCATGCCAAGCACCCTCTCCTCCATTTGAAGCGAGTAAATACTGGTTTCTGTGTTGCTTGGATCACTCTTTTCCTCTAGCCAGTGCTTCTGTGCTTCTAGATGTTGCTGCTGTCCCCAGTGCCAGCATTACCACTGCCCCACCTCTCCCAAGGAGCAGAGATTGGTACAAATGACACTCTTCTGACAGTGGATGAGCACATTTCCTCTTCAACAAGCTACATTTAATTCTGAAATTCACTCCCATATGGAAAGGAGAGTACGTAATAGCCATTTTACTGCCCACTGCCAGCAGCTAATTGCACAAATAGACATGCAAAGCATATATATGCACCAGTAAAATCTGTTGAAAGATATATGGTTTATTGCTATTTCACAAAACATTGGGGAACTAGTGTAATAAGTATAAAATAAATGATAAATATTCATATTTTCATCTTATCAGGCACAATTAAGGTCTGCCTCCTAACATATTTGTCATCTTCTTTCAGGAGAAAAGCCTACTCGTTTCAGTAAAATGGCCCGAGAATTAAGGCAGCATTCATCCAAAGCAGCTGAAGTATTCATCTGTTCATAAAACCAACAAGCTTTAATCAACAAGATAAGATGCCCCTTTCCTTCCTTAAACCAATTAATTGTCAGGCCATGTATGAAGAAGTTCCATGCTAGAAACCTTCAAACCAAGTGTGAAAATGCATAGCTATGTGCAAACAATTATTAGGAAGCACATTTGACTGAAAAAACACAGTAACGCTATAAAAAAGTGATCAGTCTCTTATTGATTTTGGGGTAGGGGGTGAGAATGATCCCTAAGTTGGTACATTTTTCACTCACTACCTCAGACTGCATAAAGAAAATGTTACTTGTATACTCTTCATTAATGACATATTAAGAAAGAAAATTAAAACTAAACATGTATTTAACATTCTGAAGTTTCTCCTCCATCAAAGAGCACCAGCCTTTTCGTTTCAGTTCCCATACAGTTTTGTGGCTTAATATGTTTATTTGTACTAAGGATTTACAGAACTTTCTGTTTGGCAGGTATAAGTGTTTCATAATGACTTCTAGGTAAACAATACTGATAAAACCTGGTATTTTTCATAATCTAAAATAATTGCTCTATTTACAACATAATCAATGCAGTAAGTGCACCTTTTATAGTTTAGCCACCAAAAAAAAAACAAAAAAGAAAAAAAAAAGTTTTTAAGCTTTTGGTTATTATTCTGTAATACATCTTACAAAAATATTTGGATAGTATAATGATATACCATACTCTTAAATGTGAGTAAGTTGGCTCTTATTCAATATATAAAAGCACACAAACTAAATACAGAATGCAAGAGGACCTGAACAGTCTCTAAAAGCTACTTTCGTACAATACTGTTTTGCATTTTACATATTCTATGCAAATATACCCCCAAACAATGTACAGAACATAATATAGCTATTACAGCCAACAATGTCACATCAATCATATACGTGTCATATCTCTCATATACGAGAGACTATTATTTATACGATAGATTTTTTCTTGCTGTATCATAATTCTGCACTTTCACTATGAACTTAATAATCAGTTTTCTCTTGTACAGCTTTGTGATTGTGATTACATTACTGGCTGTTTCAAAGTTCATGTGTTGTAAAGGAATAGTTAGCTACAATTTCGGTTTATATCTACTTTAAAAAATATGTATTGTATGGCATTTCAACTCTGTTAGTCTTATTCTGGTCTTTCAGTTGAGCAGAAAACTTACCTGGGATGCATTATAACTGTTGCCTAGGCTAACTGGATCCTAGATATAGGTCTGTCAAAGACCAGCAGTGTTGTGTCACTTTGGACAAAGCACTTAATTTTCATTAATTATACTGCCGCTCATTGTATTTAAAATCAGGCAGTATTTTTATACCCCAGTGCTGTTTAAACGAAGTTAAAGCATGTAGACACATTTTGCACTTATTACTTTGTTACAATTTATGTAATTGCCCCTAGTTTACAGCATAAAATTGCTAATGAAAACAATTGTGGCTTCAAAGATGATATAGCCACTAGCAATATATGCAACAGGCAAAATAAATAGATGAATGAATGAATGAATGCTTGAGGTTACTTCAGATGAGGTGATCTCTAGGAGTTATAGATGTACATGAGCTCAATCCACCACCATCAAGGAAAATGCAATGGCCAGTGCAAGCCAATTGCCACAGTAGTTACACAAAGTCAAGAGCCAGAAGTAGCTTGGTTTTATTAGTACACTGCTGCAACTGTTAACAGTGTGAGACCCACAACAAAGAATTAACACTTAACCAGATGGGGCATAAAACTGACCAAATGAGGGCTTTAGATTCAAGGTAGCATGTCCATGTGCTGTTAGACAATCTTGTATGATGCTCTCAGCACATGTTGGGTCAACTTGGTCACCAGAGACGTGAGAGGGCCGTGCTTTCACATTCCAGTGTGGAAAATCACTATTCTGAGATTCTGTGACTCTGAAAAGATCCTTGATGCTGCCCTAGAAAGCAGTCTCGGTCTTTTCAATAAGTGATAAGAAAATATCAGTCAGTAGTAGTATTTCTTATATGGATCAATACTGCACATCTACAGGGATCAAGTGGGGCAATCTGGGATTCCACTGTTGGACCTGATGGTATTTTGAGGTCCCTTACAACCTGGGCTGTTTTATGATTCTGTGATTCCTAAAAGACAAAATCTAACATTAACCATCAATTTCAGGTTTGATCTAGATACCTGCACCCCTTCCCAAACCAGTCTAGTCAGCTGCCAAACAGAAGACCAAGGAAGGTCCAAAGAAAGCAGAGAAGAAAGAATCCACATTCATCTATTATGCCCTCTTATTCAAAACTAGACACGTCACAGTCTGACAAACCAATGCGTTCAGCAGCACAACCATTTTGCTTGGCTTGGAATATAGCTCTTGAAATATGAATAGATCATATGATTTGGATAGCAAAGCAGGCCCTGCTATTGAAGCAATGCTGCTACTTTCTCCATCAGACAGAAAGGCCTCTCACCATTGAACAAACCTTAATTAAAATATGCAGCTATTCTGACGAGTCAAGCGGCAGCAATCCAAATCCAAGGTGCTGAGCTATAGGGACATCCTTCTCATAACCTCATTGGCTTTTGGTTCATACCCTGTTTATCCTAGACAGCCAGGAAGGCATGTGAGAAGTTACACATATTTTTCACTGCAATGGAGATTCCGATTATTCTTGATTGATTATAAATATTCTATAAGGAGCATTTGATCACTGCTACATATGATGCTTTACCATAATTTCATACTTATGCAGAAGACATTTTGAAAATTGCTGGAACAATAGCTTTCCTAAAAAATGTTTCAGTTCATAGGCCCTGTCTGAAGAATATTACTACTTCCCTATGAAAGTAACAGAGAGTATAATGGAATTTAATTTGTTGTACTTGGTTCAAACATTCTGATTTAAAATCAGAAAAAAAAGCCCCACCTCTTTATCCCAAAGAAATTACTGAACAAGAAAAGTCATTTTTAAAAATCACAGTCTTCTGACATATCTTTTCAAACTCAAAGTTAAATATGTCATTTTCTTGGCACATACCTGACACATGGCCTTAAGTTCTCATAAGATATAAGTCATATAAACCTTGCTGATTTGTTTACACTTATACTGCATTTAACTCAATATATAAATGTTTGAAAATGAGGAGCCTGTAATGTTCTACACATCCTGAAAAACAGCCTGAATCTTCATTTAGTTCCCTAAATATAGTCACTTAGTATCTATTGCTTCTCTGTCACTAAACATTTCCATTTCATTTAATAATATCTTCCTTATGCATTTTACCAAGCAGGCTTACATTTGAATTAAAATATTACAACTTTACATTATTCTGTCATTTAATGAAGAATCTGCTCAACTCAATCAACATTCCCATAAACAAGCTGAAAACTGCTTTTCAGAAGTATTCATCTTTAAATAGAATTTTTAGTTGGGGAAAAAAATAATTCCTTAAGCAATACCAAAAATATAGGTTATATATGTATATTTGCCTCTATTTATGCAAATGATCAGTTAGCATTAATGAAGTGTTGTGTTTTCATCACTAGAAAATGACAGATGTTCTAAATGGGCATCTATCTGTCCCAGTGTTTATACCATAGATATCTACCTCTAAGGAATTCATCCTAGGCACTTTCTCTAGTCACAGGAGAGAAGAAGGCATCTCATCTTAATGCTGACCAGACTAACAGTTTTTGAGAAGTGTTTATTTTTTTCTATTAAATGTCATTTACAGTTACTGCGCTGTTCATCTACGATGCAGATACCTAAAGTCAGGTAAGAAAAGCTCTTTTTTGTGTCCCTGTTACTCTGCCACCGTTAACCCTTAGCCAACACAAAGTGAGCTTCTGGCAAAGCCAGTGCACTTCTGAAGAGCACTATATCAACTAATACATTGGGATTATTTTTGTGAAGACAGAATTTAGAATGTAACCCGCTTATCAAGGTAAAAGAAGAAAAATCAAGGCTTTGACTTATGGTTAGTCCCCAATGGATTTTCATCCCTGCTAGAAAAACCTTTATATTATCTGAGGATTTCAGACCTTTTCTTGCATGCTTTACAACATAGAACATAAAGAGAGGAACAAGGGTATTTACCAAGCAACAGTTAATGGTCTAGCATTTTCAGTGGCAAAAGGAAAAAAAATCAACCAAGTGCATCCCCAATTCACAAAAACAAAATCCAACAAACTAGTCCTTTTTCATTGACAAGGAGGCACAGGAATCTCCTTCATGAGACACAATTCAGATGGACCAACATGCAGATTAAGCTATAGTTTCACCAATCCTCTTTTTCTCATAGGGTTTCTAAACAGGGAAAAGTGCAAGCCGCATTCTTATCATCCTGCAACACTCCTTGCATCAAAAGACCTCCCTGTACTGTGCCCTTTGGAAGTCCAGGGATTTTCTGCAGTGCTATTTGTTTTAAAAGCAAAAAGACTAAGTCATAACAATAATTAATTTCAAAATATTGTCTTTGGAATGTTTCCTGTGAAACACATATAGTATGCTGGAGGAAGTGCAGTGAATAAATGGGATGAAATGGTAGTTAACAAGTACACTGCTTTCTCATCGGTGCTTATAAAACATAATTAAACCCATCTTATTTTACAAAACATCATCATTGATAATGCTTCCAATCTCACTTCTGGCAGAAGCTGCCTGACTACAAGCTTTTAGGATATGACAATGACCACATCACTAGATTTTATTACCCTACTTAAACCCCCTGTAACAAACGACTGAGGACAATACTTACAAGAAGATTCAACATTAGCGTTAAGAGCAAAATTATGTTCAAGAAGTGAGGAAGGATTATAAACAGATAACCTTGTAAAGCTACTGATGGGAAAATCCTGCTTGTGTGAAAAGTAAATGACTGAAGCTCCCTGTATTATCTCTAAGTTATGGAGGAAATGCCAGCTATCACCTGTCACAATAGGCTACATTCTCACTATAGGTCTCTTCCAACTTCCAGTGTTTTTCTCCCTATTTCCTTCTTTCCCTAAAAGTACATGCTGAGGAAATACTGGATGATATTACTTCCCAGGACAGCACTAGTGGAAAGGACTGAATGGGTATCACGTCCTATCACAGGCATTGGCTCTGTCGCTCTGTGGGAAGGAGGCCTGTGCCTTCTGATGGGGGTGAGAGATGTGGATTGTCTCTGGATCATTTGAGCATCTGAACAGAGTTGTGAAAAACACGTGTGAAGTGGTTTGTGAAACTCTTCTGTGTTCATCCAGTTTCTCTGAGTTTCCATGGGATAGCAAAGGACCGCATCTCTGACATCAGTGAGGCTCAAAGATCCAGCCCTCAGCCTGAAGCAGGATGTGCTCCTGAGCTGAGTGGTTGCAAATCTTGTTCATGCAGGCAAGACCTGCTCATTTCCTTGTGATTTCCACCCACTCCCATCCCCATCCCTCCCCCAAATACTGGTTTGTAAAAATGACCGAGTTGTTTCTTTTGGAGAAACAGAACAAAACACAAGACCCTGAAAACAACAACACTCCATCAGGAGTCCATCTGGCCCAGTACTCTCTCTCCTGTGGTACCCCATACATGTCTAAACAATGAGGAGCGCAGGTATACTTCTGTCGGGGTCCAGGGTGTGTTCACAAACCTCAATGCCTTGAACCGGCCTCCTCTGGGATCCCACACTGCAGGCAGCCCCTTAGACCTATGTCAGAGCTTGTCATGCAGGACTACGTGCATGACATATCGCAGCTGTTCTGTTCTGTCCGTTCCATTCCATTCCATTTTATCCCATTCCCTGCACTCACAATGAGTTGCATGATGATGAGACCATTATTTACCTGAAATGCCAAGGGGTTTTCAGCACCAAAACCACTTTCAAACACAAATCAGAAAGGTTACAGGTGGAAAGAGTATTTTATTTATAAATAAAGTTATCTTATTTATCCTATTTTTAGTTTATCTTATTTTAGCTTAGCTTAGCTTAGCTTAGTTTAGTTAATTTTAGCCTAGCCTAGTTTAGATTATATTTTGTTTTCCTAAATCTTTCAGAGCAGTGCTGTGGTGGTGCGAGAGCAGTGCAAGAACCCAGCCAGAACGGGCCAGGGAAGACCTGGCAAGGGGTGGTGCTCAATGCTACAGAGGACAGGCAACAATCCCGGGGCCACTCTGGGGCCACCCTGGGAGGCCAGAACTCTGCCTCCCCCCGGATGCGGGGCACGAGGGCCAGCTGTGCGGAGCACGAGCTGCTGCCTTTTGGCTACCATAACCCAAAGGAGCCCCGTGAAGGGGCTGTGCTCGGCTGCGGGGGAAGGCAAAAAACCCCGGGGACACTTGCTAGTCCACCTGGGGGGAAAAAAGCTCTTCCCCCGCCCAGCTGCAGGACACGAGGGCCACCTTCGTGGAGCATGAGCACCAGGCGATAACCAAGCCTGAATGCACGGAGGAGCCCTGCAAGTGGTCACGCTCAGTGTTCAGAGGAAGGCAAAAAACCCCCGGGGACCAGTGCCAATCTGCCCTGGGGGAAAATTCCTTCCTGACCCCAGTGCTGGCAATCGGCTACTCCCTGAGCACCTGAGCAAGACCTGCTCCCAGTCCACTGGCTGGTTACAACTCTTGGGGAACACTGGCACTGCCTTTTCTGCCTCCACCTGGAGCCATCTCAGGGGCTTCCAACAACAGCAAAGTGACCCTGGCCTGATCAACCCTGGGGCAAGAATCCTTCCTGGCCTTCCAGTGGGAGCTATAAAGCACTGGGGGAGGGCACTGGGCCATCTGTCCTATTCTTATGGCTGCTGCCACTTCCCCAGATCCCCCTGCAGACTGAAGCAGGATTTCCATCCATCCGATGAGCTGCGAGTGTGGCCCCTCCAGGAGCTGGAATTGCAGCAGAGAACCTCCCGCACCTTCGGGCAGTCTTCCCCCCTCTGCCCCTCCAAGTAATTCCATGGGTGTCTCAAGGAATTCCTCTCGGGTGCCTTCAGGCTTCCAGCTCTGCCCTGGTGGCAGCGCCGGGTACTCTGGCAGTGGGACCCGGGAGGATGCTGCCTTATACTGCCCCAGAGCATTGTGATGCTGCGTTGGTGGGTGGTGGCACTGTGACACGGGGATGACGGGGCTTCCGCAGCCCTGCCCACTGCAGCCCTGCTGCTGCTGCCCCTTTGCCCAGCATCCCTTGGAGAAAGGCCTCTGGGCTGCTGGCCCTGAGGCAGTGCCTGTGCCCAAGAGGCCCCCAGGATGTCCCTGCCCATGGTGGCCACCCACTGGGCACTGCTGCTGGGTGTCCCTGTAAATTAATCTGCGTGTTCTGACTGTATCAATAAAGAGTTTATACCACGTACGGTCATTTGACTGTGGCGATCCCAGAGGTGAAAGAAAGGGGTTCTGGTCCCCTCTGCATGAACTTTGCAGAGACTTAGAGAGCATACAGGATTTCCTCACCACTCCTTATTATCACACCAAGAGGCATTTGCTGCTACGCTGCTTATGGTGAGGTCTTCTCCTTGGAAAGAAGAAGAATTTCAGAAATCTCTTCTTTGCTTGTTACACAGGGTGTTTAGATATTTGCCTGTGTTTATTATCAATTATGTGCCTAGTTTGGGAGTTTACCTCTTGTCTTGAATGCAGCACTTCACTGACTGCTGCCTAATTCCATGTTCTTGATAGCTCAATAAAGCGTTTTCTTATAAATTAAGTTTAAACCACATGGACTGAGCAGATTTCTCTACATCACTCAGAAAGAACAAGTAACTGACTCAGTTATGCAGATCAGTTTTAAAAACATCAGCTAAGTATCACATAAGGGTACTGTATAGAGGGCAGAGATTTAGAGACTTGCAACAAAACTCCCCAGCACATTTATTCAAATCCTTAAAATGCAGAATGACTGCTTATAGGCTTATTTCTTGAGGGGTCTATCAGGGGGGAAAGGGGAAAGTCATTGAGAGTTCCTCTTAGGGTCTCTCAGTGGCTCTTGCCACTCAGAACTGAGGCTCCTGGACAGTGTGTTTGCCGACGACCTGGTGTTGATGGTGTCCTCTATGGAGCTACTGAACTTGGCTCCTCCGTGCCTGGTAGGACCTTGGAGCAGATTCTCCTGGAAAGCATGCTAAGGCACATGAAAAACAACAAAGTGCTTGGTGACAGCCAGCATGGCTTCACTACGGGGAAATCCTGCCTGACCAATTTGGTGGCCTTCTATAATGGGGCTACGGAACTGATGGATGTGGGCAGAGCAGCTGACATCATCTACCTGGACTTGTGCAAAGTGTTCGACACTGTCCTACATGACATCCTTGTCTCTAAATTGGAGAGACATCAGTTTGATGGATGGATCACTCGGTGTATAAAGAACTGGCTGGATGGCTGCACGCAAAGGGTTGTGGTCAAGAGCTCAAGGTCCAGCTGGAGACCAGTAATGAGTGGTGTCCCTCAGGGGTCAGTGTTGGGACCGATCCTATTCAACATCTTTGTCAGCGACATGGACAGCGGGATTGAGTGCACTCTCAGGAAGTTTGCCGACAACGCAGAGTCATGTAGCTCAGTTGATACAGTGGAAGGAAGGTATGCCATCCAGAAAGATCTTGACACGCTTGAGAGGTAAGTCAATGCCAGCCTCATAAACCAAGCAAATGCAAGGTCCTACACCTAGGTTGCAGCAATCCTGGGCCTTCTAAAGGTTGGGCACCAGCCAGCCTGGACTTGAGTATTTCCAGGGATGGGGTATCCTCAACTTCTCTGGGCAACGTTTTCCTATGTCTGACCACCCTTATAGTGAAGATTTTTTTTCCTAGTATCTAAACTACACCTACTCTCATTCATTGTAGATTTCACTAAATGTTTAATCCTGTGCTAGGAGACAGAGAAGGAAACTGAACTGCCCCTGGCAGATGAAAATTCACATATGCACAAGTATATGCAGAATCTGGCTTTTAGGGAACACCATTTGTAGAGTGGTACTGGAGAGTCTTGGTACATACACTAAGGTACTGGGAATTTGTAGACAACAGTAATCCTTAAAATAATGTGAGACCTCTCTACTTATACTTTCTACACTTATATTCCACTTGCTACTACGTGATTTCCAGGACCACTGTCAGATACTTCAGGAAAGAAGAGGCATGATAGGAGAATACAGTCCTCAAACACTTTGTGAGCCCTGTAGTGTGCTTACACTGTCTTCTGTATTCCAAAGCCATCCCAACCTTATCAGGCCACCCATCAAGACATTATCTTGGCCCTGCACTTTGATGCACCATGTTGCCAAGTGTGATGGCTAGAAATCCTGTGCACAAAGCCCAGTGTCCATTTCAATAAGTGTGTTTCCTTGCAGTCTGGAAAAAGGAAAAGCTGCAACAAGTTCAAGTAATTCAAGAAAACCAGTGTTTCATTTATACCTATAAAACCAATCCAAACAAGGGGTTTTTTAGAGCTTAAATTCCTTCCATACAGTTCACAGTGATTGAAATTATGAAAATAAACTTTTTAATTTCTCTCCACTCTGTTACTGAAGTAACAGTTATGCTCTCAGACTTACATCAAACCAACAGAGATGTTGGCAGATCACCGTCTACTGCCTAAGAGCGTTAACCGTAAGAATAACCACTGTTATTGTAGTACACAGTGAAAATAATTGAATTAGCAGTTATAGACTTTTTGTTGCTGTTGTTGTTCTTGTTAAGGGGGTTTTGTGCCTCCTTTTTTTTTTTTTAACTTTAAAACAGAGATCATGAAGCGCTGAACATTAATAGGAGAAAAAAAGAAAAAAATATCAGAATTGTATTTATTCACCTTGCTACCACTCCAGGTACTATAGTGCTGACCCAATGTAATTTCCTCTTAATCCTGTTATAAGATCTGTTCTGTGTTGTTCAGGTTAAATTGAGTCTGAGGTAAAAAAATAAGTAGAAGGGTCAAAAAGGGATGGACCAGACTTTCCGAGTAATTGGTTCTTAAAGAATGCAGCCTAAATTCCCAGAAAATCAGTACCATCTCCAAGAAAAGTTCGCTTTCGCCTAATTTAATAGAAAGTATCACAAAAAATATATATAGGGCATCAGTCTTGACACAAGATTTCCTGCATTTTACTTGTCCACCTTTCACAGATAATATTATTTAAAGCAATATCACCTACATAATATCAGGTTTGAAATATTTTGTAAAAAATATTTTTTCAGAATTGCAATTTATGCTTTAAAAAATATTTATACACATTTATCCAAGAGGATTGGGAATCATTTCAGCTTTCTGCTTAAATTGTGCACAGTAAAAAATAATGCTTAATTTCATTTTTAAAGTACCTAGTCAGTTTGAGTAAATGCAGTACAACAAATGTAAAATAAATAAAAAATTTTACAGTAATACAGTAATATAATTTCTGTAAGTAGCATTATTTATGAAAAAAAACTAACATTTAGCCGAGCATAGAATTAAAGTACATTTTTAGCAAGTATGCTATGCCTATCTAAAAATGCTAGCAGTAATGTGATGAAACTAAATTGATGATGGTATGCTACAAAATTAACCAATTTATAATTTCAAGTCTTTTCAAGGGACTGGAGTACCTCCGTATGAAGACAGGCTGAGAAAGTTGGGGCTGTTCAGCCTGGAGAAGAGAAGGCTGCGCAGAGACCTTATAGCAGCCTTCCAGTATCTGAAGGAGGGCTATAGGGATGCTGGGGAGGGACTCTTCATTAGGGACTGTAGTGACAGGACAGGGGGTAACAGGTTAAAACTTAAACAGGGGAAGTTTGGATTGGATATAAGGAAGAAGTTCTTTACTGTAAGGGTGGTGAGGCACTGGAATAGGTTGCCCAGGGAAGTTGTGAATGCTCCATCCCTGGTGGTGTTCAAGGCCAGGCTGGTTTAGCATGAGGTGCCCCTGCCCATGGCAGGGGGGGCGGAACTGGATGATCTTAAGGTCCTTTCTAACCCTACCTATTCTATGACTCTATCTTACCTTGGCTTCTTCCCTTTTATAATATCAAAAACTAATTTATTTATTACTGTAAAATTATACATATAAAACAAAGGAGCCTTTAAGAAAACTGGCCTTAGATGCCAACAGAACTTTTAACCCTTTCCTTAACAAAAAAAAAAGTCTACCTTTATCCACTATGCCTTATAGACCATAAATGTCGTTCCTCCTCAAGTAATTAAAATGAAAAGATAAAGCATTCCAGCATATGAGGGCCAAAACACACAAGCAGCACTTTAAGTCAGTCAGGAAACCTATGCCCTTTTTCACTGTTCAGGTAACTGAACAGCTTAGCTTCAAATATAAATACAGAAAATTAGAGAGTGCAAATTTAAAATATATTTTAAACAGATCATCATCACCATGGCTTGACTTCGTGAACGAAGATTTGAGAAGCTTTACCCACGCTTACTACAAGTGCGCTGAGGACTAAAAACGCAAATCCGGTTGCAAAAAGCACAACGAAAAGTCTCCTTGGGTGGTATAGGCGAGGCATGATTCTTTCTAAGTTGTCCTTTCTATCATCAGTGGTTTAAGTTTATACAGTGTTACCAGAAGTCTTAGATTATTTAGTATTTTCCTTAGATATCCAGCCAATGGTTTAACAAGAGGAAGTCTGATTTATAATATTTGATTATATATTATACAGTCTAAGAAAATACAGAATTGTAAAGAAGAATAAATCAGAAAAAAGCATGAGAGGATTTTTCACTGTTCAGGTAACTGAACAGCTGTACCTTATCTGAATTTTTATTAATATCTGAACTAAAAAAATCTTAAAATTAAGATAACAATCTTAGCTTCAAACCTTCACTGAAGGCTAACCTTCCCCATGACACCTATATGAAGGTACAAGAAGGGTAAAAGACCACTGCCCTTAGACCTCCTGATCAAGTCTTCCTCAGCTGCACTGGAATGCCTTTTTGCCCATGGGATGAAAAAAGAACCCACTATACTTGTACCTCATTAAATCTGAAACCATGGCTGACCACTAAACTGCCAAACGAAGACAGAACTCCTCAGATCCTTATCTCAACAAACCTATACATGCATTTTAGACTACAAAACATAACTACCAGAACTGCAAAAAATTAAACTAAAAAGTATTTCCAAATGTTTGCTTTCCATAAAGACAATTAAGCTATTTGTATACTACTCCAGCATTCCTCTCTATTACTGTGGTTGCAAAGCTCAGTATGATGACTGTCCTGTATATGTATCAGTTTATGTCTACCCAGAGTACTGAAAGACATCTCTGCATTTTTACATTGCTAAATTTACAACATGTAGTTACTTTGCTTTGGAAGAGCTCCTAGTGAAGTCCATGAGCCTGCCTGCAAGTGATACAAGACACATGGTGAGACTTCTCTTTCTTCATCAGTAGTGTTGCAAAAACTTGGCTAATATTAATCCATCATAAGATCTGTCTGAAGTGCCTCTGCAGGTGCACAACAACTAGGGAATGTACAGCAAAGATGGAAATGGCAAAGATAAGCAAAGTTATGGATCAGCTTCTGCTTGAGAGGAGTTTAGTGTGGTGGGTTGACCCTGGCTGGAAGCCGGGTGCCTACCAAGCCTCTTTATCGCACCGCTCCTCAGCAGGACGGGGCATAAATAAAATGGGAAAGACTTCATAGGTCAAGACAATGGCAGCTGAATAAAGCAAAAGCAAAAGCATTACACAGAAGCAAAGGAAAACAAAAGATTTACTCTCTACTTCCTATCAGCAGGCAACATCCAGCCACTTCCTGGGAAACAGGGCTTCAGTACACATGATGATTGACCCGGAAGACAAGCAAGTAATAATGTAATAATGAATGTCCCCCCTCCTCCTGCTTTCTTTCCTAAGTTTTTATTGCTGAGTGGACATGATATGGTATGTAACATCCCTGCCATCGGTTTGGGTCAGCTGTCCTGGCTATGTTCCCTACCAAGATCTTGCCCAGCCCTAGCCTGCTGGTAGGGAGAGAATGCTGGAAAGACAGCCTTGGTGCTGGGTGAGCGCTGCTCAGAAAGAGCCAAACTACTGGTGTGCTATCAACACCTTTCTGGCTACCAGTATAAAGCTCAGCACTATGAGGGAAAATGTAAAATTAATGCCATGATAGACAGATAGATAGTCACTCTCTGAACCTGTGTATTTTTGACCTGCAGAACCTTCTATGGAAATTAAATCCACTAATTCATTATGCACTGTATGAAAAAATATTTGCTTTTCCTAGTTATACATGCTACCTGCTAATTTGATTTAATGATACATGACATTTATGAGAAAAAGTGCAGAATCATTTATCTACTCAACCCCAGCATGATTTTGTACACTTTTACCCTACTCATCTTTAGTCACTACTTTTTTCTTACTGAAGCCTAGTTAGATCTCCTTGCTCAGACACCACTCCATACCTATGATCAAGCTGTCATCCCTCTCCAATGTTTTATAGAACTACAGAGCTTGAAAATGCACTTTCACAGTTTTAGCAGACAGTTCAGAGACAAGCCTTTACGTGAATAGGTAAGACTGGTTTTACTCAGCATGC
Source organism: Pezoporus wallicus (assembly GCF_028554395.1). Taxonomy (NCBI): domain Eukaryota; kingdom Metazoa; phylum Chordata; class Aves; order Psittaciformes; family Psittacidae; genus Pezoporus; species Pezoporus wallicus. The sequence goes on from NW_026636656.1 coordinate 1,976,892, forward strand.
CTGTCTTTGGATTTATAATTATGGAATTTCATCTGTTTTATCACCTATTTACGCAGTATCTTAAAACCATCCACTTCTGAGTATACTCCCCTACATAGCTCTGTATCACTAGAAAACTTTATCACTTCCCTACATTGGGATGTATAGCTGTAGAATTCCGCTACCCTACTACTGCAGATATTTTTATGTTTGCAATATAAATGTTTTATAAATATTTATAGAAATTATTTTTAATATCATTATTATTCTTTCCTTCCTATCTTTAAACAGGGTACTATGGAAAGATCTTTCCTCTTATTCCACGGAAGCTTAACTTCTTATTGAAGACTTGGTAAGGAATTTTGCTGAAAGATTTTTGTAAATCCAAGCAGACTAACTAGATATGCCTTGGTTCATATGCTACCTTACTTCTTTCAGAAAACTTTTAGCAGACAGCACCACAACTCCTTTCCACAAAAGCGATGCTGAATGATCTCCACTGTTTTGTATTTCTCCATGTGTCCTTCAGTTTCATATCACTCTTACCAGTAATTTGCCTTCTCATCCAGTCAGCAATGCACGAACAAGTACTACGTTCACTTCACCAATGTCAGTGTCCAGAACTTGTGCTTTATAGGTCTCCTTCTGTATTCTTCTGTATCGGTAAATTATTCATCCTCATCTTTGTTAGTTTTTAAGCTGTCTCAAACAGGTATTCTCTGAATAATCTCCATCACCTGGGCAGACAATTCAGATGACACAAAGCACCCCAACACTTTGGCCTTTTAAGTAAACAAATTTGTGGTTATATTTTAACAGTTATAGTTACATTTTCTCTGTAAAAGGAGAAGTCCAAATTGAACTTAAATATTAATCTTTCTAGAAAAACATGCAACATATCTTTATGGAGGTTCTGGCTTCACCTAAGGGCTCAAATGGATTAAGGAAAAAAAAAAAAAAGAACAGGGTCAAATGAACCAAGTTCTTTTACTGTGTGCAACATGAGCGATGACTGAGTAGCTCATTCTTCAAAGTATGAGTGTGCTCACCTTTCCATGAAACAGCAACACTGAATAAAAAACGGTAAGGATATGGTCTAAAATGAAAGTAACAACAATAAAAAAGATCGCTAGCACATAAAACGCAAAAAATGTAACGGTTCTTTCTTCTAAACATAAAAGGAATTAGGACTTTGAAAAGAAAATTTAAAAAAATCTAACCCCAGATACAGGCCCAGCTTTTTAACTGCATATGGCAAAGGTCAATCACAACAGAAAAATTCTAAACTTGCATGGAATTTAAATAAATAATTTCTGATGCACAAACTGAAGAACAGCTTATGATCATATCCTATGAATAGCAACAACCTGTGTACAAATATAATTGTCCCCATCACAGTACTATGAAAGACAAGCTGATGACCCATGACCAGGAACACAGCATTTGTACACAGTGTGCACAGCTGTTCATACAACTGGGACAGAAGTGCTCACAGTAGCTTTAATCCAGGTGACCCTGTAGCAGTAGCAGCGAAGAGATGGCAACCATGAGACTAAAAGTGGTGGGAAAGCCTGGCGGGTGGAGATCTCACTAGCTTCATACAGCACACGCTGAGACTCACGCCATCACATTTTACCTATGCTAGCAAGACTAAGGTTTGCATGACTCCTTTCACTGTTAATTTAAGTGAACAGCAGAAGACACCATGTAAAAAATCCTGGCAGCAGCTGACTTCTGTGACATCAGAAGGAATTAATTTATTCAGGTATCAAACTTAAAAGCTAAAACTGATATCACCTACTCCAAGGGGATTTAAGCAAACACTTGTCTCATCAGACAAATTACCACTTTCAAGGCCATCAGGATATCTCCAGCACTCCAGGCTTCTTTTGTCCCAGTTTCTATTAATGTTATTCATCTAATGGGCGCTTCTTGACAGAAATCACTAGGGCCCTTTAATAAGCATTGTCCACCCAGTTAGGAAGGTTAAGTGCCCCTGATTTAAGCTCATGCATTTTGCAAGTGCAGATGGCTATGGTTAGAGTCATCACCAGTTCCCATAGCTCCTTTGACAGACAGTAGTCATGAAGCTTTGGGTCTTGATCTCTTGCTGTTGTTTAAGCATAAAAGATTCAAGAAACAGTGATGGTTTCTTTAAACTGTGTGCTTGTCTTAGGTATTTGCAAACCTGTCAAAATTGAAAGTAGTATAGATAAGAGACCATTTTAATCAGGGAATGACAGCATCTCCCAGATTAAAGGGAAATACCAATACATAATTACCTCTTGCTGCTACAAGACACATAGGACTTTTTTTGGTTGCTACTCGACAAATAAATGACCCTTGTAAGTGGCAAAACTGGTAACAAATACAATGACAAGAAAACCAGCTAAAAGTTAGAATTCTACTGATTTCTAAAGTTACCTTATCACAAGCTTCTCTAAGGCTGATAGATGTAGCTGTCTGTATGTGTACAACTTTTAGATAACCTGTACATCATATCACTCAAAATAATTATATTCTGTATTCACATCTTGCAGTACTCACAGTTTTTATCCATACTAATACAACCCACAAAAAGTGTTTATGTATAAAAAATGTAAGGTCATTTCACATTATAACTGGTTAGCAATGAAGCATCAGCACTGAACAATCAAATACTGATTTCAATTCGGTAATTAGTTAATCATCTGGTAATGATTAAGCAAGCTGCCAAGCTAATAAAGACAAGAATGAGCTCTCCAAGAGTATGAACAAAAAAAAACAAAAAAAAAAAACAGTAACTTACTTGACATTAAAAATTTTATTCTAAACTCTAACAATTACTTAAGTTTAAAAGACTGCATTTGAGGTCTGTAATACTATATAAAGCATTAGGAAAAATGACACTTTTATTTCATCAATGTTTCTACAACATGAGGTATCACTGAGAAATCTGAAAACTGTGAAAACCATTGGAGAGTCAGAAATGTCAATTTTTCACAATTTTTCAAGATGTGCATACCAAGACGTGCATAACTTTGCCTTTCACTTTACTAATAAACTTTCTGACATTTCTTCACAGATGTCATAGTAAGAATTCTGCTATCTTAGTTCTGCTGAGGAACTAGTGTTTGATCCTCCCAGGCTGTCATTTTAGGTTAAATCCGCCACTTATCCCAAGACTAATTTTGGAGGGTAACTATATAGACAGAATAATTCATACTTCTGTCTTAGAATGCTTAGAGCAGTAGTGTGCTACTTCAAAATCTGACAGTAAACATGTTTTCAGTGGACTGACACTTAATTCCAGCATATCCAGTATCACATGGCCTTGTGAAGAGTGACTCAAGAATAAAGGCAACGATCCTCTGGGATGACTGCTTTTTCCTTGTCAGTATACACAACTGTATCTATTGCCTTTTTGCACAAGGGAACTCTCCGTTACCATGAGAAGCAAGAAAAAGCCTTTGTGTACAGTGATCATAGACTATCAATCACATACAACTTTCCCACTTCAGACATCTAAAAAATGTCTAGTCTAAGGTAGTCATTGAGGATTTCTCGGCAGTTAGTGAAGAGTATCTTTAGCTCATGAATTCATACTAAACTAAAACTGGTATCTTAAGTAAGCATCTAGTGTGTGTGTGATCCATGTCTTTTTCTCTCCACTTCAGCAACTAATTTAAGCTGGATGCTCACCTTTCTGGTGACTCAAGAGTACACATTATAGAATCACAGAATCATAGAATAGTTAGGGTTAGAAAGGACCTTAAGATCATCTAGCTCCAACCCCATTGCCATGGGAAGGGACACCTCACACTAAACCATGCCACCCAAGGCTCTGTCCAGCCTGGCCTTGAACACCGCCAGGGATGGAACATTCACAACTTCCCTGGGCAACCCATTACAGTGCCTCACCACCCTCACAGTAAAGAACTTCCTCCTTTTAGCCAACCTAAACTTCCCCTCTTTAAGTTCTAACCCGTTACCCCCTGTCCTATCACTACAGTCCCTAATGAAGAGTCCCTCCCCAGCATCCCTATAGGCCCCCTTCAGATACTGGAAGGCTGCTATGAGGTCTCCACGCAGCCTTCTCTTCTCCAGGCTGAAGAGCCCCAACTTCCTCAGCCCGTCTTGATACGGGAGGTGCTCCAGTGCCCTGATCATCCTCGTGGCCATTATGAAATCCAGCCCAGAAGATTAAGAACTACCAACAAGATGATGAAACCAAACCAGACCAAAAAAGAAAAGAAAAGAAAGTAGTACAATACTATCCTAGGACTATATGGAACAGAAATCCAGAAAAGAAAGAGAACAGAGCCTGTGCTATTTTGCAATGCACCCTGTCTGGAATACTTCTGTCCCATGCTCATGCAAAATGAAGTGAGAATGGAACAGTGCATGGATGAAAGGGGTAAGTAAAAAGGATAAAAAACGCTCATTATTTTTAAAATACGTATATTCCAAAGGGGACTGCAAGATGATCTGACAGTGGTACATACAGGGCATGATTATTCAGGAGGCATACAGTACTTTTATCAAATTATTAGAATTCTCTTTGCTTCCTATATGCATTCCCTATAATCCTCTGAACTACCACAAACTGTTAACAACAGGACTGTATTTTCATTTAAAAGAGCTTTTGCATGAGAAACATGGTGTCTTCTCCCCAATGAATTACCGGTTTATTACACTTTTTCATATGAAGTATCACTTTTGTGGAGATATCTCTACGTAAAACTTAACTGCATGGCATAGCACTGGTTTTTCAATGAGGCTTATAAACTTTATGCTGTGTTTTTGGACTTCCCTTGAAAAACGCAGGAATCTGAAGACAGACTGGTAGACATTAATGGTAACTGAAAATATACTGGCTTCTGAAGAACTCAGGGGGTTATGAATAACTAAATTAAAATTCCACAAGAAAACATCTGAAGAAGACATAAAAAGCATTTCCATGTGTATTAAACAGCATCTACTCTGTATTATGCTGAATACATTAAAAAATTATACCCCAGATCAATGCTGGAGGGTATATGACTATCAAACACAAACTGTGCAGTATTAGAGCCACCTGTCTGTCCACCTGTCTGTCTCTCTCATTCCCTCTCTCCCTCCAGTAACTCTTAGAAAACAGGAAAGATTCTTCTAGTGCTAATTTATATGCATACCCACACTTTAAAAGCAAGTTCAAAGGAGCTGGAAAGTGGACTATTCATTAACAGTATCCTTGTAGTAGTCTTGTTTTGCCTTCATAGTGTTATTAAGAAGGATTTGGCATACAGTAATTTTACAAATGTCTTTAAAATGTAAGATAGAAAATATTTTTTTCTTGGTCTGCTACTCTGACACGATTATAAGCATATAAACAGAATATCAAATAACAGCAATCTACATAAAGGAAGAACAATTTTTGTTTCACTTCTCCCTGTTAGATGTTGGGAAAGCTACAAAAAAAATCTGTCACAGAAAGCAGGTAACTACCATGGTAAACCTTTGTAAAATTCAAAAACTCTAAATCTAAAATAATCCTAATCTGAACAGCTAATCATGGTATGAAACTATTGTAATGTGTATCCAGTTATAATCAGTATTATGATAATGGCTCTGTCACTAATCTTCTGCTCTATTTCTCATTATTTCTAGAGACACTGTTAAAAGCAAAACCTTGAAGCTATTTACAGGACATGGGAAATTTCTGCACCTGTATTGCTCAAGATTTTCTATGACATTCCCTACCACCAGGAATTTCCAATTTTGCCAAAAACTCTTTCACCTGTTTTCTAGTTGAGGTTCATAGTTTGAGTACGCAAAAATTGTTCAGATATTCAATTCCAGGCTTAAATTAGACAGGGAAAGGCAGGAAAAGATTTCCTTTGCCAAAGCTTTACAAATTCTTTCCCCAGTCTCGTCAGATAACTTGTCACTTCACGCTCTGGAGCAGCAAACTGAAATGTGTAAACAAAGCTGCTTTTTTGTAGTTCCTAGAGGAAAAGTACTGACTGAACAAAACACAAACTTCTGGAAGACTACTCTCCTGACATACACTGTGGAAATGAATTTGGCAACTAGATGCTCCAAGAAATCCTTCAGTGCTTGAATACGCCCTGGTTCAAGGCTACTGTGGTGAAACAGGGCATTAGTAGAGCTTCCAGTGATAGGGCAAAGGGTAATGGTTTTAAATTAAAAGAGGGTATATTCAGCCTAGATAAAAGGAAGACATTTGCTATGATGAGGGTGGTGAAACACTGGAACAGGTTTCCCAGAGAGGTGGTAGATCCCTGGAAACATTTGTAGCCAGGTTGGACAGTGCCCTGAGCAACCTGATCTAATTGAAGATGTCCCTTCTCATTACAGGGGGAGTTGGACTAGATGATCTCTAATGGTCCCTTCCAACCCAAACCATTTTATGATTCTACGATCCCCTGAGTTACACCTTTTTTGCCGCTCAGCCTCTCAGAAACATGAGCTATGACTGACGCTAAGAAAAAAACCGAGTATCTCAGCTTTTTTTCTGCTTGGAATAAAACATGTATCGGGGTGCAAAGTCTACATGAAAGCTGACATGGACCTAGTAAAATGGACAGAGGTGCAGGAAGGAAGGAAGAAAGGTGTGTGAGGCCAGCACAGCTCATTAATGGAAAGCACACATAAGAAAAAAGGTGGAAAAGAGTGGGAAGAGTGCGTAAGAGAAGTGGAAGATGAGGAGAAACACTAAGCATACTGGGCAGGGATGGAGATTCTTGCATCAGGTAGATAAGGAGAAGAAAGCAGGTAGCTGAGGCCCTGAGTAGCTCTACTTCTTCAGTACATCCTTCTGCATCCATACCCAGCATATCCATCATCATATCTTGGTCCTCTTCTCACTCCTGGAAGGTAAACTGGCTCAAAACAGTTCTGATCTTCTCTCTCCTTTTCCAGGCATGCAGAGCTAAGGATGGAGATGAGAATGAACTTAAAAAATGACAGATTTTCAAAAATTATAAAAGGGCAATGGGAAAGTAGAGCCAACACCAAAATGGCAAGGCTTTTGGCCTCTGTGGCCGGTCAGGCTGGTAACTTTGACTCAGAGAAGAAAACACTGGAAGAGGCTGAAATAAACAGAATGATCCTGTAATAATGGCTATTATTCTCCCTCAAGACAGAACTCTTCCAGTGCATTATTACTTGTGGTCCCACGAAAATCAGCAAGAGGTTAAGTATAACAGAAACAGAAGTGACAGCCTGGCTCTACACTGAAAGACAGTCTTTCAGGAGAGATCTTTGAAGATTTAAATCTAGTCAGTGTGGTGTTGACTTAATGGGAATTTTGTTAAATGCAAAACCAAGTTTCAGTGGTTTGAAGCACAGTACCATGAGAAGGATTAAGATAAGTTCTTAAGACAGTAACATACACCTGTGATTCTACTTCGAACTACTACAGTCTGCAGTGTATGTTTTTCAGTATCGATAACTGGTATGCCAGCCCATTAGGCACTGCAAACCGAAGGAATACAGTCTTGCAAAATACGAGTGAACTAAGTGAAAAGTCACATACATATGGATTTGGCATTTGAACACACTTGTCTCTTAATGGATACAAACAAGTAAGTACCTATGATTTTACAGTAAACTTTGAAAAATAGTTAGAAATGGCATAAGAGCACTGATAAATAAATTAATAAAACCATGTATATGAGACTTGAACAGAGCTAGTTTCCATGGCTTTGCTCCCCTTGTACTGGAAGCCTCCTGCTTTCACTTGTCCTTTCAGGAATATTTTCTAACCTTTCAATTGCATCTTAAATTATTCTACAACTCCAATCAGCACCGCTTTCCTACTGTGCACCTCCACAAGTCTCCACACAGTGGACCCTTGAGCATACACAACCTGTGGGCAGCAAAAACTCCAGAAATATGTATTTCAGTGCATATACATCCCTCCAGTGACAATGGCAAACAATTTCTGGTTGCAAGCCAACATGACATTGCAGCCTAAAGTTACTACACTGCAACTCCTTAATTAACCATGAATTTATTTTATGGTATTAGAATGACTAACAAATTCAAAACCGTATTACTATGATCTTGCTATTTCTGTAGCCTTTAGAAATCATGTATTTCTTTCAGATGTTTTGCCTTTTCTGTATTTTTCCAACTGCACAGTATGTGTCTATACTATAAGACATGAAAAAGCTTTCATATCACACAGCTCATTAGAGGTTTAAATGAACCAGTTATAGATGTATGATTTTGACCTCATTACCGTCCTCAATCAATGAAATAAAAATGGTGGTTGTCATAACATCATATCTTGGATACATTACTCTGGGAATCTGCAATCAGAGTCTGCTCCTCAGATGGTAAAACTGCTATTGAATATATTTGCTCGTACTAAGCCTGATTAAATAATAATAGATAAAATAGAAGACTTTTAGAATTCAACAAGCCAATCAAAGTACCTCTGAGCACTCTGGAGTGAAAGATATTCTATCTGCATCTTGCCATAACCTCCATCCATTTGCAAAATGCTGCAAAAAAAAAAAAACAACAAAATCCTCACCTTGCAGAGTTCCTAAGCCACCCTAAATACATCTTAATATGCTTGTATGTCACATGCTCCAGATGTCGCAAGAAAAATCAGCATGGGTCTGAAGTGCTGCTCTGAAGGTGAAAGACACTCTGAGTTCAGTGACAATTTTTTTTAAAAACACTCCTTATCTTCAAAATGAGAATATCTCCTTTCTTCTTTTTTGTCTACTTTTATGGCAGTCATACACTTAACATGGGATGAACCATACTCCGGAGATGCTCCTTTCTCTCCACTGACTACAGAGGGATTTGAGGTAACGAACTTAAGGCTTGATGCTTAACCCTTTAAAAACTTACTGCATTCTGCGTGTCTAATACAAATGAGATGGATTATCTATGACTGCATTCAATTTAAGCGAGTTTTCAGTTACACATACTAGGTCATTTCCAGAATTTTACACTTCCAAATATATTACTATATATGCAATCATTATTTGGATTTCTAAAAATAAACAGATGCTTTCTACTGACCAAGCCTTTAGTTGGTACATATTTGTGAAGGTAGTAAGTTGGTATTTGTATACCTTGCCTGTTACATGTACTGGACATACAATGTGTGTTATTTTTGATAGACTTGAGTGATCAGTACTTACCCCGAAGGACCAATAATTAATGAATAATCCAAAGCTGCCATATTTTCCCTTGTCACATGTATTAAATATTTTAGCATATAGAACAAATTCACAAACACTCGTCAAATTTCTGACACGTCTGCCAAACCAAAATTCTTCAAATTTTGTACTTTTCAAGTTGAGCTATTCTTACTGATTTAGTTGCACTTGGTGAATAGACTCTCACCGGTTTTTAATACAGTTTAATTTTTACCATTGAAATAGTGGTGAGTTTTTTCCTGATAATGTAATGTTTTCTGAGATGTGTGAAGTCATGTTATTAAAAATTTCAATAGTGGTTTGTGTATATAACATTCTTTTAATGTGAAACTATTCTTAAAAATTCCTGCTACTGAATCATGTATCTCTACAGGATGCTGGGGTTTGATAGTTCTTTTGTGATTTAGCCAAATATTCTTTCCTTCTCTTTGTCATGCATCAGTTACGTTCTACAAGCAATTGCTGCAGTATACAACTTGAAAGTCATACCTCCAGTTTCTTTCACACTGTACTTTCAATTAGTTTCATAATGTTTCCCGCACACCTGTAGAGAAATAGAGATTTGAACAGAGAGGCAAAGTGCAGGCAGAAGAAAAGACTTATCTGGATCTTCAACATCAGGCATGGAAGAAATGTTTTACCTTTGCATAGTCCTCTCTTCCTTCATCTACTTCTCCTCACAGACACACAAAACGTCAACCCTCATCCACTGGAAACAACGTGAGAAGGTTTGGGCACAGGAGGCTCTCCTCAGTTGACTGACTTCTATCTACACCTGCTCTGGTGAAAAGCTGCTTTCTAACAGAAGGTATTTGGCATTGACACATGTGCTTAGGCATATTATCTTCCTAAAAAGTAATTGCTTCAGAGTATCCTCAACTATGTTATAGGTCTATAGGCACACAGATTGCAAGGAGATATTTTTTGGCAGAAGATAAAGCTTTTATCAGGCTGCTTTTAGCCTTGTTTCCATAGGAAACAAGGCTGTGTAACAGTATAATACAGTCTGTGTGTCCTCTCCCTGAAATTTTTGAACTAAGTAGCCCAATTTCAACCAAATGTGACCGAGCAGATAGAAATCTCAAAGATAGTTATGCTCTTTATAGATTTTGAAAGTGGCAGCTGCTGGAGAGAAGAGAAACCAGGATCCTATCATTAACGGGCAGGGTGCTAACAATCTTATCAGCCCATTTCTCCTGTCAAGTATGGCAGCCTACATATCAGTACCAGAACAGATGTATATTCAGAGATAAAAGAAGACCTCTATAATTAAATTATTAACCAAGAGACACAAATCTATAAGAAGCTGGTCCTCCTTAGTTCTGGTTCTTTTAGCACTTTTTTAAATAGACAGCCAAGATACCAGGTTGACGAGGGAAAAAATAAAAAGGAGGAACAGTTTAAATGAAAACAAAGTCATACAAAATCCATATTGTAGCAGAAGAGGTGGAATAAGGAGTTTATCAGCTACACAAGGATGGCCAAGTTTTAAAGTTATGTACTATGGTACATTTAAATCCCTTCCCGATTTTACCAGGTTCAGAACTCTTATACACAAACATACACACACACAGAAACATGCATATAGAAGACTGTGAGCTTCACTTTTTAGCTGCATCCAACCAAACATATTAAACAACCCTACTTTTTCACAAAGATATGTGACAAAGAAAAGATTTTTCTCTTTGTTGCCTATATTCTATAGCCAAGCAGCAACACAGTGTTTAAAGAACAGGGATTCCTCCACCAAATCCATTTTTACAGCTCTTTGGTGATTAGTTTGAGATGCTCTACCATAATTATCTATGCCACAATTTCTCCTTGCCTGGTCCAAAAATACTCCCCAAAATACCACCAAATACTCACTGATTCATTGTTGAAATGCATGCACTGACATGGGGAAGTGGTATGAAAAGTTATTTGCTACACAAAGTAGCATAATTCTTCATTACATGTCCAATATTCTGCCAGTATTTACTATAAATAAGACCGTTCTGTTCCAAGATTTCTCAAGACAGAAGATGCAAATTCCAAGCTCTCTGCCAAAAGATGTCAAAATCTATAAAGTATTTCTCAGCTAGCAGTTCCTGAAATATAACTGATATTTAATCCCTCCCTACCTATTAATTCTCAAGGGGAAAGAAAAAAAAAAAGAAATGAGCTTTGCTTTCACTCATTTCTGTGGCAACAGCTCTCTTATTTCATTTTTTCTTTTTTGTGTCAGATATCTTTTCCCTTTCATTCCCTCTGCTCATGCTGGGAATCAGGTGCATGCTGCCAGTAGGACACCCATCACCAATAGACTTACGTTTGCTACAGATATACATCTCAGCCAGAATAGAATTCAGAGCAAAGACTTCAAATTCTTGATTCGTTGGGTCAAGGATATACTCAGGAAGATTTCAAGAGATGACAGATCAGTCCCTTTCTTTGTCTACTTCATTTCGACCCCTGTCTCCCAGTACTCTGGAGGTTATGCAAAACATCAAGCTATGTGACCTGAGTAAGGAATGAGGTATCGGTGGCATAGGTCCTTGCACTGTACAGTCTTATCTTTAACATATCTTTATCTTTTCTGTACAACTCTTTACACTGTATAGACATAGATACTCAACTGTACAGCTCTTTACACTGTACAGATACAGATACACAATCCAGGCTGAAGGAGGATCCAATTAACCTCGGAGAACAGTGCTGAAATCAGCCTGGAAGTAGCCAGCAACTAGCAAAACAGACCCATACATACCTTAGCAGACCCATATATACCTTAAGTGCTATCCCTCTCTAGATCTCTGCAGATGTACACAAGGCAAAAATCTTCCCTAAGAAGAAGAAACTCTCTTTCAAAAATGTACTTGGGATCACTCTTTTTCTTGAGCTCACACAGGTAAAAATCCATTTGATGTTTCCACTACTCCTATATATATTTGCCTAAGGTACCTGGTATTTCTTTGGGCAGGCAGAGCTGAACCTTTATCCCTAGCATCCAACTTCCCTGGAAAGTGTCTTCACAAGTGGGTTGTACTTTATTCTGTCTGGCAAAGCACCCTCTCCAGCCTTTTCCTTAGTCAAGAGGAGAAGAAAAAAGAAAGAGCATGATTCTGTAACTTCAGGGACAGACCAGCCATGTGTTCCAGGTTCTTCTGTGGACCACTCCTGAGGCAGGTTTCAAACCCTCGACTCCCTGTTTGCTCCACAGGAGCTATGCTTTCTTGCACCCAGTTCTCAACCTTTCAGCCTATACAATTGTCATGAAAGACATAAAAAGCTGTCATGCCTACTGCAACTTCCAATATTGGCATTTAAAGATTAGTCAGTGGCTATGCAGAGCATTCAGTAGCTAAAATCTTATTTTTATTAGAGTTTTTTAATTGTTTATTTCTAACCTTCATAAAAAGGCCATCCAAAGAAACAGATGACATACAACATTGTAAAAGAGACAAAGTTAGCGGTCATGAAAAGTACAGAAGGTTTGGAATGAAATATGTACTTGCAGGTGTGGTAAGGATATAAAAGTAGTACATTGACAATGGCATTTGAAAGAAGAATACACAGACACTGAGATGTTAAGATTCTTTACTCAAGTCACTACACACCTGATTTTACCTTACTTAGAAAAGGACAGGTGAGAAACGGGTGGTGATGGAGAGTCCACTGTCAGTACACTTTCCCCATGATCAAGCAGCATGTTTACTAAGCTCTGGGAAATCTCTGCATTTTGTGGACCCCATTTGGGCACAGGAGCCCATATGTCTAATCCTAAGAGTTAAGACTGTCCTCAGATCTAAAAAGAATGAGCAATATACGTCAACCAGCAGAAACAGCAGAAACAATATTAACTATAAAGCTTGTATTTTTATAAAATATTTAAATACTTATTAATATAGTATTTTAAAACCAATCTATTACGCAGGTGGTAAAAGACTTCAGGTAGTGTGAGAAGGAATTAAAAGATGAGCAGGAAGCATAGTCTAGAAATGAGATGAATGAGCTGATCCTCACCAAAAGTGATGCCACCTCCATGAAAAACATCTATGCAACAGTTACCAATTGCTCCCTTCACTGTGCAATACATTTATTGCCTGTATCTTGATAAAACCTAGTGTCACTGATTAGGGCACAAGGCCTCATCAGGCTGGAGAAACAGCAACACATTCATGTAGCTTTTATGATGTGTATAGAAAATGAGAGACAACAGCTGGATCCAGCAGTCAGGAAAACAGAACTTAAGCACTGACTCAGTTACTGCACTCTTGTAAGTATGTCTCTCTTGACAGTATTTTAATCAATTGCTCTTGAACTTGGGCAATATATCTGCTGTATTTCCCAAGCCATTATATATAACGCATTTCAAGCTGTTACAATTTATAAATGGACCTCACATTGCCTTCCCAGTTATTATTAAATCCAACCACAAGTTACCATTCTACTACATACTCGACTGAATCTATAGCAATGACCACACTTCAAGTTTGAAAAAGGATACTGAGAAGTTTAAAACAGAGAAAAAGAGAAGTAGAAAAAGATTAAGTGTCTCATAAATACAGCCCAGGGCTGCCCAGATGAGGCTGAGGAGGCAGGAAACACAGTCTGCAATTTTTTAAGTAGGCACAATGAGCTGTGTATGATGACACTAATAATAAATCCCGATTTAGAACAGACCACAATTCCAACTTTTGCTCAGGGGTCTTTTGAACATCTGTGTGGCCCTGATTTGGCAGTGTTTTTATCCTATATTGTTACCTACCTGGTACCATTTAATTAAAGGAATTAGAGGGGAAATACATTCTCATGAAGGAATAACATGGTTTACTGTTAGACAGAACAAGACAACTGAACTAAATAAAGGAAAATGCAGCTGATTCCACATAAATTCAATTGCTAGGTTTTAATTTTATGTCAGCCCTTGGATGCTATGGCAACTTCCATTTCTGCACTGCCTGCAGAATGCAGAAATGCCCCCATGACAGAGTAAGGGCGTATCAGGAGCGGTCACAAAGGTTTCTCTTGGGGACACGATAGCCCAATTCACATGCTTATGTAGCATTTGGAGAGCTGTTCAGGGCAGATTTTCAAAACAGCACAGAAGCGTCTCTGGTTGTTCCCATGAGTTTTTATGGAGGTCCTCAAGAAAAGCTTTTGAAAACTCCATCCTGAAAGTACAGCTGTTAGGTCTCCTGTAATTTGACATCAACCATTCCTTTCTAAGCATCTCAGCAGCTGAAAATCCTTTCAAGAAACCACTTTCATATAGATCTATCACTTTCTCAGGGAATTACATATGTACCTGAAGGGACAGAGTTTGTTCCTATTTATAAGAGAGTGCAGTATACTTACAGCAAGCAATAACAGAAAATACTACTGGAATTACATATATTCTCTAGTGGTTTTGAAAAGGATCTAAATGTACCTCTAGGGTATACTTTATCCCCTGTCTTGTAAAAATTACCATTACATCATCATTCCCATTTTGTAAGAAATCTATGTTCCTAGACTTTTTTGTTGGTGGAGAAGGAAGGTTTTTTTGTATTGCTTATCTGGTGACATTCTCATTTAGAGACACACTGGCTGAAATCAAAACCTTTACAGCAGTCATGCAGTTTTTCTGAATCTAGAGTGATAAGCTGAACTGTACCAGTAGCTGCCTAACCTAAATAAATACACAGAGGATGCAAGGTGGGTTTCCTAAATGGCTTATTCTGACATTAATTAACGTAAGATCAATGATCAGAGACTCCCTCACATGTTCTTGTGACTGTGGACTTCCTGTGTCTGAAGAGTTGCCAGAAAAAAATGGATGAATTTGTACAACCTCATTTAGTGAATCTTCCCCAGGCAATACCCAGGAACAAGGTGGCTGAAGGTGAGAGCTCCCAGTTGCTAAAATTATTTATCAATATTCAGAAATAAGTAGTGAAAACAGTAGTTACAACACCTGCATCACTGATAGCTTATCGGGATTAAAAATTGTTTCTGCATTTATGTATATTGCTGAAATATTGACGCCTTTTGTGCTTCTCTTTTTTTATGTTGTTACTTTGTTTTCTTTTTCTAGTCTGAGATTCTGCACTTGCTTTAACATTTTGTTGTCTAAGATGCAACAAAAGCTAAAGCTACATATTCTGAGTGTCCTAATAAAAGACCACATCTTATGTCCAAAGCTTGAAATACCTGAGTCATTATATTTCCCATGCAAAAAGAAAAAAAAAAAAGCACAAAATTCACTTTTTTGTGACTGAAAAGGCACATTATACAGTCCGTTGATCCCAGACAAATCTCAGTAAGTCTTCTTAGAAGTGGTTCTCATATGAATTAAGCAGACACACCTCCACCAGGCACTGCTCTGCTCACCACTTTGAAGTAAGCAGCCACTGAAGCATTACCCTGAGAACCTTGGGGAAGAAGTGAAGTAATACCTTCCTCGGTGCCAGAGGTAGTTATCAACAGGAGTGCTCAGGAAAAAGGAGAAAAGAGTCTACGATCTTACACGACAAGTAAAGAGATGGAAGCATTCTAGACCAGGCATGGCAGAGGAGGAAAGCACAAGCTTTTACTTGGAGACATTTTTCTTCAGTGTAAGCAAACTAAAAAGGGTCTGCAGATAATCTTCAATTAATAGAGGAAGAGTCTGTCTTGATAGAAAAGTAAGAGAGATGAAACCTTTCAGAGAGGCTAGAGCAGCCAAGGAAGATTGCTTTTATTAAGCACTGTCTTAATTCTGTTTAGAATCTTAATTCTGTATTTAGAATCGATTACTGCAAATTTATATTTTAAACACATGCTATTTAGTTCTTAAATAGGGAACACTGCTTGGATGACCCAACACACCAGAAGACATTCCTGATAAAAAGTACATGGCAAATCTTCAAATACAGGTAGTGAAACCCTTGAAAGTGCCCAGCCCCACAACAGACAATTTCTAGGGCATCCAGGGAATAACAAATATATTTCTTCAGAATGGGATATTTTAAGAATCAGCACAACAATCAACAGGAAAGGAAGAAGCATTTTCCAATGGTTTCCTGGCAATAGCAAGGAAAAACTCTCTGGCACATTCCACAGCAGTAGAGAGGAAAAACTAGTGTATGCCAGAAGGATTAAGGCAAAAGAAACTAACAAAATTCTGAGATGTGAACAGCTTTTATTTCATCCAAGAATTTTAAATCCTGTCCAGACTTTTAACAAGCAATGTAATAATGTCTGATCTAACTAGATTTAGCCTATCTGATCTCAGTCCCATTATGTGACATGTCACTCCATTTTTTAATCTCACACTTTTTTGAAGTCAGCAGCTGTAGTACCCATGCTGCTCCATGGCAAGAAATGCTGTTACAGTGAGAGCACAAAACATTAGCTATATGCTCTATGCCTGCACAGTCCCTATCACATGCATGTATCATGCTGCTCACAAAACCACTGCAGCATAAAACCATTTTTCTTGAATTTTATTTACTTGAAAACTGGTAATTTCATTACTAAGGAACACCCAGTCTTCACAGTTAACATGCTTTCAGTAATGGTCAGTACAGTGATGCACATGCATCCCTCACAGAAGGGAACCTTCCTAATTTGTTTGATGTGTGGCCAGAGGCAACCCAGCTGCAAACATTATCCTTTGACAAGGATATATGCCTACACATACACTATATACAAGTATATATACCTACGTATATATACACCTACATACTATATGCACATTCTTAGATATACAGGTGTACATAGCTACACAATTAGAGAAAAATAAGAAGAAAGCTCAATATAAATCTATATAGTTATCTATTCTTACACAAACACATATATACCTATGTCTAAGTCTCAGAGACTGGTTGGGAGCCTCTTATCCATACAGTAATGTGGTCCTTCTGGCTAGGAAAAGGGCTAGCCTATTTTTTGGTTCAGTAAAAGTATTTACACAAGGGCTTTCTAGTGCTTTTTCCCAAAACTCTACAAATTGGGTATATGTGTGAAGTTTCCACCCATCAGGGACATTTGGCCCCACCTGAAGACCCCTTTTACCCTCACAATATGGGGGAAACGAGGTTAACTCTTCCACATTGCCTGGACAGTGACTTTCCACTGATTTTAGACTACAAACAAGGCACAATAACCTGTTGTCATAAGCTGATGTTAAAGAAGTTTCTGAGGTCTAAGGTTAGAAAAATAAGCTGGCTGTATCAAGGTTTTCTGGAAAGCAGAACAAAAGCCTGAGAAAGAAGAGACTGCAAGGGAAGAGTTAATACTGATACAGTAAAAATACAAGGGAGACTGATCTCCTTCTTCAGGGAACGAATGCTCATCTAACTGTTACAGATGGACATGGGAAGCATTGTAACTACGCTGAGCAAGGAGGGTATTTTTCAGTGCTGGCACTTTGGGACAGGACATGACAGTCACTAAATCACATAGTAGTGTTCTCTAAATATCTGGAATTTAACATTTATCTTAAAAACCAAACAAACAAACAAACAAAAAGGGCTATGTAATGAGCTCAAGCACCAATTCTACACTACTTTATTAGCATCTTGCTCCAAGACAATTTTAAACTGCTTTCACTAGACTCCTTCAAAAGAAATGTTTCTGGGTTAGCCTAAGACCCATCCTGACCATTGTACAAAGGTATAGGCACGGCGTGGCTATCATTTTTCAGTGATCTCTGGTAAGCAGGGTATTTTTTCAACTGGTTTGTGCTGAAACACTCCTGAGGAAGGCTCATCTTGAGCCTAGATCACCATGTTAGTTGTTCTAGTATCCACAGTGGTTAAGTTCCTTTTTTACTATTTTCTTACAACATATATAGATATTTTAAAATCCCTGGTAAGTGATGAACAGGTAAAAAGATTTTGTCTGTCCCATTTGTCAAAACTACTTTGGGAAACACTCTTTAAAAATACTGGGCTTTATGGCACATAATAATAGTGTCCTTGATTCAAATAATATTGTGGTTAAAAGACTAGGAGGTAGAGGATTGAATTTTGTATCTTTTATGTCCTCAGCTTCTGGGACTCATAACTTTTTATTGGCACTTCAAATGTGGTCACAAAGAACACAGTGAAAGCAGGCTACCGTTAATGTTGGCTAACAAAACCCATAGCTTAACATGGGTTATGGGATAAGGATGGAAGATGAAAGTCCAGGGAAAAAAATAATATATATGCAAGCCATATAATAAAAACTTCAACAGTGCAAACATACCATAATTGGATATTGTAATAAAATGACACAGACAAGTTGCAGGCATAGGGTTAGGAGAAATGGGAACAGAGAAAACAGATCTAAAAGTTTCATACATCTAAAGTTTAATCTTCTAATGCCAACAATTCAGCCACTTAAAAAAAAACCCAACAGAATATTCTAGGGCTATTTAATGGACCTCACATATACCTGATGGTTTTTTCAATAAACGAGTTAAAGAACAGAAATCCCCACCCTTGTGATCTTCAGTCACAGTTAACTGTTGAGATTTCCCTTTCCTACAAAGATCACAAGTCGGCTAAGACTGGCACATATTTATCCCTGCAACAAGAGGGCAAAATCAAACAAGTGATACCAGATCTCACTCCCTGAAATTTCAACCTATATCAGGAAACTTTCACAGCCAAGTTAGTTCAATGTTACATTCCTAAGTAATAGACCAGTTCGAATAAACAAACAGAAGGGGGGGGGGGAAGAGATGGAGGGAGAAAAGGAGGAAGATTTCTGGTACTGCAGAACATAAGAATTTACCATAATGACATAAATCTCCGTATTTCTACACAGCATTTCTAGAATATTCTGATCTGAGGACTTCTATCACTGAAGAAAGCAACCCCCAGATAAGCATAATTACACTTTCTGTCCATAAATCAACTAAAGTGAAATTTTTCACTGTCATGAGCTTGGAAAGATAAATCTTGCTTGGAAAGCAAGATCAAACTCTAAATATGGAAATTCAAAACAAACTTTATATATCACGTGCAATTTCTATCTTACTCTACTCTGGATGACCAACAGCATAAATGATAAATTTATGTACTGATAGCCATGCATCCACTCCCATAGATCCCAAAATAGAAGTCATGACTTCTCTGCCTCAGATTTATAGTGCCGCTATAAAAGCTCTGATGCTTACCTGAAAGTAAGAACGTTATTTGGATTTATTTTGAAAATGAATGCAATGTGAGTTATAAGAAGCACTCATCTGAATTAATAATGTGATTCTGTATCTTATTGTAAGTGCTTTTAGCTTCAGAAAAGATGTTTGCCTGAAGATTTTGGTTGTATTTCTCTAGTCAAACAGACCTCCTTACAGTAGTATCTCTAATCTTCACTGGTCTGTAAGAACAGTGTTCCAAGGTCTTCACTTTTCTTGTCTGAAATAAAAGAAGTAACCCTAAGAACTTAATCTGTAAGAAAGAGGCTTTTCTTTGAGTATGCTGATAACACAAGTTAGCAATCTCACTTACTGTTTTGTACCACACTAACCTCCGAAGAGCTGTAGAAGAATCTCATAATACTGAATCACTTGGAAAAAAAAAAGGCAGATGAAATTTGAAGTAGCTATCTGCAAGCACTGCATACGCAAAGCAAGAAGGGACAGCCCTAACTACAGACAACAGTCATGGACTCCTATAAATTTCATTAGTATTAATAGCCAAATTAAATCCTTTGATTATTGTTCTTCATGCCCAGTAGAAGTTAAAAACAAAATGCAATTTTAGGAATTATTAATTAACAGGAAACAAGACCAAACAGAAAATTATTTACTGAATAACATCACAATGCACAACATCTGCACAATTTCAACAGGATGGCATACTTAGCAAAGGTATAGAGAAGGAAGCCCACAATGAATCAACATTAGGAAAAAAACCTCTGTATCTAATCTCTGAAAAGATCAAGCAGACTAAAAAACTTTCATTTGAGGGGAAACAAAAAAAAAAAAAAAAACCACAAAAAAAAAAAAACACAAAACAAACCTGCAACAAAACACAACACAGAACAACAGCAACAACAAAAATCCTAAACAGTGAAACAAAACAAAGCAAAAAACAAAACCGATTTGGATTTTATTTTATTAATACTGTCTGTTTACTGCCTGTCTTTGAGTAGACCATCAAGTTCTGATTTAGACCTTTTTCTTCAGGATGATGATGCAGACTCTACCTATACTCAGTTATATATGACTGTAGGGATTGAGCATGGAAGTTAAGTAGGAGGAAAGCATGTTAAGGTGGGCGGTTCATTTTGTCTTGCTTTGTTTCTTTGTTTTTGAGGTTGCCTCTATTATGCTCCTTGAAATCTACTGAGGCACCAGCTGCTACATTTATGTCAGAAGACAGGAGAGTGAGAAGATGGAATTTTTCAGCATGCAGAGAAAGCACAAATGGAATGAGATGTGGGCAGGGCACACATTTTAGAATTAGAATTTAAAATTAAGCTTTGAAATTAAACCTTCAACAGGGAAGATCAGCTTCTGGGAAATTCATCTGAGCTGTCAGTTGCTGTGGAGACAGGTAAAACAATAGAGAAGGAGCATTTCTTGACAACGAGTGACATGTCTTACTGACACCATACTGCTGGCTGGTACAAGGTCATGGAGCTGCAGATAGAAGCTGCATTACGTGCTGCAAACCTCAGCATAATGCAAAATGTTCGTGAGACCTATGAAAACAAAACCCTTACAAGGCTAAAATAATAATAGGAGAAAGGCTTCTCAAGGCAGATATGTGAAATAGGAAAAGTGGTAAAGAGGCTTGTACCAAGTGAAATGCATTAGATGAGAGGTACCACAATACGGTATGTCTCCTAAACCTTGCCACTTGCTCATATCTGGCAATTCAATTGTAGCTGTAACCTCACTAAACCAGAGAGAAGGAGGAGATAAGCCAGGCTTCTCCTTTCAGGGAGGTTCTGAAATTTGCAGTATAATGTCCGAAGTAACTCTCAAAAGGAAACACAAACAATAATAAACTACTCAATAGTAAATGAAGAGTCTAGTTGACTAAAAGTAAATCATTCTAAGAGAAACATTTGAAATTAATTAATGCTTTAGCTTTCAGCTTTGAAGAATTGTTCTCATTTTTGTGGAGTGTTTAAGTCTACGTCCCATATGAACCTGGCACTTCAACATTCTTAAAGGTGTACTTTAGCAGCTGACACTTGACCTGAACATACTGCATTTTTCCCCTTTCTCGACAAGATCAAGCATAAACCAAACACCTGTTCTTCAACTGTGCCTTCCCCCACCTTGCTGCTGATGAGTCTGCTCCGCTTGCAAAATCTGTTTTCTCATTAGTTGTCTTTGGTCCCCCAGTGCCAGTCAGTCTTGGAGTAGAACAAGCTTCACAAAGAAGAGGACCTGTAAGTCAAACCCCAAACCACCCTCTTCATGTATGTATTGACCTGAATGCCACTCAGATGAATCAGATTGTACACCATCAGTTTATTTTTTTCACCCCTAAATGCCCTTCTAAGGTTCCTCCTAACCTTGCAAGGCAAGAGCGCCACAATGTGGTGTTGTTTTGGGTATCACTTGAAGCAGATCTCCCAATCCTATCGACTGGTCAAAGTCACAGAATACTTAAGTGTGCAGCTGAATTCTATTTTTCTATTTCTGTCATCATATTCCCTGTCTATTTAAATACAATTCTCACTAAGCTACTACTGTATGAGTATCAGGGAAATTTATCACAATACAAAGGAGCCATAAAGCACTTTTAATGAACCAAGATGTGATTTGGACAGAACAAAGACCACAGGAAGACAGATATGGTGTGAATTTTGTACAGAAGGATTACATGGCAATCAGAAAGTTTAAATTCAGGCACCTTCACTATAACTTTTATACACAAATAAATAGTCCTGTTTAAAGATCATAATGAAAGTTAGAAAAGGAAGCATTCATACGATAAAATCTCACCTTCTGTCCTGCATGCATATACATCACAATGGTGAATGGTATAGAACTCAACTGGTTTTAAAATAAGCGAGACTGAGTATTATTCAGTCGGCAAGTCTTTTTTTGATGAACTTGGAAAGCGTTTAGTGAATGGAGATGGGAGTTTCAGCTAAAGAAAGGATAATCTCATGAGTATGAGATTATCATACTCAAGAGCATTTCCATGGAGAACTGCATTGTACCATTCTTCTTGCTATAGTCTCCTGTGTCTCAGCCAAATTTTCACAAATGGTTCTCCATTTACATTAACCACTTCTGATGTTCAAAACCAGACACAATGGAGCCTGATATGCAGAAGATAGATATACTTGGAGACTGAAACCAGTGTTACTAAAGGTCTGAAAATACGAAGTGCTAAGTACTCATATGACACAAGCTGAGAATATGAAACTTTAAAAATAAGCTTCTTTCTCACCCATAAAAGAGAAATTAACATCTCAGAAAGTATTGTGACGATAAAAGGAATTAATCCAGTTTCCAGATATGGCAGTTGTAAGAGAAAAGGGTATGAGAATAGTTATAGCCTTTAGAACAAAATTTGAAAAAAAATCCAGTATAAAACAAGGAAAATAATTAATCATATAAATGCAGTTGATCATATATGAGGATTTGTGTATTGTTATACTTCTACAACTATCTTTACTCATATATACAAGGGAGCTAAATGGAAGTTCTTGCACCAAACTTAATTATCTGTATTTTTAATGGTGGGTGCCAAAATTCTGATTTCCTAATAATATATTAGCATAATACTCTTTTTTTGGTCCTACATATGAGTAATGTAGTATTTTTAAGTGTTTTAAGTAGAAATATATGCTGCAAAGGCTATGAAAATCAGTAAGTTACAGAAAAGTACATTACTAAAGCCTGCACCATTCTGTACTTGATTTATTATGGCCCTGACAGAAGAAATGTGTACTGTTAAACTATTCCTTGAATGAATTGAGAGGTCTGTGTTTTCTGGGAGGGAGGAACAATATTGAAATTGACAGTGAAACAAGATTTACCAAATAGCTTTCAACAGAACAAGCTAGTAAAAAGAAGTTAATGCTAGTAACAATTTAGATGGTTTACTTAATAATCCTAGTACAAGAATCAAACTGGTTTGTGCCAGCCAAGTGATTACAAACAGCTGAATGCAAGTATGGAGAAGGGTGCGTAAAAAAAAGCAGGACAGGGGGGTTCCCTATTTTCTATTGGTTCTTTTTTCTTTTTCTTTTTTGCTTTTTTTTTTTTCTTTTTAAATACCATCATGTCTCTCTCAAAGAGCAAGCAGTCAAGAGCTGGATTAGCACAGATGGGGTGCAATCCCCACTGCATTTTCCCCCAGGGAGAATAACTCACTGAACAGGACTGAAGTAAGCGATACACAGCTGCTGCCTGTACTGCTTTGCTCTATGTTATGATATGAATGCTATGAACTGTATTTATTATCACCTACTTTCAGATAGCTAATGTGAACATTTCAGTGCCTCAGATTTAGGCACCTCACTGCAGCAGAGCGATTCAGACTGCCTGTGCTGAAGGACCCAGACTTACCCTGTAGCTAAAAGCGACAAAGCATTTAAGAAATCTCAGTTGTATCTCTATCAGCAAGCAGTGCAGTGCAAATATGAGCAAATCCTTAGGGTAAAATATGGGTAGAAGCTGACATCTGCACTATAGATACAAAAGGCTCTGGACCTATTCTGCTCTGGGCCTCCGGATTTGAATATCTGGTAATTGTTGGAGCACATCTTCTCGTTAACCAGAGAGAAAAAAAGAGTCCATCTTGTGTTCTCCAAGACTGCTCTGTGATGTGAATCCAAGCACAGCATGTAGAGACAATGAGGAGCTTTACTTCAAAAACATATTCCTAATTCATACAAAATTGCTAATGCAGGTATGTTCTCTGAATGCTTCCTGGGAATGATGCAGAATATCTTAATTAGAAGTCTTTCCTTCTCCAGTGACTACAAGTAACTACAAAGGGGAAAACCCCCACATATTATTTTGTATTTTCCTTTTATGTACTATAAGAAGAAAACATATAGACCGTAGAAATGTATGTATTTCCACGGGAAACATACGTCAGAAAACCAGGCATGGAAGGGCTCACAAACCTGATTAAGGAGATGTCTAAATCCAGTCGGGATTCCAAGTGCCGAACACTACTTTTTGGCTGATAAACATACATAGGAGAATAGCACTCCTCTATCTCAGTAGCTTAATGGCTAGCAAGTTGAATTTTCTGCCCCAAAACAGACAATGCAATTGTTTGGGGCAGGGCGGGGGGGAGAGGAGGGGGGGCGGGGTGTATGTTTTACAGAGGCCATGGTTCTTGAGAAGCTGCCTCAACTGCTCTCTAAGATTTTAGTATTTAAATTTTGCATACAGTCCTTGTAAGTTCCATTTTAGTAGGTCTGCATATGCACAGGTCCTGCATAAGTGGATTATAAGTTTGCATGCAGTAAAACATGTAAAATACAGACTCCAATCCAGCCTTCATTTCCAGGTTGAGCAACCTTTCATTTTGCTTGCTTTTCTGTTTGCTAGTATCACACATCATTTCATATGCTGAGCCTCTCTAATCTCAGACATACAGCAAAAAAAAAAAAGGTGTTTCACAAATGTCAGCAAATGAACACCTTTGCTTTAACTACCTATACAGAGCTATACATATATACATCTGAACCTCACAAACACAAGGCAGAACTTACCCTTTAATAAATCAATTCCAATATTTTGAAAGTATTAAAAAAATGGCTGGCATCAAGAATATCTTTTATAAAAGTCCCCTACTCCATCCTTAAATGGAGTATCTTAGAACATGATTCTTTTTCAGGTAGTCAGGTTCTCTTCATCGCAGGAATATATATTACAAATCAACATATATTACAAAAACTGGGTAGAGCAGTTGATGTCATCTCCCTGGACTTGTGTAAAGTGTTCAACACTGTCCCACACGACATCCTTCTCTCTAAACTGGAGAGACATCGGTTTGATAGGTGGATCACTCGGTGGATAAAGAACTGGCTGGATGGCCGCATGCAAAGAGTTGTGGTCAATGGCTCAATGTCCAGCTGGAGACCAGTAACGAGTGGTGTCCCTCAGGGATCAGAGTTGGGACCGGTCTGGTTTAACACCTTTGTTGGTGACATGGACAGTGGGATTGAGTGCACCCTCAGCAAGTTTGCCAATGACACCAAGCTGTGTGGTTCGGTTGATAGGCTGGAGGAAAGGAATGCCATCCAGAGGGACCTTGACATGCTTGTGAGGTGGGCTGATGCCAACCTCATGAAGTTTAACCATGCCAAGTGCAAGGTCCTACACCTGGGTCGGAGCAATCCCAGGCACAGCTACAGGTTGGGCAGAGAAGAGATTCAGAGCAGCCCTGCGGAGAAGGACTTGAGGGTGTTGGTCAATGAGAAAATGAACATGGGCCGGCAGTGTGCACTTGCAGCCCAGAAAGCCAACTGTATCCTGGGCTGCATCAAAAGGAGTGTGACCAGCAGGTGGAAGGAGGTGATCCTGCCCCTCTGCTCTGCCCTTGTGAGACCTCACCTGGAGTATTGTGTGCAGTTCTGGTGTCCTCAACATAAAAAGGACAGGGAAGTGTTGGAACAAGTCCAGAAGAGGGCCATGAGGATGATCAGGGGGCTGGAGCACCTCCCATGTGAAGACAGGCTGAGAAAGTTGGGGCTGTTCAGCCTGGAGAAGAGAAGGCTGCGTGGAGACCTCATAGCAGCCTTCCAGTATCTGAAGGGGGCCTATAGGGATGCTGGAGAGGGACTCCTCATTAGAGACTGTAGTGACAGGACAAGGGGTAACGGGTTAAAACTTAAACAGGGGAAGTTTAGACTGGATATAAGAAGGAAATTCTTTCCTGTTAGGGTGGTGAGGCACTGAAATAGGTTGCCCAGGGAGGTTGTGAATGCTCCATCCCTGGCACTGTTCAAGACCAAGTTGGACAAGGCCTTGAGTGATATGATTTAGCGTAAGGTGTCCCTGCTCACGGCAGGGGGGTTGGAACTAGATGATCTTAAGGTCCTTTCCCACCCTAACGATTCTATGATTCTATGATTCAAAACCTTTAAAACTGCTCTTTTTGTATGGGATCATGAACAATGATCCCCAATATGTTTATATTTAACAATTTCAGTCTTTGAAAAAAGTACTTGATTGAGTGAGAGTAATTAATTATGAGAATCAAAGCAACTGCATGGAAGATTTGTTGAAGGAACTAATCACAACTATGAAGTTCAGAGACTAGCAATACTGTCAGAAATATTCCAACAAGCACTTGTGACTGATGAGATTTTGAAAGCAAATACAATTCTACAGAATTAATGTGAAAAACATGCAAAACAAATTAAAGCCTCACAGCCTTAGAGAAAGTACCACATGCCTCTTCTTTCACCTCCACTTCCCTCCAAGCGCTAGAGCACCTCTTCTCTTTCCCCATTCTCTATTTTCCATTTGTTTTCCTTTTGATCCTATCGCAAACAGGTTTCCAAATGTACTTCTCTTTGGATCTTAGTTACTTGCAACTAGCACCATACAGAAATACAAATTCAATCAACACCTCACCCAGTTCAGAGACTTCTCTTATTTATTTCCCCAGCTCTGTTTTTTCCCCACCTTCTGTTCAGAGTAAAGCTTTTTCTACCAGTATCTGCTCATGAACTGTAGTGCAAGAAACAGTTTTAAGCAGCTGATCACAGTACCTGGTTTGGTATGTGTATTTGTACTGTTTGTGCCCAGAATCTGAATCAGTAGTTACTACTAATTTTTTGCAAGGAATGAGAAAGTGGATTTTTCAGTTTTAAATAAACATTCCTTGCTCTACAGACACATGGAATGATACCAAAAGACAGAACTCTAGGTTGTTCTGACTACCTAAGTTAGTAAAACAGCTATACCTTGACCATGTGGTTTTTATATAGTGATTATAAAGGCAAATTAGCCACAGGTAAACAAGTGGCATGGAACACCACCACTACTTAACATTAACCCCAGAATACAACGTAAGAATAATTTTGCTGATGCAATACTTTTCACATCACATGGCTTTAGGTTATAATCACAATATGCTAGCATGTTAAATTGTACTTTTTTTTTTTACACAATTAAAAAAATGGTTTGGTTTTTCTCTCCTAAAATTTTGATTTATTCACTGTTACTAAAATCACAGTTAACATAAAAAATGTCAACAAAGTTCACACCTGCTGAACCTGTGCAGGCAAGGAGGGGAGATAAAAGAAGCACTTAGCGCATGAGTTCAACCTGTGGTGCACACACTATGTCCTGGCACAGTCCTGATTCAGATAGAAGTTGCATCTGCCTTCAGTGTTCCACGCTTTAAGGTAGCAACAGCTTATTTCATGCATTATTCTGAAACAGCCTCCTTTGGGTCAAAACCTCCACTTTCTACTTTTGTTACTAAAAAGATAATTTATACTTTTTTTTTATTGTTATACTTTTTTTTTTTCTTTTAATGAAGCTTTTTTCAAAGTCCACGTGTCAGCTTTGGCAATTTTACATTAATTTTACATTCGGATTTGATTATGCTGATTATTTTTCAGTGTTATTCAACAGGATGAAAAAGCTATTGGCAATGCTAGACATCTCTGCTTCAAACTTCACGGAGTAATTATGAAATAATGGCATTAAAAATTGCCATGCTAATGAATAATTTTCCTCTCCCCAAATAGAGAATCAGACTTTTCATCTTAAAAATCAACATAATGGTAAACAGTAGATGAGCAGTGTTTTGCTTGGAGCTAGCTTATTTTCATGGCAATTTTGTCAGGCTTCAGTCTAGCAGACTGTCATTTTTTATTCCTGTATTCTGAAGAGGATTTGGACTTTTCTGACTACAGCAGAATGGCAAAGACAGTGCCTTTTCAACACACTTCTGTCTTGCCACTTGTGCTTTTTCCTTGTTTTGCCCTTTGTCTGTATTCTTCACAAAGTGTTGATGACTGAGAATTAAAAATATATCCATACTGCTGTTTGCTATTAATACTTCTCCCTCCTTCAAATGTGAAGGTAACAAATGTAATAAACCTCTCATTCCTAATATCTTCATTTGATGTCATGTCCTATCCAAATTCAGACTGATCCTAACACCTTCTTCTAACTCTGCATAGCACTCTTCACACTCTATCAAATAACTGCATAAAGTGAGAAGTGCTGTTACTCCACATAAGTAAATGTATTCTGCACAGGAGCTGTTAAGGGCATTTTTAAGGTTAAATTCCTGACATTTTGTTAAGCTCAGAAACACACTTACATATGTACGTATTACACATTGGCCAGCATGTGGCTGATCTGAGTCAGGTGGAATGCAGAATCATCATACAATCATAGAATGGTTTGGGCTGGAAGAGACCTTAAAGTTCACCCAGCTCTAACCCCCCTGCCATGAGCAGGGACACCTTCCACTAGACCGGCATACCCAAAGACCCATCCAACCTGGCCTTGAATGCTTCCGAGGATGAGCTATTCACAGCCATCCACAGGGATGGGGCAACCTGTTCTAATCCCTCACCACCTGCACAATTTCTTCCTAATGTCTAATCTAAATCTCCTCTCTTTAAAGCCATTCCCCCTTGTCCTATCCCCACATGCCTTTCTAAAAAGTTCCTCTTCAGCATTCTTTTAGGCCACTTTTGGATACTGGAAGGCTACTAGAAAGTGTCTCTGGAGCCCTCTCTTCTCCAGGCTGAACAAGCCCAAACCTCTCAGCCTGTCTTCATGGGAGAGGGGCTCCAGCCCCCGATCATCTTTGTGTCCGTCCTCTGGACTCACTCTAACAGCTCCACGTCGTTCCGATGTTGGGGGCCCCAGCTTGGGCCACACCACATCATTTGCAACTGGGCTGCATGGCAGATGGAGGTGCCAGAGAAGCTCATTACAGCTGGTACTCCCCTCACAGCAGGGCAAGGGGACCACTAGAAAGCTGTTGGCATCTCCTACCCACAAGCCCTTACACAGCTGCCCTTTCTGCTGGTCTATGAAGGCTGCTTCTGCAGCTGTTGTGGGTGTACCACAGGTAACTCCCAGTGCTGTGTCAGGAATGTGGAGGGATGGCTAGTGGTTTTCATTTCCTTTTTGAAAAACTGATGGAAACTCACTGGCTTTTAAGTGTCACAGTCTAAGAATAAAACGCAGAGTCTAATTATAGATGGATCATAAAAATCTGAGTTTGTAAACAAGATTCTGTCAAAATCTAAGCAAAATTGCTACAGTAACACCCACGCTAAAATTATGAAAGCTTATTTTAGCTATTGCTTCTTTTGTCCAAGTACGTATTGCTGGACTTCGACTACGTTCGTCTACTTTCAGATAGCTCCGCAGAACCAAACTTGAGTGCTTCAGGTGTGTGTGTGTGTGTGTGTGTGTGTGTGTGTGTGTGTGTGTGTGTGTGTGTGTGTGTGTGTGTGTGTGTGTGTGTGACACGACACAAAAACCAACAAATCATTAGTAAAAGATGGAGCAACTGGAGAAAAAGCGACATGGAGTGAATCGACTGGATATTTACTGTCATGCTATCTTTATAATAAAGGAAAAACAAATGAAATACTAAACTCCTGACAAGGACCAAGGAAACAATATTGGTGGAGGAACTCTAATAACCTAGTCAGTGAAAACCAATGACACTGAGCCAGCTATCCCTGACTACACAAGAAGATTTCTTGATGAGACTGTTGTATCTAATATGAAACCAAAAATAAGCCAAAGAAACTCTCTTCCCAGAATGCTGTGCATATGAACCAGAGAAACTGTCTACAGAGGTGAAGAATTTCTTATTGCAGAAGGAAAAGCATTTTGAGACTGTATCAAATTTTTTGATATGCTAAGGGGGCTGTGAAGAGGTTGAAAACTTATGGGATGTTCAGAGAAGGACCAAAGAAAAAGAAAGGGAAGAGACTTTCAGAAAGACATCATACAGGACTCTTCATTAGGGACTGTAGTGATAGGACAAGGGGTAACAAGTTAAAAATTAAACAGGGGAAGTTAGATTGTATATATGGAGGAAATTCTTTCCTGTTAGGGTGGTGAGGAACTGGAATGGGTTGCCCAGGGAGGTTGTGAATGCTCCATCCCTGGCACTGTTCAAGACCAGGTTGGACGAGGCCTTGGGTGATATGGTTTAGTGTGAGGTGCCCCTGCCCATGGCAGGAGGGGTTGGAACTTGACGATCTCAAGGCCCTTTCCAACCCTAACTATTCTATGATTCTATGATTGATGCAGCTGTTAGTCAATCAGGAGCACAGTCAAAGATACATGATTAAAATCTCATATCCATTTTTTGAGCTGAGCATTAACTAAGCTCCTACCAAATGATTACAAAATTCCTTGTACAGGAGGTTTGATCCCAGTTTTATTTTTGGGATGGATGGCACTAAGGAAAGAATTCATACTTAAAGTGAAAGCTAAAAAAAAACCCGATCTCAGAAAACCTTGTAAGTCAACCCATCAGCGTTCCACCAAATACTAACCTCCTCAGTCATGGTTATATCTATGTAACTGCACAAGAAAAGCTTCCGTAGTTCTTATATCTGCCCATCACAGTT
This sequence comes from Pezoporus wallicus, assembly GCF_028554395.1. Lineage (NCBI taxonomy): Eukaryota > Metazoa > Chordata > Aves > Psittaciformes > Psittacidae > Pezoporus > Pezoporus wallicus. The sequence goes on from NW_026636656.1 coordinate 2,007,533, forward strand.
CTGCAGCAAGCTGAATATAAACATACCCCAGTCTCAAAGCTCCTCTGAAAATTGCTGTGTAAGTTCTGAATGAATATAATGTCCTGACTGAATATAAAGTCCTGAATGAATGAGACTATAATGGTGTTAATCACAAAGGAAAGCTGTTCTCATTTATTTAACTGTTCCCTGAAATAATCTTGCCAAAATGTTTTTGGTCTTGTTAAAGTTTCATTTTAAGTACTTCAGTTCATATTTATGTACTGCTTGTTTTTCACAAGAGAAAATACATGAAGATAGAAAAACTCAGTAGTGAAGGTCAGCAGTGTACAATCAATAGATTCATCCTATCAGGTATACAGAATTAAACTTCATAATTTTGGAAACCTCTTGCATTTTGATGAGCAGCCTCTCCATTTCTTGGAAAACAGCCCAATTAAAAAAAATAATGAACCTTCTTTTTTTTTTTTTTTTTCTGAAAGTGGCTCATTATCCTGGTGGTTTCCAACAGCAACTTAGAGCTCAGTTTTATTTCAAATTATTTTGTGCCTGTTGGCCAGTAATACCTTTCCAACCTTCTAAGGTGTTTCTGAAGTCAAGCAATTTCCCCAGGAGAAAATCTGAAAGCTGCTGTTATTCCCACTGCTGTGTTTGTATCTAGACTCAGAAAGCAAATAAAACTTTCAGTGAAAACAGATAGAACCCATGGGATGTTCAAGATCTCTCTCTTCCACCTTAACCTTAGTGGAGCACCTTAGAAGGCGAATAGCTTCATCTTCAGCAGAGAACACAAAGATTTCTGCTGCTGAGTCTCCATGGAGTATTTTTTGTTTCTTTTTTTTACAGTATTATTCTTAAAAAGAAAAACAACACATATTTATAAGGATGCAAAGTGTTTAACCCTTTAGCAGGGGTCTATGAGGAATCGCTCTGCACCACCACCCACTCCCACTAAAAGGAAAATAAAAACATCTTCCAAGAATGCCTTCCGGTTTGTGCACGCATTTAAGTAAGAAAAAAGAGTCACTCTTGCAGAAAACAGGAAATATTTCTGTGCAGAAAATATTTCTCATGACGACTCAGCAATCCTTTTTGAGGATCCTGGCCAGTAGGAGCAGGCAATACATACCTTCTGAGGCTGGGAGCAAAACTGGTATCTCAAAAGCGGTTGAGCTGCCTTTAGTGGGAATCCACAAGCCAACTGGCCCCTATAGAACCTCACATTTCAAGGTGTAGATGCTGGTTTTCGCTCTGGTTTGTTCCTTTAGAGTACTTAAAGAAAAAAGGTCTTCTACCATACTGAGAAATTATAATGCGGTGAAAGAAACATGCAATTCATGGCACTTTGTCTAATTTAGGACACAATGGTTCAAGCAGTAAGTTTCCCATCAAATCCCTTAGCAGATTATGCCATAAACCAAAGCATTTGCCAAACACCTTTTAGATTACTGCTGACTGCTTGCAATCTAGCATTTGATTCCTAATAATTTAAATAACATCATCAGTACAGGAAAAAAAAAAGTTTAAACATTCATCAAGAGGGAAAAATATGGGAAAAACAACTTCTTTGCTGACCAATTTTCAAGTTAAGTTTTTTATTAAGATAAGCTTCAAGATCAAATAGCAATACCAGTCTACTTCAAAGGTACCTTATGTTTAAATAGATTTACTATAGACAGGGCAAAGAAAAATGATTTTGAGCACTTGCTCTCAATCTTTTCTATTACAATACTTTTTGCTTTGCATGCAATAATTATTTCTTGGGCAGAAACAGAGTGAAGAAGCTATTTAGCTGAGTAGAGCCTGCCCTCACATTACAGAAGAATTGCAGATCTGGGATGCTGCTTTCACTCTGTTTTCCAGTAGCTACCTTACACATTTATGCATTTGTTGGACTCGAGCCGGAGAGAATATTGCAGGTCTTTCAGAACAGTGTCCTCCAATGTGCTGACAAACAGGGAGGAAATCAAGCATCTTCTCTGGCTTAGTGAATCTGGTATTATTTATGCACAGTGAGATCACTTCAAAAGGAAAGATTGCATGACTCCCTCCAAAAAGGGTCTCAAAGATGTTCTCCCAAAAGGTGAGGAGTGAGGACTCAACTCTCTCACTCATCAGCATCACTCACAGGATTTTTCTCCTATGTTAGATTCACTGGCTGATTACTCAGTTGTGACTAACCCTCCTTGCGCATCATATCCTGTAGTCTTATTTAAGCACCTTTATGAAAACTTTATCCTACAAGGTAGGAAGCTGCCTAAAAAATACGGGGCTGTATCAGCAAATACAGTGATGCCCTAACTCTTTATGGAAGCAATAAATGTTCCGGCAACACAAGCAATGTTAAAAAATTATCTGTTATTTCTTCTTTTGAAATGAGGAGGTATGTATGTGTCTATGTAGCATAAACATGAAATATTTGGGGCAGAACAGAAAAGAATGATTTAGAAAGAAAAGGAAGAAGAGGACCCTCCCCCCCACAAGCAACTGAGAAAACATTCATAATATATTCCTTAGCTTGTCTTTGTAAATTAACTCCTCACTGCTGAAAGGCAAGCATGCAGCGCTCTTGTAAAATAAGAACAACCAAAATGTGTTTTCAACAAAAATTTGTTTGAATATTGAGTTCCTGCTCTAGCTAACACAAGTTAGTAAGTACCTTTGCTCCAAAGGGGTCCACATGATTAGCACTTGCAGATCACAGCAGGGTGAAATAAAAATGAGACAAGTATTTGTGGAATAAATATCAGTAATGTTTACAAATTTGCTTTCATATGAGAATGTCAAAAATACAAATAGTTGTTGATCAGAAAATGTCTGCTAGCTATTACTATCATTTTCCCAAAATGCTTACTGCTGAAAATTATAAATAACTAGTCTCGTATTTGCCAACTCAAACTAATGAAGTTTGTACTGTGTATCTATATTGAATTGACATAAGCTTACAGAGAGCCCCAGGTACCATTTGGAGAAGTTTTAGTCCGCTACTTCAGTGCTTCTGACTCATCTGAACAGTCACTGCATGACACAGTTTAATCAGCTCCCAGTATCAGGCAAACCACAGAATGGAACTAAAAGATAAGCATTTGTGTGTCAGCCATTAAAATGATGATGATCCTAATTTGCCAACTCCATTAGTCTTTCTAGAAAGGTTTACTGCCTGTGATGTACAATAACTGTAATAATGATATTGAAAGGACTATAAAAAATAACCTAAAACTACATAAATCAATAGCAAAGTTACATGTGTGATTCTTCAGCCCAAAAATGAATTTATGGAGCTACATCAGATTCGTTCAACCTTAAAGATTAAGACCTGGATGAATCTCCTCTTAATTGCAGAATTTTCTTCATCTTGTATTTGACTTTTGCTGGTGTTTCAGGCAAAAAGGACAGAGAAATTCTGTAGTTTCCTCTTATGCCAAAAGTAGGTTTACTTTGTGAGATCCAGCAGGCATGAAAGTATGACCATCTTGTCACCAGAAAAAATTGAAACTATGCTAGAATGTTCAAAGAAGCAAAAACTAAAAAGGAATGGAAAACTATGCAAATATTAAAAAGAAAATTGGACCTCACTTATAATGCAAAAGTTTTCCAAAGTGTTTTTTTTTTTATGGAAAAAAAACCTGTCAGGTACATAATATGATTTCAGCAGACTTTTTGAACAAAAGGAGCTGTGGGGTACATATGTCTACACAGTGGACGTAATACTTCAGTGCATTCTTCTCAGTTTAAGAGAAAGCGTTAGTTACTTGGGCAGACCTTGAGAGAAGAGCAATTTAAATTTATTCATCAGATACAGATAAATTCCACTTGAGCAATGGTCTCTATGTGTTTAAGTTTTGACAGTAACCAGATTTTGGTATACAAGGTGCAAAGAGTTTGGTCAGTTTCTATTCCGAGCATAGACTGTGCTCTAGACAATGATTTACAGTGTCCAGCTGGAGCTGCTTAAAAAGAAAACTCAGACTTTAAAATACAAATTAACAAGGTACAAAGATACTTCCACAAAGTATCCATCAATTATTGTGGCAATCTCAGTAGGATATGAAGGTGGTGTCTTTTAAATGGAAAATTTTAAAATTAGGCAGCATATCTATTTCTACTACGTTCGTTGTTTCTGTAATAGAAAAAGGTGTAAATGGTATGTACATAACAAAAATACTGGCATAAATATAAAATGGAAGCTCTCTGCAGACAGGACTGTCCCTTCTTTGCATTGCTTCAGTGCTTTACACAATTAAATTGCAATTTTGAATTTACTAAATTTACTTGAATCATTTACTACTTTGCTCACTTGTGTAAGAATACCAGCAATTAATTCTCAATCAAATTCTGCCATCAGCTGCCTCCAATGGAGATAGGTATGCAGAAATCAGGTTTGGGGTCTTTATCTCAGAAAACTAGTAGCAGAAATGTTCATATGCCCCACAACCAATCTGATTACAGCCAGTTCATAGATGGCTTTTAGTATGCCGTCTTAGTAATTAAAGAAGAAAACAGCTTTGAAGTTTTTATTCAAAGAACAGTACAGGACTTCTGAAGATCAGCTTTAAGAACAAGCTAATCACTGTTTCAGTGTTCAATTTCAGGAAGCCATTTCTGTGAGTCCTTTCACTTCATCAGCCATGCTACATTGCAAAGACAGGTGTTTGCATTTAATCAATGCATTTTAGTTATGTTCCAGGTATTCAATTAACACTGCTCATTGCCAGCCCATAGTCAGCACGACAGACCATCTTGGAAGAGCAGCAGTCAAGGAATATTGCTCCTGGCTTTACACCAAATTCAATAATGAACCTCCCCTGCACCATTCTTTTAAATACCTTTGGTTTTTTAATTAGATTTTTATTTTCTGCTCAGAAACACCTAAATTTCTGTTGAGCCAACAAAACCTATTACACCATTTTGATTAGCATGACTTGTCTTCCCTGCTTTTTTTTCTCTTTTGCAGCTGGACTGCTACCACAGCATAGTCTACTTCAAAAAATAAAAGAGATGATTTTGTTAAGGAAGGTTTTACTGTGGGTCAGCTTTGGCACCTCTTACATTTTTGAAATATGCATGATACATAAAGTTTGGAATGGACAAAAGTCAATACTGTAAATTGCAATGACTAACTGGTTAAAGAGCACATGTCTGAGTCATAAACTGTTCAATAGGTATTTTCCATAGTTCTCAGGTAATACTGACACACAATATGATATTATAGCTATTTTTATCCAAGGAATCTAAATTGCTCATACACACCATTATCTTGTAAGTTAAAAGTTGTAAAGCCAAAAGCTAGTTTCAAATAAATAATATTTGCATTATGTGTTTATGCGGTAAATCAGTTCTGTGCAAATAAGACACAGACACTGGTTGTACTTACAGCTCCCTCCTCTGTGAAACATTATGTCAGTTTAAAAGAAAAGATGCAAAACACATCAAGTTTAGCCAATGGACACTGAGTGCTCACCATCCCTTGCCTTTGATCTGTCACTGAACTGTTAAAGTTTCTTAGTGACTAGCACACATTTAAAAATGAGGGTACCTAGAAATTAACATACATTTAAAAATCATGCAACAGCTTCTGGATGGAGTCTGCTGACTGACGACTGGATACTTATGACACGAAAAGCAGCAATAGACAAGAATGTTCAGCTGCTGGTAGTATCTTCTCTATTATACCATAAGAGTACTATACTACTGCCACATGAGAGAAGATAGACAGTCCTCTTGCAGTTTCATGATAATTGTAAGACATCTAGGAAAAGAAACTGAGCACTTCTGCTCCCTCCCTCCTTCTTTCCATCCTATTCATACAAATCCTTGCATGAAAGCATGAATGCAATTCCCTTTTTTTTTTTTTTTTCCCTTCTCCCAGAGCTTTAATTGTGCTCTGGGAGAACAATTAACACAATGAATGCAAAGTGACTCAAGCAATGTGAGAAAGAAGTGCTCCCATTCGTTTTTCATGCACCCTTCAGTAACAGTCCCTTCTTCAACAATTCATCCTGCCCTATATTCTCTCCCTGGTTCTCCAAGTCACATTTTTGCTAGGCTCACTACCTCTATTTACAGCTGTGTATTCGGACTCCAAAGTCACATGTTGCTACCTTCACAAGACTACCCAAAACCAGAACACAGATCAGTGTGGCATCTACTGGGCAAGAGAAATGGTTGTTCCAGATTCAAATGCTACAACCATAAATACCAACGCTTTATCCAAAATATTACCTACGCTACTTGATTGATATCACCAGGAAAATGAAATTTAGACAAGAACAGCTCAAAGACAAACATTTCCTGAAGACAGAAAACTGAATCCTGAACTGAAAAGAACCTACAGGAAATGTACATAGGACCTGACAGGAGTCTCCCTGGCCATGACCATCAATCAGCACAATCGTTTTGGTACGATAACTGGGCATAAAGATCTTTTCCCTAATGTTATGCTTCACTTCTTAAAAAATAATTCTGTTTAAGAAAGCCTTTTTAGTTTCTTGTTTATACACTCCCAAAGTAAAACTCCAAGGTCATAAGGGACACTGTGACTCAAAAGCCAAGGGCAAACATATGACATGACAACTATAGCGAGGCATTCACAGACTACATTTTGCCAGATCTTTCTTCCACAGGTTTCACTACCACAGAAGTATCCATTTATATCCTCACACTATACCATACTACAGTCTGATACCCAGAAGTTCAAAAAACTCATCCCATGCACTGACTTCCCTCCCAGCCAAACTTACAAAAAAAAGCCAGATGGGTGCCCCTGTAGCCTCTAGTATGTTAGAAACTCAACACACAGGTCAGAGGGATGTGGCCAAAAATACCAGAGAACTATGTGACTCTTCTCTATCACAGACATCCAAGAGTCACAGCTACATAGACCAACAAAGAATTTGTTTCCAGCAACAGAGGAGCTAGGTTGGATTTCCTACTGCTTAGTCAAGCATCAGGCTTGAACTAATAGGACTCTCCAAACAGTAGGATTAGCATGACTGACTTGGCGCTTGTTCCTTCTGACATATATGAACTGAGCCCTGTGCAGGTTGTTTTTTTTTTACTGTACATATGTTTGCATTCATATGTGTTTTTCAGATGGAGCCCATTAAACAGAAGTTTCGACTTGGTTTGCAAACACCTATCCTGATAACATGCAGCTTCTCAGGCTCTTTCAGTGCTTAAATGTGACTCTAAGGCCACTCCACGTGAAAGCCATGATTTTACCCCTGCATGAACACACATGCATACGCACAGGTATGACCACATTATTCTTTAAGCGTACCAAATTTAACAGTCCTACAGGGCACCTGTTAAAAGCAGTCAAGACTTTCACTTATTCCGGGAGATTTGCCCTATTTTAAACCCAACAGGTCAGTGAGCAGGTCCAGGGCTCCATTGTTCGTCGAGTGCCTGTAGAAATGCTTCTTTCAGGAGGGAAAAAAAAGCACAGCTCGGGATGCTCAGTACCCTTTACATCTGCTGCTCAGCTGGAGATGCAGTTAAAAGGCCATTAGAAGCGCAGGGTTGACAGACCTCGCAGGCGAGGCAAGACAGAGAGCAATTTGCTGTTTGCATTAGGAGTATCAGCCCTTGCTGCTTTTTCTTTTTGATGGACCAAAAGTGGCTCCTGTCCCACGTTCTGAAAATCAAGGCCGGACAGCTGGAGGGTCTCCATCCCTGGGCTGATGCTGCCCTACAGAGCCTCCTCCTGGGCACCCTGGTTTCTACAGTGGACTAGTGGGACACGAACCCTCCCAGAGCTACTAATAACTCCTGGCTTTGCTCACTGGAGACTTGCTCCAGCGTGCGTAAGCAGTAGAGTCCGAACTGCTGTCACCCCTGCAATCTGCAGGAGCACCTGCCTTCAAGTGCTGCATGTCTTCTGCAGTTTGCAGCCGCTCAATAGAATAACGTACCGTTGTTTCACTTGGCTGGAAGGAAAAGGTCACGATAGCCGAAAGCAGCTCATCAGAGAGAGCTGGTGGTCGCTGTGACAGCCTCCTCTAACAAGAACTAAAAAAAATCTTATTAGGGAAGCTTGGTTTTTTGGATGTGTGCAGGAGCTATGGAGCAGTATGTAGTGAGGAAAGTAAACCTTAGTTTCAGTGGGTTTTAGGCTGGTTTTACATACAGAGGAATAAAGTGCTATGAATTTTACCAGGCATATGTTTTCCTGCCATCTGCAACACATTTTAAATTCCTTTTGCATCTTGTAATGTATTCTCTCTGTTTAGCATAATAACTATTCTGCCTTTAAACACCAACCTTTATATGCTGTTCTTAGGAATTTGTGGAGAAGTGTTAATTCTTTTACACATATTTAAGCTGCTGAAATAATTATGCCTGGTAGTACGAACAGTCAAAACCACAGAATGAAGGTTCCCTTCCCAGGGAGATAGCACCCATTAAGCAGGTATGAAGGGGCGCATACAGTCATAGTTCATTGAAAACGTAATTTCATTTTGCTAGTAATGGGAGTGCTGATACTTTGATACCGTAATGGAGTTTTAAGCACCACGCTTGTTATTTCAACTAGAAACTTTAATGTAATTATGCATTTTTACTTTACTAAGCAGAAAGGAAGATTAGTATGCATAGTTTTCTTACATGTATCATGGGGAATAAGACAGATCTCTGAGTGATACTGCAAGATGCTCAAGTCATTCAAAAGAAATGGCAGGTGGTAATTTTAAAGACAAATTACCCAGAAAAGCTTTTATTGTTGATCACTTGTTATAAGATTTGCCATTTGCAAGTAACTGTACATTCAGCTGAAACTGACCTTTTATGAGAGCCAAGTGGTAATATAAATGAAATTAATATATTCTTTATTGCAGTAATATAAAAAGAATGGCCTGAGCTTTTAACATAGTGCTTGACCTCTCTGGTAACTGAACACCACCTAATCTCAGGAGTATTTCACAATAGCATATGATGAAATAAGCACTGATACAGTATTAGAACAGTTAACACATTAGCACTTTTAATCGCAGAAAATTTTACAGCTTTAGGTATGCTTTTTGATTATAAATCACACTGATGACAGGAAGAAAGATTATTAAAGAGTACAATACACCAAAATTCATCATTACACTAATTATTAAAGCATTGACTTTTCTTTTTAAAGTCCCTCTTTCCAAGATACTCTACCATAAAGTCACATCGGGAAACTCCAGATGCTCAGATTTAAAATCCCCAATCAAAAGTGAATTATTTATGAGCACTAAAAACATGTCATTTCTTCTCAAAGGCCCTGATCTTACAAACAGAACCTTTAGGTTTAGAAGTGCATACGTAAGTTGTATTCCCTTTAACGGCATCAGTCAAATACAAACCAATAAATATGTACAAAAGTGATAGCAAAGCCAGGTCTTAGAAAAGCTGTACTTCCTCCTAGCTAAATGCACTACACTGTTTTATTATCATGCACCACACACTCGCAATGGGAAAATAAGGGAGACCATATGGGGAGGTGACCAGAGAGTCTCTTGATGCTGCAGTTATTGAAATCTCAAACAGAGGTTAGGAGCAGCCATACACAATGTGGCTATATACTGTATAATGCTAAAACAATACAAGTTTACATGAAATTCCATGTCCATCTTCCTTGTCATCACTGAGATCAGGAGTGAATTCATCCCTAAGGCCTGATTCACATTTCACAAATTTGCATTGATTGTATTATTGATTTCAGTAAGGCTATTGTTCGGTTTTTTTACACTCCTGAGACAATCACACAACGTGCCTGTGAATCCCGTTGCCTCCTGGTCTACAGGCACTTTCTTTGCACAACTCAGTGACAGCAGTAGAGAAACAGTAAAAGAAGGCATTAATTAACAAGCGCTTTCATACAAACTCAGTCAGGAGGCTTTTCTGCCGCTCTCCCGTCAATCTATCATTACATTTTAGAGCTACTTAAAGGAAAGCAAAACATTCAGAAGGAGTATTCTGGGAACATCTGACATGGACTAATAGCTCAACTGTGTAAGTGACTGCTGAGTTTATTTTGATTATTATTATTACCTCTTTAGAGCTACAAGCAACTGTGTTATGCTTGCTAGCTTTCTTCAGTCAGCACCTCTGTATTATGCCAGTATGAAGCCCATTCATCAAAGTACTATTTCAAGGGACTGCTTGACCTTCAAAATGAAGAGTTTGCTTCTGCTTTCATTTCAGTTACCTTCACTACGATGTCCCTGTGCTGCCAGAATCTCACCTCGTTCATCACCTGCACAGGAGAACAAAGCTCACCAACTTCTTAAGCAGCATTTAGAATTCAACATCTTTATAGTTGGATGCTTTACCAGAACACTTTTGGTCCTTCTTTAAACACATTATTTTTCAGCATCTAGTAAAAAATAAAATAAAAAAAAAAAAAAAGAAACAAACAAAACAAAACATGCTTCTCCTTTCAAAATCTTTAGATCAACTGGAAGTGGAAAGGCACCAATCAGACACATCCATTACTTCTAAACCATCAGACATTCACCTTCACTCAGAAAACTTTGAGGCAAGGACACACTCCACCTTTAACTTTGATGTTTCACTTTCAGGGTTTCCCCTAAGATGCTGCAAGTTATTGAAACCATGGCTGCAGTTAAACAAGTGTTGCTAATAGGTATGTCCTGTGATTTTCCTCTTTTGTACTGACTTTGAAGTGACAGATTTTCCTACAGCAAAACATTCCCTGCAAAGTCCTCCGGAGCTCCACTCAGTGCTCATGAATGCTGGGTCACAGCAGCATTGAGTCTGACAGTTCAACTCTTCTTCACATGCCATATCCTCCACAGCAGCTATAGGAGAGGGCAGGTTTTACAAGGATAGCGCAGCACACACCACAAGCTGCTGCTACCCACCCTGCATGTTGGTGATGCACAGAAACAAGCCTATGGCAGCATATTACATATACTTCAAATTTTCTTCCTCCCCCCACTCCCAGCTGAAGTTTCTCTATTGAGGACTTACTTTGACAACCAACTTTAAATGCTCTCCAATGTAGGTCACAGCACCAGAATTCAGTGATCAGACAAGACGTCAGATGCAGCAGGTTGATTACAAGTAAGTACTGTACGAATTACATGGAGCAATTTAGCACTGTTGTAAAAGCATAGCAGATAACCAATCACGTTATTACCAACTTCAACACATTCCATGTGCAACAGAACACTGCAGGAAAACCTTGCCTTACAGACCAAAACCTGACAGCTTTTTGAATCTGTAATTTCTACCTTCTCCATTCAAACGTGCCAGTATAAATAATTCTACAAAACTTATCTAACAAGCCTGCCTTTGCAGCTCCATTCAACAGAAGGCTATCTCTGTGTCCACAGCCCCTCAATTTTAAAGAGATTCTTCAACTCCTTCCATCAGCACATCCACACTACCTCTGCAGTTCACCAACTTTCAGCAGTCCTAGCTATAAAGCAGCTTTTAAACAAATGACAAATGAAAACATATGACTACCATTAAATTAAAACACATAAACCATACTGTGTATTACTATTTTCCATCATATTATCAAGCCATTGATGCAAAATGTTTTGAAAACACAGGGTTTGTTCAGAAATATGACTGTAGTTAAAAGTTCTTTGAAGTCTTTAAAACATGAAGCATTTAACAGAATACACTTCTTTCATAACAGTAACAAATTGCTTCCTTAACCAAGTCAGTATGGAGGAAAAAGACGAATGAAAAAAAAAAAATATATAGATTCTGAAACCTGTACACTGATTGCTTTAATTAAATTCCCAACATCGCACCAGCTTTCAAACACAGATCTTTCACATTAACAAGAGCAGATGCTGCACAGTTATTGCACAAGCTCTCAGCACCGCACACGACCAGCGTACTACAAAACACACAGAACAGCTCACAGGTTGATAACACCAACTAGCAATGAGGCAGCTAAACCACAAGGAAAACAACTTGCAATAGGAAGCTCTGAAAAAATAACTCATACCTGCATAAATCATGTACTTAACCATAAAAGTACATACGACTTACAAAATTTAGCAGGAAACTGAGGAGTAATTTGGGATTCAACTACTTACTATTAAATATTTAAGTACCATAAGTCTTCCTGTACTGATAGACGTTAACAGAAACTCGCATACGCTGTGCTTACTTAAAAATTGCATGGTGACTTTGTACTGTACATTCAGAAAATAAATAAGACAGTAAAACTTCTTCATGAACTGAAAGCAACAAGTGTTTACCCAAAGTTACTGGAAGTCTGGAATTCAATGGACATTATATTTTCTTTTTTTTTTATATAAATGGGACAAGGCATATACTACCACCCTATCTCAAAGCCAATGGAGTTAACAGTGAGAGAAGGGAAAGCATTATTGCATATTCAAAGGCTCTGTGGCTGACAGGAGAGATTTCATGATTTAATGGAACTGACAGGAAACCTGGAAAGAAATCTTTAAAAAGACCACAATAAGATCGGTCAGCTGAAAGAACAAAGGTGTCCGTGGAATAGTCACTTACACACACAGGCCCTTTACTCTCCTGCCTTGCCCTAAAGCTCATCAGTGGGTCAGACGTATGCGTTCAAGGTGCCTAAGGTGGCTGCGCAGAGATCTGATCTGTTCTGCATTGGCAACGAGGAACAAGGTTTCCCATGGTTTTGTGAAATACATCCTCGCTGTCCAGAGATTTTCCACATTTATCACTCCTCATGTAAACTGCTAAACACTGCACAGTGAGTAACTGTGGCTTTATTTCACCTCAAGGAAGATAAATTTACTGCTTCCAGCCTTAAAAAGGAAGCAAGCAAACCAAGGGGCATCTAATACACTCTTACAAACAGCAAAACCAAAGAGCAAGTGCCAGCAGCAAAGCGGAAATCTTTCTCAAGGGCTCAAACAGTCCGATTCAAGCGGCCCAAGCTCATGCCTTCCCATATCATTTCTCTCTTTTTGTCGTGCTCTCCGACTGCTGCAGGGTTATCTACCCCGGATAGCCTTTTATTCATTCAGTCTGAAAGATGCGAGAGGGACAGGTTGTGAGGAAAAGCAGGAAAATAAAATTACAAAAAAAAAAACACCACCTCCTCGGCTTCGTAGGCAGATTGAGATATAACCTGTTGTAGGCATGTTTCAGCAGAAGGAAGAGCTAAGTAAAAGGCTGCCTGGGTCTCGGGCGAAAGCGGAGGGGGGGGGGCATGTGCGCGTGGGTGCCTTTCCCCGGCAGCCGATGTCTCTGCTCTGTTCGGGCCGCCGTGGAGGCGCCCGCCTGCGCCCCCAAGGGACGAGCTGCCGGGCCCGGGGGTGCGCGGCCGGAATGGCCCTCGGAGGGGCGCGCCGCTCCCCGGGGCCGAGGTGGGTCCGAGAAGCAGAGCTTCACCCATCAACCGCGCCGCAGCCGCCGCCGCTGTAACCTCCCTCACGCCCCGTCCCTGCTGGCAGAGGGCAAAGTTATTCCCCGCACACGGCGGCAGCAGCAGCCGCTGCGGAACCGCTCGCCGCCTCTAGCAGCCCGGCTGCAACTCTCAAGAAGTTTCTGCGGGCGAAAAGAACCGCGGCTGAGGCTCGCCCGCGTCCCGAACCCCCTTCCCCCCCCCCCCCCCCCGACCCCCCTTTATTTTTTCTCATTTTATTTTTTTAAACCCCGTTAGACTTCATATTTATTTACTCATTTACTTTCACAGACACACGCCCCGCCGGGAAGCACCCAGGTGCCACTAGGGCAAGCCGCGAAGCGCAAACAACGCGGCAATTCACTGCCCCGCTTCCGCAAAGGGTGCTTCCCCCCAGCCCCGGTCCGCATACCCCCGCCCCGCTCCGCCTGGACCCTTACCTGCGATCTCCTGGTAGGGCACGCTGGCCAGGCTGAAGCCCTTAGCGCTGTACGCCTGCCGCACCTCGCCGCAGCTCCGCGCCTTGCTCTCGGCACCCGCGCCCGCGGTCGGCAGCGGCAGCGGCGGCAGCAGCAGCAGCAGCGGCAGCAGCAGCCCCGGTAGGGCGCAGCGCCGCGCAACACCCTGCGCCGCTGGCATGGCGCGGCGCGCAAGTCCCGCGCAGCGCGCAAGTCCCGCGCCACCGCCGCGCCCCCTGGCTGCGGAGAAGGCGGCCAGGGAGTCCCCCGGCAGCCGAGGCAAACTTTTGCGAGGCGGGGGGCAGATGGGCGCGCACCCACACACAGGCGCGCACGGCAGGGGAAGGAGAGCGGCAGCCTCGTCGTGTCGTCCCCCCTCGGTCCTTCTCCAAACGCAAAAATAGGAAAAAGAAGAAAAAGGGGGGTGAAAATCTGGCCGTAGGCTGAAGATTGAACACGCGGGAGTGTTGCTGCGAGCGGAGTCCCTCGATCGGCCGCGGAGCTGCGCCGGCTGCCTCTGCGAGGCTGGAGGTGGTGGGGAAAGCAGCCGGCGTGGGGTTGGACTGGACAGCGGCTCTGTGCGTGCCTCTGTGTGTGTGTGTGCGTGTGCGTGTGCTGCACTGGGTGCGTGTGCCTGTATTTACGGGATCCTGGGAAACCTCTGCTCCGCGCAGTGCTGGAGCAGCTTCCTGAGCCAGGCAAGAAGAAATCCTGGAGACAGGCACTGCGAGGGAGAGCCGCACACAGACACACACATACACGCACACACACATAGAAACGTGCTACAAATTGCATCGCCGAAATACGGGAGCAGAAAGCAAATCCTGGTGTGGATCGCTGTTTGCTGGATGAAGGAAGGAAAAGCACCCACAGCCCCGAAAACTTCCTCCGCGTTAAGAATCCAGCCGTTTCTAGCCCCAAAACTACAGATCGCCTGCTAGCGAGAAGTCAAAAAAGACACTCTTCTTCGGTATTGCTCTCTGTGATGCCCCAGTAATTATTATGTTGCACACCTAAATACCCGAACTGAAAAGCTAGAACGAGGATGAGTCCATTGTCTAAAAGAGAGAGAAGGAAGGATGTTTCTGTGCATCAGATAGAGAAGAATGAGGAGGAAACAAGAAAGGAAGTCCTTGACCCAGCTAACTTGTGCCACCTTAGGAGAGAAGAGCAAGGGATAAAACCATAAATTCTCTAGTTCAAATGAGCATCTGCAAAAAAATGAATGGGGAACTGGAGAAAATTCCTGCAAGGTGAATTCACTCTCCACTTAGGGAGAGAGAAAAATACTCTGTTCTTCAGTATTTGATAGTAAAATCCAAAGTTACAGTTTCAAAGTCTTGATTGCAGTGTTTTTTATGAGTCCTGTAGAGAACTGTGGTATTTTGTCAAAAATAGAGAGATGTCAGGCCCAGGATGAAGTGGAGAAGGCCAGCAGAAGACATAAAAGACCACCATCAACTTGGAGACTTAGAGAAGCCATAGGACAATATAATATGAATGCATGAAGATGCATTCAAATTAGAATGAAATTATTAGGTGTCAGTAGTGCCGTAATGTAACATTAACTTCAGTGTTATTTTGGGGTCTGGCCAGTATACGTAGGCTGGTCCCATTAGATACTGTGTGTTCCCTTTGCCTCCTGTACTGTTTTCCCTCTCCCACATTGTCATTCCTTCTTCTTCCCACCCCCTTTCCTGATCAGTCAAGTGATGATGCTCTGACACTACTTGTGTGCACAAAAGAGAAACAGCAGAGTGTGTGCAGCCCTTGTCCTCCCTTTTCCTAGAAAAGCTCCTTGATGTGCAGGGCTGGGGGGGAGGTCCGGAAAGGGTGGTGAGTAGTGGGTTTTATTAGAATCTTGCAATTCAGTCAGAAAGGTGGGGTTAAGCACTTGTCCCTCCAACCTCCTCCTAAGGTAAGATGTCTTATGGGACAGATGCCAGAGCCCAGTGAGGTCAGGTTGGAATGCAAAGTTTTGGGAGGGAGTTTATCGGAAGAGAGCTGTCCTTCCTTTCTCCCAGTCCACAAGCTTCATGGGCATAATTATGTACCACAATCCTCAGTAGCACTAGCTTTGGGGAACTGGGGGACTGATGAGTAGGTATTGTAATAGTATCAAGTGCTATCACTCAGCCTCATCTCCCAGAGGACAGGTTGGAAGGCTGGACACAGTCCTGATCAATGTGCTCTAGGCTACCCTCCTTGAGTAGAGAGGTGGTACTGAATGACCTCCAGTGGTCCCTTCCAACCTCAATCATTCTGTGAAGTCACTGCTTTAGCAACCCACAGAGAACGTGTCTTACCAGCCCACTACAAATAATAAGATGATAATACGTGTTAGTAACCCCATACTGATGAAAAGTTAGGCAAGGTCTCTATATTTAGTGTGTGGAAAAGTTTTGACAGGTCTGTCGGTAATATCTCAGTGTATGTAAGATACAGACATTTCACCCCAAGACAGGATGTCACAAATGTTACATATATCTCATTTCTTCTGGATTGCTTCAACTTTCCTCTGCATTATGGTCAAAACAGAGCATTATCATGCATGACAGACTGCCCCACAATCCAACTATCTTCAACATTTCTTCAACCCACGGAAAAGTAATTTGACACAAACTCAGAGATGCAAATGAGAAAATCAGCAAACTAGTTTGAAGTGCAGAAATCATCGTAAAATAGCAGAAGAGATTCTGTAATTAACTCAGGAATGCACCTAAGGAATTTTATTTTTTTTTTTAAGAAAATTGTGAACTTTCTTAGAAAAATGGGGCTTATTCACTCCTGCATTTTTTGCAAATACCAGTATGACAGCACTTTTACAGAAGGCAATGACAATGTGGTATAACCTTTGTGTAAGGTGGGAAACCTACAACGGGAACATCAGGCTCATTTCCATCCTTGAATCCTGCCTCAGGTGAAAATGGCCCCGACAGCCGTTTGTAGTCCTGTGTGTCAAAGGACACCTTACTCTCCCAAGGGTTCATATTTAAACACAGGTATTTAAACCGCTTCAACAAACCTCCTGCTCATCACATGGGAGAATCATTGTGTGTTCTCAGTACATGTGTAATTAATTTTATACAAAGTGGAAGAGCTCCAAAGAAAGCCCAGGTCGGAACACGCTCAAAGCCAGTGGCTTTCGCAATCCCTTAGAAACATAACACCTTCTGCCAGGCATATCATAGGCACAAGCTAAAAGCTCACTTGTTTCAGAACCCACACTCTTAAGCTATTTGAAGTGGTCACACCGTACTCATCATTTCAGGTGTACTTTCTAAAAAAACATGTAACTGTGTTTCACAACACATGAAAATACCTCTTTAATTTGTTCTCTCAGAAGGAGGCACAAGCAAACCCTGGTTGCTGAATTAGAAACAACTTAATGTGTATAATAAGATGGTGACTAAAAGTCCTCCTTCCTCCTCCTTGACATGGAGATTAGTGTCTTCCAGGTTAAAGTGTTCTCTGGTAGAGATGGACTTGTTTCTGAGCTGCTGTGTATTAGTGAGTGCTCAGACCTCTAAGCTGTTGGGTAAAAGGCTGGCTTTTTCTACATTAATTTGAGGAAAAAAAAAACCCACATTCAATTAATTTGCATATGCACCAAAATGAAACATTTTATTTTAGTTAAATGGAGTATTTTAATCACCAGGGAATTTTTCGCTTCTTTTGCATTTCTGTGGAAAGAAATAATAACACTTTCAAAAATAAAAACCACAAAACAAAAAACTATTTTTGCCTGCTTGGCAGTCGGACTGAAAATCAATCATTTACCCTCTTTGAGAGCCCCCTCCACCAACCAAATTCAGTGTAGTAACATGGATGATTGCTTAGAGTGAAGATTTTGCAATCCATCTACTGGCCAAGTTTACCACAGGCGGGTTTTTTTTTCTGTTATTCCAAATTGAAGGTGTTTTTTTTCTGTATTTTTCTGTTATTCCAAATTGAAGGTGTTCATTCGTACCCAGTTTTACTGATTGTTCTGCAAATTATTCCTAAAGTTGTGCAAAAAATGTGGAAGACAAATGGTATTTAACCTTTGTTTCCAAATACTTCTATTAAAATTTGGGTTAAAAGTAATCATTCACAACCCAACATAATAAAGACGTCAATGAAAAATGGAGCAGCAGCCAGCATTAATTCCTCCAACCACTGAAACACTCTGCCCCACATGGCTGAGACAGTTTTATGCAGTAAAGGAGCTATGGAATCTCTAAACAATAAGGACAAAAATAAATATTGAATTGCTGCATCATTTGCCAAGCAGCCATTATCTTGAGCTCTGAGCAGTTTGAGGACATGGTGGAAAACATATGATTATGGATTTTAAACATTATAATGTGTAGCACATAAGCGTGAGACTGAGATTGTACAAGGAAGTTTTGCTCAATTTTTTTTAGGTTTTTGAATTATTTCCCATTAGAAACAGGATAAATGGTGTTACAATGAAAGACACAGTGATTTAGTGTCAGTGTTATCAAAAAACTCTCATTGATGTCATGGGTGTTAAGAAGACTGCATACACAAAAGCATCTTTCACCTGACTTGACAATAAAGCCTTAGAAAATGTCAAAATGTTCTATAACTCAACTTCATGAAAATAAAAGACGCTGACTTCTGGATTCACCTCTAAATCTATGTGTTCCGTAGATTTGCAGCTTTCATATAATGGATTTCTAGCAAGAAGGTTTCACAGGTTGAGACAATAATCAGTGAGATTCTCAGATGTCCAATAGAATTATTGTTGGTGAAGTGGCTCTAATGTGTTGGTTATTTCTGCAGGTGGAGGACTGCTTCTGTGCAATTCACCCCTGTCTCCACCCCCAGGCCTTCTAGCACTGTAGAAGCTGTAGCTCTGGGAGAGGGAGAGCTGGTTGGATCCTGCCTTCATCTGAGGGGCAGATCCATCCTCACACAGTTTTCCAATGCATTTTTTGAGTATAGAACATATCCTCGATATTAAGGAACAAGTAACCCACGTTCCAGGATGTGCACCCCAAAATGGAAATCTGAAACATGCTCTTTTTTTGTAAAACTGTGTGGACAAGTATAAAAAAAAATTGCATGAAGAAAACGTTTTTATTCAAGGTCTGTATTGTCTGCTCCAGCTGGACATGGCTCTTTAGAAGTCCAGAAATGTTTAATTGTATAGCGATGAGGTAGCACCCTGCAACTGAGCTATGATTTTGTCCCAGTAGAGCTTTCCAAAGACTGGGCCAATGAAGGCATACACTGAAGCATCAAAGGTCCCTTCAAACTAATTTTTTTTCCTGTTATGTCCAGAGCCTTCATAGAAAAACTTCCTTCACAGAGCACAAACTGGTCTTCCTTATCACTTTATGCTAGGAGGGGAAATTTAATTTTTGATTTGCTCTGAATGGTATTTGCTGCAAAATTAATGCAAAGTCCAGTTCTTTCCAAAAAGTGAGCTCTAGAGGCACAGGTGTGAAGAACTCATCTTGCTCTTGAAGTTGCACTCAAAAGTAGAATTGTCAACACAGCTGCTAGATAGGTCCTCTTAGAAAAGATTTTCAGATTCATGGCCAAGAAGACAGACCTGCTAAATACACAAAATAATGAAATACAACTAGTTTTCATTCTTGTGAAAATTTTCAGAGGCAGAAAGTAAAAAATTATTTAAGATTCCATATGCTCAGTTATGCATAATATCAGAGGCTTAGGCTCCCATAAAAAAAGTTTATAAGTGGTAATCAGTGATATATTAATTATAAGCAGTAGTGGTTGCTCTTGAAATCTGTAGTCTATGCTATTTTGGGCAAATAGCAGCACTTTATTTTAGCTGTTCATTTTATGAAACCTTTTGTGAACAAATGCTAGGAGTTTATGCATAGCAACTGAATGGGTAGATTGAAATGCCGGGGCTCTGCAGCAACAGTATGCAAAGGCTGGGCAGAACCATTGCTTCATTTAGGTGAGGATTACAGCAAACAATCCAGGGCTGTTGTTCATAATAATAATTTTTAAAAATTATATTTTTTTATGTAATATTTTAAGGTAGTGTCATTTAATCTGACCTTTTTTAATAAGAACAATGGACCACAGTAGCATTCTTGCTACTAAATAAATATACTAAATAAAATTAATAGAGTTTGTATTTCTTTAAATAAACCTGGTTCCAACAAAAGGGGAAAAAAATGAAATTATTTTCAAGACCATGGTTTTTCATTACAATAAACAGTGAAACCATCAGACTGGAGTGCACCAATATACACAAATTCTGTTCTTACACTCAATTTCATTGAGTATTATTCAAGCATTTTTAAAGCTTGAATAAATGTTGGCAAAGTTCCCAAATCTGACTATTTATATATTTGTGTGGATCTTACACTGATCAAGGAATAACATTTTAAATATTACATACTGCTTCTGTACCGCTATGATGCTCTGCTTCAAAGTGACTGGTCTCCAGCCCAGGCAGGATTTTGGCATTTTACTAGATGTTTCAAGAGCAATTGCCATTTTTCATAAGAAGGAATATATGCAAGTCTGGGATGATTTTTCAGAGATATACTTTTATGAAACTGCTGCTCTAGTTAATCCATGGATAAGATGCAACATCTGTTCTGATTCTTAGCTGTACAAGAAGATTACCTGAAAGATTCCTAAAAATGGCTAAACATCTTTTTATCTTTGTTTTCCTACACCATCTTACTATCATTAGAAAGTAAGAATTAAAACAAAAAAGCACCTGATACGCAAAGAAAAATGCTGATTGCTAACAGCATTTAGACTGTAGATTAGTATTTTTGAGAAATATTACTTGCTTTTAAACTTGCATATATGACACCAAACCACGTAGTATATTGTAGCAATATTTCAGAGTCAAAAATGTTCAATATGCAGTAGAAAAATCACTACAAAATCTGTCTTTATTTAGATCATAGCCTTGAGTAATGCAAAAGCCAACAGGTGTCCATTGATGACAATTTTCGTCCCTATCTTATCAATTTGCAGTACAGTGTAATATATGCATTAAAGCTGTGAATGTGAGGTTTATAGATTTTAAATTACAATTTCCGAGCAATGGGTTTAAAAGTATATTATATGTTCTCTGACAAAGATCAAAGGGCTCAATGTATTTTGTAAATTGCAGCTATAATGATTCCATTTGCAAAAGCTGTAATTTACTGGTCTATTTTCACAATGCCTAACGAGTCACATAAGCTTATACATTCAGCAAAAATGCAGGACATTTTAGACTTGACTTGGAATGTTCATAATGATAATAGGTGAGGTTTTATTGGGAAGTAAATTTTCTTTTCATTTCTTGGCATGCTTGCCTTGGCAGTTTTCTTGGGTATTTCCATTTCCTAAAACAAAATATGATTTAGGAATATCAATGAACAAGGTGTGGGAGAAGGTTGCAATGGTGCATTCGTTCCTGTGTACTGGAAAGCTAAGAGAAAAGACAGGCCATGTTGTTAGGTAAAGATAGACAAGAAACCTATTGTGAGGATAAATGGAAAAATACAATTCAGGTATAATCATTTGTATGATTTAATTTTTCTTGGCTCTTTTAATAGAATGATGTCATGGGTGGGCATGACATGCCTAATAATCAAAATAGAATATTTTATGGAGTGTAAAAGAATGGATAATTTGGTCTCTTTCCCATGGATATTTAATACAGATTTACACGGGTTCATGGAGAGACTAGATAAGCTAACGGGAAATAAATTAGCTGAGAATTGCTAAGTACACAGAGTTGCGTTCTGGCTCAGGAACAACATGAGCAACCAGTTGCTCAAGATGAGAGTATCTCTATAAATTTGTCCTTTTCTGTACTTTCCATTGGCATTTGCTTTGGGACACCTCTGGAGAAGAAACAGCCTGCTAGGTCTACTCTTTGGTCAAAGACAGTATGGCCATTTGTATTTTATATTTTTTAATCTGGTTTTGATCTTATGTACCTAGAACAGAAGATAACCTAACTATAAAGTAAACAAACTGCTTTAGAAAATGCATTCCATGAATTCAGACCTCCAGCAGGAAGCAGTGCATTTACCCCCTATAAACTTGCATGCTTTGTAAATCCCTCATAAACCTCCAGTTTACCAACTACACCCTGCAAGTGTTACAAAGATTGTCAAAACCTGGCTTTTTTCCACTTCCCACAGTCAGGGCAGTTTGCAGGAATTACCATATTCTGCAGGATCACTGGCTCTACAAATACAGTATCTTCCTTCTAAAATATGTTCTGCTTTACAAGCACAGTCCCTCCCTCACTCACACCCTTCTCTTCCAGTAAGTCCCCCTGACTTGCTACCAAGTGGTATTCCATGGGAGGGAATTTTTTTCCAGTCCCAACAGTAGTTTCTAGTTTGATTCAATGCAGCTCATGTCCTTCTGACCTTTAAATGGCAAAACTGATAAGACTTTTTATTATCAATGTAAAAGAGTTAGGGGTGGTTTTTTTGTGTTTTTGTTTTTGTTTTTTTTATCCTCAGGACACTAAATTCCACACATTTAATTAAATAAAAGGGTAGCTCCTTCCAGGGAGTGGAAAGCTCACAGAACCTCTCTGCTATATTTACCGACCTATGTTTAGATAAGTACCTGCCTGCTTCAGCCTTATGTCCACGTTCAGTAAGACACAAATCCAAGCTTACAGAAAAAAATGGTGGTTTTGTTTCATGAGAAGTTTACCCCACTTCCTTCAGGACACTTTTTTTCAGATGCTGCAAAAGAAAGGACTGTATTCTTTTAACAATACTCATGTTCAGAGAGTTCTGTTGATTTATAATTTTGATGCAGGAAAATCAGATACGGGTAATGATCTGTCCTTATTCAGTTATTTGTTGGTTAATTCAGTGACAGCTAGCTTTTCCTGCACTGCTTCAGTACTGCTTTGTAGTTCCCAGCGTTACCTTTAACTCTCCTGTGAAAGTTAGGGATCAGATTCAGCCTCTCTCCGATCTTTAGACAGTGGCTGGTTTTAATTATAAAATGTGTATTTGTTAAGTAGCTCAGATGCTTTATTTTAATTTCCAGGCTCACAGGTTTCAGGAGAATGCCTCTTTCTTTGGAGATTATTTTCATTACCCCCACATGAACCCTTCATCAAGATGCTTCAGTGTGTCTTCCTTTGATACTTTTTACCTTTGTCAGCAAAATTATCATTAGTATAATCATATTGCCATCTTTCTTTCTTTTTTTTTTTTTCTTCAAAGCTCAGAGTCTTAATTTTAGGATTTCAAGAAAGTGTTTGGAGTGGGAAGGGCTGGAGTTTATTTGCAAAATGCAAGGAAAAAAGAAAAAAGCAGGACACTTTCTTTTCCCACCGGAAGTACTTCTTTGCAGTTTCCTCTGTAGCAACTTGAAAATCCCAACCTTTAAAAATAAATCAGTTCCAAAGCAGATAAAACATAGTAGAGAGACTGTGGGAACCCAGCAGATAACGGTGTGCATATACGCAGAGGATCCATCAGTCTACCCACTCCTTAGAAATGGCTTGTTCCCCAGCGATTCCTAGTGAATGTATGATCCCGTGGGCATGTAAGGCAGCATGGCAGGTGGTCAGCTGCCTCCAGGCAGCCTGTGAAAGACCATTTGCCTAACCTGACAAGCCACAGAAAACTCACTAAAACATTTCTGTTATCTGACAAAGTCTTAGGGTGGTGTCTTTGTGAAGACAGCAGGCTTATGCTTTGCCTTCCCTAGAAGAGAGAAGGTGCTGAGGTAAGAGAGGGCTTGGAAATCAGTGGCTGGGGAGTAACTTTCAGCCTTAAATTTTTGAAGATAAGTTTCTCTGCAGAGTTAGAATATCAAGCCAGGCATCAATTCCTTAGAATAAATGGAAGAAAGGCATTTTTCTGTGTTATCTACAATTCCAGTAGGAGTTTTGTATATGAAGATTGCTGAATACAAAGGTCATTTATAAGCCTATTTGTACTGTTCTCCAAGATTTCTCCTAGAAAAAAAAACAAACCTTGCACTTGCACTTTAGTATTAGTATTGTGGGAATACGTTGCCCACGGAGGTTGTGAATGTTCCATCCCGGGCAGTGTTCAAGACCAGGTTGGATGAAGCCTTGGGTGAGATGATTTAGCGTGAGGTGCCCCTGCCCATAGCAGGGGGGTTAGAACTGATAATCTTAAGGTCCTTTCCAACCCTAACTATTCTATGATTCTATAATTCTATTTTCAGTAGTGATAGGACCAGATGACTTTCTGAGGTCCCTTCTAACAAATTATTCTATGACCCTGTGACCTCAATGTGATATGCTGAGAAAAAAAAAACACAAAAGGTTAGTGAAAATTACTTGGCATCAAGCTCAATCTTTCTTTGTTCTTCCATAGGACAGATCTCAGCTATAGCAGTCATGAGCACGACTATTGACAGCAATGACTCCTTTCTTGCTGCTTATCAAAATGGAATGATGAATCTGGCTTGGGAGGACTGAAACTGGGATGTTCTCTGAGGCTGAGCAGAGCAACAGCTCTGAGATGTCTATGCCTTGAATGCAGTCTTCTGTACTCTTTTGTTCCAGGATGTCTTAATTGGCTTCTGTTGTCTTTCAGTGCACATGTAGCAACTGGACTTATCAAGAATAAACATTAGCTCATAACCTTTCTATGTTGCTTTAATAAGCACATTCTTCTATCTAGCTAAAATGTCTTCCTGCTGTTTGCTTTCAAGCTAAAACGTGTATAAATCCTATGGCAATAAATATTTATAAAATACGCATCTGACAAAACTCACTATTCTTAGAGTGCCTTCGGAGACCTTCTTAGAAACCATAAGTATCTTAATGTCAACTTAAGTGAGCCTAGTATCTTGGCACATACACCATGCAGACCATCTTGTGAATCTCATTTCCCTTTTTTTCCAGAGGAAAGCTACAAAACAGTCTCTTGATGCTTTTCCTGTATCACGCACTTACTATTAAATGCAAAACTCAAAAATTAAGCAAAGTTCTTCCAAAACCCATGGTTTTTTTTAAAAAGGTATTAAATTACTCTGATCTCAGTAGAACTATTGCAACTGAGTTCTTCACACATACTGTCCCTGCTTGTATCTTACTAGATGTATGTAGATTGTGTATGTTTAAATGGGTATGCTAAATGTTGAATAGTCTAGCCAACTGTAGCATTTAGACACACATAGTCTAACAAGGCACAGCTAGAGTCCTTTAGTCTGGACTTCAGGTTAGCTTTGCTGGAGTCTCATGACTCTAGATGGTGAAAAATTTCAGATCAATAGCCAGAAAAATCAACTCAGGTAACTGATAACATGCAAAAACTTACTGCCAAACAACAAATAGTAACAACTAGAATTGACAGATGCAGAATGGTCTAATGCACTTTAGATATCTAACCAGACCACAGAATAAAATATGTGAAGGAAAACACCAAAAGGTTCCTTTCTGTTAGAATTTGCACATTCCACTTAATAATAAGTCTATGCAGTCTTTTGGATTATTAAAGATGAGTCTTGCAAATAAGTCCAGAAGGCAGCCTTTGTTTCTGGTAGGGAAGAATAGTCATGCCCCAAGTACCCAGTGCTACAGCCCAAGAGCTTCAGGAAGCCCCTGAAGTTATGTTTGCATCTTAGTGATTCTTTTCTGTGCTTCTATCCAAGGACTTAATCTGCATGCAAGCCAAAAACTTCATACAATCTTGTCAGGGAAGTTTGGGGCAGAGCTTTGCAGAATCATATCTGTAATCTACAAGTCTGAACATCACTTGAATGCTAAACCACATGCATCTTGCAGAGATGCAAGGATTAAACAGGAGACTCAACAATTTAAATCTGAACTCAGGGGACGTGTAAGGCACATGCAAATATTTAGCTGAAGAGCACATTTCCATACCCCATATGCAATCTGTGCACCACATGATCTTTTCATTTTTGTCAGTTTGCAATAAAGTTATACTGGCATTTTGAAATACAGTGTGATTACTGAAGTGAAAGAGAGTAGGATGAATACTGTGCAGTGTACATTTTCTGCTGTGGTGGGTAAGAAAGATTTAACTCAGTAACTCTATTGTCATCTAGAAGTCAGCTCTGAAATACCTTTCCAAAGTTCCTAGAAATATGTTTATGTGTTCTTATAAAAGTGGCAGATTTTCTGAATTTGAAAACCACATCTTATTTCATATTTTTCTAAGCTTATTTGGAAGTAAGCACCGATAACATAAGAAAGAAATCTGCTTTGCACTTGCAGTCATTGTATAAGTTTTTTAAACATTAAAATAGGATATTGTTTTAAAGATAATTAATGACAAGGTATTGAATACTGAAAATAGGCCTGGAAGTGTCTTTAGAGAAGGTATGCTCATCCTGAAGAAGTTTATGCTCAAGCTGCTAGCTTAAATTTATCAATGATGAATTGTTTCTGGAAAAGAATGGCAGTTTATCATAAATTTATGGGATAGTAGGCACATTTATCATACTTTTATCCTATTTGGAAAGAAAACAAAATCAAGAAAATATTGGAGCTGTTCCCTGACCATCAAGAGCAATGGTTCTATTTCTTTGCTTTCAAAGGAGATTTAAGCAATAAACTTACTTCTTTAAAATGATGCTTTAGGTTTAGAGTCTTCAAACATGTGTTCTATATATGATGCACATATACTTTGTATTATAATCTGAGTTTAAGCATTTGTTACATAGAAAGATTTATTACTAAATTTATGGCTAATAAAGATGTCAAGCTTAAGATAAATTTCCTTTTTCTTTCCCTGAAAATCCTTGACAGTTGCATTCAACTTCTACAAAAAGAAACAAGAGAGTTGTAACTCAAAATCTCATTTACCCCATTAAATATTTGGGAGCTTTGTTTGATTTTGCTGTTGTTGTTTAGGGCTTGTGTTTTTTTCTTCCCAGAAAATAAAAGTTAAAAAAAAAGGAAAATTTAGGTTTAAGTACTTTACTTAGCACCAGGGAATTGTATTGTGGTTTTATAAAAAGGTTAGATACTGTAGCATTCAGAGTAATAACAACTTTATTAATTGGAAAGCAAAACAAAATTGTAACCATTTTTAAAAATGAAAATATGAAAAACATATGAAGAGATATGAAAAACTTTCTAGAAATGCTTTAAGTTATGTGGTTACCTAGAAAGTTAAGTTACAATAAAATTGTACTTGGGAATGATGCACACTTCAAATTAGCATTCAAAATTGATTTTTCTACCAAATAACCACATAATAAAGGACACACAAAAAATATATATCAAGAAAATCAAGGTAGGTTTTAAGAAACATACCTGAGAGGAACTTCTTCAGTGATTTTTTTCACTTGCCAGTGTTCATTAACAATTGACCACCCAGTTCTGCCAGGCTGTGTTACAGGTAAAGAAGATAGCAGCCTAAAGTCTTGATGGCAAATAATCACCAGATTTTATCAAGAGACTTTTAGTCCCCATCTATATTTCTTCATTGTATCAACGATTTTATTGATTTCATTTCTCTGTTTATTGCAGAGCTTGTGATTAAAGATACAGCTAGCAAAGGTGACCAGTGTTAATCAGACCCTATCTCTCCCAGAGTGATCACTGTAAAAATATTCTCAGGGAAAAATTACCAACAGAGTTGTACCAGGGACATATTTATGGAGGCATTAGTTTACCACCTAAGGAATCTTGGCCAAAGTATTAGCACCAGAGAATTTTACAAGATGCTTTCTAGAGAAACTGGAATATTTAAGCTCAACAGGGGAGGATGATGCTTACAAAGTCTCTAAATAGAGACAGTGACCTCAGCCTAAATGATTGTTAACAAAACATTAGTGACCTCTTCAGTGACCCCATATATTTCTGGTTTACCTTATCTATTTAG
Organism: Pezoporus wallicus; assembly: GCF_028554395.1. NCBI lineage: Eukaryota > Metazoa > Chordata > Aves > Psittaciformes > Psittacidae > Pezoporus > Pezoporus wallicus. The sequence continues at coordinate 2,035,138 of NW_026636656.1, forward strand.
CCACTAAATACATCTCAGACTCCAAAAGGTCAAATCCAGAATGTTAGTGATTGTAGTTGATGAGTGAAGCCAGACATTTTCAGCTAAAAGGTCTCACAAAATATAAACCTGAAAACTGCTGCAGAGTATGAAGCCCCCAGTATTGGTTATCCCATCCGCTACTTTGGAAAGGAAAAGACTGAGTGTAATATATATGGAATTAATATTCCTTCTTGGGGCTACCTCTCATTATATTAGTGTTTTCTCTTTTCTGGTTTTCCTATATATGATATTATGTAAATGCTGCAAACCGTAAAGTACAAACTTAATCCTTACTAATGTAAGGAAAACCAAGCTAGCTGCTCTTTTTAGGAAGAAGAAACCCTTGTGAAACTGTTTTAAGTTTCTGAAGATGCTATTTCTCATAAGGGAGTATGCTGATGAAATGTTGACAAAGCAATAACAATATCCATTTTAATAATACAATTGAAAATATATAGAAAGGATACTCACAGCAAGTGATCAAAACCTTGGATAACAGGAGGAAAATGGGAAAAAGAATATTTATTCCACAACAATAATACTGTACAGGATGAGTAAATCCTTTTCTTTACTAGAGTTTTATAGAAAACAAGGATGGATATAATCTTCTTTGAAAAAAGTGCTTAAAGTAGATGCTCTTTTTATTCAAGTTTTAGCATCCTTGCAATAGAAATGTTCCTCTAACACATTCATTGCTAGAATATGTTTTTATCATCTCAGTCTCTGTGAACTCTGAGCAAAAACATTTTGTGGGTGGTAGAATGCCATTTGAGTCACAGCATAATTCTCCAGATGCTGGAAAAGGACAGAGTTTTACCGACAAATATTTACCTATTTAAAGATGCCAACAAAAATACATAGTATTTAATCATCTCAATTTTATTACTTATCAGAGATGGTTTAACATACTGAATTCCAGCTTACAAAGCATTTAGAATTCCAATGCAGGAACAAACCTCAAAAATTACACCCCATCTCTGTGATACAGGAGATACAGCATGTAAATTTTACAGTGGCTTCACTCTTTCTGCTTTCACCATTATTCAAAGATCTAAGTCATCCCTAAAAAAAGCAGAGAACAGGAAAAGATGATGATTCTAAAAGCATAAATTAACATTCCTATTTTCAGGAAAATCATTCCTTTCATTTAAAAAAAAATACTTGCTACACTATGTCTGCTCTCCTGTCTCTACTTATTTTTATTGGATTGAGAAAAATCTAAACCCTAAGACCTTATGTAAAAAGGAAAGGAAAATATATACAACGTATGCTAACACAAGTTTAAAGGACCCTTTTCATAAAACAAATAGAGTTCAGTAGAACTGCAAGACTTCAGTTTTCAAACATCAGTAACAACTTCTGTGTTTTCTAACTACGCAGGGTAATTTATTACAATGCTTGATCCAGCCATTTACAAACATATCTTGTGCCATGAAGCTGTTATCAGAAATAAATTACTCTGGCTGGAACACCATCTGCAGTTGTGGTATTCACCCATCAGGATACCTATGGAATCATTAAAGGATTGGGAGGGCACGTGCAAAGAACCTCTTATAATAAGAGATTTGAGATGCTCAGTTTTTTCAGTTTACCTAAAAGAAGTTAAGAGAGTGTTGGATTACAGTATAGCTATAGCCATATAGGTAAAGATTTCAAATAAATTGCTCAAAGGCATTAAAGGATTCAATGCTAGGGAAATGAAGCTGTGCAAATCTAAAACAGAGGGAACAGGTTTTTCTTTTACACGGCAGCTTACTGTGGGAGGTGGTCAACTCCTTACAATTCACTTGTAAATCTAAATCAGATGCATATGTTTAAAAACCTGCTGGAAGTTATGGACTGGATTAGTAGGTGGGATATTATGCAGTTATGAGGTTAAAACAGGGTCAGGGTTTTGATATTTAAATGTGTCTCCTATTTTTAAGCATTTGTTTGCATGTAACAGAACTGGGAAGAAACTATTGGTGAACCTAGTAGTCATATTTGCACGCAGAAAACATAACTCAGGATATACATGTGATTTATCAGATTGAATGGGAACCCATTCTCTTCACCTGATGTATCTACCACCTGGCAGTGAGGTCTTCTGGTTTTATCAGATTAATCAGTTCCTGGAATATAATACAAAGAGTTCCTGAAATATAATACAAAGAGATTCAGTAGCTGAACAGAAGCATAATCACTGTATGATAATCACAGTATTAATACAGTGCAATCACTGTATTAAAAATGTATAGGAAAGGTTTCTTTAAGAGTGACCTATTACCCCATATCAGAAAACTTTATATACATTTTTCCATATCTCCTTCTCATTATCCTTAACAATACCACTTCCCTTTTCTCTGCAGAAAAGATACAGATTCAGACCATTCAGTGAGCCTCAGATTCTCTGCTTCTTGAATCCATACTTTCCTCAGACTATATTTGGTACGCTTGGAGACTGGAATTCCTTTATCCTATCCTTACCATTCTGGGTTCAAATATGTGGTCAGTACAGCAAAAACAAGAAAGACTATTCACTCACCAGATGTAGACTGACATGATAAAATTTTAATTCAGCCCTTGCTATGTTTTAGTAATAAAAATATCAGAAAACAACTCACTGGGCAGTGCTTGGTGTAAAAATACATCAGTAGCATAAAACAGGATAAGAAAGCTGGGACTGTTCAGCCTAGAGAAGAGAAGGCTGTGTGGAGACCTCATAGCAGCCTTCCAGTACCTGAAGGGGGCCTATATGGATGCTGGGGAGGGACTCTTCGTTAGAGACTGTAGTGATAGGACAACGGGTAGCAGGTTCAAACTTGTTCAAACAGGTGAGATATAACTCAGTTCATTACTGTGAGGGTGATGAGGCACTGGAATGGGTTGCCCTAAGAAGTAGTAAATGCTCCATCCCTGGCAGTGTTTAAGGCCAGATTGGACAGTCTTGGGTGACATGGTTTAATGTGAGGTGTCCCTGCCCATGGCAGGGAGGTTGGAACTGGATGATCCTAAGGTCTTTTCCAGCCCTTATGATTCTATGACAACACACAGAAACAAACCCTTGACAGAAACACCAATAACTCATTCTTTCCATAACAGAACAATATTTCAAATCAATTTACTTTATATCCATGCAACTTGTTATCCTTGACTATATTGTGAAGTTGTAAAGTTTGTCAGTTGTTGACATAAAATGCATTGCGGATTCAGTTAAACAGACTAGGGGGATTTAAAAGATATAACCAGAATACTCTGAAATACTTTCTTTTCCTAACAGTTCAGAGTTGGTTTAGTAAATGGGGAGATAGAGTATTATTAAGCAACACTGAAAAATATGAGCTGACCTTAATAAAAATTAGTAGGTGAAGTTATAAATTAGTTTAACAGACATTTAATATTAGCTGATTCAAATAATTTAATATAGCTAATTCAGACAATTACCATGCTGACCGTTTGATTTTTATTTCACTAATAGGGAGTACAAAAAAGGATGCAGTACAGCACAGTAGTCTGGTGTAATTTCATAATTTTTTCTAAACCCCTTTAGCAAATTGCATACCTTCAAATGAAATTCCATTTGGTGTTCATACAACAACATTCAAACACCACAAAGTTTGAGGTTATCAGTGACCTACTTGCACAATACGTATTCTGTAAAAATACACAGGGTCTGTAGTGAGTAAACCCAAGGACTCGATTTTTCACTGAAACAGGTAGGAAATCTGGGAACAGAGAGACATGTTTTTCATGCTTACAACTGCAAACACACATTATGAAATCAGTATTAAATTATTGAATTATGCCAAGTAATGCCTCTCAAACTTCGTAAATCAAACACCCAAATGCTTTTGCTATAAAGTTCACTTTGCCTGCTGAACTTGAGCCACCTCAGCGTATACCAAGATGTATGAAATAACTTATCAACAACAGTTGACAGCATCATTTCTACCAAGCAAGTATGTGTTCAAGTCACACATTGCATGCATGAAATTATTCATACTGAAATCAGTAAATGAGGCACTAATGGGTGCCACATTTTTAAGACTAGAAGACTGTTCATAAAGTAATCAGTGTTTCTGTTCTCTTTTTTTCTTAAAAGAGTACCTAACATATTTTTGAAATGCTTACACATTGCTGAATTCTCATGGTTTAAGCAACCTTCAAGTTTTATACAATTCATTTGAATCTGAATTTTTCAAGCTTTTCTCACTTGCTCTTTTTCCTGCTTTTAAGTAAATGAAAAATAAGGCAGTTTAAAATGTAAAATTAACATTGTCATTTTTGCTTTACTAGTTCTGACCATATTTCTTGTTCAAGGACCATAAGCATTTTGTCTGGCTTTCCTTCCTGTTTCATGCCTGGGAATTTCAGCATCTCAAAGCCTTCTAGTCTTTCTCTTTGCAGCTGCTGTTCAGGGACAGTCATGACTGTACCATCCAGATTCAAAAGCAGAGCATTATTTGCTAGTATAATGTACATCCATCTTTCAGAGCATTTGCTGCCCAGCTGACATAGATAATGAGAAGTTCCCAGGAATATCTGACAACATCAGGATTGTCAGGGAGAGTTTTAGAGAGCAGACTGAAGGTCTGGCCTACCTTGGTTATTGTGCTGCTCTGTACTGTCCTGCAGCAACATTAAGTCTCAGAACAAGACAAATCTCTGGAAGCATTACTACTTAGCATTAAAAAAGCCCCAGAACTCTGACTACAACATTTGTAGTTCCTCCAAGGAGTCATGGTGTTTTTCTGTTTGTTTTTTAAATAGTACAGTTTTAAAATTGTGATAAATGTAAGTTTTGTTCTCTTGCCTCTTTCATGTTAGCCTACAATGATAAAAACTAAAAACCACAAAAATTAAAACTTTTTATCAATTAAAGCATGACTAAAATTATGGCTATAAAGAACAGGGAAAAATGAATCTTATTGATGCTGTATCTTATTCTGCCCTGTTGGTATTTGACAATATATTATTCATCTTCATATTTTATGAAAGTTTTGGCTTCATATCCTGTGACTTTTTCATGTAGTGCAGGCTGAAACTTCACAAAGAAGCTTAAAACAAGAAACAAAATTGGCAGACCAATAAACAAGCTGAGATAACATTTCAGAGATAAGTCTTTGTACAGCAAAGGAATGTTAAAATACATCTGTTACATGGAAAGGCATTGCTTAAAAATAAAATGAATATTAAAACATGTCAAATCCTTGCTGCACTTTTATTCTAATACAACAATCTATATTTATTCTAAACCAAAGTAATTTTAGCTGTTTTCATTCAACATTAAACTAAATGAAAAAATTGATAGTAATTGAGAAGATGAGAAAAATTATTAACTAGAAAGTCAGCTCATTTGCAAAATAATTGCCAAAAGCTAATCATTCTTCCATCACCTCCAATCACTTTGTGCATTAGTGCATCAAAAATAATGCAGCATGACTATTTATTCAGGGACCTGCTCCTGCTGAAAACCAATTTCCTCACCTTCTTTCAAAAAAATGCAAGCAAAAGGGAAGGGTCTGGGAAGATTTGGTTCATGGGGGAGAGGGAACATGTAGAAAAGTGCAACATCTCTGAGGGACTGATACTGAAATGCCATGGTACTGCAAATGTAAGTAGATTTACCCTTAATTGCCCAGAAAACCACATGAACTAGTTTGGACAAACAAGAGTAGTGCCTGAAGAAATAAATTCACTTTTAAGGAAAGTTAAAATAGCCATGCAATTTGATATTGTAAGCTTTTTCCTTCTTTTCACATCTTTAGGAAACCTTTTTTCTACTAGGATTAGGAAAATTGCCTCATCAGTCTGCTCCAGCATCCTTGCAGAATCCCAGGTACCAAACCCAGGCCATCACAGTAACCATGAGTACAAGAGATGGTACACAAGGTCTGACCCAGAAGTAAGGGAACTGTGATATTTTGTCCTGGTAAGCAAAAACATAAAACCTGACACCAAGAGATGAGTAGCTGGTACCCCAACAAATAGTACTGAATGCAGATAGCTGCTGTGCAACTGTTCCACTTCTAGTGAATCATCCCTTAAGCCCACAAGAAAATGTGACCTGTGTACCACATGGAAAAAAGTCATACCACAGATAGCAGAAGAACCGAGTTATATGAATTTATGCCCACATTTATTACTAAAGTAACTACTCACGGCCAGTCTTTAGAAATTCTGTCCGTGCCATCCTCCCTTCAGTTTGGATGCCAATAGGACTGTACAGCAAGTATGCTGTTATTCTCTTTTCATTGACACGCTATACCCTCTGAAAAAAATCCCCAAACTTTTCTGTTTTAATGTTTAATTGTTATAAATCATTTATGTACTCTTTTTTTTTTTTTTCCCCTGTGGGTGTCTCCTAAGGATAAAACTCAGGATTATTATTGCTGATGGTGGGAGAAGAAATCTTTTGGGGTATGATCTTTTTGTTTTCACTCTCTCTGAAACCCTTTAGCTCACTGACTACAAAGATGTTGAATGTAAAGGATGTATATGTCAGTTATCTAAGAGCTTAAAGCTGTTGAACCTTGCTAGCCACTCAATTAAGCAAATGTTTTTTCACTCACACAAATTTTAATATAGCTGTATATCTACTTTTTGGAGAAGAAAACATGCATATAGAGATATCCAGAAACCACAAAGTTAAAAAAAAGAAGAATTCGGTGCTCAAAGGCAAGCACAGCAATGGGGTTAACCTGTTCCAGAAATTCCTCATTTATGAGCATGCATGTGAGAATGTAAGACTAAAGAGGATGCTATTTATACTCCTAAGAGTGCTCAGGACTCCAAGATTTCATTTTCAGCTGAATGCATGCATGATATCAGTTAATATCAAGGGAAAGTAATCACAGAGTAATCCATTTTAAGGCAACTGAGCTCTATCTTTGAAAACTTCAAAATATATTTATAGGAAAACCGTTCTATAAGAGTGCAGTGTGACTATTTAAAAGAAAGACATTTTATTATGCAAAAAATGGGGAAAAAATAAGATAAAATGAGCTCAGGTGACTATTTTTATTGTCATGTAAATTAGATTAACTAGTATTTTTGTAATCTTTTGGGAAAAGCCAATAATAGTAGCTTCATTGTTTATGCAAATAGTATCCAAATATGCAAAATGGACATAACCAGATTATAAATTAATCTTCAGGTAAATTATTAGCCTGATTCTATATCTCAAAAGCAGAAAATCTCATTAAAAACATTGACTTAATATTAAAAAAGGGAGAAAAAAATCTATTTTTCTTCTGTAATGTGCAGGAAAAGTATACACGGAAAATTAAACTTAACGTAACCTTAAATCCTAAACTTCCTTATAGCTGGACTTGATGTTCAATCAATGCAAGTTCTTTAATGAAACCCATCTCCGGAAGGGTTAAGAACAGTTAAATTTTAAGTAAAATAAACCCAATACTCAGAGCAGACTGTAAAGACTCATCAGAATTCCGAGTTCAGGTTGTAGCAATATCTTCCTACATGAAGGAAATAATGAAAGAATAGCTATATTGAATTAATTCCCTGGCTTAACAGAACAAATGTATTACCAGGAAATATTCACAGAAGTTTGTCAGGCTTATTTACTCATGCATGCATTGCCTTTGGCAAGTTGGAAGAGAAGAAAAACTAGGAGATAATACTTTAATCTTTACAAAATTTAAGACATGCATAAAAATTAATATTTGAGTAAAGATTTGGTTGCTGCATCTTAAACTTTCCAAAAGCAGACTGCCCTTCAGAAAGTACAAAATCAGTACTTTGAAATTGTGATTCCTTTGAAGATTTGGATCAAAACCTCAAAATTAAGATGCATTATTGAAATATGAAATGACCACAAGATTGACATTAAAAAAAAAAAACTTTATAAACTCCCTATTCACAAGAAAGAAAGAAAAAAAGTAAATATAGGAGTAAATACATCACATCATAATTGGCAGTGTTCAAGACCAGGTTGGATGAAGCCTTGGATGACATGGTTTAGTGTGAGGTATCCCTGCCCATGGCAGGGGGGTTGGAACTAGATGATCTTAAGGTCCTTTCCAACTCTAACGATTCTATGATTCTATGACAGTGTTACGTTTCCAAAACCAGCCCTAGTTTCAGTGGATATCGCTTCCTTGTCCAAAAAATTACTTCAGAAAATGTACATAAAACAGGTAGTCTGCTGTAATAATGCTGTGAGCTTTGGAGGTCAGCAGGTTTAAAATGGAGTAGAAAACTTGCGTGTCACAGTAAAAGAAACAAAAAACACCAAAAAACCCCCACAAAAAAACAAACTAAAAAAAAAAAATCAAAGCAAGTGTGTGTCTATGACAAGCTACTCCTTATTGCAGTTTTCCTTTTTCTTCAACTCTGGAAAAGAACTTAGTTCTGAGTTTTTGCTACTTACAGCTCTGCATTGATTTTTACCCCTAACTAATATGTAAAAAAATTTAGCTTGAGTGATTAATTTTTGGTTTGTCAAACTAACAAGAATTGTAATCATGATTTTTCTTGCATTTTTGGGCAGTCTGCATATGCACATTCTTGTTTTTTAGAACAAGAGTTTTATTTAGACATCCATGAAATGTCAGTATTTCAGATTTTTTTTTTTTTTCATCTTGAACTGAAAAAAAATCCCAGACTACCTGCCTACAAATCAAATCAGGGAATGGCAGAGATGTGTTCCTATTAAACATGTTTCTTAGAATGATTATGGTATTTAAGCATTTGGAACAGAGGATCAATATGACTACCATTATATTTACCTGTCTTTGGAAAATGTGGCTGCTTTGAAGGACATGGTAAGCAAAAGGACAATAAAGAAAAGAACTCGATCTAAATATGTTTCTTTGAGCCATTACGGTTTATGTTAGGAGCTTCTGTTCAATGCTGCTGACCGTTTCACTAGTGTCTACCAATAGAACAACAAAACAAAAGTTAAAAAGACAATGTGGAAAGTAATGATACATCAGGAACCAAAGTTCTCAGATTAAATAATATGCAAGTATTTCTCACTATAAATATAAGTCATTTTATGATTTACATCTGTATGACTTAGGAAGAGTCTGTTTGACTGCTTTTGCATAACTGAAGTACTGTGTAATTGTATTGTCCAACACACATAGCATATAGAAGCATTAACAGCAAAAAGGATATTAAAGAGCAAAAAGGATATTAAACAGCACAGATCAGCTTCCGATTTGGAAAGACAGCAAAGCCAAATATACTGCAGTTATAATACAATCATATTTATCCATAATAATCAAAACCAGCAAGGATCAGTAATTATGCTATATTCAGACTTACTGGCAAGAAAAGACATAGCAGACCCAGAGCCCACTGGCAGCTTTCTGAAGTTCACAGCATCACAGTCTCCAAGCACTAGTCCAGATGCATCTAACGTTATGAACTTCTAGGAAAACTAACAGCATACAAATGTCCACTAATAACTCCTTCATAGCATATTTTCTGATCTTTTCAAGCAACATTTACAATCTACATCCTATTTTCTTACTGCCCAGCCAAGTATGCTGTATCATTTTTGATAGTGGACGTGTTAGATAGACTTGAGGCTACCTGCTTTGCCTGCCTGATTTGGTAATGAGGCTCAGCTGCCCTCTGTAAATGAGTACCAGCTGCAGAGAGAATGAGAAAATCTAACAACATGTATGAAGTGTTAAAAAGATTCTTTCCAGTCCCTGGCATAAGTCACAGATCTATACAACCACATCTGAGGACTTCATCCAGGCTGAAGAGGGAGAGTGGTCCTTTGTGTTGAAGATGATCAAATTGACTTGGCAAACCTGCAAGACCTTTCATATCAGTCACCAGAAGGATAGAACCAGCCCCTAGTTCTTCAGGAGAACACTGAGACATACAAATATAGGATACTTATACCCTGTGGGCAACTTTTAGCATTCTGGAGACTCCTCCAGGTATATTTGTAAAGAGTGATTCAAACTGAATACAGATTGTCTCAACCCATCTGTAGTGTAAGTAGCTTATACTCAAAGTGAGGGATTTTGTGTTTACATACAGTGTTCTATACATGCTAGGAGTACAAGGGCTTGCTTTTGAGCTGTTGTTTTTTAAATCAGTGTTTTGTGAAGGTCCTAACTAGGTTCTCTGTTGGCAGACCCTGTGTCAGGAAGGTGAAGCAGATGCCCTCCCTGAGCATGTTACAGTTTTGATCCTTTTGTCCAGACCAGGGGACTCAACCTGAATGCAGTGCAGACATGCTAAAGGGAAGTTCCCTTTTATTCAGAAAGACTATTAGTCATGCCTTCAGGTACTGCATTACCACTGAATATGTGTTGAATTCATCACTCCCAGAAGAGATGGAGGCCAAACCCCAGGAAGGCCAATTCCCTCCTCTGCCAAAGAGGAACTCAGAAGGGGAATCCTAATTTAGCCAAAGAAGAAAGTCTGCTCGTTAGAGGAAAAATACCTAAAATTCAATATTTAATGCAGTGGCAGGCCCAGTGGCTACCCAACACCTGAAATCCCAATTCTTTTGGAATTGCTGGTTTCTTAGCAAACAAAAATTAAAAGAAATAAACCAAACACAAACACTTTCACTACTTAGGATCCAGCTCCAGGAAACCATGTAAGTGACTATACACTGAAAGACTGAAGTGTGCAGATGTAGAATCAAGAGAACAGAATGACACCCTTTCCACTTTTCAGGACTTGTTTACAAAATTATTAAAGCATTCAACAAAAAAATGAAAAGCGTGGATCCTGTTCTCTACTCAGGTAGAACGAAATCGGACCACCATCTCCCTGTGGACACATTGCTTAACTTGTTTTCTGGCTTCTGGAACTTTATATTCTTCAACACAAACTGCCACAGCTTCATTGCATAGAAAGAAAACTAGTTTGTTGCTCTAACAGTAGCTTTTAGGTGTGGATTTATGGTTCCTTAGTCTGAGAAGGGACAGGAATCTGCATCACCCACATCTATTTGATAAGATGGTGGGCATACTCATTTTCAGTATTTTAAGAAGAAAAAAATTTGCCTTTAGTAAGGCCAAATGTGTTTAAAGCACACCTACTTTATAAGGATTGCAGGGATCTAAAGTGCTGCCGCTGCAAAGCAATTTGGTGGTGAAATAGTCTGATGTAGACAAAGAGGTACCCAGCTGTAAGTGTCTGTAGAGATGGCCATCTGTTAGTTTTGCACCTGGGTATTTAAAATTTGCTTTATACTGACTTAAGACGCATGAGTTTTTTTCTTGTAATTGGTCCCCATTTGTCTTTTTGCTGAACTGTTTCTAGTTTAACACCTCAGATTCTTGTCAAATGCACATTGAACAAAGAGGTCAATGCTTTGACCATCACAAGATCGTTTTACGCTACTCCAATTTTGCCAATGGAGCAGTAAAAAGGCAGATTTTTTTTTGGCTATGTAAAATCTGAATTAAAAGCTTACTGGAATTGCATATAAAATCCAAGGAGAATTGTTCTAATATGCAGAAATAAACAGAGTTAAAATACTTTAGAAAATTCTATTGTGTCTTTGGGAATAATCTTCATAGAAAGATGGAATTAAAATCTGAAAAAAAAAGCATTCATCATGGAATTTCTCGCCAGTTAAGTCAGACTAGGGCAGTGGTGAGAAGACATGGTTAGTCATTGTTAGGCATTTACTGACAGTATTTTATTTCTCTCAGTTTCATGACAACTAAGACATCTAATGAAAAGGAAAAGATTATAAGTCTTTCAGTGTTCAGATTCTGATAGAAGGATGTCTTTATTTGAAAAGTAACTACAGAAGATCTATCAATAGTATAAGTAATCATACATGTGAAGTTGGAGAAGAATTGAAGACATAATGAGGGGAATTTCTACTGAATATTACAAATTTTATTACAAATGTAGCTCCAGCTTTAATGAAAACTGAACACACTGTCTGAAGTTTTTATCATCCAGTGTTTTTTTTTTTCCTTTCTGATTAGTTACCTGACATCAAGGAGAATGACTTTGGTGATCTAGTACCTATTCTGCTACTGACAAGGTAGCTGTATTCTGAACCCTTAGCCACCTGGAAAAGTGAACTTCAACAAGGAATTTGCATGAGTACATTAAATTCATAAGTACTGTAAGGTTCTTGCATAAATAAACCCTCTGTAAATGCAAAAATTATTTCATTTTTTAATGGCTGTTCCCTTTCTACTTTTCATTTGCTCAAAAGAGAGAAGTAAAGAAACTTCTTAATTTTAGCAGGATTCCTCAAGGCTTTCTAATTCTTGCTAGCTGAAGATTTCAGTAATCTCACTGTCAGGTCCAAAGTCTCATAAGTAAAAGAGAAACAAGTGATTATTGTACTATTATAATAATTAAAGAGGACCTCAAAGCCAAGGAATGCAGACTGTCTTGCCTCCACACTGGTTGGTTCCATCTGTCTCTACAGTAGCTTTGCGTTGGAAACAGCTAGCTGGAGGAGTCCATAACAGACATGAAAGTGCAACTTAAAATATAATCACTGTGGAAGTTCAGGGGTTCAGGTCTTGAGTTCTGTCTTGACACTGTTAGCAGTGCCCAGAGTTTTGACCAGTGGGATATTAAGCATGATACCAAACTTCAAAATTCCAACCTTGTAGCACAATTCAGACTCAGGAGTATGGTAAGGCCTAACCCCATTAAAAAGCCTATTGTTAGTTGATTTGACACCTGATTCTTAAGTATCTGACATTTCCAGTAGAAACCGTGTATTTCTACAAAAGCAGCTCTTCCCAGGAGCATAACATCAGGGCTATGACAGGGCATAGTAATATGGACAGATTTTGTTCAGATACTGAGAAATTAAGAATTCTCTTTTTGTCCTACTGTGCCTCTAATGAAGAAGCGTGGCTGGTTTTCTGCCTGACATTAGCCACATTACATCTGTAGGCAGTGTGAGAAATGTAGAAATACAATGTGGCTATAGCCATTACCAGGTGTCTATACATCTTGGTTAGGTCCTTGATGTACTATCCTAAGCTGTCCTTGGAGCTCAAACTCCCCTCTTTCCCATACACACCATGTTTTGAAGCTTGCTCAAAGCCTCAATATGAGACAAATGAGCACAGGAAGCTAAAAAGTAGACTAGTCATAGCAACAGGGTATGAGGAGGATTAGACTATAATTTCTTGGCAAGTTAAGGCCACAGAAATCATGCCTGACACTATCTTCCTACCTCTTTTCTTGAGACTTTGTGCTTCTGTGTCCAGACAATGAAGTGATTCAGGGAGCTGATTTGACTTAAAACTTTGGTTTTGTCGACAGGTTAGCTTTTGACTGGCCATTCACATATTCCTATGGCAAGAATCCCAAGGCTGCACTTCTTTTCATGGTGATGACTAACAAAAGAGTATAATCCTTCTCTGTAAGGTGCCCACAGTATCTGGACAGAAAGGTGTTTATTGCATTAAATTTTTTTGAAAGCTCATTTTGAGGTAACAGACCTAGGAAAATGAAAGGACCAGTTTTGACATCTGAAGGTAAATTCTTAAAATACCAATATATGGAAAGCTATGCAGCTAATTAACTTTTATAGCCAATATATAGCCAATTAACTTTTTCACATATACCATATGTTTATCTTCCTGCAGGGAGTATTTCCAGGAGGAAATCGTAATGGGAAATAGTTCTGCTTTTTATGTAGGAATAAGATCTGTTGATGATAGCTACAAATTCTTACATAGCTCATGGTAGCTTCAAAAGAGAGTGCTGTTGAAATCTGTGAAATGAAATGTATGGCTTCAGCGATTAATTTAGTGGTTTCACAATATTCGTTTCCATAAGTAGTTAACTATAAACGATCCTTTGTCTTTTTCCAGACAACAACCCAAAGCAGTCAGTATCAGCAGTACTCAGAAAAGAACAGGACATCAACTCAGACAACATCTGAATAAATTATTGTCACACAGTGGTACAGTGTGTCTCCAAGCTCCCTGATGGCTTCTCGTGGGAATAACTGTATATTACTCTATATCATACAGTAGCTGTACAGTCCCAGGTCAAGTCTCAGCCTGTGTTGTTCAGGTGAAAGCCTTTGCTCAAGCTTACACGTGAGGACTTGTCCCTCTAAAATGTTGGTAAGCATCTGCTGTTGTAAACAAATTGTGGTAATTTTTTCAATTCTAAATGATAATATTGTCTGGTGCTCCTACAGCCTTCTTCTCTTACACTGCAATGAAAAGAAATATTCCACTCACCTTGCAAATTTCTGAAACAATTACATGCAGACAAACTTGGCTGGAATTTCAAATGCTGTTTTGAAATTATAAAACTAAAATACATAAATGAATGCATTGACCCAACTGCAAAGCCTGTGATTGCTAGTGAGCAGTTTGGTAGTGTAGCTCACCACTTCATTTTGCAGTCCTGGCCTCTCCTCAGAAGAACTGCTACAGCACAATGAAGTCTCTTTTTTGCACCTGTGGTTGCAAAAGGTGATCCTCTAATGACAGCCTTAGGGACTAGGGACTATGAACATGCCCAGCTTTTGCCTAGGCATGCAACTGGAAGATGCTGGACTCCTGGCTCTTAGGACAGGATTGTAACCTACATGGCTGGGTCACTGATATGACTTTACTCGGGTGAGGGAAAAGCAGAGTTGTCATTTGTCAACTGAATGAAATAACCTCACTGTCGTAGCAGTAAAAGTGGAAGGAGAAGTACCTGCTTGGGTTTTCAGGCAGTTAAGTTCTTAGATCAGAGGAAATGGACTGAAAAGGACTCATGAGGAGGAATTAACTACTGTTGTGGTAAATTGGTTGTTGTTTATCACTGCCTGGAGTTGAATAATAAGTCCATAATGAAATAAGATTTGCCGGAAAAGGTGCAGCAGGATTTGCACACTGGACTGATTTAATTATATTTTTTTCAATTTATTCTGATACAATTGTTTATACATTTATTTGATTAACAGTAATGTTCATCCTTGAGTAGCAGTGGCAGAATACTCTGGGAGAGCTGAGGAGAAGAATATGAAGGATTATTTTTCAGAGCCTTGGGTGACATGGTTTAGTGAGAGCTGTCCCTTCTCATGGCAGGGGGGGTTGGAACTAGATGATCTTAAGGTCCTGTCCAACCCTAACTATTCTATGATTCTATGAATTTTAGTTATGTTTAGCTTAATCTTATTGGTATTTTTATAATGTGAAAGAAAATATTCTGATTTCAACATTATGATCTGACAATGAAAGTAGAATATCTAACATAAATAAGTTAGAAAAAAATTTGTTTAATACTAAATATTTTCCCCAAATAGTTGTAAGAAATGCAATTATTGTGGGTCAAACTATCACACCTCATCTCTTTTCTTTTTGGAAACTCTGCCAATCCAACTAATATCATAGAACCATAGTGTTGGTAAAGACTTTAAGATCATCTAGTTTCAAACCCCCTGCCATGGGCGGGGATGCCTCACACTAATCCATGTCTCCCACATCTCTGTGCTACCTGGCTTTGAGCACTGCCAAGGATAAAGCATTTACCAATTCTTTTGTGCCTCCCCCCCCCCCCCCCCCAGTAAATCAAACACCCTCTTTTTGTCATGTGAAAGTATTGATTTAATTTTCAAGTCATTGAGCCCTTTCTGGTTTTAATGGAGATAAATATTCAAACCACACAATAGATTAAAAGTTTTAAAACATCAGAGAAATGATTTTTCATTTTGAAGAAAGAACAAATAGTACATAAAATATAAATTTTACGTATTTTTATTTAAACTCTTCACTAAATTTGCAAATTATTTTGATTACTCAAAAATGCCACTTGCTGAATTAAGTGTTTCTTGGAAAAATGTCATTGAGCACTGGCAATGATCATACATCAACACGATAATTCATTAGTTCAGCAAAATACTTTTAAGCTTATTACTACCTCTGTTATTAAGAATCATCTAAGAACATTTTGTCATGGAAAAATAAATTCTCAATCCCAAGTGTTTAGATTTGAATGCCTTGAAACACTTGATGATAGAAGAGAATATAACACCTAGTAGGTACTCCAAGCACACTATCAGATAAGATGAAAATTCAGAGTTGTCCTGATGCAATGGATAAATACTCTGGAAAAAGATCCTCAACCTAAACAGGATGCAATGCTCCAAATACACTGCAAAGTTCTGCAGGACTCCACAAAGGTAAGAATGATAGGCTTGGTAGCATTATGCAATAAAGCTAATCAGTAGCGATTAATGTCATTCAATTGCAAAAAAAAAAAAGTATAATTGTTATTAGGATATGTATATAGGACCACTGTCTCACAGGCACAGGATATACACCTTTTTTGCTTGGTAGAGTTCCTTCTTGTGTGGAACTGTCTGAAATGCTTTCACCTGCAAAAAAGGGTAGATCAACAGCAGGAAAAGAGAGTCCAGAAGGCTGCAGTTGTAATGTTCCTGTAATGAAACACTTCAGCAATACATTAAAAACATGGTAAGGTACAATTGTGAATGCTGGATGTGAAGAAAAGCATTCTCTATGCTTATTTTACACAGACTTTGTGGGGTTTAATTTCAGAAAGGGAAGATTTATTTTGTGGATTATATTACAATATTATATCTAGAATCATAGAATGGTTAGGGTTGGAAAGGACCTTAAGATCATCTAGTTCCAACCCCCTGCCATGAGCAGGGATATCTCACACTAAACCATGTCACCCAAGGCTCTGTCCAACCTGGCCTTGAACACTGCCAGGGATGGAGCATTCACAACTTCCCTGGGCAACCCATTCCAGTGCCTCACCACCCTCACAGTAAAGAACTTCTTCCTTAGATCTAGCCTGAACTTCCCCTTTTTAATTACCCCTTGTCCTGTCGCTACAGCCTTTGATGAAGGATCACTCTCTGGCATCCTTGTAGGCTCCCTTCAGATACTGGAAGGCTGCTATGAGGTCTCCACACAGCCTTCTCTTCTCCAGCTTGAATAGCCCCAATTTCCTCAGGAGACTAAAAACTCTGCATTCTGGAAATTTCAAAGGACATGGTTGGTCAGGAATTATAGGTAAAATTTATAGAAACTACCATTTGTTTATATGAAAAACAAGAACAAAACCTGAAATGGTTCTAATTATTTGTAACCAGATTTATTGCAACACTTTTCTTCTGTGAATATCTTCTCAAAGGTAGCACATTAGTTGCATTACCAAAATGCAGGCATTTAAAACTGCCTTGAGACACTCTGAGAATAATTTTTGACATATAAGTATGTTCTTACCCTTTTGTTCTATAATATTTACAATAAACTTATGGTTTATTATATTAATTAATGCATTTGTTATGTGTTTGGTAATTAACCTTCAGAATAAAATGGAAGAGAAACAATGTCTGCACTAAGGTCCTTTGCAAATTAGAACTGGAGCTATCAGAGAACAACTGTCTATATGACAGTCAAAAGTATTCTTTTTTTCAATTTTCCAAGTTGATTTTAATGGCTATGTTAGAAGAAAACCTATTCTACTGTCAAAAGTATTTGTAAGAGAACTGAATTACTCTTTGGTCCCGAATTTTCTGAGGTGAACTGAATGAGCACTCAGCAGTCATGGATGTTAAATCCCAGACAGCAACTACAATGCTCAAGTTACAAGTTCAAGAATTAACTGCTGTTCACTCTTCAAATAACTTGGTGTAAATCTTTCTTTAATTCTTCATGCACTTTTCCATGAAGGGATTAAACTCCTTTGCAGTTCTCTGTCATGGCAATTTGTTTGGCTCAAGGGTTCTTAAGTCCGTTGTTTCAAATAACAATGCAAGTCTTTGCACTAACAAAGCAAATTAAAAAAAAAAATATAGAAAAAGAAAAATATGGTATTTTTCTACTTGTGTTTTAAGCAAAAGATAGGAATATGGTTGCATATGACCAGTCATTTTATTTTGACTGATATAATCTTTACTCTTTCAGCTCAAAGTCATCTGCTCCATGGAATGTGCAATAAATGAAGATTCATTTTAATTGTATAGCTAGCAAGTGCCCACATACATGCTGACAAAATGTCATTAATGGGCACTTAGTTTCCTGAAATAATTATTCTAATTTACTTTCAGATGGTATCCAACCCTAGGATTTCAGCTGAATCAACAGCTTTGGTTGTGGAAGCCTTATTCCTGTGTTTACTTATTTATTTCAAACCAACTAATGAAGGAGTATGTTAATTGCTTGCAGCCTCTCTCACAATGTCGCTTTAATAACAATTGCAGAAAATTGATCACTGAATAAATGTTTGTTATTAATAAAAATCAAACACACCTGGAAAGTGTGTCTTTGTTTTCTGTTGTGTGGAAGATATGCACAAGTACAATTTTATTTAGGAAAGCAAATGGCTAGCTTGACTTTGGAATGAAATGAAATGGAATCCCTGAAGGTCACAGTGCATGCTGAACCACAGGGTGATCCTGCTGTCAAATTTCTTTCTTGATACATGAAGCTGAAGTGCACATCTATCATGGTTTGCATTTTTCTCATTAGCACTCAGCTTGACAAAACTAGAAGATTTTAAGTGGTGCTGTGCATACTGTTTTCTTTGACCCTCAATATTATAAGCTTTGAAGATTCCGAGTACTGCCACTCTTCTTCACATTTGTTTCTCAAATTCTTCCATCAACATGTCACACTCTTCATACGACTTCTGCTTGCAGCACTCCTCAAAAACTAATACCTTGACTTTATAGTGCCTTCTGTTGACTTACTCATCACAACAATGTTGCAGATTACCTGGGACAGTGGAGAGGAGGATAGACATTTATTCTTTTTACACCCAGATTTTTCTGACTATTTTTACCTTTGCTGGGGAAAATTACTGTTTTAAATATATATTTATTATTATGTTTATTAATTTAAATGAAAAAATAATGAGCATAGATGTAATATATCTAATCCTTTAGTCATCTTGTCTTTAAAATTCTAACATACCTCATTCTTATTTATTAGCTTGATCACTATTTCTGTCCTATGACATTATAGCGGTGCACTATTCTAAAACAGAACTGTTTTTTCATATTTCATTTATTTTGTCCTAATTTGTGTGTTTTTTATAGGTGTGTTACGATGAAAATTACAGTGATGTTAGGACAAATAATTTTATACCAAAAGATGTGCAGCATTCCCTTTTCTTTTTTTCATGTAAAAAAACATGTCAGTGTTGTTTGTTTTTGCAATAAGTAGTGCACCACTGGACCTAAAATGTTTGGATTTGACTTTTCTTCAACTCTATTGTATTCTCCTCACGCCAATTTCATTTTATTTTTGTTACTCATTTTTAAACTGATTTCAACAATAATCAACCCTCATGAGCAGTTTGAAAGGTGAACCATGTTAAGAAACAAACAGAAATCAGTTAAAAAGTTTAGTTTGGGTTGCCTGAATGTATTGATGTGCAGGTATTCAAGCACAAAATGCAGCTGAGTATACTTATATAACCCTTTAAAAACAAGTAGCTTATAGTTGAGCTAAGAATGGGTAGCCAGATATAGGATGCAGAGAAGAAAGCAACATGATCAAGATGAGCACAGGGCATATTACACTGGTTGCATGACAATTGCTGAGGAGTAGTGCTAAACACATATTCTCAAAATATTCCTCGAGGTGATCCAGGGAAGTCATTTAAAAGCAGCCTGGGAGGAGGTATGACTTAGAGCAGATATGAAGCCTAAATCTGGTCCAGGACATGGATTAATGTGAGGCAGAATGTATTGCTTCAAGGCTGACCGGACAGTCCCAAGGATCAAATGCCACTCAGGGCTGCAGTTAGGCAGCTGAAGCTACATCTACAATGTTCAAAAGAGAGATTGAAGATAAGTCTGATTTATGTTTTCAGTTAGGGACAGAGTTATTTATAATACAGCATTCTTATTTGATGTTCCTGTCTACATTTAATTTTATATCTGATAGTGATATCTCTTGCTGCTGTTATTCTTCTGAGCCCTGCTCATTTTTCCTTTCCTAGTCACATATAATGTATTTTTGTGAGGTCCTGCTTACACATAAATATTTTCATTTGGTCAATGTTCATTTTACTTAAAGGAATAGCTACAGAAATATTTTGCAGATGTAACACTAAGGCACCGTTCTCTTTATAAAACAGTTCTTGATAACATAACAGGAAGTAGTTAAAATAATATATATTAAAAATATAGTGCTAATTGACATCTTTTAATAGTTTAGCTATGATGAGGAAATTCCAGATTTCTTTGGGCAGTTGATAGATGCCAGGCTAAGATTATTGTAAAGAGAATGCCTTTTTCAAATGGGATATGAAGACAGGTTGAATTTTAGTTCTTTTCAGATGATATACAGGAGGGAAGGAATGCCATCCTTCAAGCCTGACATGCTTGTGAGCTGGGTTGATGCCAACCTTATGAAGTTTAACCATGCCAAGTGCAAGGTCCTACACCTTGGTTGAAGCAATCCCAGGCACAGCTACAGGTTGGGCAGAGAAGAGATTCAGAGCAGCCCTGCGGAGAAGGACTTGGGGGTGTTGGTCGATGAGAAAATGAACATGAGCCAGCTTCAGTGTGCGCTCGCAGCCCAGAAAGCCAACCGTATCCTGGGCTGCATCAAAAGGAGTGTGACCAGCAGGTGGAAGGAGGTGATCCTGCCCCTCTACTCTGCTCTCGTGAGAGCTCACCTGGAGTATTGTGTGCAGTTCTGGTGTCCTCAGCATAAAAAGGACATGGAACTGTTGGAACAAGTCCAGAGAAGGGCCACGAGGATGATCAGAGGACTGGAGCACCTCCCGTATGAAGACAGGCTGAGAAAGTTGGGGCTGTTCAGCCTGGAGAAGAGAAGGCTGAGTGGAGACCTCATAGCAGCCTTCCAGTATCTGAAGGGAGCCTGGGATGATGGGGAGTCCTCTTCATTAGGGACTGCAGTGACAGGACAAGGGGTAATAGGTTAAAACTTAAACAGGGGAAGTTTAGATTGGATATAGGGAAGAAGTTCCCTACTGTAAGGGTGGTGAGGCACTGGAATGGGTTGCCCAAGGAAGTTGTGAATGCTCCATCCCTGGCAGTGTTCAAGACCAGGTTGGACGAAGCCTTGGGTGATATGATTTAGCGTAAGGTGTCCCTGCCCACGGCAGGGGGGTTGGAACTACATGATCTTAAGGTCCTTTCCAGCCCTAACTGTTCTATGATTCTATGATTAATTGAGGGATGCTAAAAGGAAGGTGCTACAGATCAAAAACTATTTCAGATGTAATACTCCAGTAGAAAAAAATTGACTTACTTTATGGGGCAAGAAAGGGAAGCTATGGAAATCAGTCTAAAAGGTAACTGGGTGACTTGCCTAAATAAATTATGAAAACAATGGGCTTGTTAGAGTACTGGGAGTATATCTATTATAGAATGCTTCAAAAAGGGGTTCTTTTTAACTTCTTACAAAAGGGGTTCTTCTTAACTTGGTTGCATATTATTCTCAGCAGCATGAAATTAATTAGTTCAGTAAGGCTGAATAATTCTGAAGGTAACATTTCTCTCCTTCACAGGTTAGATGTCTGAAAGTTAGTTTTCTAAGTCAGAAGGTGTCATCCAAATTATTTTTGGTGATGGAAAGAAACAAGCACCTGTAGGTCAGTCTGTCCTGTCTTAGGTATCTATGTTAAGGTGAACTAAATTTTATTTTGGATCTCTCTTTCTTTCTGCCATCAGTAAAAACTGATGATGGCAGGCTTAAATAACATTTTGGATATCTACAGTCAGATGAGAATAGTATCCCTCCCTCCAAGTCTCCTACCTATATTCATAAAAGCTTGTATGCACACCCTTCTCATTCTTCAAAGTGTGATATTTTCCCTTCACGTAGTACATTTCTGCTTTCAACCCTTCCAAACTTGGTTTCAACACAAAGCACAGAGACTAACTGTGAATAAAGAGCTTGAATGAGACTAAGGAGAGACAGTTTCTAGCTCTTCCATGAACCAGATAAAAGGAGTAGAACTTGAAAATCAGGTAAGTCATCTGAGAAAATGAGATAAGCTGAGCAGGAAATAACTTTATTTTGAGGGAATCTTAAAAAAAAAAAATCTATAAAATATTTAGTTTTAATAAAAATAAAAGTATTGTTTTTTTTTTTTAAAGTTCCCATCCCCAAAGTTAGTATTTATTTAATGTAATTATATTGTTCTCAATAGATCATTCAGCAAGAAAATTATTAAAAGCTGTTATGTCCTTGAAGACAACTTCATAAGGTAAAGGAGTTTTAACTGTTAGAGAATTCTGCTTTTACTAAGCTAGCCCATTGTTCGGCAAAATATGTGTAGCACATGCATCGTGATCTTTTTCACTTTCTTTTGGAAGTTTTTCTTTGTTATAAGGCTTGATTATGTTCCTCAGGTACAAATAAAACCATATGATCCCCTGAAGTCTTCTTTACGTCAGTGTAGGTTAAAATGATGTGCACATTTTCAACTCTGGATAGGCTTTCGTACCAGTCTGGCTGTGGTGTTTCACTGTTGTGCATTAGTCTGAAAGTTAGGTGTCAGCCAGAGAGTTTAAATACATGAAAAAGTTCCCACAGGGTAAAAAGTTAATGAAAGGAAGCTAAGCTAGCTCAGATTACTTTACCACAAGCTAAGAACTTGTGTACAGGCAGCTGCCACAAATCAGCTGAGGTGCTTGATGATGTTGCACCACAATGGCTTGTTCATTTGTACAAGCTCTTGAAGGTGCTTTGAAATCTGCTGTATTTTGGTATAGTAAGCATCATAGGTTGTAAATGCATAGTTAATAAAATAGTTCTCTGCTTACCTTTTACCAGTCAATTTCCTCTGGCTGACCAGCATGAAAGTATGCATTTTAAAAGAAACGCACTCATTATTATGTTGATTTCAGTTGAAGTCCTTAACTGACTTATATTATTTTGTTAGTATTATATTACTAATGTGTGTGTAGAAGTTAATTTAATACTCACCCCACATTTTCAATTTGTTCTTTCTTTAACACACAGCCTGGTAATGTTCCACATACAAGCTGTATGCAGCAGGTCACTAACAGTAGAGTGAACTATTCTTTACCTCCAAGCTTGCTGTCTGATCAAAATTTAGATATTTAGGATGTGCCTTCCTCATACTGCTCTGACCCTGTTTATTCAGTGACTGACAGAGTCACTTGCTCCTCTTGTGCTGCCTGGCTGTTAGATACCATGAGAACAATTTTTGAGCCTGCCAGTTTTACCCTACCAGAGGCTAAAGAGCAGTTCAGGCTCCTCCACTTCTACCTCTGAACTGCAGCATAGATCAAGCAAGCCCATTTTCCTAAAGTGCAGCATGATGGCATTTTCATTTGTTTTAAATGCTCTGCACATGCATAATGTTATGAAAGGGAAAACTGGACTGTTCTGTAAGATATGGTCCTACACTCTATGCATACAGTCTATGCTCACAGCCTTCACTGCTACCACTTCTGTTTCCATTAAGATAAGTCTGAAATAATGTAGGGCTGTGATGCAGCTCACCAGAATGGTGTCTTAGTGTGAAACCAATGGTGTTAGTTGCATGCCCTGGGGAAGGGATAAGGGTTTTCAGGTACTTTTGAAATAGCAAGATGTCCTTGGATTGTGTTGGAGGATGTGGAGGGTGGATGAAAGAAATCCTGGTATAGTCTTGCCCTTACGCTTTTGAGAATTGACTAAATCAAGATTCCAGGTTGAATCTTGAAAAAAGCTAGCTAGGACAATTGAACAGTGAGCTAATGAAGGAGCTACGATTATGTGGTGTGATAATCAGAGGCCAATGCTTGGTTTTGCTCCCTAGCCTCTTTTGCTTTGCGATGTAGACAACATGAAGTTCTTTAGGACACAGAGGAATATAGGTGGCCTAAATCATACTATACTACCCACTTGTAAAAAGCTCTGTAACACTTTTAGGCCAACATGGTGATTCCTTGATAGCTTTAAAATACACTTTCAAACTACTACAGGGATGATTAGCATTCATTCCTATGAGATTGTGAGACTGGGAACGCTCAGCAGATTCAGTGCAGCAAATGGCTACTGTTATGAACAAAAAAATTAACCTATCCCCAAAAACATTTGCCGCTGTTTCTTTATCCTTTTGAAAACTCTCCAATGTTTAGGTAAATATCCTTCAAGGAGGTCAGGATCCTACTGTCCTGCCAGAGCTGGTCATTAAACCACAAAACCTATTTTTTTCCTTTTCCTCTTCCTCCTTTTTTTTTTTTTATTTCTCTCTCTTTGCCTCTGTGAGGTTTCTGGAAGACAATATTAACCACTGAGTTACTTTGACAAACCATGAGAGATTTTCTCTAAACTGCCATACCTGCAAAGAAGCTGGAGAAAACTGTTCTGTACTGCTTCAACCAGAATAGGTTATCATTAAAGTTTGAGTGGCATTGTCTTTATCTGGTAAATACAGCACTGACAGCCTGTGGTGTATTACACTGCGCTCTCTTCTTCCCCTGTAAAACAGATGGTTTTTAAACACCAAATGAACACACAGCCTTTAAAATGCAGATATTCTTTGCAGCACTGTGTATGTTGTCCTCTTACCTTCTCTGATACAACTTTACTGAGATACATATATTTAAATTGAAGTAAAAAAATATTTCAGAATTTTAGTTATGAGCCATAGGTGATACCAATAGATTCAGCAGACTCTGGGAACTCTCAGGAGAGACTGAGGTCAGCAGTAGTGCACAGCATTAGGAAGGATGAATCACTCCCATCCTCCCATTTATCAAGGCTGATATCCATGACAGACTGAAGGAGAACCAACGGTCATAGAATATTTAGCCCCTGAATTAAAAGAGTATTTTGAATATTTACTATCAATGCCTGCCCAAAACCACCTTTCTCTTGCCGTGTTTTTTGTCAAATACTGGTGAAGTACCAGTCCAAGTTTGTTTTTATGTAATATTAGCATTGCAAGCATGCTTTCTATTCAGACATTTCAGATCTTTTCAGTAAATTGCACAATTGTGTGCCTGAATTCTGTCTGCAAATCTGAGACTTCGTAAGTAAGGAAGACTGGAGGTTAAATGTAGTAATGAAAGAAATTTTGGTTGGTCATATACAGTGCAAACAGACCAAGTGATCAAATTCTCAAATGCAGTTATACTAATCATGACACACATAGCATTATTGACACTGCAGCTTATTGAATGGACCCTGAAATCTGTGTAAACATTCAATTGCTGGACAAGGAAATAACTTGTACCATTAAAGCTATGGAGTCATGCTATGTACGACCATTTAAAAAAAACCCAGAGAGAAGGAAATATATTTCAGATTTGAATTAATAAATCTTGTTGAAAACCAGCTTATGTTGAATAGTATACACTTGCAGCTGAATAATATAAGCCATTAACAGATTCCAGTGGTGAGACACTGGAACAGGTTGTTCAAATAGATGTTTCCACCTCCCTGGAAGTGTTCAAGGCCAGTTTGGATGGGGCTTTGAGCAACCTGGTCTAGTGGAATGTGTCCCTGCCCACCGCAGGGGGGTTGGAACTAGATGGTCTTTAAGGTCCCTTAACCAATGATTCTGTGATTTTATGATTCTTTGTTTCTTTTGACTTCAGCTTCCTTGATGCAGACTAGAGGAAGTTTCTTCTGGGGGAACAAGTCAAGAGATTTCAGATGAAAATAAATACTATACATGGCATAATTATTATGTTACTAGTCACACAGTAACCCTCCCTCAAAGGAGAATGTATTGCAGTATTCATTTACAAGATCTTTTAACAGACTTGTATGCTAAATGTCATTTTGATTTGGTATGATATACTGTTTTGTTTTGAGATGATTCTTCTTTGCAGTTTAATTTTATTAACGCAGCAAGTTAGAGAATAATTTTCTGGATCCACACAGTAAATTATTCATTGCAGTTCAAATATAAAGTTGCCATCAAATGCTTTCTGATCTGCATTACATAAAGTCATGCTGCATCTCTAATGTCTGGACTGCCTGTGTAATGAAGAACCTCTCAGACAGTGTTCAATCAAAATACACTTGAGAGAAAGCAGACACAATATTTTGCTAAGCATCATGAGTACCCCATAGTTTTCTTTTGTTTGTTTTTTTGTTTCCTAAGCAGGAATAATCCAGAGATCACCACATCTTTTCTTCTTAGAAATACCTGCTCAAGGACAAAAGTTCTTATTTAAAGTTATTATAATTACATCAATTTGTGAGTTTCTGGGGCTGCTGCTACTGGTAAAGCAGTTAAAATAATGCCTTACAGATCTCTAATTTCTAAGGCAAAGACCATACTGTCACTATTCTGTGTAAGAAATGTGATGCTGTGTTTGAAAACTGAAACATCTTTGTAATATGGCATTAAATCACTGTCAGAGAGACTTTCACTTTCTGTATTCTCTTAGAAAATAGAAATATAAAACCACATAACTCATATGAACAAAAACATAACTTGTAAAAAGCTGAAAATATAATGAGTATTAAGTAAAATCTTCACAGTATCACAGTATGCTAGAGATTGGAAGGGACCTCAAAAGATCATCTAGTCCAATCCCCCTGCCAGAGCAGGAACACCTAGATAATGTTACACAGGAATGTGTCTAGGCGGGTTTTGAATGTCTCCAGGGAAGGAGACTCCACAACCTCCCTGGGCAGCCTGTTCCAGTGTTCTGTCACCCTCACTGAGAAGAAGTTTCTTCTCAAGTTTAAGTGGAACCTCTTGTGTTCCAGTTTGTACCCATTACCCCTTGTCCTATCATTGTTTGCCACTGAGTAGAGCCTGGCTCCATCCTCGTGACACTCCCCCTTTATATATTCATATACACTAATAAGGTCACCCCTCAGTCTTCTCTTCTCCAAACTATAGAGACCCAGCTGTTTAAAATGTTTTAGAAGTCTAAGTCAGAAGAAGGGAATGTTTGATAGTTTTATACATTTACTGAATGTACTGCTTTTTCTTTCAAAAGCAATTGTTTTTTCTTTTTCTTATTGCTTTTTTCTTTTAAACATGCTGTCTTACAATTTTATTTTTTATTTTCATGTCTGAATGACCTGATCTCTGGTTTAATATTTCAGTTTCATGGGCACAAATAATGGAAGACAAAATTTGAATCATTCACAGACCAGATACACCTGGTCTTTTCATTTTGCTTCTTTGTCCTTGGGGGTCTGTAAGAGAAATTGCAGTCAGAAGTAAAGCTTCGTGCTGTGCGTTTAGCTGTTTCCATGGCCAGTTTTACGTCTTTAAGCGTTCAGAAGTAAGGTTGTCCTCGTGATATGCTACAATTCCGGCTCAGTTTTAGTGCTTTTAAGCTGCGATTCAGTGTTAAGTCACTAGGTGGCATGTGGCAATGAAGTTAATATTGGGAAGTTCTAGTGAGTGCAGCTGGCACTGGGCGCCTTGGAATAAACACGTCAGAGCTAATGTACCGCCATCTGCGGTACATTTTATTCACTTATTGGACAACAGACTAGTTGTCTATTGCTCAGCATGCTTTAATTCATAAATGATACTAAAATGTGTTCCAATATTTCCTTTTGGTAACTTTATAAAAAATCATTCTCTGTGCCTGATAGCTGTAGAAATTGAGTCTTTTCTACCCCTGCCATCCTCTGCCTACTGAAAGCAGACACAGTCTGCTTCTTGCTAACAACAAAACTAAATTAAACAGAAATAAAACTACAAATTAAGGAGACGTTGGGGGACAGTATGGGGAAGAACAAGAAGATGCCAGTATTTTCATATATATGTGGCCACATTATTCTCTGACTCTGGTATGATTCAAATAAGACATTTTTATTCCAAGCATTAAATTTGTAAAAGTTTCTGTCCCAGCTATATGTGACATTGAAAGGAAATGTTCCACCAGTTAACAAATCTCTCTATCATGGAAATCTGTGTTCTGCAGGTAGAAGCGCAGGTAGCTCATCTCCCTGTAGAAAACAGTTATAGAAACAGCAGCCAGGAACACAAAAATATTTCTTTTCCACCTCTCACCATTTGAAAGTTTCTACTCATCTTCTAGGATAACACTGGTTATACAAAAATCAGACATAAAAAGGTGGCTTCTTTGTAACTTTATTCGTTTAAAACTGTTAGAGGCTTTGGCCATCTATGCCAAAATATGAGGGAAAACTGTGGAGTAAAATTTTTGGTCATGTATGCCATCCCATGTCTCTAGAAAAACAGTCTTCTTCTTTCTAAATTTTGTGCACTATCTGTCTCCAGGTAGCCTATGGTTGTCAGTTTAGCATTTTGGTATCCTGCCCTCTGAGCTGCGTTCCATCCTCCTGCTGCCCCTGAACACTCACTTTTTGGAAAGGTTTACAGGCATGGCTATCTCAGATGGTGTCTGGGTGGCACCACAGAGATACCTCTCTCGATTTTTGCTTCTCATTTGCTGCCATGTCTAATTACAGATGTAGAAGTTGGAGGGCTTTGAGGTACACAGGAGATGAGAATTTGGTAGATGAAAGTTGGCAGTACTGAATGCAGACCAATGATGACTTCCAAAATAACCCAGAGAAAGTGCCTGTGATGGATGTATACAATACTTTGTCTCACACAAAATGCTAAAAAAAAATGGCAAACGACTAATCTCCTTTCTGGCCTTTTGAAAACCTCAATTCCTGCGTAACAGCAGCAAAATCATATTCCATCAGGCAGTGCTGGTGGACCTCACCACTGATACCGTCCATACCATAATTCTGTACCTTGTGTCCCTGTCATAAATACTTTTAGCTACATGGCACTGAAATGCACACATTCTGCTGTATGACACACAAAGGAAATGGCATCTGCACATTTGGGTGCATGTAAGTGCTCTGGTCATGCAGAAAGAAAGACACAAAGGTGTTTTCATCAAAAGGGACTTACTGTGGGCTAAAACACTAAGGTAGATGCACCTCAACAAGATAGATGCAACCAAGAAGAACAAATGGAAAGTACTGCATTGTTAACTCTACCTTCACTCACACACTCAATTCTGTGAGTAAATGTCATCATTAATCCCAGGAAATGGCAGAGGTGATGCTTTTACCCTCTGTCTGTGAAGCCCATCCCTTCTCTAGGATTCTATGATTTGGGCTCTGCAGGGAACTCCCCAGTCAGGCCAGCTGGCTTTATGCTTTTCCTTTCTGATGCAAATGATGGTGAATCACCCTTGTGCCTTGGGGAAACTCCTCCTTGAAGACAAACTAACTCTCTGGGATTCCTTTGCCCTTCAAGATACCCTCCAATTCCCACCACTATCTACCAGCTACCGAAGAAGTCACTCAGCTCACCAGAAATCCAGTTTT
This sequence comes from Pezoporus wallicus, assembly GCF_028554395.1. NCBI lineage: Eukaryota > Metazoa > Chordata > Aves > Psittaciformes > Psittacidae > Pezoporus > Pezoporus wallicus. The sequence goes on from NW_026636656.1 coordinate 2,064,339, forward strand.
TCAGTCAGATACTTGGTTTCATTACTGCTTCATTTGTAAGAACCAGGGCATGTGATGGGCCGATTATTTCTGCTAGTTTAAGAAGACATTATCCACCTTTTCATCTTGACTTGCTTAGGCTATATGAGTTGGCCACCACCATGTCTTGCCTTTTGGTTCTGTGGTAGTTAACCTTGGTTGGCTGGAAGATGCCCATCAAGCCACTCTATCACTGCCCCACTGTAGTGAAACAGGGAGAGAAAATAAGATGAAAAAATCATGAGTTGACAAAAAGACAGTTTAATAAGGAAAAGTAAAAGCCATGCAGTGAAGCAAAGAAAGGAAAAAAGATTTATTCTCTATTTCCCCTCAGCAGGCATTTTCCAGCCACTTCCTGGGAAGCAGGGCCTCAATACACACAGTGGTTGCTACAGAAGACAAATACCTTAATGAATGACCCCTGCCCTCCTCCCCCAACTTTCTCATAGCTTTTATTACTGAGCATGATTTCATATATTATGGACTATCTCATTTGGCTCAGCTGTCCTGGCTATGTCCCCTCCCAAGCTCTTGACCACCCCAAGTCTACTGGCCTTTGTGGTGGGTCTGTTGGAGGGACAGCTCGATGCTGTGTAGCCAAATCTTTGTTGGCTGTGTCATCAATGCTATTCTGGCTACAATTACAAAGCACAGCACTAAAAGGTCTACCATGTGGAAAGCTGACTCCTTTTTAGCCAGACCCAATTCAGGCTCTTCTCTGATCCTGAACGATAAGCTCTCAATTGGCTGCTCTGTAGCAGAGGTCCATGATCCATGGTTGCTCCTTTGCATCTGGAGCAGTCCACACTGCATGTCTTTTCCACATATGTTCATTGTAAGATCCTGTATTTTCAAACAAAGATTGTGACGAGAGAGTATGTACTTTTTTAAATGCAGATTAGGGGTCGTTAGAAAGTCTTCTTCTGGAGCCATTGGTATATCAGAGGTGGCAAAACATCCTTCAATTTGGCATCATTAAAGAAGTAGATCAGATGATATATGAAGTCATAAAAAAGGAAGAAAAGTTGAGCCTCCTTTAATCAGAAAGGAAGAAAATATATGGAATTTAAACAGACAGCTGAAGTAACTGATTTTTTTCTCGGTGCAAGCCTTATCACTAACTAGCTGAAAACCCCCAAATCCCTCATATAATGAAGTAAACGTTCTTTCTTTATGGATAATTTAAGTGCAGAGTCAGAAGGTCATTTAAGGTTAAGCAAGAGATTCATAAAACATAGTCCTACACTGCCTACGTTGAGACATAAATTACACCTACATCTGTGATTTTTACTTTTACTTGGCCTCTTTGTGTGTAGTTATTTCTGCACTTGCTTGATAGAATACATTTCTTTCTGCAACTGACCTTGATGAACTGCCCTGACTTTTGTTCTATACAATGTCCCAGTTTTTGGACATAGCTAAAATTAAATTTCTCTTTAATAAGGTGATCTGTCTTAGCAGACATTGATTATCTACTTAAACTAGTTTTTAATCACTCTTAATAGGACTGCAAAATATCTTCATAATATAATGAGGAGTAAGAATTGTAAGGGGAAATAAAAAGGAAAAAGGGAGATATCACTGACTGTCACTGAAAATATTTTATCTACAATTAGCATTGCATTTTAGGATTCAAATAAGTGAATTAGAATGTCTACATTTGATTAGTTGTCCAGACTGTCTTTATAGACACTGAGTCTGATTTCAAGATGCCTATTTATCTCTATTAACTCTAAGGAGAGCATTGCAAACTAGGTCCATTTTAGTTGTCTAAAGTTGAGTGGCGTGTATCCTACCCATGAGGAAAAAAACATTTCACTACTGAAGAAAGCTTCCTTGTTGAGGAACTGCCTAAACAGAACTTGTTTCACGATCACATAGTAGGAGAAATATCTTTCCTAATTTTGGATGTCTAAACCCAAGCTGGATGCTTTTAGAATGAGTTCACTTCACATGGTTTTGACATTTATATTAGGATGAGTTGAATCATAGCTTAGAGATGTGAACAGAGATATTCATGCCACTTATAAGGGCATGCAGTGAGAGGACAAGGGATAATGGCTTTAAACTGAAAGAGGGGATATTTAGGTTAGGTATTGGGAAGAAATTCTTCACTATGAGGGTGGTGAGACATTGGAACAGGCTATCCAGAGAAGCTGTGGGTGGGGAAATGTTGAAGGCCAGGTTGGATTGGGCTTTTAGCAATCTGGTCTATCGGAAGGTTGGGGAGTTGTAACTAGACGAGCTTTAAGGTCCCTTCTAACTGAAACCATTCTATGATTCTATGGTTGTCTTCCCTCATAAGAAAAAGCACGGTTGCTTGATGTGACTGTGAATGGTTGCTTACAAATGGTTTATCTTCACATCAGCAACATTACTTTGACTCTAGTTGTATGAGAATTGGTACCCTACAGTAATACAAAAGGGTTTTCCCTTAGTTTTTGCCATTATCAAGGGTAGTCCAGTAGAGACTGAAACATGACTGAAGTACTTCTCGTATGTATTTCTAAGTTATCAGCACGCAACAGCTTGAGTTTGTACTTAGTTCAATATAACGTTTGTTGCATTAGCTCAACTTTTATTCAGCTCCACTGAGACTGTGAGTTGCCAGAATGCAGCTCCATTCCCAGCCAGAAAGAGAAGCTCACATCTGGGCTAAAAGGGCTCACTTCTGAGCTCACTTTAACTAGAAACCATAGCTTGATCTGATCGGAGACCTGACTACAGTTTCTTATTATTCTGTCATTTAAATCTTCTTAAGATAGAAACCTGTCTGGTTTGGGTATCTGTTTAGCAAGTGAAACCTTCAAAATTGATTGTCATTAGTGAAATGCTTATTTTCTGAAAGTATGTCAGCAGTGAGTGTCTTGGCAGAATATACTAACAGAGAAGAATATGTATTAAAAAGTTTTGTATCTATCTCAGAGACACAGATGATTAAGGAGACTGGTTATGGGAATCAAGCATTTACCCCTGTATTTCATATGAACGCAGAACTGAGTGCCACTGGAGAAAAATTTCTTCTGAAATCTGAAAGCAGGTTTCAACTCTCCCTGCAAGGAAGTGCACGTTCAGTTATTTTCCAAACATCTGTATCACTGACTAGGAATGCGTCTGACAACAGCTGTCTCAGAAGAAAACAACCTCCAAAGCAGGGCTTTTTAAGCTTTCCAAACATGTAGAAGAACAAAACACAACTCCAAGTTCATAAAATCTTACTGAACAAAATTTTATCAACTATCTTGTAAATATTGGTGATAGCCCTATACAACAGTTTAATTAGAAAAGAATATGTTCACAGTCTTGCTTCTCTCTACACAGCTGGAAAAAAATTGCAGAAAGTCTTGACAATTTGGAGCAAGAAAATTCCTTTTTCTATATGAGTCCTGTGTTCCAAAGAACTCTGTTCTGACTCTGAAATACCCTGTTCTTTGCTTTCTGTCCATGATACATCTTGCTAACTGGTCCCTTTACCCCCTGCCTTTGCAGCTCTGTCCCTAGAGCCAATTACCATGCAGGGCTGCCTGCATTAGGAACCACTGAAGACCCATCCTGTGCTGTGACATCATCTAAAGGCATGATTCAGTTAACTGAAAGGTCTTCTTAAGGATTAATTTGTGCTTAAAGAGTCTGATCTTCATTTCTTCTTGAACAGTCAATGGAGAGAGACAAAGGCTTCTCAGTTGTTAATTTAGTTAGGTTCTTCCAGAGGATGATTCAAAGCAGGATCCTGCCTTTTTCTCAATCAATGATATGGGGGACTGGACTTTGTTAACACTATTGAGATACTCCCTGAAGACTTACCTTTTAACACAAGTGAACACACAGTAAAGTACAGAATAAGCTTGTCTAAAACATTCCCCTGATTACAATATTTATGTATACTTCAAGCTTTTCTCTTTTCACCTCTTATTCAGTGAGATATTACCTCCATTTAGACAGTAACAGTTGCATGTATCACCTCTGTACGTATTTATCCTTTCAGTAGAGAAGAGCACCTACTTTTCATTGGAGAGTATCATTTAAAGTTATGAAAATGAAGGAGAAAGAAACTTTTAAGGTAAAAAAAAACATCAGTGTAAACTGGGAAAATTCAGTCAACCATCCTAGCACTCACACGCCTCTCTCCTGTGTTGGCAAAACAATTAACTAATCATGTGAGCAAGCTTATATTGCTAAACTGCCTTAGTTACATCTCCTTGTCCATCTTCTTTATCTGGTTTCAGGTTTTGTTGTATCTAAAGGTTAACTGAGGGAAGATTTTTATCTTTTTACTGTTTCCATGCTTTATGAAATGCAAATATATAACCTATTGTCAAAGCAGGTACACAGAACATAGATGCCAGATGAAGTGAAAATATAAATGGTAGCAGTGTCAATACAGAGTGTTTAGATACAGTTTCTGATTAGAAATTACTGGCAAGTCACTATCTATAGTTTTAGTTTAAAGCAAATGTCAATTTGCTAGCCTCTAAAAGTACCTCACCATTGTTATGTATTTCTGGTCTCTCCAGTAAACAGGAGAATATAATTTTGTTACCAAAGGTCAGAAGTTTATAACAAGCTGCCTCTACAAATGATGAAAATACTTAACTCTTCTTAATCTAAAAATAAATGTGGCTTTGAAAAGGTCAAATTATACGGGATTATTTGTATTTTTTCAGCCTGGTGGTAGCATTCGAGTCACTTGGAGTAACAGAGGTCACAGTACACATACACAGTTAAAAATTTAAAGACTGGAGAGCTGAAAGTTTTATTTCAAGGAAGCACATTACACTCTCCATAATAAGGCATAGATGTTCAGAAGTTATTTACATTTATTTTAAATGTCCATAAGGCTTTTAGAAATCATCGAATCATGATTCAATGACGACATAAACAGTTACTACTGAAAAGAGGAATTCTTTCACAGTTGTTGGTCTGTACACCTCTCTTGTTTCTACCAGTGTTATGAACAGAATGAAAAAGCTGACAGTTTTTTATTATTCTATTGTTTAAGTCTTGTTCATTTAGCAAGGTGATTAGTTCAACCGTGCTTGAAGTGAACAGCTAATTGTGCATCATCTGCTTTCTGTGTCAGCAAAGACTATGTAAATGGAGCTCAAAGGAAAATTAGATGATCCAAAGTTCCATTAGAAGAGTCCATTAAATAATTTATTATAAAAAAGAAAGAAGCACACTTATACCAATATCACCTAACAGGCATATTATGCCACATACAGTTTTTAAACAAGTGTCTTATGAATATTATGTTAAATTAATGGATTTTTTTACCTTATAAGAATAAGAAAAAATTATTTCCATCAAAGTTGTCAGGACTGTGTGATTGAATCGTTTATTGTGTATTGGAAATAGAACAAACTCTAGGAATTTGAATTAACCTTTTAAGAAAACTGCTATTTAACCCCCTAAGGTTAAACACTAAAGTAAAAATTAGAAAGTAAAAATTTTGGTATTCTACATCTGAAGAGGTAACCACCCAAAGGTTCTAGTACCGTTCTGTCACAATCACTGAGTGTCAGTAAAAGTTTTAGAAGGGAAACAAGTTGGATAATTTAATACAAAAAGTAGTAATATTTAATTAATGATTCATTCATGATAGTAAAAAAATGGGTCAAGTTAAAAATATAAAGCATGGAAAGTGAATATTAAAAGAACATAGCTTTAGGATTATGCTACATACTGAAGAAGATTTAAAACCTGAAGGTAAAGGGAAATACAGCAGCTTGCACCAACTAATCTCAATTTTCCCATAGATTTGCTCAGATAAAACCATTCATGTTTCTATTCATGAAGACAGGAAAACCTTTGACTTTATTTGCAGATTAGGAAAATAATTCGGGGCTTTTTACTTTGGGTTTACTTGTGTTTTTTTCACTGCCTCTGCACAGTTTGAAATTTATTTTTTAAAGTAAGAGAATTAAAGGTTAAATTATACAATTACCTTTTCTAAATGGCATAATTTGACTTAATTTTATTTGAAAGAAAAAAATCAAGATATATTGTTTTAAACATCTTGAAAACTATTAACGGAAATGTAGAAGGAAAGATGGCAAAATTAGAAATATTAAATCAATCAGTAAAGGTACACTCCATCTCATTCAGTTTTAACCCCCTGAAAATGATGAATTTGTTTTAAGCTACGTGTGAAGTCTTACCTTCATAAATGATGTAAAGAGAGGTCATCCAGAATGATGTATCTCACCTATGGGATCTGAAAATCATTGAAAACTTCATGAGGATTTTCATCCATGTTATCATTAGAATTTGGTCTTCTTTTAATAAATATAAAGGTGTGATGATTTGACCCTGGCTAGACACTCTCTTACCCCCTGCTCCTCAACTGGACAGGGAAGAGAATATATAACAAAAGCCTCATGGATTAAGGTAAGAACAGGAAGAGATCACTCACCAGTTAATCATGGGCAAAACAGACTTGACTTGAGGAAATAAGTTCAAATTATTATTAACCAAGTCAGAACAGGGTAATGAAAAATAAAACCAAATCTTACAAGACCCCTCCCCCACCCCTCCCTTTTTCCTGGGTTTAACCACTCCCAATTTTTCTACCTTCTTCTCAACAGTGGCATAGGGGGATGGGGAGTGAGGATTGAGATCAGCTCATCACACTTTGTCAATGCTGCTCCTTCCTTCACACAGTATCACAGTATGCTAGAGATTGGAAGGGACCTCGAAAGATCATCTAGTCCAATCCCCCTGCCGGAGCAGGAACACCTAGATAGTGTTACACAGGAATGTGTCCAGGCGGGTTTTGAATGTCTCCAGGGAAGGAGACTCCACAACCTCCCTGGGCAGCCTGTTCCAGTGTTCTGTCACCCTCACTGAGAAGAAGTTTCTTCTCAAGTTTAAGTGGAACCTCTTGTGTTCCAGTTTGTACCCATTACCCCTTGTCCTATCATTGTTTGCCACTGAGTAGAGCCTGGCTCCATCCTCGTGACACTCCCCCTTTATATATTTATATACACTTATAAGGTCACCCCTCAGTCTCCTCTTCTCCAAACTATAGAGACCCAGGTCCCTCAGTCTTTCCTCATAAGGGAGATGCTCCACTCCCCTAATCATCTTTGTTGCCCTTCGCTGGACTCTCTCCAGCAGCTCCCTGTCCTTCTTGAACTGAGGGGCCCAGAACTGGACACAATATTCCAGATGCGGTCTCAGCAGGGCAGAGTAGAGGGGAAGGAGGACCTCTCTCGACCTACTAACCATCCCCCTTCTAATACACCCCAGGATGCCATTGGCCTTCTTAGCCACAAGGGCACAGTGTTGGCTCATGGTCATCCTGTCGTCCACTAGGACCCCCAGGTCCCTCTCCCCTACACTGCTCTCTAACAGGTCGTTTCCCAACCTATACTGGAACCTGGGGTTGTTCCTGCCCAGATGCAGGACTCTACACTTTCCCTTGTTATATTTCATCAAGTTATTCCCTGCCCAACTCTCCAGCCTGTCCAGGTCTCGCTGGATGGCAGCACAGCCTTCTGGCGTGTCAGCCACTCCTCCCAGCTTAGTGTCATCAGCAAACTTGCTGATAGTACACTCAATTCCCTCATCTAAATCGTTGATGAATATATTAAATAATACCGGTCCCAGTACTGACCCTTGAGGCACTCCACTAGTTACAGGCCTCCAACTAGACTCTGCCCCATAGACTACAACTCTCTGGCTTCTCTCCTTCAGTCAGTTCACAGTCCACCTCACTAGCTGATCATCCAGTCCACACTTCCTCAATTTAGCCGTAAGGATGCTGTGGGAGACTGTGTCAAATGCTTTGCTGAAGTCAAGGTAGACCACATCCACCGCTCTGCCATCATACATCCACCGTGTTATTTCCTCATAAAAGGCTAAGAGATTGGTCAAACATGATTTCCCCCTGGTGAAGCCATGTTGACTGCCCCTCATAACCCTCTTATCCTTGATATGCCTTAAGATGGCACCAAGGATAAGGTGTTCCATCACTTTCCCAGGGATGGAGGTGAGGCTGACCGGTCTATAGTTACCCGGGTCCTCCTTCTTGCCCTTTTTGAAGACTGGAGTGACATTTGCTTTCCTCCAGTCCTCAGGCACCTCTCCCGTTTCCCAAGACTTGGTAAAGATGATGGAGAGTGGTCTAGCAATGACTTCCGCCAGTTCCCTCAGCACGCGCGGGTGCATCCCATCTGGACCCATGGATTTATGGATGTCCAGATTGCTCAACTGGTCTCTAACCCATTCCTCATTGACTAAGGCAAACCGCTCCGTTGACCTGACTTCATCTAAGGTCTCAGGGGTACAGGGCTCTTCAGGACTGCCTGCAGCAGAGTAGACAGAGACAAAGAAGGCATTCAGTAACTCTGCCATCTCTGTATCTTCTGTCACCAGGGCACCCATCCCGTTCATCAGTGGGCCTACATTGCCTCTCGTGTTAGTTTTGTCTTTTGTATTTGAAAAAGCTCTTTTTGCTGTCCTTGACCCTTCTTGCCAGGTTTAATTCTAAGGAGGCCTTAGTCCTCCTAGCTGCCTTCCTACATCCTCTAGCAGCAGCCTTATATTCCTCCCAAGTGGCCAGCCCCTCCTTCCATGACCTGTAAACTCTCCTCTTCCACTTGAGCATACCCAGCAATTCCCTATTTAGCCACGCAGGTCTCCTGGCCGTCTTCCTTGACTTCCTACATGTCGGGATGCTCCGATCTTGAGCACGGAAAAAGCAGTCCTTGAATGTCAACCAACTATCTTGGGCCCCTTTACCTTCAAGCAGCCTTGCCCATGGGATTTCCCCTAGCAATTGCTTGAAAAGGCCAAAGTTTGCCCTGCTAAAGTCCAGGGTTGCAATTCTACTTGGTATTCTACTAGTCCTACCACACAAGATCCTGAACTCCACCATCTCGTGGTTGCTGCAACCAAGGCAGCCCTCAACCCTTACTGCTTCAACCAGATCCTCCTTGTTAGTGAGGATGAGATCCAGCAGCGCTCCTCTCCTGGTCGGCTCATCCACCATTTGCGGGAGGAAGTTATCATCCATACACTGGAGGAACCTCCTGGACTGTGGCTGGGTTGCCGAGTGGTCCTTCCAGCAAACATCAGGGAAGTTAAAATCCCCCACGACCACCACGGCCTGTGACTGTGAGGCCGCTCTCAGCTGCCTGTAGAAGGCCTCGTCAACTTCCTCACCCTGATCTGGTGGTCTGTAACAGACCCCTACAACAGTATCCCCCCTGCCAGCCTGCCCCTTAATTCTCACCCACAGACTCTCAACTCGCTAGTCATCTGTCCCCGGACAGAACTCGGTGCATTGTAGTTCCTCCCGCACATAAAGAGCAACCCCACTACCCCTCCTGGCTGGCCTGTCTTTCCTGAAAAGGACATAGCCCTCCATGACTATATTCCAGTCATGTGAGCTGTCCCACCACGTCTCTGTAATTGCCATCAGATCATAATCTCCTGACTTAACACAGGTTTCCAACTCCTCCTGCTTATTTCCCATGCTGCGCGCATTGGTGTACAGACATTTCAGGGAGTGAGCTGAGCACACCGATTTCGCCCTAGGATTATAGGAGGCCTCCCAGTCTTCATTAATTCTGGAGCGCTGCCCCACTGGGGCAAGCCCAGCAACAACCCCATCCCCCTTCGAATCTAGTTTAAAGCTCTCCAAATGAGCCCTGCTAATTCGTGCCCCAGCATCCTTTTGCCTCTGTGAGACAAACCTTTCTCACTTGTCATTGTCCAGACTGGTGCCCTATAAAACCAGCTGTTATCAAAGAATCCAAAACCCTGCCTGTAGCACCAGTCTCGAAGCCAATTGTTTATGAACTGAATCTTCCCATTCCTTCCCACATCATCAGTGGAAGATGGAAGGAGTGAGGAGAAGTCACTTCCTTCTTGGGAAAGGACTCCTAATGCTCTTTCCCTGCTCCAACATGGGGTCCCTCCCATTGGAAACGGTTCTCCATGAACTTCTCCAACATGAGTCTTTCCCATGTCCTGCAGCTCTTCACAAAATGATCCAGTCTGTGTCTCTTCCATGTGGTGCAGCCCTTCTGAAGCAGACTGCTCCAGTGTGGGTCCCCAAAGTCCTGCCAGCAAACCTGCTTCAGAGTGGGGTCCTCTCTCGATGGAGCCACAGGTCATGCCAAGAGCTTACTACAGTGTGGGCTGTCTACAGGGTCACAGCATCCTTCAAGCACATCCCCCTGCTCCAGTGTGGGCTCCTCCACGGGTTGCAGGTGAATATCTACTTCATCATGGACCTCCGTGCACAGGTTGCAGGGGGCCAGCCTGACTTACTGTTATCTTCACCATGGGGTCCAGCACTTGGAGCACCTCCTCCCTCTCCTTCTTCACTGACCTTGGTGTCTGCAGAGTTGCTTCTCAGGTAGTCTCATTCCTCTCTCCATCTGAAAAACATGCAGTTTTCTTTTTCACCTTATTAACTATGTTATCCCAGAGGTGCTACCAGTGTCACTGATGGTCTCAGCCATGGCCAGCAGCGTCTTGGAGCTGGCTGGCATTGGGTCTATTGAACACAGGGGAAGCTTCTGATAGCTTCTAGTAGCAATCATCCCTGGCCACACAATACATTCCACCCCTCACCTCTGCTTTATCTCAAATTTCTCATGTCTTTTGGGTGCCAGAAAAGACTGTGGTGGGTTGACCCTGGATGTACACCATCCCTCCCCTGACTTTGTCACTGTCCTCATCGGTTAGACAAGGGGGGAGAATGTAAGATGGAAAAATACTCATGGGTCAAGATAAAGGCAGTTGAATAAAGAAAAAACAAAGTTCATGTGTGCGGAAACAAAGGAAAACAAAAAAAATATTCTCTCCTGCCCATTAGCAGGCAATGTCCAGTAGCTTCTTGGGAAGGTGGACTTCAGTATGCTTACTGATTGTTCCAGAATACAAAATTTATAATAATAAATGCCTCCACTCCTACATTCGCTTAGCTTTTATTACAGAGCAGATGCCATATGGTGGTACGGAATACCCCCTTGATCAGTTTGGGTCAGCTGTCCTGGTTATGTCTGCTCCCAGCCCACACCCAACCTGCTGGTGAGGGAGTATTGGAGAGACAGCTTTGATGTTGTGTGGGCATTGCTCAGCAGTATCCAAAACAGTGGTGTGTTATCAACACCTCTCTAGCTACCAATAAGAAGCACAGCAATAAGAGGCTGCTATATGGAAAATTAACTCCATCTCTGCCAGACCCAATTCAACAGGTAGATTGTTAAATCTGTTGATTTATCAACGATTGTTGATAAAATAATATTTATGTTTTACTAAACAGTTAATCTCCATGGCTTTGTTGCTTAAGGCAGTTTAGGCAATTCGAAAGCAGTGGATAATTTATTTTAGGGCCTTAACATCCACTGTGTTTATAGACATTCTGTTTTCTATAATACGTTTGCAGCCTTAGAAAGCATCAGGTGCCTGCTAAGGCTGTTGGCCGGAATGTATCTTAGCTTAGTGCAATAAATTTGCACTAATTTCTATCTTCTAGCCTGATGACTCCATCAAACTGTGGAATCTTTCTTTTATAGCTGACTTCAAAGCTTGAGGTAATTGCTTTATCACAGCAGGTTAGGAGATATATGTCTGACACAGAAGTCGAGTCCTGAAAATAGTACAGACTTCTGTTTTATGCATCTTTCGAAGATAAATTAGCTTGTTTCAGGAATTTTGATCTTGAAAGATTTAGCTCTGGAAAATACAGATGTTTCTTTATCACCCATTCCAACTGATACTTCTGTTAAATATTTCTTTCCCTTTTATCAGAAACTCTTCTGTAAGAATCCTACTTGTCATAGAAACACCAGCACACTGACTGTGTGTCAAAATCTTCTGGGGACAAAACAGAAAAAAATAATGAAGGAAATTTTCCTAGTTTGTTTTGGGAATCTTCTTTTGTCCCTTGAACCAGATCAGGATAGTATGACCAGCATGACAATCATGAATACCATAGTCATTTTTATACTCTTTGTCTGTTGCAACCGCAATAAAAATGCTCCACAGTTTAGACATTTGGGAGGTCCCACTCCAAAATGAACCTTTACAGCTAGATGCAGATATGCCAGGTCTCTAGGAGCTGCCCTTTCTCATGTAAGCCTACAAGCATGCAAAAAATGGATTAGGAAAAGACCCTTGAGCAATATGCCACTCTACTGGAGAATGGGTTCATTGCTGTCCCAGCCCTCACTTCACTTACCCAGTTATTGTCACCAGGTCTCTCCAAAATTGCTGTATGCTTGACAGGGATTTTAAACTAAAAGGTATCATTAAGAAAGCATTACAAAAGAAACCTTAGGTAAAGAAAACACAAAGGCAGATCATCGTCAAAGTACTTCCTGAAATGCCTTAGTGTCACCTAGTTAGTTTAGGAAACCGTTTCTTTCTTTTGCTTTCTAGCATATGTAAGCTAAAGTCTTCAACTTGCTGTTATAAGAATTTGATGACTGTGCTTTTGGACAATCATACCCACTTTCTTGGTTTTTTGTTTGTTTTTGTTGTTGTTGTTGTTTTTTGTTTGTTTATACTGGGTCTTCTAGCTTTTCTTTTTTTTTTTCTTTTTTTTTAAACTGGCATTTCCCAATTCACATTTTTTGATGTACTCTTAAATTTGTAAAAGTTTTAGGCTCTTTTCTCACTCTTATCTTTCTGAAGACACATTTGTGAATCTGTGTAGCTTATGTCTCAAGAATCACCATAGAAGACTTCAATATTAATTTTGCTGTAAGTGTTGTATAAAGACCAGTCAAAATTCAACATATGGTGAACTGGGAATGGTATCATTATAAACGTATCATTACAAAGGTATTTAATTTCTTAAACACAGTATTGGAGAATAAATACAACTAATAATGATATTGGTGCTGAATAGCCTTGGCTATTTAGATTTGTTATAGCTTGCAGATTTCTTTGCTAAGTCATTGTGAACCAACAAGAAGTGGTGTGAATTCTATACTGAGCTGGATATCCTTATAAGGATTTAATAGAAAATAACCTTAAATAATTCAATTTAAATCAATTGTATATAAAAATTAGCTCTGTAACTCATGTTCTTAGCTTGAAATGACCAGCTTTCAATGAATTTAGGGAATTGGTGATATTGCACAGAGGAGCTAAGCATTGATTTATATGACTATTGATTCATAGAAATTCCAGGACTACTTCACACTTAAAAGAATGATGAGTATCCTGGAAAAACCTCCTGGAAAGGCATCATGGCTTTTCCTGCATGAAAAATCAAGTGTAACATTATCAGGAGTAAATTTCAAGGGAATAAGAAGGAAAATACTGGTTGGGAAATAAAAGATGTAAGTGCAGGTATAAATTTCCTGAAGTAAGCCTGAGTTAGACTGATGCAAGTTAAATAAGAACAAAAATCCAAAGCCATTTCTGCTTTATAAATACATGTGAATCAAGAAAAAATACAGCTGGAAAGAGCTACCTCATATACCAGAAGCAGTCCAACTGCATTAGCACTGCACTCTGACAAAGCCAATATAATGCTCCCCTCCATTTGCTCTTGAGAAGATGGTACAAAACATGTGGGGAATAGCACTGTGAAATGTGAGCATGTCCATATGAAAAAGGAAAGTAAAACTCAAAGATGCAAAGTCTGAAGTCAGAAACTTAATTGTTTCTGTCACAGGACCCTGGAAATCCCAGATCAGGAAACAGCTATCCTATATAGATCTATAGAGCTTGGAGAGAAGTTCCTGAAAAAAAAAGGAGACAAATACTTAAAACCTGATTTACAACAGTGAGCGTTATTGAATCTGCTGTACAAATTTTGATCCATGTTGTTACTTATTTTAACTGGTTACACATCCTTTTTATATAAAAGTGAGTTTTTTTAGGGCAAAGAGGAAAGACATTGACATTATATAAAGCTTATACCTGAATTTCAACCTGAAGATTTTGGAAAGATACAAACCATTAATTTGTAGCAAGGGACAGATGCTTCTTATTTTAGTGTGTCCAAACAGCAGTCAAAATAATTTTCAAAGATTTTTGCCTTGACCAGTATATTGAAGTAACATAATTCCTGGATACAGTCTAAACTCAGCATGCATTATACAGAGATCAATGATTTTATTTTGTATCTACTGTCATCAACTGTTTTGTAAGGAAGTAAGTTGTTAAGGATTTCCAGGTAAAGTAAGAGATTAATTTATCTGTAAACTTTTTATTGTATCAGCACAATCTTTCTGGTAATAAAAATAAATTTAGGAGATCAAAGAAAACTGGGCATAATGGTCATACAGATTATCTTCATAAAAGTCACAGGGTCAGAAACATTCTGCTTCACATTTAAATCATACTTGCATTCATTAGGAGTCTGAACATTGGCTTTATTTGCAATAAGGAAAAAAGAGTTCAAGCATTAATCATACGAAATAAATAGTCCAATCCTTTCTCAGTTGCACTTCCACATTAGTATTATATTTTTTTAGGCAATTTCTACAGAAAAATAAATGAAGTTTAAAGTGCAGTATAAAACAGTCCAGTAGAAAATGCAAAAATCTCCTGTAAATAAAAACAAGATACACCATTTCATAAGTAACCCTGATATTCTGCTATATTAGGTAATTCAAAACATAAAAAACCCCAACCAAACAACAGCCTGCCCCCACCAAAAAAAAAAACAAACCCCAAAACCCCAACCTCCTAATCAAATAACTCAATAATGATAAAAAAAAAAAAAAAAAAAAAAAATAAATGCAAGCTTTTGCTCGAATACCTTTTGCTCCTAAGGAAAAGTTACATAGGCAGCCATTTAGGAGACTCATATTTCCCATTTAAAACAAACAAACAAACAAACACAAAATACCCCAGTCAGGAAATTTAGCAATCTGGAACAGTGTATGAAAATTTGGTATTGCCTAGGATAGATTGCAATGATAAAAAATCATGTTAAGAAATACATGGCAATCTAAATATTTTAAATCATAGCACATTGTTTTCATCCTCATAATATGAACAAATGAATATATATATATGGGATTACAGTTTTTGACATTTTTTGTTTCTTTTCTGCATACATTTATGGCCTTTGAGCAGTGAATCGCAATGACTCTGATTCATGGGACTTGCTATATGATGTTGATTTCAGTATTTAGTAGTACCTAAGCACATATATTCTTGAGCTAAATGCATGGGTGAGAAAATGGAAGAATGTTCCCGCAGCCACAGGCTGTAACGGCACTGCAGAAAATGGTGTCACTGGTCGATCATAATGGGAAGCTGCTCTGTTCTCCTGTCAGTCCAATCCCTTCTGTGTGGACTTGATGTTCAGTGTGGACTAAGTTCCGTGTGCCTTGAACACTGGAACCCATCTCTCTCGAAGCAGGCGGGGATGCTGGATTACTGCTACTGATAAAAATAAAAATTGAGTGAGCAAGGTTGCTGTTGCTTTTGCCAGACAATTTTAGGATAAGGGAGAAAGTGCTAGATGCTGTGGGGGACGTACTGTTTTCCCTATTAATTTTCCTGGTTCTCCATGTTCAAGTAAAAGTTCAACTATCTGCTCATAAAACCACAATTAGGAAAACATGAACCTATGTGTTGTATGCATGTCTTTATTGTAACAAACAAAAAAGAGGGCTGAAGGCTTTTTTCAGGATGACATGTTCATAATGAATAGTAATAGTGTTCAGAGAGTCCAATAATTATATCTACAGTGTTTGATTTTTAAAACCATTTTATGTGTTGTTTTTTTTTTTTTTTTTTGGTTGGTTGGTTTTGTTTTGTTTTTTTTTTTCATACAGCTTCAGGGAGATAAAACTGATATATTGTATGCTCAAAGAAATGTAATGGAAGCTATTTAACATTTAATTTCTTTTTGTATCTTTTCTTGCTTACAGAAAGTCATTTTTAAGGCAAATTTCATTTTTAAAAACTGCCTATTTTATACTCCTTTCCAAGAAATTTTTATTGGCTGGCAGAGCTGCAGCTACCTTATGTATGGAGTGATGCTGAAAGCAAAAATAAGTTCCCCTATACCAACATTGTCAGCTGATCTACATGAATGTGGTCTACTCAGCTGATTTGGCTTCAAACTGAGTTGCAGAAACTTAAGGAATCATTTGCAATGCCAACCACTGTGTCAGCTGAATGCCAGTGTATAGGAGAGCCAATTACTTCAAAGAAAATTTTGGAAGGTTTCTCAGCTTTTCATTCATAATGTTAACAATATGACACAGAGATGAGGAAGCATTGTGTAACTGCTGGTAAAGGATTTTTCCAAACTCACTATACCAACAACCTTGGTTTAGATGATGTGCATGAAACCATTTCCCAGAGTCACTGATTTCACTGAATCAAATACTTTCTTTTCATATGTCTTAACTCCTGTATCATTACCTGAGAATGTGAGCTTTTAATTAAGAGGCAAAGAAACTCAAAATTATAAAACTTCTATACAACTTCTAAAAATTCTATTGCATAGAAAAGCTTGAATACATAAATAGAGAAGACTGAAGGCAGGAGAACTAGCGGAGTTGGTTTAAACTTCCCTTGAGTTTCAGAATGATTTTTGAGTGCTAGTGGATGACAATCCATGTCAACCATAACAACTGATTCTTTCATCATGAGCTGATAAAAAAAGCACAGATCTTCAATAAAATGTTAAAAGAAAAAGTGGTAATCATTTGGTAGAGAGAAGGTGCACCTCAGTTTTGGACAGTGGATAAGCTACCTGCTAGGTAGCATGTCAGGGACTTTCCATTTCTTTGCTCAGGAGCTTCATCTAAGCCCTTGCTCTTGGTTTTCACCTGCGCAATGTAGCAGTTGTGCCTGTACCCAGCCTTCAGCTGAGGAGCCCCTTTGCTCCAGGAGAGGAGTCCTGATCCAGTCTGTGCTGCCCTGCCAGAGGAAGCTTAGCGTCAGCAGTGGCTCCCTCTGAACATCAGTGTCTCCACTCCCTCCATGTGATGCCAAAGGTGACAATGAGGTGGACAGGTCAGCAGGCTCTTCCTGGGAAGGGCACTGCTCCGCATTATGCAAACAGGTATGCAGAGCAGGACCACTGATGGTCACCACAGTCAGCCAAGAGTCCTGTAATCACTGGGCAAGTTTGCAGTGGCCAGTCAAGTCTGAAGTGAAGCAAAGAAGTCAAGTCAGCAGGCTGGCATCAGGTGAAGCATGATCATACGTAAAGCATAGCTCAGGTACATAATAGAAATGAGACATTTCAAATAAGACATTGAAATTTCTGATACATTTATTGTACCTGCAGGTACCTGTACCTACAGGTTGGTGCAAAATTGTTATAAATCTCATGTGACTACTGAGAGGTTTAAGAAGCCTTCAAAAATATTCCCTTTGTTAGCAAATGAAACAGCTGAGATGCTATCAATCACATCAGATGGCAAATTCAAACTGATACTTATCTCTGTGTTGCAACATTTAAGTCACAACTGTTGATCTATCTAACTCAGACAAGATTGACAGTTCACCTTTGCTGTTAGGAACATAAAAATACTGCAGTGTTTTTACAGTAAGTTCTCAAACGGCTGCTAAACTTTACAGATCTTCACATTGCAAACCTATGTATTTATAAACCCATGGATTTACCAACCCATTATTTTACAGTTGTTTTCATGTGTTTATTTTAGTGTCGATTGATAACCCTTTTTGCTGTAGTGAAGAGTTTTAATTAATCTTCTGAACCTTTCTGTAGGACTCAGAGATCATGAAATAGTTTAATTACAGGCAGTTGTTGCAGGTATAAATGATGTTCATTTCAGAAGCACTCTGACCATAAGTTTAATTCAGTGCAGCACTGGGACAGCAAGATCTAATACTGGATTTATCATGACAAGGGATTTCTTCTTGTTGGAGCTGAGAGCTATACCTTTATGCCAGAAAAAAAAAAATCCAGCTTTACTTTTGTTGTTGTTGTTCTGGAGGCTTTTTTTTTAATTGGTGGAAAAATTTTATTATAATTGCTAAATCCATAATACATCTCATCACCTTCCAACTAATATTAGCAGGAAAGACTTTGTTCTCAGTTGTCCCTGTGCAAGTGCAATTGCACAAACCTAAATACTTACTAAGTTTGATACACTAGTTTTATCTCTAATTTTCAATGGGGCTTCAGTTCTGTGTCCTTTTGGATGTGTTTGTTTTTTTTTTTCTGCAGCAATAGTCTGTGGATATTTTTCCACGAAATGTCTAATACATACTTAAAAAAGACCCTACTACACTTCACCCTGCATATTCAAATAAAATCTGCAGTAAAAATAAGTGTTAAATGCAGAAAAAAGCCCATAAAATTTATTTTATGGTAATGCTTTTGAATGTATGAGATTCTGAGAGATTTAAACTTTTAAATCTTGTTTTGAAAGTACAGTTATTCAGATATTTTATATGCATGACAAAACTTCAACTAGGGACTGTTTCAGGTGCTTAAGATAGGTGTCTGGAGCCATTTTTATAATCCTAGAGCATGCTGTGCAGCCTATTGCCACTCCAGAAAGGAGTGTCAATATTTAGACATATTGAAAGAGGTTCAGCTTCCTCAAAAACATTACTTTTAAAATGGTACTGAACTGCATTCTAAGAAACAATTAGGATTTTTTTATAAAGGTTTTAGTACCTGCTAAGCTATTTACATGCATGAAATTATGCATGTAAAAAATTATTACAGGATCATCAGCATCAAATCTGAAATACTGTTTAGATTTTCCCACTGCTGTAGCTAAAAGCTATGAAATATCTTTCCAATAGGAATGGAACAATAACAATAGTCCATCATGTTGAAAATGAATAAAACCCCACAGATAAGTGAATCTTACATTTGTTTAAGTAATTGTCATAAGAAATTATGCCTTAGAGAGAGCATTGAAAGTGAACTACGTGAAATCTTACTGTTTCAGTTAAAGACAACACAGAATGTCTCACATACAGAGATGGTAACAAGGATACCATCCATAAATCTGTAGTTAGAAGAAACAAATCAAAATACTTTTGCAATACTGAGATTGTAACTTGCCAGAACACATAGATGACCAAGTCTAAGAAAGTTATGAAGTTAAAGAAATAGAAAAGATGCTGATCGAATTGACATCTCAGAATTGCAGGCACATGAAAAAGACGAGACAATCTGCATATTCTCAAGAAATTACTGAAATAGGTTTAAAAATAGGTCTCTTCTAGTTCACAGGGAATCTATTAGCTGAGATTTGCTTTTCAAATCCTTGTTGCACAGTCTGGAAACCATACTTGCACTGGCAGCCTTTGATTTTGAAGATTCATCTTAATGTGATGCATGAAAAAGTGTAAAGAAAGTTACGGATTGAAGAGTTGCTACAGTAAAATAAAAAAAAAAAAATGTCCATGAATTCTAGCATTTATATTCAATACTATACATTTTTCCTGAAAGGCAATCACATCTTGGCAACAATTTATTAATTTAACTAGATGAATACTACAGCTAAGTCTCATTATATGATACTATATAGTATGTTCTATCAGCTAAAGGTGAGATTCATTTATCTAACCAGACACAGGCATAGGGAACCTCCCACTAGCTGATGATTCAGACCTCAGAGTTTCAGTATTTAGGGTCTCATCTAAGAGCAGGGAGAGACCAGGGATCCACCCTCTGAGAATGCTGGAACTCTTCAGCTGAGGAAGGACTTCCCACGCCAAAGAGACAGGACTGGTGAAGCACAGACTTGTCCCAGATTCAGTATACCAAGTCAGAGATGTCTGTTAAGCACCATTCATGATCTAGATAATCAAGTCATAAGAGTAAATGTCCTACAAAGATTGTAAGTTCTCACCTTTTGAATAACAGCTTTACCTAGAGTCTCTGTCTCTTCTTTCACCTCCTAAAGCAGCATCCTCAGTTTTAGAATATTTTTGAGAAAGAAATTTCCTTTTCCACTTTTGAAAACATGTGTTTCGCTCTGTAACCACTGATAAAAGAGACATTGAGCCAGAAGGATGAGTAGCAATGAGAGAAGACCTGGATTTTTCTCCCCATCCCAATCGGGAGGGTAAGGGAGATGGTGAGTTAGTGGATGTGTGGGACATAGTTACTGGCTGAATTTAAACCACAACAAATGGTAATGATAAACAAACACTTAACTGACTAAAATGTACAAATTTTGTGGATCAGACCTTAGAGTATCTAAAACGGCATCAGAATCTGTCACTGGAAGGAATGAAATATCAGGGCTCTTCCAGTAAAACTGCATTTTATGCTTCACAAAATAAGTCTAAACAATCAATTAAAACTTAGCATCTCAAGGCATGAGTTAGAGTATGGATATATATATGTATATGTTTACATATACTTTAGATGCTACAGTGGTTTATACTATATCTAGATATGTATGTGTCTGTATGCATGGTATATAGCACACATTATTTACCTATATTTTTATGTGTTCATTAGACTAGCACATTTTTGGTTGTTCCCTAAGAAGGGAAGGTATGAAATATTATCATTTCTGACATTATTCAAAATAAATTAATTTTGTATTACAGAGCACTCTCACTTGCATTGAACTAAGACCAATGGCAACAGGCCCAGCAGCATCTTATCAAAAACAAAAGAAAACAGCTTCCATTATGTAGACTATTTCCTAGAAACAACTTTACAGTGCATCACTGTGCAGAAAGTGGTATCTTGATAACCTCATCGCAGATTA
The DNA here is from genome assembly GCF_028554395.1 of Pezoporus wallicus. Classification (NCBI taxonomy): domain Eukaryota; kingdom Metazoa; phylum Chordata; class Aves; order Psittaciformes; family Psittacidae; genus Pezoporus; species Pezoporus wallicus. The sequence continues at coordinate 2,085,011 of NW_026636656.1, forward strand.
AAATCACTATGGTCCACAAACACTACTTAATTATCCCCAAACTCCTTGACATCATCTTTGAATGAAGGTAACATGAACACTTAATTTTACAGCCCCACATCAAACTCATCCTGATGTTATCCTTCTGCGGCTCACAAATCCTTCTTCTGCCATCTCAACTTTTTTCCACACAGGTGCAAAGGAAGGAGGGTTCTTAGGGATTTTAAGGTTGATTTCTTAGTCTTGCAGTCTTAATCTAAATTGCACTCAAAATTTTTATCAATAGGGCTTTCATAGCTGAGGGTGTAAAAAAAGTATCCTTTACTGACATTGTTATGTCAGAAAAATACCTTATGCAGAGACGTTTATGCTGATAGAGGAGAGTTTTTGTCATACTTTGTTTATGTCATTCAGAGGATTAGTGAAACTATGATGGCAGGAAAGCATTTTTTGCTGCCATGCTCTGCATATATGCTAGGGACTCTGCTGACAAAGCACTTGGTGTAACCAAACTAGTCATGAAGACAGGTTCAGCTCAGGTTTCTTGATGCCTATTGTCTGCTCATGCTTGATGTGTTGCTACTGCCACCGCAAGTTTTTACCCTGCTGAGGGTGCTGAGGAGTCTCAGCTAAGGTGATACACAGAAAATTACAGGGTGCAAAAACTGATACAAGAGATGTAAGTCATAGCCCTGAACTAGCTTTGCCATCTTAAATTGCTTTATTTCTCAAGGATTTATTTGTTCTTTTATTCCAATATATGTCCAGATCTTGACAATTTATGCATGATTGTCTCCACATAAAAAGTCAGGAAAAGACACAGGGTAAAAGTTTTTTCTTTAGGCATAAAGTCGTTTCAATAGCAATGCAAGCTCTACTTATCTCTTTGCATTGTTTCATCTCTCAACAGACTGAACATTGAACATTTTTCAGATCAATACAAAGCAAAACAAGGAATTCATTCACTACTTCCCATCAGCAGGAGAGCAGGGATTCATCACATGTGGTGTTACCTGGGAAAACAAACACCATCACTCCAAATGTCCTCCCTTCCTTCTTCTTCCCAAGGCTTTATACGCTGAGCATGGCACCGTATGGTTCAGAATATCCATTTGGTCTGTTGTGGTCAACTGTTCCGGTTGTGTCCCCTCCCAGCTTCTTGTGTACTCCCAGCCTGCTTACTGGTGGGGTAAGAGGTAGAAAAGTTTTTAACACTGCTCGAGCACTGCTCAGCAGTAACTAAAATATCCCTGAATTATCAACACTGCAGCACAAATCCAAAACACAGCCTCATACCAGCTACTATGCAGAAAATTAACTCTACCCCAGCCAGAACCAGCATATCAGCACACTTATTTTTGAAGCTCTCGGCTGTGTTGCTTAGAAGAGATGAGGATTTAGATCACATGCTAGCCTTAAAAACTGGCTGTTATTGCTAGATAGCAAAGGTAAAAACCTGTGAGTCAGCTCAATGCATATATAAATGAGTTTACATATGAATTTCTCGGTTATGATGTCTCAAAGGGAATCCATTAGAGCTCAATTAAGAAACAGCTTGATGTAAATTTTCTTTCTCCATTTACTCGTTTATGTTTTCCATACATGCTGCATAGAGAAAAAGAGGTATGCATGAATTTTAGAAACAATCACATTCTCCCTTTGACCATTTCATTATTATAGAGCTTTCTATTCATTTTTTCTCTTGTACATTTTACTTACAAGGGTGTTTGCCTATCAGGTCTTTCTGGGTGTTTGTGAAAAAAAAAACCAGCACAGCCAGTAACTCATTCCTAACGTCAGACCTTGTTAGTATTACACATAAGCAAAACTAAATCGTATAGAGGCTTCCTGGAATGCCTAACAACAGTAGAACTGAAATTAAATGCATTTTTTCTCTGTGTCTAAACAATGTTAAAGGTGAACACAAGCAATGTTTGAGGATAAAAAAAGAATTCTCAAAGTGAAGTGTTATTTGAATATTTTGGAAGTGTGATCTTTTCACTCATTTATCTTTTGTGACCTCTTAAGAAAGCAGCAGCTCAATGCCTTTGAGGGAGGGTGGTGAAAACTGGCTGTAATTACTGGTGACAAATGTTATTTGCTTTACTTTTTAACCTGAAGTATTTGAACTGTAGCTTGCAATTAAAGGTACTGAATAGTAATTAACTACTATCTTGGCTGTTTGTGTTGAACCCTAAGTCAATACACTTCAGCAAAAGAGTTTAATAAGCCAACAAAAAAAACCTCTTTTTATTACCAAAGCCAAATTCACTCTGAAAAAGAAATCAAAACCCAACAGGCAACCCACATCTGCAATAGTAAACTGTCAGTTCAGATACAGTTGTTTCTTTTAAAGTTCCTAAATTGAGTTTATCTTCACAGTTAATTTGTATGCACATCAGGTGGCATATTATACAGGTAAACCCAAGAATATTAAGTTTCAAGCAGAGTTTATGCATCTGAGGTTCAGGGAAATGATCAAGACACACTTTTGTACTGGACACAGAACCAGCACAACCTTTTCCTTTTTAGCAACAAGGCTGTGGGTCTGACTCCACTGAATTGTAGTAGTTACAGAGAGGGCAAGTATCCTAACTGGAAATTTTTAGTGTTATGCACAAACATGTGAAATCAACAAGAGAATGGCCCCTGTAGTTTGCAGAAAATTAATCCCATCAAATAAAGCAAGAAAATCTTAAAGTCAATCTGCAACAAATATGCAATTTAAATTGCAGATGAATTTGTAGTTGAATGTGTAGATGTAGGGTGAAAGCAGGAGACTAGTAGAGAGGAGGCAGACCAACAGCGATGTCTTTTGGGCATTCAATTAATCCTGCCTGGTTCATCATTCTCCAGTTCTTATTTAAGCTGCCATAAAAAGCTGAAGTTTCCATTAGTATTGTGGAAGACAGTAGTAATAGAAAGAGATTTATATTCTCAATTTAATACGCTGTATTACTTTCTATATTCTGTTCATTATTAGAGTGTAGGCAGGTCATTCAATCAGTTATCACTCAAGCACCCATAACAATTTCAGAGAAGCATGTTCAAGTAACAGTCTGTTCCTACAGAATGAAATTTTTCAGTGTACTCTTAACAAGACAATGATGGGGAGATACAATGCAAGCAGATCAATGTGGTTTAGTGCTGTTGCTCAAGATAGCAAACTATGCCCTTTACATTAGAACAGCATAACTATGATAAGCACTTCAAAGAAGAAAAAATATTTCTATTACATTCATCATGTTTTAAAATTCCAAGGGCAGATGCAGATTCAGACTTAAGCTTAGTCTTTCTTTCTGGATCTGAACTATTTTTGACATATCTGTCTTTGATTAAATAAGGCAACAGAAAGTTATGACAAGAAGGGAAAATCTCCCTTTACCACGTTCAGTTTCTAACCCACACAACAGTAAAGAAAGTGCTTAAAACCTGTACCAAGGACAGCCAGTACAGTGGTAGGTGCTTATATATTTAGTAGCAGTAGTCTTGTGTTCAGGTGGATTTATCAGTGAAGTAATGAGCTTTCAGTAGTCCTGTCACAACATGTTTCACTGGAGTCTGTCCTTCTTTCAACTATGCATAAACCCTGAATTAAGTAAGGGACAGTGACTGACAGAATTTTCCAATTGGACATATTAGTCTTACAGCTCACCCTCCTTGTAATCAGTCCTGCTGATTTACATGTGAGGACCACTGCATGATACAGTAGTATGGTAGTTTGTACTGTTTTGCTCCAGTCCTTACTTTCTTTAATAATCCTATCTTTCCACGATAGGCCATTATAATCTGTCTTTAATTAAGCTACAAACTCCTTGAAAAAAAAAAAAACAAACCAGGCCTTAGAATCACACTGTTTACTTGGAAAGAACCTCTGGGGGTCATCTTCTCCAAAACCCCACTCAAAGCAGGTCCAAGTTTTCCCAAGTGATAGTACAGCAACTGTCTTTTAAAGTATCTCTTTCCACATTATGTTACAGCAGCTTTCATAATAGAGTCCTGATTGTGATTTCTCCTTACATTAGGTTAGTTCATCTGCTGCATGGATGGGGAGAAGAAAAATTAAATTCTCCTAGCAACTTTAAAATTGCTATAAAAGATGCTGTTGAAAATAGAGAGATAGAATTACAACACCTTGGGTTCCAACTATCAAGATATTATTCTATATAATAGTCTGCATGGGAGAACCAGTACTAAAGCAAGCACTTCACCTGGTATTTTTTTTAGTATGGTTTGTAGATCTTTTGACTTCCTCTCTTTAATGATTTTCTTCCACTTTTAATTCTGTGCTTATCAGCCTCTCTACTTCTATATGCTTCGGACTAGAATAAAACAGCTGCAGATTTTTCATTTGGAGTTGCTCCCTTTGTTGTCTTTTCTTATGATGCTTACAGTAGCTTAGACTGCATTAGAACAAGTTGTAAAGAAAAGAAAAATACTTTTTGCAGGGCTGGCGACAGCAAGCCTATAGCTGCCTGATGTATCTACCAATCAACCTGCAAATTATGAATGAGTTTTAAGATACTTCTAAGACATTTCTTAAATAATGCTCAATTTATCTTAGAATGAATTACTCTAGAATCAAGTGGACAGCTGATTAACTAAATTCTGATTAACAGAAACTGTATGATATAGGGGACACAAATATGTCTCCTTGGATATAGTGATTTTGCTTTTATGAAGGTCCTAAAATATACAAAGGCAGAACTTAGCTTTTTAGGAGTAGCTGTCTCCTTATACTTAATATCACTCCTGAATTCAAGGCCCCCAACAGTTCCTTCTTGAGTGCAGTGTAGAAATTCCTGACCTTCAGCAAAGTTTATAGAAGTTCAAAGTGCCAGACCTGAGCAGTTTTTTCCACTGCCACTGTGTAAAAAACAGCAAAAAGATGTTTCTCTATGGCTTTAGCATAAAAAATCAAGGCTATTATGAAGCTAGATATTAATAAATGCTGTCTAATGGGAGGGTTATTTATTGTTCAGTTATAGATTCTTAAGGACTTATATATGTGTGTGTGCATATATAAACTTTTATAGACAGTTATGCATTGAACTTTATTGGAGGAAAAAAACCAACTGCAAGGACAATATTGTTTACAATGTTTTACATTTCATTTACTGATCAGCAGTGGGCTACAGGCTATAGTTTAAGAAGCTATCCCTCATAATCTTTGGGTCCCTGCTCCCTTTCAAGAGGAATGGGCTGGAAGTTGACTAAGGTAGCTTGGACTAATTTGTCTTGTTTTCTGGCATTCCAGACCAACTGGATAATTTTTAGATTTATAGTCTGCTTGGTAAAATCTCACCTGATTATTACCTTCCTGATTCCAGCCCTTCTCCAAACAAGACTGAAATGATTGTGAGTTTTTTAAAGCTCTGAAATTAAGTCTTAAGACTATCAGCATAAGTTTCCTTCAGAGGAGAAAATGTCTGCAGGCAGTACATACGATGTTAATTCAAAAACCTATCAAACAGGTGTCTTGAAAAATAGCAAAACAAAAATAATATTAAGCAAGCTGAGGAAAAAGAATGACGAAGGTATATGGTAATTATAAAGCAAAAGGAGAAAAAAGACAGATTATATCTTCAAAAATAGTGGTTTTTGGGTTTTTTTTGGTTGATTTGGGGTTTTTGTTTATTTTTGTTTAGCGGGGAGTGGTGTTTTGTTTGGTTTTGTTTTCATTTTTTTTTAATTGGGCTATTGAATTAAGTGTTGTGTACTCAACAGCAGTAAAAAAAAATAAATCAGTTTTCTGACTATAGCCATCTGCTACAAAACAGCTGCAAGTACTTACTATACTTAAGCTTTTGTGGTGCCTATAAAGTGGTGACTGTCTAGCATAATGAATAAAATAATTCAGGTTCCTACCTGCTCCCAGTTACACAAGAAATTTTAAAAGCTAATTGATTAATATTTTAATTATTTTAAATTAAAAAAGGAAACAAATATTCTTGCTTTTTATCCAATAGATACAAGGTATTGTTAAGCACAAATGCCATGAGCTACAAACAGGAACTTGAAGGCAAAGTAATTGAGAAGTTTAATGCAAAGTAATTGAAAAGGTATCTATGTTTAATGCTTCTTGTAATCTTAGATCTGTAATCAACAGTATCTCAATTTAGACTTCATTATAAGGAAGCTTTCTTCTGCAAAAAAAAACAACCCAAAACCTACTTTTATTAACAGTTTTTATTACTATAATGGTTTTGTCCTTTACATAATTTCGTGCAATATAAGTTGGCATTCTGTTTTCAGTTCATAGGGTCTTGCTGGCCAATGACTGCACGAAAGTAGCACAAACACCGTGCCCTGCATTGAAATAAAATGTTATATTGTCAATTTTAGAACAGCTGCTGGGTGTGACTTCCCTTATAGTGAATGCAAGACAATTGCCAATGTAGAGAAGGTGCAAAGCATATTTCAACAGCTACATTTAGGTGTCACTTATAATCTAGTATCCAATATGCCACTGTATTTGTAGAATATTTTAGACTCAATTCAGGCGCCCACTTAAAGGCTTTTGGAGATTTTGCTATCTTTTGAATTTTCACACATTGGCAGATCTTACACTCAATCTGTGATTGCCCCATGTCCTTCTGGAAGAGTACAGGCCCAATACAATAATGCATAATATTTCAAATGGCACGAGTCACTAATGTCTTATCATTAAGACATTATCCTCTTACTGCTTTCTAGCCAATAGAGAGTACAGAATGATCCAGCTGATGAAATGATACCAGCTTTCATTCCACTGTAATGGGGAGGTTGTCACATAGGTGAATAATAACTTTGGAGTAAGGTTTTAGTGCCTGTACACAGGCACCAAGTGCCATTTTGGAATGTCTTGGACATTTCAGTTATCTACATAGGGCTAGTTGATATGAGATCTACAGATAGCCCATGTACCTTTAAAAAAGTGTCTATAGACCAGAAGGTATATCCCAAAGCAGTTCAAATGGCACTTGAGCTCACTGGCACTTTGGTCAACTAGATCAAAACCTCAGAGCTTGCATTTCACACTTACATAATACCTTGTAATACCTTAATTTAGAACAAGAATCAATACCCTACTACATTAAACAGAATACATTCTAGTATGCTAGTGTCCTGGGTTCAGCAGTAGCAGTCATTTTTCTCCTTCTTGGTAGCTGGTGCAGTGCAGTGTTTTGACTTTCAGCTCGGGAACAGAGGTGATAACAATGATGTTTTGGTTTGGCCAAGGACTTTGTGAGCCTCATGCTCTGCCAGGGGGGAGGGGAAGCCAGGAGGAAGCAGAGACAGGACACCTGACCCAAACTGACCAAAGAGGTATTCCATACCACAGCACGTCATTGCCAGGATGTAACTGGGAGTGAGCCGGAAGGACTGGGGGACTGCAGGGTTGGAGGAGGTATGGGTCAGAGCATGGTCGGGCTGGGGAGGGCAAGTTATCAGTCGGCTGGTGGTGAGATGTCGTATTCTCTTCCCTTGTTATTTCCTTTATCATTGTTATTACTGGTGGTAGCAGTAGTGATTTGTGTTATACCTTAGTTACTAAACTATTCTTATCTCAACCCGTGGGAGTTGCATTCTTTTCTGATTCTCCTCTCTGTCCCTCTGGTAGTAGGGGGAGGGAAAGAAGGGGGGGAGCGAGTGAACGAGTTACCTGACTGGGTTTAAACCACAACAGTTAGTATGAACTGATCTAATTTATCATTGGCTCCCTTAGTGATTATAGGGAATTAATGTCAATGGGAAATGACGAGGAAAAAGTACACTTAGGTATGGATAAGCATATTAAAATTGTCATTCATAACTGTAATGCAATGAATTAAATACAATTTTATATGCAATGAATAAATCATTTAAAACTAAGCAGAATATTCCCATAGGTGATTTGAAAAAGTAATCCGCATAAGAAGAAAACCCATCATTTGACTAAAACCATATTTTGCTTTCTTTCATATATTGGTTAAATGCTTTTATATATGTACATGTATATATAGAACATAAACACTATTGCTCTAGGTTGGGAAATCATTAGAAACAGCAACACTGTGTAGATTGGCTGAACCTACAAAAGTTGACACCAGTTTAGAGGGATTGTTGCCTTCCAAAGATCCTGTAGATGCATTGTAAGATAGATTTTCATCTATCCTATATTGTGGCAATTCAGGAATCTCTTTAGCTAAAGTCTTTATAAGGGTTTGAGGCAGGGGAATGGGGCAGGATGATTCTGGCACTCATTAACCATTTCAATTTGCTTCACTGCTCCACCGGAGCGAAAACGTGACGTTCATACCCAACATCCAAACCTCATCTCTTATGGATTTGACAGACATCTTCAAAATAGGTTCAGCTACACTGCCTACATACTCCTTTCTGAAGAAACAGAGTCAGTGAAACAAATATGTTTTCCCTCTGAAATATCCTTACAGTTAAAGAGGAATTAAGAAAAAAAAATTTAAAAATTCTATAATTCATTGACATTTGTGAAACACAGATGGTAAAGTTTTTAACCTCAGAATCAAAGAATCATGGAATAGTAAAAGTTGGAAGGGACCTCTAGAGGTCATCTGGTCCAGCCTCTCAGCTCAGCCAGTTGCCCAAGAATTTGTAACCAAATGTAAGAACAGGAAAAAAGCTTGTTAATACTTCACCCCTAACACCTGAGAGTTTTGTGCTTACAAAATTCTGTAGTACCTTTATTTTCTTTTTCTAATTTTCTTTTCCTCATATTTTGACATTGTGGCTGCAGTAAGGATCAAATTTCGTAGAATTAACAAGTGAAAGATTTGTTGAAGAGAAACAAGAAAATCCATTTTCCCTCAAGATATCAGTTCAACTCTGAGTTCTATTACACTTCTCTCAGACTTTTTGCAGTTTTCCAAATCCTCTCTGGCACCACATATAAAATTTTCAATGAGGAACAAGTAACAAAAGTAAAAAAATGCAGTGAAACAAGAGAATACTAAAAAAAACCCTAAACCATAAGGCCAAACCCCACATTATTCACTTTTGTTTTCAGTCTAATTTTTCATTCTTTTTTCAGTATTACAATGAATTATCCTTATAACGAATTCCATGGGGATTTTAACAGTATTTCCCTCATCTCCTGCTGTTGCTTTCATACTAAATATAGTATGAAAAGAAACAGTACAAAACTCCATCTTATAATATATTGAGTACAGAATGAAATAGTTATTAGTTTCTAGTCATCTATGAATTCACATGAATGTCTGTCTTTCTACGAAACCTGTTTACTTTGATCTGAAGGTACAATTCAGTTTCCAAAGAAGTCAGCAGGAAAAATCACATATTTCATGGCCGCCGAAATGCAATTCTAAACACAGAATCAGATATCATGTGATGTCCGATATAAATACATTTTACAACTTTTAGACTCTTGGTATCTTCAGAGAGACCATTAATGTCTTCAGAGAGAACACCTTTTTAATTACCCAACTTCCATCACCTCAAAAGAAAACGTTGTAAAATGTGTCCTTGTGTATTCATGTGTGTATGTGAAGATGGACAGTATACATTGATGATGTAACAGAACACTGATCTTGGTTCCTTGGTTTATCAAACAGCTTCTATAAAAAAAAGAATTAACTCCTAAAGATTTATAGCAACCAGTGTTACTCATGACACTTCATCTGAGTAGAAGGACTAATCAAAGAAGTTCTTGGAGAAGCTAAATCTGGGGTTGTCTCTCAAGTCATGATCTCTGGATTACCAGTCATCTATAGGATCTGAGCAAGTGGTTCATGTAATGACACCTGTACATATACAAAAAAGGAAACAATCAAAATGGGAAATTACTAAAACAACTGAGCATTTTGTGTTTAGTCTATTCTTTTTAATAGCATGTAGATGAAAGCCATTCTGCTAACACTGTACAAGATAACCTTTGTATTTTTAGAAAAGTAGATTACTTTCTGATTAAAAAGGCTGTGGTTTTCAGGCACTGGTCTAACAGTTATAGTGTAGTGTTTCTGTATTGACATCTCTTAATCTACTACTACGTTTCTGCTAACAGAATTACATCCTGAAAGTTTTGTACTGTGAATTCTTCAGTGTACAGCTTTTCTAGGAAAGGTCTTGCATTTCTGCACCATTTTTACATATTTAGTTTACTAGAGGTTCAGGTTTGTTTTATAACCTTATCTCAGATGCTAGCAATTCCTCGACAGTTTCATGTCTCTATCCCAGATTCCCTTACGTATCCTGTCTATGTGAATCTAAGGAGCATGATGAATTATTCAAGAAAGTACAATCTAACACATGAGCAAGTTAAATAAGTGTTGAATGTGCACAACTTTATTCCTTACCTGAGAAACAATAGGTGAAAATGTTGCATATTCTGAAATAACTTTCCTTCCATTTACCTGATGCAAAGAGAGAAACAAAAAAAAGTCCAGCAGAATACACATCTTGATTGAGTAGAAAGTGAGCTAAACAATACCAAGAAAAATATATCTATTTTTTTGTATGATACATTACACTCTCCTTCCCATTTCCCTTATGTCCTTGTGAATCAAGATCCTGAAGAATATTGAGTGAAATTATTTTATAAAAGTTATAACCATGAGTGCTGATGTAATGGGAAAATAAAATGAATTGCATGATGCTAACAGAGATTATGACTATCATTAACTATTATCTCTGTAAGACGGAGCCATATAGGATCAAAGTTTAAAACTTAAAGAATCTATGTTGTTATTTAATGACAGTCCAGACTATTTAATTGTCTCTCTTCAGTGCTAAAGGCTTAAAGCATTGATAACTATCCTAGTGGCTAGGAAACCCTGTTGAGGATCAGTTCTTCATACTAGTACAGGTGTTTTAAAATCAATGACTCTTCAATGCAAAACAAAAACCAGGGAGAATAATTCAGAAGTCCACAGCCTGACGAATTGCTTTAACCACTAGACTCTGAAGTCCAGATGCCTCTTATCTTGTAAATCTCTTCTACTTAGTAGCTCAGTGCTGAGTTTTCAACAGGAAACTCCTCTGTATGCTTGTCTTTCTCTTCCCATATAACCTTTCAAATGGAAGGCAGGGTAGGCAAAAGAGAAATTTATCTGGGGGATTTGGGTTCGGCCTTATCACAAGAACACAAGAAATGCCCACCCTGCCCCAAATCAAATGAATCTTGCCCAGTGTTTTATTCCAAAAGCAGTAGGAATTGCCATTTAGGAAGACTGCATAAACCAACCCATATTGTGAAACCAGTGGACTCCCTTATCTTCCTTCAGGACCCCATCATTGTAGCATTAGAGATGCTGGATGACACAACCTTGCCTAAATGCTCCAAAGAGTAGCTATCATTGATGAATTGATGAATGCCACTTTGTTCAAGGGCTGTAGTAACACTCTGGCATTACTTACCATGATATAGCGGATGCCTCAGTGACACGTTCTTTTTTCAAGAATGAAAAACTCCATAACATCTGTGTGGAACATTCAGGTAAAACAACATCAGTGTCACTCACACTCTATGATGGACGTTTTTTGCATTATTTTGCATTATTTTCTCAGTTGCTATTTATTGTTTTCTATTATGCACATTGTGAATAGTGCCTGTGGGTTCCAATGCATCTTAGACAGGTTATTTAAGCCAACAATGAAAAAAATCTTTGTTTGACAAGCCATAACAGGAGGTTAAAAAGACAGAGTAATGCATGCGAGAGGGAAAAGAAAATAGTAAATTCAGACACATTTGAATAAATTAAACAGCAAAAGTAATAGGTTCCTCCCACAGCCATTTAAAGTGATTTGCAAGTACATAAAAACCAATTATAACATAGAAATCCAATTGAAATAGTGAGAGTTCTACCTTTATTTTGTAATGTTCTAAAGTGGGCAGATGTGTTGTGGCATTGTTATGCAGTCATCCTGGGTTTTATTTCATTTTCAACATTAATTTCATTAACTGATACCTTCAAGTGTAGTTCTACATGAATAATGAAACATGAGGACAGGGTAGCATCTCTAACAAAATGTGACACTTCTGCAGGCTGCTCAGCAGATCTTGCCCTGTGAAGACATTCAGCAATATCCTCTTTTAACAGCGTGTGTCTCATTCCTGACAAATCAAGAATGCATTGTGTTGGAAAAGAAGTGTCATTAAGTCAGTTCTGGAAGCAAATACTTCGTATGACAGGGCAGCTTCGTGACTGATGTGACTTCTTCCATTGTCTCAAACTGACCTCCAAGTCCTTCAACAAGTTAGCTTAGTGACAGCACATCTTTAGGACTGTTTGTTAGTCATTATGGACCTAACTGCATATTTTCAAGCATTTGCCCTGTTTATTGCTCACAGCCAAAGTTCACAGGTTTTGCATTATTTTCATTAATATGTGAAGCTTTTCACAAATGCTAGTAGGGTTGAAACTAATTTCTTCTGACTAGAAAGGGACTATATTTACAAAAAAAGAAAGCATGGGTTGTCTTTTTTTTGTTTGCTGGTTTTCTTGTTTTCTTTTTTTCCCTTAAATACACTGTTGTTTGCTCAAAACCAGTGAATATCTTTGAATATATCACTCTTGTAAAAATTGCAAAGGGAGTTAGACTGTGCTGTGTCCTTATTTGTCCAAAGCTGGTAAGAGCTGAGATATAGAACTGTGGCTTGGACCATGACGGACATTTAAAACTATGTTGTCAAGTTGCAGATCTGTGTAATGTCGTGGTTTAAACCCAGTCAGGTAACTTGTTCACTCACTCCCAGTGAGTGGTGCTGAGCTGACAACAATCAAGGTCTGTGTCCGTCCCCCCCCCCCCCACCCTGCACCGGGGCTCTCCCCTTCCCCGCTCCCGGAGGAACGGGGAGGAGGATCGAGAGAGTGCAACTCCTACGGGTTGAGACAAGAACAGTCCAGCAACAAATCACCACCGCTACTATCAGCTAAAACAATGATAAGGGAAAATAACAAGGGAAGAGAATACGATACCACCGGCCAAGAAAACGAGTTCCACCCGGAAGCTCCTGTCCTTCCGGGTAACTCCCAGTTACCCCCCACCCCGGGCATGACGTGCTGTGGTATGGAATACCTCCCCGGCTAGCCCGGGTCAGGCGCCCCGTCTCTGCCTCCTCACAGCTTCCCCTCCTCCCTGGCAGAGCATGAGCCTCACAGAGTCCTTGGTCAGGGTAAACATCACTTAGCAACAACCGAAAACATCGGCTTCACCAACGCTGCTCTCAAACTAGAAGTCAAAACACAGCACTGCACCAGTTAACACAAAGGAAAAAACATGACTGCTACTGCTGAACCCAGGACATTATCCACCCCTTATTCCATACCATTCACGTCGTGCTCAGATCCCACATTTTCAATACACCATCGCTCTCCCACATATATACATCCATATACATACAGACCAAGAGGAAAAAAAATCATTTTCTTAGTGCATGGACCAATCCCTATAATGCTGCCGAGTCCATTCGGTCCATGATGTTCCAAGTTCATTCTCTGTTGGGATGATGGCTGGAGGGAAGTCAGGGCCAGTCGCTGGTGACCTGGAGACATCTAGTTGATGGGCTATAAAAGCATTACACAGCAGGCAACAGTATACAATTGAGTTCACTGGCTGTTTTCCCCTAAAATCAAATCCCCTTGAGGTATACATCGGACTTCCCCATCTTCCCGCATTACCCACCAAGTATATCCAGGTCCCTGAGCAAAAGCAATCCCACGAGTGGGTTTGCCTTTACCTGAAGCAGGAATAACCCAGACTGTCTTCCCCAGCAAATTCTTCATATGCACCACAGGAACTTTGTCCCCCTCTACAATATGTAAAAGTTCTGACTGGGCTGGGCCAGCGTATGTTTCCAGCCACCCGGTGGTTGCTTCCACCATGGTAAGCACATGGCGCTTGCCTTGGCGGGTTGGTGGCAGTGTGATATAGTCAATCTGCCAGGCCTCCCCATATTTATACTTCAACCATCGTCCTCCATACCAAAGAGGCTTTAACCGCTTGGCTTGTTTAATTGCAGCACATGTTTCACACTCATGAATAACCTGGGCAATAGTGTCCATTGTTAAGTCCACCCCTCGGTCACGGGCCCATCTATATGTTGCATCTCTGCCCTGATGGCCTGAAGTGTCATGGGCCCACCGGGCCAGAAATAATTCACCTTTATGTTGCCAATCTAAGTCCATCTGAGCCACTTCAATCTTAGCCGCTTTATCCACTTGTTGGTTGTTCTGGTGTTCCTCAGTGGCCCGACTCTTGGGTACATGGGCATCTACATGACGTACCTTCACCACCAGGTTCTGCACCCGGGCAGCAATATCTTTCCACAGTGCAGCAGCCCAGATGGGTTTACCTCTGTGTTGCCAGTTGCTCTGCTTCCATTGCTTCAACCACCCCCACAGGGCATTTGCCACCATCCATGAGTCAGTATAGAGATAAAGTACTGGCCACTTTTCTCGTTCAGCAATGTCCAGGGCCAGCTGGATGGCTTTCACCTCGGCAAATTGACTCGATTCACCCTCTCCTTCAGCAGTTTCTGCAACTTGTCGTCCAGGACTCCATACAGCTGCCTTCCATCTCCGATGCTTTCCCACAATACGGCAAGAGCCATCAGTAAACAAGGCATACTGCTTTTCACTTTCTGACAGTTTATTATATGGTGGGGCCTCTTCAGCATGCACCACCTCCTCCTCTGGTGACATTCCGAAATCTTTGCCCTCTGGCCAGTCCATGATGACTTCTAGAATGCCTGGATGACTGGGATTTCCTATTCGAGTTCGTTGTGTAATTAGTGCAGCCCATTTACTCCATGTAGCATCAGTTGCATGATGTGTAGAGGAGACCCTGCCTTTGAACATCCAGCCCAGCACGGGCAGCCAGGGTGCCAGGAGGAGCTGTGCTTCAGTGCCAATCACTTCCGAAGCAGCTCGAACCCCTTCATACGCTGCCAGTATCTCTTTCTCAGTTGGGGTATAGCTGGCCTCAGATCCTTTGTATCCCCGACTCCAAAAGCCGAGGGGTCGACCTCGAGTCTCCCCTGGAGCTTTCTGCCAGAGGCTCCAGGTAGGACCGTTCTCCCCAGCTGCAGTGTACAGCACATTTTTTACATCTGGCCCGGTCCGGACTGGTCCAAGGGCTACTGCATGAACTATCTCGCGTTTAATTTGCTCAAAGGCTTGTTGCTGCTCAGGGCCCCATTTAAAATCATTCTTCTTCCGGGTCACATGATAGAGAGGGCTTACAATCGAACTGTAATTTGGGATGTGCATTCTCCAGAACCCCACTGCACCCAAGAAAGCTTGCGTTTCTTTCTTATTAGTTGGTGGAGACATTGCTGTTATCTTGTTGATCACATCTGTGGGGATCTGTCTACGTCCATCTTGCCATTTTATTCCCAAAAACTGAATCTCCTGTGCAGGTCCCTTGACCTTACTCCGTTTTATGGCAAAACCGGCTTTCAGCAGGATTTGGATTATTTTCCTCCCTTTCTCAAAGACTTCTTCCGCTGTATCGCCCCACACAATAATGTCATCAATGTATTGCAGGTGTTCTGGAGCTTGCCCCTGTTCCAGTGCAGTCTGGATCAGTCCATGGCAAATGGTAGGGCTGTGTTTCCACCCCTGGGGCAGTCGGTTCCAAGTGAACTGGACACCCCTCCAAGTAAAAGCAAACTGTGGCCTGCACTCTGCTGCCAAAGGAATGGAGAAAAATGCATTGGCAATATCAATCGTGGCATACCACTTGGCTGCCTTTGACTCTAGTTCATACTGAAGTTCTAGCATGTCTGGTACGGCAGCACTCAATGGTGGTGTGACTTCATTCAGGCCACGATAGTCTACTGTTAGTCTCCATTCTCCATTAGACTTTCGCACTGGCCATATGGGGCTATTGAAGGGTGAGCGGGTCCTGCTGATCACCCCCTGACTCTCCAGTCTACGGATCAGCTGATGGATGGGAATCAGGGAGTCTCGGTTGGTGCGATATTGCCGCCGGTGCACTGTTGTGGTCGCAATTGGCACTTGTTGTTCTTCAACTTTCAGCAACCCCACAGCAGAGGGATCTTCTGAGAGACCAGGCAAGGTGGACAGCTGCTCAATTTCCTCAGTCTCCAAAGCAGCAATACCAAAAGCCCACCGGTACCCTTTTGGGTCTTTGAAGTACCCTCTCTTGAGGTAGTCTATGCCGAGGATGCATGGAGCCTCTGGACCAGTCACAATAGGGTGCTTTTGCCACTCCCTCCCAGTCAGGCTGATTTCAGCCTCCAGCACAGTCAACTCTTGGGATCCTCCTGTTACTCCAGAAATATAGATGGGTTCCACCCCTTGACAGCTTGATGGCATCAGGGTACACTGTGCACCGGTATCTACTAGAGCCTTATACTTCTGTGGGACTGATGTGCCAGGCCATCTGATCCACACAGTCCAGTAAATCCGATTGTCCCCTACCTCCACCTGGCTGGAGGCAGGGCCCCTCTAATGGTCGTCACAGCATTGGACACTTAAGTCGTGTTGAAAGGGATTATTCTTCGTTATCACAGGAGCTGGAGTAAAATCAGCTCTTCCACTCCATCTGGGAAACTGCTCACCAGAGACTGAAGCCGTAGCTCTCATGGGACGATCAGTCTTGGCCCTTGCTCCCCTCTTCAGTTCACTCACCCGTTCCTCCAAAGCTGAAGTAGGTTTTCCATCCCACTTTGTCATGTCTTCTCCGTGATCCAGCAGGTAAAACCATAGGGTACCCCGTGGCGTATACCTTCTGTATCTCCTCTCTTGAATAATAGGACGTCTTTTGTTAATAGCTGAGACGTGTGTTGGTACACGTGAGGAGCTGGATAAATCAGATACATCGTCCCTCAATTTGTCGAGGTCCTGGGACAGTTTTTTCACAGCTGAGATGATGGAAGGAGTGAGATTGTCTTCGAACTCTCGGAGTTTATGAACCATTTCATCCACTGTTAGTGGTACTATGTCATTCCAGGTCACTGTTGCCAATGAATGGGCATATGATGACGGTGCATTCCGTGTAAGTTTTCGCCACATGGGTCGTGTACATTCAACTTCATCTGGATCTATAGGTGTATCCCCGTTATTCGGCTTGATGTGATAGATCATCTCTACGATGGCCGATTCCCTCAGAGACTGGATGCCTTTGTCTATAGTAGTCCACTTGGCCGAACGACTCGTAACATCGTCCTTGTACGGAAACCTTTCTTTCACAGCTGCCAAGAGCCTCCTCCAAAGGCTGAGGGACTTTTTCTCTCTTGCAATTGCTTTGTCAATTCCCCCTTCTCTAGCAAGTGATCCCAGCTGCTTGGCTTCTGTACCTTCTAGTTCGTGACCATCGGCCCCATTGTCCCAGCATCGGAGTAACCAGGTGATGATGTGCTCCCCTGGTTGACGGGTAAAATCTTTTCGCATATTCCGCAGCTCGGTTGAGGTTCGAGGTCGAGAAGTTACCTCTTCTTCTTCTTCTTCGTCATGTGATGATGACTCCTGATCAGATTCTGGACCGGGTGGTGAATTCATTGGTTCTTCATCTCGCTTCACCCTTTTTGCCTCCTTTTTGCTTGTTCTCTTGCGTACAGGGGCAACTGATATTGGTACGAATTGGTCCTCTGGTTTGGCTGCAGTGATTATCACTGTGGTTTGAGTAGCGACTGTACTTGTTGCTGGGGGTGGTGTAGCTACCGTGCTTGGAGCTGGGGTAACCGCGCTGTCTGTTGCAGTTGAAGTTTGAGCAGCTGCTGTACTTGCCACTGGGGTAGCTGCGCAGTTCATTGCAGCCAAAGTTTGAGTAGCGACTGTCGCTTTGCCCTCAAATCCGCCGATATTCTTTTCCTTTTGAAGGTGCTGGATAGTGTTGAACAAGGCCCTGTAAGCATAGGCCAAGCCCCAGCACGTTGCCGTGATTTGTCCATCTCTGGTATGGCCAGAATGACCACACACCTCATTTAAGTGTTTTACTAATTCTTCTGGATTTTGCAGTTGTTCGGTAGTGAAATTCCAAAATACTGGAGGGGCCCACTGACCTAGATACTTGCCCATACTATCCCACACACCCTGCCACTCATGGCTGTCCAGCCTCTGGGAAAATCTCTCGGTCCTCCTACATCGTCTTTTGACCCCAGACAAGACCCAAACCTGAATCTGCTTAACTCTTGAAATCAGTAGTGGGCAAAACACACTCTGTATGCGTGTTAGCATGGTGATTCCCATCACCATCAGTAAACAAGTCTCAACAGCATTAAAAGGCCATTTAAAAAATTCAAAACTCTCAAATGTAAATGGTCTGGGGGGACGACTAGGAGGGTAAAAGGATGTCTCCTTCACAGGTTGAGCACCTGAGAAGGAGAAAAAAGATGTGTAATTGCTAAGCACCTCCATCATATACCTCCCAAAGTATAAAGGTGGTGACCACACTGGGAACATAAACCAGATCAGTTTCATGATCAATGATTCTATTGTATTACAAGTCATTACCATAAAGTACAATGGGATAAAAACCTTAGCCCAAGCCCCACACTTGAAAAACACTAATACAGCCAATACCGGATGGACGTAAGATATGGTATACTGAAACTGTGAGATCAAGAGGAAAAACCTTGAGAGCCAATAAATCAGCATTGTGACGAGTGACTATCAATCCAGTCAGATCTGTTCTTATCTCAACCCCTCGTGCCCCACGTTGGGCGCCAAAAAGAACTGTCGTGGTTTAAACCCAGTCAGGTAACTTGTTCACTCACTCCCAGTGAGTGGTGCTGAGCTGACAACAATCAAGGTCCGTGTCCGTCTCCCCCCCCCCCTGCACCGGGGCTCTCCCCTTCCCCGCTCCCGGAGGAACGGGGAGGAGGATCGAGAGAGTGCAACTCCTACGGGTTGAGACAAGAACAGTCCAGCAACAAATCACCACCGCTACTATCAGCTAAAACAATGATAAGGGAAAATAACAAGGGAAGAGAATACGATACCACCGGCCAAGAAAACGAGTTCCACCCGGAAGCTCCTGTCCTTCCGGGTAACTCCCAGTTACCCCCCACCCCGGGCATGACGTGCTGTGGTATGGAATACCTCCCCGGCTAGCCCGGGTCAGGCGCCCCGTCTCTGCCTCCTCACAGCTTCCCCTCCTCCCTGGCAGAGCATGAGCCTCACAGAGTCCTTGGTCAGGGTAAACATCACTTAGCAACAACCGAAAACATCGGCTTCACCAACGCTGCTCTCAAACTAGAAGTCAAAACACAGCACTGCACCAGTTAACACAAAGGAAAAAACATGACTGCTACTGCTGAACCCAGGACAAATGTGGTAGTAAATGTATATTAAGACCTGGGATTTTGGTTCAGAGCAACCATTAATTTGAGTGAAACAAATCTGGAGGGAGCATTTAATTTTTTTTAATACATAATTCACTGGATGTCCACCAAAAAAAATTAATACATGTTCAAAAATTTAGCATTTTTTTTCCCCAGGTAGTGAGAATAAAAAAAAAATTAACAAATTCTTCACATTTCCTCCATGGTTTTCATATTTTGAGATATATACATATCCAAGAAGGAAAGAATATGTTTAGAATTAGGTTTAGATAAAACCTTAAAAAGATAAGGTACTAGAAAAAAGTAGCTTTAAGGATAAGGTGAAAACAACTTTCTACAGTTTATGTTGTATTTGTGTCATGTTCTGTGGCTGAAATATGAGTATTGTTCTCGGGCAATCTTGATTTGTAACAAGCATAAATGTAAGCATAAACTATTTTTTTCTTAAGTGTCCGATTTTGGTTTCAGATACTCATAAGGGAAATATGGTTTATGAACCAAGGATCAGAATACTAACAACTAAACACATAAATGTCTGCTATTTTGGGTTTTTTACTTAATTTAGTGGAAATATTCCTACTGCTTTTTCCCCAAAAAAACATTAAAGAAAAGTCAAACATCTGATTTCCTTGTCAATTCAAATGTTGTATTTAATACTACCAAATTATGGATAGATACAAAATGTAAAATCAGAGCAACACTATTCAGAAGAGTTAAGTTTCTTTTTTCCTCCTTAATTCCTGTTTACATTCTTCACATAGAACAATACTGTGAGATGTTAAAGTCTCCATTTTCAAGTTCAACCCATCAAAACCTGGGATCAACAATATAAATTTATTAAAGACAAACAGCTGAAATGTTCCTGTAACTTACTTGATTGGAGTAGAAGTAGGTAATCTTTTTGCAAATTCCCTTTATTTTTCATTAGACTTAAGGAAAGTGGAGTTTTTTCACTTGGTTTCTGGCAAGAATCAAACAAAGACAAACGAACCAGCGCAGCTGAATGTGAAGATGTGCTTACCTATGTTTACCAAATAATTTTGGCTAGGGTGACAAAATGCAGGATTCAGTTGCCTAAACATAGACAGAGCAGTTTGAGGTACCCATCTGCTGCCCCTCATCTGTCATGACCTTTGGTGAGACATGCAAGCTCCATGCAAGTACATGAAAAAACAGTAGAATGTCTATAATGACATTAGTTGCCCTTTTTTAAGCAACTAAATTGCTTCTTTCCGAGTTGGGAAAAAACACGGAATATATGAGAAGTATATCTCCATGAAAATGCAAGAGAGAAAAACATCTGTAAAGTTTAATCAAAACATTCTGCTGCAGTAATTTCTAAAACATTTCATCTCAGTTTTGGCTTTTACTTTTCACTTTATAAATGTATTTATATTTTAATATTAAAAGCCTTTTTCTTTGGAAGAGCAGAAAATAGATTTTTAAAAGCTTATAAAAGCTTTGACAGTTATAAATTTATTTTTATGTAGGAAATTCAGTGAAACTATTTTACTAAGAGATTTTTTTCAATAAATCATGACTTTTAAAATTGAAAAACTCCATATAAAATTTGTGTTTATTCCTTTTTATGATATTTCTTTCAGATGTCACAGTATACAGTACTTTTCTGAGATGAAAAGAAGGAATTTCTATGTCACTGAGTTGGCATATGCAGTATTAACTTGGACATCAACTGCTTCTCATAAATCTCAGTGTAGCACGTGTGAAATATACACTGATAATGTAATATTTTTCAAACAGCATAATTATTATTAATTTAATTACTTAATTACCCAAAGAAATTGTGTTTGTCCTAAAACCAGGTGCTTGCTTCTGGGCTTCCTGCTGTGGTGTTCTTGCTGCTGTAGGCATAGGAACTCCCTGATATGCTACTTTGCAAGGCAATTTGTTATATATGTCTTTTGTAGTTCTCTGTAGCAAGTTGTTTGATCTTCCTTGGGAGGAAATAATTTTTTTCAGCATGCCAGAAAGTGAGTCATTTAGAGAAGTCTATGTATTCACAGTACACATCACAATTGTCATCGCTTTTTTTTTTTTAAATCTTGGTGTCTCAAATCTGTGGTTTAGAGAAATATTATCTTGACTCCTATATTTTCTCTTTCTCTTTCACTAGCTGGGGAAAAAAAAAGTAAATAGTGGAGTCCAACCTTACCATACTACAGTTGTCACTTTCTCAAAAAAAAATCTCAAAGCAGAATCATGATTACTTACTACATGTACAAGAGAGTTTTAAGTTCCTGAAGAGCACGTGGCAAGTTCTTTGTGTAGGGAGCACTTCTTAGTTCCAAATCCTTTGACATTGTCTGTAGTCATATGTACCAACCGTATACTGAAATAACAACGGAGAAATTGCACTGCCTCATGCTGTTCTTCAGATGGAAACCAAATATACAGGTGGAGAAGGAGACATGGGACTTCCAATGACTTTTTATACAAGACCTAAATAGCCTTTACTCCCTGGGAAAGGAAACACTGTTTACCATTAGAAATTCTTACTTCGTTTGTTACAGTAGTGGCATGATTTCTGAGCGTCTGTCAGATATTATGCATTGTTCCAGGCTTTAAAATAGGGTCATGTATTTGTTCCCATTTTAGAGAGAGAGGATTGGGGCAAGTGGAAGTAAATGGATCTTCTAGACCATTTCACCAGCTGGGACAGCCTCTGCCACCTTCATCATGTGACCCAGAGAGGAGCAACAACAGGCCAAGGAACCCCAGTAAATACATGAGTGCAAGAACACCCTGCTTGGCCCAGGTCTGTCCAAGAAGAACAACAAGCCCTGTATCTGGGTGTTCATCCTTCAAGTCATGAAAAGAAGCTTACACCCCAGATGCCTTACGGAGCAAAGTGGAGTATTGCTGAAGAGGGATATAGGATTAATTATGGGATGCAGGGGAAAGATCATTTTAGGACTGCTTAAAATTTATTGTGGAATATATTCAAGAGACTGAGAATGTGCAAGGTGTATTATAAAATTTTCCTTGGAAAAACCAAAGGCTGGGAAAAGGATGGAACAAGCCTGTGAAAACAGAGAGAAACTGACATAAGAGGTAAAAGTGTAACCAGGTTACCTGCTCCCTGCACTTCATCACCTCAGTCTAGCTCATATTATTATTAAATTGTATTTTTAACTGTGTTCTTCGTACCTATGTGTCACGGTTTGACCTCAGCTGGCAACTAGGCCTCACACAGCTGCTTGCTTATCCCTGCCTGGTGGGATGAAGGAGAGAATCAGAAAAGTAAAACTCGTGGGTGGAAATAAAGACAGTTTAATAGGTAAAGCAAATGCCACGCATGCAAGCAAAACAAAACAAGGAATTCAATCCCCACCTTCCATGGGCAGGCAAATGTTCATCCATCTCCAGGAAAGCAGGGCTCCATCATATCTAACAGTTACTCGAGAAGACAAAAGACAAGAATGTCCACCCCTTCCTTCTTCCCTCAGCTTTACATCCTGTATAATTATTGCAGGCAAGTATATCGGCTGCCAAATTCAGCAAGCCTGAACAGTTGAGTTGGAACCATTCACTGTGTAGCAGCTACCCTACTGCAGTCTTGCAGCTACCCTACTGCATTCTTGCAGATGGCTGAGGAATCCCCTCACTTGCAGTAACTTTAGTTTCAGATTCTTCAGTGAATAATATTCCTCCACATGATGACCAAGATAATAAGAGCTCTATTTCATATCAGGTTCTGCTTTAGTTTTTATAGTCTGAATGTGTGTGCTACCTGCAGAAGTACCCCATATAAGGGTGCATGAACATACAAGGACTGCTGGAATCAGTTAGATATTTGTGTTTCGGTGAATGAATCACATTTTCAATGTCAAATCCTCTATCTGAACTCAGGCTTCTTCTCTGATCCAGTCTGGCTATTACCACAACTCTTATTGACATGAAAGGCAGAACATAAAAATCTCAAAAAGTTGATAAACATCTGAACTAGAAAGTGGCTCCATCACTGAGTTTTTTCAATTTGCTTTGGCTTTGTATTTTTATGTGTTAAGAAAAAAATTAATTTTTGAAACAAAAAAAATTGTCATAAAATTAAATGTAACAGAAAAAATCATGGAAAAGTTAAACAAACAAGGCAGAAATAATTTATGGTTGTACTAAGTATCTATGCTCTATATTTTTCAAAATTCAAACTCCTTGTGGATGAGATAATTAGAAATATTACAGAAATTTTTCACAAGTTACTGCCTTACTGTGTCAGGCAGTAAAAATAATCCCCATTCTTTATTAATAACAAATCCTTTAGAGTCTAATCTGGGACTGATACTATGTCTCTCCACTGCATTTTCAGTTCACCTGCTACTTTGTTATGCACATACAGAATATTGCAATTAGCAGTTCATAATGCCCCTTCCATGGCTGCAGACCAGGTCAATCAGGTGAACTTGCAACTAAATTTTGGAACTGAAATTTCTAGATTTAATCTCATAAATGTTAGACACTGAGAAAAATGCATACTGCAGAAAGTCTAGTTAATGCTCATGCAACTGCTCACATTAGTAGTCAATAAGATCAACAGCAAATATTGTTTTGTATTTTTCCATTTCTTCTTGCATCATGATTATATTTCTTTTCTCTGTTCTCCCAGTTTTCGTCTGTACTCAGTATCTTTAAGAAAAAGACTCAAAGGTCGATTCCTTTTCGTTTTCTTCTTTGCTTCTCTTCCCTGCTACTTTTCTTCTTATCTATCTATCTTCATTATCCACATTTTCTTCTACTGCAACCATAGCTCATAAATGAAAAGAAAGAAATAAGATAAAGAAAATAGTAACTGAGCAATATCAGTTTGGTCTGTAGCAAAAAAAAAATAACACTATTGTCTAGATGATCTCCTTTTCAGGCAACATTTATTTTACTGTTTTATTGCAAATGGGCATCTGTAAATGTAGCTTACTTCTGCTTAGCAAAAGTACTCCTAACTTACTGATAGTGGCACTTTTTTTTTTTTTTAATTCATTTCAAGATAATAACAGTAATTGGGAAAACCTAAAAAAACCCCAAGCTCTGCAACTGGAATTGATTAATATTCTCAGTTATGCATGTTATTCAAGAGTTTGCTGAATCAATGTTTTTGGAAGAATGACTGGATGTAACACCCCACTATGACAGATGGATGAGTAAGTGTAGGCTTATGACTGAAGCTGATGAGAAAGCTTACAGTTCTCTTAAAAGTGTGCTGCTGATGTGGAACTATGCTAAGAACTGTCAGAGAAGGGTGTGTCAAATGTAGAGGACTGTGTACAAAGAAGAATCTGGAGGGAGGAAACATCCTGTGGGAAGCTATTTGACCCATGAAACTTTTGTATATAGATTTCCCTTCAAAGTCCACTTTGAGGTGCTCTGACTGTCTGAAGTAAATCAACTTTATTTTCCAACCTAACAAATGTGCAGACTGAAAAACGTACCAGCAAAGTTACTATGAGAGGTAACATTTTTGATATCTGAAATACACTGAGATATACAATCAAGCTAAACATTCTTGGCAGTTAGATGAATAAATGCTATAAAAATCAAGTATGTAGTTAAAAGAGAGTATGTATGTAATGCCACTTTCTCAAAAATTATGTCTGTAAAGGAGTGCATTGCTGAGTAATATGTGATTAAAAATCATTCAGTTTCCTTTAATACATTATGCAGCTTCTATATAAAGTATAATAAAATATTACATAAGTACATACATTTTAGTGTGGCTCCTTAATAAAGTAAAAATGTAGACTAGAGATTTCTCCCAGATAGCATCATTCTGGAGGTGAGGAGGTCAATGAAATGATGTGAGTGACTGATGCGTCCTGATGTGTCCAAATTGTTACTAATGCTTTTATTCAAAAAGTCCATTAGGAAAATGACTTGTAGAACAAGAATATCTTTCCCTACCAATATTTCCTTTGGTTTTGTACATTATTAGTTTTCTTGTTCTTTTTTTTTTTTTTCTTTATTAACTACAGTGTACTTGTATAGAATGGAATTATGTTGTGTTCTGTCCGTGTGTTCCTAAGTTACCAGAAAGGACTCGCTCACATAACAAAGCAGACCTTTCTGAAATACTGGATTTGCTTTTGCAGTAGCTCTGAAAGTCAGACAAAATGTGCCAGGAATTCCTGTTGTATTGAAACCTATAAACCGCAGTTTCAGTCTAATGCTGAAATCAATAATTTAATCATGTCCATTTCTACGAATGATCAGAATTTTAAATTCTAGTTCAAACCCATGTTTAATCTTGAAAGATGAGGAAAAGAATTTTCTGTTACAATTTTACACTAAATGTTTCTACATAAAAGATTTTCATCAAGACTAGCACATTGTAAGAGACTTTGTAATATCAGGCAGATAAAAGAGAGACATTCCTTTTACCTTTACTATCCAGAGAGAGAAATCAAACTTTTTTTATTTTATTAATTTTTTCTTATCTTGGAAACAGTTTTTGATAAAACTTCATTCCTGAAAAATATGAAATGATTTCTGAAGTTTTGTGAGGTTTTAATAAAGGAGAGCTTTATAACATTAGGGCAGCGGTCAATACAAGGCATTGGTGGCTTCCAGGACACATTCCCAGATAGCTCAAATGCGACTCTGTGGTTACTGGGTCTTGTAAACCAGAAATGTAATATTACAAATCAAGCTTCTATTTTTTCTTTTTTATTTCAGTATAAGCTGCTTGAATGACTAGACTGTCTGCTCAGTCAGAAGTACTTGTTGTCTTTATTCTGCCTTTTATACTCACAGGTTTCCTACCTGCCAGTCACAGGCACTTTAGGTAGAATTGCAAACCCCAAATATTCTGTGTATCTGATAGCTCATATCTTTTAACAGGTATTAACGCAGAGACAAGATAGAATTAATCACACAAATCAATGTTTTGTTTTGTCATAGCTACAATGTTACCAGATTTTGTAAAGTATGGCTGCCCACAGATGAAGATGATCCAGTTAGGGAACATTACAGCAAACCAGTGGACTGGAGGAGATAGACCTGAGAGTGCTGAGGGACCTGGCTGCCATCGTGAGGAGGCTTTCAGTTCTTCAAGGGTAACTGGTAAATAGGGGAGGTCTCTGGTGACTGCAAAAAGGCAGGCATCACTCACAATCCCTTTTAATATGGGAGATCCCTGGAAAGGTTATGGGCTAAATTATCTGGGAAACCTTTTTCGGGGACATGGAAAAGAAGTATCAGGAACAGCTCAACTGGCTTTACCAAGAGCAAACCAGGTATGCACCTCTGTTTGGTAGGGCCAGGACTGGTTAAAACACTAAACTTTGAACCACAACTGAAGGCTGTGTGAGAGCCTTCTGAAGGATGGGCAGTGAGCAGCCACGGTGACAGTCAATAGCCAGGCGCTGTGGGACCCTGGACCAATCATAGCCCAGTACCTTTTGTCCTGCCTATGGTGCTTAGGCACCAGCTTTTTTTTGCCTAATTGAAAATCAGGAAAAGGATCTTCAGCATCCTGGCATCCTCTGAAATTGTGTAGGTAGAAAAATGTCTCATAAGAGAGAACACATTCCTTACCTTAGAGCTAAGTAAAGAAAATTAATCAAACTAAAAGGCTGGTGGTTTTAAGATTTTATATATAAAAATGTTTAACTTATCTATATAATTCTCTATATAGTTATATTTATTATTATATGAATTAGATTAATATAGAATAAAAATGTACCAAATGTAAATAAAGCATTCTGTATAAAGATATTTAGTAACTTTTGTTGACATCTGCAAATATACTTTGTAATTTTTTGAAGCCCAGTATTTTTTAACCTGAATTTTAATATCAGTTTTGCTTCCTAACTGAAGGCTACTGCAATGAATATTAAATTTGCTTCTTAGCTGGGGATCTGTATAGTCGTAAATATGTCTTCTTTAGAAAAAGAAATTGCAAATCAGGGGACAATTTAAAATATATCTTAATTTTAAAACTGCTGTAAGTTACTGTATTAAGGGTTTTTTATAAAAATTTCTTTGCTGCTTCAGCCAATTATAAGAGTTATTTGGCATACTTTGACTCATTTCCTCTCCCCTTCACCTGGTTGATCCTACACAGAAATATTAAAAACATAAAAATGTGTGGCATATTATTTAAAAAAGTGCAGCTTGCCTGCTGTTGAATATTGCAGAGTTTTAAAGCTATTCCTTTTTAAAAAATACATGTGTCTTAGACAGCTCTTGCATAAAACTGTGAGTCTCTTGCTATAGATGCAATAAAAATATCTTATAAGAAAATAATCTGAGTTATGATTAGAAGTTCGGATCACAAACACAACAATAATTGAAAAGACAGAAGAAGAACTGTAAATATAACAATAATGTTTTAAAATATTGGATTGAATGATGAGTTTTTTTGGATGCTTACAGTGCAGAAGATGGGAAAGCACATGAGAAACACAGAGGATATGTATTAATTTTTTAATCATTTAATAAAATTTCTTGTCTCCTTATCAGCTACCTATCCGTCATCTTCATATATGTTTCCTAGAAACAGCTGTAGGTAGGAAGATTTTATCGAAGAAAACTTTAAACTTGTAACTGAATTTATACATAAAAAACATTGTCACTGAATGTATTTACTTATTCTTAAGTCACATGTTGTAAATAGAACAAGTTGCAATCAATGGGACTAATATCAACAAGCAGTTGTACATAACCATAAAACTGATATTAGTATGGGTATTCCAATGGATTAAAGAAAGCAGTGGCATATGAATTACTTCTGTTCATTTGGGGGATGGGGGGGGAGGGGAATTATTTTAATGACTCTTTCCTGTCACAATCTAATCAGCAAGACCCAAATTCTTAAAAAGGTCTGTTCAAAGAGTATCTACAGACTAATACCTATTCACATTAATTAGCCTGAAAGTAATTCAAACTAATTTCATTTGAAATCACAAATTTCCAGTTGACACTGTCGTGGTTTAAACCCAGTCAGGTAATTCGTTCGCTCACTTCCCCCCCTTTCTTGCCCTCTCCCTGCTCCCAGAGGGACAGAGAGGAGAATCGAAAAGAATGCAACTCCCACAGGTTGAGATAAGTTTAGTAACTAAGGTATAACACAAATCACTACTGCTACCACCAATGATAATCATAAAGGAAATAACAAGGGAACAGAATACAACACCTCAGCACCAGCCGACCGATAACTCGCCCCCCTCAGCCCGACCAAGCACCGACCGATACCTCCTCCAACCCTGCAGTCCCCCAGCCCTTCCGGCTAACTCCCAGTTACATCCTGGGCATGACGTGCTGTGGTATGGAATACCTCTTTGGTCAGTTTGGGTCAGGTGTCCTGTCTCTGCTTCCTCCCAACTTCCCCTCCTCCCTGGCAGAGCATGAGGCTCACAAAGTCCTTGGCCAAACCAAAACATCACTATCAGCTCTGTTCCCAGGCTGAAAGTCAAAACACAGCACTGCATCAGCTACCAAGAAGGGGAAAAATGACTGCTACCGCTGAACCCAGGACAGACACTATGATAAACTACAGAAAGATTTATTTTGCAAGTTTTCAATATTCAACACTTATTTCCTTAGGGAGCCTCTCACAGATCCTGAAAATGGGAAGATGCTATGTTTATATGATATTTAAGGAAGATGACTTCTTGTTCCTCCCACAAAACTGATTTTAACCAATGTAATTTGTGATCTGCAGTAAGTCAGATGATAAACCATCTATATATATAGGATTTCAGTCCTATATGATTACTTCACTGAAAGACAGGACAGAATAAAAGCAAGCAGGCAGTATAATGAGATAGAATGCTCTGAAAAGCATAGATATTTCTAGAAACAGAAATAGGAATAAAAAAAAAACCCAAACAGCTACTCCATTTATCTTCATTAGACAGAAAAGTGATTCTTTTCACAAATTTCCTTTTTAGTGGTAATCTGTCTTATGTTTTCCCTTAAAATTATAAAATGGAAATTTCTGTTGAATAAAAAAGTAATTATCATGGCTTAAACTCAGTCAGACACACAGTCTCTCTCTCACTCCCCCCCCTTCCTCCCCCCTCTCCCAGAGGGATGGGGAGGAGAATCGAAAGAATGTAACTCCCATGGCTGAGGTAAGAACAGTCCAGTAACTAAGGTATAACACAAATCACTACTGCTACCACCAATAATAGTAATGATAAAGGAAATAACAAGGGAAGAGAATACAACCGCTCACCACCTGCCAACCGATACCCAGCCAGCCAGAGCAGTGATCTAGTCCTTCCAGGTAACTGCCCCCAGTTTATACAGTGGGCATGACATGCTGTGCTATGGAATACCTCTTGGGCTAGTTTGGGTCAGGTGTCCTGCCTCTGCTTCCTCCTGGCTTCCCCTCCTCCCTGGCAGAACATGAGACTCAGAAAGTCCTTGGTCAGAGTAGACATTACTGAGCAGCAACTAAAAACATCGGTGTTATCAGCACTGTTCCCAGGCTAAAATTAAAAACCACAGCACTGCACCAGCTACTAAGAAGGAGAAAAAATGACTGCTACTGCTGAACCCAGGACAGTACTCCAACATTTTATGAAATAAAATTGACATAATTACATTCATTTCAAATTAATATTCTATAAAATACCAGTAATCTTAAATATTTATTTTTTTAATATCTCAATATACACCTGTCAATAAAACAAAAAACATTGAAATTCCATGGAATTCCTGAAACATAGCTACAGAAAAAATGGAACAGAGACTTTGTTAATTAACAAAACAGTCTGATTAATTTATATTATTTTTGGACATCCTTTAGCAGTCATTAGATACATAAAGGACAATTTTAGTATGAATATTAATTATTTAAGAAACTTCATAGCAACATTTATCATAGTTTTAATAGGTATAATATATAGTGCACAATACTTATTTAATTTAATATATAGTCTCAATCATTACTCAGTAACCTAATATTTAGCTACATAAAGCATGCAGCTTCTTCACTGACTGCAATTAACTAAGGTCTTCAAAGATTAAATACTGAGTTTTAATGCTGTGCAACTAGCTTTAGATAGTCTTCCAGTGGGAGTAACTGCTATATAATCTCTATGGAATATCTGTAATACAATGTCTTCCTTCTGTATTTAAATGACTTGTCCTTTCTAAACCTGAGATGAAGAAATAGGTGGTAAAAAGAATGAAAAGTTTGCTTCTTTCAAAGGAATTTGTGACTCACATCTGAGAATTACTGCTTTGAAACTGCAGTGCATTCAAATGATTCCATTATTTATTATTATTATGACTTCTTTCGTTTCTTGGTTTCATGAAATAGCGGGTTTGTGTCTGAAGTAGAGATTTTTCACTTAGACCTTAAGAGCAAATTGAACATTTAAAGGTGCATGTTTTTATTATTTGAACTATACACATGAAAGAATTTTTTAAAGAATTGTTAAGATGTCCTTTGATATGCAAGACCATCAAGCTCTCATGCTATGTTCCTAATCTTCTACTACATTTAATTTGCTTTTCATATTGTTTTTCTAAATAGATTTTCTAGAAATTGAACTCTCTTGAGATCTTTTGGCCATGTTTTTTCTACAGATCAGACTGTTGCAGGTTCACTGCTCACTGTTTAACCTTTCTGTCCAGACTACTGGTAGCGCCAAAGGTAGTTAACATTTTCTGTTAGCATCAGATTTGTGTTCCCTTCATGTGTAATCATGAAAATAATCATCAGCTAAAGACAGAGCACCTTGATAATACATCCAAAATTAGATGGGATATATCCCAACCTAACCATCTCGAATTACTGGATAGATATTTCATTTGCACAAAATGATCAAGTTGTCACTTGGCAGTGTTTCAAGTTTCTGTCCAGTGAAGAATATAACATACAAAAAAGAGATGTTGCTATTACAGATTATTCAAATCTTGATCAAGTAGGAAGTTTTTTGTAGTCTGTAAATGATGTTCCCAGCATTTCAGCATTGTTAACATTTTTTTTTAAATTTCATTTTTCTAATGAATCATTTGAGTTCCATATTTTTGTGGCGTAAAACTTTATACCTACCCTCAGCTAATATTAAGATCTAAATAAAACTTTTGGACTTTCTATGGTTGTCTGAACTGTTTGAAGATCTTCTGTTATGATAGATGGTACACTTAGTATTATCAATACAATATTTAGTTCATAATATGTAGAGGTTTAAACTGTAACCAGAGATCAAACTAGAATATTGTCTGGGATACAGAACATCAATGAAAAGTCTTACGAGGTTATGAAAATATTTCATTGCCTGATGCAGTGTCTAATATATTGAAAGGAAGCTAAGAGATTTAAAAAATTGTTTCTTTTTTTTTTACTCTTCATACACATAACAATTACAGATGTAGAGTAAGTGACTTGCAAGACATAATCAAACAGATTTACAAATTCAGAACAAATTTAAAGCATCACTTAAGAGATGGCAACACATTGATCACAACAGAGTAGATAAAAGTTTCAACAGAAATTGTACAGTAGAAGTAAAAAAAGTATTATGAATGTGAGGGTTTACAGTCTAGCTATGTTTCAAAAAGACCCACCCAAATAAATATATTTTATAAAAACCTCAACTTTCTGCTGCATTTTACTGGAATAATGGATAACGGTGATACTGTTCACAGGAAAGTTATACAAATTCTGTAGGAAGACTACAAGACTGATAGTTTTGGGATGTGTGTGTAAATAAATGGCTCACTTTAAATGTCATGAGAACAATAGATCTGTGATGATCTATGATGAACAGTGGTTCATGGTTATGAATGGTTTGGATTGGAAGGGACCTTAAAGATTGCTCAGTTTCACTCCACCTGTCATGGGCAGGGACACCTTCCACTTGACCAGGTTGCACAAAGCCCCGTCCAACCTGGTCTTCAACACTTCCAGAGATAGAGTATCCACAACTTCTCTGGGCAACCTCGTCCAGTGCCTCACTACCCTCATAATAAAGAGCTTCTTCCTGATACCCAGTTTAAATCTACCCTTTTTCTGTTTAAAGCTATTCCTCCTCATCCTATCCCTACATGCCCTTGTAAAAAGTCCCTCTGCAGTTATCTTGTGCACAAGTCTCTAATTTCTCTTTTAATTTCCTATATTATGTGTGTTTGCACAGAAGTATTTCAGCTGGGCCCTTGAGGAAGCCAACCTCCCCTTAAAAAATACAGAACTATGACAAACAACATGGAGAAAGCTGAGGATCTCAACAAAATTTTTTGTTTGTTTTTTTAACTCAGTTTTTACTGTTAATCACTCTTCCCAAATCTCTCAAGTCCCTGAACCTCGGGGTAGGGACTGGGGGAATGATTTCCCTCCCATTATAGGATAAGACTTACAGGTAATGTGATTGTTGTGGAGGATGTCTTGGGCACATCATTCACAAAGTAGTAGAGTTTTCAATTCTCAAAAAAGTGAGGAGGGGGTGACAACATAGCTGCTGCCTTGGCTTTCTGGAAGGCACACTTAGGCCTGTTTCAGAGCCTGATGAACAGAGTCCCTTGGGAGGCAGTCCTGAAGGACAAAGTAATCTAGGAAGGCTGGGCATGCTTCTAGAAGGAAATCTTAAAGGTGCAGGAGCAGGCCATCTCCATGTGCTGAAAGATGAGCCAGTGGAGAAGATCAATATGGATGAAAAGAGAACTCTGGCTGGAACTCAGGGTAAAAAAGGAGAGTTTATGACCTTTAGAAGAAGGGGCAGGCAACTCAGGAGGACTACAAGGGTGTCGTCAGTTTATGCAGGCAGAAAATGAGAAAGCCAAAACCCAATTAGAACTTAATCTGGGTACTGCCATTAAAGACAACAAAAGAATGTTTCTACAAATACATTAACAACAAAAACAGGGCTAAGGAGATTCTTTATCCTTCATTGGATGTGGGGAAAAATAGTGCCAAAGGGTGAGGAAAACTACTTAATGCATTTATTTCCTCAGTCTTTAATTGTAAGACCAGATGTTCTTCTGAGTACCCAGCCCTCTGAGCTGGAAAACAGGGATGGGAAGTAGAATGAAGTCCCCATAATCCAACGTGAAATTTTCAGTTACCTGCTGCACCACTTAGACATACACAGGTCTGTGGGGCTAGATGGAATACACTTCAGAGCTCTGAGGGAGCTGGAAAAAGTGCTCACCAAGCCATTTTCCACCATTTATCAATCTTTTCTGTAAGGATGTTGAGGCACTGGAAGAGGTTGTCCAGAGAAGCTATGGATGCCCCATCTCTGGAAGTACTGAAGGCCAAGTTGGATGGGGCTTTGTGTGACCTGGTAAATGGAAGGTGTCCCTGCCCATGGTAAGGGGGTTGGAATCAGATGTTCTGTAAGGTCTCTTCAAACCCAGTGGTTCCACTCATTCAATATGCAAATCATTAAGAAAACAGAAATCTTACAAAATAAAAGTCTTAATGTAAAGAAATGTGGTCATTAAAATAAATTCTGACTTGTAAAAAGAACCTTTTTTTTTTTGTTGTTTTCTATTCTGAATAGACTGATACAAATAATTTATTTTAAGAGTTAAGATATGGTGTTATAAAAAAAATCCATTGCTTCAATATTTAGTTTAATAACAAGGCTAAATTTAGAATTAATGAACAAAGTAGACTAAGCTACAGCCCTTCATTAAACTCTGGCTCCAAGGAGTCTGAGCTGTTCTAGCTTACTTGCACTGGAGATAAAGGGAAATACAAAATAAATTTGTCTATATATGTATGCATGTAGTGAATAATATCTTCTGCTCTATATTCCTAGCAGTTGGAGGATTAAAATGATACAATATTAAGAGAAGTTACTAATTCATCACAATTTGTTCAAAGTATTGTGTGAGGTGATTCTTTCAAGAGTGTTCTGTGACATTATTGTTTATGTAATAATCAAACGTGTGACCTCTGTTCTATTTAGAGGGAGTAGTGAGCAGATATCTTTCTGGTAAACAATCCAGGATGCAAATGAAAAGACAATATTTTTTCTACTTGAATAAAAAAAGGAGAACTCTATACGTAGGGTGGACCAGTGGTACGTACCAGGTTCTGTTCACAGAAGTAGCATAAGGAAACAAAGCTTACAAAACAATTAACAATCAAAGTTATTTTTTCCTCATCTTGAATTAAGCAGCAGAACTAGATTGTCAGAATCATCGTGGCTCACACTAACACCTCCTTTTCAAATATGGCAGTACCTAACTTAGGAACATAAAATGGGCTGTGCTAAGTTTTCATAACTGTGGCCCATTTTTACAAGCAGAAAGAAACAGCTTTTAAATGAGTATTTTTATTAATGACCTGCACTGAAATCTACAGCAGCCAGACTGCTTAATGTCTAGTGCAAACTAATTAATAGGAAATACTGATGAGATGAATATGTCTTAGACCCTTCTCTTTTCAGGGCTATAAAGGCTCTCTGAACTGTTATCTGAGTAGATTACTAACATGGGGTGAAGGACAAGACAAACTAGATAGAGAAAAGGGGAAAATGCTATTCAGTTGCAAAATACATTTTTAAGCCTTGATTTTGAGGTCGAAACCCAAATTTAGCTCATGTAATCTTGTACAAACCCTGAATTAGATCATTTAACATACCTTCCATAGTTGACAGACTGATTTAAGCACTTTGAGATGATAGTTCTTCTTAAATGTCTTGGGGTTTGTTTTTACAACTGGCTTAAGCTGAACTAGGACAGTACTCCTACTGAGTAGTGATTCAGACACCTTTTCTGCCTGTAGCCACATTTTGTTCTGTCTGCTAGCACCAGTCATTACAATGCTTTGCAAGGCATGAGAACATTATACCAATTGAATCCAGCTGCTTTCAGAAAAAAGAAAAAATGTTTTTGTAGTGATTTTGCACAAGCTCAGCTGCTTTTGAATCTACTCTCTAAAATATGTCTCTTAGAATATAACTTCAGTCCTATTAAGGGTTTTCAACAGACAAATATAAAAGAGATTGGTGGCATGACTAACACTGTGGCCTCATGTATACTTTGGTGTTTATTTCTGTATTCATGAAGTTACTGTTCAATCTCAGATTACCCAGAAGTTTGTATCCAGGCCAAAATTCTGCAGCAGGGTTACACAGAAGTGGTATTTTTGGCTCTTTTGTTTGTAAATTATTTCCTCATTGCTAACAAACTGTTCCTTTTTTTATTTCTCCTGCACTCCTGGGCAACATCTGGAGAAAACAGCAGTCTGAATGACTTGTAAATTTTTCTCCATATGTTTGCCATACTTTCTACTTCATAACAAAGTACATGTAGACAAAAAGAAGCAAAAAACATCCTATATTGGTTCAGATTCTCAGGTATCGTAAATCAAAAAAAGGCTGAAAAAGGCTTTATCTCTTTTGCCTGTTGAAATGGAAGTTTTTCTTACCTGTCCATGATTTCAATATTTTTAATGACATTTTTTCTGGAAGATAAAATTTCATATAAACACAACATTTTTGAAGAGCAGCAGAGTACACGGTACACAACAAAATTGTTTTGTCTTTCAGGAACATTGACTAATTTACATACATTTTTATACTGGACTACTAGAACTTCATCCTGAAGTTCTTTCTGGAAGAAAAGTTTGAAACTCCTCTTTCAGCATCTTGAAATTGTACATATGGGTGTTCAATAAAGAGAAGTTTGGAAGAGATAGGGAATGAAGGAGGATTTTTTTTACATAAAAGAGCAGCTGGGAAATCACTTATATTCTTTAACTTTAACATATTCAGTTGACTTGCTGTCTTGCTTACTTCATTTTGTAGTGTATTTCTGAGATACACATATCTTGTCATATCTTCTTTCTGTATTTTAACTTCTGTAATTTATTTTTAGTTATGTATGTATCTTCCACATGACAACCTATAGTTTTCACTAACACATTAATATTATTAGAATCATAGAATCGTAGATTAGTTAGGGCTGGAAAGGACCTTAAGATCATCTAGTTCCAACCCCCCTGCCATGGGTAGGGAAACCTCACTCTAAACCATGTCACCCAAGGCTCTGTCCAACCTGGCCTTGAACACCACCATAGATGGAGTATTCACAACTTCCCTGAGCAACCCATTCCAGTGCCTCATCACCCTTACAGTCAAGAACTTCTTCCTTATATACAATCTAAAGTTTTTAAGTTTTAACTCGTTACCCCTTGTCCTATCACTCCAGTCCCTAATAAAGAATCCCTCCCCAGCATTCTTATATGCCCCCTTCAGATACTGGAAGGCTGCTATGAAGTCTCCACGCAGCCTTCTCTTCTCCAGGCTGAAGAGCCCAACCTTCTCAATGCTTAAAGTTCTCCCAACTTTCTGTCATTACTAAAAAAAAAAGACATATTTATATGAATAATAATTAGTCACCATATCTACCTTGCTTATCAGAACATGGAATGATTCATAATACAGGATTCAGAATCCAATATTCATGCATACCCCTGCAGTGTATAGATAGCTACTTTGAAATTAATGTGCAAATAGAGTTTTCAGGTTCAGCTTCTTTCTGCCCCTTTCAAATTGTAACTGGCATACTTATCTTTCCATTTGACTATTATATCTGCAGTATTACTAATATTGCTAAAATGATATTCTATCTGTTATGCTGTATCGTATCTTCCACAGTTTTCTTCAACCTTGCAATTCACCATACAAATGTCTAATTAACGATTTTTCCTCTCTAATCAGGTCATTGTCTTGTGTAGTCCCAAATAGTACATGAAATTACTTCATTAGATGTATCTTACAATATGCAGAATTCAACCAAAATAGAATAAGAAAGCAATAGATGTTTTCACTTAGAAAAGACTCTTTCCCTTCCCTTCCCTTCCCTTCCCTTCCCTTCCCTTCCCTTCCCTTCCCTTCCCTCCCCTCCCCTTCCCTTCCTTTTCCATCTTTTCCTTACTTTTTCCTTTACTTCCCTTTCCTTCCTTTTTCTTTTCCTTCCTTTTACTTCCTTTTTCCTTTCCTTCCCTTTCCTTCCTTTTCCTTATCTGGATTTGAATTTAATTTAAACTCCATGACAAGGAGTGAAGGATGTTTTGAATCATGTTCATCCAACTGGCTTGATCTTTTCTATTCTATTAAATTTCTCAAAGAAAGGCTTCCGATTTTGTCTTTATAGGAGGTTATTGTTTTTTTTTTTATTATTTGTGCCTGTTCTGATTATGCTCAACCTATTGTTCCAAAACATTTGGGTATAGATGACCAGTAACTTTTGCTCCTTTAAAGTTTTGGAGGACTTTATCCTCTGTCAGTAAGCCTGGATTTTGTCATTCAACCTCTAGCAAAAATAATAATAGTTGTGTGATGCATTTCAGCTTTCAACAGTATTTAGGGTGATCTGCAAAGAGCAAATTGTACCTGAAGATGAAATGAACGTTTTCTTCCACCTGATACAATGTTCCTTGCTCTTGAAATGACCCTTCAGTTGCAAGAAATAAAGGTTAAACAAAAGATTTTAAGAGAAACATTGACAATCAGTGTACATTGTACCTAAAACTAAGTATATTATTTAAGGTGATAAGGCATCCTACAAGCCCCAAAATCACAAAGGCAGAAAGCCCAACAAGAAAACCTGCCTTGCAGGTTATTTCCCATTGCAAGTAACCTGCTACAGACTTGAGAAAGATTTGCTACATATTTAATACTTTGCTACCTTCCTCTGCTGTTATATATCTGTGATTTTTAAGTTCTGGGATTTCTCGGTACTCTGTACTTACCAGGTGTTTTTGTTGTTATTTCATGACTCCCTCTTGGAGTTGTCATGTTTATTAGCTGACACTCATCCCACACTGCATATTCTTGAAGCTAGAGAACACAAACAGCGCTGGAAAGCAATTTCTACCATTGCTTTAGACACTCATCTCTGCTACTTCCCGAGTTCATCCTTTCTAAACTGTTTCCCTAACCCATTCCTCCTGCAAAGGCATATTGTTTGTCTGTTTATTTTTAAATAACCTGATTCCAGGGTAAGGAAACCAGTAAACTACTGAAGCAGAAACACCATTAGACTGCAAAGATTTTGCGCGTAATGGGTTATTGTTTAATTGCAGCTTTGCAGATTTTAAACAACAGACAACACCACTCTGTGTCGTGGTTCTGTCTGCAAATCTTTAATATTTGCACAGAAGAAATCTTGGCTGTATAAAAGACTATTGGAACTCTATTACCTGTTAATAAAACAACTGTAAATTGAAAGCAATCTTTCAAAGAGTACAAACTCTGTCACTCTTAGTAAGGAAATATGAAAGTGTCTTACATAATTTTTATAAAATACAAAATCTCAGCTTCAAACTCCTTGGTCGTATGCTTTTCTTAGTTGACTATTGGGTGAGTTTTCTATCCAATTTTGATCTGCTGACCATAAACCAACATTCCCAGATTTGGATGACTTCCCAGAATTGCATTATACTGAGACAATGTAGCTCAGTTTACACATACTTATGTGAACCAAAAAATGGTTTGAAGTGCTGGAAAGGAAAAGCCAATAAATCAAGGTATTAAGTTGGCTATATATATATTTTTATTATTATTTCAACAAAAGCCAAGAATGAAAAAGTCAGCTCTATTAATTCTGGCTGTCTAAATACTATCTAAATACTTCTACATATGTTAATGACATGAAAAAAACCCTTAGATTATCAGTTGTACAGCAGTGAAAAGGACATTTATTCTTAGGAGAAAATGAGACTATATGTTTGTTGGGGAGACATAACAAGCCTGATATTATGGTTACTTGAAAAATTAATTTCTGTTGATGTTTCTTGTATCATTTTAGTGAGATTCTTTCAAACACTTTATCAGGAGTTATTGACATAATCTTTTCAAATAGTTTAAATAGTTTTAAAATAGTTAAAATTGTCACTTCCCCTTTCGAATTTTTTAATTACCTATTTGTTTTGATTTTTGCAAACAAGACTTAAACTTTCTGTATCTTCACAGCTTTTCCACGTCATTTTCAAAGATCAGGCTGAATTCGAAGTGATTTATAATTATTTGCTTTTTTCATTTTCCTCTTCCATCTATACAATGTAGCGTCAAAACACACAGTAGCTCTTTCAAAACAGCTCCGTGGACTGCAGCAGAGCAGCAAAACATTGTCTTGCAAACATTTTCCTTAACCAGGTTTGAAGATGGATCAAAAAGTTAGCAAGTTGTATATAGTCTGAAATACTTAGCTCCTGTAGACTGTAGCAACAGTCCCTAAGCATATTGTAGGTTGCAAAAAATTGTATTCTGCTATTGCAGCTTTGTAATGGTCCTTACCAAAGCGTGAAAGCTTGCCATTAACTAGTCTACAATGGTCTACTCGTGTTGGCTGATAGATTTTTGCTAGATTTATTTTAATCTGTAGTAGACGCTATGGGACTACTGCACCATATGATGTCATTCTCAGCATATAAAACAGGGCAAAGAAGGAAAGGGGGGACATTCAAAGTGATGGCATTTGTCTTCTCAAGTAACTGTTCCATGTGATGGAGCCCTGCTTTCCTGGAGATGGCTGAACACCTGCCTGACCATGGGCAGAATTGAATGCATTCTTTATTTCGCATTGCTTATGCATACAGAATTTGCAATTACCATCAACAGTGTCAATTGTGATTGTTACTACAATCTTCTGATGTTTCAGTAGGACTACCTTGTGTGTATCCCATTCAAGGATTCTTCATCTTCAGCACTTTCTACATGACATTGACCTCTTTTTTTTTTAAGCAAATTGCCTTAAAGACTTAACAAAAGACGTAAATGTAGTTTTCAGAAACATATGGTGTCAAACAAGAGACACTGATTCTTCATATACAGTCTTGTCAAAATTCTGTGGAGCAAAGCTAACATAAATAGAAAAAAATACGCCTATCTAGCAACAAAATCCCAGGTGAACAATGTAGTCTGAAACTGTCCTTCATATTATCATAGAATAGTTAGGGTTGGAAAGGACCTTAAGATCACCAAGTTCCAACCCCCTGCCATGGGCAGGGACACCTCTCACTAAACCATGTTACCCAAGGCTCTGTCTGACCCGGCCTTGAACACCACCAGGGATGGAGCATTCACAGCTTCCTTGGGCAACCCATTCCAGTGCCTCATCACCCTTACAGTAAGGAACTTCCTCCTTATATTCAATCTAAGCTTCCCCTGTTTAGGTTTTAACCTCTTATGCCTTGCCCTATCACTCCAGTCCCTAATGAAGAGTCCTTCCCCAGCATCCCTATAGGCCCCCTTCAGGGGGTCTCCACACAGCCTTCTCTTCTCCAGGCTGAACAGTGCCAACTTTCTCAGCTTGTTTTCTTTTTTTAATTATAATTAAAAAAAAACCAAACACACCAAAAAAAGTATTTTATTTTAGAAATAATAGAATATTAGTCATGGGAAGTGATTTAAAAAAGCTATACAAGTTGGAAGTTGTGCCAACATTCCTATAAAAGAAATAAATTAATGTGTATTTGTCCTTCATACTAGGAAAACTGTCTTCTCACTTTTCTGTCCCCAAATACAGTGTTTCACAGGTCATTTTTATCTCCACCATCCTAGATATGATCAGTTTTCAAGGTGATTTATAGGGACCACAAGTATTTCTCAAATCCTTTTTGCTGTGCAATATGAATTATTGACGTGCCCAAGGCCCCCCATGCTGTTTCCTTCAGAGTAAATAAGTTATGATCTGCTTACGTGAATAGAGAGCAGACTGACACAAATGAGAATATGAGAATGAGGACAGTGAGAAGGTGGTGATAAATATCAAAATAGAAATTGTTTTTCTATTTTCAAAACAGAAAAAAAGACTGCCAGATGTGGTAAGCAAAAAACAAAAAAAAAAAACAAAAAAAACCCCAAACATTAAAAGGATTTTTTTTTAATTTATGAAAAATAGGAACAAAAATATTTTTAATTTTTCAATTTTAAATTGCTTCAGTATGATTTGTGTTATATACAGCATACCTATCCTAGTTTTTCTCACGTTTCTGACATTCATTACAGTTTTCTGGAAAGAGTATAGAAAGTCTTGTAGTCCATAGAAGAATTAATATAGGTTGTCTTTGTGCCTCCCCCACCTCGCATCTGCATAATTTTACATGTAAGAGTTCAGTTCAACTTTTCATAAATCTCTGGAAAATCTCTCTGCTCTCAAATGCCCTTTTGGAAGGGCAAAAATCTCCTGTACATCTTTTATCATAACTATTAGACTCATACAAAAGTCTCAGATAACCTTAATGCAAAAGTTGATATATTCATTTTCAGGAAGACATATTGCCTATGAAGTCTTTGTTTCATCTCTACCTTTGTTTCTTTCTGAGGTAAGTTTCTTTTATAGTAACTCTTAAGAGTCTTCTATATGCTAAATTTCTGAGACATGAAAGCTAGCAAATATGGAAGATCTCCCTTAGATTTTGTCCAGAAGGGTCAGTAGGTACCAGTCAAAACACAGTCTGGACATATGAAGCCTTAAAAAATCTTTTTTCTTAATTTTCTACAGTGGTTGCATATAGTGAACAGGTTAGGTGCCATTCACTTTGGTTGGTGTACTACCATTTTCAGCCCTCCCCCAATACTAAACCAAGCGATTAAAATTACATCTCTTAATTCCCTGCTTCTCTTGATCCCCGCTGCAGGGGAGTTGATCAAAATGACCTTTGAAGGTTCCTTCCAATCCAAACTATTCTATGATTCTATGAAAGAGGTCTTGTTATATTGATCTCTCCTCCTTTTCCTTGTCAATGATACACACTGAAACTAGGAAATTTTACTGATTCAGCAACAGGAAACGTAACAAACAGTATAACCATCTTATTTTATAGAGAACAAGTTTGAATGGCCTAATTTTACATCTTGCATCTGTTTTGGAGATTGTTTCCCTTCCTGTGATTGCCCAGCATAGCAGATGTCTAAAATGCACATTCCTATTTTCATTTTCAATTGCATGCCAAAAGAGCTAGTGTGTCTTTAATGAAACAATAGACAGAAAAATAAAAAACTCTATTTGGCAAATACGATGTCATCATAATTCATTTTTTTAGACATTTCTCACTGCTGCTCAGTAAATTTATTATCACAAATGAAGTTTGTACAATCCCTGTTTTGAGTGCTGCGTTGACTCACACAGAATAGAGTAAGAAATGTCTAATAGTGATGTAATCCCACAGGAAGTATCTTTTTATTTTTGAAGTAATGCAAATAATATTCTGTGTTGCATTAAATTAGCATGAGGCTGATAAAGGGTAAAACCTATCAGCTGTATCATTCTCAATTTCACTGTTCACTGGTAGTGCTAGCAGTTGCAGGAGCAAGTTGAGAATGATAAAACTGATGAAAAAGTCCTTTATTAGATGCTCTATATCTAACAATAGTCATGTCATACCAGAAGACTAAGAAATGTAAATAAACCAAGAAGTCATTATGTACTCATCTTGATTAAATGAAAAGTTAAATGTGGAAAGACTGTAGATCATTAATATGTAGTATAAGTTGTGTCATTCTTTGGTTGTCTTTTGTAGAACTACTTATACTGGGGTATCTTTTCATAGGTTATATAAATGTGCTTTTGTGTTCGCTTTGGGTTTTGGTTTTGTTTTTGATTAAGATAAGCTGTGTTGGCTTTGGGTTTTGTTTTAGTTTTTGATTTAAGATAAGTTATAGGGGATGAAGCATACTAAAGAACATCCTTAGATGAAACAAATTAATAATGTGTATGGATCACAACCAGTAGTCAATGTTGGAAGAAGGTAACAATGTCATGGTCTAACCTGGCATAGAGCTAAATATCACAGAACCATTTGTTCACTCACCCCTACCTTACAGGTGAATTTATGTTACTAATTTCACCTATAAGTACAGTCAACATCAGAAATCTCCCAGGCATTTTCATTTTAAGCCCTCTTATAAGACCTAAATCCTTTCCTTCTTTTCACCATCCTCTAGCCTTCATTGAGTACACTTCCCTTAATCTTTGTAAAGAAGTAATCTATTTGGGAAGTTTTCTTTTGAAGCATCATACCAGCAAATTGCCTGCAATAGCAGGGACTGGAATATCCCTGTCATGTACTCCTGTTTAATGAGAAAATGTTTGGTAGTGAACAGATAGAAGAGATCCATCCTTTATTTATAAAATGGGATTATCAAATAAATCCCTCTTAGATTTAGTTCTTGCAGTAAGTTGCATTTTTTTTTTCCCCTTTATTCTAGCAATTTTATTGACTACTCAAAAATACATATTTTAAATATTTTACATGTTTGTTTTAAAAGAATGTTGAAGCTAGAAAACCAAGAAGTCAAGAAGATACAAAGGCTTAGAATTAAAGTTGCCTGGAGGTCATCATTTGGTCCTTTACATTGAGATATATACTTTAACTGCTGGATCATACAGAGAGTCTTCCATATTCAAGAAAAACACCACTCACAAAGATGTTTCAAGTGAAATATAGAGATTCAGAAATTTAATTTAATGCCTAAATTCCAGTCCCAAGTCCGACTAAAAATCCTCAAAATCCTTGTGTTCATGTAGTAGATCTTGAAATTATTTAGAGAAATGTGCTTATGGGCTTGAACATACATGGCAAACAGAGTTTTGGTGTTTACTTCTGAGGTATAACTATACTGTATTCAGTGACCATCTACTATAAAATATGTAAAAACTGTGGGGGCACGATGAACGTACTCAGTGAGAATCAGTAGCTTTCTGGATCTGGATTTTATTCTGTACTCAGAAATGTTGAGCTCCTAACTCCACCACGGCTTGGTTTCAATGGTAAAGATGGCAGATGATATGGAATAAAACTGAAGTTTGGGAGCAAACGTTTTAATGACTTCTCCATTGCATAAAGTTCATTGTTATCCCACAATCCTTCTTCATTGGTATATTTCCAGATAAAAATTAATGTGTTAGGCTAGGAAGCTCATTTTTACAATGATGTTTATGCCAGAATTATGGATAAGCACCTACAAAGATTTCACCGTGCTTGGCACATCTTTTCAGCTGTTATAATCAGAATAACTCCAACAGAAACAAGCCTTCCACAGAACTCTGGTGATCATTTGATAATTTATCTTATTTCCACTGTTTTTCAGTGTGTGCCCCTTAACTTCTGAAAACAGGATACATACTTTCTGGTAGAATCTATTTCGGTGATTGTTTCATTATTAGTCAATCAGTTGGGATATTATAATCTCTGTTTCAAAATGCAAAAATAAAAAAACACTGACTGAGGGTCAGCATTGTCTATTTAGGTGGAATATCCGTGATGAACCTAACAGAGGTGCAAGAAGAGATGTTGTGTTCCTTCTTTCTATTACTGTGTAGCAGTACCAGTTATTGATGTTAAAAAGCAAAAGTTGTATAATCCATTAAAATGGCTAAAATACTGTTTTTGGCATAGATAGGTGAAAGTCAGGGATCAAATCTCACATTGTTTCATAGAGGTGTTCTCTTTCATCACAAACTGGCTCTGGTCATAATCTGGTTTAGGTCATTGATTAGAATCTTCTTAACAT
Source organism: Pezoporus wallicus (assembly GCF_028554395.1). Taxonomy (NCBI): domain Eukaryota; kingdom Metazoa; phylum Chordata; class Aves; order Psittaciformes; family Psittacidae; genus Pezoporus; species Pezoporus wallicus. Next base: position 2,129,693 of record NW_026636656.1, read on the forward strand.
GAATGGTGATCTCTTTTACACTTAGCTAGAGGCAGAATTAATATATAAGAAGTGATAATGTTTTATTCACATTTTACCCTTTGAGTTTTAAACTAGAGTTTTAAACAGGGTTCAGAAAATGTTTTTCAGGTGTCACACAGGTGAAGTTTTCTCACTGGCATCATCACATTTTAACCTTGCTTTAAAAAATACAAAAGGAAGTTAGACTTTGTTGTGAAGTATGAAAAAAGGAGCATTCTAGATCTCAGAATACGTATATATTTCTGGCCAATGAATCTAAAGAATATATGAAATAAAATCTTGGAAAAATACATTTGTAAGTTCAACTGTCTCTCTGTTCACTGTTCCAAGAACTCAGAAATTTCCTCTTCACATCCAAAACCAAATCACATGTCATGTTAAGTCTCTTGACAGTGGTCTAGTAAAATAATGGAGGGTTGTTTACAAACAGACCAAGTGAACTCTTTTTTAGCTAGTTGGTATGACAATATAAAAATATTCTACCTGTTTCCAAAGCTGAGTGAACAGCTTGGCAGAAGTTGCATCTAATTTATCTGACACCAACACTATTTCAAACAAAATCAAATGAAATGTGTCCTTCCTTCCACGTGTCGTGCAAGATTTAAAAGTTGTCTGTATTATTTCATTCTCTTGTGGTCATATAGCCTGACAATCATTGAGTTATTTATCATCCACTTACTACTTCTCAGTTGTTGGAACAAGTCTAATTTTGTAACAAAATGGAAAAGTGTACTAGACTGGCTTAGATTAGATAGGTTGCATGAACCCAACTGTAAGGAATAATTTGGTTGTAGATTTACTTGATCTAAATTAAGTGAATACTTTCTTTGACCTATCAGACTGGATAATAATGATGCACTTCACAGTGACTAAAATCAGTTTTCCTGGGACAGCACCATGTGATTTCATCCGCTAAACCAGACTAGCAGAATGCTCCACTGCTCTTACACCTGGCAACTTCATTTTCACATGTTCAATTTTGCAAAGCTCAAAAGGAATTCTGAAAGTTGCCTGTCTCATAAAATCTTAACTATTATTACACCATAATGTTCCAAAAGAATGGAAAATAAAATGGGCAAGGATGACATGATGATTAGGATAAACAATTGTGTTCAATAGAAATTTCTTATAGGCACACATGGCATAAGAAATCTTACCTTACACTCATTTTAAATAAAAGATTGCTGCTGTAAATGAGGAAGAAACTGTCTTACAGTATTGACCTAATGCTTAGACCTGATTTTAGATTATTCTGAAGGTAAATACTGTTTACTTTGGGGCTTACTTTAAATTGCATTTTGACAAAACATCAAATAAAATCACTAATTCTAGTGAGAAAGGTTTCAAGGAAGGACGGTTTACCAGGTGCAAGCCCAAGCCTTGTTAAAATGTGTGTATGAAAAGGAGCAAAACCATAATATAAAATATACCATTCCCCAAAATGCACATAAAAGAGTTAATAAATATTAAAATTTGATAGGCACATGCCAGGAATAGATACCAGGCACAACTCTGTATTTTGTAGACAATTCTAGATGAGGTAAGCAGAAATTATTATTGCTAAAATTACGATTATGATTATAACACTCATTTAAGTAATTGTTTATTTATTGAACATTTATTAACAGTTTCACTAAGTAACTACTCTTTTCCCATCCTGTTTTTGCTCCTTTCAGTCTTCTCCTTGGGAATACCTCTTTTTCGTGATGCAATGTTGCAAACAGTAGCACTTACTGTAATACTATCAGTACTTACACTTAAAATAATATCACTTCAATAAGGAGTTGCAAAGACCCAGTGGTACCAGGCTGGTACATCAAGAAGATGCTTAACTTAAAACTGTTCTCTTCTAAAGTGGCTCTGATATTAAATTTTATCATCAATCCTTCAAATTAACCATAGAGCCCTTTTTCAAATTCTAAGACCTTTATAAACCTCATGCAATTTCAGCCATTTCCTTAACAGGGTTTCATTCAAAATGTGGAGAGAATCATTCCCTGTCCTTCTAGTGACATGACCTACCCCAACTACAATGGTGGTACGCCCAGTGTTCAAAACCACATTGAGTGCAAATGTCATATCCATAAGACAAAGTTGCTGTTCATGAAAACTCAATGTAGAGTCCTAATTCAAAACCCATTGAAACACTGAAATCCCTGGAGAAAAAGATTTTTTAGAAGTACTGATTGCAGTGACCATGGAGAAAGCCAAGGAATGCAAAAAAACTGTGTTCATTATAGTATTGCTGTATAGAATATTAAGGTACATTCATTGCAATGAATGCAAGTAATGGACAATAGAAAACCCGTAACAACGTCCTTAGCAGAGAGAACAATTCTCACAGTGTAAGTGGGGTTGAGGGAGCAATTTGACAGAGGAGAAGGTCATATAGCACATGATTATCAGCTTCTTTTGCAACACAGAGGGTTATTTAATAGAAAGTGCATGGCAGATTGTGTCAGGATCAGGAATATCTGCTGCTGGAAACAAAATGAGAGATATCAGAGAAGGTGGACCTATAGAGTGCTTTAAAGAGGGTAAATGCAAAAATAAATTAGGGAGTCAGTGGCCAGACTGAAGAAAGGTAGAAAACAAGTTCTGAATGATAAAAAAAGAAGATAATTTTAGTGGCAGCATGTCAGCCCTCAAAAATAGATGCTGATGAAAAGAATGTAATTCTTAAGACAGAAAATAGCTACAGCATAGAGAGCTTTAGTTGCAAAGTGTTTTCCTCCCTCAGCTTTTGAGGGAATTCTAAAAGAAAATTGTTTCACATTCCAGTAAGGGACTCATGTGAAGAATAATAAATGAAACAAGTCAAAGATAACACCAAGTTATTAAGTCTGGGAGTAAAATATTCAATTAAGGATTTAAAAGCTCTCTATAAGGTCTGACATTTATGACTGCAGATTTTGCTCAGTAGCTAATTTCCCCATTCAATATACATGAAGACATCAGGTCCCACATGTGCAGGGAACTGCCTGGCAGGAATGATGTTGAGTAGAGATATGTCATAAATTCCAGTGTCCTGTAGGGCTCTAGGTGTATGTGTTTGTGTGCTCTTTTACCTGTTCATGAGCCACAGATGATAGGTGCATATTGGGCACCCCTTGGACAAACAGCTTGTGGTGATGGCTGACCTGTTCACTCTTACATGACAGCGAACTAGCTAGAATGATTGATCAGTGAAGGATCCCTACCTCTCCAGGCCAAGAGGGTTCAATTTCATATCTTTCAAAGTCTAGGAGTGTGTCTTCATCACCCTAATTTTCAAGCTTCAGGCACTTCTAATATGGGGATACTGTGCATTTGTTGATTAGAAGTGGTGATCCTGCAAGCAGTTGCTGCTATGGCAAATTGTACTGAGACTGAAAAACCAATGTTGATTTTTTGCTGTATAAATTTACAGGGGGATTAACAGTTTGATCTGTCTCACTGCATGGTTACCTGAAATGCAGGTGGCAGTGGAAGTGTGCAGTTACAGACATGGCCTGGAGGTTGGCACTCTCAACATAACACTGTCCCACACAGGCTGGAGGCAGTTGGGATGCCTCACTGCCAATAGGTAAAAAAAAATATTCTATGATTCTGTGTTTTATCATGTTGAACAAGTAGGGAAAGGAAAAGAACAAATGAGGTAAATAGTAAACCAGAAATAAACAAAAACCTCACAACCAACTCAAATGCTAGAAGGTGTGTTTTCAACAACACATTTAACAGAAATATTTTGTGCTATGCCTTATTGAAAAGTCACAGAACTACATGAGGGAGCATATGTAGGATGGGTGGATAGTTACCACGAACAACTGGTATGGCTGCAAACAGAGGTAAGCACAAAAAACGCGCTGTAACACAGCTTGAAATCTTTCAGTAAGGAAGCCTTACAGAAAAAAAGGAACAAAAATATATCAAGAGGTTTTTATGTTTATGTATCAGAAATTGAGACGTATCTACAGAAATATGTCTTGTTGTCTTCTGATAGAGAAGGAAAGAAGGAAGGAAGGAAGGAAGGGAGGGAGGGAGGGAGGGAGGGAGGGAGGGAGGAAGGAAGGAAGGAAGGAAATACACTTCTCTTAACCATCTCTTTCAAAACTCTGAATATTGTTGTTCTTATCAATGTCCTACTCTCTGGATTTTGCTAAGATTTTGCCTTGGTGCTATTATTAACAATAAAATCCATTGGTCGATAATGCGTTCGATTAAAATAATTATTTCCTTGAATTTAAAGCTAATGACATTTTTCAGGCAACAGTAACTTTACATTTTTCACTCTGCCAGAGAAGGGAGTTAAACCTCCGTTTTCTTTTTTTTCTGCTGCCTTCAAAGGTAGGATACAGCTTTTAATGAGTGTCTGCTGGTATCTTTTAAGTATTTCTATTTTGTATCTTCAGTGACTGGCTAATGTTGCAAGATGACAAGTAACATCATGCTGAGAGCAAAATGTTGCAATAAAAAGGCATTTAAATAATACAGAATAAGGCCTAGCAGTTTTAGAGAGAAATTAAGACTATACTTAATATTTTTGAGGATGCATTTAGCATGTGTATTACATTTCATATTCCAAACTCCTCTAAAAAGTAGCTATAATTTACTATAGTTCCTAATGAAAAGGAAACACAAAACTCTGCAATAAAAGCATTTATCCCTGGATGATGAGCAAAAATAAGTATAATAATTTATTTTCAGGTAAAATAAAAATTTATCTCGAGTTGTCCAACACTTTAAACAATGTGTGCTTTGCCTATTTTCCATTTACTTGAATAATGGCTTTTAAACCTTTGTAAATCCTTTGTTTGGATTTCCCACACAGAATAGTCTGATACAAGTGAGCTGTGTTAGATAAATGATGAATCTTATAAATGCTCTTCATTTCTTGTAACCAAGATGTCCAGAGATTCCTCTAAACAGGCTAAATGGGGATCACTGGTTTGATTAAAAGCATACTGAGGCAAAATGAACTACCTGGACACGCATCACAAGTGACGCTAGTAAAAAATACTGCTGAAAGCATTTCTTTCTCCTGGGTGGCCTCGATTTTTCCACCAGTGCTGGTCAGCACACTTCAGTACATTCATCCACAGATTTGTGCTTCTTGGAAGAGCTAAGCCACCATGTGGTATATTAAAGATCTTGCTAATAAAGCCAGCTAAGGAGACTTCTCCTTTAAGCTGCTGTTTTTGTTTGTTCATTTTACAATACAGTTTCTGGTTTTGTGTACATCTGACAGTGAGGAGTGTACTTTTTGCAAAGAGATTCTGAATCTCTATTGTCTGCATCATTGACTTTCAGTGTTACGAACTAAATTTTTTTCTGCTGATACATATCTGTTTTTATGACATCCTGAAAAAAAAAGAGAAGTAAAACAAAATGTGTTATTGGCAAGCGATGAAGGTAGGTAGCGTTTGCTTGCTTTTCTTCTTTTTTTCTCTTTCAAGTGTCAATTGGAACATTTGCATTTTTACTGAATGAAAGCCAGAAGTTTATATATGAAGCCAGAAGATTAAAGCAAGTGTCAAATTAAAAAGAAAAAAGATTGTTTGTATATACACCAGGTCTTCCATCAAAAACTGCAGAGGTACCATACTTAGGATTTCCAGGATAGCTGCCCTTTCATATAACATCTGAAAAAAATTTTTTTATGAGACTTTCAATTTGTGTGTGCACTTGTTCCACAAAAAATATATGTCCTCTAGGCAGTAATATAATGTCGATCTTATGCGAAAAAACTATAGCTCAATATCTTTGTTGCTACAAGTAAGCCTTTATTTATTTTTAAAAATAAATGCTATCATTACAACGTGCAAAATTAACAGTTTGTCATTTTAGTTTTTAATAGAAGTCAAATGTCTTTCTTTCCTTCCTTCCTTGAGTCACATTATGATTGTAATCCAAGCTTATCTCGACTGTTTGCAGACAAAACTTTTTGGAGATAAAACACAAGCTAATGCAAGTACAGGTCTCTGTTCACTTCTCCTGTGTTGTAGTAAAACAATTGCTCAATATAGTCAAAGCGTCCTACCATTAACTTTTATATATATTTTTTTTTAAGAAGGCTTCTCCATCAATAAAAATAGTAACAGTTGACAAAAATATGTCCCACAGAAATAAATATTTCATCTACCTTTTAAGTATTATTAGATGATATATGTATAGCAGCATTTTCAGGAAAACTATTGTGTTTAAAAGTTGGCAAATTATTAGTTTTTCTTCCTTTCAGGCAAGTAAAACAGAAATCACCGGAAGATATTACAATAACCCTGGATTTTTATTTTTTTTTTAAATTGCCATTTAGTTCTCTTTACTCTTCATTTCTAAATCCAAACAGATTTCCTTGACTCAATATTTCAGAAAAGTTTAACTTTCATGTCTTTAGTGATATATGGAATTGCAAATATTAATAATCCTGTCACAAAAGCACTTACAGTTATGACTTATTTACATGCCTTTTTCATAGCAATTTATAGTTCCCTAGAAGCAACACTGTTGGAATTTATGAGCTAGTGAATGAAGAAAAATAGCCAGCAAATTAGTTGTAATATAGACTTACTGTTAATTTCGCCACTGGCAAGTAGCGTTTTCAGTACTGGCAAGAGGCTCATTAGCCTTTGTATGAGGCATCTGTGATACTGAGTCATATCCTGAGGGAACATTAGTCTAGTCTTGCCTTCAAGCAAAACTTTATCAATGAAAGCCTTTTCTTACTGCTATATTCTTGGTGGTAGTGGTTGTGGTGGATTTGGTGCTTTTTATATTGCATTTTGGAGATGTTCAGCTCTTCAGACTGCTAGCCAGTCTTACTTGTCAGTTTTAAATACCATCTGAAACAAGCAAAGAACTCATCAATCCTTTGGAAATGGATGCTAATGTAATATTTAATCCATTAGACATTATGACTTCATTAATTTCATTAGCAAAGATATAAAATGCAACAACCTTTCATTTTAGGTCCAGAGCATCTCCATTAATATCCCTTGGAAATGACTTTGTTGTTTTTGAAGTTTACAGCTAGAAGCAGAAAGCTGAATTTATGTGTGCTCCTGTTAAATTGAGTTTGTAGCAATGCTAATTGTTAGCTGGAAGGTCAGGATCTCTAAAAAATATTTTCTTTGTCTGGTCTAATCATGGCTTTATGAATGTACCCAGTCCAAAGTTCTATTACCAGTTCATTCTTCCTATGGGGCTGATAAAAATGCAGTGCTGGTTGGTTGAAAGCAGCATACTGGAGAAATGGTATTGACAGATGCAGTTAAGCCTATGTTTTTTATTTAGTCTCTAGACCTTGGAAAGGCATTAAATTTTTTAATCTGTGTATTTAGCATTATTGTGGTTTAAACCCAGTTAGGCACACAGTTTCTACTACCCCCCTCTTTCTTTCCTTCCCCCCACCCCTGCTCCCGGAGGGATGGGATGGAGAATCGAAAGAATGTAACTCCCTCGGGTTGAGATAAGAATCGTCCAGTAACTAAGGTATAACACAAATCACTACTGCTGTCACCAATAATAATAATGATAAGGGAAATAACAAGGGAAGAGAATACGATACCACCTGCCGAAACAAGCCCGACTGAGAAGAGAGTGCCCTTCTGGGTAACTCTCAGTTACCTCCCTGAGCATGATGTGCTGTGGTATGGAATACCTCTTTGGCTAGTTTGGGTCAGGTGTCCTGTCTCTGCTTCCTCCCGGCTTCCCCTCCTCCCTGGCAGAGCATGAGACTCACAAAGTCCTATGGCTAGTCTAAACATTTGAATAGTAACTAAAAACATTGGTGTTATCAGCTTTGTTCCCAGGCCAAAAGTCAAAACACAGGGCTGCACCAGCTACTAAGAAGGAGAAAAAATGATTGCTACTGCTGAACCCAGGGTAAGCATCAATTTAATTTTCTTACATAATAGATAATCAACCTTCCAATCAAGATTTTCAGAATCATAACTGTATTAGAATTGCTTCAGTTGAAGGAAAGGGTTGATTAAGACAGTATTACTTCTCTCACTCCTGCTGGACACCTGAGGTGGGGATGTATCTTGTTATTTGTTATCTAAAAGCCAGAAGAATTAAAATCTCTTACCTAATTTGCCCTTCCCCATCATTTTTTTTAGTTTATTATCATAGAATGAAGCATTTCTTCAATGCTAGAGGCTGAGATATCCCTCCAGGTAACTCAAAATTAACAGCCTTCACTGTTACCTAAGGTATTACTTACTCTTTGAGAAAAAAAATAGTTATAATTGAATCTTACATTTCTTATTTGTGACTATGGATCTTTACACTCACTCATTTTTCAGGTGTGCCAGTGGAAACTTACATTTTGTATACACTGCTGATAGAACAGACAGAAGGTTCAGAGTGAGCTGGGCTGTACCTCATGCATTGAAGAAAGTCTGGATTTTATAATATATCTGAAAAGACTTAGAGTAGTATTATCTAGTGCAAAGAGGCCTGGAAGTCAGAAACGTTTTGTATTGATCCTGTTACGGTAAGTTATTTATCAAGTTATTTCAAAGAAAGCAGTGAAAAAGTTTTTTAAAATTATTTTTATTTTTCAAAAAACGTGTAAGTTGTAGCTGGAAGTAGGGGAATATTCTGATATTCTAAAATGAGCATTCATTCACAATGTCCTAACATAAATGTAAATTCACATGTAATGGTAAAAAGAAGCCTTTGCATACTTTCAAAGTTTTAATTAAAACATGAATCATAAACCAGATACGGAGGTATGGTGAATGCCCTGAGTACTTAGTCATGTTGCATGCACACAGTGTTAAGGAATAAGTATGATCTCTACCAGAGAGGCACAAATAATATATTTTTAATATTTCCACAAGAGGAATCACCATGCATTACATACTTCTGTCTAAAGAATCATAGAAGCAAAATCCCAGATCGGATAGACAACATTTTAGTAACTTCACACTTCCTGAAATTAACAGGTTGCAATAAGGAGTTGCAAGTTGCTGGTACAACCATTTCCAGGAAAAAAAGTCTGCTATAACGTTCTATGTAGCCTCCTGGATGCTTGATTGGAGTAATTTCCTAAATAAGTCTTTTCAGCATCTAAACCTGGGCCATGTGCCTGTAAGGAATCAAGGAGTGAATCCCTGATAGTTTCTTCTCTTAGAGGGTATAAGGTGGTGTCTTTTAGGAATTTTTATCTACTAGAGGTTCTCTGCACAAGAAACTGGCCATTGTTTAGAGTACACTATGGATTTTCTATTTTGAGTTGTTCAGTTCTTGCAATGAAGGAGAGAATATAAGCTTTCACAATGTACTTACTGTGTCATAAAGGGCAAAGCAACATTTAGATTGTATATTTGAATGTGTCAATTTAATTCAATTTAATTCCAAAACTCACTGTTTTGAAGGTTTTTGAATAAACAAGATATAGCTTGAAGGATATAGAAATAAAGGGCAAAGCAAAGCCTGCGAGAAAGATTTTTGTTTTTAACCTCACAATTTGAGAGTCTCTCCCAACACATGCATCATATAGCAAAGATACAATTTGGTGAAAAGCCAGTGTCAGGGTCTGATGTAAAGCTATTTCAACACAATGTGCTGTAGATCACAAACCCTCAGGAACATTTTATCTAAACCGGCTAGCAATGTTTGAGAAATTATAATAACCAACCTTTATTAAATGTAGGTTTAATTTTGCCTTAACATTTGATAGCTTTATGGGCCTTTTCTACAAGCCATTTTTGTGTTTCTGAAATGTGTCAGAGTGATAGTGCAAGAATCTAACATCTTTTATCTAGACACTGAACAAACAACACCCGCAGCAGCACTGTAGGCTTTCTGACATTGCCCTGTCAAAACATCATCTTCAGCTCCATTTTGGAAGAATCAGTGACAGAGGTTGGTGCAGTTCAGCTTCTGCTTGTTCAAACCTCTTCCTCTTTCCTGAAACAGCCAATCAAATGCACTAATAGAAACATGCCTAAAATTGTAGTGTTTGATATAATCCAGGAGAAAGATAAGAATCAAAACAAGAGGTGGTGCTGCTAATTTGCCTAAAATTGTAGAACCTATCTAAAACTGAAACATCTCAAAAATACCTTATCAGTTCCCTTGCTTATCCAGCTCCTGTGATTACTGGGCTACATTCCCTGGAAAAGGCTGGCATATGATAGAAGTGAATTTGTCCTTCTGGATGGTAGGGCCTCTGATAAGATATGTCTTATCACTCTAATAATTGAAAGTAGAGTGAAAGTGGAAAAATGACTGATGAAGAAGGTAGCATATATAAACAGAAATGCCAAACATTACTGCCTACAAAGATATGTATGAAGGATACATGGAGAATGTAACCTACTTAGGCACTTAGTGGATGCATAAATATTATTTTCCTTCTGAGACTAAAAAGTGTCTGAAGTTATTGGAATTTCTCACCTTATTTTAGCTACCCTTGAGAGTTTGGTATCTATTTAATGATGTGGTTTTTTAGCCCTTATCCTGTGACAGTTATTGTATGCTTCATCATAGAGTAAAAAGTAGGTGTGAACACAGGACTGGGGAAGACCTCTCGATTCATGAAATGCAGTTACTCACTATCAATACAAATCACATAATTACTTCCCTAGACATATCTAGGCCTATGTGAAAAGCACAAAATTTGGGGCTGGGAAATCTGATGAAGAAATTCAGAGTTTAGTGAATTTAGAGGATTATTCTAATTTCTGGTCTCAAGTCTGATAAAATTACCAACACATGCCAAATGAAAAAGAAGTGTCTGGGAACAAAGGCTGAATTTTGCACAGCAGCAATAATATCCTGTACCTGATTCTTGATTTGCTTTTCCTTATATTAGTAAATTTTATGCATAAATTTTTGGAAGTAAACTCTGCAGACATGAATGACATTGAGATTCCCCTTCAGTAGGCAATGAACAAACCTACGGAGAAACAGATCTGCTCTGAAAATCAACAGTCAGATTAGAAATGCAGTGCTAAAAGTGACAAATACACAGAATACTAAATAAAATTAGCATGCAAAAGGAGCAGTAGAGTATAATGTAAGAGAGACAACAAGTGATTATGCACTTGTGGGGATGAACCATACCCATGCTAGTCAGTGGTTATACATCTGTGCTTTTATCTGTATTGCCAGAGAACTAGACAGAGTTTATAGTTATTCAGGGATTTAGAAAACATTTAAGGGTAACATTGTTTTGCATGTTAATTACTACTTTGGCCAAGTGTGGTTTAAGTTTAACTGGGAAAAATAAGAACAATGGATGTTGATGACTTTTGTTCTTTCACAAATTATCGTCTTTGAAACCAGATGCTTTGGTGCACAAATAACCAGTTTCTCATTGAAGATTGGTACATGGACACCTGATAGAGATAGCTAAGAAGTATGCTTATCCTTTAGAGATAGTGAAAGTAAGTGTTTATGTTGTCTTTCTTCCTTGGGTGTTCAGTCAATTGTGTGTTGCCTTTTTCTTTTAACACAGAAAGGTGCATCTTCTTATGACTTAATGGAAAAGAAACCACATCTGCTTAAAGAAAAAAAAAAAAAACAACAAAAATGATTGTGCTGGTGATCCTTACCTGATACCTGATGTGTAAATGAATGTTTATATATATTAATGTAAAGTTAGTGTATAATTTTCCTTTTCTAATTTCTGCCCAAACTGGTACCTGGCTAGAGTTTCAGCACTCAGGAATTTTGATTCCCATCAGCAAAGAGTTTCCACCAAGACCAGTGAAATTATTACTGCTTTTGGCTCTTCTCTCCTGGAGATTTCTACCTTTTCAGCATTGATGTGAGTGTTTGCCTGTGCCACAGCAATTGAGACCCTAAAGTGTTTCTGCAAATTACTAGGCTGTAAGCTGTGGTAATGCAGGAACAGACATGGTATCTTCTAGGTGGACAATTACATCTTTTATAGGCACATAACAAAAAAGCTGTTCCAACATCAGAGGGCACAGACAGTGAGATTCACTCACAGAGAGTCAGAAATCTTATATTCTCTGGACTGTGTCAGTATTTTGTCTGGGAACAATTACATCTAAAATGTACAAACCACTTATGGAGCAAGAATGAAATTTCTCAGGATTTCCATCACAAATTTCGGACTATTGGACTCATGTAATGGTCTTTCTTCCTTTATTTCCTTTTTTTTTTTTTTTTTGGCTTAGATTTTATTGAGTGACAGTCAGTGAATTTGGCATCAAGCTTTTGTATTAAATTAACAGAAAACTGAGAAGAAACTCTCAGCAGATACAAGCAAATTTCATCTCCATTTCCTTAGAAAGCCACAGAATTTGACATGGTCTATTTTCTTCATTATTACACTATCTAAATCAAATTAGCAAGTATTTTTATGAGATTCTAAACTCTCAAATTGCAGTAATTCTCTAGAAATGTAGAAGTAGATTGCCTTTGTGTGATTTACAGCTTTGTCACAAATACCTTCTATGGTTTTGTTATAGTAGGACCCTTGTTTTCACCCTGAAATTCTGCCAAAAATTTTAATATTTTGTAGAGTTACAACACAATTTTTCTCAATAAAGTATGTTTATTTTCAAAACTTTTTTAATCCTCATCATAATTTTAAAATTTGGAGTGAAAGAGAAGAAAATAATCTGTAATTCTTTTTCTTGCTCTTTATTGATAGGGTTTGACCTCATGCTGTCATGCATGCAGGGTCTGAAAAAAGCTTCATTCTTAATGCAATAAATCCCTGGAATTAGATGCGTTTTATCTCTGTATGTGTGGTGGCCATCATTGCTGGAAGGAGAAAAAGACATCTAGGAAAAACTTATCAGAAAACATTTATGTGACTATTGAACTGTGATTTTTACACCAAAAGCTGTCATATATGAGGTTTAATGAGCAAAAGATGTGAAAAAGAAATGCGAATGTAGTCAAGAAGGGCATTGTCCTGGGTTCAGCTGTAGCAGTCATTTTTCTCCTTCTTAGTAGCTGGTGCAGAGCTGTGTTTTCAACTTTAGTCTAAGAACAACATTGATAACACCTATGTTTTTAGTTGTTGCACAGTAATATTTATTCTGATCCAGGACTTTTTCAGTCTCATGCTTTGCCAGTGAGGAGGAGCACTGGAAGCCAGAAGGAACCAGAGACAGGATGTTTGCTCTGAACTAGCCAAAGGGGTATTCCATACCACAGCACATCATGCCCAGTATAAAAACTGGGATCAGTTACCCAGAAGGTCTAGATTGCGCTCAGGCCGGGATGGGTATTAGTTGGCAGGTGGTGAGCAATTGCATTCCCTTCCCTTGTTATTTCTCTTATCATTATTATTCTTATTGGTGGTAGCAGTAGCAATTTTGTGTTATACTTTGGTACTGGACTTTTCTTATCTTGACCAGTGGGATTTACATGATTTCTATTCTCTTTCCAATCCCTCCAGGAGCGGGAAGAGGAAGAAGAGGAGGGAGCTAGCGTCTGCGTGTTTCTGAGATGCGAATGAAATTTAGTAGTGAAATAGGGGGAAATTATTTTAGCAATCACTTTGTTTATTGAACTATTAACCCTCACAGAAACTGATTCCAAGCAAACAGGTCTAGATTCAGTTTATAGTTCTCTTTGTTAAACTTGTAGGCAAGTGTGGCTAAAAACCCACCCAGGAGAATGGAAAACTCATCTGTACTGTCTAGTTGCCCAGTGAACATTTCACTGATAGGTAGCAATAAGTCACATAAAAGACTTTACTTAAGCAGGAATTTAAGGAGGTTACGGTCAAGAAAGCATGAATAATCTGAGGTTTGGCAAACATCAGAAATCTTTGAAAGACAAAGTTACTGTTCTTCATAGGATACTAGTATACACTAGAAGACAAGGCATGAGGCTGGCCTGTGGACTCTATGACTATAAACTACTCTCCCATGGTAAGTTGAAGAAATGCAGACCTGGAGTGGAAAAAAAACTGGCTTCAATGGCAACAAAGAGAACCAAGAGGTAGTATCTATCATATGTAAATAGGACCATATATAGTAAATTCACATGTAATCTGAAGCAACAGATGAATGAAGGAAGAACAAAGTTATAAGAGTGTTAGCAAACATAAAAATGGCATAAAGTGAAACCTGAGGTGAGGAAGAATAAACCATCAACATCATATTCCTCCTTTTGAAGGACCTCTGATGATGATGACCCAATATAATCCCTCTTCTGCATTCTGAAGCTACCAGTTTAAAGCCAAGGGAAGGCTGAACATCAAGCTATGAAAAGCAACAGCAACTATGGGGCATATGTATTACAATTTATTTGTATTACCACTCTCATACTCTCATTGAGATATTTTCAAAGAGAGCTCTAAGTGTAAAACTAGCCCCTATATTTCAGCAACTAGACTAGTCCTGAATGCAGAAAAGGTGCAGTCACTGACGGTTTAAATTCCAGATGGTTGAGACTACTTTTCCCTTCTGCCTGAAGAAGCAAATAGGTATAAGGCAGTTTTGCTTTATATTGTTTATTTTATTTCTTCAGTGCGTTTGTGGTGTTTCCTAGGATTTGAAATTGCATAGATACTTACAGTCTTCCATAAACCTGATCTTTTGTGGTTTTTATTCATAGAACACAAAGAGTTATGGTCAATGGCTCAATGTCTGGCTGGAGATCAGTAATGAGTGGCGTCCCTCAAGGATCAGTGTTGGGACCCGTCTTGTTTAACATCTTCGTCGCTGACATGGACAGTGGGATTGAGTGTGCCCTCAGCAAGTTTGCGGATGACACCAAGCTGTGTGGTTCGGTTGATATCCTGGAGGGAAGGAATGCCATCCAGAGGGACCTTGACACACTTGTGAGGTGGGCTGATGCTAACCTCATGAAGTTTAACCAAGACAAGTGCAAGGTCCTACACCTGGATCGGAGCAATCCCAGGCACAGCTACAGGTTGGGCAGAGAAGAGATTCAGAGCAGCCCTGTGGAGAAGGACTTGGGGGTGTTGGTTGATGAGAAAATGAACATGAGCCAGCAGTGTGCGCTCGCAGCCCAGAAAGCCAACTGTATCCTGGGCTGCATCAAAAGGAGCGTGACCAGCAGGTCAAAGGAGGTGATCCTGCCCCTCTACTCTACTCTTGTGAGACCTCACCTGGAGTATTGTGTGCAGTTCTGGTGTCCTCAACATAAAAAGGACATGGAACTGTTGGAACAAGTCCAGAGAAGAGCCACGAGTATGATCAGGGGACTGGAGCACCTCCTGTATGAAGACAGGCTGAGGAAGTTGGGGCTGTTCAGCCTGGAGAAGAGAAGGCTGCGTGGAGACCTCATAGCAGCCTTCCAGTATCTGAAGGGGGCCTATAGGGATGCTGGAGAGGGGCTCTTCATTAGAGGCTGTAGTAACAGGACAAGGGGTAATGGGTTAAAACTTAAACAGGGGAAGTTTAGATTGGATATAAGAAGGAAATTCTTTCCTGTTAGGGTGGTGAGGCACTGGAATAGGTTGCCCAGGGAGGTTGTGAATGCTCCATCCCTGGCAGTGTTCAAGACCAGGTTGGAGGAGGCCTTGGGTGAGATGATTTAGCATGTGGTGTCCCTGCCCACAGCAGGGGGGTTGGAACTAGATGATCTTAAGGTCTTTTCCACCCCTAATTATTCTATGATTCTACTCTATGATTCTAACACCTTAACGAACATGATCCAATTTAGAAATGTGTCAAGAGTATACCTTCACATTTCTTACGGAAATTCCATTGTCAGCTGTTGTCTTTGGTCTTAGTGATTTTCTGAAGTGTTAGAGAGAAACAGGATTTTCAGGGCAAAAGATTAAAATCAAAGAAATTAAGACAGCGTTTCAAAATACTTGTTTTAATAAGGTATTAGTGTTTAAGTCTACTTACATATTTGAATACAAGTAGTTTCCTCTTACCCTTGCTGTTTAGGTTACTAAAATGATGAAACTTTTATCATCAGGTTACATATTTCATAGGAAAAGACATGATTTTATTTTTCCTTGGAATCATATGGGTAAGTCTTCACAATACAATTTTTTTAATTTGATCTATTAATTTTTTATTTGTCATGTTATGCATGTAACCAGTATAGAGCAGAGAAATACAAGTTGCTATTACCTGTAATGTTGTGATGCCTCTCTTGAGAACAATCTTACTGTATTAAATGTATCACTTCAGTTTTACTTGTAGAGAATACAAAATCAAGCTATGCTTGCAGTTATATCCATAGAATTCAGTAGTATCAAAATGTCTAAAAGAAGAGCACAGTTCATGCACTACTTACAAGTCTTACCAAAGCTCTGGAATTACAAATACAGGATTTTTTGTAGTTTAGTGAAGATACACATGACAAACAACAATTATTCTTCAGGATCATATTGCTTTTAACCTTTACAAAGGCCTGGTGTCCTATATTTTGTTTTATTTGATAAACCTCTGATCTTTAAAAAATGAAAAGGTAAAAGACAAGAATTTCACAAACACCTCTGTCTGCTAGAAAGCAGGAATGTGAACAGACATGAAAAATATTTTTAACAGCCAGCCCAAAGATGTCAGCTATATATACTGAAATAAAGTAAACCAAAAGTAAACAGGAAAACACATTCTCCTACCACACAATACAAATCCCTTACAGACACAGCTATAAGGGACAACGAAAGGGAAATGGCTCAGGGTAAGATATACTGATGTACATTAGGTTATTGCCCATTGGCAAGAGATCTTTCATGTGTGGCATGTGTATGAATAAAATCAGACTTTACTATGATTATTATTTTGAATGCCCTTATCTTGCTTTAGGTGCTGAAGTATGAATCCTTGAACAACATGCAACTCTGAAAATAATTTTTTACATTATGAGTTTATGCTATTAAGATGTTTTGCTGTACACAACCTTGTGTCCATTTGCTGTAAATGTGTAACTGAACTGCCATGAGCACATAACATTGTGTCCATTTGCTGTAAATGTGTAACTAAACTGCCATGAACACTAAGGCCATCCTGTCTGTTGTATCAGTGCTATAACCTGTGGAAATGCCAGGTGAACTGGATCAAGGAGATCCTTTGTGTCAGAAATAACTCAGCCAGTTTCACTGCATGGTCCTGTAAACTCTCATACCAGCACAAATGGGAGAGAGTGACACAGAGAAGCAGGAAATTCAGAAACTGCCACTGAGAAAAAAAACTCCATGTGACTTAAATTCAAGAGACTAACAATTGATTTAGACTTCCTCAGAAACCTGGAGAGACTTAGTTGTGAAACCTAAATTAGGCATGCACAGCAGGTGATGAGATGCATCGACTGAGTCTTCCCAGTCACAGAAGCTTAGCATGTTATTCCTCTTCAGTGTGAGCTGATAAGAGTTCACAGGATAGCAGGTATAGTGTCTAGCATTTCACATTTACAGGTTCCAAAATAAAAAAAGATAAAATTTCCAACTGCCAGACATGCAAATTTTGTCTGTCAAAATCTGTGAAGACATATTTTTTGTTCATGCATTCACCAGGAGTTAGAACTTTAATAATAACTTGCTGAGATTTGCAGGAGGAGAATCTGGGGTTTAGTAGTCTAATGTAGTTAGGAACATTTTTTTTTATTCCTATTATAATCAGTGGTGACTCAGAGCACATAGAAAAATGCATAGTTTGCTGAATAAGATTAATGTTTACACAGGTATATCAAGTATATTAAGAACTCAACAAAAAAAAACCTAAGCAGAGTTTCAACCACTTCTTATAATTCAGGTTCCTGAGAACACGCTATGGAAATATTAAGGTTAAACTCAAATCTTTGATAGGTTAATCTAAACCAAACCATGCTATAATATGAACAAGAATATTATCTTAGTAAACATATGAAAATGCAGGCATAGAGAAATAAATGTGTGTCTATCTGTCTGTCCTTCTACAGAAAAAAAAAAAAAAGCACATTACATTGCTATAGCTACGCTTCATCTTTTATTAGTCATGAAAGGAAAAATTATATTTCTTTTTGAAGAAAATAATTGCTTTTTGTTCTCTTTCACCAGCTACACTTAGGAAAGATGGCGCCTTGAAATATTTATTTAAAATCCTAGGACATTAGTTATGAGAAAAAGTACTTCAGTACTGTCTCCCCAGGAGGTACACTAAAGAATCATAGAATAATTTAGATTAGAAATGGCCTTTTAGATCATCAAGTCCAACTGTTAACTGACAAGTCCACCACTAAGCCATGTCCCTAACTGCCATATCTACTCCATTTGCACACAGCAGGTCCAAGTGAGGTCCCTTCCCTCGTTGGCTAACTCAGCAGCTGTGTCAGGAAGTTATCTTCCACATGCTCCAGGAACCTCCTACACTGTTTTCTCTCTGCTGTATAGTATTTCCAGCAAACATTTGGTAAGTTGAAGTCCTCCATGAGAACCAGGCTTATGATCTCAAGACTTTTCCCAGCTACTTATTGTCTGCTTCTTCATCCTGGCTGGGTGATCTATAACAGACTCCCACCAAGACTCTCACTACTCTGCTCTCAGACCCCACTTGCAGTACTGGGTTCAGTTCTGAGACCCCAGTAGAAGAAGGAGTCCAGAGGAGGGCCACAAAGAAGCTCAGAGGGCTGGAGCAGCTCTCTTATGAAGACAGGCTGAGAAAAATGAAGTTGTTCAGCCTGGAGAAGACAAGGTTCCAGGAAGACTTTCTAGCAGCCTTCCAGTAGCCAAAGGGGACCTGCAAGAAATCTGGAGAGGGACTTTTTACAAGGGTATGTAGGGACAGGATGAGGGGGAAAGTTTTAAAATGGTAAGAGGGTAGATTTAGACTAGATATTAGGAAGAAGTCCTTTACTGTGAGGGTGCTGAGACTCTGGACAGGTTGCCCAGGGAAGCTGTGGATGCCCCATCCCTGGAAATGTTCAAGGCCAGGTTGGACGGAGCTCTGTGAAACCTGGTATAGCGAAAAGTGTCCCTACCTGTGTGTGTGTGTGTGGGGGGGGTTGAACTAGCTGATCTTTAAGGTTCCTTCCAACCTAAACCATTCTATGATTCTATGTCTACCTTGTTGGACTTGCCACTGTTTCTTACTCATAAAAACTCAACCCTATCATCACTCTCATAAGCTTTAGACAATCAAAATGTTTTCCTAACATACAGGGCTACCCCACTACCACTCCTTCCTTGCCTATCCCTTCTGAAGACCTTTCAGCCATCTATTGCAGCACTCCGGTTGTGTGAGTCATCCTACCATGTTTCCCTGGTGCGCAACTATGTCATAGTTTTCCTGCTGTACAGTGGCTTCTAGCTCCTCCTGTTTCTTGCCCATGCTACATGCTTTGTTGTAGATGTGCTTCAGTTGGGCAATTGATCCCACCACCTGTGCAATGTAGAAGATAAGGGGAACAGGCCAGGATAAAACTGTGAGATAACAGACTAGTACCTGACATATACCTGAAAAGGCCTTAGGACCTAATTACTGTCATTATTTGAAAATGGGACTGTGTTTCCAAAGCACTATAGAATAAACTAGTATCTCTTTTTCTCCTTGCTGCTATCAATAAGGTCTTGAGCAACACACAAAAGTGAGGAATGGAAAACTGGAGCTTCAAAATATAAATAAAATTCTATGTAATAAGTATTGGTAGATTTTTTTTTTCTTAATTTCTGAATCTCTTATTCAAAGTTTTGTTCCATTTTCCTTGAAGTGACTGATAGTGATCATTGTTCAAAAATGATGTTGCCAGACTGGATCAACTATTGGTTTCAGCTGGCATGAAAAAGGAAAAGAGTGAAATCAGACTTTTTTCCCTGAATTACAGATGTCATCATTTTGATGTATGCTGAGACAAGTGAATTTGAAAGACTGGTTTACAAAACCCACAAAAGAAAAAGGAGGTCAAGTAAAATGTACACACTGGCGCACATGCCTATTAATGATGTTTAACTAGACATGGAATTGCTCTTAGGAATGTTCACTTGTTTTCTAAATTTTATATCTATTTACATGTATGTTGTACTGCATGCACTACTGACTAATGCATGCATTTGGGAATAAAAAGATTTACATATGTTTCTTTATATGTCTCATATAAAATTAACTTTTTTACAATCTAGGAAGAGTTTTAGGTACAGTATGATGGCATATAATAATTAATTTTTTTCTCTTTTAAAGGACTCTAAAGGAGAAATATCTACAAGATATTCTTAAATAATTTTTGGTTAAGATGACATAGGAATTAGTCATGGCAGGATAATCAAATATTGTAACAGTTATATATAATGTACTGTTAGTACTGTGGAACACACTAGCTTGCCTCATCTTATAAGCATAACAATTTCAACTAGGATTCATGTTGTGATTCAGATTTGCATTCATGTGTGTCACTGCTTCAATTAGGTATCTAAGCTCCCTATATTATTGATGGACACTTGGTGTTATGCTTCATGGACCCACATATGCATGCCTTGATCTTTTTGAGATACACAAGGATAGTTCACTTAGCCTACACCTGCAGCTCTGGATAGCTCCCATTTAAGGAAGCCTCTGGCATTTCCCATATATCTTGCATCATACATGTCAGTGGAATCAGGATGTCTTGGATACTCCAGGAAATCTCAGGTGCACCAGACACTCTGTTTCAGGCAAATGAGTATGCAGATTAAGATACCTTAATCCAACACTGAATCTTAACATTTCTGTTATCTCTAGATAAAATGCAGTTATATATATATCTGTGTATACATATACAGCATCTAATATGTAGGCTTTTTCTGAACTATGAAATGTCATTTCTACTAAAATTAGCTGAGTTTAAACTCTGGATTTTTTTCTTTTTTGGAAAAAGACAGAAAGGCAAATTCAACATTTTCTATTTTACAGGGATCACATCCCAAAACACAGGACTTTAAATACAAAACTCAAGTGTTGATCAATTATTGAAACAGTTGCTATCAGTTATATGTAGGGGTTTGAATAGCAGCACAAACTCAACAAGAAGACCAGTTATTCCTGGTTTATCCCAGGGGTTGATACTTCCTGATTTCTTCATTAACTTCCTGGACAATGCAACAGAGTGCACTCTCAACAAGTTCTCACAAAGGATACAAAAATGGGAGGAGTAGGTGATACACCAGAGAGTTGTTCTGCCATTCAAAGGGACCCTGACAGATTGAGGCTTGATAGAAACCTCAAGTTCAAGAAACACCAAATCCTCCACCTGGGGAGGAATAACTCCATGCACCAGTGCATGCTGATGCATGCTCGTTGGGAAGCAGCTTTGCTGAAAATGGCGCGGGGGTCCTAATGAATGCCGAGTTGAACATGACCTAAAAATGTGCCTTGGCAGCAAAGACGACAAACATCTTCCTAGGGGAATTAGGAAAAGTGCTGCCAGCAAGTCAAAGGAGGTGATTGTCCCCCTCTGCTCAGCACTAGTGAGAACATATTTAGAGTGTTGTGCCTATGCCCAAGGTACCAAAAAAAAGAGAGACATGGACATATTGTACAGAGTCCTGCAAAGGGCCATGGTGATGCAAGGGGATGGGAACAAGTCTTATACAAGGTGATGGTGAGACAGATGGCACTCTTTGGCTTAGAGAAGGGAAGATACAGGAGGGATCTTGTCAAGTGTATAAATTACTGATAGGGGGAATAAACAAGATGCAACCAAACTCTTCTCAGTGGTGACCAGTGACAGGACAAGAGGCAATGAACACAAACTGAAATATGATAGACAACATTTCAGTGTAAGAAAAACTTTTTTTTTGTGATGAGTGTTCAAGTTTTTTTGTGATGAGTGGAACAGGTTGCCCAGAGAGGCTACACAGCCTCCATCCTTGGGGACATTCAAATACCAACTGCACTTGGCCTTGGGCAGCTTGCTCTAGTTGACTCTTCTTTGAGCACAGGGCTGGTCTAGATAATCTCCAGCATCCCTTCCATGACTCCATGTTTCTTTGATCTCTTTTTTACAAATTGTTTTTAAGAGAAAGGTTATCATAGTCAACATATTTTTAACATAAAATATTTGAAAAGGAAACATAATTTTGTGTGACTATACAGGTGTTAAAAAAAGATCACAGGAAAAATATTACACAAATCTGTTCATGTTGAGGCCTAAGATCAGAAGGCTGATATCATATAAGCTGTCATGAATATTGCTATATCCACCGGCTCTCTTATTCCAGGCCTGTGAGTGGGGATAAAGAGATGACAATGAGACACATGTATCAAGCCAGAGCTAAACAGTTACCAAAGACTGAGAAATAGTGTTACCAAACTAATCAGCATAAATGTTGTATAATCATCCATTGTTGTACATCCTGCTCCAGTTGTGTCTAAAGTGCTGTCATCTTTGGTTTGATGGATTTGCTTTACGTCACTGAGGTTCATCTTGTCTGGCATCCCTGCTGAGACAAATAAGAAAATACAGTATGATGCATGCTGTGTCACTACTGGCAACATGTTATAGCTAGAACAAATTTAAATATCCTCAGCACACATACTGTCACAGTTTGGTTTGTAATTCTTATGTTACTGCCAAATTCAAAATCCTTTATAATTGCATCTAGAAGCATTGAAAGTAGTTCAGCAGCCTGCCAGCTCTGAACAAAGTCGTTCTTGTAGAAATAAATCTCAACAAATATTTGCAGACTGAAGTGAACAGTTTTGCAAGTCCCAGTAGTACCTAGAAGTCTACTGCTCATATCTTTCTTGGATTTGAGGGAAAAGTGAAATAATTTAATGTGAAACTTTTTGTGTCTGGGTCCCAATATTATTCCAAAATAGCATATACATTGTGGAAGGTATGCAGTGAAGTATACTTGTTGCTGTGTAAACTCCTCATTTCAGCGCAATTTAAAGAGACTTTACAACATTATTAGGCAAAATTGTAAAGCTAACTTTAAACAGAAACTCATTTACTGAGTTCCCTACTGAATATTTGTACTTTTTTGGACCAGGGTAAATATTTTGTCATCTCAAAACAGCATTTTGTATGGAAGAAGGCTGTAATCACTCATTATGTTTCCTCTGCTTGTTTAAACAATTGGAGACAGAAGGTCTTGGAGCACTGTCAGCTGCTTGTATTTGCTGTGCATACTTCTAGACTAACTGTCTTATCTCATACAACAGGTTGTGGCATGCCACTATCAATCAAAATTAACAAGTCTAAATTCAGTGTTATTACATGCAACAAATATTGACATTGTAATTACACTGAGACTGAAAAAGGCTTCATACAAAGCAAAGTCAATATTTATGTAATTAGGTCAATACATCTATAATTCAGATGGTAAACGTTACTGTTGGAACAGCAGCTTTAATAGAAGCTCTGCTGAGCTGACATATTGATTTTACAGTCTGAGATTCTGCATTATTATTCATTGTTTAGGTACTTCTTTCCTCTGTATCATTATGAAAGATAAATAAACTAGTGATTTTTTATTAGTAGTAGTTGTCACAAAGACTGTGATGAAGTATAAGTACTTTAGTCATGGTGTTATCCTCTTTTAAGCTAGCTTAACAGAAGCTACAGAGAAAACTCATTTTTAAAAGGAACAATTTTTTTGGTGCTTGTGTTAGAAATACTCTTTTCTCTAAAAGCAGCTTGAAAGCTCCTCTTTGTGAACTTGCTGTATGTACTCAAATCTCTTTCCTGTAGCTCTGAAAAAATGCATTAAGGGAAGAGTTAGATGAAACCGAACATGTTGTCTGAAAAACCTTCTACAATGAATTTGTCTTAGTTGCTGCTGTACTTAGACAGCAGAATATACAGCTATTTTTCTGTGGATTTATCGATCCAGTGATCTTGCCTGCCTGGAACTGGTGAAAATTAGCTCTACAAGTACAATTCAAGTGTACATACAAGGAGGAAGAATGCTAATAGATGTTGAGAAAGAGGGAATACAACTTCTCCTTATCATGCATGTTTGGTAACCTGTCTAGAAAAAGATCTGTCACTCAGCACTGCACTGAATGAATGTTTCATAGCTCACCAAAGAAGTTTTATCAAGATGATTTTTTCAGGGAAGTTTTGTTAAGTAGAACAATGACAAAAAAATGGTTTGGGTCAGTTTTTCAGAGCATAAGTGAGGGTTTTCAATATTTAAAATGACTACTTTCAACAGACAGTGAAAAATTCAAGTCTCACCTATTCAATAATCCAGTTCACTAATTGCTATAGGTGTAATGGGGTAGATTGTTCCCAGTGTATTTAGAGATGCACTGTCACAGTAGTGAAAGATAAGGCCTTAAACATTGTAAACATCCAGGATATCACTTATTATAAAAGATAATATTAAATATAAATTTAATTCCTACACCTACATTGTACTTCCTGTTTAAAAAATTAGGTTCTCTTGTCCATTATGCATTAGGATATACATATATTCACCTTTCACATATCATAGTTAGTAATGGAAGTTATCCTTTCTTCTAAATTAATTTTGTAGTTCACAGTGAGCTTGCAATGAGAGCTACCCAAATATTTGAAGCAGAATAGACCAAAGCAAAAAGCAAAATTTTTTGGTTTTAATTTCCTCACATGCTAGAAGCTGGAGTTGTGTTACAGGAAAGACATATAAGTTTCCCAATTATTTCAAATTGTCTCTGATCAATGTCTATCTTAGTATCAAAATCATATGAAATATATTTTGATGGAAAATGGTAAAATTCAGAAGTTTCAGCTGAGATTCAGAGGTGGTTTTTTTTTCTGAAAAAAAATAAGAATTGCAGCAGAACAGAAGATAAATTGCTTGTGAATTACAATCCAAAATATATATTATATATCTATCTTTATATATATATGTATTAAAATCCAAACATAATGTTTGCATAAAGCAAAGCTGCGAAGTTCCACATTACCTGTCCCCAATACCGGATGTGAAATGCTGTTAGTGGATGCAATTTAAAATACTGTCCTGCTCTGGTTTAGAAAAAACTGACCAGGAAAAGAATTTCACCAGACATTGTGATAAATATTACAGCATTTCACTGTAGTATAATAGCAGCAGAATACTTTTAATGCTTTTTAAGATCTTCTAAAGATATATGAGTCTTGTGATAGGTAATGGTACTGGCAGCCTTGAAAGCTGTTCTCCAGAATAGCTACAGCAACAGGACAATTACCTTACAATATTCAGCAAGAGCCTTTAAGCTACATTTGATGAGTCAAACCTAAAGTCATGGAAGATTTTCCTTTGGCATGGAGCTTTTCTACGAAGATTTTAAAAATATCACTAAAATGGGCTATGACTCTTGAGCAGTAGATGCTTGCCTACCAAGGGCCATGCTTTAACTTTAAACATCTTGAACATTTTAAATTGAACACTATCTAGTAATGGACTAGTTTGAAACAAAACCAGAAAGTGTTTGTGTAACTGTAGTCTAACCTCAAACACCTTGCTGAATTATATTCTATCTGCTGAGTAACATATATCAGGACTAACATGGATCTTCAAGGGAAACGAAGCTGCCAAATGAGCTGCTCTGGGAATCCTGATGGATACAAACAATGTCAAAGACTCAGAAAGGAGGAAGAACTGGATTTATTGCCGTGCATCATTCTTATATTGTTTTGGAAGATTCAAATACAGCTTTTATGGTACAAGCATTTTTCTATGAGCCTCAAATAAGAGGAAGAATTTGAGTTAAAGATGGAACAGTGTTTCAGATGGTAGGGAAAAAAAGTGTAATGTAACTTCTGCAAGGCAACACTCCTCTGAAGTTGTATGCAAAATTCTTCTTAGAAGGGCAAGTAATTATTTCAATCATTAAATGTAAGCTAATTTTTGGGATCTTATTACACATGAGCTGTGAATAAAAGCACAAATAACTAGTTGAAGTTCTGTCCCAAAATTCATAAGAAAGATCAAGAAGAAGCTTTATGAGATGTTAATGAAATATGTAAAGGTCAGATGAATAGACCAAAACTGTGATGTGTTGTACATGAATGAATAATGTTAACTGGGAAGTGTTGTACATGAATGTATAATGTTAACTGGGAAATGTAATTTACAATAATAAGATAACTGCAAATGGCTGACATGTAGGCATGTTGGCCATGAATTGATAGATGCTATTAAGAAGTAATAATATTTTGGGGAAGCAGAAGATAAATTTGGATGCAACTGATAAAGTAAACTGAAGAATTTGTAAGAAAAAGCAAAAAGAAGAGTAGCATAATGTTTTAGAGGAGTGAAGGGACAGTAACACCAAAGCAATGAGTTCAGGATTTTGCAGGTAGCAAGAGCTAGGACAATCTCCTTACTGTGTCAAGGAAATACCAACACTGCCTAGTATCACCATATTATTGTAGTATGAAGGATGACATAATATTAGTTTGATTCCTCTAATTCACAATGACTTTATGCAGTTAATCTTAAGACAAAAAAATAATAATTGATTTTAACAAAAAAAAAGAGAAAAAAAACAGCAAACAACACAACCAAAAATTTACTTCGCACTTTGTCCTGGGTTTAGCAGTAGAAGTCAATTTTTCTCCTTGGTAGCTGGTGCAGTGTTGTGTTTTGACTTCCAGCCTGGGAACAGTGCTGGTGATACCAATGTTTTCGGTTGTTGTTAAGTGATGTTTACCCTGACCAAGGACTTTGTGAGCCTCATGCTCTGCCAGGGAGGAGGGGAAGCCGGGAGGAAGCAGAGACAGGACACCTGACCCAAACTAGCCAAAGAGGTATTCCATACGTCATGCCCGGGGGTTAACTGGGAGTTAGCTGGAAGGACACGGGGTCTTCTGGGTAGGACTTGTTTTTCAGAGGGTGGTATCGTATTCTCTTCCCTTGTTATTTTCTCTTATCATTGTTGTTGGTGGTGGTAGCGGTGGTGATTTGTGTTGTACATTGGTTGCTGGACTGTTCTTGTCTCAGCCCGTGGGAGCTGCACTCTTTCGATTCTCCTCCCATCCCTCTGGGAGCGGGGAAGGGGAGAGCCCCCGGGGGTGGGGGGACGTGGGTCTCTACTGCTTCCAACCTGGCACCACTCACTGGGAGAGAGCGAACGAGCTGTCTGGCTGGGTTTAAACCACGACACATTTTTCATTCCCTAAACTAAAATATTATTTACTAAACTTTTTTTTTTTTCTTAATTAGCCAATCTTTTACCATCTGGAAATTTTAAAGCTTCTAATAGAGGTCTCATTCGTTTTACTGTTTGGTGGTATGCTTTTTTGTTTGTTTATTTATTTTTTTTTTTTTTTCTCCCCAAGTTTCATTCCTAACTACAGAATATCATGAAAAATATTTCAAAACGTAGTTATGTTAACTAAATCATGAGCTGTATATAAACAGCTTGGACACGTTTCAGTTTATATGTAGTAGTTGCTGTGGAAACTTGCATTTCCTACTTTAAATAATATATGTATTCCTTTAGCAAAACAGTAGTTATATGTGAGAAAAAAATATTCAGTATAAGTCTGACTTATGCTGAACTTATACCCTTCTTACATATACATGTAGCAGTGTATGTACTCACCCTCTTCAGGAAATCTATGTGGTTCTATGAAGTAATGCAACATTTGCCCTCTCCATTGCACAGTAAGTGAAATGGAAAAGAGCAGTGGGGCCGGAATGGAAGATGTCAGAGGTCACTTCCAACCCCAACAATTCAGTGATTCAGTGATTCTGTAAGTATTAAATGTTTCACAATTCCGCATTAGTCATGAGCAAACAAGCAAAGAGAAAAACCCCATTGGATCTCACTACAAGTAGTACAGAGGGAAAGAACATACACTGCCTTAAAATTCCTTGCCTACATAATTTTTGAAGTTATGAACAGTGATATAAGAGATTTTCTGCTGAGAATTAAGTCAGGAATCAACCTAGTGAAAAATGTATCTCTGCTTTATTTTGTTTAATTTTCATTTAATGAAGGAGAAATTAAGAGCTGTTCCACAGAGGCTGGAGAATGTAAAAACTTTCAACCATTTTTCCAATGAAGCTTTGGGGATTCTTAGGCTTTAATTTTAGACCAAAAAAAAAAAAAAAATCTAGTATTGTGGTTTGTGGTATCTGAATCATAAATCAGTTTACTCAGCTGAATTCTTAATATTTCAACTCTTCCAGTGAAGCAAAATCTTCTACAAGGTTCATGAGAAAAGAAGAGAAGACTCAACATTATTCATTTAGAATGAATGTTTTAGCATTATGGAATCTATTGTTACACAAACATATGTATAACTGTTGCCCTGCCAATGAAATTAATGAAATAGCACAGAAAACAGGCTTCACTGATTATGGCACTATGCTGATGCTTAAATAGTGAGCTTAAGAAGATAATAACAGATGATATGTAAGGCATCATTAATTCCACTTAGTTTTTCATATCTGTACGGTTTATATCTACAGCTAGGGTTCAGTTGATTAAACATAGCTATCTAGAGATATTTTAAGTGCAGGGGAGGAGGTATTTCACTTGGCATACAGTTGCCTTACCAAAAAAAAAAAAAAACACCAAACCCAAGAAGACTTATGCTTATAAAACCCTTTAAGGATTTCTTGGACATCCTAGAGCATCTCCATTGGCTTTTGGCAACTGAATTTGGCTTTTAGACAACTGAATACTGCCCTGCATCAAAGTTACTTATTGCAGCTCCCACCATAATGAATGTAGAGAAATAAATAAATGTAGAAGAAGATGGAATGTCCAGATGTAGATGTTTAGTCTGAATCTGGACAGATAAATCCTATACTTGGTCACATTAACAGGCTCACCACTGAGTGACCAGAGAATATTTTTCAACATATTCCCTGTCATTACGATTTATATCTTTGGTGGAAGTGCAAAACAATACCAAATCAGATAGCTCTGGCAAAGTGTTTCCTGTTACAGTACAGAGTCATTGCAGCTAAATACGGAATGCAGCTAAATGCAGAAGGAGATCCTTCATGCAAAGTGGTGATGAGTGCTTCTGTCTACTATGCTCAGTGATAGCAACACCTAGAAGAAAGTGCTAAACAAATCTCCACTACATAGTACAATGGCCTGCATCTCTTTTAAGTCACACACAGTGGTCTACTTGCTTGAAGAACCTCTTACCATTTTGTTTGTTTGCTTTTAGTTAAAAGTGTCTGAAAAAAAAAAAAAAAGAGGACTGTGCTGCAGCCCACCAGGTGGCTTTTAAAACATGAAACTGAAGCAGCATGTTGCAGGCTCTGGGATGTGATAACCAGGCATGGGAAAGTGTTTCGAAAAAGAAAAGCCTGCTGTTGAGGGACTGTAGGGCAGAGAAATCCAAGCCTTCAGCTGTCTGGTTTGTGCTGCCTTTTGGAAGCGTTCTTGGAATGAATTACCCACAGAACTTGAGGTTTGTTTTGGAGGGACATACTTGCTTTTCCTTAATGCTGAGCCATGGAGTGAAGTAATGCATACAGTGTGGGTAATGGGAACTGAACAGCAGACAACTCACAAGCTAAGTTACCTGACAGCATAGACATAGCCAGTAAAATCACTTAAATTTGGAGAATTGCTTAGAATCATAGGAAGGTTCTATACTATGACATAAGTTCTAGCAGCAAATTCTTAATGTCCTCATGTGTCTCACCTCTGCTTTTTGCCAGTCATTTCTTTCAGTGAAATGCAATCGTGTAGGTTTCATGGCTAAAAACCTCAGGAAACCTGTATCAGACCTGAGGCAGGACCTTGAGGATGAGTACCAAAGGACTGAACCTGAACTACATGCCACAGGGTGATGTGGAACAGGAAGATGATGTTCACTCAGGAGAAAGCCAACTGCAAATTTACATTTAGCTTGCTTCTACAAAGGGACATTATCAGTGACTGGGATTTTTGAGTCTGTATGTGAAAGGTGGTCATAATCAAGCCATCATTACATTTCTTTATCTCTCAGAGCAACTTTCTTGTGCTTTATCCACTCTCTCCTCACATGACAGAATTTCCACCAGTTTCTCCAAGGAAAATGAAGTCACTGTCCATATTACGTAGCATGCCATAGCATGCTGCAGGTAAGACCTCTTTGAAACACAGTGTACTGAGCTGTTGTAAGGTTTTGCTTTCTGTCTAATGCACTAACTACAGATGCTGTTATGAAGAAACTTTCTGAAACAGGTAAATGGCACTTGTTTGGAGGAAATGATTAGATCTTAAATCCTCCTTTTTTGACTTCATATATTTGAATGATCATTGTAATAATACACAAATTAACACAAATAGCAATTAAAAATGCACAGGGAATATCATGATGCAAGAAATGTCACCTACAAACAAAGGAATAATATTACTGTTATTGGCAGAAAGTAATTAAGAAGTCTGGCTAATAGCATTAGTGAGAAAATTCTGCATGGTTAAAGATACATTAGGAAATTAATCCAACATATTATGTTTAACTGCACATATTTTAAAAAACCTGTATATGTGAGAAATAGAGTGTAACCAAGGATCTTAACATATAAGTCTGGCAAGTCATTTTAACTCAAGAGCAGCAGACATTAAGTCTCTAGTCTAGAATTTGAAAGTTTTCTTTTAAAGTTGACAGTGGCATTTGTTCCACATTATACATTGATGAACTCAGTATTTCCATTTGGAAAACAAAACTTTTATGAGTTAATTTAACACAAATGTTGTCACAAAGCAAAACCTTTCCATCTATTTTGCATTCTTAAAAATCAGAAGGAGATAACATTATTTGTTGAAATAGTTAATGCATCCTGTTTTACTTGTAAGTAATTTTTAGCATATAGCAAAATATTAGATGTCTAACAGGCTTGGTTTCATTTTGCATACAGAGACTAAAGCATAACTGTATTTTTCATCTGAATTAGACAGAAGCACAGTAACCTTCATTAGATCTATTCCTGTTGCTCTCTCATGCAATAGCTTCTAAATTCACATTCATTATAAGTCTTGGTCATTAGTGCCCCAGGGTGCTAGAATCAGCATTGTCAATAATGTCTGTTTTAAATGAAGAAATCCATCTTTTCAATCCTTTTCACTATTGAGGAACTTTTAGCCTTTATCATTAACCTATGCAAAGGCTTTGTAATCAATACAAAATTATAATAAGGCTAAAGACCCATAAATCAGACTGAGTAAAAGTAAGCAAATTCTTCATTCTTTGAATTTTTATCTGATCAGGACTAATTCCCTTCCTATGAGTCAGATGTCCCATATAAATTATTCTCCATTCTTTTTTAATCTCTTTTTTTCAATTTGCTATAGGAGATTTATAATCAGTAATTCTGGTTTATACAAAACTACCATCTAGAAAAGAGAGAAGAATTTGAACTGAAACTCCTGAAAGTGGTGTGTAAACTTGGGTTGAAGTGGAATATTACCAATTAAGCCCATTAAGAAAATGAAACATTTTTCAATTTATCATTTTTTTAAAAAAATCATTCAGGTTCCCAAGGTTTATGGCCCAGTTTCACTGTAGCAGTTCATTATTTTATTGTTTGTCTGTATGGCATTTATAAAATGATATAAAATCAGCCTTCTCCAGAAAAGAAATCTGAACTAAACCTATTTCCATTTTTAAGATTATGAAGTAACTTTGGTAATTTTTTTTTCAGGTTAGTCCACCTACAATTCCTTTCATTCAATTTTCTGTTAGAATCATAACCTGTAGATTAGTTTAATCCCCCAAAACACTAATACATTAAACTGTCCTTAATTTTTTTGCTGTAAAGCATATTTAATGATATATTTCCACAATTTAAGCTGATTTAAGGCAGAACTGCTTGCAGTTGTTTCCTTATCATGTCAGCCAGGTGGAGGCTATAAACCCACCTGTTGCCATGCACTGGCACATGCAAGATCCCCAGAGTGAACCTGTTCCCAGAGGTGGGTGATCAGACTTGTGGTTTTTCTTGCTGAGTTAGTTTTACTGCAGCTTGAACTTACTTTCGGAACCACCCCACGGTGGGATCAGATGAGTGCTGGCAAAAGGAGAAGGATCATGCTGTTATAATCTGGAAAAGGACTTAAACTGTCAGCTAACCTTAACATCTTAAAGGACCCAGAAACAGACTGGGAAAAATGTGTAATCCACTGTTGATATCTGATGTGAACCCACACCAAAGACTGGAATACTGATAATAAAGAAAGTGTGGAACAGTAAAGAAGGTACTCATCCTTGTCTCCATTCCTTCCCTGTAAACGAGAGCACAGCTTTTCTCGCTATAAATAAGACTGTCTTCAGTCACTAATTTCCTTTGTAGCATAACTTTTTATTCCTGAAGTTTTAGCTCATCCATTGTGTTGAAAATGGTTCAAAAGCGTATGACTCAAAAGAATCTAGTTTCTGATATCGTCTTAGAAATGCATTTTCTAAATTGATTATGAGGTTTAAAGATATAGTCTTTCATACAAATTTTTGCTTTCTGATTTTGATTTCAGAGACAGTCCTTTCTGGCAGAGCATTTCAATTTCTTTCAGGCTGTGATAAATACTGTAGCGCTTGCTGATGAATATTGATCTGCATCCCTCAGTGTGTTTTGAAATGCCATGGGAAGTTTTGCGTCTCAGTGCATTCCACAAGTACAAGATCTTTAATCTGTGATCTGAAGTCACTAGAAATAGAGAGTTAAACATCTAAATAAGTGCATTCTTTAAGTTTAGAGATAACTGACAGGCAATTTAAAGCATACACCTGGTACCTGTAGCAGTTCTACCTCTCCCTAGGAAAGTTGGGATACTCATATCAACATGCAGGTTTCACACAAATGCACACTTCCCATTCAGCAATACACAAATAATGCTGCTTCTGTTTGGATCCCAGACATTTGTACCTGAACAGAAAAAGCCTGCTCTCCCCTTCATGCTCCCACAACCTAGGAAGGGTGATCATTTACTTGATTGGCTCTGGTCAACTGACTGGGAGGAAGCACTCTCTAAAAAAAGCAAGATATCAGTCTCCAGGCTTGTAACAAAAAAAAGCAAATAATGTAATAACAAGTCTCAAGATAACATGTGGGAAAAATGAAAAGAAAAATTGAGGTAAGATGATTTATTTGTTTTCCAGATAGTGTGGATATGAGTGAAGCCAAAACAAAAAGCAAATCTATATGGTTTCAAGAATTTCTTCTTAAAAATACATAAGCTGTGTCTGCTTCTTCCTTCTAACTGAAGGGGAAGGCCCTTCAGTCTTAACTACTTAGCTAACTTAAGCATAAAAAAGAAACTGAACTTTTATTTCATGTTAATTTGATAATTTTGATCTATTTTCAAAGCAGGTTTTTAGTCACAATACAGCTCTTCAAAGAGAACAGATAGATGAGAAACAGCTAAACTTCCAGAGTTTAAGTTTTGAACCTGAAGTTATCGATCCAAGAAAGAAAGAATTGAGTAACAAATGGATGAGAGTTGAAAAGCAAAGAGAAGAGGGAGAGAAAGGTGACCTCTATTTGAAGTAACACTATGTGGACCTGTAGTTAAAGTTAACTTTAAACGTATCACAAGTTTGCACTTTTCTGGGGTGTTGGGAGGCACTAATTTTGGCTTTAGACCTACTTCTAGTGGGACATAGTAAGTTGAGCTGTACCACTGTCAGTGAAGAGGCATGTGAAAATGTTAAAGGCACTAGCTTTTCATGCATGGATGAGTCATGGGGACTGAGGGGATAGACTATGGAGTCGTTCTGTGAGCTTTCTTTTTATTTTAAGCTACCAAGTTCTTATCTTGACTGTTCACTGTCCTTTAAGCATAAATGTTCTAATTAAGTAAGTACCAGCAGACCAAGACCACCTCCTCCACCACACTCCTGCTTTCTGGTGAAGCGTCACCATTCAGCAGGGGAAGGGGAGATGATAAGAATGACCTTGGCAGACAACACTACTCACTTTTTGATTCTTTTAGATGAAAAGAAGGAAGGTTGAACTGAGATCCCATGGGCAGTGAAACAGAGAAAGCCTTCTTTTCAAGAAGCCCATACCCAAAAGTTTATGAATGTACACCAGACAATGTGAGAACAGTAATTCACATCCCTGTCTTTCCTGTATGTTTCCTAGAGTTTTTTTTTTTAAGCTAAGGTGCTTACCTTAGCACGGCAGTCATTTGTTGGGAACTAATAAAAAAAGGAGAATATATCCAGTGGCGTATAGACCATCACAGACCATCAGAGGTTTGTTTTTCAGACTGACACAAAAGATTTGTGATTTTTTAGAGAGAATAGAGACCATGAAGTCATTGGCATAGGTCTGAGAGATTGTTCAGGATGGAAAAAGCAAAACCTAGTCCAAATTATATCTATTTCTAGCGATACAGACAGACCTGAAGCAAGCTATCTTCTCAGGACTATTGGGCTTTTCTCTTTTGAGGGACTCCAAATATGAGCTCTGGAGGAAATTACTGTGTGTATAAGGTAAAAGGTTAGAGTACTTGGGTCCTAAAATAAATAAATAAAAATAATTCACTACATTGTGAAAAAAACCTGCATCTTAGGAAAAAGTGAGTTATTTATGTAGATCTTCTCTTACATACTCTATGTTAAAATAACTTGTGTACTCAAAAGCATTTGATTTTAGGAGCTATATCCAAGTTGGGTTTATTTTTGTTTTACCACTCATGTAGTTTTTAAAAGCTTATGGAAAAATTGGCAGATGAGGTAAGGTCATGCCTTAACCTAATGCCACAATCGAGATATTAAGAAAAGTAGACTACTGATCTAGTACTGTCAATATCTACAACCGGTATAAGAAGATCAAGACTGAATTTACACAAACCAGAAATTTGGCGTGAAAGGATGGAAATCTTGCATAACTAAAAAGGCAGAATTGGAGCAGAATGAATGAATGCATTCAAAAGCTAATGCAAGTTAAACGACAAAGGAAATTCTCCAAAAATAGTTCAGCAGAATAAGCAAATGAACTGAACTGCTGAAAACGCAGACTCTAGGTTTTTAATAAATCAATAAAACTGTAAAGCTGTGAATGTCATGTAAGCTTAAATGGTAGTCATGACATCTCTTTCCTCCCTTGTGGCATGCCCTCCTCCTTTGTGCCCTCTGTTTCCTTCAGGTTTGTGGATATTATGTCATGCTCCTCCTCCACAAAGGAAGCTGAGTCCCAGGACATATCCAGTACAGTCTCATCATGCTCCAGCAATTTCATACTCAGCAGGGAATTAGGGAGCAGCAAAGATGCTCAATGTGTGTATCAGGAGAAGAGTATCAAACTCCTACATCCTCCTAGACACCAGATCAAGCTGTTGTCTGTTCACTTCACCAAGAAAGCTGTTGAGAAACACAGCTGTGAATCTGGGAGCAGGGTTACAGAAGGTTGAAAGGAGAGATGAATTCTCCTGGGGATTGCTTCTATGTCTGTCTGAGCACTGAGGGGGACCCTAGCACAGTCCGTGTTTTCGCTGATGGAGTGCAGTCCTGTGGCACCTGAGCAGTCCTGGGTTGGTGACAGTAAGAGTCAGCTATCCAGTGATCCCCAGGCAAGGTGAGGTGTTGAATCAGACCCAGGTCCATCCATGAAGACCAGTCAGGAGCAGCAGCAGCAAATGGGGCCACAGACAGGACTGGAGAAAATGTTTCTTTCAACATTGGTCTGGAGCCATTCAGGAGACAGAACTGGCGATTATATCCACAGAATATCTCAGGGAAGGCCCAGGTATACAGAACTGAGTTGAAATGCAGCTACTGGGTCTATGTCCAAGAAGGCATGGGTAGAAACTGCAGGTGAGGCTGGTCAGGGCCATTAAGACACGGAATAGGGACTATGATTACACCTCTATAGCAACTGTCTTAAAATAATTCTTAATTTGTGTAAGTTTCTCAGCATCCCCAGCTTCCAAGGAAAACCCCAAGATCTCATGCTCTTTTCAGAGGGATGCCTAAAACTGGGAAAGGTCCTTGTTCCGCTTGTTTTTCTGAGGATGGGACAGGCACACAATTTGAACGGGTGATTGGTAGAGTCCATCACTCAGCACATCTCCCTTCACTCCCCTTGTTGCATGCACCCATCTGAGCCCTCTCCTGCTGCAATATTAACTACTGCATGTTAAAGCCAGCCACAGGGAATTCCTGCTGGTATTGGGGGTACATGCCAGCAGCAGCTGGCTCACTCTCTGGGGATTAACTCCAACATGTTTTTCTAGAACATAATCTGCCTGTGAATGACTATGATCCACTTGTCTACATATATTGCTGTGAACTTTATCCTCCAGATAAGTCTATTGGGAGAAAAGAGCATCTGGGGGCAGAAATTCAGTAGTCAGTCATTAAGGAGTTACATGCTGGTTTTAATTTTGTCAAATATACACAATGGAGATATCTTGTATCCAGCTGTTCCTGGACTGTATCTATGTTCCTAGCCGATATTCAACAGAGGAGCCTGAGGAACACAGTACTCCCAAAGAAATGGAAGCCTCTGAGATACTTGTTTGCTGCCAATATGCAGTGAGTCAGTGTCTCTTTCCAGGAAAGTCTGGACATAGGAGGGGAGGGAGGAGACTGAGAACTATTTCCAGAAATCATTCTGAAAGCTATTCTCTATGAACTCTTCCTAAGAACTTAGTGGTTGGTTTCTCTTCCTTCTTCATTACCCCAAATATCTCCTGTCCATGTTCTCCTGAGGAAATGAAACCCAAAAATCCTCTCACCATTCTAGGTGTCAACCTCACAGCAGGGTGTCTATTATAGGTACATTCTATTTTGACTGTGTGGTATTTAAAACACTTGGACACAAATACCCAAAATAGCATGTTAGGGACAGTTAGTCAATCTCATTCAAATTTGTCTGACATGAAATTGTAAACATGAAAATGGAGACACACAGACCTAAACAATTATACATTCCCAAGCATATTTTTAGATGACGCATCTGGAATGTGTACAGTTATTTTAATACAGTGAAATTCAGTAGCCTGTGTAATGCACAACATACATAAGACTAAATGATAAAAATTGAATCCTTTTGGCTGTAGACCTGTTAATCTATGTGCAGATTGGAATCCTCTTGAACTGGAATTAATACTTATTAGCCAGACTTCCACATTATCTCTTCAAATGAAAACTCTCTAATTACATGAAATCAGATATAAGTGCTCATGTACAGGATAGCCTGACCTAATGAGTTCTTCTTGAACAGACCTGTGGTGCCTATTTTTAATTCTTGAAATACTTTGCAACATATTTAAAAAAAAAAATTGAAAGCAATGAAGACATTTTAAATACTTGATTTTTACCATAGATTTCTTCCATTGAATCTCTTTGCCATATTTTGCTGAACTTTCATAATTCTCAAATGACAATAATCTTTCAAAGCCATGTAAAATGAAAAACAAAATGGTTCTCATGATGAGACACTGTGTCAGGAGCACTTTGGTGTCAAAATTAATTTGTAAATTCTAAAGGGATAAATGCCTTTAGAATAAAGGTGAAATAAATAGGGCTTTACTAGCTGAATGCTGATAGAATCTTAACCTGAAGCACTGTATGGAACATTGTCATAGTCAAGTCCCCAAGCACAACTTAGATGCTAGAAATTCTGTACCTAGTCTTTCCCCAAAACTTTGTATTCAGATGACATTTTTCAAAGTGTTCTTCTGCGCAAATACTTTCCACAGAAAGATATTGCACCTATGGGAGGGTAGGTGATTTCTGTGGGATCTTTATTAGTGTTAAGAGTCTGAGAAAAAGACGATTTAGATACGAGTAGCCTTCCTCCGTGCCTGTTGCGTAACTGATCTATATCTTCCTCTCTTTTTTCTAAAGGAGTATTTTAAAATAATTCATGGTCTAAATGTTCAATAACAATATTAAAACTACAGCTAGGTTGTGCTCAGCATTTTTGCCCTGTGGAGTGAGTATGAAACAAAAAAAATGCCTACCCAAAGGTGCACCTCCTAGACCAAAATTTCAGCTTGCATAACAGAAGGTATGTGAATTGTTTGTTTTTTTTTAAATACCTTTTCCATTACACTGTGGTCTCAGCATAACAGTGTGACTCAGAATTTGGACCAGATTTTCCAAAATATTTGGCTCAAATCGAAATGCAGCTAGAGACGATCATCTTAAGGAGGACTCTTAAGAGTCTTAAGGAGTTTCATGATTCAAAAACTATCCCAGCGGCCTCTCTGTCTGCATAGAAAGACATGGAAATCAAAGCATGTGCCAGTAAGTCTACTATAAGATTCATTACATCAAGTTTTGAGTCTACCAGTGATGGCAAGACAGGATTTAAAAAGTCAGCAAAATACTGGCTGCCTGTTAGCATTGTGTGAAAGTGCTGATATTTTAGCAAAGCTTGCTCTTAAAAGAAATAAATAATTACTCTCTGGTGACATTTCTTCCCTGAGCGAAACTGTAAATTTGGCATAGGGCAGAAATATTTTTTTTTCTTTAAATGCAAAAAATTTAGTCATACAAGATACATACTTTTAATATCTTCCCTTCTGTAACCATTGGACATTTAGAAATCTTAATTTATGGAGCCCTTTCTATGCACAATACAGATTTCCATGTATCTATTGGATTAACTTCCTAATAAATGCTGCGAAGAAAAAAAAAAGAAATATAAAATTATCTCACCATAAAACAAGAAAATCAACATCTAAATATTATAAATTATTTAAATCTTTGAAAAGATTTTACTTGTTTAGACTCTGTATCCATACAAATAGTTATGCTCCACTTGAAAAATATTGTACTGCAAAATATTATAAGATCTACTACTGATGATGGAAACTATATGGCAGAAGTATTTCAGTGTTATTTGTTGAGATTTCTTTCTTTTTTTTAAATGACCCTTTCATCTGTAAATTGAGATTAATATCAAGACCTAAACCTAAAACAAGCATGACACTTGAAGAATTCCCTTCAGCTTTCTAAACAGACTTACTGTGAAGCTGCTAAAATACAATTTAGTGAAACAAAACACTTTTTAAAAAGGTTGGTTATTTTTTAACTTCTCTGTATTAAA
Source organism: Pezoporus wallicus (assembly GCF_028554395.1). NCBI lineage: Eukaryota > Metazoa > Chordata > Aves > Psittaciformes > Psittacidae > Pezoporus > Pezoporus wallicus. Next base: position 2,168,496 of record NW_026636656.1, read on the forward strand.
TTGATTTCATAGTTCCCTGACAAAACTTACTTTTGGTTAAAACAGCAATGACTAGCTGATGTGCAAGAATTATTAACAGCTGTTATTTATCTATTTATTTATTTGGAGACAGAGTGATTGTTTTTTGCCTTGTAGCGAACTCTAAACAAGGAATTTCCTGACTACAATATTTCTGCTAGATGCCAATACAAGCTGGAAAGCTAAATTTCAAGAAAACTTTTATTTATATGTAACATTTCTGTAATTATTTATGAATCAACAATATTGAAAAGTAGTGTATGAAAAGAACTGTTGCTCTGAATAGCTGCTGTTCTTGAAATATTTTCAACTGCAGTACAAAACTGACTTCTCTCCAGGAATGGAATTCGTTTGTGATCTTTTGAAAAATGTAAAGTGTAGTAAAAATCAGTAATGTTTGGAGGTTTTTGAGACTCCACTTAATTATTCAGAGGGCCATTGTTTCAAAAATGTTTAGATTTTTATCAAGTCTGCAGTAATAATATCTAGCTTGAACAGTACTTTTATCTCTCTCTTACTAATGCTGGCCAAACCACTAAACTATTCCAATGGGAGAAAAACTAGAAGAATACAAAACTGTCATGAAGCGATTATTACTGGGCAAACTGTTTCATATCCATGTGTTCAGCACATCTATTTCAATTTGTTTCTGGCATGGAGTAACATAGAATTAAGGATTCACACAGAGAAAGAAACAGGAATAATATTCTATGATTTCAAAGTATGCAATAAACCAATTTAACCAACCCAACAACTGTGGATGCTTTAAACTGAATTTAATTATGTCAGAGCATCTGGAGAAAAATTCCAGGGGCAATAGGGATTTCTAACATTTAATCCAGGCAATTGTGTAAATGTATGTATACCTTGTCTGCTGGGTGTATACATGTACATTAGCCAAATCATATACTTAGCTGAAAAATAAATATATTTGGGTAAAGATTTTTTCCATTTGTTTCAATACTAAGCAAAAATGGATGTCAAACCCCCTTCAGCTGAAATACAAATTTAATAATTTTCAATTTACTTAAAAAACTGCTGGTTTTTAATTTTGTTTGGGTGTGGGTTTTTTGTTTTTGTTTTGTGGGTTTTGTGAGATTTTGTGGGATGGTTACAGTTATAAGCATGCAAATTTGGACAAAACACTGATATTAGGTAGAAACTCAGGTTTTGTTGCAACTTCCTAAGTGGTGTGTGATGATGACAAAATGAAAAATGAAATTCTGATGTACATGTGTTACTGACACCTGGGTTTACCAGAGTGCCCATAACCTTCTAAGTAATCTAATTTTTTCTAGACAGGTATATTGTGTCTAGTTAGCACAGAAGTACATGAAGGCATGTGTTTAGGCACCATAATCAAGGACTGGCAGATCCTTCCATCTATAATTAAAATTAATCCTACCCAAAATGTCTAGAGAAGAATGAGGTATCTGAAATGAGTCCTTTCATTTTAATGCTAATCAAAATAAACAGATATATGATTGAATTCGCACTGTTTCTACCAAAAGCAATTCCAAGAACTGTTGAGACCTATACCCTGATCATAATGATCTTTGATCATTTTTAGTCTCAGAGTACTGGATAATCGATAAATATGCATCAGACCACCTGTGCAACTCGTATGGCTACATTCGTCCCCTTCTGTAGGTTGTACCTGTCAGAATATAAACAGAAAACATCTTTTGCAGGTGTTTTCAATCTTCTTGTTTTCATGAGTACATGCCTAATGTTATACAATCCTATCTTATGAAAGTTCAGAACATATGTTGTAACAAGACCACGCTCTTTAATCTACACTTCATTACATGTTCTTTGATAGTTTTATAATCCTTTTGAATTTTATACCTGCACAAGAAACATCTGCTTCTTCTTCTTTTTGAAGTACATTGTGATGCATATATTACAGGAACTGATTTAGTTCCTGCTTTCTCCCTCTACAGCACACATAAAAATATTGTGTGCATCAAGAACGGTGGATAGGAGGACTGTTAGGAGCAAAGTGAATATCTGAGGGTCTCATTTTATTTCTGCTTGAATTGCTTCTACATACAGGTCAAACCTGTGTTTATAGTATTTTCTTCAATATTTACTGTAAATTTAAACTCTGCAGGGAGTGAAATGCAGTGGAAACAAATATCTTGTGGAGAAGGGAATTCACTGGTTAGACCCATTAAGTGATAGCAAGACTGTGAAACTAGTGAAGGAGAAGGAAGAACTTGGAACCTGAAGGAAATACAAGGAAGACCAGAAACTCTTTTCCTGGGAAAGGGCATTCAGTTCAAAATAAGTGACAAGGGAGGCAGTGGGACTGACAGGAATACCAAACTTAAGAATGAAGAAAGTAGCTGGGCAAACAATGCTGGAGCAGAATCTGATGAAAGGGAATAAATCAGTTATTGAGGCAGACTAACTTTGACATGAAGCTAGAAAGAAAAATGTGAAGCAGTGGAAATATGAAAAGTGGTAAGTTTTTAAACAGACTGGAAATGATTGAAAGGAAAGATCAAACAAAATCAGTTACCATTGGGTTAAATGGGTACCAAACCCCACACTAGAAAGAAGAACCATCTTCTGGAATTGCAGAGACAGTGGTATTGTATAATTGCTGCTGAAAAGAATTTGCTGGTTTCCTTCTCATGTTGTTATCTTTCAGTTCAGACAGCAGAGACTTTTGTAGTAGATCAGAAACCTTGAGACCCACTGACAGTCAATGTAAGTAGCTGTTTGAAGAATGAGGGAAATGACTATGCGATTTCTTTTTATTCTGTGGTCATTTCTTCCAGTTATTTTTTTTTAGGAAAAAACAAAACAAACAAACAAACAAAAACCAAAAACGAACAAACCACCAAAAAAAAAAACCACAAAAAGAGGAAGAAAAAAAATGTGTTAAAGCATTATTATCTACCTGAAAATTCAATCAGTTAAAAACCCTAAAATGTAAAAATCAAACTTACTTCTACAGAATTGATTTGGATCTTTTATTACATCTTTGTTACTAATTAAGCACTATTAGAAAGTGTTCTGAGGTGCTGAAAAAAGATCTATATTCTATATTGTCAGAATGGCCCCTGGTAATTTTTGCCCTGAGCTGAACAGAACTCTCCAAATCCACTGCCAGTCACAGGCTGTAAGGTAGTATGAGCAGAGACATGTAAGTTACTAGCCAATTTGAATATGGCCACCCTCTGTGTTGGGAAACAAGAGGGCTTAAGTTTTCCATGCCAGTTGGCTTTAGTACTATATGAGTCCCCTACACATTCAGTTTATGAGTATAGGCAAAACCTTATTATATAGCCAAAGAGTTAATTTTAAATTCAAAATCAAATGTTATTTTTTTCCTGTCTGCCCAAATTGTTCAATATGATCTATCCTGAAGGAGTAAGCAGTTGTATGTACAGCCTACCATAAAAGCGGTTCTAGAGTTTTTATTGTTAATATTTAATTTATTTTTAATAATGAAACATGAACAGAAAAACAAGGAAAGGTATATTTGTAGTAGTACTGATCAGATTAGTTTGTCAGGCATTTGAATGGCAGTTATGAAGAATCCTAAAGTGTTATATTTCAGAATCAAATTTGGAAGTTCTTTTCTAGCACTTAGAATAAATCAGCTCCTCTGTTACGTGCCTTTTGTAACAGTCCCCTGTAAGCCACTACAAGGTGACTATCAATGACACAAATCTGCCTGAAAAAACTGCACAGAGTTTGAATATGCCTGTGATAATGACAGAAAGCATGGATTGGGCACTCTCTGCAAACTGCAGACATTGAATGAGAGCCTTTTTCTAAACTCAGCGAACAATAATTACTCGTTATCCAACTGAGTCTGTTATTTTAGGGGAAATCTAGGAATAGTTTTATAAAATAAACAGTAACTCTCCCCTTCAGCCATAGCAGAGTTTAGGCGTCTAAATGCTTTAAAAAATGTGGCTATATGTTCATGGTAGGCAAAAAAAGAAAAAAAAAAATAGCAAACTCTACAACCAGAGTATGAGACAGTTTGTGCCCAGGCAGCCAACAGCATGCCTGGCTTGTATCAGAAATAGTGTGGCCAGCAGGAAGGAAGTGATCATCACCCCGTACTTGGCACTGGTTGGGCCACACCTCAAATACGATGCACAATTTTGGGTCTTTCACTGCAAGACCTTGAAGTGCTGGAGGGTGTCCAAAGAACAGCAACGAAGCTGGTGAAGGGTCTGGAGAATAAGCCCCTTGAAGAGCTGCTGAGGGAGCTGGGGTTGTTTAGTCTGGAGAAAAGGAGGCCGTGGAGAGACCTTATCGCTCTTTACAACTACGTGAAAGGAGGTTGCAGTGAGGTGAGTGTCGGTCTCTTCTCCCAAGTAACAAGTGATAGGATGAGAAGTAATGGCCTCAAGTTGTGCCAGGGGAGGTTTAGACTGGGTATTACAAAAAAATTATTCACTAAAAGGGTTGTCAAGCATTTGAACAGTCTGTCCAGGGAAGCATTTGAGTCACCATACCTGGATGTATTTAAAAGACATGTAGATGTGGCACTTATAGGCACATGGCTTAGCGTGGAGTTGGCAGTGCCAGGTTAATGGTTGGACTCAATGATCTTAAAGATCTTTCCAACGTAAATTAAATTATTCTAGGATTCTAAGCTTAGGTTGTGTTTTTTTTTTGACAAAAGGTAGCAAACTTATAAATGCCAGGATAAATCCAGGCAGATAGATTGCTTAAAAAGAGGGAAACCCAAGTCTAATTACTGCCCCAAATGCAACAGGGATTTGCTTAGCATGCACGAGCCCATACAGAGACATAATCTCTAAGCTATTGTTCTTCCAATTTCTGTTTCTTTTCTAAACCATTATGAAAACTCCGGTAGTATAGTTTCTATGACATATTCATTCATAACAATAGCATTTACCATGGAGAATCACAACCAAGACAACACAGAAAATCTTAAACCACTTTTCTCAGAAAGTCATAGGAATGATAACCCTAAATTGCAATAAATTATCACTGATACCAGGTTTCTATAAATAAATTACTTTGTTTTTTTTATTCTTTACAGCTTAAAGAATACTTAATTTCTTAAACAAATAAAAATATTTGGATTTCATACTGCAGAAAATTAAGGATTTTTTTTTATGTCCATTTTAATTGTTGTGTTGTTTTCACATTTCTCTTCAAAAGTCATGCTGTGACACCTGCCTTAATATAAAAAAAAGTAACTTCTCGTGTGCAAACTATCATTTCCCCTGTCACACTGAATGATATTGTTCCAGAAAGAGAAGTAAGAATTTTCCATCTGGCTAACTGGTCAGCCTATCCTATAAGCAAGTCACAAGCTAAAGTATCCACACAATTTGAAGAAACTAGATTCTGATTGCATTTCGCTCAGGAATAGAGTGGTAAAATAGTCAACATGAGCAATAGTTTTTTGCAGGTAAACCCCATAGAGCAATATATTAACATGGCTATGACATTTTAAAAATCATAATGAAATGACAGATATAAGTTCTCATTGTCTCACTGTTTCTGATCAGGTTCACAATCTGAAAAAAAATCCAGTAAACATTTATAACTTTTTAAACCAAACAGATATTAAAACATAATATAAACCATATTTTAATACAGATATTACAAAAGAAATCTAACAAACCACACAGCTGCAGTAAAGAGATGTGATGATAAAATCCACAAGCCTAAACCCTCAACACAAAATCCAGAACCACAAACCTATGTTCTTTCATTATCAGCCACGGAGGTGAGTAAACCAATGCAGCTTTCTCTTCCATTGTTTTTAAAATGATGGAGTCATACTTTGTCCCATCTCCAAGGCTACAGGAATTAAAAAAAGGCAAAGATTTTCCCAGATAGGGTACTGGAAAAAAATAATGTTGTACAGAACTTTTCTCTCTGTAGTCTAGTCCACTTTCATGGAAGAGTAATATTAAGTCTTCAAAGATTTAGTGTAGTGTGACACATTGCTCTCAATAATATAACTTCATCTCTGGTGAGAATGAAAAGTACACAGCACTTTCATAGGAGAAGTCTTGCATAGTTATAATGAAAGCTGTCTTAAGTTTGTGTGGGATTCTTCTTGTTTTATTATTTATTCAGGAGATTAAATAGGAGGCAATAGGAGAAATAGGAGACTGGAGGAACTCCCAGTTTAAGATTTTTATGTGCTCTGTAGCTAGAATACTTAGTGTTTTGGAAAAATACATTATTCTTTGAGTCAATCTTTTCTGCTCTGAGAGTCACTAATATTTCTCATTTTGCCCTGTCACAGTCTTGAATGGAGGAACCTCTACTATTTATCAAATATTTCAAGCTGTTGCTGTTAGCTTTCTCTGCTCATTTACTGAGTGTACTCTTCAAAATATAGCTCATCTCAATACTATGTCATGTAAGAAAAAATATTCAAAATGAACATTAAAGACAGGTTTTTATATACATTAATGGATATTTTTCAGATGTGCAAAGCTTTTATGATTTATTATTTTTAATATTTTGTTAGATATACAAAAATGACGTTTACTCTCAATTGATTTTACTCATCAGGAAGAATACAATTTGGTAAAATTTAAAGCAAAATACTTACGGTTTAAGACAAGTACCTTTCTGCAGATAAATTTAGACATTTATGTGAATGAAAAGTCTTTATGTTAGTGTTACAACAAACAGAATGTTAGGTGAGAAATACGTTCAGAACTGATCAAGAGAATACCTCATTCCAGACTACAGTACCTATTCATTACACTTTGCTGGTTTATTTTTTTTTTTCTGAAATGTTTTGATATAAAATGCCAATGAAGATATACCTCTAAGGAGTTATGTGTGGCTGTGTTTTCTGCCTCTTCATGGTAAACACTGCTTCTTGTGAAGGGCTCTTAGAATTCTCCAAAATTTTATGCTACAGAGGAAGGTGAATGAAAAAAAGACCTAGATTTAATAAATAAAGCTTCTCTCTCTCTGGCAATGAGATCTTTTAAAAAAATCCAGCAACCTGCCTGCCTACCTACCCATGTATTTATATGTATATGTCTGATTATATGCATACTGTTTATATGTATATATGTATATTTATGTCTGTATGTACATGTACATATATATTTATATACATATATACATATGTAATTTACTGTACATGTATGTTTAATTTGGTTTTGGTTTAGACAATTTCATAAGGTATTTTTCATTTGAAAAAGATTTTATTCTCATTATGCATTTCTTTAAATACTAAAAAATAATCTCTGTACAAGAACGTGAATGCAATGTCCCGGTGTCCATTGCAATATTTGAGATATTTAATTAGGCTGACTGTCCTAGGTTCAGCAGTAGCAGTCATTTTTTTCTCCTTCTCCCACTGTATAAACTGGGGGCAGTTACCCGGAAGGGCTAGATCGCTGCTCAGGTTGGGCTGGGTATCGGTCAGCAAGTGGTGAGCAGTTACAATCTCTTCCCTTGTTATTTCCCTTATCATTATTATTATTGGTGGCAGCAGCAGTGATTTGTGTTATACCGTAGTTACTGGACTGTTCTTGTCTCAACCTGCAGGAGTTACATTCTTTCGATTCTCCTCCCCATCCCTCCAGGAGCAGGGGGGGAGGAAAGGGCGGGGAGTGAGAGAGCAGCTGCGTGCCTGAGTTGCTGACTGGGCTTAAGCCACAACAGACACACAACAGAAAAGATGCACGCTGACAGCCAAGAGGGCAAAGTACATCCTGGGGTGCATCAGAATATAACCTGTGGGTCAAAAGAGGTAATTATCCCCATCAGTGCAGCCTCACCCTGAGTACTATAGGCATTTCTGGGCCTCGCAATTTAAGAAGGATCTGAAGGTCTTTCTTTGTATGCATCCAGTGTAGGGCAACAAAGCTGGTGAGAGGGCTAGAAAGCATGTCCTGTGAGGAGCAGCTGAAGTATTGTGTCTAGTTTGGAGAGAAGGTTGAGGGGTGACCTCATTGCTCTCTGAAGTTTCCTGAGGAGAGGAAGTGTAGAGAGAGGTGTTGAGCTATTCTCCCTGGTACCCAGCGGCAGAACACATAGGAATGGTTTAAAGCTGCAAGAGGGGAGGGTTAGACTGGACATTAGGAAGCATTTTATTACCAAGAGGGTGGTCAAACACTGGAACAAGCTGCTTAGATATGTGGTTGATGCCCCAAGTCTGTCAGTGTTTAAAAAGCATTTAAACAATGTCCTTAGCAACATGCTATAACCTAGTCAGCCCTGTAATGATTAGGCAGTTGGACTAGATGATAATTGTAGGCCTTTCCAGGTGAAATAGTCTATTCTAAAAATATTTCTGGATTTTGAGCTACAGGCATCCAAAGGATCATCAACATGAATTCTTACCTGATCTGTGGCAGGTGTGATATTCTGAGTTTTAAACCTTTGCTTTTCACTACTAAGCACATGTTCTACAGTTTTAAAGTTCAACTTTTGCTTTTAAGTTTTCTATCAGAATACAAGGCTTCATGAGGGAGCCTAATGATCCTCTTGGGTTGATTTCATTAAGTTTTGCTGGCCAAACTTTTCAGAACTCTTTTTTTTTAAGGAAATTGAATGTCTCTTTTTCAAAATATATGCTACTCTCAAGAGGCAGAAAAAATATTTTGCTTAGTTTGATTTTCCATAAAAGATTCAAGAGCTCCAAAATTTTTTTCAACTGTGTCCAATAGCTAAATTGTATATCAGTCAAAACTGAGTTTAAATGATTTCCAGTGTCACTGGAAATGTCTTTCTAACTTTAATATTTGTGAATGTAATGATGATTTTATTGAAATAAATAAACTAATAAAATAAAATTAGAAAAAGAAAGAATATTGCTTGAGAACACTAGCAGATTGGGCATCATTTCAGAAAAGCACTTTAATGTGTGCCTAAAAGGAAAGTAACTTCATTCAAGACAGACAGTAGACAGTACATGAGACAATGTAGAAGACTGTCTCAAAAACTAAAAGATCCCATGACAGTTAGGATTTGGCAAGAGAATAAAGCCTCAAAATGGAAGCAGATGGAAATTGGTTGAGACTGAATGAGCAGTGTTTTTGGGCAACTAAGTGTTTGGAAAGTTGTAATTGATCCCGCAAGAGGTGTTTTAGAAAGTAAAATGTCTGGAATATTCAGACATAGTCACCAGAGTGGAGTCCTAGTAGCTGGACAGGTCACAAGATAATAAGGGAGTCTACAAAATCATGACTGACTGAAAGAAAATAATTGTTCAACATTCCTGCTAAAAAATGGATAGGAGAGAATGAAATGAAGTGAGCAATTATTACATACAAAACATACATGAGGTCTGTGGAAAACCTTTCCACAAGATGTTGTGGACTTGGTGTATTACTGAAGTTCAATAATCAGCTGGGTAAACCTGATGCAGGAAACTTCAGCTGAAGCTATTATATACAAAAGACTCAGCTTATCTGCTTTAACTTTGGCATTTTCTGTCATTTCAGACACCCTAGAAACATATAAGTGGATGTTAAACCTGAAAGAGACCTTTCCTTTTGTGGTTAGAGTTGGTGAGACAAACTCGTGTACTTCAAACAACACTTCTGCATCTGAACCCCGGATGTTTAGCATGAACTGAATCTCTTGAGGTCCTATTGACTGTTTTGACTAGACAGTTCATTAACTCTGTGTCAGTCCATTAACTATAATTAAAGCTTAGATATCTTGCTCACATCTAAGCAGTTGCATGGAGACATACAAATGAAAGTGTATTAATGTTTTGCTAATACCAAAAGCAACTGTTTCTGGCTCAAGAAATCCCTGAGCTGCAGACTGACAAGAACCTGGAAAATATTCCAGGAAATAATCAATGATTGCTGTATTCTTGTTGTTTTTGTAAATCCTTATCTAAGCAGCTACTATTAGCCAGTGGAGACAGATAATAGGTAAAGTAGATGCCATTGATAGACCCCGAACTGTCTTAGTATGGCAACACATATGCCTTTATGTTGTTCTCTGGAAACAGTGTGCTGTGTGTTGTTAGAAGTTGAGACCAAGTCAGAATAGGGGAAAAAAAAATTACCAAGCAATTATCAAGGTTTTTGAGCAGTTCAGTGAAATTCAGGTGAGATCAGTAGAGAAGAAGTGTTTTAAAATATCTGCTGTATGAAAAAAAACCTGTTCCTCCTGAAAGAGTTAGAGGTTTATTAAAATAGAGGACCTATTTGCTCCATGCAGTGGCTTGAGTTGTTGGATCTCTTCTATATGAAGGCATGAACACGTGAAGAACATCAAGGTACTGCTAAGTCTACGTATCTGAAACAGATTATTTTCCCCTTTCTGTTTCCTAAATTAACTCTGTCCTGAAAACCTTTGTGTCTACCTCACAGCTATTTCTAACACCTTCTTTACATGCTCTCTCAAGCTGCATTTATAGCAACAATTTACAGAGATCCAGAGCACAGGTTTTATGACTGACATACAGCTATCTGTCCTCAGTAATGGCTAGCACACTTCCTGGCATGATTTTGATCCACTTTTCCAGATGGAGCCTAGGAGTCATTTGAAGAAGAGAATACACCAGTCTAGTCTCAACAGGCAAGATGAATGATACCTTTTTCTTCTTGGGGTGAAAAAGAGGAGGAGCTTAACTTCAAAATGCCTTGACATTCATCTTCTAATCAAGACATACAATGTTTTATTTACTAATATAGATGTAACTGAGTGTTTCTCCAGAAATTGTTTAAACCAGTCCTTAAACAAAGCTCCAAGCTATCCTGTGGTGCCGGAACATATCACAGGTTTATTGTCCTTTTCTCTCCTAACTCTGTGCTTTCCTTGTGCTTATTTTGTGTTTCAACTACCCTCTATAGCTGATCCTACCATGAGCTTCAGCTAGTTAGGTCAATCTCAGCACTCATAAAAAATCCCACTGTGTGTTCTGTGAAGCAACCAGTTCAGATGTAGATACAATGAATTCTGTAATCCTCTCTCCTTCAAGGGTAGATGGTTTTTAATAATAGCCGCATCACAATGCAGTACAAAGACAAGAGAGTTCCTCTAAATAATGCATGTATTCTCAGAAAAGTGTGTAAGAAAAGTTCTAGCTTTACCTTCAGAAATATAAAGAAAAAACTTTTTTGGGAAACAATGTATTTTTATACTTTTCTTATAAATTGACAAACCCAATGATGTGCACTGGAATGGAGATGATTGAACACATCAATTCAGTTACTATATCACAACACCAGTATGTACACTGGGTTCTATGTACTAATATGTATGCTACAGTGATAAATGTGATCATTATTCTGTTAAATAGACTGCCACTGCCTGTGAATTTGGCAATCATCACGGACATATTTGATACTAACAAAGAAAACTTTACTTTTCCAACCAGTTTTAAAGTGCAAAGCAGGAGTTAAAACACTGACATAATGGAATAATTTCTCAGATTCCTACTAAGAACACTTTCATAAGCCATGGGTTCATTCACTGAAGAAACTTGGGAATTTGTCATTGGGAGATATAAGACAACTGTATTTAAATTCCCACTAAGGGACTTATTATGTGGTCATTTCATTTTTCCATAAACTGTTTTTCAAAAGTTTCCAAATATATGCAATGTTTTATATGGCCTTCTGTTCCCTAAAAGAGCAATGTTAACAGGGTCTGTGGTTGATCCTGCATAAGAAGTGATTTCAACTATATCTCACATGATTGCACGTAGCAAGTATTTTAGTAAGTATTGTACTCAAAGGAACTGTCAATCCTTTTCACCTATTTTTGCCAAAAATTTTTTAAACTACTTTGCCAATAGTTATTTAAACTACATGCAGCTTTCAATTCAATAAGGTCTACAAGCCTGTGCAAAGGAAGAATTGTAAGCAGATATAACTGTGAAGTCCTGAGATAGAAAATCTTAGTGAATGGCAAGTTGACCTTCATTTACACTACTGAAATAATGATTTTCTTTGAGAAATTATGTGGTCAGACTAATTAAAGTTCACTTATAGATCCACAGGAAACTTGGATTACTTTTACTTTCAAGGAATCAAACATTTTCAGAGAGTAACATTTCTTTCTTCATGAAAGTCATATTATGGAAAAGAGATTTCAAAAAGAGGAGAAACAGTGTAGAAAAGTATTTCCTCCAGACAATACAAAGTCCAAAATAAAATAACAGGAAACACAGAGTTAAAGGAGCATTGATGCCAACATTCAGTGTTGTTGACATAGCTGACAGGTAAGATACAAGCACAGTCTTCTGCCCTTTAAAATACACAAGTTGCATATAAATAATAATATCTAGTGATTTAATTCCTTTGTGTGCTGGTTCCTGCTAACAAATCACATATTAAGTCAAAAGATAGCAGACCTAAAATGATCTAGAGATGAATTCCAAAAGAAATAGAAAGCTTTAATTTACAACAAGGTTTAACAGAATATATATGAAAAATTGCTTTCTTTTTTTTACACTGTAATACATAAAGAGGTAAAATACAGCAGATTACATATAAAATTAGATTAATTTATCTGTCATATGTTAGTTTACAAAAAAAATCTGGATGTTAATCATGTTAATCATACTCATAGAAAACAGATTTTGGAGATGAAAGATACCAAAGAAAACTTATGACATGTATGTCTGTGCCAAATTAATACAAAGGGTGGTAAAGTTATTGTTCTTTGATATGCATCCTCAATTTAAAAATTAATTTATTAAAGGAGAAAAGACCTAATTTTAGATTGCACTGTGTATTATATTTTCTGTATGCTGTATTGTTTGTCCTATTCAGCATGGAGTTAGGATATTTATAAACAACAGTTTGAACCTCTCTCACCAAATAGAACTGTCATGAAAATAAATGTGCACAATGGATAAAGTATGTAGAACAGTTTTAAACTTAATTTCACCTCAAAAACTACAAAAAAAGACTAAACATTAAAAAAAAAAAAAAAGAAAAAAGCAAGCATGTACACTTAAACACTGTGGAATTATTATCTCATCTCAAAGGCATAGAGGAGACTTTTCTTACTTTTTCCAAATATATATCAATACTACCTGCAGAATGCACAAAGGTATAGACATGCCATTAGAAGGAATTCTGGCTGTACTGTTTTCTGTGCAAACTTTTTCAGAGACTTTAAAATTACTTATACTTTTTCTCCCATATAAATGAAAAGAACTATTTGGTTGTTGTTTTGTTTTCTCTCTTTTTTTGGAATGACTAATTGTTTCTGGAATAGTATTTTACTCTTTGTGTCACCACTGGACAATATATCATAGTACTAAGGTAAAGACTTTCCTTCTGACAAAAGAACAGCTAATAAACCTATCTGATTTTTATTAGAGGAGAACACAACATGCAAAGATTTGTTTCAATGTACTATATTTGTAGAAAAAACAGGTTGGGAGGAACTTTGCAGAGGTGATCATATAAATAAGTAAAAGGCCTACTTCCTGACTAGTCATACTATTTAATTCCTAACATGGTTCCTGTTAATGGTTTTGGTCTTTGCCAGCTACTACAAAGATGGCAAAGCTGGGCATAACTCCTGACATAACTTATTCCAGGAATATTTCCCATAAGTTTGGTCACAGTCATTATCTCTTTGGGGTCCAAGACAGTTTAGCTGTGTGGATGAGGCCAAATTGCCACCTGACAGATTGGGCTGATGAGTCACACCCTACCTGGAGACTGGTAGAAAGTGGCATATTGCAGACACCTTGCATTAAGCAGGAAGCTCAACTACAGATCCCTTACAATCTGAACTATTCTATGTTTCTTTTGATCAGTGATCAAAGAATTGGAAGGGAAAGAAAGAAAGTGAAAACTTTTAAAAGACAGTTTGTATGTCATTGTAGTTTATATGTCCCGAAAAAGAAGCTGTTTCTTTACATTACTGCAATAAATGTTGACAAAAGTTCATTTTTTCAGCCTGTAATAACCTTCAGGTACTTTTCTGCAGAACCTGTTATTTCCCATTTTGAATTTGTATCATAGTTTGTCCCTCCCTAAGTACAAATGTTTCCTCCTACAGAGTTATATTTTACTTAAGCATATTGCTACAGTAGGTCAATTTTGGTTTTTGAAATTTTACCTTTTTTTTCAAAGTACTTGCAGAACTAGAGTTTCATAACTTCTGAAAATTTAATAAAGATGCTCTTTCTTTCACTGTCATGAGTGAAAAATATTGCTGAGCCTTGAATGGACTTTTGTGATATCACACAATAAACAACTTTTCACTCTGACAATGAACCACAGCTAAATCTTTCTTAAAATAGTTTTCCACCAGTTTTGTGTTCATATTACAGTTGTTTAATCTGGACAGCTTTTCCCTTGATTGTTTATAAGACTGTCATGTGATAACATCCAAAGTCCTTCCAAAATAAATGTACGACAACACTACTCTTCCTCTGTCCAGAGGATGCATTAAAATGTAATGGATGTTTAATTGGAGAGTTCTAGTTTCTGCCCATATCTATGCTGGTGCCAGTTACAGAGTGGCACAATGCAGTATTTTTGGAAATTCATGCTTTCTGGAGGTATTTAATGGAATTTTAAATTTCACCATTATTGGTAAAGATTAATTGAAAGTACTGTCTGTCTCTTTGAATTAAAAGCAATTCAGCAGTACAGAGTGCTGACATGACTCTATTTCACTTCATATTTAGTTTTCACTTTCAACTAAGTGGATATTTCTCTGCAATATACCAATATGACACTATGTTGGTATTAGCACCCAAGGATAAATCACCATTTATATTAAAGATACTCTAAAAAAAAGAAAAAAAAACAAAAGACCGCCTTCCCATTCTGCATTTCACTGCAGAATCTTTGGCTAAAGGCCTGAAAGAACTTCTATTACGCTAATATCCAAATTATTTTATCTTGCAATACAATGTCATGTTCTCTCAATAAGGTCCTATGTGTCAGCTGTATTAATATTCCTGAAGATATAAAGACATCACGTGTCATAGCACTTGATGTCCATGCACACCAGTACAATGCTAGCTAGCACTCAGAAGCAGCTGGAAGAAAAAGCAGGAGCATGCCTTCAGCTGTCTACTTAACTATTCACGCAACACTGAACATCAATAGTAAGAGAGAAAGGGAAGCTGTTTTCAACTCAAAGAAATGGTCAGCTAAAAATATCCATAATCTTTAGATGTTATTAGGTTAGATATAAGGAAGTTCTTTACTGTGAGGGTCTGAGGCAGTGGAACAGGTTGCCCAAAGAAGTGGTAAATGCTCCAACTCTGGCAGTGCTCAATGTTGGACACAGCCTTGAGCAACATGATCTAGTGTGAGGCAACCCTGCCCACGGCAGGGAGGTTGGAACTAGATGATCTTAAGGTCCTTTCCAACCCAAACCATTCTGTAATTCCACGATAACACAGAAAAGATGCAGTAAAGCTAGGTGGTGACTCTAAGCAGAGCCATAGGTAGTGAGTAAACTGTATCATTACTGATGCAGCTATACTTCACAGTATCACAGTATCACAGTATGTTAGAGATTGGAAGGGACCTCGAAAGATCATCTAGTCCAATCCCCCTGCTGGAGCAGGAACACCTAGATAATGTTACACAGGAATGTGTCCAGGCGGGTTTTGAATTTCTCCAGGGAAGGAGACTCCACAACCTCCCTGGGCAGCCTGTTCCAGTGTTCCGTCACCCTCACTGAGAAGAAGTTTCTTCTCAAGTTTATGTGAAACCTCTTGTGTTCCAGTTTGTATCCATTACCCCTTGTCCTATCATTGTTTGCCACTGAGTAGAGCCTGGCTCCATCCTCATGACACTCCCCCTTTATATATTTATAGACACTTATAAGGTCACCCCTCAGTCTCCTCTTCTCTAAACTATAGAGACCCAGCTCCCTCAGTCTTTCCTCATAAGGGAGATGCTCCACTCCCTTAATCATCTTCGTTGCCCTGTGCTGGACTCTCTCCAGCAGCTCCCTGTCCTTCTTGAACTGAGGGGCCCAGAACTGGACACAATACTCCAGATGGGGTCTCACCAGGGCAGAGTAGAGGGGAAGGAGGACCTCTCTCGACCTACTAACCACCGCCCTTCTAAATACACCCCAGGATGCCATTGGCCTTCTTAGCCACAAGGGCACAGTGTTGGCTCATGGTCATCCTGTCGTCCACTAGGACCCCCAGGTCCCTCTCCCCTACACTGCTCTCTAACAGGTCGTTTCCCAACCTATACTGGAACCTGGGGTTGTTCCTGCCCAGATGCAGGACTCTACACTTTCCCTTGTTATATTTCATCAAGTTATTCCCTGCCCAACTCTCCAGCCTGTCCAGGTCTCGCTGGATGGCAGCACAGCCTTCTGGTGTGTCAGCCACTCCTCCCAGCTTAGCGTCATCAGCAAACTTGCTGATAGTACACTCAATTCCCTCATCTAAATTATTGATGAATATATTAAATAATACCGGTCCCAGTACTGACCCTTGAGGCACTCCACTAGTTACAGGCCTCCAACTACACTCAGCCCCATAGACTACAACTCTCTGGCTTCTCTCCTTCAGCCAGTTCGCAGTCCACCTCACTACCTGATCATCCAGTCCACACTTCCTCAATTTAGCCGTAAGGATGCTGTGGGAGACTGTGTCAAATGCTTTGCTGAAGTCAAGGTAGACCACATCCACCGCTCTGCCATCATCCATCCAGCATGTTATTTCCTCATAAAAGGCTAAGAGATTGGTCAAACATGATTTCCCCCTGGTGAAGCCATGTTGACTGCCCCTCATAACCCTCTTATCCTTGATATGCCTTAAGGTGGCACCAAGGATAAGGTGTTCCATCACTTTCCCAGGGATGGAGGTGAGGCTGACCGGTCTATAGTTACCCGGGTCCTCCTTCTTGCCCTTTTTGAAGACTGGAGTGACATTTGCTTTCCTCCAGTCCTCAGGCACCTCTCCCGTTTCCCAAGACTTGGTAAAGATGATGGAGAGTGGTCTAGCAACGACTTCCGCCAGTTCCCTCAGCACCCGCGGGTGCATCCCATCTGGACCCATGGATTTATGGATGTCCAGATTGCTCAACTGGTCTCTAACCCATTCCTCATTGACTAAGGCAAACCGCTCCGTCGACCTGACTTCATCTAAGGTCTCAGACTTTATGAAGTGCTTTTGTTTTCCCCATTCAAACTTTATCACAAGGAAGGGCACAGGGAATCCATTGCTGTTCAATTAAAAGAAATGACAGAAGGAAAAGAGCCTGATTATTTGCTGGTCTTTAATTTAAGGGCATCATGCCTATAGCCCAGTGCTACACTCCCGGTTGAACACACTATGATCAGCTGACCCTCACCAGCCAACAATATTGCTAGTACATTTTCCCAGTGGTCCAGCTCTGCTATCAATGCTGGATCCTACCGTATTTTTCTAGTTTCAAATGATTCACAGACTGGGAAAGGAAACTGGCAGGTAAGGTGAAATTCCTTACCTTCCTGCCTACGCATATCCAAAAGAGAATTTAATTCTTTCAAAAAGGTTTTCTGGCAAAAACTACCATCATAGAAAAAACAGGATGAAAATGTTAAAGTTTGCAACTGGTAGTAAGCTACCTTGTCTTGTAATGCAGGACTTGCCAGACTTTGCATGGGGAGTAGACTTGTCTCTGTGGTGATGAAAAAAATGTGAGAAGCTGCACCCTAAACACAAGCATTTTTTAGAAGAATGCTGGGAGTTCTGCTTGTAAAAATACCAAAATGAATGGCTTATTTTTGAAGACTGTTAAAAAACATGTGAGGAGAACAGTTTAATTTTTCTTCTTGTTTTCAGTCTGTTTCTATTTAAGAGTTGGCAAGCACAGAACTGCAATTATTTTTTTAGATTCAAAGAACATATATACTTCTGTGTTTTCTTCCTCCTAAGTAAAAGTGATCCCACAATAAAAGAAAAAGATGTTCCTTTCACTTAATTTTCAATGAATGGCTTGTTTATGTTTCACTAGGAAGAGGTCAGTGCCTGCCCCAGGGAGCCCAGTCTCTTAGTGAAAGAAACATGAATCTGAACAAGGTGGGTAACGAGGGCAAAGGTACCTGAAAGAATATACTTTTCTGCTACTCATGGGATGCATTTTGCAGCTCAGCATTCACACATCACAGGTTGTGGACACTTATAGGAATTCAGTTAATGATGTGGGTTTTTTTTAAATCTTCTGACTAGTAGGGGCAATGATATACTCAATGAACAAAGGGAGAATTACTATTAAAAACCTGTTCTTTATGTAAAATTTAAAAAAAAAGTAAAAAAAAATGAGCAAGAGCTATAGATCTGCTTTGTACTGTTCACTTTCCTTATTAGCAAGAAAATGAAGAATGCTGTTATTTCATCTTTGTTTGGACTTGCCACAGCTGTAAGCATTAGATAATGTAACTTGGAAATAATCAGTCAGAACCATTTAAATTTTTCTGCAGACCTCAGGTTAGTTTACAGAAGGACTGCTACTAATGCATTTAACACCTTCCTCTAGCTCACTTTTTTAACAGAAGCTCTAGAAGAGCTTAAGCGATGAAAGCTTTTGACAGTAAATGCACATTTGACTTGAGTTCTGGTGCCCGTATTAGAAAAAACATCATTCTCATAAATTCTTGCTGTTGTCGTTTGCAGTTCGTCTCCTAGAAAAGGCATAATTCCCCCCATTCCTTGTATTAGGAACCCTGGTGCCTACAATGGGCCTAAGAGGAGCCAGATGCCAAAAGACCACAGAAAATAAACTGCTTGACACAACATCTGATAAGGAGCTAAGGAAGAAGAACAAAGTGAAGAGTTTGAAGGCGATGGTTAATGGGGTGTCCTGGGTTCAGCAGTAGCAGTCATTGTTTCTCCTTCTTAGCAGCTGGTGCAGCTCTGTGTTTTTGACTTTCAGCCTGGGAACAGTGCTGATAACACCGATGGTTTTAGTTGTTGCTAAGTAATGTTTACTCAGATCAAGGACTTTCTCAGTCTCATGCTCTGCCAAGAAGGAGGGGAAGCCAGGAGGAAGCAGAGACAGGACAGCCGACTCAAACTAGCCAAAGGAATATTCCATACCACAGCATGTCATGCCTACTGTATAAACTGGGGGCAGTTACCCGGAAGGGCTAGATCAGTGTTCGGGTCAAGCTGGGTATCGGTCAGAAGGTGGTAAGTAGTTGTATTCTCTTCCCTTGTTATTTCCCTTATCATTATTATTATTGGTGGTAGCAGCAGTGGTTTTGTGGTTACTGAGCTGTTCTTATCTCAGCCTGTGAGAGTTACATTATTTCAATTCTCCTCCCCATCCCTCTGGGAGTGGGGGGTACAATAAGCATGGGAGTGACCGAGCTACTGCGTGGGTTTGAGTTACCAGCTGGGCTTAAACCATGACACGGGGAAAGACTAAAACGCTAGTATGTGTTATAATTGAATAGGAAAAAAAAGCTTATCTACTGATACTTATAGGAAAAAAGTCTGTTAAATTTCTATATATACCTCAACACTAAAGAAGGTTATTTAGCAAAGTAAACCTTTAAAGTGCAAGGACATTGAATTATTGGCAATGAGATGTCAGTATAAACTGTCTTAGAACTATGGAAAAGCTTCCTCCTTCATGGAAATGTGGAAAGGGCAGAACAATGAATACAGTGTAAGCCTCACCCCTAGTTCCATTTAAAAAACAGATGTAAGCTCCTTGTAGGCAGATGCAGCAGAAGGATGCCGGGTGGGTAGTTTTGAGTGTTGCTAACACTCAAGATGTTGCACAACTGAGGTTTGTTTCCTGCTCGCATTACTGCTTATTATACTGCTAGTTCTCCTACTCTACCAGAATATTCAGCTCTTTTACACATCTCTAAAAATCAAGGAATTGATACGTGCTCCCATGAAAAGTCATAAACCCTTCCAAAAAAGCTGACTTCTAAGAGAAAGTGTTTTCCCCTTTAAATTGTTTGTCATTTCTCTATTGATTTCTTTGGATTTCAGTCTTAGAATATCTTTCCCACACTAGCAGAACATTTGAAGGAACTGTTTAGTCCAGATTGTGTAAAATGATTAATTTAATCTAGGATCATTAAACCTGGATATTGTAAAAGTGAGGCAACACATACATTCTGGAAGCTGAGATTTTCCTCCAGTGACATAGTATTTTTTCCTCCACGAAATTGTTTGGAATGTAAAAAGCTTTACCCCAATGTTTTGGGAAAGCCTGCTTACATATTTTTAAATAACAAATGATCCTTTGGAAAATTTTATATCCTCAAAACTTGTATTTATCATTTAACAGTCAAATGGCACCTGAAATGGCCAAGAAAGTGCTTTCACCTGTCTACCCACGTTATTTAAAAATTATAGATGTTCTGCTCAATCAAGATGAATTATCCTTCTTTTTTTTTTTTTTTTCCTTTAACCTTTCATTCTTTACTCTTGTGTCTAGGCTGCTGAAGCTGTTTATTTTAAACTAAACCTTGAAGTGATTACTCAAGTTTCAGATCAATTATTTTTAATTTCAAAGCCAGTACAAAGCTGTTTTCAGCACTGTGAGAGAAAATTGAGTTTTGCATTCCCCAACATGAAGGCAAAATAAGCTTTTTTCTCCTCTTCTTAAAAATAAAGTACATATCTATGGCAGCAGACCAGGTGTAGAGTTGAAGGGAGTGAGCAGTAATGAAGAATGGCTGAAAGGAATCAGGCAGATTTCAAGAGGTGTTTGGCCAGGCTGGGAAGCTGCTCTGAAGACTGAGGATATTTATGGCAGGAAAGACTGCACCAGATCCCTGAGGGCACGAAGTCTCCCCTGAGGCCTCTGTCCAGGGGCTCCCTTAAGCTCAGCCTGGGCCCCTGATCCAGCCCACTAAGATGCCCATCAAGACACTTGTGTATTGCCCTTGGCAGCAGCAGCAAAAGCAAGTACTGTGCCAATGGGAAATTGAGATCAGTTTTTTAGGCAGTGCATAGTGCTAAAACATCTGATACCCAAAGCTTCTGGCAAAGGCAAAAAGGGCAGCTCTGGGGCAAGATTCCTGCTACTGACAGCACGCATGTCTTGGTGTCACCTGAATGAATGTAGCTATGGGAAAGTCAACACTTCACATTTGAAATAGAGGTTGGCAGCAGGAGAGAGTGGATTCAGAACTTCTTTTTAAAAAAAACAACAGCTTGTTTTTAGTGGTGACTCACTTATTTGATGGTAGAACACGTTTATGTATTTTACTTATTTTCCTCAGGATACTTTCCTAAAGGTAGAAGATTTATATCTACATCTAAAGAGGGCTTTCTTCCTCAGCCTTTTGCTGGGAGTGGGGAAAGGCAGGCAGTGCAGGGAAGGGGAAAATATTGCCTGCTTTAATGCAAACATCAAAATTTCTGAAAGCGCAAAAACCTAAATACCAACCCAATCAATACTAGGAAAATGAACCAAGAAATCATGGCCAAAGTTAACAGAGGGAGTTAACTCCTCACAATCTCAAAGTGATTCCACTCACAGTATTCTTAATTGCACATTGTATCCCAGAGCTGTTAATTAACAAAAAAAAGGTGATGTTGAAGTAGGTATGTTATATTGCAAGTAATGTTCTTTGCCTAATTGATTTATACAAGGTAGTCTTCAAAAGTAATGATTTAGATAATCCAACATTTTTATAAATAAATATAAAACATTTATATATATATATATAACATTTATATAAATAGATCATTAGTGTATGAAGCTCAGTAATAGGTATTATTTTCCTTAACATGGGACTTGTAGCATTTGCTATTTACATTTACTGACTATTGAGCACTGAGGACACTGCTAAAAGGCTGGAGCATGCAATTACTCACTAGTCACTGCTGACGTCTCCTTTGACAGTTCCTGCCAGTTCACTCCGAACTACAGTTGTGAAGGAGTCCTCTGTTAGAGAGTGTGTTGCTGAACTGCTCATGGTTGTCTATCAATGTGGACTCCGTGTCCTTTCCAAATTTATATCTTTGCCCACTTCAGAATTAACTAAAGTAATCATACTAAACATTTTCTTGGGTCTTCAGGCACATTCTGCAGCATTTTGATATTTGCTTTTCTCTCTAAGATATTGACGTCAATTCTACCATTTTAATTCTTGCTCTGGCACTGCAGTATTCACTGGACAAATTCACACTTGTGACACTTTCATCCTACTGCTCTGGTCTCTGCCTTTTTCTCTAGCATTTTCCAAAACCTTGTGTGACCCCACGGACTGATCTTCTTGCCTGTCTGCTTTGGATGAACACTAAAAGTGATGTATAAGTGCCTTACATATATCATATTCTCAGAAATCTTAACACACGCTACCTGTTTCATGTACTTGACTAGTTTGATCTGTGTCCTGGGTTCAGCAGTAGCAGTCATACCACAGCACGTCATGCCCAGGATGTAACTGAGAGTTACCCGGAAGGGCTTGGACTGGAGGGTTGGAGGAAGTGTCGGTTGGTGCTTGATTGGGCTGGGGGGGAGTGAGTTATCGGTTGGCTGGTGGTGAGGTGATGTATTCTCTTCCCTTGTTATTTCTTTTATCATTGTTATTATTGGTGGTAGCAGTAGTGAATTGTGTTATACCTTAGTTACTAAACTGTTCTTATCTCAACCTGTGGGAGTTGCATTCTTTTTGATTCTGCTCTCTGCCCCTCTGGGGGGGGGAGAAAGAAGGAGGGGATTGAGTGAACAAGTTACCTGACTGTTAAACCCCGACAATATGATTAATTCCACTTGTGGCATTTAACATAGATCCTTAAGGCAGAAATGTAGTCATCTACAGTTCCATCTATAGTTAACAGGATGTAGTAAATCATAGAACCAAAGAATAGTTGGAAAAGACCTTAAGGTCATCTAGTTCCAGCTCCCCTGCCATGGGCAGGGACACCTCACACTAAACCATGTCGCCCACATCTCTGTGCTACCTGGTCTTGAACACAGCCAGTGATGGAGAGTTCACAACTTCCTTGGACAACCCATTCCAGTCTCTCACCACCCTTACAGTAAAGAATTTCTTCCTCATATCCAATCTAAACTTCCCCTGTTTAATTTTTAACCCCTTACCCCTTGCCCTATCACTACAGTCCCTAATGAATTCCCTCCCCAGCATCCTTATAGACCCCCTTCAGATACTGAAAGGCTGCTATGAGGTCTCCACACAGACTTCTCTTCTCCAGGCTGAACAACCCCAACTTTCTCAGCCTATCGTCATATGGGAGGTGCTCCAGCCCCTGATCATCCTCGTGGCCCTCCTCTGGACTTGTTCCAACAGTTCCATGTGCTTTTTATGTTGGGGACACCAGAACTGCACACAATACTCCAGGTGAGGTCTCACGAGAACAGAGTAGAGGGGCAGGATCCCCTCCTTCGACCTGCTGGTCACGCTCCTTTTGATGCAGCCCAGGATACTGTTGGCTTTCTGGGCTGTGAGCACACACTGAAGCCGGCTCATGTTCATTTTCTCATCAACCAACACTCCCAAGTCCTTCTCTGCAGGGCTGCTCTGAATCTCTTCTCTGCCCAACCTGTAGCTGTGCCTGGGATTGCTCTGACCCAGGTGTAGGACCTTCACTTGTCTTGGTTAAACTTCATGAGGTTGGCATCAGCCCACCTCACAAGCATGTCAAGGTCCCTCTGGATGGCATTCCTTCCCTCCAGCGTATCAACCGAACCACACAGCTTGGTGTCATTGGCAAACTTGCTGAGGGCGCACTCAATCCCACTGTCCATGTCCCTGACAAAGATGTTGAACAAGACCGGTCCCAGCACCAATCCCTGAGGGACCCTACTCGTTACTGGTCTTCAGCTGGATATTGAGCCATTGACAACAACTCTTTGCGTGCAGCCATCCAGCCAGTTCTTTAGCCACTGAGTAGTCCATCTATCAAATTGATGTCTCTCCAATTTAGAGACAAGGATGTCATGTGGGAAAGTGTCAAACGCTTTGCACAAGTCCAGGTAGATGACATCAACTGCTCTACCCCTGTCCATCAGTTCCGTAGCTCCATCATAGAAGGCCACCAAATTGGTCAGTCAGGATTTCCCCTTAGTGAAGCCGTGCTGGCTGTCAATTAGCACTTTGTTGTTTTTCATGTGCCTGAGCATGCCTTCCAGGAGAATCTGCTCCAAGATTTTGCCAGGCACAGAGGTGAGACTGACTGCTCTGTAATTCCCTGGGTCATCCATTTTCCCTTTCTTGAAAATGGGGGTTATATTTCCCTTTTTCCAGTTGTCAGAAACTTCACCTGACTGCCATGATTCTTCAAATATGATGGCCAGTGGCTTAGCAACTTCATTTGCCATCTCCTTCAGGACCCGCAGATGGATTTCATCAAGTCCCATGGACTTGTGTGCATTCAGGTTCTTAAGATGGTCTTGAACCAGATCCTCTCCTACAGTGGACCTCACCAAAGCAAATTAGGATGCTATAGAAAAAAATGTGTGAGGCAACAGTGTATTTTTTTCTGCATTTCCTATGTAGTAATTCAGCATGTCTGCAATCCTAAGTGAAATCCCTATGGCAAATTGCTATGTACGCATTAGCTTGATTTGGTTTTGTTTTTTTTTCCTTTGGGTTTGTTTTGGTGTTTTTTCTTCATTTATCATATGTGTATGATGAGGTAATATATTCATAAGAGAAGATTATGCTTACTGGATTGTTAGAGATTTTCTTTGCAGACATCATCCCATATGCCAAAAACGACTGGAAGTATATCTTGTCTTGTTTGAGCCATTCCAAGGAGGTTTCTATAATCTGTCCTGATAGTGCATCAGTACATGAATAATAAGAATAAAGTATAACATGCATAATAGTATATTCACACACGTATTACTTGTTCCTACTTTGCTCACATTAGTATTGGTGTTTGTGTATCTTTTGTCTTAATACTAAAAATGAAAAAAAAAATAATATGGGATTTTTATGTTGTTACATAATGGGATAAAAATAAGTATCTATCATAGATTTATGTTATAATTTTGCACTGCAAATGACTTTTAGCAGAAGATGATTCAACCTCAAGTATAACATTTTCAGGTACATTAATGTCAGACATAAAAGTCACTATAGTTTATACAATATACCTAGTAGAGATTTGAATGAAACTATACTTTCTTGAACACTGGTAGAATAATTTACCTGAATATATCTTTCCTGAAGCAATCTCATCATACTACTATATTTTGATTATGTATGAATACACTCAGACACTTGTGCCTGAAATTAATTTAATGATGTATAATGCCATTGATTTTCAAAACAATGCAGCTGGACAAATGGAAGAGGAAAATGAGTTCCCTAGTTCATATCCACAGAAAGACTTATTTTATATAATCTACACAAATCTAGGAATAAATGCGTATGAATGCACAAGGATATTCTGGTTCATTTCCATTTTAAAATTCCATTTGTGAATTTATATTTTGTTTTGCTGAAAGCAGGACAGCTACCATAAACTGTCAGGCTAAACGCAGAGTGTCGTTGGACATCTGCTTTGTTTCATTGTCTGAATGCCAGTGTGTGCTGAAACCCTAATCTAAAGCATTGATTTATATTCAGGAAGTGTATGAATCATCTTAGGCTGTTAGACTTAGGAACTTAGCTCTTCCTTTCTTTTCTAAATATGCATGTTTGGCAAATTATAAGCAGACTAGAAATATCATGTTAGTAGAAAATAGTTGGCAAACATAAGTTCAAATTCCCAGTCAGAATGCCATTAGTGGTGTTCAGTGAAAGCAGCAGAGACTCACAAAAAAATGAACAGTTCAACAAAATGTGGAGAATCTTCAGTTCCTTTTGAACTTGGTGGAAAAACAAGTTAGTCAGCAGATCACTGTAAATATTAAACACATAAAAAATAAAGCCCAAATGGAGGAATTTGTAATGGTCTGGTGACCTATTTTACTTGTGCTAAGATTGTTTGTTGCTCTGTACCTCTCAAATGAGCTTACAAAAAATTTGAGAACAATTCAAGTTTAATTCGTAAGTCAGCACCACAAAGGAGTAAGCTTTTTAGAACATGTATAAAATGAGTACTTCTGATCCTTTTGCCAATCTATTAATTCTCCAATTAGAAAAAAAAATACCAGGGTGATACTTCATTAGAGCTTAAAAGCAGCAAAGAAAAAACTGCAAAAGGAAAATCTTGCCTTGAAAATCAAAGACAAAACATTAAAGTAGTTTTGTAAAATAGCATTAAGGGTCATGAAATATGCCTAAAGTGGAAATCTCTTTGGGAAGCTGGGAAATGTTCACATAGTACTGGATGTCACACATGAGATACAAATCACAGCATAGTTTAAAAAGACACAGTGGGTCAAGAGAAGAGCTGAAGTGAGCACAGTATTAAAAGTGTGGGGAAGAAAACCCCAAAACATTAACAGCCCCCCCCCCCCCCCAAGATATTTTAATTGGTAGCTGCAAGATCTTGTTCCATTTTCTGTATTGCTTTTGGTTACCAGCCCCTTTGATCTTTTAGGAAACAAACAAAAGTAACATTGTAATTTGGGATTGCTCATATTTGGTTTATTTCAAGATAGGCCTTTTCTTCTTTGTTTTGGGAAGGAGGGTGTGTCAGTAGGATTTTCAAACTTAAACCCCTCTTTTTTGGTGAGGAAAAATTATGCACATTCTTCCCTTTGGCATTAGTTATAATAAATTGAAATCAATATAATGAACAGGTGATGTTCTTTGCATGTCCAGATTCACTAGGATTGTGTGAAATAACTAAAATCCAGCAGGGCGTCTTCTGTGTTCTTACTATTTTTATTTTTCCAACTGTAGCAGCTGGCATAATAATGGATACTCCCCCTATAGCCTTTCTTCCATTTATATTGTCACAGCTAAACCAACAGTATTATTAGAAAATATTATTGTGCCAACGACTTTATTCAGATCCTCCCTGTTGTATGCTATTTAGGCAGCAAAAAGCAACACTCACTGGTGTAATTTCACCAACAGAGCATGACTTTTAGGTGCTAAGGGCTTGGGTAAAAGGGACTTTCAGACCCCCCCCGGGAGCATCTGACCTTCCAGACCCTTGTGAGCTGCATCAGCTCTGTGGTGGAGGTGGAGACACTGGCTGGAGGGCACACATGATGGTTTGCTGGTTGTGTCAGAGCTTGCCGTAGCTCCTGCTCATTTCAGAGCAACCAGACCCCTGCTCCTACAGACCTACAGCCTCACCTTCCCACTGTGAGCAAGTGCACACAGGTCCTGCTTCTCCTTCCTTGTACCAGTGAGTGGGCTTGGGTATAGGGAGAACCAGTGAGTGGGCTTGAGTATAGGGATGGGACTGTCCATAGTCTTAAATTTTTACTAGTAAATCATTAATTCCTGGTAAATTATAAATTATTGTTAGATCTACTGTTAATCACTGGTAGATGTTCTACAGCAGTTTTGCCCATGAAACTAGCTGTCCCTCAGGAATGGCTAGGTGTGGAGAAAGCTCAAGTTACCTGTTTCCATCAGCAGTTTGGGTGAGGCCATCCTCTTCTGACAAAAAAGCTATACATGATATGAGGCACTGTGGCACTTAGTTATGATCTTGGTGTAGCCTAGGTGCAGCCATAGTGGGAAGGAGACTAGCTAGGACTATAGTTGGATAAAGAGGCTCCAGGTTTCCATAACAATAATAAACTCCCCATGCTCCACACCAGAAAATCCATGCTGAATTAACGCATGCTGGTTTTATAATAACAATCTCTCCCTCATGGGTACAGCACACATTACGCTGTGTGACAAACTTCTGAAATGTATTTGTAGATGGCTACACTGTGCCACCTGGAGTTTTAATAAACCAAAACGAATTATTTTCTCTCCATCTCATATCATTTTATTTATGAATAAAGTATTCAGATTTTGAGCAAGAATCTACTTTCATGAATCATGGATAAGGAATTCATGAATAGATTTGCAAGTGTTCTGAGGAAGGCTCATCAGCTTTCCAGAAAGTGCTGTTAACTGTGAAATTTGTCAGTATATTTTGGATGCTGGGAAAAGTAAGAAAAAAACAAGGTAGAGATGGATGAGAGAAAGTGTTACAGTAGTGGGTCTTCCGAAATATTTTAGAATCCCAATACTGTGGGTAAAACCATGAGAAATACCATTGCAGAGAAATCCACAACAAAGACATTCAGTGTTGTTTTTTTTTATTCTCCTCCCTCTCATTTGTGTCTGCCTGAACAGATATTTTGGCCGTTCCACAGCTTTACTATATCTTTAGAATTCTGTCTGGCTCAAGCACATTTAAACAGATAGGTCTGAGGTTGAGATATTGCTATGCTGCTCCTGGCACATTTGCGCCTCTTTAGGGAACACTTACTCTTTTTTTGTCCTGCCTTTATATCTGGAAAACCACTAGCTGAGAAGACTTCTGTGGTAAAAATGTGTCTAAGGATTTTTATTTTACACAGAAAGAGCAACTGACTATTTTGTCAGTTAAAATACTTGTACTTTTACAACATAGAGATGTAGTAAGTACAAAAGTGACAATAAAAGTCACATTCATTTCCTTAATAACAAACAGAATATTGCCATTTTAGTCACCTGAGGAAAGATTCCTACCTTAGCACTATGAACAGCTCTTGAAATTGATGAAGGCTTTCCAAGGTAAGAAAGTTTCCAGCTGAACCTGGAAGAAATCCATCTGTTCAGAAAATGAATATGGCTTTCAGCTTTGCCTAGCTAGTGAACATAGAACAAGAACTATACAATATGTGGGGATCTACAAGCACGAAGCAATATATTCTTGCTAGTGTTGTGAGAATCAAAACCTGTCACTTCTACTGTCAATACACATATTCTATTCCTTTTTCTCCTTGTGAAAGCCAAATTACTATTAATATCAGTAGTTTCAGAAGAAACATTTAAAAAACCCTACTATATTGATTTTAATTTCCTCCATCTCAAATAGTAGGTTAACTGATATAAGGTAAAAGGGAACAATGGTTACACGCATGAACAACATTTTTAAATATGGAAGGCTGTTGCAGTACATCTATGATTGAATAATCTGACCAAACCATGTATTGCTGCATGTGGACAAAAGTTGTGTACACCAGCATCTGGTTGCAATATTGCTCAGTATTAAATGAGATCAGTGGGATCAGCTCTGTGGGTTGCCATATGGAGTCTCATGCATTTACTGACATGGGTATAAAAGAAGAAATACTACTCTATCCAGTATACACCTCGATTTAAGTTGTTCTTTTAGGTCAGCTTTTTACAGTTTTAGTCCCTGGACAAGAGTCTACCTCATGTTTGTAGGTCTGTGGTCCCAAATCACTTAGTGTAGCAAGGTAAAAGCACCCCATGGGGGAAGTTTTTGTGTCCTATCCCAAATACTGAAGCCTGGGTATTGGGGTAAGATCAGCAGTTTCTTCTCACAAGGTGACGATAGTCTGTTTTCTTAATGGCAATACTTGCAAGAATCTATTTGTAGGTGACTCAGTAATGTTTTTAAAATAAAATGATTTTAAAATAAAGATGAAGGATTATTTTTGCTTTGGATTTTTTTTTAATTTTGTTTGAATTACAACTTAAATCGAAATCATTATAAGGAGCATAGGCTGCAAAGAAAGAAGGGTTAGGCATAAGCCAGGAGAAGTGTCTCATGGCTTCTGTCATCATCTTTGTAGATGATTATCTGGGAAATGTAAGAAGAAACACTACTTCAGCTGTTAAAAATTATCAAAGTGTACCTGGAAGGTTAGAAAGGGTATGAAACTTCACAGGTGATCAAAAGATGTGAATGAATTCAAGATCACTCCACAGAACAATGGAGTAAGAGGTACTGCTTCATTACCAGCTAGTGAAGACTTAGTCTCTGATCATATTTAGGACAAATGCTCATTAATGTTGCAGAGTACAAAAGTTCTCACTCGCATGAACAGTAAAGGAACAGAAAAGCCTATGGGATATGAAAAGAATCCAGTGAGATACAAGGATGCAAGCTATCCTTACCAATAATCGCACATCTGAAGAACCCCCTGAGCTGGCACAAGTTGCTGTAATGCAGAAAAGAGAAACTAAAAGATGATTCTGAAAAAGATAAGGAAATCAGAACAAAAGTACCAGTCCTAAAATCTTACAGCCTCCAATACACCTGCAGACACCATGATGTGGCTTAGGAATGAAGTGTGAAATTAGTCCTGAGTCAAAATCAGCAGCCCTTAGCATTTAGGTCAGTAATCTCCCATGCTTGGAGGGGACATCCTCACCAGCGAAGGTGGTCATATGCTGGGGTCACTGAAAGGAAATGGCTCTGTCCCTCCATAGGCTCTGGCTTACAGGGCAGGCTAAGCAAAAACCCTTAGAAAACATCAGGATGAAGCAAATGCTGAGGGCATGTGAGCAGGAGTTCAGGGCTGGTCAAATTTCTTGGAGCACATGCCACAGGAGATGAGGGATGATGGATGCATGCAAGATCAGACTGCTAATAAAGTTGCCGAGGAGAAATCTCACCAGATTTAGGAGGAGACAGCTGCATTCCAGATGAAAGACAGGCTGTTTGTAATGGCTAGCTATGAGTGTGGTGTTTTGGCATCTGCCAAGATTAAGGGCACATAAGCTTTGTTTCATTTACATTTGAAAGGGGCTAGATGAGGAAGAAGGAAGGGAACTACACTGACCCCAGCTACCGAGAACACCCTCCAGTAATCCAGAGCTCTCTACAATTTGGAGCTGCACAGGCTGAGGTCCCCCTTCCTTTTGGCTTATCCCCTTATTCCCTACTCCCTTATGCCTAGATCCTGCTGAAGGAACCAGAGCCAGTGGGAAGGGAAGACTCACTTGTCCTCACCTGGGACCACCTGTGTTGCCACTCAAGGCTTGGTGTCCTTGCTGAGACATGGACTCCAGTGCTGCTGCTATTTTCCAACAGTACACCCCAAAATAGTTTCTATGTTTCCACAAAATGTTAAATTTCCACCTGTAGACAGGAATACATAGACCAATCAGCAAATGGTTAGGCATCATGGGTGGAAAGATGCTTTTCAACATTGTTATGCCGACTTCTATTTCCTCCTGTCACAAAGCAACCAGTAAAAGTTTTTATTGTGAATGGCTTCAATTAACTTTTTTCAATGGAAACAATCCCGTGTCTTTTACAATCATAGAATCACAGAATCACAGAATGCTTAGGGTTGGAAGGGACCTTAAAGATCACCTGGTCCAACCCCCAGCCACAGGCAGGGACATCTTCCACTAGACCAGGTTGCTGAAAGCCCTATCAAAGATATTGTCTTCATTATTGTAAACAACAGCTGTTATCCACAGAGGTTAGTGATTTCAAACATAAAATTTAAAATACCATTTAAGTTCTTATTGCATCCTAATATGCCTATTATTAATTTAATTATTTTCTCTGTTGTAAGATTGACAAACCACTTAGCAATCAGCAAAAGGGTTTGTTTTTACTTTAGAAGTAAAAGCAAGTTCATGAATGTGAAAATATGGGAAGTCTCACCCATATTTTATTAACAAATGTGTTAATATATATTCTGTAGGCAATTTCTCATTGTGAAAATATGCAAATGCTGTTGTTTTTAAAAGCACAAAGTGAACCTGATTTACATTGACAGGAAACAGAGCCTTTCACAAAATAACAGGCAAATCACTGGGGCATTATTGACCTATTCCTTTCTTATTTATTAAATGAATCTGAGAACTGTTTTGGGATTGTATTGATTGTGTTTTAAAAAGACAGGTGACCTCCAAATCAGTTCACACACCAGTGTTCCTTAACGGAGCACAGAGCTGCTTGTTGGTGCCCTCAGAATTGAAATAGACAGTGATGGACAAGACCTTCAACTGGCTATTTAAAACATGCAGATTTGCCTGATTAAACTGATCTTTTTTGTTGGGTTTTTGTTGTTGCTATTTGTATATTTTTAAAATGAGCGTCCATTGATTAGGTGTTTACTGCTGCAGTAAATTAAAAGAATGTTTGCAATGCCACAGTTAAGGTTTTGCTGCAGGTTTATAAAAAAAAACTATGTTATTAGCTATAAATATATGCTTCTCTAGCACAGCAGTAAATGTACAAGATTGACTTTTTTTTCTGTTTTGAAAAAACATGTATGAAATTTCTACTACTGAAACAGTGCATTCAATTAAAATATAATGAGCATTTTGCTATTTGTAACACAACTCACCAAAATGAGTTTTAGAGGTGTCAGTATAGTTATAGTACCTCAAAAATTGTTGCAGATATTTAGTTTTTAAAAGGTGAAAACCAAAAAATATGATGTATCTTTTAGGAAACATCTATGATATTGCAACGAGTGCATGAATGTTTTATTTTAAACAGAGTAATAGTGTAAAACAAGTTCTTGCTTTAGGAATGGTGGGTATTACAGGCATTTTCCCAAAACTTGGTTTTATTTTTGTGGTATCTATTGTATACATAGTACCTCACTATAAAGTGCTTTTCAAAACATGAAATCCTGATCACAATTACAGCAAATGTTCATTAAGTATGAGTGAAGGAAGAAACAAAAATCAAATTATTTGTTATAATATCTTGATTCCTGACTTACTGCAATGAAGTTTCTCTGGTTTTGTTTTCCTTTAAAAGAAAAGTGAATGTTATAAAACTGTAATTGAATCCAAGTTCAGCCACATCAATTCCTCCAGATTACCAAAATAATACTTTTTTAAAGTTCTGTTACCAAAAACATTTGCTTCCAAATTGTTTACTTTTTTTGTCAGCTTTTTTTCCTCTTTGAATTAGATTACTCTTCCCTGTGATTCACCCCCAAACGCTTTTTGGGAAAGTGGTATTGGGCCCAGAGCAGACTCCTGTGTGAGGTTATAGCACAGCACTTTCTGTCTTGGCAATTATTGTCTTCTTTTAATATTAATAATAAATCTCTGTGTGATTCTGCCTTATGTCAGTTACACATACCTATTTTTTTTTTCACAGTGTAGGTAAATCTGAACTATTTCAGTCCCTTTTACCCCATTTTAAAGTTCAGCTCTCATGATCACTGAGTGAAATTATTCACACCATTTGACATTAATTACATTTATCCTTTCCCAAATTCCATATTTTTAAAGCTTAAGCGAACCCAGGGATATCACATATTAATTCTCATGAAGAGAAAAATTTAATCTCAAAACTCTAGAGGTGACATTTAGAGTATCACATTCTGCTCAAGATTAGTACAGGCAGAGTTTTGACACATTTGCCTTGTCTACAGATAGGTTAGGATGGCCACAATCGTCTCTCTCTGCAGTTTGTGCTGAACAGCCACAGCCTAGCTCAGAAGTCATACAGTTGCATTTATCCTGCCCCTGCCTGACCTAATGCATCTTGCCTCTCGGTAAAGAATATCCACTCTGTTACAGCATGCTGTTAACGTGTGTGGAGCACGAACCACAACTAGTTTAAGTTCAGCCAGCTCAGAAAACAGGCAAAGTAAATTCAGAGCAGCAGAAGGTAATTCAGCCTGTTTATTTTTCAAATGTCACCATTAAAAATATCTATATCAGCTGTTACAAGTAGCCTCACACAAAATCTGTTCAGGTAAGCAATCTCGAAACAGAAAATCTGTGTTCTGCCCCACCTCTTTCAGCTTGAGAGAATTTGTATTCAAGGTCACTGAGAAGGCATTGAACTGCATGTGCAGAGCCCCAATGCTTTCCTTTTCTTATTCCAGACAGGCATCACTTCAGCCCAGGACAGGTGCGTGACCACAAATAAGGAACCTGATTCTGTCACCTGATGATTAAGACATGTTATTTGGAGGAGGATAGCACCAGATTCTGGCCCTTGCTCCGGGAGCATTTGTGCTTTTTTCATTGCCATTAGTATGTAAAGAGATTTTGAACAAGAATGGGAAACATGACATTCAGTCTCCTTATTCCACTAGAAAATATGATCACTTCTGGGTGACCTGAGCAGACTATTTCCTGATTGAGTGAAAGCAGCAAAATTGCAAGAGCATCAGAAAACAGACGTTACTGTAAATTCCGTGATTCATTACCTTAACATTATTTATGATGCATAGTTGCATTATTAGCAGTCTGTAATTTTTTTGCTAATCTCATAATAAAGCACAGAAGCAAATTTGGGAAGTTAGACAGTGGGCCTAAAATCCAACCTGCTCACAAACTCAACAATATTGAAAAAGGAAAATATACAAGAAATAAGCCATCTTAGAATCCTTCAAATAGTATCCAAAATGTTGGAAAATTAGTCTGTGCCAAAATTCTGGCCCAGCAGAGATCCTCTGACAAAATGTTTTGTAAGAGTGCATTTTTTAAACCTTCGCAGTTATAAGCAAACAATGCTTTAGAAATTAAAGGTAGATGAATCAATTAATCAACAGGTTTCTTTCTAGTATATACAGGGCTTGGAATAATTGAAAACTAATTTGAAAACTGTTGATTCTTTTTTTTAGAAAAGAATAGCAACTACTCATGGCTGTGTTTATTTTCATTACCTTTCCATATGGAGTTTTTGAAATTTGAAGGTATGATTCCTACACCTTTTTCTTGAGAAAAGAGCTTCATCCAAGAACTTGGCAGTGGTTGAGAAAATGATGCTATGTTCTCTTTGCTCTAAGCTGACAGTCAAAGAGTAAAGACACTTAATTTTAACATAAAAAGGGAAATTCACAATGGACTTTTTAAGTAAATTAACTTTAATGGTTATGCTATCTCTTATTACAAGTTATTCCCACCCCAGTTTTATATATATATCTGTATGGGATTCAAAAGACATAGCTTGGAGTTTTGACTGGTTTTGGGGGAGGGGTTGTATTTTAAATGAAATCCATGTAGTTATTGTCATGAGTTTTAAGTGTTAATCAAAAGCTGCTGTGTCTAGTGCCAATTACTTCATTCTAACTAATCTTTGCAAGTGAATGGATGATATCTATTCAAATGCAAAATTGTCTAGAAGAAGTATGGATGCAGAAAAGTTCCTATCACAGTACTGATGTTATCCAAATATATCTAAGATATCACAATGAAAGTAGAAGAAGAGGCAAAGAGCTTTCCTAGTTGCTTTTGTCATGTGCCCGTGAATACAATTTTAAAGATCTCACTAGTCAGGAGTATAATAAATACAGCATGACTTAGGAAATAAAGCAATCCATGGCAAAGGCAAGTTTTCTGGTGGGTGACTATGGCTTCACAAGCTGACAAGTACAAAATGAATAAGTAATCTGAGGTGGAAAAAAGAAAGTTATTCAAATTTTAATTTTAGAAAAAATCCCATTTATAGATCCCTTTCCTTAGGCTGTTTCTGAATACATGGAAACATCTATGGAAAAAAAACCAAAAACAACAAAAAAGCCCAGAACAAACCTAAGGAGTCTGACCAATATTTGTAGCTTCTGGGGTAACTTCCTCCTACTCTTCATACAATAAATTGTCATTGTTGTACCTGTTAGAGTTGTCCACCTGGTTGAAACCCTCACATTTCTTATCTGATGCATGCTTGTAATCAAAATATATTTTATAAATAAAATTAACTATTCATTACCTTCCTCACTTCATTTCCCACAACAAATATTTTCGCATGAAATCCTGCCCCATATATTCAACAGTAAAATTGCATTAATCATAAAAAAGTTAGTATTTTACCCTTTACTATTGATCTTTTATAAGTCTCATATTATGAAAGCATCATGAGAAGCTGATACACCTGTACCATTAGCAATATAACCCTATATCAGGGCTTTATGCAAATACAAAGCTACGTGTTGACTTCATTCTTGAGGTTTCCTTGCATTTCAATGAAATAGGATATTCCACCAATAATAATATAACATATCCTAATTAGGATGGTGGAAAGTGAAATGTGATTCTGTTATTTCAAGGACCCAATCACCTCTGAATTATTCTATAAATACAGTGGGTACATTATTTGAATGGAATCTGACTGTATAATACAGTGCACTAAACTTTACATACCACTTTCTGTCTTGAAAGCCTTGAGCAAACACGGATTAGATACACTAGGTATGCTGACAAATTTGCACTAAGTAAAGGAATAGCATTTCTGGCAAGGAATCGAAAGGAAAATTGCCATGGTAGTGAGCTATGTACAAGGGTCAAAAATGGAGGCTTTAATAAGGTAAGGTGGAGAAGCTGACTACAGAAGAGGAATGAATAAGCGTGAGAGCACTTTGAGCAAACAAGAGAAAAAAGGATATTATTTAGAATTTCAACACTTTGCTCATAACAAACCCTGCTATATATCTGAGTGCATTAGCTTCAATTCCACTGCTTCATTTTCACTTCTAGTTCCTAATCTTTGTTTGGTTTGCTTATTTTTATTTGGCACACCAAATATTATGGGTCTCATCAGGAAAACCTTTAATCGCAGCTTTATTGCAGCTTCATTGACAACTTCAAGCGCTCAGAAAATAGAGAATCTGGCACAAAATTCATAACATCTTTAAACAGTCAGGAAACTACATAAATAGATTTGAAGTCTCTGTGTAGACAGGCAATTCATTTTTGAGCAGTTATATTACAGTTGCTTTGCACATTAGACTTCTTTTCATAATAATGAGACCTCTAAGTGTATTTGAAAAATAGATAAAACATGAGATTCTCGGATCACTGGGTCAGCAACTGGGAGTTTGAATTAAAAATAGTTAACATTATTGACAGATAAATATTGTGTGTGGTTAATAGAGATTACTGACAGAATTATCTTTACTCCTGGGTAGTTCCTTATGATACTAAAGGTTTTTAAATATCCAGAAAATGTGAAGACTTTAGCTAACAACTGGCCAAGCATATTGGTTTGAAAGGACAATATGTATTGCTAAAAGTATTTTTTCCTGAAGTAATTTTACATCCCTGTATAATTAAATCCTAGTTATTACTGATTATTAACATAGTAATCTTGAAAATTAGTGAATATTTTAGAAAGAAATGTTAAAATAATAACTATTATGTTGTACTTTCTAACTATGTCTTCCAGGATACAAAAGGACCGGAACGAGATTTGCTAAGTGATTTAGTGATTTTCCCCATACCATAGTGTGCATTTTGTTTACAGCTAGCCATTGTGATGATCAAAGCTTTTCTTTTATTTTGTTTATTTTCCTGTAGAAAAACACTAGAAATATATTGAGCTATTGGAGTAGATCAAGAATTTCTGCAGTCCAGGTTATAAAATTTCTTCATCCATTTACATTTTATAGAGTTTAATAAAATTGGTTGCAGGTCATAAAATGTAAGTCCTGAATCTTCTTGTGGTAAAAACTGCATAGTTATACCATGCATAACATTGATCCATGTTAAGCCCTTATTTATTTATTTATTTAAATAGCTATATACGTGGATTCAGGCAATTAGTGATACAACCAGTGGTAGCTAAGAATAACTTCACAGAAGTGTCTCTGCAGCCCCAGCTGCCTGGCAGAAGTCTACATTCCTCAAAGGACACACAGCCCACTGGTTTCCTGAGCAGAGCTGCAATTTTTCGGTTTGCTCTTGTAAATCTCTAAGTGGATTGGCATTTGCCATTTCAGAACCTGCTACTTTGTGCTGGTGAAAATGACAGGGATGGATTAAGCAATCACAGCCCAGCTTGTTTTTACCTGCTATAAAAACATATTCTATGCAAAGGACTGCTTCATTTTGCATGTCTCTTACCAGAGTCTGTAATCTTTTTTTCCAATCAAAACAAAGAGACAAAAAAAGAAACCCTTTTCAGTTTTGGTGTATGTTCAGGCAGCTGGATGTGGAGACTTCTGTTTATTAGAGCTATACAAAGACTGTGCTCAAATTCTCAGTGGAAAGACCAAGAGATGAAGTGTTCTGATTTTTTTGTTACTGCAATTGTCTCCTTCATGTTTTTCCATGTCAAATATACCAAATGTTCCTGGTAGTACTGTGATAGCTCATTTTGAAATTCATCTGAAGTCGGAACCTAAATAAATGGATGCATTTTATGCATTTTTAATATAGTTTTAATTTAAATCTTTGCTTACACACTTTAAATCTTACATATGGTGTCAAGTAAATTACTAATTCTGAACAATACCACATCTATTCACCTACTGTAAAACCTTCATTTTAACATCAACTGTACTGGTACATTCTTCTATAATATACTTTTATTTTCAGCCATTCTTTGAAGTGTTATATGGTTATTCAATTTAGCAGCACAGAAGTCAACTACTGTAAACACCACAATTCATTTAAGAAAATTAAAAATAGTTCTCAGAGTTTTTAATCCAAGAAAGCAAGCTGCAGGTAACCAAACGGAACTGTAGACTGAGACTTAGCTACTATGGGTCATGCTGTGTTAAGTATTTACTGAAAAAAAAAAAAAAAAAAGAAATAATAATAACAAAAGTGGTTTAAATGTTAGTTATTGGTCTCCTTAAACATTCTGCCTGCCAGGAAATTTGTCTGGGGAAGCTGAACAATTTTCCAGTTAAGCTATATGGGCACAATTCCTATCTTTTGAAATAAATCATCTATAGGAGTGTCTTTGCAGGAAAAATCTTTACAGTGATTAAAATGTAATTGCTCACTGGGAACTTGCTGCATAATTCAGTATCTGTCTCTATAATGGGAACAAACTGTATGGTTTGAGCATGCTTTTAGATGCAGATTGAGCTCTTTTCTATATCCAAGATGAAAAGCAGCCTTGGACTTGCCTGATAACTGCATTTGATTTTAGAATGAAAGCAGACAGACAAATCGGGAAAGTAAAATTTCAAGATCAAAGCTTCATCACAGAATCTTTTACAAGCCTGCTTCTGAGAAACAGAATACAATGGCTAGGGTGCTTTTATTCAAAGGTGTATCAAAAGTGGATGCTTGATTTTAGAAACAGTTTCTCTTTATGCTTGGGCTAGCACGGAGCAGATGCAATCTGGAAGTCAAAAAAAACTAGATTAGAGGAGAAAAATAGCTGTGCTTAGAAGAACCTTTTGCTTGCCCATTCCTGAGGTCATTGATGCAAACTTCAAAGGAAGGTATTTATATCTGTTATACTTTAATATATTAATGTTGCCTTTGTAATCTATCTGCCCAGGATCATCAGGGGGCAAGGCCCACCAACACTCAAAGCAGTTCCATTTAAAAGAAAAAAACACCAAAAAAAAAAAAAAGCACATTTTATTAGGCTCAGCTTTACTCTAACATCTCTATTTTCTATTCCAAGGCTTTAGAAAAGTAAAATAGTGAAGAAGAAAGGGAAAAGGTAATGGAGCTCAAATAAGACCCTTTTGCCCAGCTGATCCATATTATGATTAAATCAGTGTTTACATAACCTTAATCATTCATACTGCTATTACTCCCTTGATAAACAGTTCTAGTGAACACAAAAAAAAAATTCTTTTGTTCATGTAAAAATGAAACTGAGAAAATTTCAGAGAAATAAACTATCAGGATTTTATGCATATGCATGCTATATATATTGGTTCAGATCACAGCCTATTGGAGCCTGTGCCCATGTAAAATTCCCAGCTTCTCAGGAATACTATCAGATGACTAATATACAGGCTAAACCCTGTAAGTTTGCATCCACAAAGAGAACTTTGTCACTTAAGCTCCATCCATGATCAGTCACAGTAAGTTCCCCAAAAAATAGTTCATAAGGTGCAGTGTCTCTCCTAGAGCTTTAGTTACTGCTTACATAACTCACTCTTCAACATAGTTGAATACTCTGAGAAAGAAAAGATAAATGAGATAACTGGGTGTGTTTACACTTACTGATTTATTTGGTGAGAGGATGTGCTGTAAGTCGTGAAGCAGCTGGAGTTTCCTACAGGCTGATGATGCTTTCATGCCCAGGTGTGTTGTATTGTCTTATCCCAGATGGTAGAACACATATATCTGAGAGCAGGTCAGAGCTGCCTAGGCTTTGAAGAAGTGGATGTAGTGCCTTCTTTTAATTACTGTGTCTCCCAGAGAGCAATCTGGAAGCCTTCCCAACCTAATTAATTTTGGCCATGAAACGTCCAACTGTAGCTGCTAGCAAAAGCATGTATATGCTGCACTTGACATAACCCCTGCCCTGTTTGTCTTCCATATCAGCTGCTTGACTTTTTCATTTGGGAGCTGGTAACGGGCTGGTTTATTTTAGCAGCATTAGTTGTGTTTGGTGCCGAAGGAGTATCTGTGCTGAATGAGACATACTTGCACTGGAGTCCGTAGTACTTCACGTTACAAGTCATTTTAGATTTTATACAGATCCAGACCTGTTCAGTGCCCAATAGTGCTATCTCTGCTGCCGTGCAGTATGTTCATACTTCTGAAAACAAATGTATGCAGAGTCTTTAAGATGATGAAGGGTATAAGCCACCCCTGCTGCCTCCCCCACAGAATTTCAGCTTCCAAAGGGAAGTAACTGATCATATGAAATAGACCAGGAAGAAAGAAGGAAGCAGAGAAATCAGTTCACTTAACTTGAGAAGTTTAGCAATCGAATATATAGTCTCAGCACAGGAAACATGATTCAAGCCAGCCTGAGGGAAAGGAAAAATAAGAGAAATGTGGAACAATAGTGATCAGCTTCTTCCCTGAGGATTTATGTTTTCAAGGCAATTGATGGCTAGTTGTTCAGGCCACCTACTGGCAACATTTTAGAGATCAGAAAAAAATTCTGGTGTAATTGTTCTCTGACTTTGCAAATGTCAGTTATGTTAAGGAACTGCAGGGGTAAGGAGTATTCAGAGAACAAGACATGCTTAATTTTGGCTTTATAAAATGTTTTATTTAATCAAGGAGAAACCATAGTTAAAACAAGACAGTGTGTGACAAACAGTATGAGTAATCAGAGGGGTTTTATTCCTAAAGCAAAACTTTCACTACTTTTTTGACTAAATCTCAGTTTGAAGTGTACTGTTTACCTAGAAATCTCCTCTCAGTTTTACTCCTTTCCACGTAGTTTTACTTCTTTGCATGTAACATTTTGAGACACAGCTGTTTCATTGGAAAAACCTCCTCCATTTCTATGCAAAGAAGTAAATCTTTTAACACAGCTTCAGTGGTAGATTAATCTATTTCACTTTGTACAGAAATGGACTGGAAATTAACATGATTGGTCATGGCATCTCAGCTGTGAGGCTGGTAGCAAGCAGCTGTGGGGGATAATTTCATAAACTATTTCAACTAGAGGTATAAGAGCATTTCTGTTTGTGCCCTGACATATGAGAAGTCCTGTAATCTCTTAGTATGTGGGCTATTCAGAGGGAATATGAATGTATTTATGTCTTCACATAATTAATTTCACAGACCTATTTTGAGAGTGGATTGCATTTTGCAAATGACTGTGGATATTTGGATACTTAAAGAGAGCTTCTGCAATAAAATACATATGGCCACAAATAAAGAACAAGTCAAGAAAAAGGACTGTAAGTGGCAGAAAACAAGATTTATTTGTAAAAAAAAAAAAAAGCAAAAGTCCTTCCAGGCAAAATCTTACTGAAAGGACTGTGATAGCACGAAGCAAGAAAAGCAGAAATCAGTGGGTGATATTCTATCAGATGTTGAATATGCTGTTTGACGGCTGTTTATTGACTATATGGTAAAATGAAGACCTGAAGGGCATGTCTCAGTTATCAGCAAACAACTGATGTCTAACCACAGATGCTTACTGATTTGAGATGCCTCAAGACATCCTCCCTGGCTTTTCAGCTGCTCCTTCTAAAGGGTGCAGACCTCCCATAGCTCATGTATCATTTTTACCAGCCTCATGTAGTTATCTTAGAGACTCTATGACATCTAAAGCAGTGCATAGCACATCCATTTAAGTGTCTGAGCTGAACTACATCCATATGCCTCTGCAAGGGAGAAATACCAGATTAAACTAGTAAGGAGAAATGCAAAGTAAAAGACTTTTGGATTTATGATCCTGGCAATGATTGAACTTTGGTAAATGTTTTATCTGAGTGATGACTCAGACCTCAGCAAAATTACCTGAACCAGATTTAGGATTGTCTTTTCCGTGGAAACAGTCAAGGACTCTACAGTCTGTTATTGTGAGCAAATATTGCAAAATATGCAAAACTAAAATGAGACTATGAATTTCCAGCTGTGTGATAAAAGTGATTTGGTTTGCTTAGTACATGCACAAAACAAAAGTCTCTAAAAGCTTGGCATATGTAGTTTGAAACAATTGCTAGAAAAATTAAATTTTAGAACAAATAGAAGATCTGACATAGTCACAGCTATCTTACAGAAAAAAGCAGAAGCAGTGACATGCACTTGGTACCCGTTAACATGCTACTGAATTGTTTATCTTAAGGTGATAATTTTATTTTTAACATTTAAAAAAAAGCTTACTGGTGGTGACTAAATGTTATATTATAATGAGGAACAAAATAGTTGGTAGAAAATGCAAATAACCATGCAGTCCGTTCCCTCTCAGATATCTTTAAATGATTCCTGACAGACTTGCCTAGCTTGCTTCCTAATGAGGAGGCTACACAACCTTCCTAGCCACCTACTCCAGTACTTCACTGGTCTTACAATTCAAAAGTGTGTATGGCTGTAGAGAAGTAGACATTGTATCTACATAAATTTAATCTTCTCTTCACTGCAAACACTGAACTCATTCCACCACTTAAGGCTATAAGACAACTAGTACAAGTACAAAAGGATTAGTAATCAGACTTCCCTAAAGTGCATAACTACCCGCACCTATTAATTGCATTGAGGAATTATTTTGTCAATATTTAAGTGTTGTGTTCAGTAGTCATACCACTGGATATCTGCAGTGGATATCTGCTTTAAGTGACCTTTGCTTAAGTTACCATCCTTCACATTTGCTGAACAAAGTTTGAAAGAAATGCCTGTACTTACAAGATTGTTGTATTCTTTTAGAAAACAGTTGTTTTGAAACTTCGTAATTCAATCTATCTACTTATCTATCTAGACCAGTTGAGACATGTTGGAATATGTCTCAAATTCCCCATAAAATGTTGGACAACAATAGTTAATAAGTATCTTGAAAATTGAAGGTTTAGCTATCTTGAAAAGTTGCTATAACACTGGGACATTTTGTGGACAAAATAACATTATACCAGAATGTAAGATACTATATGGACCCAAATATGTATGGTTGGATTTAGATCCACAGTGGATGTTTTGTGAGCTATTGAATCAGTCTGGCCATCTGAAAAGTTCTTCTGCTTCCCTAAATATGGAGGAATTTGGTAAACTGACTAACCCACCAGTTACCAGTGCTTATATTAATTCGATAAGCATTAACTGCAAGAGCATTTAGTTATTCCACTCACAGGTAGGAACCTATGTTTAGGTGCCCACAGTTTGGAGCTTCATCCTCTCTCTGTGTGGATATGTACATCTGAACTAGCTGCTAGATTGTTCAAGGAGTTCATGGAAATAATTGCTCAAAGAAGAACTAGACAGGTTAAAAAAATAAAAACAACAGCAGCAACAACAAAACCCAAATTGCTTTAACTGCTTATTAAAGGCACAAAAGAGAGCAGGAAGCATTACTTTTGCTTCTGTTTTAAACCTACCAATTAATTCTTCTATTTCACTTACTCACTTTTGTTATGTGATTATACAAACACTGCTTTATTTAAACATTAATTATGCTCCATTTTCCTATTTTTCCATTTTAGGATTTTTTCTGTATATGTTTGACTGATGAAATAAATACATGGATATATAAAGTGAAACATAAATGAAACTCCAGGTAGCAAATCCATGCAATTATTATATAAATGTTCTACTTTAGAGCACTTCTACAGCAGAGGTAGAAGGTAAAGGTAAAGCTTGGCCTTTCATGTCTCTTGGCTGAACTGAATTTTAAGACTAAATTCTATTACTTGTCTATTTCACAGATGCTACTTTCTTTGTGCTACATCTACTTTGGTAGCTGAAAACCTTTTCTGCAGCTTAGGATTTGTGCTCTTTTGGGACAAATAGTTCCTGAAGGACAAGATTCTTTGACCTCATAGCAATATGCACTGAGGCTTGGTGGAAAGCTTTCACATAACATTTCAATTTGGACCAATCTGGTTATAGCCTTACTGGCAAAAAATAGAGAAAGACACCCCAGGATGGAAGGAAAAAAACGGCTGTGTAAACCTCAAACTATATGAGCCAGCTTTCATCCAAACATAAGCTGTATGTGCAACATAGTAATTAACATGGTTGTAGCCTGGTGTAGTGCCCAGTTAATAATGAATTCAGTGTGCTTGCCG
Source organism: Pezoporus wallicus (assembly GCF_028554395.1). Classification (NCBI taxonomy): domain Eukaryota; kingdom Metazoa; phylum Chordata; class Aves; order Psittaciformes; family Psittacidae; genus Pezoporus; species Pezoporus wallicus. The sequence continues at coordinate 2,212,565 of NW_026636656.1, forward strand.
ACATGAAGCAACAGGATGGTTCAGCCAGCACACATTTAAGGTGCATGTTACTAGGTCTACCTGGTGTAATGCTGAACCTAGCAACTTCAATCAGGTCTGTGTTAGCTTCGCTGCTATCGTACTGCACTCTGTTATGCAGTGTAAGTACGGCTGATGTTTCTTTCCAGCAAGCAAGAATCACTTGTTTTTAAAATCAAAGGTAATGTAGTTTCACATCCTTGGGGTTTTGCAGTATCTTGCATTTATGTTTATGTTCCGATTTTATGTACTCCATAAACCCTGTTTGTGTTATGAACCATTTTTATGCACCAAAATTCTTGGTTTTTTTTTATCATTGATGATGCCCATGCAATAGCAAGTTTGGGTTTGATTTTTTTTTTTTTTTTAAATATGAAGCTGAGTCAGATATTTTGTACTTAATATACTCTTAATTCATCTAGAATATACTGAATCTCCTGTACTGATATGGCAGTGGAAAACCACACTGTAGAATATAACACAAGAATACTGTGTCAAATAGATGCTGCAGAGAAATGTTCATATCATACTACAGAAGGGGATTTGCTACTTAAATATTAAGATGAAAATCAATATAGTTTCAACACTAAAAGTCAATTACTAGAGAGAAGAAATACTTTACATAGTTAATCCTTTGTCTCTGCTCTTCTATAATGCTCAGGCAATATTACAGTTTCATGAAAAAAAAAAAGCCGAGGGAGGTGTAGAAACTCATATCTTTTATATCTTGTATTTCACAAGTACTTTCACGCTGAAATAAGCAAGTTGCTGCACTTAAGGGTAGAATGAGGAACATGATCACATAAAATCCCTCTTCTAGGGATAGGAGCATTGTGTCTAAATATCAAGAAGCTGATACTTGCTATCTCCTTAATGCTTCAGAATCCGTAATCATGACAATCTCACCCATCATTAAAATAAATACCTAACTTTCATATGACACAATGTCTGTAACATCAGCAGGATTCTTTAATGAGGGTTGTTTTCATTCTTAAAATCTGTGAGAACCTAATCCATGGTTGTTGTATGCTGTCAGGTTAACAGTTTCTATATGTTCCCATTGTTCACTTTTTAGCTTTTTAGTTTGTCATTAGTCATAAGGAACTAAAGTTACTGCTGTGTTTTAATTTGAATAAACCCGCCTGTGTTGATACACTCTTTGGAAGCCAAACATTGTCTCAAGAGAAATTTTACAGTTGAGTTGCTTGCAAAGCTGTCAAACAGTAGAATGGTACATTCATAACAAAACTTACAATAACTGTAAAAGAAAGGATAATCTTGTGACAAAGATAAATTAATAAAATGGAAAAATCCTTGTCAATAAACTACTGCTCCCACAAAACAAAGTTTTGAAATCAAAAGATATGTTTTCTACTCAGAATATGGATAGCTAAAAAGCAGAAATTTTTAGAAAATAATGCATCAAAAGAACAGCAGATTTTTTTTTTTTTACGAAATATGAATGTATACAGTTGCTCTTTTAAGCATTTGACAGCATGCAGTGGTGTACTATACTCAACCAATAAAAACAAGTAGAATGTGACTAAAAATACAATGATACTTTGTATCTAATCCTTTCTCAAAGAGTACTGTACCTCCTTTTAAAGCACACCTAGTGAATTCTATATACTAGTCTTTTTTTAGCATCTTCGATGCCTTTGTTTTACAGTAAGCATTAATTTATTGAGAAACAATGTGGTGCTTTTCTCTGTGACTGTCTTGCTCTAGCAATCTCTGAACTGTTAATACGTGCTTAACAGCATTATATGGAGAAGAGCCCTGGAAGTTAACTTCATGTAACGCTTCCGATAAGTCTGAAAAGACAAAATTTTGGTTTGTCTTTCAACCAAGAATTAAGTAAACTGGGATTGGAAAGCAGGATTTAAACAGAGCCCGAGTCTGACTCATCATTGACCGTACCGTATGAGCATCAAAAGGTGAGTAAACATAATCGTATGCCCCCGCTCTGGTTGTGCAGAAGATATTTCAAATGGAAGTGTCTTAGCACAATATATTATTGCTTGTTTGATGAAAGAAAATAAGATTCTATAAAAGGAGATTAAAAGAAAAGCAATTCTGCTCAAGATGCAGTGTTTTTCCTTAGTCCACAGGAAAGTCACCCGTCAGGATTCTCTGCAGGATGAATTTTCCTTTCCAGCAGAAAGCATGGCACACAGACCTGGAAGAACTTATTCTAAACCCTAAATGGTATTCCCTTAATCACAATGAGATGGCTGACTGTTTTATGTCCGTTCAACTATGATATAATCTCCTGTCTTTGTTTCTCAATGTGATAAAATGTTTTCATAACGCATCACATAGTGTTAGTGTAGTCTCTACCACTGTGTTCTGTATTTTGCATCCCCGAATGGACTCTAGCAAATGTCAACAAAACAAACAAGCAAACAAAACCTTCTTTTATCCTCTGGTCTTTTTCTTTCAATAGAACTTAAATGCCACCTTTTATTCAAGCAAAACTGAAAACAACACTGTCATTAAAAGATGCTGTCTGTTGTAAAGCTCCTGGTGTTCTGAGATAAGGAAAAAGACAATTAAACCAAATACAGTAGTAAAGGAAACCATGGGGGAATTTAACACGAGAATAAAGAGCAATGCATAATCCTGCAAATCAGATTTCTAATGGAGTTCACTTTCTCTTCAGGGGAATACGTTAGCTATACAAAACATTTACACAATATGCCAAATTTTCTCTCTGTAAAGATACATATATTGCAAAAGCCTCATTCACTATACAAATATCTGAGGCTGTCAGAAGTCTCTGAAACCCAACTTAGGTTTGGCAGCAAAATAATTTGAGTTCTCATCTTTTAACAGATGCAAAGATATTAAAGACTTGTTATTGACTCCATGACCAGCTCAGTCTCCTCTAAAATAACTACACAACTCCAGCTATGTATTTCAAGGAAGACGGTCCTTCCTTGAAAAGCCTACAGACAAAAACTAATCTGTTTTCTGGCTCAGGTAGAAACTACTTGGTGGCAGATTGCAGAGCACATCTCCAAGTGATAAATGAGCAAAAGGAAGTGCCCTATCAGTATGAAGATACAGTCTGTAAAGCTCAGTTGCATTGCCTAAGATGTCCAGTTCCTTTTGAGCTACATATCCTCCCTGACCCTGGTCTGCAACTTCAAAAGGACAGAGGCTTTGTATATCCTATATGACAGCTCCTTGTGTGGTCCTGGGCACCTTAAGGAATGTCAAATCACACCAGATTCCTGATTGATACCTTCATTGTTCAGTATCATCCATCATCAATCAGTTCAGGATCAGCTTTACCTCCTTTTATGATAGCAGTCTCTAGGAGATGGAACAGAGAGTAAACTGAAAAACTGAGCCAACACACTCTGAAATACCGTGGGTGTTGAATCCGTAAGTGAAATGCTGGCATCATGGAAAAACCCTGTCTGATTTCAGCAGAGTGTAAATTTCATCACCACTTTAATGAGACAACTAAAGAGCACTACATTAAACACATCTCTTGCTCTTCACAGATGTAGGCTTCAGACTAATTTTTACTCATCGATATTTAACCTATCCTTGTTTTATCATCTCTGAATATGTTTTTACTGGGTGTAGTAAAAAGGAGCCTAAAATATGGGAATGATCATAAAGTAAATGCCAGAGAGAAAAGTAATATTTAAATTTGAAAAAAGTTTATTTTTTCTCAACAAAGTGCTATTCACACCTCTTTTTCTTACATCTGTGGTTGTGAGAGCATACATTGTTTTACCATGATAGCTTGCTAAGTCATAATAAATAAGTGTGAGTTTAAGGAACACTATACCACTTGATTTTGATATTACAGCAGCACAGGGACCTTAGCAATTCATACATATAATTTTCCTTTTGTTCATTGTTTTTAACAAACTTGCACATATAGCATTGTCAACTCTCATGCTGTTGTCATAGATCTCTCAATAGCTGATATTTTACATAAATATCTAGCTCTTGAAAGTGATGATTATGTAAATATCTCAAATTTCATGGAAGAGAAAAAGCATGTAATCTTTGTGTAATCTTTACAGCTCTGAAGACCTAAGTAGGTTCCACTTCATAAGGAAGAATACAGCCTTTTGCTAGCTCACAAATCTCATGATTTTTAGACATTTAGGGTCAGGAAATATGCATGTTTGGGCAGTCTTCCTCTATATCATAAAAATTTTTTCTATGATTTATTTCAGTAGGATTCTGACTTAATTCTTCTTTCCTGGATTCCTTCTTTCTCTACCGGTAATTAATTTCACACACACACCTTTTACCCCTTCCCCTCACTTGCCCCCTTTTACAATTTTCATTTAGTAACATTTCAAAAACTTGACTGGAAGCCAGCATCCACTTCCACAGAATTATTCATCTTACATTCACACTGATGTTACTAAGATATGGATCGTATCATGTGAGATGACAGTTCAGAGAGAATGGGAACTCTCTAACAACTTCTTATCCCTGTCTGACTTTTTATCAACTTATTGATATTCCAACCTCATTGGTCCATGGAGATATTTTTCTAATTCCCATATGTGTTGTACTTCAAAAGTGATTAAAGCTTTTGTAACCAATAAGCTAATAAATTGTCTTCTTTTTTTTTTTAAATTCATTACAGTAGACTTTATTCCCCATAGAAACTTGTTTGAAATGTACATGATAAATTTTAAGGATGAACAGGTAACTTTTTAGAACTTAGGTTTTAAATCTTGTAGTAGTAGTAATAATAATATTAAATCCAACAAATTAAGAAAAATATCAGTTGTACACTATTCTCAGGTGCATTGTGTATAAACCAACAGGAAAAAAAAAAAAAAGCAGCAATCCAGTAGCAGGGAATTTGCAATACACAGAATTACACCAGAATCATTTTACTATAGATTGCTATTGGCAATAAAAAGGGAATAAAATGCAGTAAAAGGGAAAATGTAAAAAAGAATAAAAAAGAAATCTTATGAGTATTTTTTTGTGTGTGTGCCTTCTTATGCAGTAGCATTAAAATCATTTTTAGAAAACTGAAATGACTAAGGAAAACTTCATTTTCTGGTGGGTCAACACTTTTTTTGTCATTATGTTTTTCTAGCCGTTTTATTAGATACAATATCTAGACTATTACTTAGAAAGGGCTTCTGCTTTGTCAAGTAATATATTTAAGCAGACAAATGAGTAATATCTAATTTTGTACTCCTATTGTTAGAAATGAATGCATATATATATATACATATGTGTATAAACACAGGTGATCTCTTTTTCTAGAGTATTTCAAAGCATCAAACAACCTGGGAAGATTGTTTTCTTTACCCTTGACTTGTGTTAAGTATTCCACTCAGGTTAAGAAAGACGATTGTCTGATTGCCTGCTCTATTTTTCTTTGCCAGAACAGATAGCATATGCTTATCTATTAAAAGCGTTCCAGAGCTACATTAAGCTCGGATACCTGTGGAGCTTGTCAGCACAGGTTCTCACACAGGTCGCTGGCTGCTGGGGCAGCCTCAAAACCAGAATAAGTAGCAGTATTAGATATATTGAAACACATATCTCTGTGTTTCTTATCACCATACGTATATAAAATCCTTTAGAAAATGAAATAGAAAAACTCTTTAGATAAATTTGACACTTTTTTTTCATTTTTCTAATTTTTGTGGGGTTTGATAGAATTATCTTTATTCTTGAATTACAGAAATATTTAAAAACTTTGTAGTGTTTGGGATACTTATGCATCACCTCCAGTTCTTGCTGGAGATGCCTCAGTTCAGAAAAGGAAGTTCATAGATATAGATAAGTAATTGACCACCTAAAATAACGGGGGAGTGGAAATAAGAGGCATCAGAAGCGATCTGGCATCAAACCATAGTAAGACTATAGGGTTTTAGAGGTTGTATTCAGTTGTGTTAGCGCAAGTGCCTACTGAATTAGGACACCTGAGAAGGTTTAGATATCATCTACTACAGATCAAAGCATGAGACCTGTGGTTTTCTAGACATGGAATCTAGGTGGGAGAACTCTCAATGCTTAAAAATGTGTGAAACACCTATATTCAAGAAACTAAATGCCTTCTCCCCCCTCCCCCTCCCCCCCCGCCCCCGATTTTGCTTTTCATTCTTGCACTGTTATTTAATGGTTTACCCTGGGCCCAATTGAGGTGCCCACATAAAGGTGATTGTCCTCTGATGGTAGTCGATTCTGCTACAGATTCTGTGTCACAGTAGATAAACTTATGCAGCTGTCTCATCTTCTCTAGAGCATTTCAAATAACACTAAGTGCTTTTATCTAGATAGCTGCATCAAGCTTCTGTGTACACCTATCAATAAACTGTCTTCCATAAAGTAAATGTTCTGAAGCTACAGGTTTGTTGTTTTTTATTTACTATTGTGTAAAATAGTTTCTACCATTCTGAACCACTCTTGCATAACAGTAGGTGCAGCCTATTGCACTAAAGGGGGCCTACAGGGATGCTGGAGAGGGACTCTTCATTAGAGACTGTAGTAACAGGACAAGGGGTAACGGGTTAAAACTTAAACATGGGACGTTTAGGTTGGATATAAGAAGGAAATTCTTTCCTGTTAGGGTGGTGAGGCACTGGAACAGGTTGCCCAGGGAGGTTGTGAATGCTCCATCCCTGGCAGTGTTCAAGGCCAGGTTGGATGAGGTCTTGGGTGATATGATTTAGCATAGGGTGTCCCTGCCCACGGCAGGGGGGTTGGAACTAGATGATCTTAAGGTCCTTTCCAACCCTGACGATTCTATGATTCTATGATTCTGGAACTTCCAGATTCTTTCTTAACTGAATGTTTTTATTACGCTTTCGTACAGAAATTCTACATGACAACCAGAATTGCTATGTTACAATGTAGGGATCAGTGTATACATGTTTCTGTTTTCAGGATATACTTGAAATAACATAATGTTTTTGTATCATATATGCCTGCTGTTTTAAACCCTTGACCTTTTAAAGCAAAAAATAACTATAAATTTATGCATTAATGTATTTTTTGGCACTTTTCTTTTAAAGTAGATATTTTACTTCCACACTGTTCAAGTATCAGAGTGTACCAAAATTTAGTTGTAGATAAATATTTATCCATATAGCTATAAATCATAGCAGATGTGCTATTAGTCTGTGCTGCATAACTGCGGTCTCAGACAATCGCCTAAAAGAGATTCAGTAACTTGCTAGTATCATCATACAGTGCCTGGTGATCATCTGAATGACAGTCCCTCATGTTATGTGTCTGTTTCTTGATGCATTAAAGATACTTTAGGAACCTTTTCACAAGCTACAATTTCATTAAACAGACACTGGAAAAAATGTGATTAAATAGAAGCAAGTGGATCTTCATTGTCATAATTTTGGACTAATTTATTTTGAAGAGCTAGCTAGTTTGACCACCTTCTTCTGTCCCTTACAAACCAAGCTTCTTGGAAGCATTAGAGCTATTGTTAAAATTTTAGTATAAAAGTATATTTTACATAGCTGTCCCATCTCATTTTAGGCACTAAATTTGTACCATCTTGGTTTAGGCACTAAATTAGAGATAGACATCTTCTAACCTTATTTTTAGGTAAGTCTCCTCAGGAAGTGAATATATTGCCTTTTGCAGGTGCTTGTCTTTGTAAGATGAATAGGTGGCTAAGATCACCTAGCCTTCAAAGTGCTGTTTTCAAGCTGGTACTGGACATAGAGAGAGTGATTGTGCCTGGCCCACTAAATAAAAAAGTGGCCAGATATCAGACCTGGAGCTTGGAGTCAAGTGCAACAGGCTTGATTCATCCATAGTACTATCTTCTACCTACTCTGCTTAGACCTGTTTTCTTCTATAACAGTTTTTTTTTTCTTCCAAGAGGTAGGTTAGAATGGTGATCCAAAATAAAGAGAAGAAGTGAAGAGTTAAGCATCAAATATGATTGTCCTGGTTTTGCCTGGGATAGAGTTAATTTGCTTCTTAGTAGCTGGTGCAGTGCTGTGTTTTGGCTTTAGTCTGAGAATAATGCTGCTAACACACTGATGTTTTAATCGTTGCTAAGTAGTGCCTACCCTAATCATGGACTTTTCAGTCTCTCATGCTGTGCCAGGATGGAGGTGAGGAAGAAATAAAGAAAAGAGAAAGAAAAAAAAATCTCTTTGCATTTATCTCCTCTATATCTCCATTTTTTTTCTACCAGGAAATTAGAAATAAGGAATGGCTGATTGTTGATCTTTTTGTGGAAAGTGATGATTCAGAGGACCTCCTATTTTCCTGCCTACTCATAACTTATTTGAAGATATTATTTTAAACTTAAGTTTCACAGAAAAGTTTCATTATTTATTATAAAGCAGTGATCATGTGCTGGATATGGTATCTGAAGATGTAAAGGAAGAACTCTATCACACTAATGCTCACAATCAATCAACCTTATAGTAAACTAATAAAGAATTAATAGAGAATTACTCACTAAATAGTAGGGAAAATGCTGAAAACTTCAGAACTTGAGTACTGCATAGTATGACACAGAAAGAACATAAGGTTTAGGGGGCTATTTCTGTCTCCTGGACCAAACATTCTTGCCATACTTCATTTGGTGGTTGTTGTATCCTTCCATTTCTCTAGAGTTTTCCCTACCAGTTGGCAGACTCTAAGGTCATCTGGAGGATAGATACTTTTTAAATAGTATGTAAAGCAGCTTTTGTGGGACAGTATTTACTATAATGAATTAAGAACACCTAATATTTTTCCTAATCAATAATAGTATACATTAACTTTCTAAACATGAATTAATATTAATTTAAAATAAAAAATAAAAACCAGATAAACTAAACATATTAAAACGTGTTTCAGAGAGCAAGTTGCATAACCTTTGCAATATAGGCTTTTCAGATCATCAGGTCATCATGGGATTTTTAAATTCCATTTATCGCTTAGCAACTGGATTTTGGTTACAGTGACTTATCTCTTCTTTTTTTTGAGCCGTTTTTTATTTTGTTTGTGGGTTTTGGTTTTTGTTTTTTGTTTTTGTTTTTTTTTTTTGTTTTGTTGGTTGGTTTGTTTGTTTGGTCGGTTTTTATTTGTTTGTTTACTTTTTCTCCCATGCAACACTTAACATCAGTCTGGGAACTGGAATCTGTGAAACCTAAATCTGTTTGAATTAGCAAAGGAGCTTGAGAAGTGTGCAGTATGAAATCTGAAAGTTTATCAAATAGTCATGTGACAATAATGTTTTATCTAAATAGTACCTCCATTAAGTGATATTAAGCATTTAAATTCGGGAAATGTAGCTACGGTAACAATACACAGATGGGAAGAATAGTAGCCCTCTTCATTTCTCCCGCAACATATGCATCTTTCAGAAAAGTACAGGCAAAATGCTACCACACCAGAACAGTAGCAACAATTGCTCTAGGATTGCTCTAGGAATGCATTTCCTTCACAGAAGGAAGAGGTTAGTCTTCTAAAGGGTGCATGCAAAACAGGCTATGTGCATTAACTCTGAAGACACAACTGAAAAAAATTGCTAGAAGAGTGGAGAGACGACATTACATAGTGAGAGATTTCTAAAATTATTTTTGAGAATCTCAATCTGTTATGAATGGATGTGATCCGAGATATTATGCAAATATTTATATGACCCAATTAACAAATTCTTTTTTTGTTTCTTCTCCTGACATACATCTTCTTGATTCCTTGTGACCTGTACTTTATAAATGTCAGATCATAGTTTCTGGTATTCTAATGTCAGAAAAACATTCACCTTCTAAGATAACACTTAACTAGAACAGTATTCATATTGAATTGGAGAGGATGAATAATTTATACAATCCAATTTAATATTTTCTTCTTCCCTTGGCATTATATGATAATTTTGCACAGGGTATAATTAATGATTTCTACAATACTGGCATTCCAGGTCGTACTTGGCAATAGCTAGAAAATGTATAAAAACATGCTTTCACAATTAATTTAATGCAGTAGGTACAGTTTATCATTCTTATGGTATATGAAATTGTGCCTCATACGTTTATGGCTTCCCCAATTTCTTAGAAAACATTCAGTAATGCTAGCATGAAAATATAACATGAAAGATTCCTTAATGTGTCATCAGAAGACTTTGACAACTTTGGCATTTCCACATTGTTTGTGGGAGGTCTTCCAGACTGGTAATTTCATTTTATGTCTGGGTATGTTGCCTTTTCCTTTTTGCATTATATTTTTATATAGTATGTCATATACCTAAAACCAAGGTCCGAGACTGAACTGAAGGAGACTTATTATGAAATACTAATAATAATTCTATTGAAGTGGATTGATCTTTGCCACTGTTTTAAAATTAGTCAAGATTTCAATATTTTGTTCTGTTAGACATTCTGCCATAGATTTTGTTCATAACCTTAGGAACGATATTGGGTGTGCACATAGGAATGTGCCTATTATGCTCATTTCTCTTTATTAAAATGGTTACAAATGCAAGTACCCCAGAAGATGTGAGACTTTGGGTGTTTAACATTCATTGACATTGAAGTACAGCATCCGAAGTGGTCACTCCAAGGTATGATGGCTTCTTTTCTTTTGAGGAATTATGAAATCCTGTATCAAGGTGTCTTGGTTCTGGCTAGAATAGAGTTAATTTTATTCCTAGTAGCTGGTGCAGTGCTATGTTTTGGCTTTACTCTGAGAATAATGCTGATAACACATCAATGTTTTAGGTGTTGCTAAGTAATGCTTACTGTGATCAAGGGCTTTTCAATCTCATGCTCTGCCAGTGAGGAGGGGCACAGGAAGACAGGAGGAAGCAGAGACAGGACACCTGACCCAAACTAGCCAAAAGGGTATTTCATACCACAGCATGTCATTCCCAGTATATAAATGGGGTGGAGTCACCTGTAAGGGGCTGATTGTTGCTCGGGTCAGGCTGGGTATTGGTCAACAGGTGATAAGCAATTGTATTGTGCATTGCTTACGTTTATTGTCTTTTTTTCCCGTTTCCCCTCTTAGTTTTAAATCTTTCCTTGCTATTTTCCTATTATTAGCATTATATTGTACTTTATTTTAATTATTAAATTGTTCTTATCTCAACTTGTGGGTTGTACATTCTTTTGATTCTTCACCCCATCTTGCCCAGGGAGAGGGGAAAGGGGGATGGTGAGTTAGCAGATTGTGGCTGGGGTTAAACCATGACACAAGGACAAAACTTGATGCAAGTTTATGTGGGTTGCTGTGAGATTGCATTGTCGCCTACAGTTTGATTGCCCCTACCACAGGACACAGTGTGTGTGTTTGGGGAAGGAAGCTTGGGTGGTAACTGCTTCTGGTGACCTAACATTTCATGATGTTCAATGTATATTAGACTGAGTTGACACTTTTACTGAATACAAAATTGTACCGTTTGTTTGTTTGTTTGTTTTCTCCAGGACACTCAGAATAGGCTTAGCAGCAGACACTTGGAAACACCAGATTAAATTTCTTGTAGAATATCTGTCATCAGCAATTTCAGACAACCTTGAGGGTCAGTGATAGCTTTACTCTACTTCCAGTTCTAAACCCATTTCAGTCATTTGATTTTTGTGTTCTGCTAATAAATCCCACTGGCAGAGTTAAGAATTGTGTTCTAAAACACACTCCATTATTATTCTCTAAAGCTTTGCAGTGGACAGCAAATTTTCCTCAAGATCAAAGCCTGTGGTGTTGCACAGGTCGGACAATCATCTTGGTTTAGGGAGTGTCACTGATGGTCATTTTTTTCTTTCTGGAGACTCATTTGTCTTCTAGAAGTCAACCCCTTTCTGAGTTAGAGTCAACCTATTAGTGATTGTCATCAGAATGCTGCTGAGCTAGCTCAGGTCTGCTATCTTCTTATTTTATGAACTATGATGTATGAAATGTACTTCATGACAGAAAGTCTAATGATTTAGGGCTAGAACTGCTTTGATGGTTTCCAAAGTTTTTATTTGCAAGTTGACTTACACCATTATTAAACTATAGAATCTCAGAATTTATTTGGTGACAAATCCTCCAGTCTTTATTCTACCCTCAAGAAAAATACTGAACTACCATACTTTTTCTTACTTCTCACATTGCATGCAAACTACAGTTAATTAGATAGTAAATATTTATATTAGAAGGGAGTCTAAGAAGAAAACAGCTTTAGAAGACTTGTGGTAGTTTAGACAATAAATGAAAAGCAAAGGTGTTATCCTGGGAATCATAACTTTTAGCACTGTGCTTGATAAAACAATACTTTCTTTTAAAGAAATGTTGAAGCCCTGCAGAGAAAATAAATGTCTTATTCCAATGTAGAAATAAGTTTAGTTAGATTTTGCGTTACTCATTAATGATACTTTTCCCTCCATTTTGAGAAATTTCTTATCCTGCCTTACAGTTCAGAATAACAACAAATTTAAAATGTAGTCATGTAGTCTTTTTTTTTTTTTTTTTTTTTAATCAAGCAAACATAGAGCCAAGTGGGGACCAGCAAAATTAACTTTAAAAAATATGCTCTGCATTTTGGGCACTTTTTTGCATCTAAGATGCAATTTGAAGCCTGACACAGGATCAAAATGTTTTTTTGCCTGCGTGCAACCTCATTAAAACCTGAGTTTGGAGAAACTTGCCTGGTTAGGCCTGCAAGAGTTGGTTTTCAGTGCCCAAAGTCTAAGTACTCACTTCCTAAATTTCCTAACTTTATAAATCTAGTGAATGTGCCTAATTTAGCACTGTTAGTGCTCTAAGATGCCTCTATTGTCACAGAAGAGAGACAAACAGCTCTGAGTGATTTAGAGTTTATTTGGATTATTTCTCCCAATGTGCTGTAGGAGATATTATTTCAAGTGAAAACCATAGTGCTGTATGTAGTGTTTATATGCACTTTGCAGCTATGCTAATACTGATAGCTACTTGACATATAGACGAGTACCCTTAGACTAGTATAGTATATCTAGATATGTATGATCCAGAAGTCTGGATGTCTGAATAACAAGTATCTTTAAACAGACTAAAATAATTTAGTTTATCTGCAAGAAGAAAAACAGATGAGGTGTACTTGCTGTCTACAGATGTTTTGGAAAGCAAAAGAGCTAAACATTTCAGATAAGATTTATTTTGGTAGAAGAACATAAGGAAAACTGTGTTGTACATAAGATGTATTAAATGGGAAATTAGAAAAAGCTTTTTAACCACTAGAGCACTGTGGCTGTTACAACTTTCTAGTAAACCTTCTACTGTTTTTCAGAGGAGAAATAAATGCAGGTATTAATGTAACTATATTTGAAGCCCATATACATTATTGAGGTACAATTTCAGTACTCTCTGCCCTATAATCCAAAAACCTACAACTTTGTGTTACCCTGGATATTTAACAAAGCAAATAAGTTTTTCCACTGGCAACTCGATTTGTGGTTTTAAATGTAGTCATTAGGCTATATATATGTATATTTTACTAACTGCATTTTATACTTTATATATTATGTTATTCATTATAAAATTATTTAAAATAAATGTGTTTTTTCTATAGACCAGTCACTCTCACCTCTGTGCCTGGCAAAATCTTGGAGCAGATTCTCCTGGAAAGCATACTAAGGCACATGAAAAAAAACAAGGTGCTTGGTGACAGCCAGCATGGCTTCACTAAGGGGAAATCCTGCCTGACCAATTTGGTGGCCTTCTATGGTGGGGCTACACAACTGATGGACAGGGGTAGAGCAGCTGACGTCATCTACCTGGACTTGTGTAAAGCATTTGACACTGTCCACACAACATCCTCGTCTCTAAATTGGAGAGACATCAATTTGATGGATGGACCATTTGGTGGATAAAGAACTGGTTGGATGGCTGCACGCAAAGAGTTGTTGTCAATGGCTCAATGTCCGGCTGGAGACCAGTAAGGAGTGGTGTCACTCAGGGATTGGTGTTGGGACTGGTCTTGTTCAACATCTTCATAGCTGACATGGACTGTGGGATTGAGTGCGCCCTCAGCAAGTTTTCTGATGACACCAAGCTGTGTGGTTCGGTTGATACGCTGGAGGGAAGGAATGCCATCCAGAGGGACCTTGACATGATTGTGAGGTGGGCTGATGCCAACCTCATGAAGTTTAACCATGCCAAGTGCAAGGTCCTACAGGAGCAATCCCTGGTACAGCTACAGGTTGGGCAGAGAAGAGATTCAGAGCAGCCCTGTGGAGAAGGACCTGGGGGTGTTGGTTGATGAGAAAATGAACCTGAGCTGGCAATGCGCTCTTGCAGCCCAGAAAGCCAACCGTATCCTGGGCTGCATCAAAAGGAGCGTGACCAGCAGGTCGAAGGAGGTGATCCTGCCCCTCTACTCTACTCTTGTGAGACCTCACCTGGAGTACTGTGTGCAGTTCTGGTGTCCTCAACATAAAAAGGATGGGCACAGAACTGTTGGAACAAGTGCAGAGAAGGGCCACAAGAATGATCAGGGGACTGGAGCACCTGCAGTATGAAGACAGGCTGAGAAAGTTGGGGCTGTTCAGCCTGGAGTAGAGAAGGCTGTGTGGAGACCTCATAGCAGCCTTTCAGTATCTGAAGGCGGCCTATAGGGATGCTGGGGTTGGACTGTAGTGATAGGACAAGGGGTAACGGGTTAAAATTTAAACGGGAAGTTTACCTTGGATATAAGGAGGAAATTCTTTCCTGTTAGGATGGTGAGGCACTGGAATGGGTTGCCCAAGGAGGTTGTGAATGCTCCATCCCTGGCAGTGTTCAAGGCCAGGTTGGATGAGGCCTTGGGTGATATGCTTCAGTGTGAGGTGTCCCTGCCCATGGCAGGGGGGTTGGAACTAGATGATCTTAAGGTCCTTTCCAACCTTAACTATTCTTTGATTCTATGATTCTATATCTATGTTTTTTTAATTTTAGAAAAAATACTTTCCAGATTTTAGGAGGATAGCGTATATACATATGTATGTATACACACATACAGATATGCAGACTTATTTTTTTACATAACCTGTCAACCTTCCCAATTTAATTTCCATAATTTTTGACTATGCTCTTGTTTCTTCCCCTGTAGTTTCACCTCTCGTGTTGCCTACCAATCTATATCAGAACAGCCAGGAAATCAGGAGGAAAAACTGATACTTGAAGAGCAGAAGTTACTTAAGAGATAAGATCCAGTTTAACTTGAAATGAGTTTTGATGGAATTCTACCTAATTTATTGTGAATCAGCAGGAATTTATAATCTTCTCTGAGGGACAAAAGGCAGGTAGAAGTTTCTAATGTAGGTAGCCAACACAGTTAAAATGTAGGAATAGAGTGATGTCAAAACCAACAGATTATTAATTAAAAAAAACAGACAAACAGACAAATTAGTTGAAGTTTTTGAAAAGTTTTTTTGGTATTATGTGACTCCAATTACTTGCTAGATCTTCAAAGACGTTTATAAACTTCAGTTTTGGTCCAACAACATTGTTCCCATTTAACTGTTAAAGAGTTTCAGTGTCAAAGTCTTTTTAAGTGCAGAAAAGAAATTACTTGAGGGTGTATTTGCATTAGTAAATTGACCTCCTTTACCAATAAAAATCAGAGGACTCGTTCTACTAAATAACACTAAGTGGAACTAAGCTAAGCTAAACAAGTGGACATAGAAGAAAACTGCTTTTTATTTTAATGACTTACTCAGAAAGTATACAGTCATGCCCTAAGCTGAAGGTCAGAAACAGTCATGGGTAAACTTTTACATCTGTAAGATTTTGGTCACGTCATCCTCATTTACATTATGAATCATACTGCAGACAGTCGTAAGAGGTGGGTTGCACAGAAAATTTCCAAACTACTTTGTAACATGTTTGCTTTTTGTATTTTAACTGAACATTTAGTAGCTAAAATATCTCAGTGGGTATCATGAAGAACATTTCATGCGGGTGAGCTTCATATATTCCAAAGTCTAATGGAAGGTACAAGAGAGGATAAAAATGTATTATAGATAAGGAAGACTGATCAAAAGAGAAGTGACAGGTTCATTTTTTTTTTTTTTTTGTGAGGGATGCTCTGTGCCTACTGCAGAGAATATTTTGAGTTTTTCTATACGTTTAAAATTATAAAATACTTTTTACTACTACTTGCTATTCAGCAAAGGTCTCAAAAAAAAAAAAAAGTTTTGTGTATCTGCTCAGGAGCCCATTCTTGCTGTCCTGGCAATTTCCAAGTAAAACTGCTTTTTTCCCGATGGAGGAGGGGAAAAAAGTGTAGGCACAAATACAGAAAAATGTCTTGATGACATGTCACATAGAAATACAGATTGACAGTGAGAAAGAAAGAATTCCCCAGTCCGTTAGAAATCTTCTTAAGCAACCTGTTCTATTTGAATATAGCTAGTGAATGAAGTCTGCCTAAGATTAATTCTAATGTAACAACTGAAGAAGTGAATTGTAGAAATCTATGGCTTTGTTGTAAGAATGTGTCACCAGCCCCATGACAGTTAAATTATATATAGAGGCAGTCAGTTTAAATGTCCCAGCTGATCTCAAATACTGAAATAAAATAGAGACATAACAGATTTCTAAGATACATAGAAGTCAAATGTTAAAAGGTGTTATGAACTGTACTTGGAAAAAAATGGGAATACAGAGAAAATACTGCAGGACTGGTGCAAGAGTCCTTTGCAGGCAAGACACAGCTAGTAGCATAGCAACTGTATTTTGAAAAAAAACTCCAACCCTCAAAACATTCTGCGTAGTTTTCAAATGCAGACTTAATTTCATTTGTATACATCTGTAAGTGATCCACAAGTGACTCCAGTAGTATTTTGTAAACAAAAAAAAACCAATGCATGTTTGTATCAAGACAACCTTTCTGATAAAAGCTGATTCAAATACTGAAAGTAGTTCAAGTAATTAGGCAAATTGACAAGAATTACTTTAATGTTCTTCTGAAAAGATGCTTACTTATTGTTGTGTAATTAGATATATGACTGCTCCTGTTTCTGGGACAAGACCCAGGTACATTTGTTATATCCATATAAATCTCATGTCTGTTGCAGATATTTGAACAAGTCTATGTCCAAATTATTGAAGTAATAATTTATATTACTTCAGACATGTTTTCATATTTCAGATATAGAGATATTCAAGATATATAGACAACTCTGATGTGCAACTATGTAGGTAACAATGTGTCTATTCACATCTCCAGAAATCCATGACAAATGTCACATATATACAACAAACCAGTTTAAACACCATAAAACTATTTATTAAAAAATTAAACAACAAGAAGTCAATTACATAACCCATCCTTCAGAACTTTACACATCCTAAATATAGTAATAACTAACTTCCTGCTGATTATCTGCAAAAATTTCTT
Source organism: Pezoporus wallicus (assembly GCF_028554395.1). Classification (NCBI taxonomy): domain Eukaryota; kingdom Metazoa; phylum Chordata; class Aves; order Psittaciformes; family Psittacidae; genus Pezoporus; species Pezoporus wallicus. Next base: position 2,229,882 of record NW_026636656.1, read on the forward strand.
CCTTTAAAATAAGTATTTAAAAAATTCACTTTACAGTTTAGTGTATATTCATTATAAAAATAATGGTTTTCAGCAGCCTCATTTTTGCAAATCTAATTTTTAGAATAAAATAAAGAAAACTAGCTATTCTTTAGGTGTCATATGGTGGTATCAACTAGTGCACGAGAAAGAGGTATCTGGAAGTTTCTAAAAATTCTTCAAGTACTTTCTTTAAAAATTGCAAGGTTTTTTGCTCTACCCCTTGTTTATATGTTAAAAAGACCTTATCTTTTCATATGTATAGCATTTTTCATTAGTATGTTCTTAATAAACCTGCCTATAAAAAAAAATCTTAATTTTTCAGATGAGAAACCTAAAGTACAGGATAATCTTTCATCAAGTCTCACATTTTATTAGCAGGAAAAGTAAAATAAAAATTCTTACAGATATCTTGATTTCTGTTCATCTATCCTGACTAAAAAGAGCTCATTCTCCTTTGCAAATACACCAGTGAATATTAAATGATGACTGAAATAAAATGACAAATATCCATAACCTGAAGTGTCTATTTTAAAAGACTTTCAGGTTTGAGCATTGTTTTGAAGTGTATTTAAATTTCCTTATATGTTAATAAGTGAGTCCTGGTTGTTGATTATCTCTGTTCATTTTACTTACGTGACTAGAAGTCATTGAAATGTTTCTTTCCTCAAAAACATGCTGTCTCCATAGAGTAATTCATGTTAATTCATGGTCATTTGGCCTTTCAATCCATTAATTAAATTAATGAGACTTCACTGTTTTCACCCATGCACCCATAATTAAAAATTCTGAGAGGGAGAGGGACACCAAGAAATAACATATGGCATTATCAGTGTTGTGCCCAAGAGAACTATTTAATAACAGCTCAAGCTAATTTATTGTTAATAAAACCTAGTCACTCTCTCAAAATGCATATGATAATGTGGACAATCTGTGAATATTCTGTCTTAAAAAATTGTTTACTGGTCTCTGCATCAGCCTCGATGACTAATGATTCATACCTCTCAATAGCAGCAAGTAAGAATACTCAAAAAACACAAAATCTGAATTTGATCATATCAGAGCAAGTTCTGATCAGAAGTAATGATAACTAGCTGCATCACTCGAGTTTATTGTTTTTTTTTTCCCCTTCTTTTAGTTTTATGTTTTCTCCCCTTGTTATTTCCCTTATCACTGTTATTATTAGTGGTAGTAGTAGTAGTTTTATATTATACTTATTTGACTGTTTTTATCTCAACCCATCGGGCTTACATCCTTTCGATTCTCCTCTGCATCCAGCTGGGAGCAGGAGGGGAAGAAAGGGGAGAGTGAGAGAGGGGCTGTGTGGTTCTGAGTTACCAGCTGGGAGACACTGTTGATGAGTTTGGGGTCGCTAAAACTCTGTGCACAATGAGTTAAGCATGTCTTTTTGACAGGTTTCCTGATGTCTGTTTAAGAAAATATTTACTCAACTTGGTTTCTTATTGGGTTGTTTTCTGAGGCTGTTGATGTAGCCTAAATAAAATACAAAATATTGGAGACCAAAGGAATGAGTTAGAACTATAACAGATACTTCCTTCTGCCATGAAAACAATAGGCAAATAAAGGTATCTGGTGACTAGACTTCTGGGAAAGTAACATGAAGGACTTCTCTTAAATTAATGGCTTATTTTCTTCAAAGTTCCTGTGTCCTAAGAGAAATCAGGGTTCTGCATATGTGGTACTCTAGTCTATAATACGCTCACACAGCCATTCTGAATAATTCTTGCTGGGAATCTACAAGGAGGCTAGTGTTGAAACCCTGCCTGAGGTACTCTTCATAGAGCCTGCTGCACAGAAGTCAGCAGTGGCATAGCCCTGGAGGTACTCAAATAGCCAGTGGAATAGGGGCAGAAAAAGAACAGCTAGAAACAGCAAGTCTTTTACTCACAAGCATCTAAATTATCTGCGTTTGCCAGTGGTTCCCTGCATGCAGTTGCAGCTAAAGGAATGTTCAAATTTTATTCACAAGATAAACTTAATTCTCATTATTTCAAACCTGTATAATAAAGCTGTAAGTCCTTCCTTTCAAGCACAGCACAATCAGTCTTTTCTTTGTGGTCCTCATTCACACAGAATCATCTCACTCCCTCTTGGTAGGATTTCCCAGGTTTTGCCTTTTGGAACTAAATTAATGCTCTGCAGATGGATTTTAGTGGCTGAATTCCAAGCTTTTTGTGTTCATTGGCTATCCATTATATCAGTATATATCCAGAATAACTTATTTCAACTCCATGACTAGTTTTCCCTGAATGCTTTAAATACTCAATGATGTGTTACATTTCTACTAATAAGAGAAAAGTGGAAGCTGGTCACACAAAATAAATATATAATTGCATGGAACTGGGAAGACATTTTAAATTAATGAATCTGAATATGAAAGTAAATAATAACAGCTATAATAATTAATGATCAATGCAAATAGCTCTGTAGTGGATACATTGCAAGGCGTTTTTTTCTCTCAAGCTTTTATTTAAAAAATTATCTATATTACTTGAACAAAAGTTGAAGCTAGTGACAATTTTTAGAACTGAACCATAGAACACTTCTTCTCACTTCCAATTCCTCCACAAGTTTTCTAGCAGTTGGAAATATCTAGATCTTGCTTACTATTTTTTATGTTTTCAAATAATAAAAATTAACGAAAACAGTGACAAAGTATGATTTTCTTTTTTTTATTCCCACAACCAATGTGGGATTTTTCTCCATATCCTATTTATTTTCTCTTGTTAAAGTTTAATGCATCCTGGATAAGGAGACTTTCTAAAGATAATCTGTGTCATTACCTAATCCTAGATGTTTTAAAATTAAAACTAAACAATATTTAGTTAGAATATTCCAAGATTATCTTCCTCCTTCTCAAAACTTTGTTTATTATTCTGGCCTTTCAGAGTGTATTTTTTTGCTGCCTAGATCTATTAGCATTCTTCTGCTTTAGTTCTCTTCTATAATCACAAGAAAGGACAGGAGACCATCAACTACTGCATAGGAGAGTCAGAAATGAACAAATAAGTACAGGAGGGAAGAAGCAGTTGCATCAGCACCACCTAAAATTATCTTCATCTGTTATAGAACTGTATTTTCAGTTGTTTCAAATACCTCTATTTTATAAGTTTTATATCTACTTTTAATTGGCATCTGGACAAGCTAGACACATTAGACCATTCTATTTCTTTGTTCTACATTAATTTCTTTCAAACCCTTAACCAAGTCGTGGTTCTTCTTGAAACTTCATTTTACTTCTTTAAAGCAACTATTGTTTCCATTAGAAACATTCACAACTAGGGAATGTCCTCTGCAGAAACTTCTTAATATATATCCAACTCCTACCTAATTTGCATGACATTCAAAACAGGCCTCCTCATCACTTGTGGGTTTAGGATGAATTCTTTGAATTACAGTAAGAAAGCAAAAGAGAAATGAGAACATTAATTGTATTTGCTCTCAAGTATTTTGGATCCAGGAAGAGGATCAAATTATGACTACAGCAGTGCTGATTATTTTATCTCATCACTTTCCTAGCACAAAGGGTTTTAGCTACACTGACTTACAACATCTTGATATGGACTTTTTTATCTTTTCAAACATCTGTTCTGAAATAATATTTATTACTTAATGCAAAACAAAATTTGTGAGAGTCCACAAAAAAAACCTTCTGTGAATAAAATAGCACCATCTGCTTTGGAGACCTAGGACAGTTGTTTTAGGAAAGAACTCATGCTGCACTGTGAAAACCCAGAATATTCTTTCTGACAAATACACATGGTCAATGTCCACACTATGCAATATATGGGTAAGGCAGCAGCCATTTCCAACAAATGCCTTGAGTAAATCAATAAGGTAGCATCAGAATTACCTCCTGCTTTACCATGGAAGAAAGCCAGAATCCTGCTGCTTGGCTGCCTCCCTTTTCCTCCCTTGTAAAACATGCACACACACATCCAGCAGCTTGCTGTCACCCGAACTTCCACTAACATAATATATTTGACAAGCAAACTGGAAGATTCCACCTAAATTCTAGTAACTTGAAATGTTGCCTCTTCTTTTTTTGCTGGAGATGGTTTTAGTCTCATATAGTATACAATAAAAAAAAAAGAAAAACAAAAAAAAAAGGAAGGCAGAGAAACAGACTCTAACATTTCACTGGCAGACAAAACACAGTGAGCCATATGTAATATAAAGACAAGGGGATTAAATAACAAAGTTTTCTCTTTTCTCCTGGTAGTTGTCTGAGCTATGAGAAATGTTCATTCAGTTGTCTGTGTAACAGAAAATCATTTCAAGCCAGCTTTAAACATGTGCTTCAATGCAGCCATTCATGCTACACAATATCTGTATTTCTGGTCTGACTACTTCAGATCGCAGAAGTCGGGTCTCCTGCATGTTTTATCAATTATTAAAGAGGCATAATAAATACATCTGAGGAGAAGAAACAGGGTAGTAATGTCTAGTGCTAATCTACAAGTGTGAAAACCTGTCCTCCAGGTCTTTCTCATCTTAAGCAGGTTTGAGACCTGTACTCTTTGGTATGACAAGAGTAGGTCAAGATGAAGACTTAAATGAGATAATTTTTCAGCCTTTCCCTAAAGCTGAAAGACCATACACTTTTTTTCTTCAGAGATTTTGAGCAAGTCTTCCCAAAAAATTACTCAAATTCTGTGAATTTATATTCTCAGATATTCTTAGTGTTCAGATCACAAGATACTGCAGTACAGACGGATAAATTAATCATTATGGTGCTCTAAATATATGAATACATGATTTTATGTTATTTTTCCTAGTGTTGGCCTCAAAGTGTATGCTTTTAAAAGGAGCAGTTTTCAATCTTTTCAGGTGTTAATTTTGTATTTAAAATGTAATTATGTTATTCCTAATCACAGGTGCATTATTTTCTCTTAGCTGAGGATCATAAAAAGGGGATAGTGGGGGACAGCAGAATTTTATTTTTTAAATTAAAAACTTAGGTCACCTTTTAATAGATTTATCTGTGCACAGGGATTTATATATACTCAGTAAAGTCATAAAAGTAGATATAGCAATTAAGAATTTTCCTATGGGATATTATTATATGAAGTATTTTTTCCTCACCTGTAATAAGCTAAGTGTTTCCTATCAGGTTTCAAATACCATAAACACCATTGTCTATAGGCATTAAAGGCATAATCAGTTTGTAAGGCATGCCCAGCCCCATGCAGGATTGGGTCCTATATACAATAAATAACCTTCTTGGTTTTAAATTTTACTGGACATCAAACAAAGAAATCAAAGATGAAAATAATTTTAATGTTCCTCTACATGTGGGCAAAAGACAGAAATGCTGGTACTGCCATGAAAATTCAGCCCTGGAACATCCCTATTTAGGGAGCTGGGTAGAAGGTAAGAACTAATCAAGCTATTTGATCAAGCTAGCTTTAAAATCAGTCCTTTGCCCGTTGTAAGCATTCTGCATGGTACATCAGAGACAGAAAGATGGCCATTGACTTTTGGAACAATGCTGATTTCAAGAAGCCTAACTGAAGATATCCAGCAAAGCATTAGTGTAATGCCAGAGCTCTTAGGCTCCAAATGACTATGACCTTTATGAAGGTCAAATCTTCTACAGGAGCAGGTGAAGACTTGGCCCTTATGACAAAACCCATAATTCCTTTAGTCATTAGTCTTCAAAATCAATAGTGTTCTTCAGACTTAGGAAGGGAAAAAAAAAGATAAATCCAGGTTTATTATTCAAATGGAGGCAATCACAAGTACTGGAAAGCTTTTCGCAACTTTTTTTTTTTTCTTTTCTTATTTTAGGAGTCTGCCTTACTATTAGTTTAGGAATATTTAAATGCTTGCTTTGAGTGATTTATATCTCTATAACAATATGTTTGATGCGTTGATTGCCTCACACAAATGACAATTTTTTTTTCATTAGAGCCAGTATACTTATATTCAGAAAGGCACCTGTAGCAATTCTGAACAGTAAATGGTTTTGCAGGGAGCTAATAAACAACTGTAAAGTGGATAATGAATGATTATATCACAATAGATAAAAGGTACAGTGGTGCTTTTCTCACCGGGCTTTTGAAAGAGACTTAGTTCAATTACATTGTTATGTACCTTAACACTTATTCTCTATTTGATATAAATAACTCAGGAATCTTTACCGAGTCAACTGATGAAGAATATTCATTATTTTAGACTACATTAACCCTCAAACTTCTACAGGGGTAGTTGTGATTCACCTAGGTACCTCATGTCTGGCTGAGGAAATTTTTAAGAGCTTCAGAACATCATAAAAGACAACCACATCAGCTTACAAATGGAATATTCTGTTTATTTCTGTATTACATAGAGAGCAGGGAAGAAAAGACCTTGTCTCTGTTCAATACTTCTTTTTTCAAAATTCAATCGCTTATACTTTAACTGCAAAGAATTTTATTATTCATATCTTTCAGAGTCACCATCATCACTTTCAGGGTTTAGCTAAGGGAATGATGTTTGGAGTCCAGAGTTGTCTTAGCATACTCTTGTGGTTACAAAGAGAGATACACATCTCTAGGGCAAAATTTTGAGTATCAGCTTGCATTTCCTTGTAGGCCTGAGCAGAAGCTGCAACTTTGATCTGTAGCCAAGTATTTAAACTTTCTGAATAACACCGCTGAGCATATGCAATCAGTGCAATGCATCTAGAACATGTAAAACATACTGTATATGTTCTGGCCATCTGTGCAGCTCATAGACAATTGCTCAAGTACATCCCAATGTGTCAGGCTTGTACATCACATACTCCCAGCTTTCCTCAAAACAATGTTTGCAGAAACAGAAGAGATACATCTCATATAATTTGATGTAGTTATATCTGTGATAAACCCCACCTCCTCAGTTACATTCCACATCACCAAAGCATTACCATTGCACATTACCATTAGCAAAGACTGTAGAAGGCACCTAAAATGTACCTTTTGTGTAGTTCACATGTCTATGAAATTTTTGTGCTTTTCCATAGTTAAACAGGCCAAATAACTTAGATATTTCCTCCCTTGGAATCCTTTCTTTGTATCTTTCTAAATATTTCCATAGATTCTGTCTGGAAGCCTGTAGTTCAGACAGAATATGGATTGCCATGGACTTGATTTTCAGAATAGGCTACCAAGAATATTTGTTTTGTTGTCAGCAGTGTAAGTTGGACCCAGGCCCTGATTTCTAGGACAACTCTTTTAATGGAGAGATTGTGAATAGCCTGAGAATAAGAAAATAATACATCATTAATGTACCTTGAAGGTTGCATTAGTTTGTGGATCTATTTAGAATGAGGCCTTTGGGTGCAATATGAGATGATTTGTGTGACAATTCATCTTCTTCGCTCAGAAAGATCCTCTCTGGACTCACATCCAGAGCAGTGCTATAAATGTGGTATATGCATACTGCTACACAATGCAGGGGAGCGACAGGTAAACACTCTCTTGAGGGCAAGATATGGATACCCACCACATGCACTGCAAGCATTGGTAAGATGCTGGTCACACATATTCAACTGATGAAAGCTGATTTATTAAAAGATACATGAAAATAAGTTCTTTAAAGTAGTATGCCATATATAAAAGAAGACTTATTTCTTACCTCACAAATCTTCCTTCTTGCGTGATTGATATTTTTTTTTTGTTTCATCTATGACCAATGCTGGTCACCATAATCTCATAAAATAAGAAGGCTTTCTCTACAAGGCTGTATGAGAAATTAATGTAATTTGCACACCAAAATGCCTTTATAATTCCACGTTGCTTGCTTTCCAGGACTTTATTATCTTGTTATTCTTGCCCTAGAACACCTGTTTTAGTATTGCCAGAATGGAAGTCATGGGTGGGATTCTGCCCACCATGCCCATTTCTTCGTCCTTTCACAAAGAAAAGGAAAAAAGGAAGACTATCGAGGTCTGTATTTTGTTTGCTGCTACTGCTCCTCAGTACCCATGGCTGGGTATCGTACCAATATTGTTACCTTCTTTAAGAAAGGGCCTTACACTGAGTTTTTATAGTACCAGCATTTTTTTTATGACTCCTCAGAAACAGAGTCATAGAACAGCCCTGGTCAGAAGGGACCTCAAAGGATCACCTGGTCCAACATTTCATGAAAAAGAGGGCCTAGATGACATTGTTTATCATTCTGTCCAGTTGTGACTTGAAAATCTTCAGTGATGGGGACTTTATCACATTCCTGGGGAGATTGTTCTAGCTATTGATTGTGTCACTGGAAAAAAAAATTCCATATTATATCAAGATGAAACCTCTCCTGGTGCAACTGGTACCTGTTGCCCCTTGCTCTCTCCATGTGGATTCTTGTGAAGAAAGACCCTCCATCATCTTTGTAGCTACCCTTTAAGTACTGGAAAACTGTGACAAGATCCTCCTGAGATTTCTCTTCTCTAGGGTGAAAAGACCTAACTGGTATCTCCTTTTAGTAAGCATACCAAAACATGAAGTCATTACGCTCTTGACTATTGCTGACTTTCAGAGAGTAGGAAACCATTTGTCCTTCACACCTTTGAAAATCAATTCTACCTTTTAAATAGATCCTTTAATATCTTGGGAAACAAAAGATTTCAGCTGGATGATTTGCACATGTTCAACCGTACCTTTATAGTGTTTTTTTCCTTGCTAATTATTCATATTACTTCTTTTCTGTGAAGAATTTTTAAATTAAAATGTCAGCTACTTTTAGATTACTATTCTTTTCATTGCCTTCAATATTTTATCCTTTTAATATATCTGCTTTTTCCCCAGTAATTCATTTGCCACTGATGTATTTGTATAAGACTTCTCTCTCACATTGACCTCTATGGCTAGACTCAACACATTTTGATTTTTTGCAGCCTTTATCTTATCTTTAACACCAATAATATGCATAATATTACCTGGAAATCCAGATAACATTATTACCATTACAAGTCAATGAAAGCTTTCACCTTAGATAATAGTTTTTGCTGGGGAGTAAATTCAAAGATAAGTGTGTTAGGAATGCATAAATGATTTTCCTTGAAACCTAGGCAGGTACTGAGTCATAACCCATTAATCTTTTCATATACTCCTCAGCACAAACAATTACTATCCCACTATAATGAGCCTATAAAAATAAGTCTAGTGACGTTAAATATTAAAATTTAAAACAAGCAAACAAAACTTTAGAGGGTATTCAGTGAATCTTAAGTATTGCTAGCAAGAAGTAAAATCAGTTCAATACATGTACACAGAATCTTACAATTAATAGGAGATAATGTATTTTCAACCTCCCCTAAGGTCTAAATTACTAATGTGAGTGTAATTCATGCTGGTGATAAAACAGATATTATTGATATATTTTTATTGACAACAGTAGGGATACAGCTGCATAAATCTAAAGTAATGCAATATTACGTTGTTCATTTTACAGCAGTGGGTTTTATTATTTATATAGGCACTGGTTCTGTTGTAGAAAACAGAACAATGGAAGAATGGTATCCGATAAAACAATTTAATATTACAAAACATGTCTACCTTGTAAAACCTCATGACAGCCGTTGCTGCACTTTTGATAAAATCTATGTCAAGTGTGGGCCAAGAGACCTTGTTCCATTAAATATTGTTGGAAAATTTGTGTTAGCTACTGTTGAAAAACTGAAGTTATATATAATGAAGTGTCTTTGGATTTACAAATCTTAGTGAACACATTCTTTGATTATGTCTACAAAAAATCAGTCTCTGTTGCTATTTCAAATTGCAACATAAATCTATCTACAGTAGGTGTGAAGCAGCAGAGACATTGGAAAACATTTTCCAGAATTAGAGGTTGCCCTTTACCCTTATGGTCTTGCAATATCTTAAACTTTTGGAAAACAGGAAATTGGGTCTTGCCGTATCTAATTTTGTCTCTTACTTGAGTTTGTAATAAATAAATATAGTATTGACATGAATAAGGAATTCCAATTGCTTGGAGGCTGACCTCCTTCAATTCAGAGATCACAGTTATTTCAACTGTTAAAAAGCTCACCAGTGAGAGTATTCAGTGTTCAAAAGCAGCAGGAGATCTTTGAAGAAAAGCTCCATCCCTTTTCCATGAAAAAAAAGGTGTCAATCACTTAAAGTTACTTCTTAATGCTCATTACTTTTTCAATTAGAGTAGAAAAGACAAAAAAAAAATAAAAATTGAGGACTTAACACTAATAAAGTCAAACAATGTTTTTAGTTAAGATGATAAATTCATACTTCAGGCCTTTAATCTTCTCTATGAGCTTTGCAGGAAAATGGAAGCTGAGTTCCAGTTCAATGAGTTTTCTTCGAGGATGTCTGGACTATCATTAAACTTACATTAAAAGATTCAATATGACATCATAACACTTCAAATCAGGTCTCAAACAAGGAGTGAAAGACTGATTTTTTTCCTCTCATATAGTTTCCTGAAGTCCTCTCTCTCCTATGATTTAAGGACTAATATACATAGCATTTGGGCTAAACATTTGTCCTCCCACCTGGCACTCCTGAATGGCCCAGCTTCTGTTGAAGCTTTATGAGAGCCATGGTTCAGGAGCTATCTTTATTGCAGCAGTATGAAAACTGACCTTACATTTAAATGTAGATGAACCCTCTTAGAAGAGTGGGCAAGGAAAGTAAGTTTATCATAGATAAGTCTATTACAGGCACAGGGAAAGGAGAAGAGAATCAAATGGATTCAGAAAAGGGCAACAAAGCTGGTGAATGTCTGTAGAATAAACCTTATGAGAAATAGCTGAGGGAACTGGGGCTGTTTAATTCTAGAGAAGAGGCTCAGGGGGACTTTATTGTTTTCTACAACTACCTGAAAGGAGGAAGGAGTGAGGTGGGGGTTGGTCTCTTTTCCCAAGTAGCAAGTTATAGGACAAGAGGCAATGGCTTCAAGCTGTGCCAAGGGAGGTTTAGATTGGATATTAGGAAACATTTCTTCACAGAGAGGGTGATCAGGTATTGGAATCTGCCCAGGGAAGTGGTGTGGGAAGTGTTTAAAAACCATGCAGATGAGGCCCTCAGTGATATGGTCTAGTGGTGGTCTTGGCAGTCCTGGGGTAATGGTTAGACTTGATGATCTGAAAGGTCTTTTCCAACCTAGTTGATTCTATTCTAAACACAGTATGAACATTATTCATCTTACTCTTGCCTTCTCAAAAAATTGATACCATGTTAAGCCTTTCTACAGAACAGAAAAAAAAAAAAAAATCATTAATTTGACAGGAATGCACTTAAATTACAGCTGAAAATCAAATTTAACTCGTATGCCTACAAGTTGGGTACCAGAATTAGTTCTAGGCTCAAAGAGGCCTTTATCTCAATGTAGAGAAAAGTGTCTCCCAAAACAATTCATCTCATTGTGATAAGTATGCATAAGACAGAGGTATTAGATGCCTTAGGTGCTTTGGAACTGCTCTTACAACTGTTTGAAGTAGCTTAGGGTAGTAAGTTTGTAGTAGCTTAGACATCTAAAGTTAGGTTAAATAAATTGCAACATAAATAGCCTCTGGAAATCTGTAAAATTTTATTCTTCAAAACAAAATGTACTTTAAAAAAAAAACAAAAACAAACAGAAAACCAAGAGGTTATATTAAAAATGTGTGGTTTGCTCAATTTCCTCTTCCTAACAATAAAGTTCTTGTTTTAGACGTCTGCAAATATATGACTTAAATAAAATGCCACCCTAAGTTAGGACAGATGAGTAACTACCAAAATATATTCAGCAAATGTCACTATTTTGCTACATGAATCATCTGTATGTTTTTAAGATATAAATGATCAGAAATCGCTTCCCAAAGAATTTAGAATATAATTCTTGCTCTGTCATTTGCTTGAGTTTCAACAAGTTTCTAAATTATTTTTGATAGATTAGATAGGTCTCATGTAATATTTCTGATCGCCGGTGAGGTGAATATAAATCCTGAGATCTGACATGTTAAAATATTTGAATATGAATTGGAAACTCACTTCTTCCTTGATTCATATGAAATAAGTCATTGGCAGAAACATGTCTGAAAACATCTGCTTAAATAAAGACATTAAATTCAATGCATTACTGTTTTTGAATTTTCTTCAGTGAGCTGGGATGAAGCTATTTTTTTCTTACATACCTCCCAAAAAGACATTTAAAAATAGAAATAAACTATGGTCCAGAATAGCTATAGTGTCATGGGAAGTAACACAGATTGACTTGTAGGTGCTGCAGAATAAATACTGCTTGACCACTGTTGTTATTCTCCCTTTTTGCCTTCATACCTTTTGAATTCTTGTCTGCATGCAACTCAGCTACCATCCAGCCAGTGACTGTTTCATCCCTCCAGGGGAGTCAAACATCCAGTCTCCTCTTCCTGAATCAAAGCTTTCACCACAGAAGTTTGGCATAAAAAGATGTTTCATTTTTCCCTTGAACAGATAAGCTGAAGCCTTATCTTCAACTCCATGAGCCCCAGATGGGGGGCTGTAGGCACTTCAAGGATCCCAGGGCAGCCCACAGTCAGATATGCTCCCATTCCTACTGTTTGCTATTGCTTCTCATCTGTGGTAGTCAATCAACATTCATTTCAATTGAATATTTTGTGTATATTGGAGGTCAGACTTTGAAACACATAGATATATTTTTATGACATTTTTTAGCCAACAATTCTTAATTCACTTTAAAGTTAATTAAATTTTGAGATTAAAGACAACCAAGGATTTTATGCTATATACTAAATAATATATACAGAAACAAGTAGAACTGTAACTAATCAGTTTTATAAGCCATGTGTTTAAATTTTATAGGTTTATTAAGCATGAAAATAAACTGTAAACAATTTATTTTTAAAAATTACTTATACTCATTTAACTTCTGCCTATTCATCGACATGTCAGGTCTATTTTTTTGCAATATTTTCTACAAGGTCTCCTTCTTCAGGCAGATTTAAAATCAATATTGGGGGTTAATTAGTGAACGTATATATAGCATAAAGCTCATGAAATAACATGAGGAGTGAATATAAAAATAATTTAAGACGTATAAACAAAATACTTTTCTATAAGAAATCATGTTTTTCAGAAATATTTTACTCATCAATCAAACAGACAGCTGCTTTCAAATGCTATATTTACCAATAACCAAATATCTTCATTGTTCTGACATTTTAAAGTCTCTTATGAGTTTAAAATAAAAGTACACAAATAAAGATCATGCTATGCCACTGATCACTTAGTAGAATTTGGATTGGCCTTTGAAAAAAAAAATGAAAAAAAACTTACTCTCTGCAAACGTTCCTGTTTCAGCATTTCTATACTTTCACCAGCCATTCAACTGGTAGCTAGTTGAAATAAGTAAATTTTCTAAGTGAAAGCCTCACTTTTAGAACACCAAGATGAGCAAGTTAAAATTTCACTATTCATAGTGTCTGATCTCAAGACACAGCATACTGGTAATTTACACCTCAATTTATGCTACACAGGAAATCATGGGGGACAGGAAATGGAAAGGGAAATGGAAAAGGGAATGGGAATGAGAAGGAGAATGGGAAGGGGAAGAGCTTGCTTTCTTGACTACTAGCCATAGATTCTGAGCAGTCTGTCCATACTTCCTAGCGTCCTGAAGTGCAGGATCAAGTCACAGGGGTCCTCCTTGTCATGGTTTAAACCCAGTCAGGCAACTCGCTCACTCACTCCCCACCTTCTTTCTCCCCCCCCCCCGGAGGTGCAGAGAGGAGAATCAAAAGAATGCAACTCCCACGGGTTGAGATAAGAACAGTTTAGTAACTAAGGTATAACACAGATCACTACTGCTACCACTAATAATAACAATGATAAAGGAAATAACAAGGGAATAGAATACATCACCTCACCACCAGCCAACCAATAACTCGCTCCACCCCAGCCCGACCAAGCACCGACCAATACGTCCTCCAACCCTGCAGTCCAAGCCCTTCCGGGTCACTCCCAGTTACATCCTGGGCATGATGTGCTGTGGTATGGAATACCTCTTTGGTCAGTTTGGGTCAGGTGTCCTGTCTCTGCTTCCTCCCGGCTTCCCCTCCTCCCTGGCAGAGCATGAGGCTCACAAAGTCCTTGGCCAAACCAAAACATCATCGTTATCAGCTCTGTTCCCAGGCCGAAAGTCAAAACACTGCACTGCACCAGCTACCAAGAAGGAGAAAAATGACTGCTACTGCTGAACCCAGGACACTCCTCTGTACTGTTTTGCTTATTAGTCTTTTGCATAGAGTTTTCTCCTGCTCCGGGTAACATCAAACCACCAGTCATTTTTCCTCAGCTGAGTCTCTATAGCAGCAGGCTTCCAGCTTTTTCAGTCAGCGGGTTTGATGCTGCTGACCCTGACCTAAAGGATGTGAAACAATTAATCATGGGACAGGCAGGGCAGCTTCCTAGTATACCAAAAGGGTGGTGCAGGGTTGAGTCATGGAAGAAACAAACAAGACCATGCATTGTGGGAAAAATGTTTAAATAGAAATAGCTTCTGGTAACTTAATAATGAGAATACACCACACATATGGAGCTTTTTTTGATAAAAGCTCAGAATCACTTTGCCGTAAAGGAGAGGGAATGTAAAGAGGCTAATTATTGTTTCCCAGCACAATAAGTAGAAAGATTGGGCTGATGTTTATATCTTCTGAATTGCTGTCCACTGGTCACACTAGATTGTACTGGCAATGGCAAAGAAAAGAACTATATGCTAATTGCTGCTTAACAGGAATATATCTCTAGGAGCTAATTTCACTACCTTTAAGCTAAGGGTCATAACAACTGCTGCTCAGTTGTGACATACGTAACAGCATTATACTTAAGAGAGATTCATTTGGCTGCTGTTATTACATTAAATGATGTGTGGCCATTGGTAAACACATGTAAAATCTCCAGCATTTCAGTTAGACTATGAAAATGGTGAAATAAGGATGAAATTGAGTGAATAGGATATTTACACCTGTTGCTGTATTTCTGAAGTGATGTAAATGTAAGATATATTTAAACTTCACAAATCATGGCTTTCCATTAATTGGAAAAAAGAATGAGTGTGGGGAATTTACTGCATAGTGACATGAAATTTAATACCAGACAGCACTCACAACACCAATACAAACCTCAGAAATTTTCAATTAACATATGCTCTCAGTATAAGCCCTGTGTCAAAAAGGGAAAAAAATGCAGACATATGTTAACTGCATTTTGAATATGGTAAAAATAAGTTGAGAAAACTTAAGAACAAGGTAATGACAAAAGTCCTGTTTTTATCCAGGTGGCACTTGCACTTATTTCTAAGTGTGAACAATGAGAATCCAGGAGTTTTAATCCCTGGTTTTACCCTACTATTTTTCTCTCCCCACTACTTTGAACTACACAGCTTGGGAGTTTCTTTAGTATAATGACTCTAAAGGATGTTTTTATACTTCCAAACTGAAAAAATCCAGCAGAGGGAAAAACCTGAAAACCTGAAGTTCCCATAGGAAGGAGGCTGCAATTCGTAAATACCTTTGTTGACATGTATCATGCTAACTCAATAAACAAATTGCACCATAAATACCCTGACTTTGTGGCATCATTTTTCCCCAGGAGAAATATTCTCAGCAAAGAAGAAACAACTATATCCAGCATGTGGAGTTCAGATGCTGGAATTTATATATAGACAATATCAGCTTGTTTTCATGACAGAAAATGGCAGCAGAACAAGCCATTTTATGTGGTATTGTTAGAACAATTGAATACAAGCAGGCAGTGGGAGGCCTCTTTGAGGGCTTAGTAGGGTGTCACCATTTATACCTGCTTTCCAGTTCTTCAAGAAAGAAACATATGTGAATATGTTTCAGCATATGCAGAGGCATCCAAAGGATACATACTTACATATGCACCAAAAGAATAAGAAAAAAAAATAGTTTTGATTATGACTACCTCAGCAGCCTTTGTCAAGTATGGATTTTTATTTCCTTTTCTTCAATCCTTGGATGAGTAAAGATATTTTCAGATCATAATCCCAATTTTTACAATTGAGGAAAGAAAAGAAATTAAGAAAACCAGGCAGCCTATCCATCCTTAGCATTTTTTACTGTATCCAGTAGTATATAAGCTACTTCATCAAGCAGAAGCAGTGAAAACAGTACTAAAAAAAAGAGGATTCCTTTTTCCTGATCCATTCTTCATTTTTCCCTTATAATGTTTTGTGAACAAAGTGAAAATAAGCTGTAAGAAAACAAGTCCAGATTCATCTAAAGAAGTTGCATTAAACCAGTGATGTCTTCTATGGAAAGTTCTGTACTGATCAGCAAAAAACCCTATTATTTGCTAATCATAATGTAGTAAAAAAAAAACCTTTTTAAGGCATCTAAAGGGTCCATGCCCCAAAGACCTTCCAAATTAAAATGAATGTTGTGACCTAACAAACAAATACTAGGAAAAATGTATTCTGTGCTGTTGGCTTATATTCTAAGCAGATGCTCTTGAGTCTGTGGGTTTCATAGACTGTAACGAAGATGTGACATATGCAGTTTATCAACTAAACCGGCTTCGTATAAGTCTCCTTAAACCCACAACCATTATAAATAGAATATGTTGTGAAAAAGGGCTCACCCTCACCTTTAAAAATAAAGGTGTATTAGTGAAGTCACTAAACACTTCTTCAGTGTTTATGATGATATTTTTATAAAATAAGACTGGCTGTATAGTTTGCTGCAGAACTTCCTTATAACCAGATGCTCTTTTGAGACCAGAGTCCTGCTGACTGGCACAAGAAGCATCTGGCCAGCTGTCAGAATTTATTTGGCTCAGTATAACTGGCAGCAGTAACAAAATGGAGGGCGACTGCAATTACAGTAGGCAGTAACCTCTCCAATTTCGATAGTCGGGAGCATAAACAATTGCCCTTGACACCTGATAAAAAAGAGCTGATACAATGCTCGGGTCCTGCATTAGCAGAAAAGATTTCATATATTTACACTAGTACTGCACTGTCAGCACCCTAAAAAATTCCTTCAGGAGTAAAAAGTGGAAACCTGAGAATCAGTATATTGAGAGAAAGCAAAACAAGCTTCACCTCCTCTTTAATCCTTTTCACTAGCTGCTCTATGCATAAGCCTCAACGCTTTATCCTGTGTCTATTAATGACTCAGGTTTGCAGTGTTCTAACAAGATATTAGTTTGGAAATTTTTGGACCTTTCTTAAAGTACATGAATTCTCACAAGACAGAAAACCCAGACTTTAAAGAAAAACAGGCTGGAAGGAGCCTTTCTACTGCCTTCAGTGAGAGCTCGGATGAACTGCAGTCAGCTGGCACATGACAGACTCGGTGGCAGTTTGCATGTGTCATGTGTGTTGTCAGCTCACACTGACATTAACCAGACTGCAAGGGGAAAAGATGGGAAAGGGAGAAGAAGAACATATCCATGTCTGTCATTCAGCTTCTGCCTGTACTTGTAAGTCATTCTATATTCTGGTACCGAGAGCACCTGTGTAAATATACGGCTATTTCATCTGCAAGACTGCAAGATGTTGAGAGGATTCTAAAGAAAGAACAGAACTCCTGCAGGCAGCAGGGATATAAAATACAACCAAATTATTTTTCAGAAATCTAGCTCTACAAACCAAACTAAAGTGGACTATTTCATGCTTACCCAGGTTTCAGTCTGTTGCAGAGCCAATAGCAGCATAATAACCTCATTGAGATCATGTGCTAAAGTGCAAGAGACTGCAAACTTCCTCTTGTCCTACTGGAAGGGAGTACTACTCTTTCATCGGAAAAACTTTTTTTTTTTTTTTTTCCTGAGTAATGTAACCTGGAGGAGATGAAATTCCTTATATAACAAACAGAATATAAAAACTCATGGAAAACTTAGATAATTATGTAACTTGGGTAAAGAACATGATTTTCCCCTCTATACAGATAGTTTATATCTTGAAAAAAAAGGTAGCTTTCAAACCATAGATGTTTCATAATAGAACTATTTCCCTATTGCTATGTATGGACTGTTTTAACTTTAATAGTTGTACCTCTGTTATGCTACCAATACACACATCCCAAGTACATCTCCACTGAATGTGTAAATAGCACACTAGTGTTTTCTTTGATGCTATCGAATATTGCTTTTCATTAGAACAGCCTGGACTGCTCTAAAATCTCTTCCTTTACACATATACATGAATCATTCTTTGACAGTCATGCTGGAAGAAGTGTTTAAAAAGTCAACAAGTAAATAGGTGAATTAGCTTGCATCCCTGAGGTCATGTTAATGGAGAGAGTGTGCTTTGCTGATTCCACTGCCATTGTCATAAGGACTTGGTGTTTTCCATGGCTAAACATGCAATTGCTTAGACACTGCTCATAACCTACTTACTTTTATTTACTGGTATTGAAAAGTTTAAAAAAAATATATTCCTGTTTTATTACTGCTTATTATTACTGCCATCTCTTACTATGCTTGTTTACTTTAGCTGCTAAAATGTTCATGGCAGGAAGCTATCGCTGCATTTCTTTCTAGGGCAATGCACACCATAAGTTTGGATTGATTCAGCTATGTATCATAACTCATGTAGAAAATATGCATTAAAGACTTCCCCAGACTGACAAAAGTCAGTATTATCTTGAATGAATGGGACCTCTGAGCCTTCTCCAAAAAATTATTAGTAATACACGTTCAGATTACCTAAGACTGAATTTTCATTAACTCCTGCAAGGAAACACAGAGTCAAAAAAAGTCAGGTTTGGGGGTAACCTCTGGAGGTCATCCAGTCCAACCCCCTTGCTCAAGCATGGCTACCTAAAGCTGTGGTCTGGGACCACGTCCAGGCGACTTTTGAGTATCTCCAAGGATGGAGGCTACACAACTTCTCTGGGCAACCTATTCCAGTGTTCAGTCACCCCTGCAGTACAGAAGTATTTCCTGATGTTCAGAGGAACTTTCTGTAATTCCATTTCTGCTCATTGCCTCTGGTCCTATCACTGGGTACCACCAGTAAGATCCTGGCTCTATCCTTTTTGCAATCTCCCTTCAAGTATTCATACACATTGACGACATTTCCCCTGAGCCTTCTCTTCTCCAGGCTAAACAGTCCTGGCTCTCTCAGCCTTTCCTCATAGGAGAGAAGCTCCTGACTCTTAATCACCTTTGTGGTCCTTCACTGCAGTCTCTCCAATATGTGCATTTCTGTCTCATAATAGGGAGACCAGAACTGAACACAGTACTCCAGGTTTGGCCTCACCAGTGCTGAGTGGAGGAGGGTCATCTCCTCGACCTGCTGAAAACACTCCTCCTAATGCAGCCCAGGACAGCATTAGCCTGCTTTGCAACAAGGGCACACCACTGACTCATGTTCGACTTGGTGCCCAGCCAGGATTCTCACATCCTTTTCTGCCAGACTGCTTTCTAGCTGGGTGACCCCAGCCTGCCTGGGGCTAGTCACCCCCAGGTGCAGGACTTTAAAGTTCTCCTTGTTAAACATAATGAAGTTCCCCCCAGCCCATTTCTTTAGCCTGTCAAGGTCTCTCTTGCTGGCAGCACAACTCTCTGGCCCATCAGCCTCTCATCAGCAAATTTTCTGAAGGTATGCTGGCCCATCATCCAAATTATCCTTTATACCCTCACATAGAACATGGTATGTGTTTGAAAAGCACTACCATATGATCACTGTGAATGTCACCATTGTTGCATCGTCTGGAAACAGAAGGATCCAGTGTAACATATAAACCATATGAAAACTTCTGTAGGTTTTAAGTATGTAGTCTTATTTAGAATATTTAAATTATTTAAAAAATATAATATATGATTACTTTAAAATCTGCATACATCAAATATTAACAGAAAACCAAACATGTCAACCAAAATTATGCAGTAAGTAGAGATTTCATGTTACTGTTCTACATTATTGTTCTGTATTGTTTCTACAGAAAAAAAAAAAGGCATAGAAGAGGACAAAATACTCTGACCTATCTTTTCTAGAGTGGATTCTATTAAGCAAGGAATAAAGTGCCTGTTAACACCATCTTAATGGATTTAAACCATTGGATCAATAGTAAAGGATAAAACTAAACCACTTAAGAAGGTATTGCATTAATAAAATCCCTTGCACCTGTCTTGGTAAAAGAGGATAAACAGAATAGAGTTTCAGGGGGTGATTAAGAGAGCATCAGGTTGCAGTGAAAGGCTTAAAGGGGACAAATTAGCTGTACATGGAGATAAGGCAAAGGGCTGCAAGGCTGAGCTGCACATTATGAACTTTTATAGGCAGATTAAAAGATTTTGTTGTTTTTTTTTTCTTAAAGATGCCATGGGGATATCATATGACAAATATCTTGAGGCTGTTTAAATAACTAATAAAAGAGATGGTAAACTGCTGTGCTGGAGCTACTCTTAGGGATGCTTGTTGATCTTATTTATTGCAGCCAGAATTATACTTGATTCATAGTTGTTCTTGTAGTCATTCTGTAGAATGCCTACTGGATCAAGTAGGGAAAAATGTGAAGATTCAGTATGATTTGACTGCATTTTAATAATAAAATGTACTAGTCTCCTTCCCCTCTACTCTGCCCTGGTGAGACCGCATCTGGAATATTGTGTCCAGTTCTGGGCCCCTCAGTTCAAGAAGGACAGGGAGCTGCTGGAGAGAGTCCAGCTCAGGGCAACTAAGATGATTAAGGGAGTGGAGCATCTCCCTTATGAGGAAATACTGAGAGAGCTGGGTCTCTATAGTTTAGAGAAGAGGAGACTGAGGGGTGACCTTATTAGTGTATATAAATATATAAAGGGGGAGTGTCACGAGGATGGAGCCAGGCTCTACTCAGTGGAAAACAATGATAGGACAAGGGGTAATGGGTACAAACTGGAACACAAGAGGTTCTACTTAAACTTGAGAAGAAACTTCTTCTCAGTGAGGGTGACGGAACACTGGAACAGGCTGCCCAGGGAGGTTGTGGAGTCTCCTTCCCTGGAGACATTCAAAACCCGCCTGGACACATTCCTGTGTAACCTTATCTAGGTGTTCCTGCTCCGGCAGGGGGATTGGACTAGATGATCTTTTAGTCCCTTCCAATCTCTAGCATACTGTGATAATACTTTTATGAGCTTGTTAGTTTATAAATACAATCCTCCCTTTTTTAAGTGACTGAATCTCTTATGTTTATGCCCTTCATATTCTTCTTCATTCTCAGATGGTAGCTGCCTTCTGAGTCTGAGTTCTGGTCCAAGGAGGCCCTAGTATTACCTATCCTCACCTCTTGGAGGTAGATACCCCACAGTTTTACTCCTGTATTTTCATGACTGACTAACAAGCAAGTGCTGAAGAAGAAATGGCTGACTATTACTCTCACCAAAGATAACAGTAACAGAGTAACAGGTCTTTGCAAGTATTTAAACATGGTTCAAAAAGAGAATCAGAAATTGTCAGTAAATGGCCAGTTTCCATGGTGGGTGGATGCCATCAATGAGGTTCCATAAGAGTTTGTTCTCGGTCCCATATCATTCAAATATTCATAAATTACCTAGAAAAGAGGTGAAAAGGTAAATTGAAAACATTGTTGATGATACTAAGCCATCAGAAGTAGAAAAGATGAAGGCCAACTGTAAAGAATCCACCAAGTATTCTTGTCGCATTGGGGAAGAAAAGAACAAAGCACAGTGTACATAACTATAAGGTGGTGTTCATGGTGAAGAATTACCTTCCACACTGAGCTCTGAGTCATCCACTATCAATCAGAGTGAAGATCTTGAAGTTATAACAGAGAAAATCATTAAGATATTAAGTGAATCTCCATAACAATATGTACTGAGTAATTAGAAATGAAACACAGAACAATATGGAGAATGCCATTATAAAGTTGGATAAATCATTTTGTTTACTATGTCTGGTGTAGGCCCTCAGAAAATAAAATTATATAGAGGAACTGGATAAGGTTAAGATAAGGGCAACAAAGAATATGAAATGTATGAAACAGTGTCTTTACAAGGAATAAATAAGTAGTCTGGGACTCTTCTGTTTGAACAAGAAATGACTAAGGGGGAAATGACAGAACATGTAGAGAACTGATCTATTGTTCTTTACCCCTTGATGATAAAGGAACTAGTAGGCATCAAATTAAGCTGTCACCTGTCAGGTTCAAAACACACTTACAGATATATTTTGCATCACCTTGACACAGAGTGTTGTGGATGACAAAAATGTAAATGACCTCATAGGAAGACTAGACAAATTCATGCCAGAAAAATCATACAAACCATTTCTGCCTCAGGTAGTCTTGTAGGCTAGAAGAAGTATTACCATATGTTGTTGTGGGTTTTCTCTGGATGTTTACTTTTAATTGCTGTTAGAAACAAGCTTTTGTCTTAATTTAACTTTTGGTTAATCTTGCTTGATGTCCTCATATTAATTGCCCCAGTGATGTCAAAATCTACAATATCTACAAGGCAGATACCAACAAAGAAGACAATGAAGACATTATCATAAACAAAATAAAACTCATCTTTTATCTCCCTTCTGAACTATCTTCAATGAAGTATTTCACCTAAGATTATCTTCAAATCACTTTATTCCTATAGGATTGTTTTAAGGATAAAAGTTTCTGGTCTAATGTAGGTAATTACTGTTACCCAGCCAATTTTTTTGACTCAATCAACTACTTAGTATTGTCAGAATTTGGGAGATTAATGATAACATAGTATGCATGGGACAAAGAAATCAAACATCTAACTCAACTGTAGGTGACATGGGAATGTACAATCCTAGAAAACTACTCAGTGGCAAGCAGTTGGCATGAGGTTCAAACTGCCCTAATACTTGAAGTGCAGATGTTTACATGTGAGCTATACTCGTCTAAATTACCATTATAGTCAACCATGAAAACCTCCATGAGAAAGTAAAGGAATGATTCAACCAATGAGACTTTTCTTCAGATGTATAAGCAAAAGCATCTTGTGCCATTTGAGGAGATGCATTTGCTCAGAGATGACATATTATACCAGACCTACAACAGAACTGTGTTCTTCTGGGCTCACAGCTGGAAGCCTGGCAGCAAATGCTTCAAACATTGACCTCAAGCATCAGCCACCTCTCTAGGAAGCCTGTTCTGGTGTTTAACCACCCTCTTGGTAAATGAATGCTTCCTAATGTTCAGTCTAAACCTCTTCTGGCTCAGCTTTCAACCATTCCCACAAGTCCTGTCACTTGATCCCAGGGAGAAGAGATAAGCACCTCCCTCAGGTCACCCCTCAGCCTCCTTTTCTCCAAACTAGACAAGCCCAAAGTCTGGGGGTGCTAGCTAGCACTCCCAGATCCCTTTCTGCAGGGCTGCTTTCTAGTCACTCCTCTCCCAGTTTATGCTTGTACCAGGCATTACTTGTCTCAGGTGCAGAATCTGGCATTTGGACTTGTTAAATTTCATGCCATTGATGATTGCTTGATGCTCTGTTTAGATCCCTCTACAAGGCCTCACCCCTCAAAAGAATCAACACCACCTCCCATTTTGGTATCATCAAACTTGGAGGTGCTGCAACCCCTGCATCCAGATCATTGGTAAATATATTATACTAGGACTGGTCCTAGGACTGAGCACTGAAGAACACCGCTGGTGACTAGTCACCAGCCAGATGCAGCCCCATATTCTTTGAGCCCTGCCACTCAGTCAGCTCTTCACACAGCAATTACAGTAATATGTAAACATTTGCAAATAAACATAAAAATAGACAAAACCTTAAAAACTATAATATAGTACACTTATGGTTGACACAAAATTCTACTGTAATAACATAAAATATATTTTCATATTTCAAAATTCATTGTAGATACTTTAAATATATTTAGAAGCTATGTGTAATGAAAATGGTGTTTTCTGAAAAAGAAGTAAGGAGAATTGTAGTTTCTGGCAGGCTAGAATAAACCCTAATACATTCAAAATTAAATAAAGAGAGATATAAAAGGTATCTCCTAATTCAGTAAACCATTTATAATGAAATATGAATCTTTTAAATATAGAGAATGCATTAGCAGTAGTAAATATGTTAAAACTATTCCTTTCTGTAAATCTATTGTAAGTTATGCATGTTTATAAATGTATTAACTTTTCATAAATCATGGACAGACAACCTTTATGACACTTTGAGAAATCTACTTCTGATTTGTCTATTATCTTCTTTAGTACCTTCAAGAAACAAGATTGTTTCTTGCATAACATTTTAAAATGGCATGATTACTTGGAACTAATGCTTCTTATTTTAAAGATCTGAAATATGAAACTTAAAACGTCTTTTTGAGTTATTTATAACAGGGAAGATAATGCAGTTGTAACTTGAAAACAGATTTTTTTTTCTGTCACAATTTTTGTGATGCGAATACAATTTTCCACTTCTGAATAATATATAGAATGATGATAAAGTTTTGAGAATCTGATCTCCAGAAACTCTGGAATATTTTTTTCTGATTCCTTGTAAAAATACAGAATGCTTGCAATGTTCTTTATTTGGACATATCGTCTTCCCTTGCCAGAGTAATAAACTCACAATATTTGTAAAGCTGCCTTGAGAACCTTGGAAAATGGTATAGAAATCTGGAATATGTCACATTTTATTAGGTGACTTTGCTGCATATACACCCAAGTTCCTGTCTCTTTTTATGGCACATTATAATTTATAGTTTTTACACTTCTTTGCTATAGATATCGTACATTAATAGGACTGGAGAAGTGTTTCATGAATTACGGTGGATGCAGAATTTCAGGAACTGGATGCCATGCTAATGTGAAGGACTAAATTTCTGTGATACAGTTGCATGTAGGGAAAACTCTTTGTTCTGTCAAAGTCCTTGAATTGTTGAAATGGTCTTTGCAAGGCCCTACTTATGAGGCTCTGCAGAAAGAGGTTTGCCTGTCAAAGTGGATTCTTGCCTCTAACCAACGCAAGCATCTCAGAATTAAGATGGAGAAACTTGCAGGAGCATAGGAATAGACAACCACTACACTTTATGGTACCAAACATGAGTGTTGCATGTAAGATATAACATTACCTAGTGAGTTTCTTATTCCTGTTATGTTCCATCTTCTACTTTCTATCTGTAGTCCTTTTTATGCTTTCTATGCAAAGATGACTAGAGTAATGGAAGGTTTATACATTTTGAGAAAGGTGTTGCTGTTTTGTAGAATAGCAGTCCCTGTTTTTTTTTTTTTTAAGCATATTTCAGCCAACATAACAGAAAAAAAGAGGCATCATACAAGAGGGAAATATATTTTTTTCACAGTGCTGGTGCTTTCGCCTATTCCTTATTAAAATTTCATAACCCAGACCTGGTATATTACTGGTTTCATATATTTAAGTATTTTTTAATAACAGGATTTACTTGTAAGATGAGCACCTTTGTGATCTGCGCTTCTAGTTTCCTTTAATAAAATCCACCTCTGATCTCATTCTGCGTATATTTGGTCAAAATTATATCTTCCTAATTTCCTTCTCCCTACCTCAAAGGACACTGAAGAAAATGTAGGAGGTTCATAGCTTTCCTGTTGCCCTCTGAAAAGTGCACAGGGACTGATACTAGTATTTGTCTTCAGTAATACACTGAATAACCAGGGAAGTAACTTTCCTTTCAGCCTTCCCTCAGTAGAAGAGGGAAAAATAAATGACAGTAAAGGGATACCCAAGAATTTTGTTACCAGTTTCACCAGTCCAGTATTTGCACAAGGACTTCCCATTTATTTTCACTATCACAACAAACTGGAAAAATAGTTTCATACTTCGCTACATAGAGAGCTAATAGTTCCATACTTTGTTCTGTAGAGAATTCCATAGAGAGCTTGGACTGGCTATGTATCTCCAAGTTATAAATAATGGTTTGTTTTTTTTTTACTAGTGCTTATCTTTCAAATGGGAAGACATAGTTTTTGGAACAAATTCCAAAAATGCACATTCATCTTTGCTAGGTAGATAGATACTTGAATCCTAGAGAAGGAAGGGAATTAACATTATTTTTTAGGATCTTTATTATGGCATAATTTCATGTTGGACTCCTATAGCATCAGGTACTTCTGTGACTATATGACAGCCCTTTTATGATATCTGTGTAGTGGAAGGTGGTAAAAAAAATCCCCAATACTTCTTCATTTCAAGTGATTCTTTCATAGGGAAGGAAGCATTTGAAAATTTCAAATTGACTGAACTCCTCTTTAATGCAGATATAATGAATTATTTGAAGCATATGCAGGGTGTTAACCCCTAAGAAATATATTGTAATACCCCTAAGAACCTTAGGGGTGTTAAACCCTAAGAAATGAGAAAGTTTAAAAGGAGAAGCTAAGAAAGCAGTAAAGGGAGGGATTAATCTTATCTACCTTCAAATATATACTATAGACATAATATATGCCATTGACATCCATGTATTGATTCCATCTGTATTCAGTGAAAGAAACACTTCTGATCACAGTTCATACAATGTTAAGATAATAAAGTCTCTTGACATTTCAGGCTAGATGATGCAAATTCTATCCAACCAGCTTCATAAAAAAAAATAGCGGTCAATTCATCTAGTTTCAGAGGAAGATAAGTGAATGTTGAGAATAAGTATGTAAACCAGTAAATAAGAAAATAATCTAAATTACTCTCGGGAGCATTCTTGACATCTTTCCCCAGCATATATGGGAGAGCGCAAGCTGGCATGAGCCAAACCATGTTAGGGAGCAGGCAAACAAATTATTGGACAACCACTGGACAGTGCTTGAGGCTGTTCTCAGGCCCTGATTATACACTAGTGCAGACATAAGAACCACAGAACACCAGGTTAGAAGGAACCTAAGGGATCATCTCGTCCAACCCTTCTAAACAAGCATGAAATAGCCCAAGAGTCCTCCAGAATAGAGCTAAACACCATAGCATGCCTAATGGATTGACAAAACAAGAGATTTTGAAGTTAGAACAATTAATGGATCTACTGATATATGTTTTCTCTGAAAACAGCAAAATGCAGTTAATACAGATGTGGAGTAACCTGTGCCCGATCTCCAAGTTATGAATGGCTCCCTAAAATCCATACAAAATTCTTTTCATAGGGTCCCATTACTTTTCATAGTATCTTATGAATGATGAGAATATAAAAATCTCCATACATTTTCTTCTATGGATTAATTTTTCTTGATTATCTGAGGTATAGATCAGTGTAAACATAAACTAAAGTCAGGGGAAAGCATAATTGCAACATACACCTTAATTCAGTCTGACCCTGTCTATCATCTCCCAGATAGACTTATAAGAGATAACAATCTGGGGAAATATTATGTTTCCTGATCCAGTGAAGAAGGCTGTATGTTACTGTACAGCCTGGCTCTAATATGTGATAGAAAAAAATTGAGGTTTTAATTTCATGCATATATGTCAATGGCTCCTTTTTTGGTAGTCAGTATCTCTTTTTGTTATTTAAGAAGTGGCCTTTCCTTTTAGGAATGTATTCAGGCTAAATCCAGGTATTTTAATAGCAAGTTCTTAACTCATTCTTTTGGATGCCTCTGATACAATGATATTTCATTCCATTTCATTGACCTTATTTTGCAACTTACTTTTCTTACTTGTGCACTCTAATAAAAAAGAAACCAGATACATATTTGGAAAATGTTAATGACTAAACAATACCTCTGTTTGCTCAATTCTGAAAAGTAGATAAGGAAGAAATAGTGTAGAGATAATTGCCAAATTTCAATATTTATAGAAAGCAGGCACTTGTGTAGGTAATAAGACAATTCTCGATGTGCTTTGATGATGAAGTGCCAGTTTTCTGTAAATATTGAAATAAGGTAATTATCACTTGAACTATTCATTATTTATCTGATTTCAAATCACAATGAACACAGTCAAATTACCATTTTTTCATAGGAATGTGAAGCAAAAAATAACTATTATATTAACCTTTAAAATACTTTCTTACTGGAAGTAGCTTGAAAAGTATTTTATAAAATGTAATGAGAAAGAATCTCTACATACACAAGCAAGGACAAATTTGTCAATTTACACTTGAAGTTAAGACAACAAGCTTCCTATAAAATTAACTATCCAACAATTATTTAATCTCTGATACTGCAAACACTGACATTCAAAGATAAATCTATTTTCCATTTATGTGCACAAGTCTGGGTAAACAAGAGTAGATGACATCTCCTGAGTCACTGAGCTCTGTAGTTTACATGCCTGTGTAATTACATTAGTCAATCTGAAAAGCATCTAGACTCTTTTTCAAACAAGCTGCCTTTGTTGCCTCTGCTAATTTGATGAGAAGGCTGTTTCAGAGCCTACTTGTTCAGAAATGAATCTTCTAATTTATTCTTAAAATTAATCCTGAGTAGTTTATAAATATTTGTTCTCCTGCAAGTATTACTAAATACACATGCAGATGTTTGCAAAAAAAAAATTCTTGACTTGTACTGCACAAGTAATATGTATTTGCTCGTTCTTTATATGGTTTAGATCACAAAAATACTTAAATACAGTATACTTTTCACAGATATTAAGACACTATAGCACTTTCTAACTGTATTTATTTTCAGGATTTCTGATAAAGCAACCCAGTGACACACAGAGCTGCTTACAAAAGAAATCTGATAATAATTTGGAAATATAGGGACAAAAGAAGTATTGAAATGCAAATAAGCAGATGAAACAAAAATGCCATTTATGATGAAGTAAATCTACATTAAGTTGTGTAGTATTTTAGTGTCTGAGCATACTGCACTGAGAATTATACTCTATTCATTTAAGGCCATAGGGAGCACATATTTCTTTAGGCCCAGATCCAACAGTTATTTTGTCCAAAGACTGGAGGAAAGCAAGTGTCACCCCCTGCCTTCAAGAAGGGCAAGAAGGAGGGCTCAGGGAGCGCTCACTTTGATCCTAGGGAAGATGATGGAGCAGCTGACCCTGGAAATCACTTCCAGGCACATTAGGAACAGGAAAATCATCAGGAGTAGCCAGCAAGGATTCACCAATTAGAAGTCACACTTATATGATGAAGTGACTGGCCTGGTAGATGAAGGGAGAAAAGTGGATAATGTCTACCAGGACTTCAGTTAGTCCTTTGACACGGTGTCCCATAAGATCCTTGTAAAGAAGCTGTTCATGTACAGGCTGGATGAGCAGACTGTGAGATGGATTGAAAACTGGCTTAATGGCTGGGCCCAGAGGGTAGTGATTGGTGGCTCACAGTCCAGTTGGACAACAGTTACTAACAGCATACACCAGGGGTCAATACTGGGTCCAATCCTGTTTAACGTGTTTATTAATGATCCAGATGATGGGGCAGAGTGGACCTTCAGAAAGATTGCTGGTAACAACAAATTGGGAGAGGTGGCTGATATGCCAGAGAGTTGTTCTGCCAGCAAGAGAGACCTTGACAGGCTAAAGAAATGGGCTGGGAGGAACTTCATTAAGTTTAACAAGGAGAACTGTAAAGTCCTGCACCTGGGGATGACCAGCCCCAGACACTGGCACAGGCAGGGGGCCACCCAACCGGAAAGCAGTCTGGCAGAAAAGGATGTGGGAATACTGGTTGGACACCAAGTCGAACATGAGTCAGTGGTGTGCCCTTGTTGCAAAGCAGGCTAATGCTGTCCTGGGCTGCATTAGGAGGAGTGTTGCCAGCAGGTCAAGGGAGATGATCCTTCCTCTCCACTCAGCACTGGTGAGGCCAAATCTGGAGTACTGTGTCCAGTTCTGGTCTCCCGTGTAGAAGAAAGACATAGACCTACTAGAGGCAGTCCAGACAAGGGTCAATAAGATGATGATGAAGAGATTGGAGCCTATCTTCTATGAGGAAAGACTGAGAGCTGAGACTGTTCAGCCTGGAGAACAGAAGGCCCAGGAAAGATCTTATTAATGTTTTCAGTGGTACCCAGTAACAGGCCCAGAGGCAATGGGCAGAAAATGAACCACAGAAGGTTCCCCCTAACCATCAGGAAAGACATTTTTATTGTAATAGTGACTAAGCAATGACAGAAGTTGATTGGAGAGGTTGTGGAAACCCTTCTTCTAGATATTAAAAAGCAATATGGACACGGTCCTGGACAGCCTCCTCTAAGTAGTCCTGCTTGATCAGGAGGGTTAGTCAAGACGACTTCCAGAAGCCCATTCCAATCTCAATCATACTGTGATTATGTGCTTTTTAAGCAAGCTAGTGGAACAGTCTCTTGTTACATCAGATACAATGACAAAAGGCAATCTGATTTCTTTCCCTGTTTAAAAAACAAGTATGAATCGTGTAAAAAGATATGATTATGATCTCTTAAATTATGATTGTTCTAAGTTAGATCTGAGGCAAAAGCAGATGAGTGTCTGAAGGACAGATGTCGAGGAGCACCCTCAGGGGAATTTAGCTGTCACTGAACCTGAAATCTCTATATCTCTGCCCTCTATACAGTAACATTACATGATATTAACTAAGGTTTTTAAAAATGTTCTACACAACTGAGTCAGTTACTTGTTCTTCATGAGTGTTCTAGGGAAAAGCTGCTCAGTCAACATGGTTTAAACAGAATTGGGATCAAAACACTTTATTCAGCTAAGAAGAATATCCACCACCACCCTTTCACTCACTAGGCAGGTGAACTAGACAAAACTGGTGTCCTCAGCCACTCCTCACAGGACGTGCCTTCCAGCCCTGTCACCAGCCTTGTTGCCCTCCTCTGGACGCATTCAAGGACCTTCATGTTCTTCTTAAATAGCAGGGCCTAGAACTGCCCCCAGTACTCAAAGTGAGCCTGCCCCAGCACTGATTACAGCAGGACAATCACCTCTTCTAACTGGCAAGTTGTGCTGCATGTGATGCCTCCACAGGATGTGCTTTGCCCTCTTGGCTGCCAAGGGGTGCTGCTGACTCACACTGAGCCTGCTGCCAACCAGCACCTCCAGAGCCCTTTCTGCAGGGCTGCTCTCCAGCCACCCCTCTCCCAGTTTACACTTGTAGCTGGCATTCCTCCATCCCGGATGCAGAATTCAACGTCTGCTCTTGTTCAGTATCACGCCACTGATGACTGCCCAATGCTCCAGTCTATCTAGATCCCTCTGCAAGACCTCTTGTCTCTCAAGAGGGTCAGCAGCACCTCTCAGCATCATCAGCAAATTTGCCAATGAGGCATTCAACTCCTGCATCCAGATCATTGATAAGAAGATTGAAGAGAACTAGACCTAGAATCTATCCCTGAGGAGCACCACCTGTGACCAGCTGCCAGCCAGATGTAGCCCCATTCGCTACAACCCTCTGAGCCCTGCCTTTCAGCCAGTTCTTCACTCAGTGTACCATGTATCTGTTCATCTCACAGCTGGGCAATGTGTCCAGAAGGATGCCAAGAGGGACAGTACCAAAAGCCCCGCTGAAACCTGGAAAAACGATATCCACCACCATCCCTTCACTCACTAGGTAGGTGACCTTATCACCGAAGGGTCTCAAACTAGCTATGCAGGACTTTCCCTTTGTGAACCCATGTTGACTGTTGTGCCTGATGATCGCATTGAGAAACATGCCAGTTTTACATGTCCAGAGTAAAAGAGATGTCATAACGAATAAAGTGAGGGCTAATGATTCTACCAGGCCCCACAGATGACTGCACTGTAATCCGGGGTTTTGTGTTCAGTGGATTGTTTACCATCCTTTCATACAATTGACCTGAAACAGAAAAAAAACAACCTGCAGACAAGCTTCAAGTCTTCATGTTTCAGAAAAGTGTCTGTTGGTGAAATCATAGTTGTATAAGGGAAACCTCTTTGTGTAACTAAGAAATAGTACTTCTATTAAGTAATTCCTTTTGGATTATGTGAGCAGAGTTTCAGTTTGGGGCTTCAGTTAGTTTCCTTTTATCTGATTTATTCACATAAACAGACATATCCCCGCGAAACTAGGAAGGAGAAATTCTTCTGTAAAGGACCATGGGTGCGGGGCTGAAAATGGGGCCCACGAATGCACATGCCAGCATGTGCCCAAGGACACCAGTCCTTTGCCCGGCAGAGCAAATCTCATCAGTGCTTCCCTTAACCGAGCACGCAATGTGTTTCTGTAACACAGAGAGCAGATTTCAATCCATTGCCTCCTTTTCCCCATGGCCCTGCTCTTCCCCCACCTAGGGAGGTCACTGTTCCTTGATCCTTTCCTTCTGGAACCCACCCTTCCCTTCTGGTACCAACTCAGGACACCGTGTGAATTGGCATCAAGCCAATTCACAGCTTCTCCTGTTTCCTGCCTTCAATTATGAAAGCTTTTGCAACAGCATCGTTGCTGCAGTTCCCTGCAGCTTGTCTCCCTTTGCCTTGGCTGCAGCTCTGGTGTTTCAAACCAGCATCCTCAGCACATGCCCTCCATTGCACTTACCAGTGCTGCTGTGACGTGAGGATTTATTTGCACTAACCCAGCAGATAGGTAGAGAGAGGCAGAGATGTAGATACAGATGTAGAGATATATAGAGAAAGATGATATACCTATAGAGAGAGAAGGGTGTGTTTCTGTTTGGGTATATTGTTTTTTCCTTCTTGTTTTCAAGAAGCGATTATGCTCACTTTCTACTGCAACTGGGCAGAGGCAGTAGCATTTTCTACTATTGTATGTGAAAAACATAGGTGTTTTGCCTAAAAGAACACTTTGTTCAGGCAGACACAAAGATTCCCTCATTTCAGATAGGAACCCAGCTGGAGCTGTCTTCTGCAGCCTACACCAGCATCTCCAGTAGCAAACTCGGTGACCTTCCCTTTCGCCCCCGATAGACCACACAAGAAATAAGCCTATGGGAAAGAGACCAGCGGTCATTCTGCGTTTCAAGGATTTGAGCAAATGTCCTGGGGAGTTTTGTTACCGGTCTCTAAAACTCTGCCCTCTATACAGTACCCTCATGTGATACTTAGCTGACGTTTATAAAACTGGTCTACACAACTGAGTCAGTTACTTGTTCTTCCTGAGTGTCGTAGGGAAAAACTGCTCAGTCCACGCGGTTTAAACTGAATTGGAATCAAAGCGCTTATTGAGCTATCAAGAACATGGAAGTAGGCAGCAGTCAGTGAAGTGCTGCATTCAAGCAGTAAGACAAGAGGTAAACCCCCAGACTAGACGCATGAATGTTAATGAACACAGGCAAATATCTAAACACCCTGTGTCACAAATGCAGAAGAGATTTCTGAAATTCTCCTTCTTTCCAAGGAGAAGACCTCACCATAAACAGTGTAGCAGCAAATGCCTCTTGGTGTGATAATAAGGAGTGGTGAGGAAATCCTGTATGCTCTCTAAGTCTCTGCAAAGTTCATGCAGAGGGGACCAGAACCCCTTTCTTTCACCTCTGGGATCGCCACAGTCAAATGACCGTACGTGGTATAAACTCTTTATTGATACAGTCAGAACACGCAGATTAATTTACAGGACACCCAGCAGCGGTGCCCCATGTGTGGCCACCATGGGCAGGGACATCCCCCTAGGCCTCTTGGGCACAGGCACTGCCTCAGGGCCAGCAGCCCAGAGGCCTTTCTCCAAGGGATGCTGGGCAAAGGGGCAGCAGCAGCAGGGCTGCGGTGGGCAGGGCTGCGGAAGCCCCGTCATCCCCGTGTCACAGTGCCACCACCCACCAACGCAGCATCACAATGCTCTGGGGCAGTGTAAGGCAGCATCCTCCCGGGTCCCACTGCCAGAGTACCCAGTGCTGGCACCAGGACAGAGCTGGAAGCCTGAAGGCACCCGAGAGGAATTCCTTGAGACACCCGTGGAATTACTTGGAGGGGCAGAGGGGGGGAAGACTGCCCGAAGGTGCGGGAGGTTCTCTGCTGCAATTCCAGCTCCTGGAGGGGCCACACTCCTGCTTCAGTCTGTGGGGGGATCGCCGTCCTCATCTTCTGGAAGAGCCATAAGGAATAGGGTCCACAGATGGCCCAGTGCCCTCCCCCAGTGCTTTATAGCTCCCGCTGGAAGGCACAGGAAGGATTCTTGCCCCAGGGTTGATCAGACCAGGGCCACTTTGCTGTTGTTGGAAGCCCCTGAGATGGCTCCAGGTGGAGGCAGAAGAGGCAGTGCCAGTGTTCCCCAAGAGCCGTAACCAGCCAGTGGACCGGGAGCAGGTCTTGCTCAGGTGCTCAGGGAGTAGCCGATCGCCAGCACTGGGGTCAGGAAGGAATTTTCCCCCAGGGCAGATTGGCACTGGTCCCCGGGGGTTTTTTGCCTTCCTCTGAGCACTGAGCATGACCACTTGTCAGGGCTCCTGGATCCAGTCTGGCTTGGTTATCACCTGGTGCTCATGCTCCACGAAGGTGGCCCTCGTGTCCTGCAGCTTGGGGGGGGGGAAGAGCTTTTTTCCCCCCAGGTGGACTAGCAAGTGTCTCTGGAGGTTTTTTGCCTTCCCCCGCAGCCGAGCACAGCCCCTTCACGGGGCTCCTTTGGGTTATGGTAGCCAAAAGGCAGCGGCTCGTGCTCCGCGCAGCTGGCCCTCGTGCCCCGCATCCGTGGGGAGGCAGAGTTCTGGCCTCCCAGGGTGGCCCCAGAGTGGCCCCGGGATTGTTGCCTGTCCTCTGTAGCATTGAGCACCACCCCTTGTCGGGTCTTCCCCGGCCCGTTCTGGCTGGGTTCTTGCACTGCTCTTGCACCACCACAGCACTGCTCTGAAAGATTTAGGAAAACAAAATATAATCTAAACTAGACTGGTCTAAAATCAACTAAATTAAGCTAAGCTATGCTAAATTAAGATAAAATCACTTTATTTATAAATAAATAAAATATTCTTTTCACCTGTAACCTTTCTGATTTGTGTCTTTGAAAGTGCTTTTGGTGCCGAAAGCCCCTTGGCATTTCAGGTAAATAATGGTCTCATCATTATACAACTCATGGAATGGAATGGAATGGAACGGAATGGAATGGAATGGAAGAGAACTGAGCGGGACGGAGCTGAACAGCTATGATATGTCATGCATGACAAGCTCTGACGTAGGTCCGAGGGGCTGCCTGCAGTGCAGATCCTAAGGGATGCTGGTCCAAGGCATTGTGGCCTATGAACACTCTCTGGACCCCGACAGAAGTAGACCTGCACTCCTCATCATTTAGACGTGTATGTGGTGCCACAGGAGAGAGAGTACTGGGCCAGGTGGACTCCTGATGGAGCATTGTTGTTCTCAGGCTCTTGCGTTTCGTTTTGTTTCTCCAAAAGAAACAACTCGGGCATTTTTACAAACCAGTATCAGGGGGAGGGGTGGGGATGGGAGTGGGTGGAAATCACAAGGAAATGAGCAGGTCTTGCCTGTATGAACAAGATTTGCAACCACGCAGCTCAGGAGCACGTCCTGCTTCAGGCTGAGGGCTGGATCTTTGAGCCTCACTGATGTCAGAGATGTGGTCCTTTGCTATCCCATGGAAACCCAAAGAAACTGGATGAACACAGAAGAGTTTCACAAACCACTTCACACGTGTTTTTCACAAATCTGCTCATATATCTGTGAGTGCTGCCGCTGCAGCTGCTGTGCATAAGTAGACTTTGTGAGCTATCCTACACTCAACAATATTCCCTTTTTCTCAACAATATGCTGCCCCTCCTCTGCTTCTGAAACACATTATTGTGGGATTCTCATTTTGCTATCAGCCTAGAAAGGACTGCAGATTGGATGCAGCTACATGAGCTATGGACATTGAACAGATTTGATGTAATATTTTATTAAAGCAAAGATGAGCTACTGTCATTTTAATATGCAGAAAGATGCTAGAGATAAAAATATTCTTCTTTTTGTTTCCATGAAAGCAACAAAGCTTTATAAGAGACTATTTCAGAAGCAGAGAAAGATGAAGTTGTGAGACAAAACCTTTGAAGGCAGTAGATATTTCATTGAAGAACACTTAAAAATATGCCTACAAGCTCAGTGTCATAAGCTTGATTCGTTTTGTAGAAAAACTATGCTTAAATTAGCAAACTGGGTACATTGTAGCTGACTTCTGCAAAATTCTTTGGACACAGACTTTTTGGTTTCTGGCTAAACGGAGCAACAGTTTTGATGACAGAGGTGGGATTTATGCAGCTAAATGCAGGCAACTATCCCCACAGTACCCAAAACATCTGCCCAAAAGCTGGCAGATATAACACAGGTCTTATGGCAGGGTCACCCTTCTGAATCTGCAGCTAGAGACCTATCCCACTGACTCTAATAACATGAATTTAAGCAACTGCAGCTAAACCAGATAGCTATCATCTGCCACTGGCAGCTACAACTGGAGAGAGATCAAATGCCTGTATACTTCAGGAAACAGTGAGCAGGATATTCTGCTTTTTGGTCTGTTTGAGGTACATGATACAGAAATAAAATCCTATGGTTATCATATGCAAGTGGTGGCAGCTTTCTTCTAAAAACCCCCAAATCAGAATACAAGAATAACATTACCATACCTTCATTACTTAAAAAAAATAAGAGCTTCAAGCTAATTATCCGAAGCCTTACTATTTCATTTTATTTTATTTGGATAATAATGAAGAGATTTTTAATATATATTAAAAGCAATTAAGCAATCCATGGGATGGTGTGTGAAATTACATCTACAAAGCAATTTCCACTTTGTTTTTCTGGTCTTACACACTACAATGTTTTTAGAAGATATGCTGCTTCTTCATAGATTTTTCATTCACACCTTGTAAATGTGTGTGCAACAACTCATAGGAACTATATTATTTGTTGGTGTGCGTGAGTCTATGTATACCTATCTAAAATAGCAAGAGAGAAAATGTACCAATATATGTATGTATAGGAGCAGGTGGCATTACAATCCTGAAGGATGTGTACCTCGAATGCAGAAACAAAGAACACATAAGGAGAGTGACTCAATATGG
Organism: Pezoporus wallicus; assembly: GCF_028554395.1. Taxonomy (NCBI): domain Eukaryota; kingdom Metazoa; phylum Chordata; class Aves; order Psittaciformes; family Psittacidae; genus Pezoporus; species Pezoporus wallicus. Next base: position 2,266,696 of record NW_026636656.1, read on the forward strand.
ATGAAGGTGTAATAGCCAACTACGTATCACTATTAATTCTGCAGTGCTGCAAATAGGAAGTGATTCTTGCTTCAGTTTAAATGGCTAAGATCCTGCTTCCACATAAGCTGCCTGCAGCTGGGCTTTCCGTCCTCATCCTACCAACTTTAGACAGGAATCGTAACTGTTCATAGTTTATTTGTAGCACTATAGTTCGCTCCAGTGTGGGTAATATTAAATCACACAAAACCAGCCATGCATTCACCAGAATCAGAATCACTATTTCAACTCACTATATTGGTTTTCAGTGTAGTATAAAATAAGCAGCTTTTGGATAGGTATGAACAACTGCACTAAAGATAGGTCACTGTGATTTGCTCTCACCTGTGCTTCTTCTATTGTTATTAAAACAGAATTTTATTTTGTAATACCTCTGCAATTATTTCAAGAGTTACAGATGCCTACAGGCTTTTCTAACTCAGAAAATGCAAAGCTTAGGGGTCCATAGAATAGTATCACAACGTGACTTGTGAGTTTGCGTAACACTGAGTAGAAAGGATTCTTTTTTTTGACAAGGCATCCGCAAAATACATATTGTTTAGACGGATCCAAGCTGATAAATGACATCATTGCAATTTGCCAGATGCATAGTTGACCTTTTGGGTTTGTACATGTGCATATGATACATTAAAAAATATGAATTTTCTAAGCATGTACCAGAGACAGGAATAATAGTGTTTCTCTGGGCTCACTCGTGGGCACCAGAGAAATTTTCTGGCTCAGTTTCATCTTTTCTATGCTAACAAATCTAGATAAAATTATACATATTAGCTTCAGAAGTGAAAGGGCTCATCTTCTCTGTTTCTAGATGAGTAACATAGAAGCATAAGGTAGGTTTAGTGTGCACCATTTGACAGAACGGATCGAGCATGCAGTCTTGCTATAGACAGACTTCAGAAGATACATGAATATGATCTGTAAATTAAATTGCTTTAAATGAGTGGTTTTGTCTTTATAGTAACTATCTATGAAAATTAAAGCATAGATATAGACTATCAAATCTTAAGTTAGATTTTTCTGCTTCTAATTTATTGCAACGGAAATCTTGTATGTATTCTAGCCTATATTTTTAATATAAAACAAATTATACCAATTGATTTGTCAAGGTCACTTCTTAATTCTAAGTTTCTTTTTCCCTAAGAATAAGTGTCTGATAAGGAATCAGAGATTTTCTCGTAGCTTGCTTCACTGAAGACATGTGAAGTTAAATAGCTTGTACCTTAGTTTGATACTTTTCCTGACTAATAACTTGCTGAATCAACAGGCATTCATATATCTTTACTGAGAATATGTCCTTCCCTTTAGCCGTTCCATACTGTCACAGTTAGAGGTCACACTACCTATTTACCTATTCAAACTATGTTGTCTATGTAGGGAGTATAATACCTACAAAAGGGAGTATAATTATTTTAGAAATAGTTACACATATTTTCCAGGGCTGTTGTAGAAGAACTTTAAGCTGACTTTCAAAACTGATAAGTAAAAGAAGAAAATTGCTTTGTGGATTGCTGCAGGTGAAGAGCCATAGCTAATGACCAAAAAAACTCCAGTTATTGAGAAAGCTGGCTAAGAGTTTTCAACAGAAACACTTCCCTTGGAAAATGCATGTACATGAAAAAGGATCAGTAGAGATGTATAGCTCACTTTCTAAGCCGGTGCTAACCGTTTGGCACCTCCTGTAGAATTCTAATTGAAATAAAATGAATCCAAGGGTGGGTTCAGTAGCCTAAGCATAGGGTTTGAGTGCCATTTTAGATGCCCTGGGGTGCTCACATGGCCTCCAGCTGTGTCTCTGGAAAGACATAAAATGAAAGTTCATAGTCACCACAGGGGGACATTAAAATGAATATTGCCCATTTTTAAGCTTATATAGCATTATTTAATGCCTAAAAAAGAAACCAAAAACCAGGAGCTTCTCAAGTACATACAGACATCTATCATCTTTAAATTGTGGGGAGCATATTCTATCTCTACATATCTTTCCTACTTGGATTTACATAAAACGCTGGAACCATGACACCCAAATTCAAGACATACCTAGTAACTCAGGCCATCTTTATTCAGAATTGTCCTAGGTGTCATAGCTGCAGTTGCAATATAAACATAAAACATGGTATAAAAACCCATGAAACATGGAATAAAAAAAGTAACTGTTTCCTTGAATTTTAGAATGCTAGTTGTGATGGCTGAATTGGCTGAAAGTGTAAATATGGTCCTGCTTCCCTCGTGGCAAAACATGGGGTAAGACTTACCTATCTCACCCGATTGTCACTGCAAAGTTAAATTAGTTTAAGTTTTTTTTTAATATCATAATGTTGGGGTTTAGTTTTATTATTTATATATGTCTTGAGGCCACTTCACAGAGGTGGAAAAATATATGCAAATGCTGCTTTTTTTTTTGCTTTCCTTCCTGTAATGCAGTCAATTACAGATATATACTTCTGGAGACTCAGGATAGAAGCCTATTGTAAGAGGTCTGGACTCTTCCTTCTTTAATCAAAGGATTAGGGTAATTAGCTGCTTAACATTAGCCCTAGCCCCCTTAGCCAGGTCAGCACTCATGCACAAAAGAGGGAGGAGGAGCCTTAGGGAAGGCTTGCCTATACTTACTTTCTGGGAAAGTTCCTGGCCCTTCTGGTCAACATGCTTTTGGACAATGATGAGGCACAGTTCAAGGAAAAATACTTGGAAGAAGTTACTATCTATCTATGGGCAGTTTTGTTCAAAACTGGCATCCTGTTACCCTTGCCAGTCCTCCAACACTGTTATAGCAAGCCTTGCACCTTCAGCTGTTCTAGCATGTCTCATATCCAAGACATCCTACGCACACCTAACCTCTGTTTCATGCTATGAAAAATTTCACTGTCATGAGCTACAAGGCAGTCTTCATAACACATTAGAAAGGACAACGCACATGTAAGATAATTGTAATTTTTCAGGGTCAGAGGTAGTCGAGGGCTAGATGCTATGAAGGTAGAACACAGCAAGTCTGTTTTGCCTCTGGCTTCAAGGCCAGAAGAAAACTCATTGGTCTTATCTATTAGTGGCATGCTCAAATGCTGTCGATCCTCTCCTTTAGCTAACAGACTACTTTATTCTTGACAAAGTAACACCTTTTATATCATCATGCGTTTGTCCTGTTTATAATGGAGATTAGAACACTGGCGCTACACTGATTTCAGATCTTGTGAAGGTATTTGGAGGGACATGACTAAAATACTGCTATCAATTCTTTCTAAATAATTCAGTTGAAACTACCTCTTTCTGAAGGTTTGATGTGGTCTCCAAGTTACTGCAGACACAAACGTGTATATTCCTAATATCTCAGGTTTCTGCTTGAGAATAAATGTATAGGTATCCACTAAAAATCAGTAACAAAAATAGTATAGCTTATCATCAAGTTAATTTTTAAAAGCTCAGCAGACATGCACTTCTTCCCTTCTCCTGCAGAATACCTCTTTTCCTGTTAGCATATTTCTGTAAAACACAGAACCTTTCTTGAAATTTTGTATATTTGTTGTCACAAAGGATCTATCAGGAGACAATATTGCCACTTTTCCTTATTGAGATTTGTGAAAGTATAAGCACACTACACTGGAAAGAGATGAGACACGTGTTGCACCCTGTAATTCTTCCAGTACCCACTTGATTCCTTTAGTTTCCTCTGAAATTTTCTCTTCACATCTTGAGCACATAAGTATTGGTAATCTTATTAAAGTGTGTATACTTCATGCCTAACAATCTCTTCAGTGTTCCCTTTCCATCTGGAATTTCTTCATTCAGATTTTTCTGAAACTCAGTTTCAGTTTGCAGTTTTAAGAGAATGTTTCATCTTTATATCTTTCCTCATATCAAGCATTACTTTTCTCCTTGATTTTTTTTTAACTTTGACAAAAAGAAAAGCATTTTGAAAGTGAAATGCATTGTGTTTACTAAATTTCAAAGATAGAATTGTAAATGTTTTATGCACATATAGGCACATTGACTGGCATTGACATTTGACTGGCAAAGCCTTTTTGAAACAAGCTCCTAATAGAGTGAAATTATGTTTTTCCTTATTAGAGATAAACGTGAAGATGGGATGAAGAGGTATGCTAGTGACTTTGTGATCAAAAATCAGATGAGATACATAACTTCTTCTCTCGATTTTTTTGTGCATTTTAAGTGTTGGAACTGTTAAGTTTTTTTCCTGCCACTTTTATAGCATGTTTCTATGGTACAGTTTTGTAAAACTTTACCCTTAGCAGAGATCCAACTGCTCATTTGTTTTGCAAGCCTTTCTGATAAAAAAAAAAAAAAAAGATTCTGCAGGATAAGTAACAGCAGGAATTGTATTTTTATTGTTTGTGAAGTACCATTGCCTTGCCAGAACAGATTGAACTTCAAAGCCTGACTAAAAACACCATACATAGTATTTTGTTTGGAAGAGACAAGAATAAAAGCCAGAGCTGGGGTTGCTGCAGTGGTATTTCAAATAAACTACTGTGTCAGCCAAGTATTTGTCTAGGGCTGAATAAGCTTTTCATCAGCCAAACTATTTCTCTGTTCCTGAAGTTAGTAATTGATCGCTAACTTAACTGCTTTATTGCTGCTCAAACTGTCATATACAGAACACAGAAAAAAGAATTCATATTTATGGATCTACTTCATCTTTTTGATTCCTTTAATAAGCAGTGTTTTTAATGGTTGCCTAATCATAAATTCAAGTCAGACACCTTTAATTGTTTTTTGACCTACATTCTATTATGAGGCTGATTAACAATTCCCTAATCAAAGTTGCAAAACATCCTTCTTTGTGTTCAATAATTTAGAGATCCTTGTGGGAGATGTATTGTTGCTGTTAGTCTCACTGTGAATTTAGCTCATTCTATGCATGTAGTCTTGATATTCACCTGAACAAAAATAATTTCAAATTAAAAAAAACAAAACCCTAATACATCAAAAAATGCAATGAGACTGTAAACTGTATTTCTTTCTCATTGTAAAAGACACCTAGAAATTCATTTCCAAGTATTTTGCTAATTAGCAAAATGGCATATTTCTTCTACCAGAAGCTCCTAGGTATTAGAATGATTACTTTGAACCATGTGGCCAGAGTGCTTTTGAGCTATCAGAGTGTAACAGGCTGCTTCAGGAAGAGCTGAAGCCATTGTTAATCCTCATGAACAAGCAATGTACAGAAGATGATATACAGCCCTCTTTACCATCCTCCTTTCACAGGCCAGGAAAACAGGAGTAAGATATGGAAATATGTCCTGTCCACAAAACACTGCAACATTGTGATTAAAGGTTTTTAAGGCCAAAGGTCTCCTTAAGCCCCTTTGGCCTGTAAATTGCATATTTCTGTAGCCACCAGAAAAATAGAGTGTGATGCATACAGCTTAAAAGCCACCCAGCCTTTTCCCAGAGGAACAAATGCCCTTTTAGAGAAGGTATAGCTTACAGTACAGGTGAGGAGCAAGCAAATCATTGGTCATACAGGCCTGAGTGACTTTTGCTCTATTGATTGTCTACTTCTTGGTCATCTTCAATCTCTTCCTAAATCAGGTCCCCTACCATAGCAAGAACCTCCTGCCTTTCATCTAGCATTCTTCCTTTCCCCTTAACCCCCATAGAAAATTACTGGCTTGGTTTTGGAAGTGTTTCAAATTTAGGGAATTCTTTCAGATTGCATCTCCGTTGTATTGTAGTTATAAACACAGGCAAATATTATATATCTGATCACTATCCTTTTATGCATTTCCAGGTATTCATTCAAACAGCTGGACAAGGACTTCCACAACTTACTGCAAAATAACCAAGACAAATCAAAACAACAGTGTTGTAGCTCAAACTGCCCCTAAGTACACTGGCAAATAAAGAACATTGAGGAAAACATGGTTGTGTCGACAAAGCTTTCATCAGAAGACGCATACACAAGGCTAAAGCCAAGATATTTCAGTTAATTTGCTGAAGACCTTAGCTGCTTGGTGAGTTAAAATAGTACTCAAACCTTAGAATTACTTAGTGAGAATCCTAAAATTGAAGGTGATGGAACACGCTCACTTGTTGATAAATCTGTGGTATATTCTTCACAGCCAGGATATTTTATGTGTCAGAACAGACTTTCTAACGAATAGAAAATCTGCCTTACATGCCTGATACTTTGCAACGCAGTTTTTCCTCAGGGAACTATGTTTAAATCCATTATAAATATTCAGCTTCTGACATGTCTGCAGATAAATTAATACAATCCAGCAGATAATTCCTTTTTGCAAGTATCAGACAAACTATTTTTATCACCAAGAAGACACTAAAGTATTTTTAAAATACGTCTCCTGAATAATGCGTGAGCAGCAACACAATATGATTGAAGTTCTTTTAAACAGTTACTAGTACAGAAGGTGAAAGCTGAAGAGTTTTTGTATTGTACATCTGTTTATAGTCTTAATTTTATGCAAAGTTTAAAAGTGTAATGAGCTTCTTCTCACTGTGTACTTTTGTACAATGTACAAATGTACACATCTAGTTAGTGTCTTTCCCAACACTGTGACAAAAGTAAACTTTGTCATATTTTTAACAAAACTAAACCTCACATCTTACATGGCTATAGGGATTCTAATGGTGTTTCTAGACTCAACAGGGATACAAAATAAATTTGATATGAAATTCAGAGTCAATCTTAAACTCAGCAGAAAGATTACACTAATAAAATTTAGACCCTATCAGATAGGCATTATCTACACAAAGGTTATCAGGATTCTGTTTGAATGTTTATATTGAAATCCCCAAACTGCATGCAAATGATAGAAACCATTAGAGAAAACAAGTGAAAAACCCAGCGTGAAATGTACTTTTATGTCAAGGTTATAAAAGCTACCCATTTATGTACAACATTCACTATGTATCTGCAATAAATTATGTGCCATATAATTTAATCCAAACCACATATTATAATTTCTGAAGCTAATGAAGGATCTGGAAATAAAAGGCTTCAGAGATCACATAAAAAAATTGCCAAGAAATCACTAGGGGTCTTAAACTACAGAAGAAAGTGAACTGTAATTGCTTTAAATCTTTATCTAAATGTTTAGTCAAGATAAATAATGAAGACTACTAGCTCAAAGGACATCCTGCCTATTAGGTTTAAAGGCAGTTCTAGATAACAACAGTGCAGGGTATGATCGCTTTGGAATAGCAACTGTAATAATACATTCTATTCAATTACATACTGAGAAAACACTCCAATATGTGTCAAGTTTCACTTAATGTTTTGCACACAAATGCTATGGGGCTCTTCACAATATAACCTTTCATGGAAGAAATTTTTTAAATATTCATACTATACAAAGATAAAAAGGAATTTAAAAATATTCATTGAAAAGAAAGATGAACATCTGAATTAAACCCATGAAATTTGACTTTATGAGATTAAATGTTGAATTTTTTTTAAAATACCCAAAGCAAAGCATAAAAAGCCCCCTTATTTTCTTATGAATGTGCTAAAATAACCAACTGTTCCCATTTTCTTAAATATTCTTCCATGCCCACTTAAATGACAAAGCAAAGTAGCTGCTGCTGAGAATGTATACATTAAGTAGAGAGTAAATATCTTCATCAATATTACACTACATTCTTTATTCTTCCTCAATACTCTAAATTTCCTGCAAATATTATAGAGAAGTGATGGTGAATGCAATGGATTTTCACCTGTTCCTGACCATGGTTTTGAAGTATATTAGTGTCTTTACAGATGGAGAGATGAGAAAACAAACAAAAAAAAAAACCAAAACAAAAAAGCAACAGATTGTCCCCTGTTGAGAAACAATGACCATTTTCAGCCATGACAGCATTATCTTCGTGAAGACGGAGGTATTTCACTGGGTTCTCCAAAAGCTCACCATCTAATATTATTCCTCTGTTTTCCCTTGACAAATGGTGGACTTTGCAGGTGATGGCATCCTTGGTAGTACCTACATCAGAAATGGTTCAACCTCACCAGTTAGAGACATCAGCACCAGAGCTTCTGAATAATGACAGATGAGAATGCACTTCTGGTAACAAAGCCAATGCTGCTTAACAGCCCTGTTTAACACTGTAAGATGACATCCTAAATTTCCATGCTCCTTCTGGTTCCAGAGAGTGGGCCATTTTATGGCGGAAGTGTTCCTAGATCATAGATCATATAATGGTTTGAGTTGGAAGGGATGATAAACATCATCTCATTCCAACACCCCTGCCATGGGCAGGGACACTTTCCACTAGATCAGAAAGCCCCATCCAGCCTGACCTCAAACATATCTGGGGATGGGGCATCCACATGTTCCAGTGTCCTACTATACTCATCATAAAAAATATCTTTCTTATGTCCAACCTATCCTCTTTCAGTTTAAAACCATTACTACTTGTCCTATCATTACACTCCTTGACAAAAAGTCCCTCCCCATCTTTTCTTTTGGCCCTCTAAAAGTATTGGAAGGCTGCTAGAAGGTCTCCCTGGAACCTTCTCTTGTCTAGGCTGAACAACCCCAACTCTCAGCCTGTCTTCGTAGGAGAGTCCCTGTGATTATATCTGTGGCCCTCCTCTGGACTCACTCCAACAGGTATGTGTCTCTCTCATGCTGGAGGCATACCCACTGGTACCCCAGGTGGGATCTACAATGGTGGAGTAGAGGGGGAGAATTACTTCCTTCAACCTGCTGGTCACGCTTCTTTTGATGCAGCCCAGGATACAGCTGTCTTTCTGGTCTGTGAGTGCACACTGACAGCTCATGTTAAGTTTTTCATTCTTCACTATCCCCAAGTCCTTCTCCGCAGGGCTGCTTTCAATATACTCATCACCCAGCCTGCACCCATGTTTGAGATTGTCACAACCCAGGTGCAGGACCTCACACTTGTCCACGTTGAACTTCCTGAGGTTGGCATTGGCCTGCCTTTCAAGACTGTCAAGGTCTCACTGGATGATACTTCTTCCCTTCAGTATGACCACACCACACAGCTTGGTGTCATCTGCAAACTCGCTGAGGGGGCACTCCATCCCACTTTCCATCTCCCCAACAAAGATATTAAACAATAATTGTGCCAATACGGACCCCAGAGGGACTTGCCAATGCTTTTCAACATATGTGTCCTGGGTTCAGCAGTAGCAGTCATTTTTTTTCTCCTTCTTAGTAGCTGGTGCAGGACTGTGTTTTTTACTTTTGGCCTGGGAACAGCACTGATAACACTGATGTTTTCTGTTATTGCTCAAATGTTTAGTCTGATCAAGGACTTTGTGAGTCTCATGCTCTGCCAGGGAGGAGGGGAAGCCGGGAGGAAGCAGAGACAGGACACCTGACCCAAACTAGCCAAAGAGGTATTCCATACCACAGCACATCATGGCCAGTATATAAACTGGGGGCAGTTACCCAGAAGGGCTAATGCACTGCTGGGGGCTGGGTATTATCAGTCAGCAGGTGGTGAGGTGTTGTATTCTCTTCCCTTGTTATTTCCTTTATCATTATTATTATTGGTAGTAGCAGTAGTGGTTTGTGTTATACCTTAATTACTAAACTGTTCTTATCTCAACCCCTGGGGGTTACATTCTTTTTGCTTCTCCTTCCCATCCCTCCCGGAACAGGGGGAAGAAAGGGCAGAAGGGGGGAGTAGACTGCATGGTTCTGATTTATGGTCTGGGCTTAAACCATGACAGTATGATACAAAACACATGATAGAATTTGTTTATTTGCATGAAGGCACTTTCTTCTGAAAAAACAAACAAACAAACAAAGTCATAACTGCTGGGATTTATGTTAAGTATGAGGTCCGTTAATTACTGCAGTTAAACTTTTGTCTTTTTCCCCCTTTTTCCCCTGAACAGAAACTTTAGTCTTTCCTTTCTGCTTCTCTTCAGGCATTCAAAATCAGTTCTGAATATTTTCTCTTAACACCCCCCCCCCAAAAAAAAACCAAACACAACAAAACCCACCACCAAAAAAAACCAACCAAACAAAAAAAACAAAACAAAACCAAACAAACCCCTGAAGTTTATTCTAAATGGGAGAACTCAAGGTATTTAATATTTATCTTTAAAAATGGGTGACACACAATAGAAATAACATTGAAATGTATTAGAACTAGTGCTTGGGGAAGTGTGGGTTTTTAAGTATTTTGTTGTTTTCATTTTAAAATCAATAATTGGACTTTCATCTCAAAAAATCTGAAAGAACAAAATATTTACTGCTCAGTCCAGCTATACCACTTTGGCCTGGTACTGTAACTCCCATTGATTTAGCAAATAATGCTGTCAGTTTTCACATAAGTATAGAAATGATGAATAGAAAATCTTCTAGCTTTCAGGAAGATAAAATCATAACTCTGCTTGGACTATTCTTTAGTTCTAGATATTTCACACTAATGGCTACATTTTATTAACGCCTAGTAGTCCAGATGGGTTACTTCATACTACTGTGATGAAACTGAAATGTTTTCTACTTTGAACCTGTAGGTACTATGTTTTTTCATAAACCATACAGAAGCCACACTGAAATCTTTTTCCATGCTTCAATTATTTTTCCATACAGTTTTATGTATCTTGAACTCTAAAAGGAAGACATCGTATACCATGTGTTTTGTTGAGAAGGAAAAAAAAAGAGATACCATCAAAGTTCTAGACTAGCAGTCAAAGGGTCTGCTTACACTTCAGTAAAAAGCACGTTGAATTTAGTATAATGGCACAATGAGAACATTTCCCTCTGAAGCATCACAGTATAGAACATAAAGTAACATTGGAGAGTGCAAATGGGGAAAAAAAAGTGAGAGATTTACCTAATGAATTTAACTAATGTTTTATATCTTTATAGCTAATTAAACAGTTATGGAAAAGCCATTTATATTAACAATATTTAGGTGCAGAGTAAAGACCTCTTGCATGCCCAAATTCAATTCTTCGCTACTAAAAGCAAAATGGATTAAATCATTGTGTTCAAAAATGGTAAATAAACTTCTTATGATTGTTAAATAATAGTTCTGTGAAAAAATTTCTGTTTAAAATCTAATATAGTTAAGACCAGCATGCTCTTCTTAATACTGACAATTCATTTAAGTCTATAGGAAAGGTATAATTTCTTGCAGAGTTTCATACACTTTTATTTTTTTTTTCTAAAGTTTGTGTATACAAACTTTTTGAAGCCAAGGTATGAATCTTCCATGGTAGATGTGCTACACAGGTAAATTGAAGAGGGCCAAAAAGAATGTCTTGCTTAATTAAGGCTGACAATAAGATGTGCATTTCAAATGTGGACTAAGTGAAGAAGCATGGGTTGTAAAGGTTAATTCTCTAAACACTAAGAGAAAAGGTGTTCAATTTCACATTGTATTGACATTTGATCATAAAGCTCATTAACAACTGGAGTATTCAAGAACTGGAACATGTCTCACTGTGATATGCAATGACACCTTCAGTAATATATTCCACAATAGAAATAGCTCTGAATGTCAGAATGCTTCGCATTCAGTGAGTACTTCATGGACAGATTTATTTACAGCAAATCTTTCTATTTACTGAGAGAACTGTCAACGGTTTGTGGGCAGAAGACAGAGTAAGAACACAACTCGTGGAAAGGCATACGTATATTTGCTACAGAAAAAGAAAAGGATATAAGAAAAAGTCATCTTAAAAAAAATTCATGCAGAAACAATCTCTGTTTTCCCCTTTAGTCAGTGTTACACCTCAGACCTCACAATGGATTTAAACAATCTAGCAGTCAGCATGAATTTAGCCTAGTTAGACTAGCTGTTAGCATCGAGTACCAACTTCTTGGTGTAGTAGAGTAAATAAATTATGATAAATTGCCTGTCCCAAACAACAGAATGCAGGGGTTTTGTGAGCTCAAGGAGATAGCCAGACTATAAAAATAACCTTCTGATCATCATGTGCAAGTGTCCAGAACAAGCAGACTGCGAGTGCCAACAACAGTGACAGAAAAGTGGGAAAAGAATCCAATTTGATCAGACTTACCACAATGTCATATTCTCTACTCAACCATGTAAATGAGGACACTGAAGAATATTCAGATTCAGAGACACAAGAGGAAGGGACTCCAAAGGGAACCCAAAAAAGGGAGAATTTGTGAGACTGATAGTATGACTGATGTGAGCCTGATGCACCAGGATTTGGGACCATCTCTCCAACACTACATCAGGCCCTGTGGCTCAGCCCTAGTAATGCACATCACATGGCTGGGACTGCAGTGCTAACATGTCCGACTTCTCCCCTGACTCTCCTATGGCACAGGTGTAATTCATAAAACTGCATATGTCTGTGATTAAAGCATTTTGGTATCCAAGTCCACTTAGTATTCACAGTGTGATTTGGTCTTAAACCACTAGAATCAGGTTTCTGTTGTTTTCATTTTTCTTGCACTAGTGAGAAAATCAGAAGGGAGTTTTTATGAGTAATAGTTCAAGATATTTTGGTACTCTGCTACAATATGAAATGTATCCATTCAGTTGTAGACAGCCTCTGCTCTTCTGACCTGCTTTAGAGGCTGAAGAAGAGAAACTGAGCAGCAGGGACACAGCATGCAGAACTACATGCTCACTAGGGTACTCCTCTGGATGGCTGCAGCTTCTGCACTTCATCTACGCTACAAGTAGTTGTTAGTATGCAAGATTAACCTTGCATCTTATCACCCTGCTCAGGACTAGGTATGTCTCAGTTGTCTAGCTCTTCTCCTGAGCTCTTGTGAGCTCAAGATATAATAATTATTTTGTGTACTTCTCCAATATGGCATGAAGACATACCATGTATATTGAAGGCCTAAAGGTATGTCTTGGAAACCAGAGGACATTGGTCAGTGTTGTCTCATTCATGTTGACTGTCAAAGCTACTCAGGAACAAAATATCCTTAAACTGTTTCAATGCTTTGAATTAGAGAAAATTAGCAGCTCTACTACAAAGATTGTTCTGGGGACTTAGTTATCCAATACATCCAATTTTGCCAGAGCAGTCTAGAATTCAGAAGTTGTAAAGGTGGTTTATACATGATCATAAATCCTAAAGACTGTGCCTCTGCAGGCATAGCATATAATTTCACTCTGTTTAAAAAAAAACAGTCAATCTCAATCCCATGGAACCACATGTAACACTCTAAAATCTGGTATGCCCAGTGCCCTCAGACTATGGTATCTTCTAGCAGTCCTGCATGTCTACTAGGCTAATGTGTTAAATAATTCTTTTGATTTGAGAGCAGTGTTAGGCACTGAAGACCACAACTAAACTGTCACTATCTATACTGTTTTGTACTTTATAAATTATAATTGTTTTCCTCAGATAACAGAGAGATGTCATGTCTTACCATATGACAAATTCTTGTTTGCTTTTACAGCAGCTTAGATGGTTTAAAAAATAGAATTTCCCTAAAAGTTACTGCAAATACAAAGAACCACCTCATTCTTCCATATTTATTTAATTTGGTGGCATACTTATTTAATTCAGTTTCCTGGGTGAAAAAGAAGTCAGACATTTACTTTAGCTGTAACTTCACTGACATGCATAACATTACATCAAGGAGTTTGGATTGATAGCTACAAAAATATCAAGGCTGAAGCACAATTAGTTTGGATGCTGTAAGTTTATTTTCTATTTAACCACCAAGCCAGAAAAAGAAATAAATTATCTGTATGAAAAAGCATAGCCACAGAAGGCTTCTGTTCCATAGTCTGATACGTACTTAAATGCAAAGTTTCTCTATGATGGGAGAACAAAGCACTATCTGTTAATTCATTGAAAGCAGGAAGGGGAAACCATACATGTTTCTGAAACACCAGTTTCTTAATTTCTTAAGGTATGAGACTTGTGTAGAATACGAAAACTTCAACCTGAAGAAAGTGTTTTCTCCGAGAGCAGAATTAAAGATTTTTGACCAGAACTATTTTGACCTTATTAGATAAGTTGCTGCAATATCTGCTTAAATTGTGCAAATAGGTATGACTCACTGGTATTGAAGGTGACTTAGGTTTTTTAATTCTCCATTTCTCCCCACCCCCTCCAATCTACATATCAAAAAAAAAAGTGTTAGAGGACAGGGATACTACACAGTGGCCCAGTAAAAATGCAAACAAAAGCTTATGCCAACTGTGCAAAGACTCTGTCATGACCTTTTAAGCATGTTGTTAACTTGTTATGAGAACTTGCGGTGTGAACTGGAGCTTGGTACCAGGTGTCTCTTGTTATGATGTAGAGTTTAAGCATAAGATAATAGCAAGTGCTTTGAAAATATAGTTGAAAACAGAAAACCTAGACCTACAAACAACCCACAGGTGGTCAATTAATTACTGGTCATTGAAGTTCAACCTTGACAGTGGGCAAAGGATGGCTTTCAGCATACTAAAGAAAAGAAGCGGGTAAGCAAGAAAAAACAGCTGAGCAACATATCCTAATAGGATAAGGCACCTGCCTGGGAAAGTAACACCCTCATTGTGCAGTGTGTAGTCTAGGTGAAGAGTCCAAAGGTTAAAAGTCTTAGAAGTGCCAATGTGGGCTGGGAGGAAGTAGTTACCACAGAAGCTGTTTGTGCAGAATTAAATTGGTGTGAGATCACTGGAGTAGTGGGAGAATTGTTTGTTTTCTCTGTTTACCCCAAGAGCAGCAGCTCTCTCTCTCTCTCAGCCTGCTTCAAGTGCCTTTCATTCCTCAAGAGCCTTTTGACCTGCTAAGGCCATTTTCCAGGACTGTGAATTGAGGGGGGTGCTTGGCTGTGTATGTGCATGCATGTGCGTGTGTCTGTCTTTTCCTGCAAATGCTATGCATTTTTAATCTGTAACACTCTAACTTGCTAGTAAAGCCTTATGACACATAAACCCAGATGCCGTTTGTTTCCTCCATTGTCCTTTATCTGACTTTGTTTTGGTTTCTTTTCATGTAGTCTTTTGTTATATAGTTTGAGAGTGACTAGGCTATTTTACATCTCAAAATATGTACTTTCTTAAATTCTAGCACAGTCAAAATATTCCAGAAACTCTGTGCCAGGCACGTGTTAGGAATGGGTGACTGCATGTGTTTCTGCCAGTCAGTTTGATATCTTCTAACCAGAGGTCTAGTAAGGTGTGTAGCCACTAACCTCATGTTTGTTCCTTACCTGTTAATTTGAAAAATAGCCTATCTTCATAAACCCTCCTTTGAAAGTCACAGGTCAGTCAGAACCAGGACGTGTTCTGCTGCTTCTGGAATTTTGTTCCCTCCTTCGAGGATAAAAGATAGTACTTCATTAAGGTTACAACATCTTGATACCCTTAACAAGTCTCTTAATTTGTCTTAAATTCATTTCTGCTGTTTTTAATAAATCTGACTTAGATAAATTTGATGGTTGTGTGGCTATTTCAGCAGGTCATTTTCAAGGGCAAGATAGTCTTGCAACTCCAAAGAAGAAATGTTAAATAATAGCTAAATTACACAGTCAAAGGGAAGAGGTAAGGTTTGCCTTTACTCAGGAAAATGTGATGAAAAATTCAACAGCAGAATTCACACTACAGGAAATTAAAAAGCATCATAGAAGGAATGAGCTCTTAAGAGAAGCAATGTCCCTGGTTTCTAGTGAACTCTTTTGCTAGCTTCTAGCCAATAAATATTTTTGGTTTTGTTATGATTTCCTCTTTCTTATTTCTGAGAAAGTGAAATATTTTACCATGATTGAATAGGGTAAAGTTTCCCAAGAGTGAAATCTATTATATGGTGACATAGTCTCCAAAGGGAAGTCATAGAAGCTTTATTGCTAAGTACATTAAAATCTAGATGAGACAAAGCACCGGAAAATATTCTTCAGAGAACAATCAAATGACTACATGAAATAGAAGACCAAATAGGTCTCTAATTCCTGCCATTAACATCCATGTTATGGTATGAATGTTATTCAGAGATTAATGTGTTACAGAGCTGCTAGATGAGACATCAATTATGTAAAAATTCTGTATTTCACAACATTTTTCTCATTATTATAGATTCCAGGGTTAGTAATTTAATTATGCTTAAAAGGAAGCACACACTAATAAGGACTGAGCTGCAGCCCAAAATATCCACCTGATTTGAAGTGGTTGCTTTTCACATAGCAACTAGAAAATCACATCACTAATCTGGCCTTTCCTCATAATTATAGATGTTGCCTAGGAATAGCAATTCAAATAGCATGTCAATGAATACATCTACTGATGTTCCAATAGGCTGGAAATGGATAGCACAGACAGAAACAAGGATGACCTCTGATTCAAAAAAAAAAAAACATGTTGATTTACAAATCTAATCCTTTGCTGGCAGAAATATAATGCTAGTCTGCATTAACTGCACGGGGTGGTGATAGAAGAACCTTGAGAGAGCAGTGTCAGAAAATGTGTAGATCTCATCCAGAGAGAATGATTAAAATTTAGCATACAATGGGGACGTTAACCTTTTTTATTATTAAGGATTTTTGCTTGCTCTTTTTTTTCTTTTCTTGTGATTTCCACTAGCCTTTGAGAGACTGGGGCTAAAGTTACAATAGTGATTCATCTATATGTATAAATAATAAGGCTATGTTACACATAATAAATGGAAAAATGGGGGAACTCAGCACTAGAAGTTTGTTAGCTCTAGCGTCCACATACATAGAAGAATTTCAAATGCTCACCCGGATGAGTCTTTGAAGAAAGTCTGAGAGTTTAAGTCATTCAGCCTTGTGAAGAGAAGGCTCTAGGGAGACCTTATTGTAGCCTTTCAATAGTTAAAAGGGGCTTATAAGAAAGATTGAGAGAGACTTTTTACTAAGGCCTGTAGCGACAGGACAACGGGCAATGGTTTTAAACTGAAAGAGGGTAGATTTAGGTGGGGCATAAGGAAGAAATTTTTTACGATGGAGGTGGTAGGACACTGGAACAGGTGGATGCCTCATCACTGGAAGTGTTCAAGATCTTTGAGGGGCTTTGAGTAACCTGAGCTAATGATGGCGGGGGGGGGGAGGGTGTCAGAGTAGATAAACTTAAATGGTCCCTTCTAACCCAAACCGTTCCTCGATTTCCTGAAAATTAATGTCATTTATTGGCAATTAAAATAGATTTGTATAGTGGGAAGTTTAAAATGGCAATGTTTAAAAATACTTCCTCCCACCTTTTCCTCAGATTCAGCTGCACTCCTTCAGTTCTAACTCCTCCACCTTGCTCCACCTCAAGTGGCACAGGGAAATGGAGAATGGGGAGTTGTGATTAATTCATAACATCTGCTCTCTGCCGCTCCTTTGTCCTCACACATTTCACCTGCTTTTGAGTGAGCTTTCCAGGCTGAAGTTCTTCAGAAAATATGCATATATTCTGGCATAGGGTTATCCACTGGCCACAGTGTGGATATCTGCTCCAGTGTGGTTCTCCATGGGTTGCAGAGGGATAGCCTGCCTCACTGTGTTCTCTGTGGGCTGCAGGGGCACCTCTGCTCTGGCACTTGGAGCACATTTTCCTCCCTGCACCTTCTCTGACCTTACTGTTTTTATTGCTGTTTCTCCTTTTTTAATCCCCTCACTTTGCTCTTTGGTTTTATCTGGAACCAATTTTGTCTGGCACAGGACTGCCTCTGGTCTCACAAAGACCACTTTGCAGCCCACCCAGTACCAAAGCCTTGCCATCCAGACCCAATGCAAAGCTATATGAAGTGGGATAACCAATCTGGCATTCCAGTCAAGTGTCAATTCTGAATATCTATCCAAAGCAGTTTAATTTCCTTTCATATCATCCTCTACAGGCCAGAGGAAGTCACCTTACAAAGTCCATACCTTGGAAAGTATATAGTTCTTGTAAACTTATGGTTCAAGGTCTACTGGTCTCTCAAAGCCATAATACATGTTCCTGATCCTGCTTGGGTAAACAGAGTTCCAAGGAAGGCAAATACTGACATTTGTAGTGTTTCCAGCACTATTTGTTTAAATACTGGTCATGCACATACATATGACTTTTCCTAAGAAGGGAGGACTAGACTACTGAAAGACATCTACAGACATATTTTTACCCCATATTTCTCAGTTACATAATGCACCAGGACCTAAAATGATTCCTGAATTCAATGTGTGATTCAAGTCCACAACTTGAGATGCCAGAGAATCATTCTATCCAATATTCTTAATAAGGATTTTGTATTTTGCTGGTTGTTATGGAAGAAAAGCAGAACAAATATAATTCAGTCAGAAGCTTGTAATGCTCCTCATCATGAAATGGTGAAGGAAAAGTTAATGTGATGTAAATGTTATGTCTGTTCTCTGCCTAAATACTTTGTGTGTGTGTGTGTGTGTGCGCGTGTGTTCAGATATCTACAGCTCTTTTGAATTCAGAAAATAACTGAAAATATGTTGTTATCTTGCCAGACATTTAGGAACATAACATTATTAAAAAAAGATGTCTTTTCGCTCTCAAGGACAATGCAGTAATAGAAGTAAAAGTCATCACCCAAAAATTCAAGAGTGTATGTGCATAAATTATGACACCATTCCTAATAATATTCTTGATAATTTTGTTTCACCTTTCATAGAATGTGCTTATATTTATTTATTTATTTTTTTGTGCCCTTGAATTATTATTACTAAGATAATCATCCATCTTTCTGGCATAATAAAAGGTATTATGAGAAGTTGTTTAATTTAAAAGGTTTAGAGAAATAGATGCTAGTTGGGAACATGTAGTTCTTTTAAAGTAATTTGAAAATGTACAGTCAAATGCCTTATTTTCCTGCTAAGATTTAAGTTGAAACTTACCTTTCTACAAGATAATGAAAAGATGACCTAAACCAATGAGGTATTCTTTTAGAAGGAAAATATTTTCTCTGTTCCAGTTTGGCAATATGGCTGTAAAACAAAATCCTCAGACTGCTTTTTCACTCTCTTGACTTTAGCTTTGTATGACCATGGCTTTAGTGTGAGAAACTTTTTGTTGAGCTTTATATAATTTCTCATTTGTGTTACAGAATATACAGTCCTGGCACTTTCAGAGTATATTAATTTGTTCTTTGATAACAAGAGAAACCCAGTTTAATTACTGGTTACATAAAGGCAATCTGAACCCAGAAGAAAAAAACAAACATATGTGGTGAGGTTTCGTTTTGTTCCATTGTTGTTGCTATTGTTTTAAGAAACCCATTTATCCATATTTCCAAAAAAATCTGGATTGAAAAAAGAAAAAAAAATCACTGTTACCCTTAACATGGATACTTCATAAATATTTTGAATAAATATAAATGATTACATTCTAACTCGTAAGTCACAAATAACCTCTATTGAGTAGCTAAGTATTTCACAGTCCTTTAAATATTTGCAAATGTACATTTAAATCTTCCTAGGAATGATAAGAACTCTATGATATAAATTCCTCTAATACAAGAACTATAAATATTACTTTATGAACCATGCTTCTGCTTGTGTTTTACAGCTTGACCTGATTTGGCTTTTCTTTAAGAGATTTCAGATGTTATCTGTGAAAAGTATTAGGCTTTTCTGTACTAAAACCATGTACTGAGAATCATTCCAGACATACAAACACAACTATTCATGAAGCGAGTTTAAACACAAGATCAGTTACTGCTGAAACAGCTCATTTTAAGCCAAAACAGGAACAAAATTAAATCAGAAATTAATAAGAAAAATCTCCTGTAATAGAAAAAAAAAATACTGCAACAGGAAAATTAAAGGTCAGCGATTTCTGAAATAAATTATTTCTCTGATTCTGAGATACTTAAATTTTACCAAGTTAAGAGTATAAAGCCACAATACAGTACAGCACCTCTAAGAGCAGGCCATAACTGATGTGTAGGAAGAATAGAAACCAGGATGTGTATAGGGTTGGCCTTGCTCTACCACTTCCAGGAATCAAAAGTATGGAACTCTTATATCTGAAACTTGCATTTGAAATGTGGTCTCTGATGGCCAGAGATAGACCGTTTCTCCATGAACTTGTTGAATCCTTTCTTGACTTTTTGGAAGGTGTAATATCTTGTGCTGAGTGGAAAAGTATCAAAGTTGCTGATTTTAAACACATTGTCTGAGAATTTCTTTAGATACTTCCAGGTTCTTATATTGTATGATATTCACCTCCGTGATTTATAGCATTCTTATATACCACCCAGGGTCATGTAATGCTTTCTAAAGGAGAGATAGAAGAGAAATAAAGTGTAATAGTGGCAAAAGGGAGGCTTGAAACTCAATCAAATGGAGAGGCTTCAACATGCATCTTTTTTAGACTCCCTGGGTGGAAGCCAGCTAGACAAAGAGTAAGTAGTAGCTACTGGTTGCCAGCATTCTTCAAGAAATTGCAATTGTGTGATTCTAGAAATATCCCTTTAAGAAAAAACAAAGCTAAAAACCAACCAACCATCTAAAAACCACCAAAACTGTCTAGCATACGATCCCTTCAAGTGTTTGTAAAATATTAAAATCCTTATTTTAAGGATTCCTGTCTACTATTTCTCAATGAACTCTCAGCTCCTGAGTACATTTGCCATTATTCCCTATTCTCTTCTGCATAAGATAATGAACTCTTTTCCTAGAAACCACACTTTATTTTTTGTTTGTTCAACAATTTTTTCCTCATCCTCCAATATCTCTGTTATCAGCTTGGTAAGGATATATTGTCATCCACCTGCATCTATCTTCACTGCAGTCACCCTCAAAATTTTCATTATTAATCCCATGCATTCAGAGATATGTGATTTGCCTCCTGGAAATTTTTCTTGATTTCCCATCAATTTCTAAATTTCTAGTTCCTAGAAAATCCATGACTTTTATCCACATCCTTTTGCTCAATCCTATCTCTGCTTTGTCAAGTAGTTTGCTTATTTTCTTCAAGCAGAATGTGATACCTTCAGATATTTTGAAATCATAATTCCTACTTTATTCTCAAACTTCAGCCAGAGATATTGTAAATATTATCCAGCAACTCATTCTTTCAGAAGCCATGTCAAAAGTGTCTTAAGAAAAGTAACAGAACGAAGGTATTTTATTTTTTTTGGCAGGTTTTAGGGTCACCCTTCAATTTCTAATACTAACTGACTCACTTCATTTCATATATTCAGTTGCTCATCGCTTCATGTTGTGAAATGGAGTCAATATAACAGAAAAAAAGTTGCTATTCCCCTGTTAAAAAAGCTAACATATTGAAAGAAATCATACAGTTGAAAAATCCAATAGATACATAGAATCATAGAATCGTGTAAGAGTTGGGGTTGGAGAGGACCTTAAGGCTCTGTCCAGCCTGGCCTTGACCACCACCAGTGATGGAGCACTCACAGCTTCCCTGGGAAACCTGTTCCAGTGCCTCAGCACCCTCACAGTAAAGAACTTCTGCCTTATCTAACCTAAACTCTGCCTGTTTAAGTTTGAACCCATCACCCCTTCTCCTATCACAACAGTCGCAAAGCTATGCTTAGTATTCAAACAGCCACAAAGCCTAGAGCTCCCTTAAGAAGATTGGTATGAATAAGGACTAAAAATTATTTAAATACTGTTAAAAGCAAACAAAAAACCCCAAACAAATATTATTTACTGCCTCTGCAGAATGTTTTCTGGAAATGTTTTGCATGTTCTTATCGGTCAGCAAAAAGAAAAACTAAGCCTAAATTGAAATATTGAAAATGAAAACACAAATTGTGGAAAAAATACTGAGTCATAAACCAAAAAAACAAGCCTGTTATGAAAATCCAGACAAAGTAATCCTTACCATTCCCCAATTTAAATCCATTTTAGACTGATGTGCTAACTATATGGTAACTATATTTAAAAAAAAAAAGAGGGTTTAGTTAGGTACCTAGATGGAGATTAGTTACCTAAAAAGAAATTATTCATTAGAACAATGTATTAAAACTTGATATTTCTTCATTTCTAAAGGCTCAGTGTAGCTTAATGTCATGGTTTAAACCCAGTCAGGTAATTTGTTCACTCACTTCCCCCCCTTTCTTGCCCTCCCCCTGCTCCCGGAGGGACAGAGAGGAGAATCAAAAAGAATGCAACTCCCACAGGTTGAGATAAGAACAGTTTAGTAACTAAGGTATAACACAAATCACTACTGCTACCACCAATGATAATAATCATAAAGGAAATAACAAGGGAAGAGAATACAGCACCTCAGCACCAGTCGACCGATAACTTGCCCCCCTCAGCCTGACCAAGCACTGACCGATACCTCCTCCAACCCTGCAGTCTCCCAGCCCTTCTGGCTCACTCCCAATTTCATCCTGGGCATGACGTGCTGTGGTATGGAATACCTCTTTGGTCAGTTTGGGTCAGGTGTCCTGTCTCTGCTTCATCCTGGCTTCCCCTCCTCCCTGGCAGAGCATGAGGCTCACAAAGTCCTTGGCCAAACCAAAACATCATTGTTATCAGCTCTGTTCCCAGGCCGAAAGTCAAAACACTGCACTGCACTAGCTACCACAAAGGAAAAAACATGACTGCTACTGCTGAACCCAGGACACTTAAACAATTAATATTTTCAGGAATGCTGGATTCAATACATAAGTGTAATGTCTGATACTATTTAAATGAAAAAGATCTTTAAAGTAAATTTACTTTGCCGCATTTACTTTTCACTACTATGAGCCAGATAAGAGAGAGTAAGAATATAATAGAATCTATCTTTAGGTAAATAGAACAATTATAAAAATTTAAGTCCTATGTCTTTGCTAAGTTTATTAAACATCCACTATATATTTTCAATTTACTATGTTGTTTTGATGCCAAATAAATTTCAGACTTATCATAGCAATTTTTATCATGGGAATTTCTACTTATCTTGAAGTATAACATAATTTAATAAAATTATATTTTCTTCTAAATTGTCTGAAGAAACAGGTATTTCTTGATAAGAAGGACACCCAAGAATTTTTTAGGTCATTTGTGACACCGAGTACTTTTCTTATTGAACAAACAAGGAAGCTATTTCGCATAAATTGATTGACAGTCCTCAAAGGGGAAATATTGACTTTTATTAGCCTCTTTTTGCTTTTAGCTTTTTCTTTCACTCTCAAAGTCTTCAAATAAGTTGTCTCAATTGACACACACAAGAAGAAAAAAACTACCTCGCCCTGTGGTAAAGCCTTTGCTACAAACAATATTCATTGCTGAAATACTGCTGTGGTGTTGTGGTTTAAACCCAGTCAGGTAACTCATTCGCTCACTTCCCCCCCCCTTTCTTGCCCTCCCCTGCTCCTGGAGGGACGGAGAGGAGAATCAAAAGAATGCAACTCCCACGGGTTGAGATAAGAACAGTTTAGTAACTAAGGTATAACACAAATCACTACTGCTACCACCAATGATAATAATGATAAAGGAAATAACAAGGGAAGAGAATACAACACCTCACCACCAGCCTGACCGATAACTTGCCCCCCAAGCCCGACCAAGCACCGACCGATACCTCCTCCAACCCTGCAGTCTCCCAGCCCTTCCGGCTAACTCCCAGTTACATCCTGGGCATGACGTGCTGTGGTATGGAATACCTCTTTGGTCAGTTTGGGTCAGGTGTCCTGTCTCTGCTTCCTCCTGGCTTCCCCTCCTCCCTGGCAGAGCATGAGGCTCACAAAGTCCTTGGCCAAACCAAAACATCTGTTATCAGCTCTGTTCCCGAGCTGAAAGTCAAAACACAGCACTGCACCAGCTACCAAGAAGGAGAAAAATGACTGCTACTGCTGAACCCAGGACATTATCCACCCCTTATTCCATACCATTCACGTCATGCTCAGATCCCACATTTTCAATATACCATCACTCTTATCTTAGTGCATGGACCAGTCCCTATAAAGCTGCTGAGTCCATCTGGTCCATGATGTCAGTCTCCATCTCTTGTACCATTCTTCTAGAGCAGGAGAGACTGTGTGCAGTGTTCACACTCATGAATAACTAGGGCAATAGTGTCCATTGCTAAGTCCACCCCTCGATCTTGAGTCCATGTCTATGTTGCATCTCTGCCCTGATGGCCTGAAGTGCCATGGGCCCACCCGGCTCAAAATAATTCACTGTCCCCTTCAGCAGTTTCTGCAGCTTGTTGCTGGGGACTCCACACAGCTGCCTTCCATCTCCAATGCTTCCAAAGCACTGGAGGGGCCCAGTGGACTAGATACTTGCCCATACTGTCACACACACCCTGCCACTCATGACTCTCCAGCCTTGGGGAAAACCTCTTGGTCCCCCTATATTGTCGTCTAATCCCAGACAAGACCCAAACCTGACTCTGCTTAACTTTTGAGATCAGACAAAATGGTTGTGGGTAGAACACAGTCTGTATGTGTGCCAACATGCTGATCCCCATCACAATCAGCAGGCAGGTCCCAAGGATACCCAAAGGCCATTCAAAACCTTCAGAACTCTCAGAGGATGCTGCTGTACTTGTCACTGGGGCTGGTGTAGCTGCTGTGCTTGCCGGCTCTCCCACCGCCAGCTTCTCTTTTCCTGAGTCCAGCTCTTCCTCCTCTGCCTTGCTGGGAAACGCTGCGTGGTCTCCTGCATCCTCCTGGGGCTCGGCGGGCGGCTTCCGGGGGATGCTCTCGGCCGTCGCGGGGCTGGGCTCGGCCGCGGGGCTCGGTTCCTCCGCGGGGCTCGGCTCTGCCGCGGGGCTCGGCTCCTCCGCCGCCTTCTCCCGCTGCTCGGCAGCCGCTTCCTTCTGCTCCTCGACCGCCCCGACCTCCTCCACCGGCAGCCGTCCCCTCGCGGCCTCCGGCCCCGCTCCCGCCGCCGCTTGGTCCCCGGGGCCGCTCTCCCGGGCCGCTTCAGCAGCCGCCGGCTCCCGGGGCCGCTCCCCCTCGGCTCCCCGCAGCCTCACGAAGATGGAGAGTAGGGTGAGGGCCAGGACGGTGAAGAGCAGCCGGACGGCCAGGTACAAGTCCACGGCCACGTCCGTCCCGCCCTGCTGCTGGAGCCCTCCCGTATTACAAGCCATTGCCATAAAGCACAGTGAGACAAGAACCTTAGCCCAAACCCCACACTTGATAAACACTAACACAGCAAATACCGGCTCTAAGTAAGTTACAACATTCTGAAGCTGTGAGATCAACAAGAACAACTCTGAGAGCCAATAAATCAGCATTGTGACGAGTGACTATCAATCCAGTCAGATCTGTTCTTATCTCAACCCTTCGTGCCCCACGTTGGGCGCCAAAAAGAACTGTCGTGGTTTAAACCCAATCAGGTAACTCGTTCGCTCACTTCCCCCCCCCCTTTCTTGCCCTCCCCCTGCTCCTGGAGGGACAGAGAGGAGAATCGAAAAGAATGCAACTCCCACAGGTTGAGATAAGAACAGTTTAGTAACTAAGGTATAACACAAATCACTACTGCTACCACCAATGATAATAATGATAAAGGAAATAACAAGGGAAGAGAATACAACACCTCACCACCAGCCGACCGATAACTTGCCCCCCTCAGCCCGACCAAGCACCGACCGATACCTCCTCCAACCCTGCAGTCTCCCAGCCCTTCCGGCTAACTCCCAGTTACATCCTGGGCATGACGTGCTGTGGTATGGAATACCTCTTTGGTCAGTTTGGGTCAGGTGTCCTGTCTCTGCTTCCTCCTGGCTTCCCCTCCTCCCTGGCAGAGCATGAGGCTCACAAAGTCCTTGGCCAAACCAAAACATCCTTGTTATCAGCTCTGTTCCCGAGCTGAAAGTCAAAACACAGCACTGCACTAGCTACCAAGAAGGAGAAAAATGACTGCTACTGCTGAACCCAGGACATGTGGAAACTCTAACAGAGGAATAATTCACACTGAAGTATTAATTTCACATTGCCCAGAAAAATTGAAAAATACAAATGACAAACATAGAAGGAAATAGAGTGAAAAGATGCAGTGGCCAAAGACAGATCTTATTAGATATCTACAAATTTTTCAGTACCATTTCCACTTTCCTTCGAACATACAATAAAAAGCTGATAATTTTCTTTCCCTCCGAAGCATGTAGTTTCGTGGAAGTGTTTATAAGTATTAAAGAACTAAAGAAGCTACTTTCAAGTAGGTGCTCTTAATGTGCATTTGACTCACAGTTTATGTCATTTTTATGGTCCAGTGTGCACATGTGATTGGCAATGACAACATTGCTTATACTTTCTTACCATATAGATTCACTTCCTTAAAAATGCAAAGGATAAAAAACGTTAATCTTTTTTAATGCTAATTTGGATACTGAGTAGTTTTAAAACAATGTCAGATGTGTAAGGACTAGATTTTTATATTTTTACTGATAGCAAAAACCATCACCAGTGGTCATTTCACTGTCACTTTTACCAAGGGTAATACTACTCAATATAAAAAAAATTATAAAGTGCTAAAATGAGTCTGTGAATGTGTGAAAATATTTGGAATAATTTTTTTGTTTGGTTGGTTTGTTTTGAGTACATCTGTTTTTTCCTACACATATTAAACCTTACACCCTATGTTTAAGTAGGAATGAATGTAATCGTAGGAAAGAAAAACCAAGGCTAGTTATCTTTCATTAATTAAAACAAGCCAAAAATGTCAGAATGTGAAAGGAAGAAACCTTGGGCAATATGTGGCAGGAACAATAAACTGAGATATTTCTAGCTGTTTGTTGTATCAGTTTGAAGGCTTTCCTTCTGATTGTAGGAATCTCTGATAAACCTCTGAGAACATAAATGCCTGAAGAAGAGGTGACTCCATGCCTTGATGAGTCATAGAATCATAGAATCATAGAACAGTTAGGGTTGGAAAGGACCTCAAGATCATCTAGTTCCAACCCCCCTGCCATGGGCAGGGACACCTCAAACTAAACCATCTCACCCAAGGCTTCATCCAACCTGGCCTTGAACACTGCCAGGGATAGAGCAGTCCTGGGTTAAGAGCTTACACTCAGATCAAGTTACCTTGATTCCTAACATCTCCTGGAATGAGAAAGTTCCAAGAAGAAATCTGAGGAGGGGAAATGCATTTCAAAACATAAAATCTTAGTCTAATACATGAGTAAAATCCCTTTTTTTTTTTTTTTTTTTTTGGCTAGATGAATGGAAGACATAACACTGACACTCTGCTAAAAATGTGTAGGTTTTGTGAAACAAGAAATAATATCTGAGGATTCTTATGCTGTCATTTCAATCATCTCCTTTTGAAGAGTTCCTTTTCTATTCTAGAGAACATTATAGTTTCTAATAATCGAATGCAGGTAAGTCGTCTCGTTCCCCCCCCCCCCCCCCCCCAAAAGAGAAATTTATATATTCCCTGATAAAATAAATGTCATTAGTTGTAACAGTGCATAGAAACCCTTTCTGAATCTTAACTGTGTTAGAGTATAGAACAATGCAACAATGCATTCCGTAGTCTAACTTGAGACTGAGGCATTAATAAGGACTCAAAAAAAAATTAAAGCCTTACTCTTTCTATTAAAATATTACATTACATTGACACAAGTCTATTGTAACTCAAAGAGAAAATATTAAGCACTGCCTTCTTTCCTTTTGAATTTCATGTACAAGGAACAGCTGAGAGAGTTGGGGTTGGCCAGCTTGGAGAAAAGACGACTCTGAGGAGACCTTACTGCAGCCTTTCAGTACTTAAAAGTGGCCTAAGAAAGACGGGGGAGACTTTTTAACAGGTCCTGTTGTGATAGGATGATGGGTAATGGATTTAAACTAAAGGGTAAGATTCAGGCTGAATGTGAGGAAGAAATTCTTTACAGTGAGTGTGGTAAAAGACTGGCACAGGTTGCGCAGAGAGGTGATGGCTGCACCATCCCTGGAGACATTCAAGGCCAGGCTGGATGTGGTTCTGTTTGAAGATGTCCCAGCTTGTTGCAGGGGTATTGCACTACATGACCTTTGAAGTCCTTTCCAACCCAAGCTATTCTATGATTAAAATGCCTCCATTTATGCTCTTTCTTAAGATAGGAACTTCTAGTTTTATGTTTAATTTATTTATAGAATTTAAAGCTATACAATAGGGTTTAAAGTGTTTGTCAGGTGCTGGCATAAGTGATAAATTTCTACTTTCTAAATATTTTTTTTTCCAGCGCTGGGAAGAGCTGGAGCTTCTGTTTCATTGGATATTAGAAACCCCTTCTGGGTTATTTCAGCCTGTTATCATCAGAGCATAGTAAGGCTCCAGAAATATTCTTGTATAACCTCCTTTGTCATATAATAGATATCTTGCTGCTGTAAAAGAGATAGAAATGTACATATTAGAGTAAGAGACTAATAGTCAGAGTGACCAAAGGAACCAGCAAAGTAGTAGCAAAAGTAGAGTCAATGCAAACATAAATTACCAGGACTAAGCTTCAGGTCAGGTCAAAGGAATTAATTCAGGCAGTACTCTGCAATTACTTTAAGAATATCTCTATGGATAGCTTAGGATTTGTCTATAACAAAGAAATCAGTTCCCACTAAGAGTCAGTTTTGCTATGTATTTTTATAAACCTTTGCCTTCTTTCTTCTGTTTGTAGCTATCCTAGCCTTATCTCTTCCTCTTGCATGCAGCTCTTACTCTGAAATGCTGAAGATCAGGGTTGAGTTCACCTACTTTACTAGTGTAATTTTTCCTTTGCCTAACTCTCCCATGACTTTTAAATCTGCTTTAAATCAAACCGAAACACAGTCTCATCAATAATTGACACCAGTGTCGATCATCAACAGACACATGTTTTTTAAATGAGATCACGGACTTACTTCAGGTACAGAAAAAGATAAAATTCAAAGTAAAGACAAGCAAATATTTTATGTCCTCCTTGTACTGCAAAGAACAGTTTTGAATCAGGTACTAGCCTATGAAATATCTGATTCAACAGCCTTATCAGCTAAAACTGGTAATGCCTGATACTTTTTTGTCAAAAATTGTTGCTCTTCTCATCTCATAATCAGATTTCCTGGGTTCAGCTGTAACAGTCATTTTTCTCCTTCTTAGTAGCTGGTACAGTGCTGTGTTTTCAACTTTAGTCTGAGAACAGAGCTGATAACACCTTTTTAGTCTCATGCTCTGCCAGTGAGGAAGGGCACGGGAAACTGGGAGGAAGCAGAGGCAGGACACCTGACCCAAAGTAGCCAAAGGCTAGCATACCACAGCACGTCATACCCAGTACATAAACTGGGGTGAGTTACCTGGAAGGCCAAGATCGCTGCTCAGTCAGGCTGGGTGTCAGTCGGCGGGTAGTGCGCAATTGTATTCTCTCCCCTGGTTTCTCTTATCATTATAATTACTGGAGGTAGCAGTAGTAGTTTTGTGTTATACCTTAGTTACTGGACTGTTCTTATCTCAACTCATGGGAGTTACATTCTTTCGATTCTCCTCCCCATCCCTTTGGGAGCAGGGGGATGAAGAATGGGATGTGTGAGCAAGTAGCTGTGTGGTTCTATGTTACCAGCTGGGCTTAAACTATGACATCAGAAAAGCTACAATGACAAGGAAGTCACAGCTATCATTTTAAAACTAAAACAGTTTCTTGGTGACAGCCACAACACTACGATTAAATTAAGACTTGTCATCCAAACTACTTTTGTTTCATTTCAGTATTAATTTGAGACTGATCTTATTTAAAACTGTGTATCTAAACCCACAAACTATTATTTTCAAAATGAGGAGGTATTATTATTAGAACAATATGCTTAGTTTTACATTTTGTAAAGCTGTGTCTGTTGAACAGATAATAGTTTCTTGTAGACGTATAAAGCAGTTGACACAACCGACCTTTTCCAGAGCTGTCACAGCTTGCAGTGTAAATATGTATGAGATCTACATTTTTAAGCTGATAAAGGCAAATTGAACATATTTGAAAAGTAAGGCTGAAAGGTAAGTGCTGAATCAATAAGAAGGCAAAGATCATCACAAAGCACAATGAGAACAGAAGATGCCTGAAATTGTTTCAAGGACAAATTTTAGATAATGTGAGAGATATTATCCTGGCAGTGGCTAATTATAAAAAGCCATAAAGTCACATGTTCCCATTTAATTTTATACATTCGCAAAAGTATTCTATCAGCTACTCAAAATCATCTTAGCAGAGAGGCTGAACATAAGACGAAGAAATAATCCCAACACTGACAGTAAATAGTAAAGGTACTGAAAGCAACAATAACTCAGAGAAATAAACAATATTAACTTCATTATTAATGGTTCCTGCTGAATTTTATGCACTGTGACAATGCTTTTCCTGAGTGTCATCTGAGTGAAATTTCAGTGACATACCAGATAGAAAGGACGGTACAAGTGTGATTTTTTTTTTTTTTAAATCTGTGGTTTTGCTAACATAGACACTGCAATAGGAAAAATATAACTTCAGGCACGTTGTTATAAACATTACCAGCATTAGCAAACCAAGCACAGTTACTGTCCTAAAAACACATGAGAAATATAAACAGATGAAAAATAAGGACAGTACAAATGTTTTATAAACACAAAAGCCCAAACAAAAAATGGAAATCGTTTTCTGTATTTTTGTCTTTATTTTCCTTTATCTGTGAAACAAAACAGAGGAAAGGTAATAGGAAAAAGGGAAGTTGCAGAATATGATCAGATGGCAGAGAAAAGACAAAAAAAAAAAAAAGGCAAAGAATAAAGAAAGGGCTTTAGTAACAGAAGGAAAGACAAAAAAATATTAAGGAATGCAACAGATAAAGGTTCTCATTTCTGCCATGAAGAAATTAATGAGATAAAGTGATCGGAACAAACATGTACCATAACAATACAAGAACCATGATACTGGATCAAAACACAAGTCTTTCTTTGGTGAATTGTAGATGTATTGGTAAAGAATTTAAGACACAGGCAGTAGTAAACTGTCCCTCAAAATCTGACAAATGGTAGTTCCATAACTTACAGAATCACAGAATAGGGTTGGAAAGGACATTAAGATCATCAAGTTCCAACCCCCCTGCCGTGGGCACAGACACCTCACACTAAACCATCTCACCCAAGGCCTCGTCCAACCTGGTCTTGAACACTGACAGGGATGGAGCATTCACAGTTTCCCTGGGAAACCTATTCCAGTGTCTCACTACCCTAAAAGGAAAGAATTTCCTCCTTATATCCAATCTAAACTTCCCCTGTTTAAGTTTTAACTCGTTACCCCTTGTCTTATCAGAACAGAACCTAAGGAAGAGTCCATCTCCAGCATCCCTATAGGCCCCCTTCACACACTGGAAGGCTGCTATGAGGTCTCCACGCAGCCTTCTCTTCTCCAGGCTGAACAGTCCCAACTTCTCAGCCTGTCTTCACATGGGAGGTGGTCCAGTCCCCTGATCATCCTCGTGGCCCTTCTCTGCACTTGTTCCAACAGTTCCATGTCCTTTTTATGTTGAGGACACCACAACTGCACACAATACTACAGGTGACGTCTCAAGAGAGCAGAATAGAGGGGCAGGATCACCTCCTTTGACCTGCTGGTCATACTCCTTTTGGATGCAGCCCAGGATACTGTTGGCTTTCTGGGCTGCAAGCACACACTGCCAGCTTATGTTCATTTTCTCATCAACCAGCACCCCCAAGTCTTTCTCCGGAGGGCTGCTCTCTTCTTTGCCCAACCTGTAGCTGTGCCTGGGATTGCTCCGACCCAGGTGTAGGACCTTCACTTGTCATGGTTAAACTTCATGAGGTTGGCATCAGCCCACCTCACAAGCGTGTTGAGGTCCCTCTGGATGACATTCCTTCCTTCCAGCGTATCAACCGAACCACAAGGCTTGGTGCCATCGGCAAACTTGCTGAGGGCACACTCAATCCCACTGTCCATGTCAGCGATGAAGATGTTAAACAAGACCGGTCCCAACACTGATCCCTGAGGGACACCGCTCGTTACTGGTCTCCAGCTGGACATTGAGCCATTGACCACAACTTTTTGCGTGCGGCCATCCAGCCAGTTCTTTATCCACCAAGTGGTCCATCCATCAAATTGATGTCTCTCCAATTTAGAGACAAGGATGTTGTGTGGGTCAGTGTCGAACCCTTTACACAAGTCCAGGTAGATGACATCAACTGCTCTACCCCTGTCCATCAGTTCTGTAGCCCCATCATAGAAGGCCACCAAATTGGTCAGTCAGGATTTCCCCTTAGTGAAGCCATGCTGGCTGTCACCAAGCACCTTGTTGTTTTTCACGTGCCTTAGCATGCCACCCAGGAGAATCTGCTCCAAGATTTTGCCAGGCACAGAGGTGAGACTGACTGCTCTGTAATTCCCCGGGTCATCCATTTTCCGCTTCTTGAAAATGGGGGTTATATTTCCCTTTTTCCAGTCATCGGGAACTTCACCTGACTGCCATGCTTTCTCAAATATGACGGCCAGTGGCTTCACAACTTCATTTGCCAGCTCCTTCAGGACCCGCGGATGGATTTCATCAGGTCCCAATGACTTGTGTGCATTCAGGTTCTTAAGATGGTCTCGAACCAGATCCTCTCCTACAGTGGGTGCAAGGTCTTCATTCTCACAGTCCCTGCATCTGCCTTCCAAGACTTGGGTGTTGTGGTCATAGCCTTTGCCAGTGAAGACAGAGGCAAAGAAGTCGTTCAGAACCTCATCCTTCTCCAAATCCTGTGTACCTAATTTTCCTGATAGCTTCCAGAGGGGGCTTACATTCTCCCTAATCTGTTTTTTATTTGCTGTGTACCTGTAGAATCCCTTCATGTTATCCTTAATATCCCTAGCCAAGTTTAATTCTAACTGGGCCTTGACTTTCCTAACCTGGTCCCTAGCTTCCTGGACAACATCCCTGTATTCTTCCCAGGCCACCTGTCCTTGCTTCCACTTTTTACAAGCCTCTTTTTTCATTTGAATTTTCCTCAGGAGCTCCTTATCCATCCAAGCAGGTCTCCTGGCCCTCCTGCTGCACTTCCTCCTTGTTGGGATTCAACACTCCTGAGCTTGGAGCAGGTGATCCTTGAATATCAAGCAAGAGTCTTGGGCCCCCCTGCCCTCTACGGCTGTATCCCATGGAACTGTAGTAAGCAGGTTCCTGAAGAGGCCAAAGTCTGCTCTTTTGAAGTCCAGGGCAGTGAGCTTGCTGCACACTCTTCTCACTGTCCTGAGGATCTCGAATTCGACCATCTCGTGATCACTACAACCAAGGCTGCCCTGGAGCGTCACATTTTCAATGAGCCCTTCCCTGCTGGTGAGCACGAGGTCAAGCATGGCACCTCTCCTTGTCGGCTCCTCTATTACTTGCAGAAGGAAGTTGTCTTCCACACAATCGAGGAACCTCCTGGATTGCTTATGCTAGACCATACTGGCAGATGTCAAGGTGGTTGAAGTCCCCCATGAGAACAAGGGCCTGCGAGCATGAGGCTTTTCCTATCTGTCTATAGAGTGCTTCATCCGCAGGTTCTTCTTGATCAGGCGGTCTGTAGCAACTTGCTAGGTCGAAGATAAGTATGTTTCAGAATTTCATGCAATAAATGCAAGGCCTGACATCATTGCTGTCAGTTGCTGCTGCTTTTGTTATTCCATACAATGGGCAGAAACTGAGCAGGTAAAGGGCACAATGTAAATCTTTGTTGAATCCATTAACTACAGGGTTCCCTGAATTTCTGTCATACTGAAAGAAGTTCAGACTCAAAGCTGAACTTGGCAGAACCCGCACTATTAACATTATTTCTATCCTTATGTTTTATGGTAATTCTGCATGTGAATTGACATAATTTTTCCATTTGAGTTTCATATTAGCAATTTAACTTTGTAGAAATTTGCTTTCTATCCTCTAAATACAGGTCCTTTATTGTAAAGATAGCGTGTTCATGATAATTGCAGATCCAAGGTGTGGTACAATTTGGGGAAGTCCACAAAAAAATCCGTAAGGCTAACAGGGTTCTAGCTCCAATGGCTTATTAAGAAAGTTTTAGTCAGCAGAGTTTTTATAGCCTGAACAGAAAACTAAAGACATTATATCAGTCTTAATGTATTTAAAAAACTCCTGTTCTCTATGCATGCCCATAGTGGAGAGACAAAAAGAATAAGACTTAAAGCAAGAAAAATTTATGTTAGAGACTAAGAAAAAAAATTTCTATCAGAAAGGCTTCTCAGAATTAAATAGGCCACTGAGCTAAATTGCAGAGATTCAAGACTGGCAGCCCTTAAGAACAGATTTAACAAAATCTGTCAGGAATGACCTTCCTAGAGCTGATAAAGATTAACTCAGTGAAGTGGAAGGATACTGCTCCAAATGCTGTAACTCTGAGTGTAACTCATTATTTCACCTGGGAGCAGATTGCATATGCCCATTAAGAAACAAGAAAAAATGGTGTTAAGCACGGTTTGAAAGACATTAATTCTTAAATCTGACAGACATTCAGCTTTCTCAAGCTGATCCTCCTGGCTGCAAAGCTCAGGTTGGGATCATTTCTTCAGATCAGCCTGAATTTGTGCCCTCTTGACAGAAAAATGACATGAGTGGCTGGAAAAGGAAGGGTTCCTGCTCCCCAAGTGCTGCCTCCAACACCCAGCTGCTGCATGGACAGGCTGAAGGCTGCCAAGCCTATGGAAGATGGGCATATGCCTAGGTACACACCACACTATCATGGTGCTTGAGGACAATGGGATTGCCTGCGCACATATTGTGGAAAGCCCACAGCTGGGGCTGTGCCACTTGTATACATGGGCATGAGTTCTCGTGGTGCCCTCTAATGTCTCTTCGGATTCTCACTACTCAAAGCTGCAGAAAGAATAAATGAGCTTCATACTGAAATGCTACAGAAGGAAAGAACCAAGATTGGTAGTTGTCTGACCATCAAATTTGTATTAATGGAATCACCCCTCTTTGTCCATCATAGTCCTATTGAGACTTTGCATTTATGGCATACTTTGAGTATAAACATGTTTGCTCTCTTAAAGTAGCATACCCTAACAGATTCCTATATTTAGTATTGTACTATTTTTTTCTGCGATAACATTAATTTTCTTCGTAGTACCTGGTATGGTGTTCTGTTTTGGATTTGTGCTGAAAACAGTGTTGATAACACAGGTATGTTTTCACTATTAAGCAGTACTCACCCTAGGTCAAGGCCTTTTCTGCCCCTCACGTCACCCCACTAGTGAGTAGGCTGTGGTTGCACAAGAAGTTGGGAGGGGACACAGTCAGGACAGCTGACCCCAACTGACCAAAGGGATATTCCATATCATATGATATTCTCATCAATAAAAACTGGGAGAAGAAGGAGAAACAGGGGATATTCAGAGTTATGGCTTTTCTCTTCCCAAATAATTGTTACATGTGATGAAGCCTTGCTTCCCTGGAGATGGCTGAACACTTGCCTGCCAGTAGGAAATAGTGAATGAATTCCTTGTTTTGCTTTGCTGGTGCACATGGCTTTTTCTTTACTTATTGAACTGTCTTCATCTCAACTCACAAGTTTTCTTACTTATACTCTTCCGATTTTCTCCCCCCCTCCCACTGTGAGGGACTGCACACGCTGTTCTGTGGGGCTTATCTGACTATGGGTTTTAACTCACAAGTGCAATGGAAAAAAACAGGCAATGGGATTAAACAAAATGTTCACTTTTATGACATGTCTATGTATGTACCTATATATATATTACAAGAAACCTTATTTTGATCTAGAGAATTTTAACGTAATTCTTGAGTTCATAGGATCATCCAACTCCATTTGTTTGTATGCAATAACACTCCAACATTTTAACACTCCTAGTTTATATACTTATACTTACATCTTAATTTCTTATTTAATTTTGTAAATAGTGAAAATATAGTTTTTACCATTCTAAAAAAGTTTTCACTTACATCAAACAGTATAATAATTTAATGTACTGCAACTCTTGTTATGTAGATCTTTTGAATGTTGTTGCATTTTAAGCTGTTTTCATTATTTAACCCTATTAGGCTGTAAGTCGTGGCTTTGTTCATACATCAAATATTCACATGCTTAACTTTGAGAGCAACTAACCTCATAAAAATCAATGAGCTAAACAGATGTTTAAAACTAATCATGACAATAAATCTTTGGAGACACGAGGCCTTTAAATTATATGTACCAAAAGTATTACAGTAACTTTCAAGGAATGACAAGAATTTTTATTAAAAAAGAGCAGCAGCACCAAATTACAAAATACTTCTTTATACATTACTGAATAATAAATTTGGACATTTACTTTTTCCCTTAAAAATCCAAACCCAGGCCAAACCAAATGGAGCTTGTAATTTCTATGAGGAAAAACCCTAATTAGGAAGCATATGTGGTGGAGGGAGTAAAAAAGAAAAAGGGAATAGTACTTATGAAGTCATAAATAACTTAAAAGGATTTAAGGGCTAAGTTAAAAATCGTGTTATAATCATGAAGTGCAACTTAAGCAAAACTTAACACTTATAAACGTGATCCAGACTCCTTCACCTTACATTTTGTTTGAGTTTTTGCGGGTGTCTTAATTCCTACTGTGTCAAATTACTCACATAGTTTGCACAGATAACCAGATAAAATTCATAAATAAGTTAAAAGACCTAGTCACAGCATGGGACCTTTTCTTGCTCCTGTTATGCCCTTAAGACCTGTCTACAATGTTACATTTATGCTTTCCTACTTTTCTCCATGGTCCAGACCTTCCTGTCATTCTTGCCTGTGCAATGTAGCCTCGCTTCAACCTCAGCTGTGGATCTGTCCCAACCAGACAGGTAGGAATGGTATTTGTTGTGTTGAAGAAGGCATTGGACCCAAACTTTTCAGGTCCTCAGGAAGGACCTGAAACTGCCTCTACTTCTCGCCTAATATAGAAAGAAGGCGAGAAGTAGAGGCAGTTTGCCTTGTGCATAAAGTCCTACTCCTCTGTGGCCATATTAGTGAATATAGAGAACCAGCTGTCAATATCTGCAGGGATTACCTGAGGCACCTTAGTATGCATCAAGCTGAGTTGAGATGATAGCTGGCTGAATTGGCAGGCAAGCTAGCTTCAGTCAGAAAACCCTGTGGATGCACTTTTGCACGTGATAGCCAAAACAGTGACTCTTCAGATTAGTCTTATTAATCTATATGCAGGCACAGATTTGAAGTAATGTAAATACCTCTTTTTGGACTGGATCTATCTTTTATGTTGCCTTCTTAAAATGTAGGTGGAGACTATGCGTCATACCTGTGCCTCTCCATGCTAACATTACTGACATCTGTTATATCAGGTACCAGAGTTAACTATTACTGTGAGTCTTCCTGAGCAAGGGTTTTGGGAAACTTATCTGGTTTCAAGGATTCCATTCCAGGATCCCAAAACCTTCACATGCACACACTACTTTGCTGTACATAAACCCTCCCGGCCTTAATTTCTTAGGACATCAAAAAAAGGCATTCTCCCTGGTCAGACTGGGATTAGAGATTTTTGCTGAGGCCACATATGTAAGACCATGTTTTCACTCCTTCATACATTGAAAATTCTTCTAAATAAACCACCCTGCAGCAAACACAGTAGAGAGCCTTGTAATCAAAATTAGAGAGGGAAACAAGTCCTGACTTCTAAATGGACTGCCAGTCCTGGAAAGATAATTTTTACCTTTAAACTTAGACTACAACAACTGTTATGACAATGTCTATAGGACCTTTAAAATTACTTTATTATAACTTCAAGGATGGCAAGTCTTTCCTCTACTTCCCCACCTCCTCCTTTTATGGCAAAAGACACGGTAATATTGTCTTTAGTCCCTCAAATAAATCAACAGGTCAGCCTTTGCTATTAAGTAGCGTGGTGTTAATTTATCAGCCAAGAGATAAACAGGTACTCTTGGAAAGTAACATTAGGAAAGCAATTTCAAATTCACAGGGTGTTATTTGTTCTTTTCCATTGTCAAAGAAATCCTGATAATGTGAAGATGTTTGCCACTACCCTGTTAATCTTTTTTTACAAAGAACTGTCCATCCTCTAATCTTGCTCAATTTAGTGAAGGCATTCTGATTCTTCACTGCAAGAATTTCATTATATAGAGACCTTGTAGATCAAAACAAAGTTTTTGTTACTTTCTTTCTACCTTTTCAGTGTTTTTTGGTCATAATTATACCTATGTGGTTATACAAAATTCTAACATAGGAGGAGCATATAAAACAGCTTCCATAACCTAAAAAGGTGGAAAGTTTCTGGCTGTAGGTAGTTAAGCAAGAATGTAAACAAGAAAAGTTTCAGAGGATTATGATAAAATCCACAGAAGTAAGTACAGCAATAAAATGTAGAAATAAAAAGAAACTTTTTGGGCTCAACAAACAGATTTTCTGCTGAAAGCAGTCTCAGAAAATACTGATTTAGTTCTGTTTGTTGTGCAAATTATTATGAAGCTGTATGTCTCTCAGTTATGGGATACATAGCAGGTAAGTCTATGTATGATATATGTAACAGGCATATTTAGCCTTTTATGACAGTTTTCTGTGTTTTTTATTGTGGCAGAACTCACCCCAAATATGAATTTTTTTTACTTAGTAGGAACACATAAGCTTATGAAAATATGAATATAGGTAAATGGTATGTTCAATCAGGACAAAAATAACAAATCAGAAGTTTAAAACAGGTCTTGGATCTTCAGAAAGATAATGAATTGAGAAATAATATTGAAATGCTTGGTCTTATTAGCCCAGCATTAATCCATTCATTTGTGGGTTTAATCCTAATGCAAGCACTATCCTGTACGGTTCTAAACAGGGCTGAAAATTCTTGATATGAGACAGAAAGGTACAGAAGGGATTTCTGGAGTAAGCAGATGTATTCTGAGGAAGTACCTTAAGTCATAGAAAATAATTTGAAAATAAATTAAAAACTATTAATTTCTTATGAAACACCTACTAAAAAATTACTCTGGAATTAAGACAGTCAGCTCTAAGAATAACTGGCTGCTATCTCAGTCCCATTAGATAAGTCTTACAAAAGTCTGACACAAACTGAACAACAAAACTGGCACAATGCCCAGGCTGCAATTGGTAGAGAAGACAATTCAGCAATTCAGAGCACATTCTGTTTCCATTAAAGGCCTGATGCAAAGCACAAACACAGTGGTTTTGTGTTCAAAAACCCTGTGTGTGAAAGATGCAACATGGACTGCAGAACTGCTGAGAGATTCTGACAGGGCACAGCAGGCAGTGTCCTTGTCTCATCTGACATGTTATTACCACAATCCCAAGATCTTGATCATGATTTTGCTTAATCCCTAATCAAGCAGGGCAGCAGTGGAGACATATTTCCTTATGTAGTAGCAGTAGTAGCAACAATCATAACAATTAAAAACCAATCATAATTATTATTAGCAGTTTATAATAACAACATCAATAATAATCTGTTTGAGATTTTCATTACAGACAGAACAACTTGAATGTAACACAAAATCTGAAAATTATTTTCTGATAATCTTCTGAAAATATTTCCCAGTTCAAAGAGCTTTTCATTATTAGATCTAAATGCACTACAGAAAAGCAACTGGTTATCTCTGGACAGGGATGCTTCAGCCTTATTTTCTCATTTGGTTTATTCTTCTACTGCACTTGAGAAGCCACCTCAGTTTAGTTGTCACTGCTTGTGACAACAGGATATACAATGAATCAGTAACAAGTAACTGAAGTGATTTAGTGTATCTATATGGAGGAAAATAAAAATGTTAGATTCACACGTCATGTTACAGCAGAAGACCCCACATTCGTACTGGTTCAAATTAAGCTGGGAAAGAGTATCTCATAATGATGAAGGAAACAAGAACTCTGTAAGCTGCTGATAAAAAGTGACTGGAATAAATGCATGATTCACTGAATGAGGAAATACCTACTTTAATGTTATCCTGCTAAAAAGGAGCATAAACACCTACAGCTTTAGAAACTGCTTTTTCTCCGAGTTCCTTGAAAATCAACATACAAGAAACAGATGCCTACTTAAAGAAAATGGGGGGGGGAAAAAAAAAAAAAGATGATGATTTAGGCTAACCTCTTAAATGTTAATATTTGTGTTTAGTGATATCATTAGGCCTTCCAGAAATACCTGTCAAGACTTTATTAGATGAAATTAAATCAGTGACCTCCTTACTCAGTTTTAGAAGGGAAGACATGATGTATTAATTTCTTTAAATTAGACCACAGTCAGTTATACATGCTTGTCTACAGTGCTCTCTAGAAAATGTTTAAAGCAGAAATGCCATTCATTTATACAATCATTACTAGAGCCTTGTTGCCTCTTTCAGGAAGGAAGTACAGTGAGTTTGCTCTCCATCTGTTCAGCACAATGTAAAACACATGGGTAATCTGCCAGCACTGAAGAGATTCCCTGTTACTTGTGCCCCAGGACATACATTGATACACAGATCCAGAGTGGAGAGTCTTGTACATTCTAAGAATTCCTATTAGTGCCCTGCTACGCACAGGAGGGCTTATCCAATATTTTTTAAACTACAATATCAGCAAATTTAAAACATCAGATCTCAACTGTCAAATCTGCTGACATAGTATGGTAGCAAGCATAAAAGCATAGAATTCACAACATATATGTTAATGTTCATAACATATATGTTAATAGTCTCATTAACAATCTGTACAGAGTAGAAAATCTTATCTGAGTTAATCTAAAAAGAAAAGTAGAAGATCTGGTTCAGCTTTTGGCTAAAATTCAGACTGATTTCTGCTTTATCCACATAAGTTCAGCCAAGCACAATAAATCTTTCACAAACTCTAAAAGAATGTATAAGCTCACTTCAGTAAGAAGAATAGTATTGCTACTTGTCATTAATAGAGATCATTGTAGATTCATTTTCTTCTTGAAGACTTTGCAAATGCATTGTAGCCAGACCTTTGGAGGCTTAATGACAGGATGAATAGCTTTACAGTAAGTTACAATATCTACAATGAAGAATTCTGCAAGAGAATTTTTTTAAACAATACCATATGATTCTATTAAATTACATATCTAACATACACTAAAATCTGTTCCAGTTCTGATAACTAATGAAAAAATTATTTTAAAGAATTCTAGTGGACAGTTTTCTATGTTCTCAGAATTAAGTTTTTCAGCATTGCTCACAGCCTGCAAAACTTTTATTATTAATAGACTGACATTTCCAAGATACTGTGAAATCGTAAGTAAAAAGCTATAACACAGAGATTATATAATAAACTTTTTCTTTTTTTTTTGGGTTCTTTCCATGATTTTGAGATGTTACTATGTGTGTATGTAAGGAGAAATCATACTAAAAGATGTTATTCCTCATTTAGTTCCATAGGAGTGGTGACGCACTGGAAAACCTTGCCCAAAAAAGTGGTAAATGCTCCGTTCCTCACAGTGTTAAAGGCCAGGCTGGACAGAGTCTTGGGTGATACAGTCTAGTGTGAGGCGTCCCTGCCCATGGCAGGGGGCTTGGAACTAGGTTATCTTAAGGTTCTTTCCAATCCCAACTATTCTATGATTCTATGATTCCTATGTCATTTAACTGTGATTTCTCTAAACTCCTCCACACAGTCATGAAGTCCAAACTTAAATTCTTTAGCTGCAGGGTAAGCTAAGAAGATGTAATATAATATTAATGGAGTGTAGGTATACTACAAGTTTAATGTTTTAACTACTTGTTCTGCCAAATGAATATGAGGTGAAGTGGTTCCAAAATCCGGTGCACCATCATAGCAATGTAACATCCTTATCAGGGTATCCAAAGACCAAACTATTAGGTCCATGAGCATGCTGTTGTGTGAAGCAGTTTTCACATATCTCTACAAATGTAGGGTTTTAAGACTTGCACTCAAAGCCATGGTCAATGACTGTGAAGTGAAAACTATTGTCAAGTAGGAATATCAAGTTTGAGGTATTTATTATTCATACAGATGTCTGACCTTGATGTTCAGAAGAGTTTGATAACACCATATATTTTATTGCTTGTGAATATTTATTTGTCCTTTTTACATGAAGGAACAGCTTGATCCAATAAAGAGTTCATATTGCTTTGCTTTGGTCATGTGAAAGAATTTTCCACAAGAGAAATGGAATGCGAATTTTAAGACACAAGATAAATTATTTGAAAATATAAGTTTTCTATTCAATTTTTATTAGTATCATTAGGCAGACTAACCTGATTGTTTTAGGCAAATGTACAAAGATGAAATAGTAGTCTCACCTCTCCAAGAGGTGGGCTAGGTAAGGATGTACCAAACATAATCAAAGCCGTGAATGGATCTGTTAGAAGCACTGCTAGAATGCTAGAATACAGTGCCTTCTGTTTTCTGTCTTTACTTTTCCTAATAGTAGACACCTTTTCCCAGGTAAGATTTCATTGCCAGCTGATTTTCCTGCACCAGGGTAGGCTTACATACTTCCTTCCAACTCTACATAAACGGTAGACTAGGAGACTGTAGAACACCCTCTTCTAAACAAAAACTGCCAGCAAGACTCCTGAGAATATTCAGTCAGGTTAAACACTACTCTTAAGCACTATGAAAGCTCTTCTAGAATGATCTGCTTCTCAACCAACTTTTAAATGCAAGTGCATCAAACTGCACTTGTAGCTAGACTAAATTCATGACTAATGGAATATTAATGGAAGATACAGTTCACTTCTAGTGAAGAAAGCTGTATATGCAGTATCTCCCAAATTAAATTATTCAAATGTATGCAGCCTTAAGGACCATTTACAAAATTATCTTTAAACTGTTTCCATATTCTGTGCTTGCAGAAGACAATGGCAAGATCACAGAATCTACAGTGTGCCTTAGAAGACCACTCCCTTCTTCCTTTTGTCAGAATATTTGTGAAATTTTCATACAGTTCTCCAAATACAAATGTAGCCACTACTGCTTTGTATACATTTTTATGATACAGCTGGTCTATGCAACATTTTGCTTCTGTTTTGATATTAGATTACTAGCACATCTGCAAAGCCTGTCTACAAATATTACAAATTATTTTTGAACAGAAGTAGACCCAGGCAAAATATGTTAGTTATTTTCACCAGATTGTTCTTACCAGAACTACTTAGAGTGTTTCATTGAACAAAGAAGACTTTCACCTTCATAAAATATCCAAGATTTTCTAAGAAAGAGCAAGTTCTCCAACAGCAACAGACCAGCAGTCCTGTGGTTGGGGTACATTTCAACACGTAGAAGCTGTGAAAGCAGACTTTGTCAAGATTTTTATCAACAGATCTCTAATACTTTAACCTATCATTTTTATTCAGTTCTTTGGCTCTGTTCTGCCTCTTCTCTATCCTAAAAGCATCTAAGAGAGTTCAGCTGTCTTTTGGCTCTTGCCTTGGCTTGTAATTGAACGCTGCCCTCTGTGTCTTCCAGTCTGTTTACTGACTGACAGTATGTGTTGGCATTTTGTGGCTTTTGGATAGGATTTGTGAAAATATTTGCAAATATTCCTGCATCAGTGTTGCATAACCAACTATATAAGGAACTATTTGCATTTTACAGGTGGAAAAATGATTTAACTTGTAACCTTTCCAGCTCTCCTTTTCTACATATTCATTAAGACCATTAATCATTTCTTCCACCTCCACTAT
This sequence comes from Pezoporus wallicus, assembly GCF_028554395.1. Taxonomy (NCBI): domain Eukaryota; kingdom Metazoa; phylum Chordata; class Aves; order Psittaciformes; family Psittacidae; genus Pezoporus; species Pezoporus wallicus. The sequence continues at coordinate 2,310,104 of NW_026636656.1, forward strand.
TTTTTTTTTTAAAGGTCGCATTTGGTTTCACATCAAAAAAGACCCTTTCTTAAATATTTTTATATTTACAGACATAAAATTTGTCAAAATGTGTAAGTAACATGTTTTATGTTATCGACTTCACTAGCAAAAAACAAGCAGTACTTATTTACCTTTCCACTCTCTTTCAGACCATAACCCTTTTAAAACAGATTTCATGGTCTGTGTAACCCAACTCACATAGGAAAGTCATAGGAAAGAATGGCTAGAATAACCACTATGTATTTTACAAATCAGATGAAAAATTGGGTACAAATACAGCTATAATTTCAAAACTTTTGGTAGCCTGAGAGTTCTCTAAAATATATGCATTTTGCTTATATTAGGAAAAAAAATCCATCAGGATGAAAAATATTCCAATTGATGCATATTCTTTCATACACAGCATTAATACCTTCTCTTAGCTGTAATGTTTTATATTTATTAAAAAAACCCTTGTGTGCGATCTTCTTAACTGAAGTGTCTAATTCAGAATCTTAATTACTAAGGTTTTCTACTATAGCCAGTCACCCTTCCTTCCAGGGAATAATTTAGCCCACCTAAAATCTCTGGAGTGGTTTATCATTCCCAGTTAACTATTGATGTAGCTGAAAGAGGAGACTTTTCTAAATTACATGCACTGTACAGGGAGTAGCATGAATTCATGCTTTCATATTAGAAGGCAAATATGAATCTGCGTGTCTTCTCTGATTGAAAGAGCTTTGTGGTACAATGTTAAACTTATATTTTTCTTTCCTAGTTGAACAGAGGCAGCTTCCTCTTGTCAATAATCTTTCTCTTTATTCTTATTATAGAAACTGCTAAAACATTGAACAAGAGCATCAGAACAGAGCAATTCAGGGTATTTAAGTTAGACCCCCAAATCACTTTCAGGTGGTGCTCCTTTCCCTTCTCACTGAATGGGGCCTACATATGCAAATCTACAGAAGTAAGAATCAACTTCTGACACACAAATTTGAGTGTCTGAATCTGAAGGTCCAAGTACCTTCCCTTTCTTAACAGAATGTCAGCTTTAAGAATTGATCTTTGTGCAGAGATCTTCCACATTTCTAGATATCCAGAGGATGTCCATATGTCTTGGTTTCCATCAGAAATAAAGCAAGCAGATTTCCAATAACCTCAAGTGAATGGACATGGTGCATAGCTGGAGAAAGTACTTCATGTGCTTCAGGGACACTGACATGCAACCTCACCGCAAATATGATACGCAGTCTTGCTATAGGGTCTTCTGGGTTTATTGTACTTTTGCAGAGACTAAGTCTGATTGCCAAAGATGCAGCAGTTCTACTACATGTCCGCTTGCCTGTGTTGTCAGGACAGAGTGCTGAAAGGTATTCTCTTTATGTGGTTTGAACACCTTGTCTGCCTTAGACAGACACATCATTGAAATCTAGTTACTGTGCTTTAGAAACTCTCACACTGAAAGCTGTTCTGTCATTTGGTGTGTTTTTAAACTGTTGTGTTGTTTCTGAATACAGGGTTACAATTTCAAATTTATTATATGCTCAGAAGTTGCTTTCAAATTTAAAATGAGAAATTAGAAAATGAGATCTTAGAATATATTCAGTAAATTATTCCATGCTCTGTGCTGGACTGAGAAAGCTCTCTCATGTGAAATAAGAATATGTTTTCCGTGGTTCCTATTAAAAACATAAAATAGCAAAGGATTGATATTTTTAAGATTAGAAGATATCTAGCCATTTTCTACATTTCTTTTTTTCTTTTGTTTACAGGTTTGTGTTACAGCTCTTCAATTCTAAGCAGGACTGGAAGCGAGAAGTTGCACTAGAAATTTTACAGGCAAGACAGTTGTCATGAGGGTTTTAGGTCAACTGTGAAATCCCAAAGGACTGAATTTTCAAATGTGCTCAGCACTGTCATCTAGGCAAAATCTCCAGTGTCCCTCATCCCATCGTTTTCTTTGGACATGATGTGTATTGAACCCCAAGGAAAGTTTCCTGTTTCAATTAAGGGAATAAATGCGAAAAAGAAGGGTGCTTCTGTCTTTGAAATTACAGTTGAAGAAGCTTAAAAAATTGCTACAGTACTTAAAGTCTGGCCTATGGGGCCGTTTGCAATTTTATATGCTAGTTTTTTATACTGCTAATAAGGCAAAATATTAAAAATTAACCCAGTGTAAAGAACATGGTTTCTAATGATGAAGTTGGCCGTTATCACTTTTTTATCCTTGAGAAATAGGTCATAGATGGTGCTAAATACAGTCAGTTGCTACCCACTGTCTTGTGCTGACAGATAGCCACTCTGCTCTGGAGGGCACTTGCACAGAGCAGAATTATTTTTAGTTGCAGATACTTGGGAGCTTCAAGTCATTACTCTGAATCATGTGACATTAAACACCTGTGGCAAACTGCCACCCCTGGCAAGCTCTTTCTTGTGACCCATGAGTATATGCACAATTAATATCAGATTGTGCATCATTAGATTTTCTTGCCTGACTTATGAATGACTTCTGCCCGCCCTACAGGCATGGAAAGAAGAAACAACAATGATCCCGCTTACCAACCCAGGAACAGCTAACCTACTTTTGATATGTCTTCCCCCTAGACTTATAAAAAGAGTGTTAATTACACTGATTATATATAACCACACTTTTTTCTTTTTTTCCTCTTATAGGAATTTCAGTAAAAACTTACAGCTATTTATATCAAACATTACTTCTTCCATCACTGACTGAAATTTATGTAATTTAATTAACTTATGCCTTGGTGATATTTTGAAAATGATGTAGCTCTGAAGTGGTCATTGAATGGAATCTACTTAATATTCCATCAGAGTATACTGTAGCATAAACCTAATTCTCTCAATAAGATGACACCCTGAACATAAAAAGGTAGGAAAATTGGACCTTTTTACTTAGCATGAAAAAGAACATGCTGTTCAGCAAAGTAATTGTGCTGAACAATAAAGACTGATGGAAAACTAAAGTTTACTTGAGAGTAGGTGGCTTACAGAGAGGGTGCTCTCAGTGGCAGTGAATATGCATATTTTGCATATTCAGTCTCTCTCAGAATTGATGTGTGCTACCATTAATTCTCATTATTTTGAGCACATGTTCAACAGAACTAATTTCATTAAGTTCCCTTTTTTTTTAAGCTAAAGTAACTCCTGGTTTACATGAAACTAATTTTAAACTGACATTTTCCAGAGCAAAATTTTGCAAATGGAAATGTGAAGATTTTTGTAGCAGGGGAAGCTATAGAAGTAGCTACAAAAATTACAAAAGCTACGTTATCTTTTGTAAATATAGTTAGGTATTTCCCACCATAAAGATAGTTTTTCTTATTATCAGAACATTATATGAGAATAGTCAGGCACATATGTAAGCAAAGACAATTAACATATCAAAATACTTCAGGGAAGCAAAGATAGTAACTGTCATTATAGTGATAATTTGTGAGTTGGATATGGTGTGTAGTTTTTTGCTTAAATATCTTGAACAATACAGACTTCTATATTAAAAGTAATATTCAATATGTCTCCTAATTAACACAAATAAATGTAATATGTACACTGCATGTAAATTAAAGTCCCTTTTTCTTCTCCCCTATTATTAAAAAACTACAGAGTACTAGCCAAGTGATGCAAGTTCCCCCATCTGTAAAACCCTAATCTTAATTTAATTTCTATAATTTCAAGTGATTATATTAATATTTAAAGAATGTATTTCCATGCAGAATCATAAATTTCAGAAGTTCCTACAGTATATGCATTCTACTTGTCCAACATCAACATGAGACAAAAAACGGATACTCAGTTTGCTTACAGGCAACATGCAGTGTGGACTGCTGTAGCACAAATCTTCTGCTACTGTGATTCAGGTTATTACTCCTTCTCTCTCACATTAACAGAAAGCTAAGTGCATTTTTAAAACAAAGAAAGTGTTATGAGATGTTTCCAGAAAAAGATCTTTTTTAGGATTATGTACTCTTTTGAGTGAGGTCCTGTGGTTTGTGACAGGAGCAGAGCAGGAAAAGGAGTAGCTATGATTATTATAACAACTGCAGGTATTGCTGTTTGCATCTCCAGTGAGAATTGTTCTGTGCACTTTTTCTGTCTACACACTATGTAGAAAAAGTCAACACAAGGGGAGTCTAGTTTTTATCCCCTCCACACCAGGGAGAGAAAAGACTGCTCCGTTTAACCTTTGTAAGATGTATTTTTTTAAACACTAAAATTGCATATAAATTACCAAGGATATGGTTGACTTTTCAGAGCATACAGAATAAGGCATAAAAAAGTTTCTTCGAAACAGTCCTGAACAGGAGATTAACTGTGCATGAGCCAAGTGTGGGCCATATGTACTAGGTAGTATACCACCTGGTGTGAACAGGCATTGATGTAACTCTGCTTCATGGCACTGACTTTGCAATGATCTCTGTTGAGGTCATTTCAGTCCATTTGATAACTGGGAAAGGGCAGCTTCACTTTAAATGAAGGAGTGGAGTTAATGAATTCTGTTGCAAAGGTATCAGAGCCAGCTTGCCCATGGGAGGAAATAAAACATTAAGTCATTTCTAATATTACTCAGTTTTGGGGTAATTGATAGTTACCCCGTAAAATACCTGGCACTCAAAAGACAACATATTTTAAATTTTGGGCAGCTGTTAGAATGCTAATTTTAAGGTTGGCATAAATTATACTTAGCAGAGCCAATCTATTACATGCTACTCTTACATACTTTGGCTGAATCATTCGTGTTTTCATTACTATTTGTCATGGATTGCCACTTTTTCTTTATCGCTGTGCTCCAATACAGATGTATTTTGTTTTTATTAAGTCATTACCGCTATCTTGCAGATTTGCTTAACACTTTCAATCTTTAGCTGTTATCCACTTTTCTAATCTTCATCTCTATAATTAATGTTATTTTTATGATATTTTAATGTGAAATCAGTCTGAGAAAGGCATCCTTTTTCTGCTAATATAAGCTTTAAAGAGATAAAGCTCCAAAGGCTGGAAATGGCTGTGATCTTCAAGGCTTATTGATAAGAGCAGCACTTAGAGCTATGCTTACATATTCAAATATTTTCAGATAATCCAAATTGACTCTCAAGGCTGTACAAATTTGCTTAAGTGATTCAAATTTCCAAAAGCTCTCAATAAACCAGCAACGTGATAAAATAATGTGAGCTTAAAGTGACACACAACGGATGATACTGAAGTTTCAATAATTTGTAACAGCGCTTACTCATTTTTTAACCAACAAAATGAATGAAACATAGGCAAATTTAGATATTGAAATAGAATAAATTAGAGCATGGAGACAAATAGCAACACAGAATCTGCAAAAAAGAAAATAAAAAGGATACTTTTGATTTTGAAAAGGAACTTTTGCCTTCATAACCATTTCAAAATTGCCCTGCTTTGCATAACCACCAAACCATTCATTCAGTTATATCTGGATTCACACTTACTTTGTAACTATGCATCTGAAATTTGCTCAAGGAGAAGGTATGTATGAAAAGGCAAGAAATAGGATGAATTGTGCACATGCTCAATGCCACAGGCATAAACGATGAAAAAGGTGTCCACCTTTTGTGACTAGTTCCTTTGTGATTCTTCACAACAGTCATTCTACTCTCATTAACACCATATGCCTGGGGATCTTTTTCATCCCCTCTGAGCTGCTGTACATTTTTCTTAAAATATTCCGTGGCTCCCTTACCTTTTGATTAGATTAACTGTAAACCAGATTGAACATTAAAGCTGGTATATAACAACAGAATTCATTATGTATGTTATGTTGCAATGTAACTTCAATTGATTTTATACTGTAGCTGTCCTAGAAACTTTAATCAGATTCGTCTCTTCCATTTCTCATACAAAACTGTCTATTAATAACTAAGAGAAAACAAAAATACAGCAACTTAAGATCACACATGGAAGCTCTTTGCAACCAACATATTATTTTTGAAATAATAAAAAGCTATATTATACAAGACTTCTTTTTTCTTTCCTGCAGGCAATTCTTAGAGTTTACATTGAATTGCAATCCCTGTAAGGAAAAACCATTGAACACAGAAATGTAGAATACTTTCTTCTGAGATTAAAGGAGGGATTTTCTAGCCCATTGCACAACCGGGTTTTAATAAACATTTATTTAAAAACTTTGTATTTCTGTCTGCTTTTTTCATCATTCTTTTTTCATATAAATTTCACTCTGGAATTTAAACATTAGGAATAAATAGACAACAGATTTTAATATATCAGTGAAGGTGAAACTCTTCCAAGTCGAAATGGAAATGAGAGCTTTGAAAATATCTCTTCTTATTCAGATACTAGCTCCAAAAATATGGATTAAATGATTCCAAATGATTTTAAATATGGGGAAGACAGTGAAGGTGAAATCTTGGTGGGAAATGGAAATGAGAGCTTTGAAAATATCTCTTCTTATTCAGTACTACCAAAAATAATTTGATTCCAAAAATGAATTAGATTGACAAAATTTACAACTGATTTTGAAATGAAATTTTAAATTTATTAGACTGACTTACAAAACTAAACACACAAAAAATAACGTGTTATGAGTGTTTTCATCAGCTAATGTAAATGATATATTGGACTTTTTTAATGATTACTTTATCGATACACAAAGAACAAAAATGTCTCTACAACAGAACAAAAGATGCACTGAACCCAGGACAACTTTCAAAATAACTGCTAAATAATTCATAAGCTTTTCCAATTGTTCTCTATGTAATAATGAAGACATATTGCCATTTTTTATTCAAATAGGTTGTATTAGTACCATATTCCTTCATCAAACAAAAATCCCAAATGTCCTACATTCCTTCATAAGAAATCAAACTGAGATTTAAGTTTGACTGAAGTGCAGCTCTCTCTACCACAAGAGAGTAGTTCATCGTATTAATCAGTAATAACCACCTAACTGTGCTGTACTGTTACTTAACTGTTTTCATTTTGTGTATTTATAGTAAGAAGCAGCAGGTGTTTTGAAAGTTAGGTGGCTCAGTCTGCTTGACATACATTCAGATGGATAGGCCTATTTTAGTCTATCTGAACAGGAAGCCAGGTCACTCAGTAAAGAATGGTCAATAAAAATGGTGAAATAGGTTTTCTCCAAAGGACTGATAGCTGGATAATTTGAGAAAAGGATGGAGAAGCATCACAAAATACCTCTGGATCGATGGCTATTAATTTAAGAGCAGCACATTTCCTGGAATGAAACAGTTGATGCTGTTATGTGGAACAATTACCATTTTCAATTAACTGACATTTCACATAGCTCTGAGACTAGAGGAAGACAATAACCCTACGCCCCTAATCTCAGCATCACTGTTAGGTGAGCATTTTGTAGACAGTTCTGTGGTATTATTTCAAAGGCAAACCCAATACACTATGAGCAGTTACTTCCTTTATTCTCAAACACAACCACACAGACACAGTTCAGGCAGAGTCCAGATGTGATGAACACTACAACAACAACAATCTTCCATGCTAATATGTATATATATGTGGCTATAGCTATATATGTGTGCAAAAATACATGTATGTGGGTGGGATGTGTGATGGGTATGTGTGTGTGGTTTTCAATACATATATATATATATAAGTATGCTGGATTTTTTTGCCATTTCACTAGTGTGAGCAGCTCAATGAGCTTTGATGTGTTCTAGTATGTCACAATATGTTTATAAAGTTCATGTGTTTATATGTTATGCCACTATAAAATGGTAAAATAAATATCAGTGGTACAGCAAGCTATTTCATTAGAATGAAATGACCTTGTCTACTCATCAACACTATGCTTTGCACCCTACTGTATAAACCACTATTTAATTTATTTAGATTACTAAATACAATTGTAGGGATAATTCAATGAAATTGATTCAAATGGCTTTCTTTTTCTTTTCTCTATATGGATGCTAGATTAAAGCCAAAATAAAAAAACTTGTGGCCCAAACTGTAAAAAAATATAGAAAGAGATAGTAGAGAGGAGGTTGAATACAAAATGTACAAAAATATCAATTACACTGTCACTATTATGCTAGTAAGGTGTCATCTAATACTGAAATCCTATACAATTATTCTGTACCTCCATCAATGAAACAGGAAACTGTTCGTCATTTAAAGATTTAGGTATTCAGTAATTCCAGTGTGTTCACTTTAAGTCTTTAATAAATGTTTTAATAAAGTAATATGTTAAAATCTCTGTTACAATTTCATCCCTCCCCCACTCCCCAGCTGTGCCTGGACGACTGTTGAAAGCAAAAGATCAACTACTTCAGACAAATGATTTTACCCAGACTACAGAGCAACACTGTAAAGCATTCACACAGTTGATGGCTCTCACTCCAAAGGGTCTCCTGATCAGAACTGCAGCCCATCCCAAACATTGCTTGTTTGCTTTGGGAAAACATAAGGAAGATTTGGATACATAGGCTGAATTAGGTACCTAAGTCAGAGAGATATTCAGAAAATGTATTGTCTAGTTTCACATAGCCCTGGAAATCATGTCCAATTGGAGCTAATTTCATTTGGCAGCAAAATTGAGCAGCAGGCATTTAAATACATAAGCTCTGTAATGTCCGAGAAAAGAGGTTGTCTCATGCAAGCTGCAACGATGTTCAGACCCAAGGTACTGGCACAGATCTAACTCTCTGAACTTTGCATGGTCTGAGCAGGTTTAGAAAATCTGACAGCATAGAGTTCAGCACAAGGCATAGCCCTTCTCAAAGACTTGGGGGACATAGAGTAGAAATCATCAGCCTTTTAGATGATAAAATAGACTAAACGTAGTCACTGGCAAGAGAACATAGGCTAAGTTCTTAACACAGTTTAGGGAGATTCAGATAATTCTCTCTAACAACATAGAAGGTTGCCCTTTTTGGCTTAGTTTAGATCCTCATAGAGTCAAAAAGTTACAGGCGAGAGAAGAAAAATGAGGAAGAGCCTGATGCTGCCTATGAGTCTGTGGCTGTCAGCTTACGTTGTATGTTGCAGTTTTGCACTGACCTAAATTTCAACTGTGGGTTGATACAACTCTTCTGGTACTCAAATCAGGTATTGCTAGTTCCTTCTGGGAGTCATATAGTGTTTTTTGTAGCATTGACAGAACTGGTGACTGAAGGGCCTAGCAAGCCCCTAAGCCAGCTCAAGAATGGAAGTGGAAACCACATGATTGAGAAATGTAGGAGAGGATGGGGATGCAGAAGTCAGTATTTACACTGGGGGAAACACAATTTAGTAAAGTAATAGTTACACAACTCAGCTAGAAAATTGCAGGTCTGTGTAAAATTCCTAATGCTTTGTCCTGGGTTCAGCAGTAGCAATCATGTTTCTCCTTTGTGGTAGCTGGTGCAGTGCTGTGTTTTGACTTCCAGCCTGGCAACAGTGCTGGTGAAACCGATGTTTTCGGTTGTTGCTAAGTGATGTTTACCCTGACCAAGGACTTAGCGAGCCTCATGTTCTGCCAGGGAGGAGGGGAAGCTGTGAGGAAGCAGAGACGGGGCGCCTGACCCGGGCTAGCCAAAGAGGTATTCCATACCACAGCACGTCATGCCCGGGGTGGGGGATAACTGGGAGTTACCCGGAAGGACACGGGCTTCCGGGTGGGACTCGTTTCTTGGCCGGTGGTATCGTTCTCTTCCCTTGTTATTTTCCCTTATCACTGTTGTCGTTGGTAGTAGCGGTGGTGATTTGTGTTGTACATTGGCTGCTGGACTGTTCTTGCCTCAACCCGTAGGAGTTGCACTCTTTCGATCCTCCTCCCCATTCCTCCGGGAGCGGGGAAGGGGAGAGCGCGGGGGGGGGGGGTGGGGCTCGATTGTTGTCAGCCTGACACCACTCACTGGGAGTGAGTGAACAACCTCTCTGGCTAGGGTTTAAAGCACGACATGCTTTCAGTTCTTTCTGCTTTTTATCAAGGAACTGTCCAGAATAAAAAGGATAAACAGTTCAAGGATCAAATCAAGAACAGAGAGTGGTTCTTGCTTTTTAGTTTCAGCATCTTTGAGACGGAGTATAGGCTTTAATTTTGATCAAAAAAATGTTACATATAATTTTTAGATTAAAGTAAAAGTTAAAATATTTATGAAATTTATCTGAAGTGAGCTGAAACATGAAGAAAGACCAACCAACCCACAACCCAACAAATTATAACATATTATGAAATAATTAAAAAAATATGGATTATGAAATTACAAAAGAGGGTGAGCTTGCCTCTTCAGCTTCTGAATAGAGCTCTGGAGAATTCAGGTAGCCATTGATGCAATTTTTGACTACAAAGAGATAAGCAATTCTTTCTGTGCTGTAACTGAACAACTTAAATGTCTGTTTAATAGATTGGACTCATCTACAGCTTGTAAAAACGTTGGCTCTTGGTTCAGTGTAGAAATCATAATTTAATCAGGAAATAAATAAAATTGAAATAGTAAAGAATAAAAAAGGAATAAACATATGACTACTTCCCTAACAGGTGGAAATGTTTTCAGTTTTAATGTACTTTCATGTGTGAGATCAAGTTATATTCTTAACCACAGATGTTAGTTTCTCCTTGCAGCTCCTTGCTGCTCCTTGCAGCAACCTGCAAGTACTGTTCATTTCTTCATATTTGTAAAATAGATTTAAGAAGCAACTGTTACATACAGAATTGTCAGAAGGTATTGCAACTATCTATTTAGACTGGATTTAGAGCTTGAAGGAATTTTTCTGAATAAAACCCTAATTTTCATGTAAGTCCACTAACCAGCGTCATCTTGAGTTTTAAACATGTGGCAACTAATTGTAGAAAATAATACTTATTAAGCACATAATACTTATTAAGCAACAAGAATAACAACACTTTTTTATATCCTATAGATAACCTTATTTTATGTTATTTTTCTTTTTATCAGAGTGCATCCAATAGTATTCTAAGCAACAGTACTAACATTTGTCACAACTGTGCTGTTCGCACATGTGTTCTCTGACCCTGTTATTAAGTAGAACGCAGATGCAGCTTCATTTTGAATGTCTCTAGTTTTGTTTTGCTCTAAAAATCAACAGACAATTAAACTTCTATACTGGAGAAGTCATGCAGGGAGGCAGGTGACTTTCATTTTCAAGAAGAGGTGGCAGGGTTTGGATGATTTCTAGCTCTACTAGGTGTTAGTTCTAGAATCACTGGAAATTTTATACTGACCAGAAATTCTTTCTCTTTTTGAAAGGTTTATGAATACCAGAATTGTGGACATATTAGCCCTGCTTTTAATCCTGGAACCCTTAGGTACCATTGGCTTGGCCCATCAAAGAGATCTCAGTTATCATTCCATATTTGTAACAGAAAATGGGTCAGGAAGTAAAAGACATGTCAGATATCCTGTAATCTAAATACAAAACGTGTATTCTAGTAATAAAGTTCTATGCAGATTTACCTTGCTGCAGTTTATGAAGAAGAATAATAATCTTAAGGTTGTTGGCTTCTCTCACAATGGGTGGAGTGCTGCCCTTGGGCTTTCACAGCAAAATCAGGATAGCAGACACTTGAGAACTTAAAGACCTCCCTTCAGAGATGAAGAAAGTACTAAGCTGTGATATAATAAATATTGAGCACTAAGCTGAATGACAAACTGTTCCTGCATATTAATCTTCATCCTAGTATTTCCAAATTCTATGTTCTATTTCTCATCTAAATCTAAGAAAGAAAAATAAAGTCTGTAGCAGACTGATAGAGAACCCTTTGATTTCAAATATTTAGCATACCTCCCTACATACCACTCTGTTTTCTTAGTTATTGCTGGTATTCTGACCCTCCAGATTTGTATAAGGGCAGCTATCCAACTGGCCAATGTAAAGGAAATGGGGGAATACTCTTAGAGAACTCTTTGAGTTCTATGGAAACCCTTCTAGATAAAGTTACTTCTTTATTATTAAAGTCACTTGTTTGAGTGACCTTTACTTCAGTTACTTAGTAAAATATCTAAGAAGCATCATTTATAGATTTGTCAGAATCTTGTATTAGAAATGCTGTTATGTAATTACAGTAAAATTATTCCTAATTCAAACTAAAATAATATGAAGTATAAATGAAAGTAATCTAGTAAACTAGATTAGGTTCTAATGTGGTCAAATGAGGAAGTGAAAATTAGGAGAGAGGAAGGGAAGAACAAAACTTTTGTTTTGTGGTTACAATGCACAAAGTATCCTTGCTAAGAATCTGGAGAATCAGCTCTCTTTTAAATGAAACCACACTTCACAATCTTACCTTGGTAAGATTTGGGTAATAGACACATTTTATATAAATGTCATGTTAAATGATGCAGTCAAAGTTCTTTTCGATACACTAATATTTAACTCCTCTTAGCATTGAGCACCAGCATGAATTCCATGGGACAAAACCAGTCACCTATTCCATTTCTTAATATTATTTTAATTTCATACATATGTTTTGTAATTATGTAAAGTAAATTTAAAAGCTAATACATTTTCAAACTTTCTCCGGATTTTAAAAAGTATGAATCAGTTTCTTAACATGAGACATCCACTCATGTTCTTTTGTCATGATGATATGATGTTTTTTCTATAAGATAATTTTTGTGAAGATGAACAGCAATCTGTCTTCCCACAATGATATTTAAACGATTTCCTATTTCTCTAACTAAGCAGTCTCTAATAGCTTGGATGATTCTCCTTTGAAATGTTTCCTTTTTATTGAGGCTCATACTCTGAGTCTTTTGTGAAATTGCTGATTAAAGACTATATATTGTTATTAATGTTATGTCACAAAGGTCGTGATTCTATCAGGAGTCCCTCAGAGAGTTTACATAGTCACAAACTTTCTACATTATTTAATTGCCTTTTCTCAAAATTATTCTGCAAGGATTTTACAGGCACAGATGTTATCTTTTCTAAGTATAAACTTTGGGCTATATCTTCCTTTGGGTCCAAATCAACAAAAAGGTTATTGCACAGTGTGAAAGGAAACATTTCCAAGGCTCTAAATAATGGTTTAGTTAATCTGAACATCAACAGAATTGAATGTTGTACACACAAATGGTTCCAATAAAAATGTGGAGGCATTTTTTATTATCCAAAGCAGTTACGTTTAGCTGTGTGAACTGCTCTAAGATGAGGTAGTTGTACTGTTGGAAAAGAGCCATACCTGATGTTACAGATGCACACTCCAGGTGCTAGAGGGAAAATTCATTTCAGATATTTACCCAGAACTACTAGAAACAAGAGGAGATGGATAATTTCCTGTGTTACTTGGTCAGATGTTTAGGTCTGGCTGTTGTGGAAGCTTGTAATTTTCATTCTTGCCACCACAATGGAAATATTCTCAAGGGTACACAAGGAATTACCAACCAATAGCTACTAGGCAAAATTAATTTGTCAGGTCAGTGCTCCATAATGAGAATTCAGAGAAAAATGGGTGGATTTAATGTGTAGGACCTTTCGTAGAAGAGATCAGCTACTACAAAGAGCCTCCTCACTGCAAAATTCTTGGAGAAAAAAAATTGGAAACATGATCCAAAAAATCAAGGAGTCCTGTCTATTATTTTGATACACTTATGAGTCGGGGAAATTGAGTCTTTTCTTACTTTTATAAGACTGCAATCAGCATTTTGGAAAAAAAAATGCATTACTTGTGGAATAAAAATATGCAAGTCAAGACTTGCTTTAGCAATCTACAAGTGGATGAGAGGTGGCAAAATACACAGTAGAGTAAATATTAATTGATCATCAGCTGCTCCATAAAGCAGAAATAGCCAATCTGTGGTAATAACAGCATCAAATCTATGCTGTATTTCCTGTTCATCATGGTTATTAAAATATAATAGGCAAAGAAATTATGTAGGGTTCAGATTTTGTACAAGTGTATACATATAAGGCATACTATCATAGACACAGACTGGCATGGACTGTCATTGCAAGTGTTGGCACCCTAAGAAGCAACTGAGGCTTTCAAGAAACCATCTAAAAGGACCTTATGTATAAATATTCACTATTCTAACTGGAATGACTGTCAGAGGGAGGAAATGACACCCTTATTCATACTTACAGAGGAGGAGACACCCTATGTACTGTGATAATAAAAATTAAAGTTGTACTTCATATGAACCTCCCGTTTTCAGTTGTATCTAATAGTCTCATAGTTTATTCCCCAGTGGTTGAGACTTTTCGTATCAGTCTCTTGATAATAGAAATGCAGCCAGTCAAGGACATCAATACCTAAAATCAACATCTTATATTTTAGGCAGTCAGCCATTGGGATAGAGTTCCTTACAATCAATTAGAGGTCAGGGCAAACTGTTTAGAAGTAGGAGACAAGAGTTTCTATATATTGAAGACAGTGCTGGAGCAGGAAGCTCTCCTTTTCCCCTTCCTGTTACTCTAACCACTAAGGTACTATATAAAAGAGGAACAGCATCATATCTCCTGGCCGTCTTTAAGGAAAAAAAGAAGGAACTGCAACATTTTGCAGAACCTGATCCTGCCAATCTTCGTTAGTCACTGTCATCACACACAACATGCCAGGCATTTGAGTGGAAACACTGTTGATTCAGACCCTAAACTTAGTTGTCAAACGGTAGCTTAGATGTCATATTCCTGTTCTACATCAATGGTCGTTGCTTAATATAGTGATACCTGAAATGTCTGTGGGTTTTCAAGAATTGACATAAGGCTGCCAGGTTTGATGAGGATCTATGAGGGAATCTAAGCCTTTCTGAGGTATGGACTGGAGGTTATCTTAGACCAACCTAAAGTTTAAAAGGCTGCCTTAAGATATCTCAAATGGAACTAGATGCCTGAATGGAGGCTAGTGCATAAGACTGTAGATCTTCATTGATTTAGGCACCTGATTTACATGTAGACATCTAAATCTGAACAGCTTAATCTAACAGGTAATCTCTCACTGGATTCTGAAGCAAAGCAAACATATACTGTGTTTGTTTTAAGATTTAGATAACACCCACACAGGCCTGCACTGAGTTTAATCCTAGATTCTTGTAACTTGAAATTAAAGTTTTAGATATGGTTCAGATTCTATATTGAGGTAAATTTTATGGTCTTTCCTAATAAAAACTATGTGTTTTTTCAATGGTGATAACATTTGATTTACCTGAAATGGTGATACAGTGTGGGAGTTTTTATGGATAGGGTACATATAGAACTTTAATTACATATTTGTGACTTCAGATTTGATCCAAAATATCATTTACTTCTACGTTCAGTCTTTAAAAAAGCTTCCACTTAATAGGTGAGTCTAAACAAAAATATTGAGGGGAATGTTGTAGAAACGGTAAGAGAGATTCCTTTACAGACATGAGCATCACTAACAGAGCTCTTAGAAAAGCTAGATATATTTATAGCTTTTACTTAGGGAGCCATTAACAAGGCCAGAAAAAATCATATCCCATGAACTGCGCTGTAATTTAGTGAGGCTTAAATATACTTGGCCTTAGTACCACACAGGTTGTGCAAACTCATTAAGAAGACAATGCATAAAAAACTGGACACAGATTCTGGGTGGAAAAGCTTCCTCTAAAATATATGACAGTGGCACATTCTTCCTACTCTTGGCAACAAACAGTATCATCATAAGGGCTTTCCAGTCAATCAGCTAGGTTTTCAAATTACCATGCTCTCCCTAACTCAGCTGTTGGACTGCCCTTTGAGAGAAATGAATCCATCATGTCCTATGGAAACACATTTCCTGTCTTTCTGGTGAGAACTGAGCTGTGACAATGTATTTCTCAGTCCAGATAAAGAAATAGTCTTCCTATTTTCTTGGAAATTGACAGCTTTCTTTATTTGTGGGGAAAGGACTTTAATGGTTTTCTGAGGAGAAATAAAATAGCTTTCTTGTCATAGATGCTTTCAAGTTTCATTCCCCTAAGCAGAAAGAGCAACATTAACATTGAAAACAGTGTTAAAGCACTTTGGTGCAAAGTTTAATGTGTTAACTAAAATTATTTTGACTTTGGCAATGTTTCTTAGATTAGGAGAATGAAGAACACTTTTCATATCTTACTTCTGAACTCTTATGTTATTCTTCCGCTTCATATTCTGCTTTAAATTATGTGGACCAAATCCTGATTGTAGGCTCCAGTACTCTGGTTAAAATCTCCCATTGATAATAATATGACCTAATTACCTTTACCAGAGAGAGAGTTAAACTTCAGGAATAGAGCCAAACCAGCAGAATTTGTATGTGAAACTCCAGATGTGAACTTCTCAGAGAGCTTACTCCTAGACTTTTTTGCCCCAAAATATTTGCAAGATTTTACAATGAATAATTTCTTGAGTTGGATTACAATGATGAAGAAGGCTTCCATTTTGTTTGATATAATTTTATTTGTCTATCTTCTTGAGAATAAATAAAAGACACATGGAATAGTCCTTCTAGAAAATTATAAATCAGCAGGAATTCTTATCTCATTGGTAGGCCTCTATGACAAACATAAGGCTACTATAGTTTCAGCAACATCAATATCTTCTTATAAACACTTGTCAACCTTGCATGGAATTGCATTAGTCTATAACTTGTCTTTCCCAGAAACATTCACTCTTATTTATCTGAGTATTTAGTTTATATATTGCAGCTCTCCTTTTAAAGATCCTCATCTAAGTAATAAATGATGAAATGGAACAAATATCCACAATACGTACTCCACCGGTGCTGTCAATATCATAAGCATCTGTATTTTAAACATAATCTAGTGGGGTTTTATTTTAGTCTTAGTACTACAAAGCCTAAAATGAATTTTATCCACCAATGATACAGAGAAGAATTTCATTTGAGCCATTTCACAGAAGATTATTTTTGGAGTATATTTTTCTAAATAAGTGCAATTAAAATCTGTTTCTAGACTCAGTAGTTACACTAAAGCTGGAGTTTTCTCTGCCATGAATAATTATATGCTCATATTTTTCTCATACAGTGAGGTATTTGAATTTGAATGTTTTGTTGAACTCCTTCTTTTTGTATTGCTTAGTTGTATGACCAGTTTTTCTGGATGGAGTTACATGGACTTTTTTGATTACAGGAGATTCCTAGGTCTGTATGTGGGTGGAGTTTGACACCCCACAAATATCAGGATTGATAGAAAAAGAAAGGTAAAGTTTTGATCACAGTGATATGTGTTCTGTTCCTTTTATTCATCATCCAGCTTTGCAGATTGGTCATATAGAAACTAGTTCATGCAGTTATGTTGTACATATGTGTGTGTGTTTACGCTTTTAATTGTGTTGTACCCAGTAAGCTTTTAATCCAGTGCTAGCTTTGAAAAAGTTTTAAAGAGAATATTCTCTATGTGTTTTGTGTAAGTAGCAAATGGAGAGAGGAGGAGAGGCCGATAGCTGCCTTGTCTGATAGAGAAGCTGAGACATGCACAAATACTTTATTCATGAGTTCATACTTCAGCATATATCTCAATTGACCTTTGATGCACCCCAGCACATACGCCTGGAATTCTGATTCTCATTCATGATAGAAGCTCTTTGGGATGCATAATAAGATTTCATCTATGTGGAAAACAGAGTGAAGAAAGGCCATAGCCCTGATAGAGGCAGATAGGGAATACAGGTCTGCAATCTTGGAAGCCCTCCTGGGGGCTTCTGGCTTCTGGACCAGATGTCATCTAGACACAGCCAGAGATACCTTATAAATACTTCAGCCAACAATGGAAACTTCAATCAGAAACTGCAATCAACCACAACACAGAATTGTAGGAAATAGGCTTCATTTTTTTCTGATGTTCATTGAAAAGAAAATTGCCTGTGATTTCTTTGCGAGAATTTTGGTGGGTTTGCTTTTACAGAAACGTGGGGTAATTTCCCTCTGTGCTGTTCAGGCTTTTGTTATGGGAAAGGAACAATACTTGAAATGCATAGCAAGCATTGTTATGTTAGGAGTGTATCTTTGCTAAAAATGTGGGTCAGTGTTGCTCCTTTTCATAAAATATTTACCCATCAGATATTTACTCCTTAAAACAGTGTTTGTTTGCTGCTTTTTGCAGCAATAAATTTAAGTATCCCTCCAAAATTTTATGTATAAAATATGTATAATGCAAACAAATATTTTAATTCTAATCAGAATTCTTTGGTTTTACATTTTTAAAGAAATATCAGGTTTCTATCCCTGGGCTAAGATAGGTCAGTTAAAGAGCTTGATTGTTAAAATCATTGTTATAAAAAACAAAGACAACTAGTTTTCTCTGTAGTAGTTATAACAAAATGTTGTAATAGCTATAGACTCTGTGATAACAATTTAAACCCACACTGACTCTGTCTATGTTGTCTATATTCCTTAGGTCACACACAAAAGATTTTTAAATTTTTACTTCCTGGGCTTCATGTAGATATTTATTTTGATTAGAAATTAATAATTTTCTAACAAACTGACATTCTATTTAGTACTTTATATGACCGTCATCAATGCAGTATTTCCATGTTTCACAAACATTAGTCTCTTTGTTATTATAAAATCCCAATGAGACGGGAAAGTGTCATCTCCATTTCTACAGATATGGTCAAAGACCACACAGTTAAGGTTACTTAAGACTGTGGAACTGAACCAAAGTCTCTAAGTCCCAGTCCATTGCCTTCCTGGTAAGACCAGCCTTACAAAATTCCTTGCAGACTCCCTTTTTAGTTGTCATTTCAAGAACTTTCTACAGCATGAGGTGATAATTACGTAACCTTATTTACAGCTGATCAGGAATTGCCAGACCTTGAAACACCAAAAAAACCTTTTCTTTAGTATAAAGGAAGTCTACGTCAGATGTTTCAACTTTCCTTAGAGGTTAAGTCCAAGTAAAAATACTTCCAGAACTGCTGTGGGATATTAATGTAACACAGCTGATAATCTGGACTGTATGTAGCACGATATGATTTCTAATAGAGAGGACCATTTCAATGGATGGGTCCTCTTGTATAACCACCAGTGCTCTTATTTCTCAAAAGCTTTCAAACTTATCTGCTTGTAGTTGCATTTGATCCAAGGATCATTGTTACAAGACTGTTAAGACAAGGTCTGTATTAAGGAAAAGAAATATAAGAAATCACACTGACAATACACTATTATTTTCTTCCTTATTTAAAGTTTCTGTGCTTTTTTTAATGGAAGAATTACATTTTTATCTGTTAGGAGTATGCCAGCTATTTGGTATCTAATAATTAGGTATCTAAGTCTGAACAAATTAATAATGCCCCCTTCTACGGTCAGGGCAGAAGAATCTGCAGTAGACTGTTCATCTGGCATGATGAAATTTATTCAGGAAATGGCTGTATCTTTCTATTGAACAAATAAAGGTGTTTTCAAGGACTTAGATTTTGATATTTTTGCTATTTTTGGATACCTAAATTAGGACAGATTAATTCTATCCCTATCTGTAAAAATAGATATGTCTGATCTGACAGCAACAATCTCATGTTTTTCCACTTCACTGCTATTTTGCAGAGCAATTTCTATCTTGGTACTGAATAGAAATACAGGTTTTCAACTTTACTGCTTGGTAGCACAAAATCACTTTATTTTAGAGAAAAAAATATAGTTTTTAGCTATTTCAACTTTTTTATGTTTTATGTGCAATGCTTTTCTATGCAAAACTATTTCTTCTCTTTATAAATTGAGAACTAACATTCTTTTTATTCTCTCCAAAAGTTTATATAATTTCACAAAATAGCCTTAGGAAAGATGGTCCTCCAAACTGCATCAATCATATAACATGGATATCATCATAGTTCACCTCTATTTCAACAAAAATAAAAAGAGAAACTCTTTTTAAAGCTTTCAGAGCAACATGGGGTTTCTAGGTTTCATTATCTTTCTGTGAGAGTAAGAAACACTTTGTATTTCATTACTTGGGTCCATCTGGCAGACAATACTGAAATAAATGCTTTCCCTGGTGAGCAGTTAAGACCATGGGGACACTTCCCTGTATTAAGAAGCAAGTTGTGCAGATGCCAGTCATCCAAGGATGTATGGCTCATACCTCAAATTTGGTCCAGAACCTGAACCTCCATGTATTTGTCAGTAATTCTTGGTCAAAAGTGATTTTTAGAATATTATAAATAGCACTGGTGTTGCATTTGTAGTTAAGAGTAAGTCTAAGGGATTATAACAACACTACCAAGGTAATTTAAATAAATTATTTTTTTATAAGAAACCTACATTTGGTAACTGCTTTCAGGAACAGTAGTAATCAGAAGATGTAGTTTAACAATATTAACAAAACAGTCAGCAGCAATCGGCCCACAGCCTAAGATGGTGCAGCGTGTACATTAGGATGTAAATTGAAAATTCAGTCCTATCTAGCTTTTCCTGTGTGTTGCCATGGGAAAAAAAACAATAAACCAAACAAAACTAAACCAAATATCGGTCTAAATGTCAGTCCCTTGAGTAATATATTTTCAGTGGTAGAACAGTCAATACATTGGAGTCCCAAGACTGAATAATATAAACAGAAAGTATACATCAGCTGTCAGCCTCTCTTTTTCTGCCTCATTCTGTGCCTGTGCAGATACTGAAACACCCCAGTGGGAGAAACAAGAGGGAAATATGTAAAGAGAATAGCTTTTCCTCTTTAAGGAAAATCTGAGTATAATTGCTCCCATTAAAAATATGTCCACTGTTCACAGGCATTATATGAAGCTGTGGCACGTATTTCACCTTTCCACTTTGTACGGTAAAACTACTTTTTTCTTACTCTACTAAATGTGGATATAATGCTGCCTTTCAACTACTATGGGAAAAATATTT
Source organism: Pezoporus wallicus (assembly GCF_028554395.1). Taxonomy (NCBI): domain Eukaryota; kingdom Metazoa; phylum Chordata; class Aves; order Psittaciformes; family Psittacidae; genus Pezoporus; species Pezoporus wallicus. The sequence continues at coordinate 2,330,871 of NW_026636656.1, forward strand.
ATTTTGGGACAAAAGCTTGATAAAAATATTGAATGGTCAGCTGGCTGATGATATTTTCTTTACTAAGGTATTTCCGGGGTACAACCTGCCCTATCTGTAATACACCTAGTGTTACCTTACATCAATATTTAGAAATTATACTGTTTGATTAGCTTTCAAGATGTTGTTTTATGGAATATCTGAATTGTATATTCAGGCTTTCTATATATTAATATACAATTATGCTTCTTTTCAACACATGAAAGCTGGGTAAGTTTAGTATCTTATTTCATTGTCACTTTGATTATTTATTTTTTGCTATGACTAACCAGTTCTTAGAAACCAGTAATAATCTAATGACTTCTCAGATATAATTAAAAATTATTTTGCATCTAATAGAATCCAGCTGCTTCCAGCTGTCAGTTTTCCTATATATGCCATGAGCACACACCTCTAAGCTGATTTTATAAATGGTATTCTTACTTGTGTTATGCTTTTTGGGTGTCATTACCAAGTAAATTATGAAATAAGTTTGTTAAATTGTGATTGGGTAACAGATTCAGTGTCTCTTAGATAAAGAATTATGAGTAGGTTTACAAAACATTATACTTTTTATTTTAAATGATATTCTAAAAAGTGTACCAGGATGCAGTCTCAAAAGCATATTGACTACAAAAGAAAAAAAAAAAAAGCTTTATTGACTGCAAAAAAATGGCATCAAAATGTTTTAAAATCTGTGCTTTCAGCTGTAAGGATTGCATCTTCAAAAACTTTGTATTTTTCAGGTGTCTAAATACTACCAAGCAATACACAGGATCTGCCCTGGTGCACCTGCAGCCTTCGTTTTTCTATGTAAAAGATGTTCATCCACTAGATCTCTTAACCCATCTGTGATAAGGAATTTTATAGGCCTCTTCATTCAGGAGCGAAAAAACTCTAAGGTATTTCAGCCCTATGTTAATGTATTTTATTTCTTTGCAAGACCTGTCATAAGGCAGAACTCCATAAAGGAAGGTGACTGCAATTCCCAGGGATTTCAAGGGTATTTAGGGTTCAAAATAACTTCAGGCATCTGGGCTTTATTTTGTAAAGGATTTAGGGATGTACTTAAGCATCCTCCTGAATCAACACCTAAAGTCAGAGTTTTTCCCACTCATTTTTTTGCCATTCAGTTGTCAAAAGAAAGAATGAGTAAGGTAGTTCTAACTTTAAGCAAGCTTAGTTATCTTTTTGTCAAATAAGGATAACACAGTAGGAGATAGAGGTCCTCTAATAGGAGACACTTAAGTATCGGTTTTAAGCAGGATGAACTGGCTCTCATTAATATCAAGCCATAGGGATCTACTGACTTTGGTATGCTTTAAAGTAACCCCTTCATCACCAGAAATAAATAATTTTGTTTTGACAAAAGGAAATTTATAGCAAGTTCTTTCCAGAATAATTTTTACTTTCCAAGTCTTTGATTACTCTTTTATTCCCAATGTACTCTAAATCTTATAGAGGACAACCTAGCCTGGATAATTTTTCCCCATTTTTTAAGAATTTGCTATTCTTCAGACGTATGATAATACTCCAGATTTTAAAATAATTCTATTCAAACTACTTTTGGTTTCAAATGTTAGTTGTTTTAGAATAGTTAGTAAGATATAATTCAGTTTTCTAGGGAAAACTGAATTTTAGTGCATTGTACTTTGTCAATGTTATTCTTATCTTAGCAGTGCTAGTTTTCATTTCTATACATTTATTCCACTTAGCTTTTCTGTCTTTGTCTCCACATTTAACATCAATTCCTTGGTGAGAACTGGGACATATTTGAGGTAGGAATAAATGGGAGCTGACTTCCAGGCTACATAGCATGTATCAGATGCAAGTCACCAAAATCATAGAAAAATGAAATAACATAAGTGAAAATTGGAGGATCCTGAAGCACTTAGGGCTCTGACCTGAGGGAGACCATGAAAGAAGGAAGAAAACAGCAGGAAGGAATTAATAAAGAAACACACATATAAGAAAGGTGAAAATGGCTTGGCTGATATAAAGCTGAGCATAGAAATTTGTTTGGCCTATACAAGGAGGAGAGATTTTCAGACATTGAAAAAATTCTGGCACAGATCTATTTTTAGATTGACCTTGGGTACAGCAAATAGCCTTATAGTGGTGAGTAGTCACTTTAGAGGAGACACTTTACAGGCAAATAATAGAAATAACCTCAAACAAATTACTTTGAAAGTAAAGATGATGTCCCTCTTGTTAACATCTAACAACAATAACACATCTAAATTACTTTCAGATTTTACTTTCTTTAAATCTTAACAATGTTTGATGCATTGTATCTCTTAAAAATAGCTTGAAACATTATTTGTGTTTTAAATATTTATCCTGAGGTGCTTTTATTTCAGAATTTTAATAATTATCATACACTGCAGGTGTGTTATTTGCTTGCTTGTTTTTTCTTTGCCTCATAATAATATTGAACTTCAAGCATTAACAAGTGTATTTTATAAAGTATATGCTTCCTTGTAGATTATTGTTTATGTGACTTCTTGTTGAAGTCTCAAAACAACAGCCATTCAGCTCTGTAGATTTTCAGAGAAGATGTTTGTTCCTGGGCTAGTTCCCTACAGAAAATTCAGATTGCATTTTTGAGCTGCATTTTCCTGACACATCTCCAAGACCCTGTTTAGGATAAACCAGATGTTTTTATGTCTTCCTATTGCCTGTGCAAACTACTGGTGTAATTCAGTTCCATATTTTAAACATCTCTGTTTAAGTATTTATGTACAAGGGTATCACACTGAATTCATTGTGAATTACAAGCATAATCTCCCATTACAAGAAAAAGAGATATACAAACAGGCTGTCCAGAGAAGCTGTTGATGCCCCACCCCGTCAGTGTTCAAGGCCAGGTGGGATAGGGCTGTGAACAACCTGGTCTAGTGGAAAGTGTCCCTGCCTGTGGCAGGGGACTTGGAACTGGATGATTTTTAAGGTCCCTTCTAACCCAAACCAATCTATGATTCTATGATTTTGATTCTGTGATTCTATTGGAATAACTCCCAGTTTTGTTACTGAAGAACCACTGAATCCCATAAGCCCTTTAATAAGCAATTTAAATTTTCTTCTGTCTCATTCCATGCTGCACCTATGTGAGCTACTTGAATGGGAAAGTGGCAGTTGTCACCAGTGTACTTCTGGAAAAGAAGGAAGTTCTATTAATGTAAACAAACTTTTCTAAAAAGGTCTAAAATATGGGGACTTCTACTTGAAGGGTTATCTCTTGCAGTAGTATTTGTCACCCTTTTTGTCCAACTTCACCCTCTGCCCTGAAGCAGAAGGCCATGTTAACAAGAGTTAAATATCAACTGTTAATTTTTGTGGTGGTAGGTATATGTACTCTTGCAGCAGAGTCCTAGGAGGGTAGTGGTATTCTGGGTAGCACAGTTATCTCGAACTCCTCAGACATATAGAGCAGGCAATCTTAATTTTTATTTTACTACTTTCCCTTTTCCAGTGCTATAACCAGGCTCTGGGGACTGAAGTGAAAAATAACAAAAAATCCAGGATCAGATTCTGTAATTGCTTTCTATCATTTTACATTTTTTTACAAAAAAAACCAAACAAAAACCAAAAACCAAAAAAAACACAAAACAACAAACAAACAAACAAAAACCCACACCAAAAAAAAAAACCAAAACCAAACACACATAAAAAAAGTCCCCACAACGTTCAGGTATTTCAATATTATTTTTAGAGCCTAATCTCCTCATGCATCATCCCAAGTTACAATAATAAAAAGTAATTCAATAGCAATGTGATTAATTTTATCTCTGAATATCAGAGGGACTTATTTATTTGGGACAGATTTATTCAAGAGCTTTCTTTCCCAACTAGCATTCTTACTTCTACTCTCAACAGCAAGGATTCCCCATATAAATCCCTTTAGCCTGATGTAATCCAGTAACTCTCATTCTCTATGTCTAGGCTCCTTAATGAGGTGTTTTCAAGCACTCATTCTCTGAAAGAGGTCCAGGCTATCTTAAAGCCATATGCATGGGTTTTAAAGATAAATATAAGGTTAAGATCAGAAGTACAAGCAAATAATAACTCTTCAAGAAACAGCAGCCAAAACAAGATTAGAACACTATAAATGAAGGCCCCTGACTCTAACATGATTTGGTGGGAGGAGAGGGGCAGGGAGGAGGGAAGTCTTTGGTTTGCTTTGTTTTCGGTTTTGGTGAGTTTTTTTTTACAGTACAGAAAGTATTCTACTAGGACAAAATCATTTAATATAGTCAAACAGAAATCCTCATTAAAGGCCATGGAATTTAACTTATATAGGGATTAAATAAGAATTACATTTGGCTCTATTTGAGACAGGAACTACTGCTAGGTAACTGTTGTTCATCTTTGAAATGTCATTGCAACCAGGAGAGGTGCCTGAGGACTTGAAGAAAGCAAATGTCACCCCAATCTTCAGAAAGGGCAAGAAGGAGGACCCTGGGAAATAAGGGCCTGTCAGCCTCACCTCAGTCCCTGGAAAGATGATGGAATAGTGCATCCCAGAGACCATCTCTAAGTATTTGGAAAACAAGGTGATGAGGAGTAGTCAGCATAGATTCACCGGAGGGAAATCAGGCTCAAACAACATGATTGCCTTCTACAATTGGATGACTGGCTGGATAGATGAGGAGACAGCAGTGGATGTTGTCTACCTGGACTTCAGAAAGGTTTTTTGTACTGTCTGCCATGACATCCTGGTAGGCAAGCTCAGGAAGTGCTGGCTGGCTGGTGAGGTGGATTGAGAACTGGCTGAATGGCAGGTCTCAGGGTTGTGATCAGCTGTGTTAAGTGGATAAGGCCAGACTCTTCTCAGTGGTGCCAAGAAATAGGACAAAATGCAACTGGCATAAACTAAACTACAAAAAATTTCACCTGAACAAGAGGAAGAACCACTTATTACTGTGAGAGTGACTGAGCACTGGAACAGGTTGTCCAATGAGGTTGTGGAATCTTCTTCCCTGGAGATATTCAAGAGTAAAGTGTCAAAAGCACATTAATGAAGATTGGCTAAGTGTACCTAAATGACAAGCAGACAACCCTCTAACCTTTCAGACACTTACAGAACATTTTATTTGAAAAAAAAAAAAAAAAAGGGAAATATACAGATAAGAAAGCCTATTACATCTGAAGTTTTGCAAGACACTCATGGGTTATCAGGATGTTTCTCCACTGCAGAAAACTACTGTTCCCCTCTTTCTAATTAGCTAAAGGAAGTTTTTCAGTGATAGAAAAAGAAAAATGTCTTCAACTTGCCTTAGTCAATACAATTCCTTTAACCTCTAGTGTTTCAGGAGGCAGCAATTGTGTTCATTTCAGAAACTGAATTAATTATAACAGTTCATGTGCGTAACTATACTTTAGTGCATTTCAGAATAACATTGCCATTTTTGTTCAGTGTGTTTGTAGGGTCCCCTGTTCTTCATGTGAAGTTCACCGCAGAGAGTATGTAGAAAGGACCTGACTCAAAAAAATGTTTCATGTTCCTTAGATAGTACTTGCTGTTCTGCAGCTCAGCTATTTGGCAGCTCACTGTCAGGATATTGGTTAGAAAATGCATATTCTGATTGAAATGCATATTGTTTCATCTATTGTTTCAGGAGGCAGCAATTGTGTTCATTTCAGAAACTGAATTAATTATAACAGTTCATGTGCGTAACTATACTTTAGTGCATTTCAGAATAACATTGCCATTTTTGTTCAGTGTGTTTGTAGGGTCCCCTGTTCTTCATGTGAAGTTCACCGCAGAAAGTATGTAGAAAGGACCTGACTCAAAAAAATGTTTCATGTTCCTTAGATAGTACTTGCTGTTCTGCAGCTCAGCTATTTGGCAGCTCACTGTCAGGATATTGGTTAGAAAATGCATATTCTGATTGAAATGCATATTGTTTCATCTATTGTTTCAGGAGGCAGCAATTGTGTTCATTTCAGAAACTGAATTAATTATAACAGTTCATGTGCGTAACTATACTTTAGTGCATTTCAGAATAACATTGCCATTTTTGTTCAGTGTGTTTGTAGGGTCCCCTGTTCTTCATGTGAAGTTCACCGCAGAAAGTATGTAGAAAGGACCTGACTCAAAAAAATGTTTCATGTTCCTTAGATAGTACTTGCTGTTCTGCAGCTCAGCTATTTGGTAGCTCACTGTCAGGATATTGGTTAGAAAATGCATATTCTGATTGAAATGCATATGTTTCATCATAACCTCTTCCAGTTTTACTGCATTTCTAAGTTTCAATGTTGTCCTGGGTTCAGCAGTAGCAGTCATGTTTGTTTTTTTTTTTTTCTCCTTTGTGCTAGCTGGTGCAGTGCTGTGTTTTGACTTCCAGCCTGAGAACAGTGTTGGTGAAGTCGATGTTTTCAGTTGTTGTTAAGTGATGTTTACCCTGACCAAGGACTTTGTGAGGCTCATGCTCTTCCAGGGAGGAGGGGAAGCCGGGAGGAAGCAGGGATGGGGCGCCTGACCCGGGCTAGCCGGGGAGGTATTCCATACCACAGCACGTCATGGCCGGAGTGGGGGGTGACTGGGAGTTACCCGGAAGGACACGGGCTTCCGGGTGGAACTCGTTTTCTTGGCCGGTGGTATCGTATTCTCTTCCCTTGTTATTTTCCCTTATCATTGTTGTAGTTGATAGTAGTGGTGGTGATTTGTGTTGTACATTGGTTGCTGGACTGTTCTTGCCTCAACCCGTGGGAGTTGCACTTTTTTTTTTTTTTTGATCCTCCTCCCCATTCCTCCGGGAGTGGGGGAGAACCCCGGGGGGGGGGGGGGGGGGACACGGACCTCGATTGTTGTCAGCTCGGCACCACTCACTGGGAGTGAGTGAACAAGTTACCTGACTGGGTTTAAACCACGACAATACTTTTTGGCGCCCAACGTGGGGCACGAGGGGTTGAGGTAAGAACAGATCTGACTGGATTGATAGTCACTCGTCACAATGCTGATTTATTGGCTCTCAAGGTTGTTCCTCTTGATCTCACAGTTTCAGTATATCGTATCTTACGTCCACCCGGTATTTGCTGTATCAGTGTTTTTCAAGTGTGGGGCTGGGGCTAAGGTTTTTGTCCCATTGTACTTTATGGTAATGACTTGTAATACAATAGAATCATTGATCATGAAACTGATCTGGCTTATGTTCCCAGTGTGGTCGCCCCCTTTATACTTTGGGAGGTATATAATAGAAGTGCTTAGCAATTACACATCTTTTTTCTCCTTCTCAGGTGCTCAACCTGTGAAGGAGACATCCTTTTACCCTCCCAGTCGTCCCCCCAGACCATTTACATTTGAGAGTTTTGAATTTTTTGAATGGCCTTTTAATGCTGTTGAGACTTGTTTGCTGATCGTGATGGGAATCACCATGCTAACACGCATACAGAGTGTGTTTTGCCCACTACTGATTTCAAGAGTTAAGCAGAGTCAGGTTTGGGTCTTGTCTGGGGTCAAACAACGATGTAGGAGGACCGAGAGATTTTCCCAGAGGCTGGACAGCCATGAGTGGCAGGGTGTGTGGGATAGTATGGGCAAGTATCTAGGTCAGTGGGCCCCTCCAGTATTTTGGAATTTCACTACCGAACAACTGCAAAATCCAGAAGAATTAGTAAAACACTTAAATGAGGTGTGTGGTCATTCTGGCCATACCAGAGATGGACAAATCACGGCAACGTGCTGGGGCTTGGCCTATGCTTACAGGGCCTTGTTCAACACTATCCAGCACCTTCAAAAGGAAAAGAAAGTTGGCGGATCTGAGGGCAAAGCAACAGTCGCTACTCAAACTTTGGCTGCAATGAACTGCGCAGCTACCCCAGCAGCAAGTACAGCAGCTGCTCAAACTTCAACTGCAACAGACAGTGCGGTTACCCCAGCTCCAAGCACAGCAGCTGCACCACCCCCAGCAACAGTGATAATCACTGCAGCCAAACCAGAGGACCAATTCGTACCAATATCGGTTGCCCCTGTACGCAAGAGAACAAGCAAAAAAGAGGCAAGAAGGGTGAAGCAAGATGAAGAAACAATGAATTCACCACCAGGTCCAGAATCTGATCAGGAGTCATCATCACATGGCGAAGAAGAAGAAGAAGAGGTAACTTCTCGACCTCAGACTTCAACCGAGCTATGGAATATGCGAAAAGATTTTACCCGTCAACCAGGGGAGCACATCATTACCTGGTTACTCCGACGCTGGGACAATGGGGCCGATGGTCACGAACTGGAAGGTACAGAAGCCAAGCAGCTGGGATCACTTGCTACAGAAGGGGGAATTGACAATGCAATCGCAAGAGAGAAAACGTCCCTCAGCCTTTGGAGGAGGCTCTTGGCAGCTGTGAAAGAAAGGTTTCCGTACAAGGACGATGTTACGAGTCGTTCGGCCAAGTGGACTACTATAGACAAAGGCATCCAGTCTCTGAGGGAATCGGCCATCGTAGAGATGATCTATCACATCAAGCCGAATAATGGGGATACACCTATAGATCCAGGTGAAGTTGAATGTACACGACCCATGTGGCGAAAACTTACACGAAACGCACCGTCATCATATGCCCATTCATTGGCAACAGTGACCTGGAATGACATAGTACCACTAACAGTGGATGAAATGGTTCATAAACACCGAGAGTTCGAAGACAACCTCACCCCTTCCATCATCTCAGCTGTGGAAAAATTGTCCCAGGACCTCAAACAATTGAGGGACGATCTATCTGATTTATCCAGCTCCTCACGTGTACCAACACACGTCTCAGCTATTAACAAAAGGCGTCCTATTGTTCAAGAGAGGAGATACAGGAGGTATACGCCACAGGCTACCCTATGGTTTTACCTGCTGGATCACGGAGAAGACATGACAAAGTCGGATGGAAAACCTACTTCAGCTTTGGAGGAACGGGTGAGTGAACTGAAGAGGGGAGCAAGGGCCAAGACTGATCGTCCCACGAGAGCTACGGCTTCAGTCTCTGGTGAGCAGTTTCCCAGATGGAGTGGAAGAGCTGATTTTACTCCAGCTCCTGTGATAACGAAGAATAATCCCTTTCACCACGACTTAAGTGTCCAAAGCTGTGACGACCATTAGAGGGGCCCTGCCTCCAGCCAGGTGGAGGTAGGGGACAATCGAATTTACTGGACTGTGTGGATCAGATGGCCTGGCACATCAGTCCCACAGAAGTATAAGGCTCTAGTAGATACCGGTGCGTGCACAGTGTACCCTGATGCCATCAAGCTGTCAAGGGGTGGAACCCATCTATATTTCTGGAGTGACAGGAGGATCCCAAGAGTTGACTGTGCTGGAGGCTGAAATCAGCCTGACTGGGAGGGAATGGCAAAAGCACCCTATTGTGACTGGTCCAGAGGCTCCATGCATCCTCGGCATAGACTACCTCAAGAGAGGGTACTTCAAAGACCCAAAAGGGTGCCGGTGGGCTTTTGGTATTGCTGCTTTGGAGACTGAGGAAATTGAGCAGCTGTCCACCTTGCCTGGTCTCTCAGAAGATCCCTCTGCTGTGGGGTTGCTGAAAGTTGAAGAACAGCAAGTGCCAATTGCGACCACAACAGTGCACCGGCGGCAATATCGCACCAACCGAGACTCCCTGATTCCCATCCATCAGCTGATCCGTAGACTGGAGAGTCAGGGGGTGATCAGCAGGACCCGCTCACCCTTTAATAGCCCCATATGGCCAGTGCGAAAATCTAATGGAGAATGGAGACTAACAGTAGACTATCGTGGCCTGAATGAAGTCACACCACCATTGAGTGCTGCCGTACCGGACATGCTAGAACTTCAGTATGAACTAGAGTCAAAGGCAGCCAAGTGGTATGCCACGATTGATATTGCCAATGCATTTTTCTCCATTCCTTTGGCAGCAGAGTGCAGGCCACAGTTTGCTTTTACTTGGAGAGGTGTCCAGTTCACTTGGAACCGACTGCCCCAGGGGTGGAAACACAGCCCTACCATTTGCCATGGACTGATCCAGACTGCACTGGAACAGGGGCAAGCTCCAGAACACCTGCAATACATTGATGACATTATTGTGTGGGGCGATACAGCGGAAGAGGTCTTTGAGAAAGGGAGGAAAATAATCCAAATCCTGCTGAAAGCCGGTTTTGCCATAAAACGGAGTAAGGTCAAGGGACCTGCACAGGAGATTCAATTTTTGGGAATAAAATGGCAAGATGGACGTAGACAGATCCCCACAGATGTGATCAACAAGATAACAGCAATGTCTCCACCAACTAATAAGAAAGAAACGCAAGCTTTCTTGGGTGCAGTGGGGTTCTGGAGAATGCACATCCCAAATTACAGTTCGATTGTAAGCCCTCTCTACCATGTGACCCGGAAGAAGAATGATTTTAAACGGGGCCCTGAGCAGCAACAAGCCTTTGAGCAAATTAAACGCGAGATAGTTCATGCAGTAGCCCTTGGACCAGTCCGGACGGGGCCAGATGTAAAAAATGTGCTGTACACTGCAGCTGGGGAGAACGGTCCTACCTGGAGCCTCTGGCAGAAAGCTCCAGGGGAGACTCGAGGTCAACCCCTCGTCTTTTGGAGTCAGGGATATAAAGGATCTGAGGCCAGCTATACCCCAACTGAGAAAGAGATACTGGCAGCCTATGAAGGGGTTCGAGCTGCTTCGGAAGTGATAGGCACTGAAGCCCAGCTCCTTCTGGCACCCCAGTTGCCTGTGCTGGGCTGGATGTTCAAAGGCAGGGTCTCCTCTACACATCATGCAACTGATGCTACATGGAGTAAATGGGCTGCACTAATTACACAACGAACTCGAATAGGAAATCTCAGTCGTCCAGGCATTCTAGAAGTCACCATGGACTGGCCAGAGGGCAAAGATTTTGGAATGTCACCAGAGGAGGAGGTGGTGCGCGCTGAAGAGGCCCCACCGTATAATAAACTGTCAGAAAGTGAAAAGCAGTATGCCTTGTTTACTGAAGGGTCTTGCCGTATTGTGGGAAAGCATCGGAGATGGAAGGCAGCTGTATGGAGTCCTGGACGACAAGTTGCAGAAACTGCTGAAGGAGAGGGTGAATCAAGTCAGTTTGCCGAGGTGAAAGCCATCCAGCTGGCCCTGGACATTGCTGAACGAGAAAAGTGGCTAGTACTTTATCTCTCTACTGACTCATGGATGGTGGCAAATGCCCTGTGGGGGTGGTTGAAGCAATGGAAGCAGAGCAACTGGCAACGCAGAGGTAAACCCATCTGGGCTGCTGCACTGTGGAAAGATATTGCTGCCCGGGTGCAGAACCTGGTGGTGAAGGTACGTCATGTAGATGCCCATGTACCCAAGAGTCGGGCCACTGAGGAACACCAGAACAACCAACAAGTGGATAAAGCGGCTAAGATTGAAGTGGCTCAGATGGACTTAGATTGGCAACATAAAGGTGAATTATTTTTGGCCAGGTGGGCCCATGACACTTCAGGCCATCAGGGCAGAGATGCAACATACAGGTGGGCCCGTGATCGAGGGGTGGACTTAACAATGGACCCTATTGCCCAGGTTATTCATGAGTGTGAAACATGTGCTGTAATTAAACAAGCCAAGCGGTTAAAGCCTCTTTGGTATGGAGGACGATGGTTGAAGTATAAATATGGGGAGGCCTGGCAGATTGACTATATCACACTGCCACCAACCCGCCAAGGCAAGCGCCATGTGCTTACCATGGTGGAAGCAACCACCGGGTGGCTGGAAACATATGCTGTGCCCCATGCCACTGCCCGGAACACCATCCTGGGCCTTGAGAAACAGATTTTGTGGCGACACGGCACCCCAGAGAGAATTGAGTCAGACAATGGGACTCATTTCCGGAATAACCTTATAGAAACAAGCCAAGCGGTTAAAGCCTCTTTGGTATGGAGGACGATGGTTGAAGTATAAATATGGGGAGGCCTGGCAGATTGACTATATCACACTGCCACCAACCCGCCAAGGCAAGCGCCATGTGCTTACCATGGTGGAAGCAACCACCGGGTGGCTGGAAACATATGCTGTGCCCCATGCCACTGCCCGGAACACCATCCTGGGCCTTGAGAAACAGATTTTGTGGCGACACAGCACCCCAGAGAGAATTGAGTCAGACAATGGGACTCATTTCCGGAATAACCTTATAGATATTTGGGCCAAAGAGCATGGCATTGAGTGGGTATATCACATCCCCTACCATGCACCAGCCTCTGGGAAAATCAAACGGTACAATGGGCTGTTAAAAACTACACTGAGAGCAATGGGTGGGGGAACTTTCAAGCATTGGGATACACACTTACCAAAGGCCACCTGGTTGGTCAACACCAGAGGATCTGCCAACAGGGCCGGCCCAGCCCAGTCAGAACTTTTACATATTGTAGAGGGGGACAAAGTTCCCGTGGTGCATATGAAGAATTTGCTGGGGAAGACAGTCTGGGTTATTCCTGCTTCAGGTAAAGGCAAACCCACTCGTGGGATTGCTTTTGCTCAGGGACCTGGATATACTTGGTGGGTAATGCGGGAAGATGGGGAAGTCCGATGTATGCCTCAAGGGGATTTGATTTTAGGGGAAAACAGCCAGTGAACTCAATTGTATGCTGTTGCCTGCTGTGTAATGCTTTTATAGCCCATCAACTAGATGTCTCCAGGTCACCAGCGACTGGCCCTGACTTCCCTCCAGCCATCATCCCAACAGAGAATGAACTTTGAACATCACGGACCGAATGGACTCGGCAGCATTATAGGGATTGGTCCATGCACTAAGAAAATGATCTTTTCCTCTTGGTCTGTATGTATATGGATGTATATATGTGGGAGAGAGATGGTGTATTGAAAATGTGGGATCTGAGCACGACGTGAATGGTATGGAATAAGGGGTGGATAATGTCCTGGGTTCAGCAGTAGCAGTCATGTTTTTTCCTTTGTGTTAGCTGGTGCAGTGCTGTGTTTTGACTTCCAGCCTGAGAACAGTGCTGGTGAAGTCGATGTTTTCAGTTGTTGTTAAGTGATGTTTACCCTGACCAAGGACTTTGTGAGGCTCATGCTCTGCCAGGGAGGAGCGGAAGCCGGGAGGAAGCAGAGACGGGGCGCCTGACCCGGGCTAGCCAAAGAGGTATTCCATACCACAGCACGTCATGGCCGGTGTGGGGGGTGACTGGGAGTTACCTGGAAGGACACGGGCTTCCGGGTGGAACTCGTTTTCTTGGCCGGTGGTATTGTATTCTCTTCCCTTGTTATTTTCCCTTATCATTGTTGTAGTTGATAGTAGCGGTGGTGATTTGTGTTGTACATTGGTTGCTGGACTGTTCTTGTCTCAACCCGTGGGAGTTGCACTTTTTTTTTTTTTTCGATCCTCCTCCCCGTTCCTCCGGGAGTGGGGGAGAACCCTGGTGGGGGGGGGGGACACGGGCCTCGATTGTTGTCAGCTCGGCACCACTCACTGGGAGTGAGTGAACAAGTTACCTGACTGGGTTTAAACCACGACAAATGTGAAAAGATGATTGGATGATAGGGATCCATAATGTGTGCTTCTTGACACAATAAAATTCACCTAGTGTATTCTAATTTTTTTTCCATTATGACGAGATGTGACTAAAAGATTCTGAGGAAAAAAGCCCAAACATAGTCTGAAGGTATTTTCGAGAAAAAAATAATCTTTCACATTCTTGCTGTCACTCTATATTCAAAGTTGCCTAAACAATTGTTTTATTTTGGCTGACATAAATAGTTGCTTTAATATTCAAATAACTGGGATATTGATTTTTTCTTTTTTATGTTTTTACTCCCTCTCTGACTGGAGCGATCATAAGCACTTTCGGTAATGATCAGTTAGAAGTCAACCTAAATTGCACTATACTTTTATTAACTGTGTAATTTAAGCCCCAGAAAGTACATTATCTTGTTCATGGATTTTCTGAAAGAGACGGGAGCCTCCTCGGACTTTCAGTCTTCCTCATTCTCTCCTTTTTTTTTTTATTGTGTACAAATTTATATGTTCAAATACCCTTCACTTAGTTTCACCTTCCCTAGTGACCCTGATTATCTCATACATTTGTAAGTCTATGCCCATCAAAATCCCATCTGTATTCCTAGTCTTTCCAAAACTTGAGGTCTTTTTTTTTTAGTGCCTATTTTCCAAACAATTTATAATCTGATAATTTTTAATTTGAAGATTATTTTATTCCCTTACTTATTTCCAGCGTCCATTATTTCTGAGATCCTTAATCTGTGCCTTTTGACTTAGAAGTGCTGCTCAGATATTTACATCCCTGTAAAGCTGCTTTATATCAGTGATTAATTTTCAAAAGAGATTCAATACTGGTCACTAAAATAATGTTACAAGCATGCACTTTCTTGGAATGTAAGGAATCAAAAATATCACAGCATTTGGCCACACCCAAGAGTAAATCATTAAAAAGTCAGCACCAAGATCAAACTCTATATAGTGATAATGAATAGATACCCCTTGATACAAGGGACACCTTTGGAAGAATTGTGGGTATTTTGAAATGCTATGGAAAAATTTTTGTATTTCAGTCTGTCACTAAATCCCAAAGAATAAGAAGGATTATACTTCATTAGGCAGTAGATCTGGTTTACTTTTCTTCCTAGTTCTAGATATATAATCCAGGTGACTAAGGCCACAAGCTAACTGAATTATTGTCACTGAAGCATTCTTTATTAAAATGACTCCCCTTCCAAAGGGTTCATAAATACATAGAATGTACAGATTTGGATAGGTTGCTTCCATATAGTGCCTCAAGTGGGATGAGATGAATCAGTACTGTAGGTATCATCATGCACAGTCTTGCTTGAAAATATAGATTACTTTTTAAGGTAGCCTCCAAGGCTGACTTTTGCACTAATGACTGTCAGTTTAAAGTACTATACAAATGTAAGCTATAATAATGTCAAGTAAGCAAGTCAAACAGATATTAGGCTAATATGTAAAAATTAAAGACATTCCAGCTATAAAAATGAAGCATTTAAATAGATACTTAATCAGGGCAGTTAACCAGTAAAGACACCAATTAATCAAGAAGTGAAAACACATTCACCTTGTAACCCTTCCCCCCAAACTGGATCCCTTATATTTTGACAGAGATAGATTGTTTGCAAAAAAGACAACACTGTAATTTAATTATTATAAGACAATGCCAAACAGCTTTTATATTTGTACCAGACCTAAAGTCCGTGCTCAGACTGAAGTCTTGTATAGTCATTAGACATTTTGCTTTATAAAGACTACAGGATTGTGTATTACTTGAATAAATAAGAGCTACAAATCAATTTAGAGGGATAAGAGAAAAAAAAAAAAAGAAACAAAAAAGGTTTGTTTTTTTTCCCCCAAAGATTATGGAATATTAATGGTCTTATAGTTTTATTTTTTAAGTATTCTGAAAAACAGACTGCCCCAAACATAAACATATGCTTGCCAAGACATGTATTTCATGCTAAGTCTCCTTTTTATACAGATGATCGAAAGGGGTTTTAAAACAAGGTAAAATGAACTTTTTCTGAGCCAGACATTATGAGAAGAAAAAAGCTGTAATTTTACAAGAACAAAAGATTTGACTTTATTAATGAGTCATCTAAGAATTGGTACACCTATAGAAAATACAACAGCACCATGTGCCTCTGACAGAACGTATTAAGCTATGTTAGTAAGAAACATAATTTTCAGGTTTCAGTTTATTGCTACAGTGACTGGCTGACACTATTTAATCCTTTTTCTCCTCTATACAAATTAATTAAATCAGGATCATATATTTATTTGCACATATCTGTCTTGTTATGGAAAACACTATTATGACTGCTCAGCTCCTTCGTCTGAGTTTTAATTATTTTTATAACCACTTATGAGCACAATGTAGTTCTGCAGTGCCAGCAACAAGCAGCACACAGATGCAGGATTTTGACAGATGCAAGTAACTAAGAAGGAGCAAGGAGAAAACACAGTTGGGTTACATCAGTCTGACATACTGGTATGAGATAAAAGAAATTGAAGAACAACAGAAGGTCAGATTTACCCTCTCCTCTATTTAGAAACCTTCTGTAATGTTTTATAGTTTGCAGCATGATATTCACAGAGTAGATACCTGATTGATAGGCAAGGCTTTTGGAGAGGAAGCAGCTAAACAACTGATGTGTGTAGTAAAAATGAGGATCTGTGATCTTCACAAGGTCAGTTGGCTTGAATCTAAACTTCATTCAGCATTTCAAAAAATCACTATACTGCATTCAACACCTTCCACCAGTTTCATCTCTGGTCTGTATTGTTAAGCAATTAATGAAGCAAGAGAATTCAAGCGCTATATATTTCCAAATAAATGTGAAGAGCCCTTAGGGAATTGTTCTTATTAATATTTAAGATCACTATGGCTTAAAATTCCAGATTATTTTAACATATTTGGGAGCTATGATTTTTCAGATGTTTAAGTGAACATTTCTAAAAAGGGCATACTCAAAAACTGCCCACAACCCCATTCTTAAAGTATCTTTTTATATCTTGATTTTATTGTAGCAAAATCCTTTTTTCTAAAGGAGAATGGAAGTTCTATATAAGAAAAGACAGATGAGCCTCTGCATTTCTTTGATATGGTATTTCACTGACCAGTGCTAATGATCAGAAGGAATTCCCATCCTTTCCTTTTCCCATCAATAAATTTTTAATTCTTAGCTTTAGTATATGTAAACTGGACATAAATTAGTATATTCCCTTGATGGCCCCCCTGCTTTAATGATTAGTGCCTTCTTCACCTCTGCCTTTAACAGCAGTGATGGGCCTTGGGACCCCTGCAGACCTGTGCTGGAAGACTGAGTAGGGAGGATGATAAGTTCCTAGCCAACCCTGAACTTTTTCAAGACTTTCTGCTCCAGCTGGATGTGCATAAATCTGTGGGGCCAGATGAGATCCATCCCAGTGTACTGAAAGAGCTGGCTGATGTCATCACAGGACCTCTCCATTATTTTTCAGTGGTCTTGTGAATCTGGAGAGGTCCCAGTTGATGGAAGCTTGCAACTGATGTCCCAGTATTCAAGAAGGCTAAGAAAGAAGACCCTGGTAATTTCAGGCCTGTCAATCTCACTTCAGTGACTGGTAAAATTATGGAGAAGTTTATTCTATGAGTTATGGAAAAACACTTGAGAGACAGTGCATGATTTCATGAGCGGAAAGTCCCACTTAACTGACTTAATTTCCTTTTATGATAGTCACCCATCTAGTTGACCAAGGGAAACCAGTAGATGTGGTGGGTTTGGATTTTAGCAAAGCTTTTGATACTGTTTCGCACAGTATCCTTCTGGAGAAAATGTCAAGCATACACCTAGACAAGTCCATAATATGCTGGGTGAGCAATGGGCTGACAGGTCAGGCTCAGAGAGAGGGTAAATGGGGTTACATCACACTGGTGGCCAGTCACCAGGGGATTATCCAGGGCTCAGTTTTAGGGACAGTGCTCTTAAATGTTTTTATAAATGATCTGGATGCAGGAATAAAATGTACATTAAGTTAGTTTGCTGATGATACTAAACTAGAAGGTGCTGTGGACTCCCTTAGGGGTGGAGAGGCCTTACAGAAAGATTGGGGTAGACTAGAGAACTGGGCAGTCACCAACCTTAAGAAATTTAACAAAAGCAAGTGCCAGATTTTCCACTGGAGTGGGGTAATCTTGGTTATATGTACTAATCAGCGGTTGAAAGGCTGGAGAGCAGCCCCAAGGAAAGAGATCTGGGGTTTTGGGTTGATGGCTACTTGAATATGAGTCCATAGTGTGCCTTGGCAGGCAAGCGGGCCAAATGTGTCCTGGGGTGCATCGAACACAGCACAGCTAGCTGCTGAAGGGAGGTGCTTGTCCCACTCTACACTGCACTGGTGCAGCCCCACCTCGACCACTGTATGCAGTTTTGGGCACCTCAATATAAGAAGGTTATAAGACTGTTACAGCGTGTCCAAAGGAGGGAGACCAAGATGCTGAAAGGTCTTGAGTGCAAGAGTTAGGATGAGTGGCTGAGGTCACTTGGCTTGTTCAGCCTGGAGAAGAGAAGGCTGAGGAATGACCTCATCACGGTCTACAACATTCTCAAGGACTGTAGCAGAGGAGAAGTGCTGATCTATCTCTGGTGACCAGCGATAGAACACAAGGAAATGTAATGAAGCTCCAGTGGGGGATGTTCAGACTGGACATTAGGAAATGGTTCTTTACCGAGAAGGTGGCTGGTCATTGAACAAGCTCCCCAGGGAAGGGGTCATGTCATCAAGAATGTCAGAATTCAAGGAATGTCTGGATAATGCTTTTAGTCATATGGTTTAGTTTTAGATAGTTGTATGAGGAAAAGAAGATGGACTTGATGATCCTCATTGGTCCCTTCCAATTTTAGATAGTCTATGATCCTGTGACTTGACTTTGAATGATATTGGATTCTAATTTTTCTAGGGAATGAAATGTGTTTCTTATTCCATCTAGCTGAACAGGTACTATTGCACACCACAAAACTAACTGATGACTGCTAAGGATGCAGAATCAGCCCTTTGAATACAGTAAGTTCTAAAACTGCCTCAGAAAAAACTTGGGAATGACACTGAGCAGGCAGAATGACTCTTTCAACCCTTAAAACAACTGGACTGCTGCTAAATTTAAGATCATTTGAAGTCTAATTGCTCTTGGCAAGAAACTTGACATATTCTCCAGCAATTACAGTAATTTAATTGTAGTTATCTTAGAGTATTAAAGTGTAATAAGCAATTTCCTGTAATAAGCTTGATTAGGATACCTACTGTCAGAGTTTTAAGTCTGCTTTAGAAGATGAATCATGCTCCATACAACCTGTTCCATTTCATTGCCTGTAACAAGTGTCCAAATGATTAGCTCAAGGGTAAAAGGCTACTTTGTACAGACATATATTTGGCTAGTTAAATATTATCTTTCCTGTTCAAGTTTGGACAGGAATGATTCTCACTTTGAACTTATATTTTGCTTTCTTTCCCATGTAAGAAAGATCAGTGTTACACTTCAATATGATTTCCTGAAATAGGAAGTTCTCTATTTACAAACATGTCACCTCAAGCTCCAGCAATCATAAGGTATAAAAGCAGTCTCAGACAACAAAGAAAGAAGCACAAACTGGGGTGTTAGTCATACAGCACACACAAGCAGTAGTTGCAGATCTTGTGTGGTAGGACTAGTAGAATACCAAGTAGAATTGCAACCCTGGACTTTAGCAGGGCAAACTTTGGCCTTTTCAAGCAATTGCTAGGGGAAATCCCATGGGCAAGGCTGCTTGAAGGTAAAGGGGCCCAAGATAGTTGGTTGACATTCAAGGACTGCTTTTTCCGATCTCAAGATCAGAGCATCCCGACATGTAGGAAGTCAAGGAAGACGGCCAGGAGACCTGCGTGGCTAAATAGGGAATTGCTGGGTATGCTCAAGTGGAAGAGGAGAGTTTACAGGTCATGGAAGGAGGGGCTGGCCACTTGGGAGGAATATAAGGCTGCTGCTAGAGGATGTAGGAAGGCAGCTAGGATGACTAGGGCCTCCTTAGAATTAAACCTGGCGAGAGGGGTCAAGGACAGCAAAAAGAGCTTTTTCAAATACATGGCAGACAAAACTAACACCAGAGGCAATGTAGGCCCACTGATGAATGAGATGGGTGCCCTGGTGACAGAAGATACAGAGATGGCAGAGTTACTGAATGCCTTCTTTGTCTGTCTACTCTGCTGCAGGCAGTCCTGAAGAGCCCTGTACCCCTGAGACCTTAGATGAAGTCAGGTCAACGGAGCGGTTTGCCTTAGTCAATGAGGAATGGGTTAGAGACCAGTTGAGCAATCTGGACATCCATAAATCCATGGGTCCAGATGGGATGCACCCACGCGTGCCGAGGGAACTGGCGGAAGTCATTGCTAGACCACTCTCCATCATCTTTACCAAGTCTTGGGAAATGGGAGAGGTGCCTGAGGACTGGAGGAAAGCAAATGTCACTCCAGTCTTCAAAAAGGGCAAGAAGGAGGACCCGGGTAACTATAGACCGGTCAGCCTCACCTCCATCCCTAGGAAAGTGATGGAACACCTTATCCTTGGTGCCACCTTAAGGCATATCAAGGATAAGAGGGTTATGAGGGGCAGTCAACATGGCTTCACCAAGGGGAAATCATGTTTGATCAATCTCTTAGCCTTTTATGAGGAAATAACACGGTGGATGGATGATGGCAGAGCAGTGGATGTGGTCTACCTTGACTTCAGCAAAGCATTTGACACAGTCTCCCACAGCATCCTCGCGGCTAAATTGAGGAAGTGTGGTCTGGATGATCAGGTAGTGAGGTGGACTGTGAACTGACTGAAGGAGAGAAGCCAGAGAGTTGTAGTCTATGGGGTGGAGTCTAGTTGGAGGCCTGTAACCAGTGGAGTGCCTCAAGGGTCAGTACTGGGACCGGTATTATTTAATATATTCATCAATGATTTAGATGAGGGAATTGAGTGTACTATCAGCAAGTTTGCTAATGACACTAAGCTGGGAGGAGTGGCTGACACGCCAGAAGGCTGTGCTGCCATCCAGCGAGACCTGGACAGGCTGGAGAGTTGGGCAGGGAATAACTTGATGAAATATAACAAGGAAAAGTGTAGAGTCCTGCATCTGGGCAGGAACAGGAACAACCCCAGGTTCCAGTATAGGTTGGGGAACGACCTGTTAGAGAGCAGTGTAGGGGAGAGGGAGCTGGGGGTCCTAGGGTCCTAGTGGACGACAGGATGACCATGAGCCAATACTGTGCCCTTGTGGCCAATGGCATCCTGGGGTGTATTAGAAGGGGGGTGGTTAGTAGATCGAGAGAGGTCCTTCTTCCCCTCTACTCTGCCCTGGTGAGACCCCATCTGGAATATTGTGTCCAGTTCTGGGCCCCTCAGTTCAAGAAGGACAGGGAGCTGCTGGAGAGAGTCCAGCGCAGGGCAACGAAGATGATTAGGGGAGTGGAGCATCTCCCTTATGAGGAAAGACTGAGGGAGCTGGGTCTCTATAGTTTAGAGAAGAGGAGACTGAGGGGTGACCTTATTAGTGCATATAAATATATAAAGGGGGAGTGTCACGAGGATGGAGCCAGGCTCTACTCAGTGGCAAACAATGATAGGACAAGGGGTAATGGGTACAAACTGGAACACAAGAGGTTCCACTTAAACTTGAGAAGAAACTTCTTCTCAGTGAGGGTGACAGAACACTGGAACAGGCTGCCCAGGGAGGTTGTGGAGTCTCCTTCCCTGGAGACATTCAAAACCCGCCTGGACACATTCCTGTGTAACATTATCTAGGTGTTCCTGCTCCGGCAGGGGGATTGGACTAGATGATCTTTTGAGGTCCCTTCCAATCTTAACATACTGTGATACTGTGTGATACACAAAGTCATACCATCTTTTCGAAAAAGTTCTCTTATGAGCATTAGGTACTTGATCTCCTGGTTTACCTGTCATGTTTCTGAAGAGTAAATTATGGTAACAACTTAAGCACAGAATCATCAGGTAAGTCTGAAGTAATTTATCTAAATATCCCACATCTTCAGAGACCAGACCTTTTTAGTTGTAGTGAAGTACCAAGTCTTGTAACATCTGACTGAAAGTCAGACCTTTCTAATTACTTTTTCCAGTTTTCACAACATCAAGGAATAGTATTTTAAATTTTAAATAGTATATTAAATCATATATGCAGAAAGTTTAATGAGAGCAAGTTTTTAGAAATTCCTTTATCTATCTATCTATCTATCTATCTATCTATCTATCTATCTATCTATCTATCTATCTATCTATCTACCTACCTACCTACCTACCTACCTACATACCTACCTACCTATCAGTGCCAGTTGTCAGTTAAGAGCTATATAGTAAGCAGAATCTCTTGTTGAAATTATTCTTGACTTTCATGTTGATGCTGTTTTTAGCTCTGTGAGTTGTAAATCATTAGACTGCCTTATTTAGAAATGTCCAGGCTCTTTGTTATTAAGGTCTTAAGATGAGTACCTTAAGGTGCTCTCTTTTCATTGATTTAGACTGAATGAAAAAGCTGCGTATTGAATTCTTGAAAAACACTTCCTGTATTAAACCAGCCATGAGTACAGGAAGCAGACTTCTGTAAAGTTCTCCCAGTTTTTTATATCTTTGAGCCTGAGCTGAAACAAGACTTTATCAAAGGTCAGTTTTCTGTCCATCAACTCATGAAGTTAAATGGAAATTTCTGAATTTCTATTTGTTTTGGTTTTCACATTGTTATCAACTTCATCAACTTTCTGTTATGATTTTGTTTCACAATTTGGTTTTGAAAGGATAGTCCTTTGACAAAAGTGTTGATATTCTTAATATATGGAATGAGAATATGTGAATAAGGCAAAGGCTGGGTTTGGTGCCTATACCATTTGTACTTCATGATGACAAAGGCTGAAACACTGAAAGGCTGGAAATATGCACTGCTGCTATTAGTGAAATGTAGCGTGTGAGAAACTGATCCAAAAGAACTAACAATCACTTATGGGCAATAATTCAAGAGCTAATATGGTTCATCACTATCTATGGCAAATGGCATTACCTTAGCAAGTTGTTAATTAGTGCTGTAGCTAGTTGCTTTCTGTGGGTGTTTGACACACATGGCACAGTTTTCTCTCTGATAATGGTTCAGTCTTCTCTAGAAATAAAATGATCGGACACAGTCCTAAAATCATTGTGGCACAGTTACTCCTGAACTTTTCTGCTCCAGCATGAAACTAAGAAAATCATGAAAGAGTAAAATACCTAAATAAAAACATTAGGCACTAATCTTTTTTTTCTTTCAGTAATTAAAGCTGGCCCATCAGCTTTTCTGTTAGCGGTATAAATTTGGCCTCTCAAAGCATGACATACTAGGACTATGCATTATTTGTGGAAATGGTAGGATCTAGGATGAGACATTTAGAGCTTTCTAAGAAGTTAAGGAAAGTGTTCTCTTACAAATGAACTAGTTGATTGGCTAAAATAATGTTATTACCTGGGTAGCTATGTTAGCAAGATTTATATTTATCACTTGAGTCTTTAAAGTTGATCATTTATAGCATGTTTGCATCACAGATAAAAGCATGAACTACAAAATAGCTGTCATAAGATATTTGAAACAGAAGAGCAAGGAATTCACTTTAAGGAAAACATAGTATGTTTTTCATCTGGAAAATACTTCCTTTTACTATAGGTCAGCCAGACATTTCACCTCAGATATGCTTCTGCTAAAAGAAGAAAAATATCAGTTTCAATTTAGCCTTCACAAGCCTGTCTGAAGTATGGCAGAATATATTATGTATAGTGTATGCTCAAATTGGTAGTGGTCTCGCTTTATTTTCCTCTGCTGTATTACAAAGATATAAAATTATAATTTTAGAAATTCAAAGCAATTTCAAACCCCAGGTTGCTCCTTCTCCAAGTTTCTGCCCGACTCCAATACTCAAAAAGGATTTTATTAAATGAAGTATTCAGGACTGAAATTTTCTTAATTTTATGATCTATGCTTGATTATTAATAAGGATAAAAAAGGGTAAGGAAAGAATGTACTAAGTACAAATCTCAGAAGTATGAATACAACACATTTTTAGCATATACACAAAGAAAATGTTGTAATTACATTTTACATTCAATACAAGGAATCAACATAGAATAAGAAAAAGAAATTAAAAGAAAAAGAAACATTATGACAGAATCTTTGAAAGTTTGAGATTACTTTGTGTAACATTTAAATAAAAAGACATTTTTAATGAGGGTTCTTACACCCATTGTTAATTGAATTCTTCAGTATAAGACACACCCAGCATTATGACCTATCTTTCCATATTTGGTGTCATGGTAATTTTCCTGCCAGATTATAATGTATTTGTACTTTCATATAGGGAAAGTAAAAAGTGGTAAAAGATCTTTTCGTAAAGAAGACACAAACATCATTTTCACTGTGTAGAAACTCCTTCTTGGAATGTATGCTTTACTCAAACGAAGTTAAGAGTTAATATGGCAATTATTAATAGTAGTTGGTAATTAATTTATGTTATATGTACAAGTTATGCCCTTTTCCTATTTTGAGTGCCACTTAAGATTTTAGAGAGAGACCTGTTTTAGTCTTTCTTCTCTCCCTTTCCCTTCTCCCCATTTTTTAGTGTATTTACTGACTCCCTGTGCAGAAAACACACCGTAGCTTTGTCTAGATCCCTTTATGAACCTTTTCTAGATGCCTTTATGAACCTTATCTAGACCTTTTGCAATGGAAGTTGGGAAGAAGTTCCCTAACTACACTCAGTCATTTGATGGGTTCGTACAATACCTCTAAGGATATTTGCTGCTTTGTTCTCCATTTAATTCCTAATTATACTTAATATTTGATTTACTTTCATATTCATTCCTACTGAGCACTGCTAGTTATGCAGACCTACCTATCAGAATCCTAAGATCTAATTCCTGAGTAATTACCAGTCACTTAGGGCTGTGTGATTTTTTTGCATAACTCAACTGTGGGAATAATTTTGTATTAATAAATGTGTTTACTTCAATATGCATGCTTTTCTGCAAAACTTTTATTAATATGCTGAACAGCATGGGATACCTACAGCTAGATCCATAACAACCACCTCATTTTGAAGAACTATTCATTTGTTCCCTATGTTTTTTGTTGTTCTTGTAACTTAATTCCCAGACATTTTACAAATATTTAATGGGGACTTGATCAACTGCTCTGAGAATCTGCGAGTGCTCAAATAGGCATTGTGAGCCATTTTCCAAAAGGCATTCCAGCTCTTTCTCAATGTATCACATTATGTTAGTTAATCCATTCTTTTAAACTGTCTATACATTTTCCTTAACAAACTTGTCAGGCTTATCTGTAGATCTCAGGATTTCCTTTGCAGTTCTCTTTAAAAACTGGCATTTTCCACCTTTAGACACTGTAAAGACAGCTTCAAGCAAAAGTGTGCATAACTTTGAACATTTTTTTTTATCCCTGAAATGCTTTAATACTTTTAAGTGACTCTTAGAACTAGCATGTTGTCCTGATAATTTGCTACACCTCTTTTTGTCAATCTGTTGCTGCCATGTCATCCAGCAAAGTTTTCCAATTTGAAACCAAATCTCTGATGCGTTTTCAATCTTATCTGGGACTGCCTCCAAGCATTCTCCATATTTATTTTTTTTTAATCCTATGGTCATGGATTGTTTGAGGGCTCCCTCATATTGTGCTTGTATATTGATCTTAAATAATTCAATTAGAATGGCCATTAGTTATTTGCAAATGGTATTTTTAACTCTTCGGTTTAGAAAAGAGAAAACATATGTAAAAATGAGGGCCAGAATTATTATTTTACAAAAGAAGTGTAGGAGACTGACATACTATGGTAATGTGATTCTGTCTGTGATGCAGGTACTTGTTTCACCACCAAAGCTTAAAATGGGACATTTTCTATTCAGCTGTCTGTAACACTTCACATTGGCAGTCCAGCACACACAAATTCGCATTTTGTGACTTAAACGCTTCTGATGGAAAAGAAGAAAATGAATATCTCAGCATTTCATACCCCTCCCTAAAGAACCTACCAACCTGAAATCAGCTGTCAAAAGTGCATTAAAAGCACATTCCAGGAGACAAAAATTCACAAAATTCTTCAGAGTAAGTAAAACATCAGAACAAGCCCTCCGACTTTTTGACCCACATTTGGTCTTGTCTAGTGTAAACAAAACTTGATGTAGGTCAAAACACTAAAGTAAGCTTCACTTGGGCAAACAGGATGCTTGATTTGAATATTTTTGTTATTTTTCCCTCTTGTAGTATGCTCTCTAAACATATAGATATATATGTTTATTTTTTTCCTAAACATAATATAGATACTTTTATTTCAGTTAAAAAAATATTCTGGTGTTAATTTAGCACTCAGACTCTTCAAGACAACAATAGGAACCTCCTCTCTTTTCTTTATTGTTATAAAAATGGCTTTTCTAGTTGTTTTGCCCCTTTCACATTATAAGCAAAGCTAAGACTAGATTCCAGCAACAGGTATGTGTCAGACCTTTTATCTTGCCAAGGTAACATAAAAACCTCTATGCACAAATCTGCCCAACATTGCTATTTTAAACTAATGGAAAAAAAAAAAAAAAAGAACAAGCAGTCTCCAGTGAACTTATATATGCATAAGCCAATTTTCGGAAGCAGTAGCCTTAAGAATTGCAGTTTGATAGACCTATTTATCTGAATAAAGTAAATATTTACCAAAGATACATTGCAAATGTGTGATTCCTTACAATGGATGTGTTACAGTTCAGAAACAATTTCCCACAGGATTTTTTTCACTGCATTCAGACTAATGATCATTTTCATTGAAATTCTTCCTTCTACCTATAGAAAAGCAGATGGTAAAACTAGAGCTTGCTCTGCATTTTGAAAGTAATATTTGTGACTACAATACAAGACCATCATTAATTCACAGCTCTATGACACAGATACATAAGATTTTTTTTAAGTTTAAATGAGATTTTAAATATGCTACTGGAAATCAATTAATTTAAAATTATTCTAATTAAAATTTCATTGGCTATGGCATGTGAGTAGGAAGTCAATTTTTCATGTTCATGATTTTTGCTCAGAGACCTGTGTAATTCTGGTATACATCATTGTAACTGTACAATTATGCAGTTTGGTGAGCTCAAAGAGAATGACAATACAGAATAAAATAAAAGAGAACATTCTGAGATGTGCTTTTTTAATTTTCAAACTATTTGAAAAGTGAATCAGAAAGCTTGTTTGGAAACCTCTCAACTTCAAAACTTCTTCAGGATTTTTTTTAAAAGCATTGATTTTTTTCTCCTTTTAAAGAATTAATTTATATTTTTTTTTTTACATATAGAAGAAAATAATTGAAGACTAAATATTTTTTTCTAAATTTATCTAGAACCGTAGAAGTGGGTTTTACCTTCACCGCTGTTTTGGAAATAAGTACCTTATTTTACAGCATGAAAGGTACTCTGCTAGTACTTACTTTAGACTGATAATTTGTAGTGAGCAAGTGTTTGAGGTTTATCTTACCAAATCTTAGACAATTAATTAATTGGCTTACCTTTCTTTAGTGACCATAGAGAGACTTAGACCTTTTGCCTTCATTTGAATGTGGAGGACAAAGCCCTGAGCATCCTTGTCTGACCTCATGGCTTGCCCTGTTTCAACCATAAGGTTGGACTGGAGAGCTCCTGAGGTCCTTCTAAACTGAACTATTCCATGATTCTTACTGATAGAAGAATGATAGTCCACACCACATTATGCGACGTTCCTTCTTCCACTTGGCACTTATTAAGCTTCTGTTTAGATGTTTCACCTTGAAGGTGGTCTTGCACCATAGTCACATGAATATAAGTATGAAAGGTCGGCTCATTTAAAGCTGGTGTTATTGCAGCATACATTGTCACAACAATAAGTAAAATGGGAAAAAACTCTGAGAACAGAGTGGCAGTGGTTTCGCGTGAAATAGTTTTTATGCCATCGTATACATTGAGCATACTGGAAATTATTACAAGCAAAGGTTTTGAATACATTTTTCTCATCTACATATTTCACAGTTGAAATTTTCCTTAATTTGGAAAGGTTTTGCTTTTTTAAATACTGAAAACCAGGTAAATATCCTAAAGATATTTTATGAAGTAATTAAAAACAGTTTAAAATGTTTAGTTCGCTGTCTAGTAATAAGATAATCAGCTTTAAAAAAATGTACAGCTATTCTACTGCTACCTACATGTACCTAGCATGCACAACTTTGGTTTTCAGAAGACATATTAAAATCTTATAATGGCTGTTTAAATGAACGCTTGTGTACAAAACAGTGCGCCGCACTATAGGACATTTTTTTTTTCCCTGACTAGGCAATAACTCATTGTGTCTCTTCATTTTAAACAACTAAATCTGAAGGAAATGAGTGGTAAACAATTTATGTGAAGAGGACCTTGCAGCTATCATGGTCCTCTGGAATATATACTTTAATCACTTGTTTAATGGTGGTAGTTTATAAATTCATAAAATGAAAGTAAAACATGCTACAACAGAATACAATGCTGTTATATAAGTGAATATACATTGCAATTAACAGTTTTTAGTAAAAAAAGTAAATGGGATTGGTCCTGGCAGTTTCAGACTTGGATGGGATGCAGTGCCTGAAATAATAACAGTAGCAAACCCATCAAAATCTTGAATCACAGATGCGCATATAAGCCATGATATCTTCATGCATGAAATTTTCTGAAATTCTTCATGCATATAAAAAAAGAACATATATTTCTTTATTTATGAGTAGTATAATGTTTTCAGCCTGCATTAAGTTTTAAGATAGCTGTTAACCTAAAAATTGCATGTCTGTTTAGTGTCTTTTTGCATTCATTTCATTTAATATCTCATCCACTTATAACTGTAAAAATTCAGTTCAGCAAACATTATAAAGTAGAAGCAGAAAGACACAACTATTAATTTGAATTGACTGTAAAAAATACATAGAGGTTCTTAAAATAAATAATGAGAAGAACAACTTACTATTGAATTTTTACATAGATTAAATATTGAAAACTAAAGTCAGGCTTTTCATTTTGACCGTGATTTTTCGTTTTTGCCACTGTGCTTCTTAAAGGATCTTGCAAGGCATGGGACAGAAAATGAGTCTTCATTAAGATTTACTAACTTTAGTGAGTTTTGTATATTGCTGATTGATCTTTCTAGATATTTTTCTCCATCATTTTCCATTATATACAACAAACAGTGTGACTAGCCTAAATAAATTTAAGACTAAATGCCCATCCTACAGATAGGTGGTAAGATCTTGTGTATTGTTACAAAAGCAAAGCAGATTGTCCAGGTAAATGTTGAAAAGCCTGCCATTACCTGAGAAAGTGCAATTGCATAAACTTTGTTGGGTGATGTGATTCATTGAGGATTTTCATAGGTGAATTATGAATAATATCCAGTGCATACATGCAAAGTGAATCTAAATTATTTCAAATATTTTATTATTTTTTTTCCCCCAGCAGATTCTTCTGTTGTTTAGTCTGTATTACAACGTTTTCTATTCCTAATGCTGAGTACAGTGCAGTCAAAGCATTAATGGAAAACACAACATTACAGCACTCTTTGTCTTACAGTGGTAAGCTCCATATGACATCCTGTGCTGCTGAATGTTCTTTGATGTGCCTATGTGAGCACGTGTGATGGACTGTGGGACGGGAATGAACAACCAGCAAGACTAAGGGAAACCTAATTTCTTTTGATATAACTATTGGTTTATGCAAATTTAAATGGATTGTTAGTTTAAAATTCTAAGTTTCTGAACACTCCTGATATTTTCAGTGGGAAGAAATAACAATTCCAGATGTGTCAGGTCCCTTACAGCCTAAAGGTCTGTAATCGGGAAGCAGTTACGTTCTCACTTTTGCATTTCAGTTAAGTACTGAAGTTAGTTGAGACAAAACTGAGCCTAAATAACTAGACAAAATTTTGCTTCTGAATGTCTAATTTTCACTTTTCTATGAAGAAAGGTAGTAACTTCTTGATAGGCATAAGTAGTAGTCACTCGAATTACAGCACAATACAAATATTATTCATATGTTTTTAAATTTTGGAGATTATAATGTATTACAAGATTTAGAACCACAAAAAAATTTTTAATTTATTTCAAAGTATTTTAACATGGAAAATTACATTAATTTAAGTGATGGTGGGGGTTTTCAAAATATATGATTCTATGATTTGTAATCATTTAGCCATTGCCCTAGTTTCCAGCTACAACGGTTGTGTTTATGCCAGCAACATACATCATGCACTGTATATTCTATTATTATAAATTATGAAGTGGCCATATTAATAACTTTAACTGCTTTTTTATATATATATACATATTCTGTAGTGCTAAATGAGCAGTAACCTAAAGTGCTGCTTCCATCTATGGTCTTTTTGCTTTAGCAAAACAGAATCATTTGACGAAAACTTCATGCTACGTAATAGGCACACTAATGAAGTTTGGAGCACGAAGTAGAAATTTTCCCAAAGCTGCGTGAAACCCATATCTGAGGTTTACTATCATTAATCATGAAGAAAAGTTCTAAGAATTCCAACATTTATGTTTCTTGGCATCTGAAAATTTTCCAACTTTCTCCCAAAAATTACAGCACATGTTACGTTTAGGAGAAAACCCTTTATTTCCCCATCTACTCAGAGTACCACCTATTTAAAACTGTGCCAAAGAGAAACAATAAATCTCTTGTTTTTTCCAGAATTCAATTTTCACCAAACCGTCTCTCACACACAGCTTCTTCCCCAATCACCCCAGTGAGTCTCAAATTCCTTCTCACTCAGTCTTTCCCTGACAGAGCAGACATTAAAACTCAGTCTTCTTCCCCTAAGACAGGGGAGAAAAAAACGTACTTCTTTATTTGAGTGGGTGCTGGAGAGAAAAAAGGTTATCAATAAAAAGTAAAATACTTTTAAAATTAAAAAAAAATTAAAAGAATAACTTATGTCTAAACCCTTCAGTATCAGTAGTGACACAAATCATCAACGCCACAGACAGCTGTACTTGCTTTTTACAGCTGACTGCATTGATAATCGCATTTGGGGTTAGCTGAGAGGCTGTATGCTAGGGAAAGTGGGGCTATTCACTGGAAGGCTATCAGATGATGGATGCTACTCTAAAATAGCCTGTTTTCTGAAACTCTTATTCTTCCTTCCCCCCAGATTTTAAAATAAATAAAAAAATAAATCCTGTCTCTGAATTTTGTACTGTCATGCACAGGACTATCAAGAGGATGAGACAGAGCAGGGAATGACTATACTGGAAATTTTACAGGTGTTACAGAAATGAGACCCTATCATGCTAGTTCATTTAAGCTCCATTTATGCTCAAAGTACTTACCAAGAAACGAAAAGTGAACAAGCCCTGCAGGGCCTATTCAAAAGCACTAGCAATAAACCAGCCCCCACTGTGTCACTTAAAAGTTACAAGTTCTAATTTCATGTGGGAGTTATGGGGAAAGTTTGCCTCTACTATGATTATATCAGACTGATTTTATCCCCCTCATCATACAAAGTCTTCTTGGTTTTTTTTTTTTCATCCATAATTGGCACACATTGTGGATATGTCTCTAATCTGCACAATTATCTACCTACACTACTTTTCAATTAAAGGATCACAGTGCGCATTGCAATAGCATATTCTTGAAAGGCCACAGTTGCTGTATGCAACCTAAGAGTTTTGCTATCAGAAAAAGGGTATGCACTGATTTTTACCTAACATTTAGCCTTTGGTGTAGCTCAGCATGTACAAGAAATATGAAAGAAGCAAGCCTCAGTCTCTTTCACTGACAAATATTTAACAGAACAGCAGTAGCTGCAAGTGTTGGTAGCCTTGGCTCTGAAGTGAAATGTCAGTAGCAGCACTATACTGCAGCATATATCTGTTCACACATTTCAGAGAATAAAATCTGAATGTTGTCCTTATAACAAGACACATTAATATTCATCAGTGCACACATGGACACTGCAAAGAAACAAACGGCACAAAAATGTTTGAATTATTGCAAGAAGATTTATGATACATGATTAGCTACATTTTTAAAGGTGAAAAATAACTTTTTCACCTCTAAAATGCATACTGAATATGGAATTACAAATTAAAGCATCTTTAGTAATATACACTTTGTCCCTCCACAGATGAAATCTATATCCTAGAAAGTCAACAATTACATTTTGGAGGAAAAAGATAATGAATTCTGCTTAGTTTTTCTGTCAGAAAAAAAAAATGCTGCTAGATTTTTGTAAGTAAGTCTAGCAAAAAGCAGGCGTTGCAAACAAGCAGATGTTCTAGTACCATCTTGCTTTTTGTTTGTGCCTTCATCTTTAAGACAAATCACATTTGTCTCTATGATATCTAGCTCAAGAATTAATTCCTGTTGATTTCTCTTACCTAAACAAACCAAGAAAGCAGGGTCTTACCAACAATCCAGCACATAAAAGTCCAGTCTGTGAACAGACTCTATATGAATCAGAGGAAAGAGTATCTGGGATCCCATTATTTAGTCATTTGGGTAATAACAGACATAAATCACACTATTCCATGCTTTTGCCTGGTTTTCCATGATCTACATGGTAATTTGCTTGCCTAGTCCACTGTGGTGCATATACAATTATCAATGTCTTAATTTCTGCTTTTCAGCATTAAAAAAAAAATCATTACATAATTTCATTGTTTCCCTGTATGTTCACTACACACTCATGTGCTTTACAGCTAACTTCAGTTTCTGTTATCTAACCTATCATATTTATCACTATTCATCTGAGCTTTAACATTGCTTCTGCTTCACATCACCGGTAACAAAACATTATTCCTCCTTTCTAGGTAATCTGGGTTCAAATCATGCCAATTTTACAAGTTAATTTTATTTTTCATCTTGTCTTCTCCAGTGCATTATTTAATAAAATAAATATCCATGTCTTAACTAGGTCTGGATGCTTTTAGACCGCAAAAATCTAAAGGGAGTCTGGAATGTTTATATCATACTACACATGTACAGATTGGACTAGTATTTGGCAAAGAGTTTTAGTCTCCTACTGTCTCACCCCTACTTGATTTATTTTTCTTCAAAATATGAGCTAACTAACTCTACCACGGTTATTCTTCTATCCACTTCTTTATTCATTTGTGTTATTGTGGTTGAGTTTATTTCCTCTGCCCACTTCCTCACCTTCTCTGATAGAATTTTCCCATTACTATATTCTACTGATGATACATTTAATGGGGACATTTTCTAGGAAAAGGCCATGAAGCAGTCTAGCAAATTTTGCTTTCTCATTATAACCCCTTCACTTATCATCAGTGTCAGTGCTTCTCATCTGCTTTTTTAAAGAGGTTTTATTTTGCCCTTGGATATCTGCAGGCACTGTTCAACAGTATCTAAAGTACCACTATCTCTAATGCTTTTCCAGTCCATATCAAATATAGTCAACATACATTACTGGTGCTTTCACAACAGAAATTTGAAAAGCAAAAGGGGAAGAGGAGAGAGAAATGAGCACTGAGCTGTCTAAGCACAGATATCTCTCTGATTAATTTAAGATATCCCTATAAGTAGAGTTAAAACAGTAAGATTAAAAAGAATGAATAATTTAGCCAACTGAGCTGGGGAAGAGAGAAAGAGAAGAAAGCAGCACCTGCCGTACATATCATCAGTGTCTGATGGTTGCGTCAAAAGAATAATAATACTACATTTTAAAAGATAAATCAGTTCTTTCAATTCCAGGTCATTTTCCGAGTGCGGCTATGCTTGTCAGAATTACATAATTGCTCTCACTGCAAACACGAGTGAGATAACCAGAAATAAAGAGTTATATTTTCTGGAGAGAAATGTAGTGTTATCTGAAAACTTCAGATCCTTCTGCGCCTTTTTTGGTACCTTAAGAACTTTGAATTTTGTGCTAGAGCTAAGATCATGGTTAGGTTGATAAATGGTACCAAAGTAATCTGTTGTCCCAACAAAAAATGATTTCAATAAGAAAGGAGAAAACCACAACCTTTATTTGTCCTTGTGACTGTAATAGCTTGAGTATATTCAAAAAGTAGCCTTGTTAAAAAGACCTGCTGTGAAGTCCATAATAAGAATGAAAAATATTAAGGAATCCACCAATTTATCCAGCAACCTTTAAATCCTTCTCTCATAGTGTTCTTTGACTCTGGACACTGGGTTTACATGACACTACTCCAAGTTATCTTGCTTTTTTTTGTCTGGTTAAAGAGAAGAAACAAGAGCTTGTTGAGCAAATCTGTGCTGCTCCATTTCAAAGGTGGATGTGAAAAAAAAAAAAAATGTTTCACAGAGTCATTAATCAATATTTAGCTTGAGACATTCTAGGAGATGCAAAGGCTGAATAAGAATAATGAAGTTAAGATGAGGCTGAAGAGGGAAGAGAAAGCCATTATTTATATAACTGAGTGAAATATGAGCACACTTATAGGTTTCTTTTATCTTCAGAAAACTTTATATGTTATTTATTTTGATGGGACTTATCTTAGGTAACTTTAGCTGTCTGAAAAAGTAAGTCGTGTTAACATTTGCCTTAGGTTCCTTGTAAATTCAGTGGTAAAAGTAGATGTTTCCAGCTGAATGACACTGTTCCTAAAGCAGTGGGATCTCAATAAAATACAGTCTCTCTGTAGTACATGGCTACCCATATAATTCACACAATTAGTGCTTTCAGAGTGGAGTTTGCACTTCTGTCACTTCCATGCGCCTTTCATGCTTGCTTCCCTGGTAGTATTCTCTCAACCTCCAGGAAATATTTTAAATTAAATAATTCTTTATTCTTGATTTATAAATGGCATTGGTTTGCATCTTAATTTGCCAGTAAAGGTGGCAGTGTAATTCCAGGTCAACATCTACCTCACAGGTTTGTGACAAAGCTCTGAGATGTGTGTCTATAGAAAATGTGATTGATGAAAACTTGGTAAAACTACCTGGGTTAGCTAACTTGGAGGTTTTTTTTGCAAAATGTTACTTTCAAATATGAACATTGTATGTTCAATACAACAATTTAACTAGGTCTCATTGTGTATTTTAAAGGTGTATTTACATATTTCAATATTCTCATTGCTAGAGAACTGTTAAAATATAAACATTCTTTTTTTTAAAGTTAAAAGTATTATGACAAAAAATAAACATGCAATTTACAAGAGAAGTTGCCCCAAAAGCAATATATGCAAGGTAAATACTCAGAGGTATATATATATGCAGCAATGAAGGGGCCTGGGTCATGAAACTGCAGCTTTTGCTATTTTTTGACATATCTCAGGAAATCACTGGTGACTGCAAATTTTTAAGACTGTTATAAAACTGTTGTGACAAGTTGAGAAATTGGAAATCAAAAAGAATCAGACAGCATTGTTAGAAGGGTGCTACAATGTAATTTGCAACTAAATATATTTTTGAAAGCAAAAGTTTCTGCTTCTTAACAAGGATTTTATAGTAGGATCTTAACAGAAAGATGACATCTTCATCTTTTCACCTGATGAAGCTGGAAAAAGTTTTATGTTTTAATCATCACCAGAACTCTAAAGAAAACATCTATTGACAGGTATGAAGTTTTTTAACATTCACTTTTTTTTTGCAGAATATAATATGTGAGTCAATTTTGACTCTTACCTGTCATGTAGTGGCACAAGTAATCTTTCCATCTATAGGTACCAACAATGCTGCATACAGATTTTTAGATACTGACCCTCTTCCAGGCCTATTTCAGCTTGTTTAGAATTAATCACAAATATATTTAGCTGTTAAAGAATTAGTAAGCTACTTTAAACGTACCATTTGGCTTTTTTAAGCCAAAGTGTTATCAGTGGTACTGTATTCCAAGGAATTTGCATCAGTTAATACCTTCACTGAAGTCACCTTTCAGTTACTTAAGGAGCTTTAAATCAGTTCTCCTTTATTACAGTTTTTAAATAGAGCAGTCACAAGTTAACCAGTCATGTCATTTTCTAGGGTAAAATAGGTCTGGGTCTAGGTATAGGTATAGACATAGGCATAGGTGCAGGCATGTAAGACTTTCATTGTATAACTCATATTTAAGTACTTAATTTTACATGCAGACACACTCAGTATTCAAGTCCCAGTTTAGTATTATCTTGAACTGAGACCTGAATATTAAAAGGCTGTCCGTCTGAATACCTTCTGTACCAGATTTTTTAAGGCAATGACTGCTCTTAAAACACCTCCCATCACCACTCATCTCTAAGAAATTTGAACTTTCTTCTGATTCTTAAAGGGACAGCTAAAAAAAAACCCACAACAAAACAACAAAACCAAAACCAGTCTTTCCAAAAAATTAACATACTCAAGACTAGTACCTTTTTTAACTCACATTAGCTAATTCAGTTTCTTTAAGCAGTCAGCTATGCTTTTGTATAATCAGGTTTTTTTAGTCATGGAAAATAGCTCTAGTTAATGAAAGGCTTACTATCTACTTATAACTGCAGGCAGTACAACAAAACATGAAGGGTAAAAAATTAGATTAAATCCTATATGTGTAATTATCATACTTAATAAAATATCTAGATGAGAGAGGAGGAAGCCAATATTTGTTTGTGAGCTATGGAGAACCAGTGTGTCCAAGAGAAATATAGATGTCAAAACAAAAAGTATCAGTTTAAATTTATCTAGTGCAGCATCCATCTAGAAGCTGGATTACATCATTATGTACAGAAGGACAACATTCATAACATTAACGAAATTATGATTTTTTTTATACTAGATTCCTTGGTCTGATTCATTCTACATATAGGAATCTAGGAAAAGTATTTTCATGCTAAGGCCAATTACCATTGATTTTACCTAGCCCACTGAAGCCCCTGCATTACTTCCATATTAAAAAAAGATCCAGATTTGGCTCAGCATTTTTGGTTCAGAACTGAGCTGTAGCTTACATGCTGAGGCACAGTAATTGGTAAGCACTGGTAACTGAAATGATTTCATCAACACAATAAAGTCTTTTTGTAACTCAATGACAACAAAGTATTCAGGTCATCTGATGATTGATAGTGTGATTATTGCCATACAAAACCAGATAAAATTAGCATGTTGTTTTTCTATTTTTTGTCTTCATACTTGAGTTTAAGGAAATCTCAGAAATGTCATTTGCTGGAGTCCAATCTGAAACTGAGGAACAATAAGACTTTTACTTGGATTTTGATAGATGTTAATATTTCAGTATAATTAATTCATTGCTTTATGAAATCATATAATCTAATTTCCATGGCAATATTTCAGGTCACCAAATATTCCTAAATTTAGTTTTTAAAAGTGAAGTTTGTGTTAAATACAGTGTAGTAATGAAATATTAGTCTTCTTAGGGATTAGTTATGAAAAATGTTAAATTAACACCCGTGGATTAAAGCGTATCCCTGGAAATTCAGTGTCATAAAAGTGCCCAGTTCATCACACAGCAGTGGTACCAGAGAATCAAGCTTTTCCTTGTATCAAACGATAGAAAACAAAGAATCACATGAAAAAAAAATTCTAGCTTCAAACAGAAATAAACAAAAAAAACCTTTTGCAGTTTAGTTTTAGAAGGCAAATCTCAAGCAAATCTCACAGCAGTACTGAAACACAAAGTGCTCATTTTCCTGTGGCAGAGAATTTCATGTGATCTTCTGAACTGCATCACCAATTAGCAATTTCCTACCTTCTATGGCTCCTGGAATGAAGAGGCAGACATTGATCAAAATGTTAGTAAAGCATCAATTGGCAAGAAATATCTGAGTGGTATTTCAACACGCTACCCTTTTCATCAGGTGGAGGGGGAGGTGGGAAGATGACAGAAGAAAAAGAAATTTCCTACCATCATTTTGTTGAAATAAATAAATATATTCTCCTTCATTCCACAGATATACCAAAATGTAGAGTTTACAAAACTAAAATCTATTAATTCCTAATTGTATATAAAAATCTTGTAGGATATATGCAACAAAGAAGAAAATGTAAAAAGTATTTTGTACTTCAGAAAGTTAAGAACTATAGCATAGTTTTAAAGAAAAAAAAATTGCAAACAATTAAACAGCAGAGAAAATGTGAATTTTTCCACTGCTTTGACTTCAGAACTGTAAGTCAAGTACAAAAATAACCCAGCCTTCTGATAGTGTCAGACTCTGCAGCCCTATAGGCTCCAAATGCAGTCTTTGCATTGGTAGCAACTTTGAAGACATCAGGGGTTTGTGTGGGATATTCTTGATCTGTTTGGAAAACAATTTGAAATGACTGTTGCCCAACTTGCTAGGCTTAAAAGCTTAAGCTTAGCTTTGTACAAACATATGGTGCAGCAATTTTTGTTGCAATAATTTTGGTATATTTCTCTAACCTTCCAATTGAAAAAAAAAAGTTATTCTGTGTAGATATAACACCATGAACTGCGAGAGTAGCAAGCCAACAACCCCCAGTAACATCTGGACCCACCTGGGTTATGGGATACTACCTACTATGACACTTTATCACTTGTACAGCATCTTGTTGTGTTAAGAACAGATAGATAATGATTTAAACTTCCTGGCCTGTTTTGAATGGATTATTGTTGAGATACTTTTGATAGAGAACTTTTCTGAATTTATAGACTAGAGGGACTATAAGTGTCTTTAAGGTACTTTAAGGCTGAGAACAAAGCAGTATTTACTCCCACTTGTTAAAACAACTCAAATGCAGTAAGCACTAAACAGAGAAAAGCCTGATAATACACACATCAGAAGAGAAATCATTCCCTGTAAGTTCTTTTAATTTTCAGAGTTTAAAGTAGCTGCTATTTCTTAGGTACTTTAACAAAATTAATGAACTCAGCTCTGTTTGTATAAACATTTGGTGATAAACTCTTTAATAACAAGAGAAAGACAATTTATAGACCAATTCATACTGTCACAAGATTTACCCATTCTCATCATTTATATAAGGAGGTTACTCAGTAGGTGAGTAGCCTGTCCTTGAGATTATTAGTTAAGTATTATATCCATAATGAAAAGCATTCAACATTCAGCTTCTCCCTTCATTCATGACAGGTGTTTCAGCCTGCTGTTGGGTACCACTGTGTACATTTTATTTGAGCTTTAAAAAAAAACAACAAAAAACAACCAAACAAAAAAAAACTCGCAGCAAAACAAGTTTGCAAAGCTGGCCAACTGTTAACCTTATTATCTGTATCACAGTATCAGCATCAGCTGTCTTTCTCTCTCTAGACAGGGGGCAGAATATATCCTGTAGTCCAGAGATATTTTAGCGCTTTCTATCAGTATTTTTCTAGTTTGCAGAAATGCTTCTTTTTTTAGAAGATTTTTCTTTTTCTTTTTTTTTTTTTTCCCCAAATAACTTTTTCTAACGCTCTGGTACAAAAAGTTTTGCAGTTCTAATGCTGTCCTGTAACCACTTGTATTTACAGGAAGGAATGTAATGTGACATGGAACTAATTTTGGTATATATACTATCAATAAATTCAGGCTTGTGTAAAAATATGACCAAGTTTAGATCAGAATCTTGATCTAAAAGGGTTTGATATATTCCTTCAGGCAGTCTCATCTCTGTCCTTCATAAGAGAATGAGCGATCTGAAAGCATTAAGAAAGCTGAAATTACTTTACATGAAAGAGTAAAAAAATAGAAGCGCTAAGCTAGTCAGAATTTATTCATATGTCATTCATCTATTAGGAAATATGAAGTCAAATTCATAGTATTATTAGAGAGAAATTATACTGGCACAAATACGGCACAAAGTTCTGTCTATAAACTTCATATACAGAAGAAAGTTTACTTAATGTTAAAAAAAATTCTCTCTGATAAATGTTCATAAAATCACTAACTATCAATTAGGTTTTTTTCCAGTTCTGATTTATAATTACTAAGTGCCAAAAATCGTTTCTGCATATGGAGCTTTTTATTCTTTCTGCAAAACTTCATGAAGCTTAATGTGAATGATCTTCAATTTATTTAACAAAAGTATGATAGGAGTTTTTAACTGAATAAATCAGACAGTGTAAGATGGAAGCTTATTAACAGGCAGTAATTATAAGTATTAGAAATGCATTAGCAAAAGAAATGGAGAAGATCATTGCACCGAAGAAAAAAATTGTGCATGCATTATTTCAGTTTTTGTTATTGGGTGATCTATATGAAGAGAGACTTCAAACACAGAAAAATACTATAAGGAAATTTTCCTGTCATTACTTTCACCCACTAAGTTCAAATTGTGCTTTCTTTTTTTTTTTAATTATTTTTTTTTCCCTAGGTATGCATAAGCAAACATTTCATTATACAAATCTGGATAGAAAACACTTTCAAAAAGTCAATACATTTTTGTATTTAATTTCATATTCTGATAGATTCATATCAGAATCTTTCACCAGAACAAAAAAGGAATGACAGACTTAAAATTACTTGCTACATTATTAAGAAAAAATTTAAAAGGATTAAAAATTTAGAGATTATTCACACTGTCTTCTCTTAAATTACA
Source organism: Pezoporus wallicus (assembly GCF_028554395.1). Lineage (NCBI taxonomy): Eukaryota > Metazoa > Chordata > Aves > Psittaciformes > Psittacidae > Pezoporus > Pezoporus wallicus. Next base: position 2,370,893 of record NW_026636656.1, read on the forward strand.
TTAGCGTTATTTTTTTCCCCCTCACTAACGTTTGTATTAAAAAAAGATAAATTCTTTACTTGGTTTTGACAAACTGTTTTTAACTTACTAGTTGCAGCAGATATATAACACTTAGGTAAAAAAATCATCCTTGGTATGCCTTTCCTCATTTACCAGCATATTTTAAAAAGTATTAAAAAAACACCGGATCTTTGAAGTAAATTCTGTTTCTGAAAATGCATATATAAAATACACATGGAATCAAAACGCACTGATGTTACACAGTAATACTGCTGTTCTTTGGGGTTCCAGTGCTTTCCTCAGAGATAAAATAATTTTGCATGTCTTTATTTTATTATCTCACCTGTTTCTTCCTCATTTCATTCTATTTTTTTTTTTATTATGTTGTAGACAAAAGTCATCCCTTTTGTATTATGTGTCCAGAACATTTACAGGTGCATTCAGAACTCTTTCTGTAGCACTTTAAGGGTTAAAGTGTGTTTTATGCCTGCTGTTTTAAAAAAAATTATTTCAACATCTGATAGATATTCTGCTGATCAGATTCAAACAAGATGAATAAAAATATTCCCTCTGTTGCAATGACTTACAAGTTTTATCGCCTAACCCAATAAACTCAGATAACTGTGTGATATGAAGTGTTTGCTCCTAGCTAGTTTTATATCATCCAGTTTAGAGACAAGAAAAGTTCAATTCTACAATCCTGGTGATTTTTACTTTATTTAAACTAAACAGTGTACTTGAAAAGTATAATGCAGGAAAATTTGGAGATCTGCTTTTACAGAGCAGCACTTATATACAAGTGTAATAATTAAAATGGGAGAGATGACATGCCAATAATGCTTTTTTTTTTTCATGTCACTCTGCAGTGTCTCCTAAACCTAATCACAGAATACCTTTTCATTCCAAATTTAGCCCCCTTTAAAAACCTGCTTAGAAAAAAATATTTAATGCTAACTCAATAGGCTAAGCCAGTTCACAAAATTATAAATTTTTTTTTTTAATGGAATTCTGTTCAGTAAGCATATGTATTAAGGCAATTAACTTATTCAGCATTACCTATGAAATACTTGCTACAAAAATCTGGCAGTCGTATAAGTGTCTGGAAATCTGGGTACCTGTACTTCAATATCTCAGTATATCAAGTCTCCAAAGATAATTACTGAGTTCTTGCCCATCATGCAATGGTAAGGAAAAAAAAAATACAAAACCAAAAAAAAACACAATAACAAACAAAACAAAGCAAAACAAAAAACAAAAACACTCGCAGCTCATGGTGTTGTAACTACACAGAATAAATGCTTTTTTAAAATTTTTTTACAATTGGTTAGTTAGAGAAATATAACCTTTTATTATGTGCCTGTGAAGGCATTCAAGCCCTGGTACAGGTTCCCCAGGGAGGTTTTGGTCTCAACAGGTAGGTGCTAATTCTCAAAAGCAGCCTGGACACGGTGTTGGGCAACCAGTTCTAGGTGGCCCTGCTTGAGCAGGGAGTTTGGACCAGATGACCACAAAAGTTCCTTCCAACCTTGACAACTTTAAAATTCTGTGAGAATGCTAGAGAGGGTGAAGTTTTTACAATAAAATAATCATATAAAATAGTAAAATGATCATATTTGAGAAATTTATAAATCAATAGTGAGGCTTTGTATATTAGAAGACGTTGTAACTTTGCCGTTTTGTATCATAGTTACTCTGTAACTACATGATACAATGGTAGTCTTGGTAGCAAGAGCTAACATAACTGTATATGGTGAGGGGAGTATGGGTGTACGTATTGTAAAACTCTACCCAAGCAGAACCTAAGTTTAAGATAGCCAAAAAGGGCATACCAGAAGCATCCTGGCGAAGATAAGAAAATGCTAACATCCAGAAGACGATTGGGACCTGGCCAAGTAGAGGAAAGGTGAAAAGGACAACCTGAGGAAGACTTCTTACTTCATCTGAGGAAGACTCCTTACTTCATCAGGGCGACCACCAGAGGGGGCGGCACAAGCGCAGAAGAGGCTGATGTCGTAATAGATTGATGTAGCAATCTTTGATGCATATGTATTAGTCAATGATGTAATCTGTGTTGAATATGTATTAGTTACGAAATTTTTGGTGTATAAATCGCGAACGCGATGTGACGGGAATCGGAACCAGATTTGGGTGCATACCCCTGGTTCCCGGCGCCTCAATAAAGCACCTCATATAACCATCCCGGTGGTTATGTGTTTGTCTCGACGCTAACAATAAAACTAACCAGTCTAGAAGTGGGGAAAAAAAAATCTGTTTGTATTAATTTATTTCTCTCTACCCAACTGATCTCCTTGTTACACCCAGCCCTATTTCAGTTCATCAAGATTTTTATTAAGATAAGTGTGTCTAGAAAACATGGTGCTTATATCACTGAATGCATAGAATCCTTTCATTCAGGTCTGTCCATTTTTACAATTAGATTTTGCCAGGAATTGGATAGTCTTCCTCTACACCTTCCAGTCAAACATTAGCAGAAAAGTTCTGAGTTGCAATATATCTCCATTAGACTGCATTTTTTCCATCTCACTCTTTCACTGAAAGATGAGATGACACCGTAGATACTTGAAGGGCAGACTACCATTAGCTTTGGGTGGTTTTGTTTTTTTTTCTAAAACAAAATGCACTTTCAAAGTAAATTTTCCAAGTCATCCCCTTTTACTTGTCTTTAGTTCAGTTGAATGAAATTGAACTGGAGGATTCACTCCAGGAGCGCACCTAATGCACTCAAAGAGCTAATTGTCATTGAGTGCAAAGAACCAGACTGAAGGTAGACTGTACTAAACCCCCTTGAACATGTGGAATGCTGGTCCTACAAAACAAATGCTTTTCTCTACAAATCCCCTTTTACTAGGCCACATTACCACATTACTTGCTCCATAGCAAAGTAGTACTCCACAACAGTCAAGAGAATGGTTGCTGCTGTGAACAGGGTAAAAGATATGTGGGTCATGACTCTCAAACATCTGCGGATGAAAGGGCAGGTTATTAACTCTTTTGTAAGGTCTCCTAATAAAACGTGTTTTATATTGCAGTTCAAGAAATGAAGGTTAAAGATCATTTTCCTTTTGCATAAATTTACATCCTTAACCATGGCTGACCTGAACTGGCCTTCATGGAGAGCCTTACAGATAGTAGCTGCATTTTGTCCCGTTACTGGCCTCTTGGATCAACCAAAGATTCTACTTCACCTAAACCACAATAATACAAAAGATCTTCTCATCCAACTTTTGATGTTCCGTAAATAAATTATATTTTTCTCTTGGAAAAAAAGATGACCAAATTATCATGCATCTGCTTATTTTCGTATGTGATATTAACCGGACCAAATACTTGACTGTACACTTCAACTCATCTGTGAAAATATCATGATCTAATTTACCCAAGAGAACCATTTTTTTTAATCTCCTTAAAATAAACATTACAGGAAGATCCCTGGTGTTTTCCCACTGAAAGGCCTATTTATGACATATGCTGCTTCTTTGTGATAAGGTACTATATCACGATGGATCAAAGTTGAAATAATAATGAATTGCAGTCGCAGCCAAGTTTCAAATGCATAGCTTTCTTATGCAACAACTCCACAACTAATTGTACATCCTCTACACATGGTGAAAAATAATCTATCTTCACTGGTATCAGTGAAACGATATTTTGTGCCTTTAGCAATTTTGAAATCTGAAGACATTTTCTTCCAAAATTTCATAAATTCAAGTTGTAATAAACGTCTTCTGTAAGTCATATTTAACAGTAAAAATATTTAGAACTTCAGAAAATTAAATGGCTTGGGAGGTGTTAGTGTACTTTGATCTTATCTCTAGTATTAAAATCCATTTGATTCCAAATTATCCTATTTATTCACAAAAATCAGAGAATAGATACATCCTATTATTTGGTAAAAGATGCATGATCTCAGCACTCTGTTAAGTCCTTATCAATGCCACAAGCTTACTCATTCTACTGAAAGAAAATGCACGACTTTGGAATTTTTCCTCTGCGGGCAATAAGAAGGAGTTAGGATTTTTTGCTTTTGCTAAATCTCAACTGGAACACTCAGAACTAACTCTAACAAATTTTAAAAATAATAGTAAATAAAAAAATCACTTTCTGAGTCTTCTTTTTGTCTTGGCATTGTGCTACACCTTTAAGCATCAGACCCTTGCATGAAAATAGTGGAAAAGATTCACCCACGTTCACCTGTGCACTGGTGATCATCTCAGTGATCCTTTCCTCAGTCCTTTGGGTGGCCCTGCACCTGAGAAAAATGCAGTTTTTGAAGAGGCTGAATAGAGCAAGTGACAAAATATCCTTCTTCTCTTTCCACTGGCACTGAACAGTAATACATGTGCTCCAACAACCATGTTGTACATGTTTTACCAAAAACCAGTACCCAAAATGGCAAACTGCCAAGAATGGTATGGACTGGTGAATTTCTGATACAAAAACCACAACAACCAACCAAACCAACCAAACCAAACAAGCTGTCGTGGTTTAAACCCAGTCAGGCAACTTATTCACTCACTCCCAGTGAGTGGTGCCGGGCTGACAACAATCGAGATCCAGAGGCCTGCCCCCCCCCCCCCCCCCCCCCCCCCCCCCCCGGGGCTCTCCCCTTCCCTGCTCCCGGAGGAACAGGGAGGAGGATCGAAAGCGTGCAACTCTTACGGGTTGAGACAAGAACAGTCCAGCAACCAATGTACAACACAAATCACCACCGCTACCACCAACGACAACAATGATAAGAGAAAATAACAAGGGAAGAGAATACGATACCACCGGCCAAGAAAAGAGTCTCACCCGGAAGCCCGTGTCCTTCCGGGGAACTCCCAGTTACCTCCTGGGCATGACGTGCTGTGGTATGGAATACCTCTTTGGCTAGCCCGGGTCAGGCGCCCCGTCTCTGCTTCCTCACAGCTTCCCCTCCTCCATGGCAGAGCATGAGCCTCACAAAGTCCTTGGTCAGGGTAAACATCACTTAGCAACAACCGAAAACATCAGTATCACCAATACTGTTCCCAGGCTGGAAGTCAAAACACAGCACTGCACCAGCTACCACGAAGGAGAAACATGACTGCTACTGCTGAACCCAGGAAACAAGCCAACCAAACAATAGCAAATAAAAAAATAAATAAAACCAACAACAACAAAAAAAAACATTCCCTGTGGGAAAGAATCCCTGAGGGATTCATCAGGGATGCCTCAGGGAATGGCAGAGGCCCTGTTTCCTGTTCTAGAAAAAAGAAAATGGTAGTAGTTATCTTTGCTCTCCCAAAGACTGAGTTGCACTCATTCTCATGCTTAGTCTTAAGAATGTAGGAGTTGAGCAACTTCATGGCTTGTGTAAAGAGCTTAGCAGGACACTTAGAAATGGAGTACTATGTGCTTTAAGCACCGTCAGCCAAGATAATGGGTGTAATAAGGTATTAGCTGACAAATGCAATGTGCATGATGACTGCCTAGTCTTGAGGACAGTTTTCAGGATTGCTTCTGTTACTGATGACTACAACAGAGGGGGATTAAAGAACCACAGGATCTGCTGCAGTACCAAAGATGAGGAAGGAAGGTGGTAAATAGACCATCAGTCTTCCACTCTTTCTTACCATGCTTAGGATTATAAACAGAGGATTGGTGCAAAGCTTTCCATCATCTCTGTGAATATATCTAGCCTGTGATGCCCATCAGATACTCTAAAGGTAAAAAAGGAAAAGTTATTTAAAAAAGAAAAATGTTCCTTTTCCTCCTATAGTTTCACAGTATCAAAAAAGAAAGTGTAAGTTCAATTCAAAATTACCATTTTAAAAAACAATGTGCAGGTGATGGGCTTTTTTTAACCTTAAATATTTGAAATATTCATTGATGTATTAGTCAAAAGACCCTGAAGTTACCACAATCAAAAAGGAATGAAACAGCAAAGAGAATTCTCCAGAGCAATGCTTTCTTCATGAAAGTTTACATGTTTCCTTAGGCATTTTATTTTTGCTGGTAGGAGAAGCTGCACAAGTGAAGTAAAAAGTGTGATTTTGCAAACTACTTCTAATTGTAAAGCTTAGAAAATAACTCATTGCATTTGCATAGAAGCAATTACTATTTTTACCTTGCTAACTTTCTCTTGCTGTGCTTGATAATGAATCACATGTATTTATCCCTTCTGGAGTTCAGTTTAAGATGTACTGCATTCTTTAGCCTAGTATTATGCTGAAGTGCACTGAATGTTAATGAGATAAGACATCATCATTCATCCACACAGAGCTGATGTTATTGCAATGTCTAAATTGCTCTGTCTTTGCACTAAACTTTTATCTTTTTATTTTTCATAAACATTATCCAAAAGTACCAAACATGGATCATGGTCCTAAATTCATGACTCTGAATTATTTTTAGCAGTATATAAACTGATCTTTTCTTTAACATTAAAATTAACATTAAAAAATGCACAAAGGACTACTGGTGAAAACACTGGGGTTTGTTGGGCACAGCTGATTCCTAATTAACAGGTACAGAAACAGCTGTTCACAATATACCAAAAAAAAAAAAAGCTGTTTCATAATGTTGCCTTATGAAGTTTTCCCCAGGATTTTGTGAATCTCAACTTTCTAGACGCAAAGAGTTTGACTTCATCAGGAAAGAGAGAGGCAGCTGTCACCCACTCTCATCCTAACCTGTAGCTGACTCAGTCCTAATTTAGATAAGGAGAGCCAAAACTCAGGCCTCCACTCTTGAAAACTGCCCTAGCCACAGAGTTACTACAGAACATTTTGGCAGTGTTGGACCATAAGACTACCTTTTCAACAATAAAGAGCAGTAAGAAATAGCAACTGTATGGAGGCTGTAGCTGCCTGAATACAGGAGTGAATTTCACATACTTGCAGTTGCAAGTTCAGAAAACCCCATCTCCATCTCCTCTGTCCCTGTACATCCATCTCTGTTCCATGAGGGTTGTGATGCCACTCCTTGGTACTCCACTTTCCTGGTTACAGTCAATATGTTGAACATAATATTATGTTGCAACTTCAATTTACATTTTTCACAACCACAGCCAGACACCAGCATCTTAAATGTTCCTCAGCATTATAAAAGGAAGGGAATCAGAAGCAGCAGAAAAGGAATTGATTTTCTTGTCTAGAAACAGTTTTAGGCATGAAAGTTCTGATTCTCTTACAGATGTTAAAAGATGTTAAATGGGAATTCACTGTAATAGAGAATTAAGGCATACATATGAAAATTGTTTTGATCACTGCCCAACTTAGAAACAATTCTGTGACTCTTCCAACAGATAATTCTCATAGTTATTTTGAAGAGATAATGGCATCTGACTCATGAAGCATACTGTGTGCTTATCTGTTCATTTGCTAAAACCATGATAACAGTCCAGACATCTTAGCCTACTTAACAGCTACTCTGGTTTGAAGTTTACTAGTATTATGTACAGGAAAAAAGTTAGGAATAAAGTTTAGCAAGAAGAGAGACTGTGATGACCAGGCCCAGGATTTGGCCAGAAAAGAGTATCAATTGGTGATTTATTCACATGCACATAGCCACCTTTATCCCCTCTCCTCCCACATTTGTTGTCCTCAATGTACATTGACCTCTCCTTCATCTTGCCTTTGGCCTTTCCCCTAAGCTTCCTGTAGTAAGTTTTGTTCAATTCAACAAGCCCCTTAAAGCATCCAAGGATGAGTTTGCTTTTTCCCATGGTATCCATTGTATTCATGCTTCCCCTTCATACCAGCTACAAAGTTGTAATTGAACCTCCTCAAGGCTTTGGGTGACTCCTTCAAAGGCCCATCAGGCAGTGATCTGAGAGCTCTGTTGTCTTCTAGTGTCTCTGTTAACTCTTGGTTCTTAGAGCTTGTGTATCTGGCTGCTTAATTTTTTACTTCTCATACCTCCTGCCCTCATTGTTTATACTGAGTAGCTAGCTACTCACTCACAAGCTAGCCCCTCAAACCAGATATTCTTACATTGCACATACCCTTACACTCTGAGGCTGCAGATCTCTCTGTCCTCCTGTTGAGACTGGATTGTTACTCATACCATATACCACAGGGCAGTGTTCAAAGACAAATCAAATTTAAGTAAAACCAAACCAAGACAGCTGGTGAGATAATCAACATTGCCCACGGGTCCAAAACCCACACAACACGGGAAACAAACCACAGAAGGGTCCCCAGTAATGAGTCTAAACTGATTTTTTAATATCTAAAAAATTATAATTTTGAGAGAAAAAGAAATTGACTGCTTTGTCAATGACCATTTGACTAAGAAACCTGCATCTTATTAATAAAGGCAAGTATTACTTCACTTTTCTCTCTTCTTTTAATTGAATGTTTATTTTTAGTGTGTATCAGTTTTGTTAAAAATTCTAGAAGCAGTGGAAATCAAATACTATTCTTACATTTACACTTTTGGAGGAATACGATGCTTATGTGGCTCGTAAAGGAAGAAGCTAGAATAAAAAACCTGGGAGATCTCCCTGTCATTAAATACATATATAAATATTCACATGCACATATACATCCAAACATTCTCATGTAAGAGTACCTAGCTGAACACAGAAGTGCAGAATTGTCTCCTGGGAGTCCTCTGTTACGATAACCTGAAAAAGGCAAGTATTGAGTTTTCTCCCATGAGAGAATCATTTATGACATGTCAAAAACATAACACACAACAGGAATATTTCTAGAGCAGGGCATGTGTAGGCACAGAGAAAGAGAGAGCACCATTTAACAACACTTTGTTAAATTCAATCTCCAACAAAATAAGTTTCTAAGAAAAGAAAATGATGGGACTGAACAGAAAAACAAAGAAAGTGAAAATGTACAAAAGACTCCATCCTGTAGGCTAGTGAAAACAAATCCTAAAGCTTCTAAGAATTAGCCATATAAAGGGCAGTAAATAACCAGAAAAGAGAGGCATGGTCTATTATACCTATGTCTGTGGCCCTTAGACATAATGGCATGAACAGACTTGTGTCCAGTTGCTCACACCTAGCCCCTACAAGTAGCCTCACCTACAGAGACCCAGCTGAAGATGTCCAAAATAACACATCAACCTAAGAATAAAGCAATGAAGATGATCAGAGGTTCATCTCCTAATACTGTCTCCTGAGGTTTTTTTTTGGAGGGGAGGGGGGTGTTCATAGAATCATAGAATCGTTAGGGTTGGAAAGGACCTTAACATCATCTAGTTCCAACTCCCCTGTCATGGGCAGGGACACCTCACAATAAACCAACTCACCCAGTTGTCCAACCTGGCCTTGAACACTGCCAGGGATGGAGCATCCACAACCTCCCTGGGCAACCTATTAGAGTGTCTCACCACCCTAACAGGAAAGAATTTCCTTCTTATATCCAATCCAAACTTCCCCTGTTTAAGTTTTAACCCATTACCCCTTGTCCTGTCACTACAGTCCCTAATGAAGAGTCCCTCCCCAGCATCCCTATAGGCCCCCTTCAGATACTGGAAGGCTGATATGAGGTCTCCACGCAGCCTTCTTTTCTCCAGGCTGAACAGCTCCAACTTCCTCAGCCTATCTTCATACAGGAGGTGCTCCAATCCCCTGATCATCCTCGTGGCCCTTCTCTGCACTTGTTCTAACCGTTCCATGTCCTTTTTATGTTGAGGACACCAGAACTGCACACAATACTCCAGGTGAGGTCTCACAAGAGCAGAGTAGAGGAGCAGGATCACCTCCTTCGACCTGCTGGTCACACTCCCTTTGATGCAGCCCAGGATACGGTTGTCTTTCTGAGCTGCAAGCGCACACTGAAGCCGGCCCATGTTCATTTTCTCATTGACCAGCACCCCCAAGTCCTTCTCCACAGGGCTGCTCTGAATCTCTTCTTTGCCCAACCTGTAGCTGTGCCTGGGATTGCTCCCACCCAGGTGTAGGACCTTGCACTTGTCATGGTTAAATTTCATGAGGTTGGCATCAGCCCACCTCACAAGCGTGTCAAGGTCCCTCTGGATGGCATTCCTTCCCTCCAGCGTATCAACCAAACCACACAGCTTGGTATCATCGGCAAACTTGCTGAGGGCACACTCAATCCCACTGTCCATGTCAGCGATGAAGATGTTAAACAAGACCGGTCCCAACACCGACCCCTGAGGGACACCACTCGTTACTGGTCTCCAGCTGGCCATTTAGCCATTGACCACAACTCTTTGCGTGCTGCCATCCAGCCAGTTCCTTATCCACCAAGTGGTCCATCCATCAAATTGATGTCGCTCCAATTTAGAGACAAGGATGTGTTGATAGGATGAGTCTAAAATAATAATTAAAAATGTCAAAGAAAAAAAAAAGAGGATGTAGAAAAATAAAATGCCTTTTAAAGCAACCACATTTCTCATGAACGTTATCCTTTCTATCAGAGCCTGAAGTTTAAATGCCCTATTTTAAAATGAAGATAAATAACAAAAAGGGAGCACAAAACCCCACAAACAGGAAACTTTAATCTCCAGATATAGTGTTTTTTAATATAACCTGACTTTAAATATGTTGACCCTGTAGAAAGTGCTGCTTATTTTAAGCAAAGGTTTTTAGTTTTTTTTTTTGTCACTGAAGTTGCAAATGCAGGGATATATTCAGCCACAATGAGAATTCTTTATTAAAACTGCTTAAAATGCACCATTTCCATTTCTATTGATAAAACAAGAAGTTTTCCAAACAAAAATGTCAAGAAGCAATTCTATTTTTCAAGAAGTAACCCATATTTTAAACCATTAGAGAATAGAGATTAGAGATTACTAGGCCTTACTACCATTTTTTTCAAGTAATTCAATTGGTCCAGGTAGCACATGTATAATAAAATATGGATCTGTTGATTTATAGTACCTTTGACAACCTGTTCTATGGCTTCTACATGCAGTATTGATAAATAATTTCTATGCAAACTATTAAATATTACTAAAAAGTAATAAAGAGATGGTATTTACTTCTCTAAAATAAAACCAAGAACTGCCAAACATTAACAGCTCACCAATATTGAGTATGTTTATATATGTATTTGTGTAGCTAGCTCAAATTTAATAGTTGCAGTTTCTCTGAAATCACATTTTCATTTTCCTGCTTAAAACTGGCATGATTATGTGAGAGTAAGCTCATGTGAAGAGACAGAGCAGTATTTCTCTACTGCACATTAACCTTGACTTTCATACCATCATAAAAATTGCATGAAGAGAATATGAGTAATACTAGATTAAGTTACAATTTTGCAAATTGGCAGAAAATACAAATGCTATCGCTGTATTGCAATTAATAATACCTTTCAAATACATGTTTCTCTTACATACACAGTCATGGAATTCTAAAATGTCAGCCGAGTTTCCCAGTAAATAAATGTAACTCAATAAATGCTGTTCTTTCGAAATAAGAGACATTGTTTTTCCATTGGATTGCAGGCTTCTGTTTCAGTTCTGTGAACTGATCTGTGCAGAATACCTAGTCAGTAAATTATGCTTCTTTGTTTCACTTCATACTAAATATAGAAGTGAAATGTAAGGAGTAATACTTAGTTTAAAAATGTTTTATAGACAAATGTAATAAGAACAATTAGTATCTTAAAACAATATTGAACTCAGCAGAATTTTCATAAAACTACATAAGTCACAGGAAATAGCATCATGGGGAAAATGCCGATTTGAAAGAGTATAATGGAACTAACAGAAAGTGGTATCAAGAAATACCTGCTGCATTAGAGAACTGCTAGGGAATTGTAGTGAGCACTGAGCAATTTATTACCATAAATTAAAAATAGGCATTTAGGTACTATATTAGCTATTGTCTAATACTTCTTTCTTTCTCTTTAAAAACTGTGAAAATAAAAAAATCTGTTTATCTCAGAAGATCCTAAAGGCAACTACAAGTACTTCAAGCAGAGATAAATCATTGATTTCAGCCCTTTGTTCTTGATCATCTGAAGTGATATTACTTATGTGTAATTATCATTTAGTTCAGTGTGGATTGTAATCTATGTGATGATAAAACAAACACCTACAAACCATATTTGTTCCCCATCTCCAGTCACTAGTAATCTGCTAGAAGGATTTTAAGTGTCATTTACTGCATGGTTACACACACAGTGTTATAAAAACAAACCAGAAAATGGTCACCTGAAATCAGAATGTGTTACTAGACATTTTCTCTGTGTATGAGCTACATTACAATAATAGAGGGGATAGCTGTGTCTTATTGTTAAGTCAAATAATAATAAAACAGTTAGCTTTAATACTAATAGCAAGATAACAAGAAGGACATGGAGCCATTTGTGAGCTGAACTGTCTTGATGGTCAGGTGGCTTTTAAGACTGCATATCCTGACTTCAGATGTTCCTGTATATAAGGTCATAGTATTGTACAATCATAGAATCATAGAACGGTTTGTTTTGGAAGGGACCTTAAAGATCATCCAGTTCCAACCCCCCTGCCATAGGCAGGGACGCCTTCCACTAGATGAGGTTGCAAAAACCCATCCAACCTGGACTTGAACCCTGCCAGGGATGGGCATCCAGGCTGAACAACCCCAATTGTCTCAACTTGTCTTCATGAGAGAGGTGCTCCAGTCCTCTGATCATCTCTGTGGCCCTCTTCTGGACCTGCTCTACTAGGTCCATGATGGACCCCTCTTGTATTAGGGGCCCAATAGCTGAATGCAGTTTTCCAGGCCAGGTCTCACCAGAGCAGGGGGACAGAATCACCACCCTTGACCTGCAGGCCACATTTCCTTTGAAGCAGCCCAGAATAAGGTTAGTTTTCTGAGCTGAAAACGCACATTGCCAGGTCACGACTGAATTTCCATCTACCAGTATACTTCCCTGTAAGGCTTCTCTCAATCCATTCATTCCCCAGTCTGTAGTAATACAGATGATTGCCCTGGCTCATATTTACATTGTCTTTTTAGCAGACTATCAAACCCAGGAACACATTTTAAAGCAGTGTCTACACTAGCAAAGATTGTAGACAGTTATAAGAGTGTAGAAATTGGTAGTGTATATCCAAAGTTTCCATTATACACATTTCAGAGTGTTTTATTTTGGATTAGGTATGGTTTACCCTGTCTTCCTTCTAGCTGCTGCAGTGTATTAGGTGTGCTCTTGAAGAGTTTAGCTGATTAAGTCCAGTTTGCAGCTGCATTTATTCTATCCCAGCAGAAATCTGAATCCAGTATATTTGAATGCCATAGACTGTGGTATGACAAAACAAAAAGAGCATTTAGACTAATCACTAACTTTGCTTGGTTTACCTGGGAAACAGGTAAAAAGCACTCCTACAGACATGACAGCTGAGAGGCTGACAACTTGGTGCCTCTCTGCTGTGAGAGTCTCTCAACCTAGAGGAGGTAAATAAACGCATAAGTATTTCTAGTCTCTGAAAAGAAGTGCATTCATTTAAAGCAGTAAGTTAGTCTTGCCTTCACATGAACTAGAAGAGATCATACAGTTACAGAAAAGAGGCATTTTCAGAAAAAAAGTTCCTCACTGCCTCTTGGCAACCAGTTCCTAGCTGAAGTGTAGTATAAGGTAGACGCAGGGACTGTGAGAATGAGGACCTTAGGCCCACTGTAGGAAGGGATCTGGTTCGAGACCATCTTAAAAATCTGAACATGCACAAGTCCATGGGTCCTGATGAAATCCATCTGTGGGTCCTGAAGGAGCTGGCAAATGAAGTTGCTAAGCCACTGGCCATCATATTTGAAAAATCGTGGTAGTCAGGTGAAGTTCCTGACAACTGTAAAAAGGGAAATATAACCCCTTTTTCAAGAAGGGGAAAACAGATGACTTCGGGAATTACAGACCAGTCAGTCTCACCTCTGTGCCTGGCAAAATCTTGAAGCAGATTCTCCTGGAAGGCATGCTAAGGCACATGAAAATCAACAAGGTGCTTGGTGACAGCCAGCATGGCTTCACTAAGGGGAAATCCTGCCTGACCAATTTGGTGGCCTTCTATGATGGGGCTACGGAACTGATGGACAGGGGTAGAGCAGTTGACGTCATCTACTTGGACTTGTACAAAGCGTTCGACAGTGTCCCACACGGCATCCTTGTCTCTAAATTGGAGAGATGTCAACATGATGGATGGACCACTTAGTGGATAAAGAACTGGCTGGATGGCCGCACGCAAAGAGTTGTGGTCAATGGCTTAATGTCCAGTTAACGAGTGGTGTCCCTCAGGGGTCGGTGTTGGGACCGGTCTTGTTTAACATCTTCATCGCTGACATGGACAGTGGGATTGAGTGCGCCCTCAGCAAGTTTGCCGATGACACCAAGCTGTGTGGTTTGGTTGATACGCTGGAGGGAAGGAATGCCATCCAGAGGGACCTTGACACGCTTGTGAGGTGGGCTGATGCCAACCTCATGAAATTTAACCATGACAAGTGCAAGGTCCTACACCTGGGTGGGAGCAATCCCAGGCACAGCTACAGGTTGGGCAAAGAAGAGAGCAGCCCTGTGGAGAAGGACTTGGGGGTGCTGGTTGATGAGAAAATGAACATGGGCCGGCTTCAGTGTGCGCTTGCAGCTCAGAAAGACAACCGTATCCTGGGCTGCATCAAAAGGAGTGTGACCAGCAGGTCGAAGGAGGTGATCCTGCCCCTCTACTCTGCTCTTGTGAGACCTCACCTGGAGTATTGTGTGCAGTTCTGGTGTCCTCAACATAAAAAGGACATGGAACGGTTGGAACAAATCCAGAGGAGGGCCACGAGGATGATCAGGGGACTGGAGCACCTCCTGTATGAGGACAGGCTGAGGAAGTTGGAGCTGTTCAGCCTGGAGAAGAGAAGGCTGCGTGGAGACCTCATATCAGCCTTCCAGTATTTGAAGGGGGCCTATAGGGATGCTGGGGAGGGACTCTTCATTAGGGACTGTAGTGACAGGACAAGGGGTAATGGGTTAAAACTTAAAAAGGAGAAGTTTGGATTGGATATAAGGAGGAAATTCTTTCCTGTTAGGGTGGTGAGACACTGGAATAGGTTGCCCAGGGAGGTTATGGATGCTCCATCCCTGGCAGTGTTCAAGGCCAGGTTGGACAGAGCCTTGGGTGAGTTGGTTTAGTGTGAGGTGTCCCTGCCCATGACAGGGGGGTTGGAACTAGATGATGTTAAGGTCCTTTCCAACCCTAACTATTCTATGATTCTATATAACTGCACAAATTATTTTAGCAAGCAGTACATATTAAATTGCCAAGTTAATAAACTAGTGTACAAGCAACAAGTGATCACAGAAAAATAAAAAATAAACATTAAAGAACATGGTCTCACACATGGCCAGATTTATTCTCAACAAGTCAAGGACATAACTGATAGTGTGCCTAAATTACAGATACTGTTCCCTTCAGAGCATAGGGAATCTTGCTACCTAAATTTTATGTACAATCAATAAAGGGAAATAACTTTTATTTTAAGAAATCCTGATGACAATGCAGTCAATTTAAGTTAGGAATCTCCTTCTACCTAGTAAGTATGCAAGTAAGAGTAGCCTACATTTTTTCAAGATTTAAATGTTTAAGTGAGGGTCATTAACCAACAAATTAGGGCAGGCTCCTTTAGAAAAAAGAAACAGCAGCAAAGTACCCTCTCCACAACATCCACACAACTGTTGACATATTCAGTCTAGAGGTGGGCCACAAGGTCTTTCTTAGCCTCACAAAGCTAAAAACGACCTCTGCAGAAACTCCTCATATAGGACACTTGCCACTCCTTCTGTTGATATGGTGTCCTGGGTTCAGCAGTAGCAGTCATGTTTCTCCTTTGTGGTAGCTGGTGCAGTGCTGTGTTTTGACTTCCAGCCTCGGCACAGTGGTGGTGATACCGATGTTTTCGGTTGTTGCTAAGTGATGTTTACCCTGACCAAGGACTTTGTGAGGCTCATGCTCTGCCAGGGAGGAGGGGAAGCCGGGAGGAAGCAGAGACAGGACACCTGACCAGGGCTAGCCAAAGAGGTATTCCATACCACAGCACGTCATGCCCAGGAGGTAACTGGGAGTGACCTGGAAGGACACGGGCTTCCGGGTGGGGCTCGTTTCTTGGCCAGTGGTATCGTATTCTCTTCCCTTGTTATTTTCTCTTATCATTGTTGTCGTTGGTGGTAGCGGTGGTGATTTGTGTTGTACATTGGTTGCTGGACTGTTCTTGTCTCAACCCATGGGAGTTGCACTCTTTTGACCCTCTTCCCCATCCCTCTGGGAGCAGGGAAGGGGAGAGCCCCGGGGGGGGCCTCGACTGCTCTCAGCCCGGCACCACTCACTGGGAGTGAGTGAACAAGCTGTCTGGCTAGGGTTTAAACCACGACATATGGCCAGCCAAGGAGCTGAAGGAGAGCAATCAAAAAGTATCTGTGGCTTTTTTACAAGGGAATGCACAGAAGTGGGATCCCAGTCTTTGCTCCTTGGAACACAGATGTGACACTATCCTAGGAGAAGGAAATTACTGATTTCAATCAGTCTTTGTGCATGTTCATACTCTAGCACCTCAAGATTTTGAATCTTGTCATAGTGTCTCTGTTTTAATTAGTGTAGCAGACATTTCAGAGGCCTGTTAGGGACCCTTACAAAAACCTGGACTGAAAAGCATCAGGTTACATCTGTTCTCATACCTAGTGTTAGAAAGTTGGTTTCTGGGACTCTTTTGGGCCAATGAGGTAGGTGTCTTCTGTTGGGGTGCTTAAAGGGTTGGGGTGCTGCTGGGAAGAGAATGAAATAGTGGCTGGGACCCAAATGTAAATGTAGGTACTACTGCACAGAGTAGGCAGGATTTAAAGGAACCAGATTTAGTCCGTCCTTCCTATAAATATGTAGAACAAGTATCCCACAACATCAATTTCTCACTTTAGTTTCAACACTTAAAATCAGTTTTGGATGGTTTTGGGTTCATGTACATGTGTTCGCATGACTGAGTGGCAGTTTATAGAGAAACTAATTCTTTGATGGGGGCCAAACATTCAAGAGTGTCTGCCTAATGCACTGACTTCAGGCTAATCTGGCTCCTGATCATATACAATTATTTGGCAAATGACTAGATGAGAAGGCCTCTCCTCTGATTGAAGAGGGATTCTAGACAATGTGGTTTTGCGTGTGTCAAGGGTCAACATATAAGAAAAGGCTTCTTACAGCACTCAAGCTGGAACTCATTACGACCTTAATAAAATACTTATGAGGGGAAAAATGTATTCAAGTAAAGAGTAAATTTCCACAGTCTTTTCGATAACTAAACTAGCACATGCAATATGGTTTAATGGTAATATGGAGGAAATACTAAAGAAAAAAAATAACTAAGGGAAACATATACAAAATTTGCCTTTGTTTCAGAAAGCAAATTTGTAGAGATTTAGGACAATCACAACGTGTCATATTACATATGCATTCTTAGTGAATGCTCAGATTTAAGCCAATTTATGTATTTGTGCTTTTCACATATCAATATTTCCTCTTCTATGGAAAAGGAACACTTTAAACTGTTCACTGTGTTAGAAAAGAAGGCCTTATAATTTCTTCGCCTGTTAGCAGTTTGGAGAAGGAAGATAATACCATGACATATCAGCCTTCCCTCATACCTGGAAGGAATTGCTTTGAGTCTCAGGAAAAGTCTAAATTATTCCAACTCTAATCCAGGTGTAATCCAGTTCATTACTCTATGCAGTCCTGTCTTGGAGGAACCCTTTTCTTCTGAAGAGCACAATACAGCTAATTGGATTGGAATAAAATCTGTGTGTTTCCATCTACAAGAGCAGAACTGTAACTCAAATTGATGTGAGAAACTGGCAGGTAAAACTAAACTGGTATGGTTCTCTAGGATGGGCAGCACAACATTAAGGGGCAGGTAAGATCACCTTTTTTAACACATGGATATTTATCTTAGAAAGGGTAGTCCCTCACATCTCATTTTGTAACTAGATGTGTTCTGAACATGAGAAAGCTATTATTTTAAGGCCCAAAACCACTGTAGTTTTATATGTGCTCCTGGGGTTTCAGAAAGTAGAAAATCAAGGATAATATTTATTATTTATATTCAGGACACTGATAATTGCTATGATGTCTATAAATATGTGGAAAGATTAATAAAAGAAAAGAGAAACTCGTTTACCTATAATGTCATTTTAAGAGTACCATTAATGACTATGTTGCAATTTTAACTGAGGAAAGAAGGTCTTTGATTTATTTACAGTGAATTTTGTCTTAACTCACAGGGGAACTTCATCTCATGAAAAACAAACTGTGATGTAAGAAGTTTTGCCATTCTTTTCTCACATTTAATGTACTATTTCATTATTTGGAACATAAAGCAAAAGTCAATTAGACGCTAAAAAGTAGGAATGGCATTAAGAAGAAACATCAGCCATTTAGCTGAAATACTTGGAGTTCAGACTAAACGGAAGTTTATGTTCAAAAACGTTTTAATGTCATGTATTTGGCAAACCCTGTACTTTAATTCCTCATTTTTTTTACAGGCACTCTTTAAAGAAAACAAAATAAAACTGTTTATAAATTTATCATTACCGCAGATTTTGTTACAGTGATTTACTTTGAATTCCCATTTAGACTGGTTTATTTGTTCAAACATTGTTTACTTCCGTATATTCAGTTTCTCTCACATAAACACACCTTTTGTGTGTGTGTGCATTTGATATTCTGTCCACAAACTAACAAATGAGAAACATCCTTCTTGTTTGTTTTCATACCCTTCAGTATGAAGCCAAATTTCTTTAACTTCAACAGTGTCCAAAATCTGACGATTTTGGTTGAATTTCTGAGCCTTCATTAAAAGACTTTTATTTTCTATTTCTGGCAGGCAGAAGTAAGCAGGTTATGAAAGTCAAACCTTGCTAAATTAAGAGTTCTAATGAGGAAAGAAAACTACAATAAGGTTTAATAAGTTAAACTTGGTTTTAAAAAAAACCCTCTCAGTAGGAGAATAAAAGCAAAAGAAATTAATGTGTTGTTTTTTTTCAAAGTTCAAATAAGTATGGAAGGTAAAAAGCTGAACCGATCTTAAGACCATATATACTAAGATACACTATATATGAATGACAAATAATATATGAATTTGCAATGCAGTATCACATCAAATAATTACATTGTGTGAAGTACTAGAAAGTATATTGATGGAAATTGGGGGAAAATTGAGTCAATATCAATTTTTCACTGGTAAATGAAGGATCAATTGTCATGTATTTTCCCTCTTTTCCCTCTACAGTCTAACTGCACATAGAGAAAAAAAAAAACTAGGTTTACACCTAGTTTATAGACATATATTTTTCAATTATGTTTTTCATGTGCTGATAAACTATGAAGTTCAGTGAGCAATGATTACAGGAAAAGGTCTGCCTAACTAAATTGCTGTGTACTATTTCTTTTTACTGCAGTAAATAGGGAAAAAAAACCCAACCTAAAAATATTAAGAAGTTATTAAATCATGTCTCTTGGCATTTAATAAACTCTAAGTATGCCATGTTTTATAAAACATTTGCAACTTAAGTTCTGCTGTAAACAGTGGCTTTTTTTTTTTCTTACAGAAAGAAAACCAGAGAGTGGTCAGTGTAAGAAGCACTGTAATAATGAATTGGCTGGGAATAGATGGCAAACCTCTTGTTGGAAAATACTGAGTTTCCTAGGCCTGTGAGGAAAGTCTAGTTCTAATGAAGGCAGAATAGGAAGGGCAAAAGAGTGAGGCTAGCATATTCTGCTGAGATCTGGAAGAGGCAACTCTGGAACTTTTGGTCTGTCACATCTCCAGCACCTACTGTGCAAACAAGGGTTCTTCCAGCACTGTTTGCCTCACCTACTCTTTAGACAGTCTGCTTGAAAATGAAGTACTGCTCTCATCCTCTGAAAGGGCTGAGGCTTACACTAAGGCAAGGAGTAAGGGTTATATATGATTTGCTGACTCAGGTCCCTGGAGAGGAGCTGCAAACACTTCTGTCACCCTCCTCACAATTTCTAATAAACTAGTTTCAGCAGCAAACTGTTGTGTGTTGGGTATTGTTAACCTTATTCTAACAACTTTCAAAAGCACATGCTGCTCTGCAGCTGCTGCATCCTTCCAGTTTGCATGTGTGGGTGAAAGCGATCTTCTATCTGTTCAGCTTAAGTTCAGAGCAGGCACATAACATTCAAAGACAGAGATGTGAGGCCCAGATATAGTGTAAATGATTCTTTCTAAGGCAAATGCTGATGGGTTTTCCCAGGAAGCTCCTGCATTTGTGATAATGCATTTCTAGACTGTGGAGATGTCCCATTTATTTATAAAATGGGACTTTACCCAACACCACTTTCAAAGGAACTGTCTTAAATACTAACTCTAGTAGAAATTAAAAAAAAACTTCAAAATTCTAGTATTCTGAAATTTTCTGTAAGTTATGAAAAATATGTTTTTATTTATCTTATAGAACATCAGAGCAAGAAAACAAGTTTTGTTTGAAAAACTCTTTCCTCCTGCAACACGCTTTTCAATAAGGTTCTTATCCACTAGGCAATATTAGTTGCCCATTAACAAGCATTTTATGATAAACTGAGCTGCACTTGAAAACTGAGCTGATTTGAAACCAGAAAAGTAAGATTACTGCAATTAGTGTGCTGAAAATAGAAAGAAATATCTCTCTGTTTTCTGTGGAAAGCTTTTAAGACAACTTTGAATTCTTTGACCAAAACCAGTAAATGAATGCAAAGAGCTCAACTCATCTTAACAAGGACAAATCAGATTTTTCATCCTTCTCAAACCATTTTACATGTTTGCATTTATCCTGGAATACAGGTACAGGATTAATTTAAAACAAATAAACAAAAAGACATAATGGTCTCACTTTTAATAGAAGCTTGCAGGAAATATTATTTAAAGGCTGCTGGCCAAAGGCAACACTGCTGTTATTTTCAATTTGAAGTTTGTTTCTGTCTCTATGGATTGATTTGATTTTGATTAATTCTGATGTGGATTAAAGAAGGCACTTCAAAAATTAAATAACAAAATATATCACAAACTCCGCCTGTCATGGTCCTTCTTCTCCTATCACTTAGACTTTATCATGTCTACAGAGAGCGCAAAGGGGGTTGAACCTTGCCTTTGGGAAATTGGAATGCACTTGGCCTGCGTTCAGTTTGAAAGCCTACTAAAGATTTTATTTCTGAAACTGTTCCAAATGTTAAGAATGCATAACTGTGTTGGTCTTGAAAGTATTATTAGATTGACAACTGAATAATGTTGATCCAAGTTAGATGTCAGGCCACTTTTACATTGGGGCAAATCTACAGATATTAAATATAATTGTTAAAGAATATACTTAAATAAGCACATCATTAGATGTCTCCATAGACTCATTTAATGGAATTGAATCGTTCCACATTGAAAAAATCTTAAAAAGTATCAGTCACTAAAGAAAATGAAGAAAAATTGCCTCACTATATTATTGGCAGCTTTATGGATGTTACCAGTTTAAACTTGTAAGCAGATAACCCACAACATCTTTTTATCAATCCATGAATGCTCTCAATGTTTACATAATGATTCCTCTCCAAAGATGAAAGAATACATGAACAATAAACAAATTGTGACCTTCCTGCAAAACTATTTTACCTTTAAAGATGGATCATGCAGGGTGATGCTTGGCTGCATCCAAAAGATTAATATTTATTAAGCTGACAAAAAGTCAATTTCAGTATAACTTGTTCTCTACCAGAAAGCAACAGTGCAAGAAAAAAAAAAAAAAAAGAAAGGAGGACATTCATTTCATGCTATTTGTAAATGTCACTGTACATTTTAATAAGAAAAAAGTCTTCACAGACTTTAATGAATTAGCTGTACATAAAATGAAGAAAACTACATATTCTTATCATGCGCTCTGGAGTTCACTGATTTCTAAGTAAGTTCAATGATCATTTGAAGTCAATCAGGTCAGCTGTCTTCAATACCAACAATGCTTGACAGGAGTGTGATTTCTGCAACTCTGAAAGCAGTACTGGGAGAATGTGAAATCATATAGTCATCAATACTAAACAGGCATTGAGAACACTGATAATAAAGGGCAGCAAATATAATTTGTCATGACAGTAAGTTCCTGGATACTTACAAGTGTATATGAAATAAATAACATTTGACAAATCCAAAATCATCATGGAAGCATTTTAAAGGTAGCAAAAAACATGAACTAATGTGCCAAGAAAAATACCCCAGAAATGCAGAAAACAGGATATTTTAGATCCTGGAAATGCACAAGGATTGCTTCATCATATTTTTACTGCATCGAGATTAATGTGAATATATATTGACTATTTTTTCAGCAACTCAATTATTTTAACCGAATTCACATAAGCAGTGCAAAAAAAGAACTGTTATATGACATGGTCATCTAGTTATGTAGTGAATTATGTTAACAGGATACAAATGTTAGAAAATACAAAACTAAAAGCTACTTTTTTGGGCTACAGTCACATATAACAAAGGCATTTAAATCAAATAAATGATAGCAAGAATCAGGAACTGAAATAAGGTTCCCACTTTAATTCTTCCTAAAACTAAATCTGAAGCTAACCCTCTGTGTCTGGTCTTGAAAAGCCAGTGTTTTCACAACTCAGCCATCTTGGAGTTGCTTGCTTCTAATGAGATGATTAACACAAGCCATTCACAGAGATCATGAGAGCTGAGCTTTTCCATATGGTAACTTTAATGAACAATCTAAATGCACCTTGGTTAACACTGGTGTTCCAGGGGGTCCAGAAATGCCTTACAAAGAAGGGAGAGAGAGGTATTTTCCAATTTGGTATGATTGAGCACTCCATAAATCTTTTCTGTTCACAGCGCATGGAGAATTTTAGAGTTTGAGCTAAAGTGATAAACACTGCCCCAAATATGTTATAACTGCTACTTAAAGCATTAATCTTTCAAGACTGCTTTTTTTGGTGCTGAATATTAAACAGCTTATGTATTAGATATATATTCTTTATATAGTGACTAGTTCATTCAACAGAGATTAATAAATTGATAGGTGAAATCACAGTGCAGTGAAGTGATATCTGACTTGCAAACAGAACACAGGATGTATTAAAAAAGATAAAGAGCAGGAAGCCCACTGAGCCAAAATGAACTTATACCAAAACCCTGCAAAGAATCCTCTGTGAAGTGACAAATCCTCTGCTTTTTATATGGCTGACAAAAAAGGGCCAAACTGAAATATTTTAAAAAACTAAACGAACAGCTGTTAATTGTTGATGGACTATTATAAAGTTGTATTAGGAATGAGATCTGCTAGAGGAGGAAAAATCTATAGGGGAGCTAGATAAGACTGTTCTAATAGATTAATCTAGAAGTACCATAATAGATGTAATTCTCTGTATTTCAGGAAACACTCTGGTACAGTGTCCACAATGAATCAAACAATTTGAGAGTTTATGTAGCATTGCCAGAGTATAGATTTGAAGACAAACCTGTATTCAAGTATTTTGAGGGACCCCTCAAAAAAGACAATAAATTCTTTTCACATTTAAATGAGTATAGCTAGTACTCCCCATTTGTAAACTTAATAAAAGCACGACATTTGTGACAACCATTTAGTGTTGTGTATCTGATCTGGTTCTTCGCCACACTAGAACAACAGAGTTAGAAATGTGTACATGCCTCACTGCAGCATTTCTCTGTGTTTTCACCTTCTCTCTGTGACACAACAAGGTTATGACAGTGAAAATTTTTCTTTTTAAAAGATTTTAAAAGTACATTTAAAAAGGCAACTTTACTATAGCCTCAGATTTTTATTCTAAAGCTGGACTTAATAAAAATCCATTATCAGTGGCTTATTATTACACACCATTTTTCCTCTTCTTTTCATCTGAAATGTCTAAACAAGTAGACAACGCATCAAGAACAAAACTGGGCACCATATGTATGCACAGCTTTGCCCATAGGGAATTGTTTGGTTAAGTTTCTCAGCAATCATTCTAACAACTGAAGACATAAACAGTTTTGATTAAATGCCCTTGGTACAAAGACCAGGACCGTACTTGTGAGATCTGCCAATGACATCCTCATCAGTATAGAGAAGGATTGGAATATCTCACAGGAATAACTGGATGTTTCTGGTGACTGCATAACAGTAACTGGATGAAAATCATCGCTAGTATAGATTGACTGATATACACAGGGACTGAAAAGGAACAATAAAGAAATATTGCATGTATTAGCTGATGTCAAAGTTAATGTGAACTATCAAGATAAAACAATAGGGGAGAATAACAAGTATTATCCTGAATGCATCACATGAATTATTTTTAGTATGGTTCTACAGGGCTTTTGTAAAACCACATTTTGAAATATAAAAATTATTGCATTAGATTGGACTCAGTGCAGAAATGGTACTTCACTGAGGAGGGAATTAAAGAACTTATTTATGTAAAGAGATAAGAAGAGGTTTATTTCTTTAGTCAGGTAAAAACCAGACTCATATAAAACATCAGTTTTCTATAAACACATCTAGAAAAAATAATTAAAGACAATAACTGAGTTAATCTAAAAGTCAGTTTTCTAACAAGAATAGCTAATAAGTAACTGAATGCAACTGAATCAAGCAAAGGAAAAAATATCTGGTAGTATCTTCTTCTACAGATGGTAGAAGCAAACTTGCATTACATAACTGATGCATTGTGAGTGGCAAATAAGGTAGCCTTTGATGGTTCCAGTGTCCCTAACTGTCTACTTACCCATTTGGAAGGAAATACAGAGAGACTGGTTTTGATTACAGCAGGCATGGCACAGCTCACCTACAGACAGTGAAATTCTCCTTGCTTCTCCCAGAAATACTTCTATGCATATGGCCTATTCAGACTTATCCTGGATTTGTGATAACATGTGCTTAATTGTTTCAGGCCAAAATTGTGCCATCCCCGTGCTAGCAATTCAGTATCATGGACTGTCAAGTGACAGTACCCTGGCCTGATCTTTGACTTCATTTAGTGTAATAACATATAAATAATGAGTAGAGACTGTGAAGCTTTATAGCTTACTGCAACACCAAAAGGAGCTGCTAATCCATGTGTGACCTTCTCAATGGACCAGTTCTAAGAAACTGTATGTCTGTTGGGAATCTTATTAAACCTTTTCAGTTAAGCAAGAAACTTCCAGGTTCTAAAACTAAAGCAAACCAAGCAAAAGCCAAATTAGCATTTGCATATATAAAGCACAAAAATTATAGATCCATTCCTTCAAAGTATCTTTCCGTACATATGATTCAATAACACTCAATCCATACCACAGTGATCTAATATTATGTCACTGCACATTTCTTGAATATGTTACATAGATATTTGACCTATGCTTTTCAGTAGTCATTACTTGAAGTTTATCATGTGTGCAATTTCTTTTGTTAGTTTAAATAATGTGAAATACATACTTCCAGATTTGGTTGTGGAAACTTACTGTGACTGTCCCAACTTCTAGTGTTTCTTTGGCATAGGGAGTAGCTCTTTGAAATTATTTTCCCAACATTTAAGGGGTTGTGTCTGGTAAAATATGTGTGTTTGTACACTTAATTTAGATCAGCAAAGACTTTCGGACTGATAGAAAAGATTGGCTTTTTATATCAGTGGTGAATTCAGTACTGTAAATGCTATTCTACATAATAATAGTATTTTCTTTATTTTTGCTCATGGAATAAAAAAATATTAAAAGTAAGATTATTACCTGTGGTAGGAAAAGTAATATTATTAAGATGACTTTCATAAATGTGAATGCTAATTATAGCTGTTAATCCAATGAGACGCATTTCAGAGGTGTGGATAATCACCACAAATTTTACCTTTCTGTGAATACATAACTAAGTATCAGACACTTTTTTCTAAGCATATCAACTTCTGTCAAGAGATTTTCATTACATCAAACACTGATTAAGCTAAACTTAGGTCTACCATACAATAGATGTCTTTGAAGTGCTAATAGGCTTCATTTAAAATGCATCTTTGCAGAGACCTCTATTACAGTGTGTGAAAAGGAAAGAAGACAATATTGCCAACTTGCATAAAGTACTTGGAGAAAGTATTTTTGCTTTTTGTTAATTTAAATCTGGGTACCAGGAAGGAGTAAAGCATAGCTATGAAGATAATTATAGCATCATAGAATAGTTTGGGTTGGAAGGGACCTTCAAAGGTCATCTAGTCCAACCCCCCTGCAATGAGCAGGGACATCTTCAACTAGATCAGGTTTCCCAGAACCACATCCAGCCTGGCCTTGAATGTCTTCAGGGATGGCACATCCACCACCTATCTAGGCAACCTGTGCCAGTGTTTTATCACCCGCATTGTAAAGAATTTCTTCCTCACATAAGGAAAATTAAATAACAAAATAAATAACAAAATAAATTAAATATAATTAACACTTCTAGTGCCTGTTTTAACTAACAAAGAACTGTTAGCAAACTTAGAAAATCTCACGTGATTGGGATTTATGTGGGATCATGTGTGTGGGGACAAGAGCTGATACATATACAGGGGAAGGTATACATACTGTACATATACATACACAGATATGGGGGAATGCTTCTTTTGAAGACAAAGTCTTCATTAGCTTACACAAGTTTTATGTATTGCAGACATAGACAAATGCTATCCTAGCAGCCTAATCTCGAAGCACACATATGTAGCACACATATATATTTGTGTATCTATATTCAAAAGAAGTATTTTACATTTATTTCAATAACTCTTCAGGAATATGAAAACCAATCATCATTCTGCTTCATAAGCAGCATAGTGAATTCTTTCTGCAACCATCAGTTATATGAAGTGAATGCATCTCTTTTAACCTCTGTGCCATAGCACACGCATTTACACGCACAGTATCACAGTATGCTAGAGATTGGAAGGAACCTCGAAAGATCATCTAGTCCAATCCCCCTGCCGGAGCAGGAACACCTAGATAAGGTTACACAGGAATGTGTCCAGGCGGGTTTTGAATGTCTCCAGGGAAGGAGACTCCACAACCTCCCTGGGCAGCCTGTTCCAGTGTTCCGTCACCCTCACTGAGAAGAAGTTTCTTCTCAAGTTTATGTGGAACCTCTTGTGTTCCAGTTTGTACCCATTACCCCTTGTCCTATCATTGTTTGCCACTGAGTAGAGCCTGGCTCCATCCTCGTGACACTCCCCCTTTATATATTTATATACACTAATAAGGTCACCCCTCAGTCTCCTCCAAAGTATAGAGACCCAGCTCCCTCAGTCTTTCCTCATAAGGGAGATGCTCCACTTCCTTAATCATCTTAGTTGCCCTGTTCATGTACTGGTTTTGGCTTGGATAGGGCTAAATTTCTTCATAGTAGATACTTGTCATGGTTTAAACCTAGTCAGGCAACTTGTTCACTCTCTCCAAGTGCGTGGTGCCGGGCTGACAAAAATCAAGGCCCCCTGCCACCCCCACCAGGGCTCTCCCCTTCCCCGCTCCCGGAGGAATGGGGAGGAGGATCAAAAGGGTGCAACTCCTACGGGTTGAGACAAGAACAGTCCAGCAACCAACGTACAACACAAATCACCACCGCTACTACCAACTACAACAATGATAAGAGAAAATAACAAGGGAAGAGAATATGATACTACCAGCCAAGAAACAAGTCCCACCCGGAAGCCGGTGTTCTTCTGGGTAACTCCCTCTTATCCCCCACCCCTCCAGGCATGACGTGCTGTGGTTGGAATACATCCTTGGCTAGCTTGGGTCAGGCACCCTGTCTCTTCTTCCTCACAGCTTCCCCTCCTCCCTGGCAGAGCCTGAGCCTCACAAAGTCCTTGGTCAGGGTAAACATCACTTAGCAACAACCGAAAACATCAGTATCACCAACATTGTTCCCAGTCTGGAAGTCAAAACACAGCACTGCACCAGCTACCACGAAGGAGAAACATGACTGCTACTGCTGAACCCAGGACATTATCCACCCCTTATTCCATACCATTCACGTCATGCTCAGATCCCACATTTTCAATACACCATCGCTCTCCCACATATATACATCCATATACATACAGACCAAGAGAAAAAGATCATTTTCTTAGTGCATGGACCAATTGCTATAATGCTGCCGAGTCCATTCAGTCCATGATGTCAGGTTCCATCTCTTGTAACAATCTTTCAGGGCAGGAAAGGCTGTGTGCAGTATTGGATCATTGCCTGCTGATGCTGGTCCTTTACTGCAGAACTCATCTGGTTCAAAGTTCATTTTCTGTTGGGATGATGGTTGGAGGGAAGTCAGGGCCAGTTGCTGGTGACCTGGAGACATCTAGTTGATGGGCTATAAAAGTATTACACAGCAGGCAACAGCATACAATTGAGTTCACTGGCTGTTTTCCCCTAAAATCAAATCCCCTTGAGGCATACATCGGACTTCCCTATCTTTCTGCATTACCCACCAAGTATATCCAGGTCCCTGAGCAAAAGCTGTCCCATGAGTGGGTTTGCCTTTACCTGAAGCAGGAATAACCCAAACTGTCTTCCCCAGCAAATTCTTCATATGCACCACGGGAACTTTGTCCCCCTCTACAATATGCAAAAGTTCTGACTGGGCTGGGCCAGCCCTGTTGGCAGATCCTCTGGTGTTGACCAACCAGGTGGCCTTTGGTAAGTGTGTATCCCAATGCTTGAAAGTTCCCCCACCCATTGCTTTCAGTGTAGGTTTTAACAGCCCATTGTACCATTCGATTTTCCCAGAGGCTGGTGCATGGTAGGGGATGTGATATACCCACTCAATGCCATGCTCTTTGGCCCAAATATCTATAAGGTTATTCCGGAAATGAGTCCCAGTGTCTGACTCAGTTCTCTCTGGGGAGCCCTGTCGCCACAAAATCTGTTTCTCAAGGCCCAGGATAGTGTTCCGGGCAGTGGCATGGGGCACAGTGTATGTTTCCAGCCACCCGGTGGTTGCTTCCACCATGGTAAGCACATGGCGCTTGCCTTGGCGGGTTGGTGGCAGTGTGATATAGTCAATCTGCCAGGCCTCCCCATATTTATACTTCAACCATCGTCCTCCATACCAAAGAGGCTTTAACCGTTTGGCTTGTTTAATTGCAGAACATGTTTCACACTCATAAATAACCTGGGCAATAGGGTCCATTCTTAAGTCCACCCCTCGGTCACGGGCCCATCTGTATGTTGCATCTCTTCCCTGATGGCCTGAAGTGTCATGGGCCCACCTGGCCAAAAATAATTCACCTTTATGTTGCCAATCTAAGTCCATCTGAGCCACTTCAATCTTAGCCGCTTTATCCACTTGTTGGTTGTTCTGGTGTTCCTCAGTGGCCCGACTCTTGGGTACATGGGCATCTACATGACGTACCTTCACCACCAGGTTCTGCACCCGGGCAGCAATATCTTTCCACAGTGCAGCAGCCCAGATGGGTTTACCTCTGCGTTGCCAGTTGCTCTGCTTCCATTGCTTCAACCACCCTCACAGGGCATTTGCCACCATCCATGAGTCAATATAGAGGTAAAGTACTGGCCACTTTTCTCGTTCAGCGATGTACAGAGCCAGCTGGATGGCTTTCACCTTGGCAAACTGACTCGATTCACCCTCTCCTTCAGCAGTTTCTGCAACTTGTCGTCCAGGACTCCATACAGCTGCCTTCCATCTCCGATGCTTTCCCACAATACGGCAAGACCCTTCAGTAAACAAGGCATACTGCTTTTCACTTTCTGACAGTTTATTATATGGTGGGGCCTCTTCAGCGCGCATCACCTCCTCCTTTGGTGACATTCCAAAATCTTTGCCCTCTGGCCAGTCCATGATGATTTCTAGAATGCCTGGACGACTGAGATTTCCTATTCGAGTTCGTTGTGTAATTAGTGCAGCCCATTTACTCCATGTAGCATCAGTTGCATGATGTGGAGAGGAGACCCTGTCGTTGAACATCCAGCCCAGCACAGGCAACTGAGGTGCCAGGAGGAGCTGTGCTTCAGTGCCAGTCACTTCTGAAGCAGCTCGAACCTCTTCATAGGCTGCCAGTATCTCTTTCTCAGTTGGGGTATAGCTGGCCTCAGATCCTTTATATCCCTGACTCCAAAAGCCGAGGGGTCAACCTCGAGTCTCCCCTGGAACTTTCTGCTCTGAGACATTACTGTTACCTTGTTGATCACATCTGTGGGGATCTGTCTATTTCCATCTTGCCATTTTATTCCCAAAAATTGAATTTCCTGTGCAGGTCCCTTGACCTTACTCCATTTTACGGCAAAACCAGCTTTCAGCAGGATTTGGATAATTTTCCTCCCTTTCTCAAAGACTTCTTCCGCTGTATCACCCCACACAATCGTGTCATCAATGTATTGCAGGTGTTCTGGAGCTTGCCCCTGTTCCAGTGCAGTCTGGATCAGTCCATGGCAAACGGTAGGGTTGTGTTTCCACCCCTGGTGCAGTTGGTTCAAGTGAACTGGACACCCCTCCAAGTAAAAGCAAACTGTGGCCTGCACTCTGCTGCCAAAGGAATTGAGGAAATGCATTGGCAATATCAATCATGGCATACCACTTGGCTGCCTTTGATTCTAGTTCATACTGAAGTTCTAGCATGTCCGGTACGGCAGCACTCAATGGTGGTGTAACTTCATTCAGGCCACGATAGTCTCCTGTTAGTCTCCATTCTCCATTAGACTTTCGCACTGGCCATATGGGGCTATTAAAGGGTGAGCGGGTCCTGCTGATCAGCCCCTGACTCTCCAGTCTACGGATCAGCTGATGGATGGGAATCAGGGAGTCTCGGTTGGTGCGATATTGCCTCTGGTGCACTGTTGTGGTCGTAATTGGCACTTGTTGTTTTTCAACTTTCAGCAACCCCACAGCAGAGGGATCTTCTGAGAGACCCGGCAAGGTGGACAGCTGCTCAATTTCCTCAGTCTCCAAAGCAACAATACCAAAAGCCCACCGGTACCCTTTTGGGTCTTTGAAGTACGCTCTCTTGAGGTAGTCTATGCCGAGGATGCATGGAGCCTCTGGACCAGTCACAATAGGGTGCTTTTGCCATTCCCTCCCAGTCAGGCTGATTTCAGCCTCCAGCACAGTCAATTCTTGGGATCCTCCTGTCACTCCAGAAATATAGATGGGTTCCACCCCTTGACAGCTTGATGTCATCAGGGTACACTGTGCACTGGTATCTACTAGAGCCTTATACTTCTGTAGGACTGATGTGCCAGGCCATCTGATCCACACAGTCCAGTAAATCCGATTGTCCCCTACCTCCACCTGGCTGGAGGCAGGGCCCCTCTAATGGTCATCACAGCGTTGGACACTTAAGTCCTGGTAAAAGGGATTATTCTTCATTATCACAGGAGCTGGAGTAAAATCAGCTCTTCCACTCCATCTGGGAAACTGCTCACCAGAGACTGAAGCCATAGCTCTCATGGGACAATCAGTCTTGGCCCTTGCTCCCCTCTTCAGTTCACTCACCCGTTCCTCCAAAGCTGAAGTAGGTTTTCCATCCCACTTTGTCATGTCTTCTCCGTGATCCAGCAGATAAAACCATAGGGTAGCCTGTGGCGTATATCTCCTGTATCTCCTCTCCCGAACAATAGGACGCCTTTTGTTAATAGCCGAGACGTGTACTGGTACACGTGAGGAGCTGGATAAATCAGATAGATCGTCCCTCAATTGTTTGAGGTCCTGGGACAGTTTTTCCACAGCTGAGATGATGGAAGAGGTGAGATTGTCTTCGAACTCTTGAAGTTTATGAACCATTTCATCCACTGTTAGTGGTACTATGTCATTCCAGGTTACTGTTGCCAATGAATGAACATATGATGACGGTGCATTCCGTGTAAGTTTTCGCCACATGGGTCGTGTACATTCAACTTCATTGGATCTATGGGTATATCCCCGTTATTCGGCTTGATGTGATAGATCATCTCTACGATGGCTGATTCCCTCAGAGACTGGATGCCTTTGTCTATAGTAGTCCACTTGGCCGAACGACTCGTAACATTGTCCTTGTACGGAAACCTTTCTTTCACAGCTGCCAAGAGCCGCTTCCAAAGGCTGAGGGACTTTTTCTCTCTTGCAACTTCTTTGTCAATTCCCCCTTCTGTAGCAAGTGATCCCAGCTGCTTGACTCCTGTACCTTCTAGTTTGTGACCATCGGCCCCATTGTCCCAGCATCGGAGTAACCAGGTGATGATGTGCTCCCCTGGTTGACGGGTAAAATCTTTTCTCATATTCCGCAGCTCGGTTGAGGTCCGAGGCTGAGAAGTTACCTCTTCTTCTTCTTCTTTGTCATGTGATCATGACTCCTGATCAGATTCTGGACCTGGTGGTGAATTCATTGTTTCTTCATCTTGCTTCACCCTTCTTGCCTCCTTTTTGCTTGTTCTCTTGCATACAGGGGCAACCAATATTGGTACAAATTGGTCCTCTGGTTTGGCTGCAGTGATTATCACTGTGGTTTGAGTAGCAACTGTACTTGTTGCTGGGGGTGGTGCAGCTGCTGTGCTTGGAGCTGGGGTAACCGCGCTGTCTGTTGCAGTTGAAGTTTGAGCAGCTGCTGTACTTGCTGCTGGGGTAGCTGCGCTGTTCATTGAGGCCAAAGTTTGAGTAGCGACTGTTGCTTTGCCTTCAGATCCGCAGACTTTCTTTTGAAGGTGCTGGATAGTGTTGAACAAGGCCCTGTAAGCATAGGCCAAGCCCTAGCACGTTGCCATAATTTGTCCATCTCTGGTATGGCCAGAATGACCACACACCTCATTTAAGTGTTTTACTAATTCTTCTGGAGTTTGCAGTTGTTCGGTACTGAAATTCCAAAGTACTGGAGGGGCCCACTGACCTAGATACTTGCCCGTACTATCCCACACACCCTGCCACTCATGACTGTCCAGCCTCAGGGAAAATCTCTCGGTCCTCCTACATTGTCGTTTGACCCCAGACAAGACCCAAACCTGACTCTGCTTAACTCTTGAAATCAGTCGTGGGCAAAACACACTCTGTATGCGTGCTAGCATGGTGATTCCCATCACGATCAGCAAACAAGTCACAAGAGCATTAAAAGGCCATTCAAAAACTTCAAAACTCTTAAATGTAAATGGTCTGGGGGGAGGACTGGGAGGGTAAAAGGATGTCTCCTTCACAGGTTGAGCACCTGAGAAGGAGAAAAAAGATGTGTAATTGCTAAGCACTTCTATTATATACCTCCCAAAGTATAAAGGGGGCGACCACACTGGGAACATAAGCCAGATCAGTTTCATGATCAATGATTCTATTGTATTACAAGTCATTATCATAAAGTACAATGAGATGAAAACCTTAGCCCAATACCGGATGGAAGTAAGATACGATATACTGAAACTGTGAGATCAAGAGGAACAACCCTGAGAGCCAATAAATCAGCATTGTGATCAATCCAGTCAGATCTGTCGTTATCTCAACCCCTCATGCCCCACGTTGGGTGCCAAAAAGAACTGTCGTGGTTTAAACCCAGTCAGGCAACTTGTTCCCTCACTCCCAGTGAGTGGTGCCGAGCTGACAACAATCGAGGCCCCCCCTCCCCCCCCCCGCACCGGGGCTCTCCCCTTCCCTGCTCCCGGAGGAACAGGGAGGAGGATCAAAAGGGTGCAACTCCTACGGGTTGAGACAAGAACAGTCCAGCAACCAATGTACAACACAAATCACCACCGCTACTACCAACTACAACAATGATAAGAGAAAATAACAAGGGAAGAGAATACGATACCACCGGCCAAGAAACGAGTCCCACCTGGAAGCCCATGTCCTTCCGGGTAACTCCCACTTACCCCCCACCCCTCTGGGCATGACGTGCTGTGGTTGGAATACCTCCTTGGCTAGCCTGGGTCAGGCGCCCTGTCTCTGCTTCCTCACAGCTTCCCCTCCTCCCTGGCAGAGCGTGAGCCTCACAAAGTCCTTGGTCAGGGTAAACATCACTTAGCAACAACCGAAAACATCGGTCTCACCAACACTGTTCCCAGTCTGGAAGTCAAAACACACTACTGCACCAGCTACCACAAAGGAGAAACGTGGCTGCTACTGCTGAACCCAGGACAATACTATAGGGCTATGTTTTGGATTTGTGATGGAAACAATGTTAGCAATTCAGGGATCTTTTACTTACTGCTGAGCAGTGCTTACACAGAGTCAAGGCCTTTTCTGCTCTGCTCTTCACCCCACCAGTGAGTAGGCTGGGGGTGCGCAAGAAGCTGGGAGGGAACACAGCCAGGACAGCTGACCACAGGGCTATTCTGTACCATATTGTGTCATGCTCAGCATATAAATTTGGGGGAAGAAGGAGGAAGGGAGGAATGCTCATAGTGATGGTCTTTGTCTTCCCAAGTAACCATTACATATGAAGGAGCCCTGCTTTCCTGGAGATGGCTGAACACCTGGCTGGCAATGGGAAATAGTGAATGAATTACTCAGTTTACTGTAGATTTCACGATTATATTCAGAATAAATGAAAACCCCAAACTACACAAAAATCCTACTCAATATTTCACTAATACCTAGAGAATCTCCTGTCTTCATGAAATCTTTTGGAAGAAAACAGAACGATCTGTCAGTTTGCCGGAGGATCCTGCAGTAAATTAACCACATTTCTCACAGCATTGAGTGACTCTCTTCTTTCATTAATTCCATTACCAGTTTAGAGCACTACAGCTTGCAGGAGCTGTCATGGGTATTAAAATACTTTTCAGCACAGTACTGTACTCTGAGGAGTTTTACATCTTTCAAACTGGTCAAGGAAAAACTTAAGGTGGTCAAAATGAAGTCTTTAAGGCAGTTATTAGCAGGTTAGGGCCTCATTCACTGGTCTTTATATAGAACAAGATTGTTATTTTCTAGCTCTGTCCTGACACTGTCCTGCTGAACAGTTACATTATCACTGAAGTTTTCTAGTATTTTGTTACATTATCACTGAAGTTTTCTAGTATTTTGTTCTCATCAGGTTACCAGCTTAGCCCAGCCACTGCTACTCTTACAGTCCAGCTCAAGTACCAGGGACAAATACAGAGGTAACTCTGAGGAATACAAGGTTATAAGAGGGGAGTTTCATATTCCAGGTTATCTCTGGAAATCTGAGAATGGACTAGATAATTTACTAGCAATAACAAAATCTAGCAGTGTTAAGGAAGGCCGTTTTGCAGCTTCCAAGGAAATTCATTGGATTAAACATGCAGGCAAGCTATCTCCAAAGGCTCCTTCCACACACTGGAGAGAAACAGGCTCATCTAAGGAATGATTGACCGCAATTCCAGGGACTCAATTAAATTGCCTAAACATGTCTAGTGACATGGGCTAGAATATCTCACATGGCCTTCTGCTGATGTGCCATAAGGACAAAAATCTGTTGCAGAAACTATAATGTTTAGGTTTTTTTCAAACATCAGGAAAACAGTTGCAAACATCTGTTAACAGCTAAATTTCGGATGTCTTAACATATCTCAAATAGCTGTAAGGCCTTGAATTTAGGCAACTGAGTTTTGCCCTAGATGTCAATATCAGAAGGAGGTGTGCCCTAGGAATGCCTATTTCTTTCCTTAGTGAAGATATTCAAGAGTGATTAGATAAGAGGACATATGTGACTGCAATTAAGTGTGATGTATACCACACAGTGGTAGTTAGATACTGCTCTGAAAAACAGGGACTGCAAAAGGTATAAAAGCACCCTCGTACCCTGCCTGCAGCTACCCTGTAAAGACTGAAACTGCAAAACTTCCATGTCTTTATGAGGGGGAAATCATGGGGTATCTCAATAAACTGGCTTGGAGGCCTCTGATACATATATTTCATGATAATCATGCTGTAAAGTATATAATTACTACGTATTGTTCTTTCTAAGGGAAAGGATTTATTAAGCAAACTATAAATGTGGATATGTGAGAATGCAGTAGACAATTTCCTAACAATAACAAAGCTATAAATATTTCAGTCAGAACATCCCCTTTTTTTTCACCCTTCTCTTACCTTTTTTTAGTTGTCACTCAGCAGTAAAATTCTCTTTGTTGCTTTGAATCAATATCATATTTTTATAAAATTCTGCTCTTCTAATAAGATTGTCTGGCCAGCCATCAACAAGACAGGAGAAAAGAAAGCAAATTAATACAGACACAATTTAATGGGGCTAATTATGATGCCTATAGCTAATGGTGTGAATTTTGATTTTCTACAGTTTTTAAGACTATATAAAAACATGTAAAGGGCTTTTGGTGTTTAGGAAAGCATTAGTAGGTGATGTGGAGTAGTACATTTATCAGGTCTGTTTGTGCTGCTCTACAGTACAGGAATCCATAGCACATGCCCTGCAGAAACTGAAGCATGCCAATTAAACACAGTAATGGAGCTCCACAATTTGTATTATAGAATCACAGGATCATAGAATAGTTAGGGTTGGAAAGGACCTAAGATCATCCAGTTCCAACCCCCCTGCCATGGGACACGTCACACTAAACCATGTGACCCAAGGCTCTGTCCAACCTGGCCTTCAACACTGACAGGGATAGAGCATTCGCAATTTCCCTGGGCAACCTATTCCAGTACCTCACCACCCTAACAGGAAAGAATTTCTTCCTTATATCCAATCCAAATGTCTCCTTTTTAAGTTTTAACCCGTTACCCCTTGTCCTGTCACTACAGTCCCTAATGAAGAGTCCCTCCCCAGCAACCCTATAGGCCCCCTTCAGATACTGGAAGGCTGCTATGAGGTCTCTACGCAGCCTTCTCTTCTCCAGGCTGAACAGCTCCAACTTTCTCAGCCTGTCTTCATATGGGAGATGCTCCAGTCCCCTGATCATCCTCGTGGCCCTTCTCTGGACTTGTTCCAACAGTTCCTTGTCCTTTTTATGTTGAGGACACCAGAACTGCACACAATACTCCAGGTGAGGTCTCACAAGAGCAGAGTAGAGGGGCAGGATCACCTCCTTCGACCTGCTGGTCACACTCCTTTTGATGCAGCCCAGGATTCGGCTGGCTTTCTGGGCTGCGAGCACACACTGAAGCCAGCTCATCAACCAACACCCCCAAGTCCTTCTCCACAGGCCTGCTCTGAATCTCTTCTCTGCCCAACCTGTAGCTGTGCCTGGGATTGCTCTGACCCAGGTGTAGGGCCTTGCACTTGGCATGGTTAAACTTCATAAGGTTGGCACGAGTCCAATTACGTTTTGGAGATGGCAGACCAGATTACTGGATAGGTTCTGTCTGCTTCATGAAATATTGCTCCCTCTCCAAGAGAGAGGTCTGTCCAAACTGAGCACTAGCTTGAAAGTAGCAAGGCTCCTCTTTGTCAGGACAGTTTCTGGAGCTCCAAAACTGTTGTACCTAAACCACAAGGCAAAATCAAGAGACTTTCAAAGGAAATTTACAAAGAATATTTATTTCCTTGGAGTTTTTGGAGCTGAGGTACCCATGAATAAAGACTATAAATACTTTCTCTCTATTTTTTTTTTTTTTACAGTTTTAATTACGGCCTTAATGTGGAGAGGTTGCAACCACATTGTTATATGTCAAATTGCTCAAGTTTTGCTGATGAATTGCTTGCTTGTTTCTATCTTCAGTTCTGCCCATCACGATCTGGAATAATCAAGTTTATATTTTTATGTAAATCTAAACACATTATATAACTAAAACCAATCAGATAGTTTCCTCTAATAAATCAATAATACACTGTTTTTACTAGGTTTCACACTAGAATTAAACTCCTGAAAAACCTCTTAAACAGTAAAATGTATTTATTTTTATTTTTTGTCTACTGAAAGCCAGTACCTTAAAGGATATCATCTCTGTTAAAAAAAAAACAAACAACAAAATTACAATCTTTACAAAGCATCTGTCATCCAGCTATACTGATTAGTGATTACGAAATACCACAAACAATAAGAATATAAAGCCTCCAAACAACCTAGAAGTTCCCACACAAAAATAAAACAGAAACTTTAGAGAAAAAAATAGGTGATCTTCTAACCTTCACATAAATGCACAGATGTACTAAATATAAACAAAACAAAACAACAAAAAAAAACACACTAATTTTAAGTACAGTTCTGATGTGTAAAAAAAAATCACCATGTAACATTTACCAGGAAAAATCAGAATGATGAGATTCAATGTGGATCACAGATTATCATACTTTCATTTCTAAATGAGCTTAGACATCTGTGAAATTAAAACCCCGGGGTGGACAATTTATATGAGACTAGGTTGAGAAAGGAACAAAGCTTTGAGATGCAAATTCCAGCTTTCCATTGCATTAGAGCAGGTAACCTTGCAAACAACCTTCACATAGACCACTCCTCTCCACACTGACTTATGTCTCCCATATGCATCTATTTCTCCTCTCTGTTTTCCAATCAAGTTGACAACAATTCCCAGTTCATTTTCTAAAGAGACTGATAAAAGCCAGGCTGGACCTGTACCTGTTATTAACCTCTTTTTACCATTATTACTTTTTTTCTCCTTTGAGATAAGTAGTTACATTGCACTTCCTGATCTGCGCATGTGATGTGCTATTACATAAAAACAGTACTGCAAATGTCAGCCTATTACTGTGTCATTAAAGTCAGGTCATGATATTTGAAAATTTGATGTTCTTAACCTTTCCAAAAGTTAACCAACATACATTATATGTTTGCTTGTCTTTGTTTGTTATTTTTGTCACTGTTGCTGCTTACATTAATTATTCATTAATACAAGGGCATATATTGTGCTATAAAAGCCATGAAATTTAATTGATTTATTCATGTTATTGAATAAACTATTATTTAATCATTAACAGTATTTACATAATTATTTTTATGGGCTAGTTTGAGACTCTCATTATTTTGAAGGAATAATTTTGAACTCTTTATATGCAAAAATAATTATTCAAATCTCTTTCACATATATACACTGCAGTATAAATTAGGAAGTGACCTTAAATTGCACCAGGGGAGGTTTAGATTAGATAATAGGAAATATGTCTTCCCTGAAAGGGTCATCGAGCATTGGAACAGGCTGCCCAAGGGAGTGGTTGAGTCACCATCCCAGGAGATATTTAGAAGATGTGTAGATGAGGCACTTAGGAACATGGTTTAGCAGTGAACTAGGCAGTGATGGGGGAACAGTTGGACTTAAGGGTCTTTTCTAACCTAAAAGATTCTATGATACACAAATAGAAATGCAATTGTTTTTTTCTATATGGGATCTTAAGGGTCTTTTCTAACCTAAAAGATTCTATGATACACAAATAGAAATGCAATTTGTTTTTTTTTCTATATGGGATCTTAAGGGTCTTTTCTAATCTAAAAGATTCTATGATACACAAATAGAAATGCAATTAGTTTTTTCTATGTGGAAATAGGGTTTCCCACCTATCAGTAGCATTACTTAATCTTTTCAGTTATGTGCACCTTCATATTTCTTATGAAAGAAGCCTAAGGAATGTTAAGCTAAGCAAAAATGGATTTTTCTCATTTTTAATTGCAAATGAAAATATTTGATCAAATGTGTATATCAAAATGTGCCAACATGACATTGTGCAGATATGAATTAACTGCAAATTTCAGCTAGTGGCTGAGACCTATCATGTGTCAGAAATGCACTTTAAGATGCCAAAAATGTTACACTTTCTTATATAAATGAAGCCCCAAAGACAAATATCTCAAAAGCTCATTAGTTTTTTACAAGACTAGTATCACTTTGTGCCAACAACTGAGAAAAAAAAAAAGAAAAACAAACAGAAAAAAAAGATGGGGTTCAAATACTTGCCATGTTTGGTTTGAAATGGAAACAAAATTATTCTAGGAAGCCATTCAGAAGAGAGTTTATGAACCCAGACTCCATCTTCCTCTCACATACTGAAAGATTCCCTAAATAAATCAATCCAAGAATGTTGTGTTTTTTTTTTTTTAATTAATTGACTTCTCTACATACCACAGGACTCTATGGTTTCTGCAGACAACATATTGATATGAGTTATTAGGTACCTTCTTTAGGTATCACATTGAAATTATTCTTATGTAAACAACATACAGTGTTTACATGTGCATAATTTATATATATTAATACAATTTTTCAATATACTTGATGAAGTCACTTAGAAAGTATTCTATAAGAACCTTCTTTGGTTGCTAGTATACTAACTTGGCAAAGTTACTGAAGAACCCAGTGTGTATATTTTTAATAGATTTTTACAGGTGTTGTAGAGGAAAAATACCAATGACATGCTGGCCATCTGCTGTCCAGCTTTAAGACGTAAATTGTCATTCCTTGACATTAAGAAGATATCCCTCTTTCCTGATATAAATTTCACGGACAAATGCTTTTGAAAACTTAAAACAACTCCCAAAGGTACAAGCCATTTTTTACAATTTCAATATTCAAACTCAAAACATGCAGTTGACAATATCATGCTAGAGAAAATGGTTTGTGTATCTTTCTCAAACCACTGACAACCACTTCTGAAAAAAAACTTCAAAGATGGAACATTACAAAAGAGAAGTTTTACAAACTAATGATTAAAATTATCAGCAGGTCTTAAAATATGAACTTCAAAAAGTTGTCATATCACTATAGTAATCACTCTCATTAATGAGAAAAATGGCACAAAGTTATCATAACTTGTAAACAAAATAAGTTGTAAATGATTTATTACCTTCTTGGCAAAGTGAATGGGGTGCATGTGACAAACTAATATTTTTATGGAAAGCTTTTGCTTCATGTTAGCACAATGAGCAGTTGCCTCAGTTGCTGGATGTGACAATACCAGTCAGGGACAGTGACATCTACATCAAAAGGCCATTCACACGGTGAAGTATATTATTTTTCCTGGCAGTACGGGGTGGAGAAATTGTCACCGAAATGCCAGCAGAATGGCTCTTCATAGAAGGCAGATTATGCTGCACCCATTTTTCTGAAGCATTTATTATAGAAAGCTTCTTTTGCCTTTTATTATTGCATTATTTCTAGCAATGAAATACTATATCATTATAGAGGTAATTAAAGAGACTGAGAGTTGAACTGTGTTGGGTTTCTTTAAGAAATCCTGATCCTTTTCGTGGTGGTCTTAGACCTGTAAATGAAGATTGTGTAGTTCAATGGCAGCTTGAACCCACCTAGCTATGAAATTGTTTAGACCTTTGAATTTTTTTTAAAGGCAGCACGTGTATTCAGTTTACCTTTACTAGGACAAGGCTGCATAATCTACCTCTACTATTGAAATAAACATTTCTCCAGAGTTTTGACCCTTCCCTTGGGGAAATACTCCCCTGCCACACTTGAGAGGTAAATTGTCTAAATGAACTTTTTAATAACTTTTTACACAGCATCTAATTGGACTAGCCTAGCAGACAGCCTCAGCAGGTGCATTTCTATCAAAAATAATTTCACTGCATCTTCTATGTAATTGAATTGACTGAGTTCTGCCGCATCATGATGTTTTCTCTCATTATAATGACAGCTGTGATATATTGCAAGTTAGTTGCTTGAGTAGAAGAAAAATTGAAAAGAAAAAAATATACATTTTAACCATAATTCTTCAAACCAAGCATCTGAGGGGAAAAAAAACCCAAACAAACAAAAAAGGAAAAAAAATCATAAACCACAAGGTAAGTGGCAAATATTCCAGAATATTAAATATTTTTGTTCAAGTACTTTTTTTGAATATTCACCATGTTAGGAGTCAAAAAAAAGTTACTCCCTGCCCTCAAAATATTATTCCTTGTGGGAAAAGAAAATAATACTCCAAAAACCTCACTGTGTTCTTCAGTTTCTTAGTAGTGAAAAGAGCTCTGAAATTCTTCCTGGCAGTGCAAATGGGTTTTCTTTCACATTTCTCACCAGGAACACCCATTTAAAAGCGTTCAGTTAATATAAGCTGAAAATATGAATCATCTAAGTGACATACAGTAAATGCAATTAGCAGCCATTTAGAAAGTGGCCTAAGAATAGCTTACTCTTTAAAAAAGAGAGCTTAGTCACTATTAAAAAAAAAAAAAGAGCAAAATTTCTGTCTTTACATCTGTTTTCAAAAAAGTAAAAGGAGTGATTATTTACTGTTACTGAGAACAGTGACTACTGAATTTAAGCAGCTCCATATAGTACCAAAATTATAAGTATCTTTTATACTCAACTGTATTGCAGTGTGTTCAATTTTCTAATCGGAAATAACCTTCCTCAGATAGGACTTTTACATTTTTTTTTTTAGTCTGAATACTACTTTTGCTTCTATTTGTAATCATATATGGCACAAGAAACATACAGTTGATAAAACTACTGGGCTATTGAGTAACTAATTCATTTTTCATTACCAGTTCTCAAAGATCTCACCTGAATTGAGAAATTGTTATTGTTCCCAACATCTTTCTAATGCTTATCAGAAGAAGCATTTGAATGACTATATTATCCCCCCCAAAAATGCTGCATTTGTCAAAACCTTTTAGACACATGGAACTATTATTTTTCACTACCCAGCACAGTACGTTTCAAAAACTGAAAGAATGGTGAGGTTAGATATCTAAGGAAATTTAAAAAAGAAAAAAGCCTTTGAAAAAAGACAGGCCCAAAGAATAAAAATGTAAATTAGTAGTGTGCACCTTATGTGAGGCCTTTTACATACACATGACAGGGACAGGAAGGAGACTTCTTTTGTAGCCCTTTAAGTGAACAGCTACAGACCATATTAATTGCTCAGTGGTAAACAGCTTGCTCCCAGCTGCCAAGTGCTCCTCTTTGCCTGTAATATCAGCTAAAGGTTCAGGCACATGAAGACGGAAGGTTAAAGCAACCTCCCAGGAAATAAAAATATGTGCTTGTAGGGAGATTGCTGCCCCAAAAGATAATTTATCAGATTTACTGCTTGTTCACTGCATAGACTGCTTCAACATTTAGGCTCTAACACTGGCTTTAGTGGCAAAGCCAAGCTGGAGAATGGACTAAGCCCTTGATCCCCATTGACTTTGAGAAAAGTTTATAAACCTAACTAACTTTATATATACACAAAAACTCTAAGTGTCATTTGAGAAACTGGGAGTATCCAAAACCTCCACTGGGGTTGGCATATATTGCAGAATTCTTACAAGAAATCTGTGTATTTCTGGACAGCAGGAGATACTCCAAGAAATTCAACTGAATTTCAAAATGCATAAAACACTGTAATTACAGCAACTGAGACATGTCATAACTGTCTATAGGTGAGTTAGGCGTATCTGGTGTGGTCAGTGGATGAGGATCCCCAGAACTCAGTTGCCCGCACGCAGACACTATGTGTGGGTGCTACCTGATTATCCTGGGACAACTACATTCAGTTCCTTCATTGTAGATGTCTACAAACTGGAGTTTTACTTGTGGTACAACTTAATCAATTACTTAGCTGATAACTTCCAGAAAACATGAATTCTGGATAATCTTTCTTATAATTCATTGGAAAGAAAAATGGAATACTATAGAAAAGAAAAAGGAAGGTATAGTGAAGGAAATATATTAAGAGCAGTATTTTGAAAGGTTTAAGGAATTATTTATTCAGGTAGGTAGCCATTTGTTTCCAAGCACATATGAAATGTTTTCACAGATTTGTGGAAGGACATTTCATAGGATATTACATAAAAAAAATGCAAGATAATTTACCACTTTCCTCAAAAGTATTTACGCAGTAGCAGTCCTATTTCAGATATGCCTTTACTTATGTCTCACACAATTCCTAATTCCATATCTTATAAGGATTTCCAGAATTGAAATATATCTGCAAAATAACAATTCCACTTTTCATGAAAATCTGATTTAATTTTAAAGTTTTACCTGTCCTGAAACTTAAATAAGACCTAAGGAAGTTAAAAGATGATGGGAATTGGCTTGGCTCTAAGGGGTCTAATTGTCATAAACTTAAATTGAAATGGATTTATGTGTAAAATTCAGTAGACTGGAGCACAAGAGTTCACCTACACGTAACCTCTCAGACAATGAGTATGAGGCTAATCTGATCTACAGCAAAGGTATCAACATCTGCTTTTATAAGCTGTTTCAGGGAACTTTTGGATGAACAAGACAAAGTCATTGTGGGAACAGAAACAACACCGCAGCTTTTCCCTCTCCCATGGGAAAACTTATTTGAACCATCTGACCTATCAGATGTTTCTTGATTTCAGTTTTGCATCTTCTTCCTAGCTTTGCTGGCTGTGTAATGACATGACTTTAACAGAAAGACACTATGTGCCTGTGTAGTAGTCCATAGCTTGAGAACTGTCAGACTTTTACAAGGATGTAAGCTTAAACCCCCTGGGGATAGAAAGAAAAAAGTTCCAGATATTCCAGTCCTGTAGTTCTATCCAAAAACTCATGTAACTAACTGTTGAGAAAATTTTGGCACATCATCATACGTTATGAGGCCTCCTAAAATGCAAACTATGTCATAAAATGTGAGTTGCTGATGAAAATCCCTGAGTGGAGATGGGAACAAGCTGATCCATGCAACCCTATCAACCTATCTTAAAAGCTGATGTGCCATTTCTTTTCACAGTTTGCCACAGATCATATGTGCTTTGATACACAACATATTTGAGCAACTAATTAATATTTTAAAGAGTCATTCTGGCATAATCTTTCTAAACATACATTTGGAATACACAACATCCTGTCAAATACAATTAAAAAAACAATCCAGCTAACTGGTTCATGTTTAGTGAAATAGCTATTAAGGCCAATATGATTGCACATGACGCAAATAATTCTGGCTTTATTGAAGAAAACACAGCATTTTTCTGTAATTTTTGCTACTCCCTCCTTCAGAAAATTAGATTCACCTTCAAGCATTTAAACACAGTGAAAATACATTTCCAAATAAGTGCCTTCGGAAAAATTCCAGTTACAGCTACTTTCTTTTAAAAAGTCATTTTATTCTTCAAGGGAAAA
This sequence comes from Pezoporus wallicus, assembly GCF_028554395.1. Taxonomy (NCBI): domain Eukaryota; kingdom Metazoa; phylum Chordata; class Aves; order Psittaciformes; family Psittacidae; genus Pezoporus; species Pezoporus wallicus. The sequence continues at coordinate 2,415,709 of NW_026636656.1, forward strand.
GTCATGTGTAAAAACTCCTTTAGAATAGTTTCAATGTTTTAATTTATATATAATTTTAAACTAACTGTCTCACTGAAGAAAAGGAATGAAGTAATAATTTAGCTTTGTAAAAAAGAAAAACAAAATATCCTCTATTCTGAAATAGTACATACTTTGAATATATATTCAATATTTATAAAATTATATTTTGAATAAACAATATTTACATGAGGAATTTACACATTTATAACCTCAATGGCAATATTTCCTTAAAAGGTGTTTCTCAAAAGTGTTCCATCTACCAGTTTTATTAATACATATTTGGAAATGAATTTAAATTTCACTTTATTTTGGTTTTGACACAAAAATTGGACCATCTGTAATGAAGTCTTTCAAATCCTTCTGTTGCAGACAAAATTTACAAAATAGAACCATTCAGCTGTTGTACAAATCCAAAACAGCAGCCTGTAATCATAGCTACATTATAGCAAAATGGAGACATAGCTGAATAATTTTGTAAAATATATACTTTTTACAAAAAACATACAAGAGGCATTGACAAAGTAGGGTGAGCAGAAAATCATGTGTGTTCCTCTGCCACTGGGTGCTGGATGCCTGGCTTTGGTAGTCAGATATTGTGAAGCTTAATTGACAATGAATTCTAACATGAGATATTATTTAAGGAATACATGCTGAATTACAGGTAATAAACTTCCAGCTCCAAAGAACATGAATCACTTCAACCTCTTTTTTACTGATGAGGTTACTTCTGTTGTAAAGCAAAGAACAAATCTCTTTCTAATTTCTTGCAGCCCATGAATTTTACTTGCCTTATTAATATTTGCCTTTTTTTTTCTGTTAGTGCAAACATTCCCAATAAGCATTTCAGCTGCTATAGTAAAAACTCTAGTAAAAGAAGTATGAAGTAAGACTTACGTAAACTGCATACTGAAAGAAGATGCTGGATAAAATATATGCCTGATATCCTTCCTCCCATTATGCCCTCTACTACTACATTTCATAATATCAATAACCTAAGACTGTATCAGTAAATCCCTTGCTCACATGTGCTATTCTACTAGATAAGCATGAAAACTTGGATTTGTTTTCAAAATATTGTAAACCAGACCCATGACTGCTATAAAGAAATTAAGGAGAACAATTTTTTTAATAGATGTATATTAAAAACGTAGCCATATTACAGCCACATATTACAGGATGAATTGCTTCTAACTTCTACTCATTAAACATTTATTTTCGCCCTTTTCTTCACAGCCATTTTTCCCTCTTAATGCCTCTGCAACAGTCAATGTTTTTGTACTACTTATTTCCCTCCAAGAAAAAATAGTCTTCTAGCTTAAAATTTTGTAATATACTTCTTGATTCAGTTTATCTGCTACGTCTCTTCCCTCAGGCCATCACTACTGCTCACCTGCCCAGCTGACCTGACCTCTGACTGTGAGGTACTGCAAAAAGCCTCACCCCTCCTTACTGGCTATGCTTATATTGCTAGATGAAACATGGACAACATACTGTTCATTTTCTGTGAGGACAAATGTCTTTGTTTAAGCCCAGCCAGTAACTCAGAATCATGCAGCCACTCTCTCACTCCCCTCCATCTTTCTCCCCCTGCTCCCAGGGGGATGGTGAGGAGAACTGAAAGAATGTAAATCCCACGGATTGATATAAAAACAGTCCAGTAACTAAGGTATAACACAAAACCACTACTGCTACCACCAATTACAATAGTGATAATGGAAATAACAAGGGGAGAGAACACAACCGCTCACCACCCACTGACCAATACCGAGTCCAACCCAAGCAGCGATCTGGGCCTTCCAGGTAACTGGCCCCAGTTTATATATTGGGCATGACCTGCTGTGGTATGGAATACCTCTTTAGCTACTTTGGGTCAGGCGTCCTGTCTCTGCTTCCTTCTAGCTTCTTCTGCCCCTCCTCACTGGCAGACCATGAGGCTGAAGAGTCCTTGATCAGAGTAAACATGACTTAGCAACAACTAAAAACATTGGTGCGTTATCAGCGATATTCCCAGGCTAGAAGTCAAATATACAGCACTGTACCAGCTACTAAGAAGGAGAAAAATGACTGTTACAGGACACCAAATAAATGGCTTAAATGGGCCATGTCCACACTATACTTGATCCTGCCTTTTTCTATGTGTCCCCCTCAGATTTATAATACAATTTGAACTTCCTGCACACTTTCCGTTGTTGTTGTTAAAATAGACAGAAATAATTTGAGGGCTGTGCTGAAGCCTATGGACACAGCTTTCTCTTAACGTGAAGCTGGGGATGTGGGTGAATGCTTGTAGGGACATTTCAAGGTGCAAAGTCTGCAGGCGTCGCACTGAGTGTCTGTGCAGGCTGCACTGCAGCCAGGAGCTAAACTTGCCTCTGTTCTCCACAGCATTGCTTGGCCTGCCGAGGGAGGCCAAGCACAGCCCCTTCCCAAAGTACCTGGATGAGGTAATGCAGGCAGCTGGTTGCTTCCCAGGCTGCTTTTAGAAACATAGATATACTCCCTGAATCCATATCATTTCAGAGGTTAGATATGTGTTTAGGGAGAATAACCCAATAATTTCTTTTTTTAAGATATTCTGGGATTTTTGCCAACAGATATGTCCATTTCAAGATAAAATCTCTGTTCTGAAGAGAAGAGGAAAGGACAACAACTGAAAACATAGGAAGACTGCTGGGAGCTGTCAGCTTTCCCACTGCTTTGCACCTTCTCTGAAAGCAGATGGCTCTAAAATGAGCTCAAACTCTGCCTATAAGAAACAAGCTTGACTTATTGTTTCATACAGGCAAGACACAACTTTATTGATCACAAGACAACATTCTCTTGAGGTCCCCAACTCAAAAAAATCATTAAATCAGTTTCAGATACAAAATAAGAAAATGTAGTGCACTATATGAAGAGCCAGCATCTACTAATTATTACATTACAAAGCAGAAGTCTACCCCAATTTCATATTTAGATCACACAAGCTGTTGAACTTCTAAAGCCTAAAGTATTAGAATATACCAAGGTTCATGTAACATTGCTAATATACCAAAACTATTGAGCTGTCACTTTGTCATGGTTTAAGCCCAAGCTGTAAGTCAGCCACACAGCCCTCTTGCTCACTCCCCCTCTCCCCATCCACCTCCAGCCCCCCTCCCTGGCTCCCGGAGTGATGGGGAGGAGAATTGAAAGAATGCCACTCCCATGGGTAGAGATAAGAACATTCCAGTAACTAAGGTATAACACAAACCACTACTGCTGCCACCAATAATAATAATGATAAAGGAAATAACGAGGGAAGAGAATACAATACCACCCATCGATACGCAGCCCAATAAAACAGTGATCCAGTCTTTCTGGGTAACTCTCAGTTACACCCTGGGTATGACATGCTGCGGTATGGAATACCTCTTTGGCTAGTTTGGGTCAGGTGTCCTGTCTCTGCTTCTTCCTGGCTTCCTCTCCTCCCTGGCAGAGCATGAGACTCAGAAAGTCCTTGGTCAGACTAAACATTTGAGCAGTTACTAAAAACATCGGTGTTATCAGTGCTGTTCCCAGGCCGAAAGTCAAAAACAGCACTGCACCAGCTATTAAGGAGAAAAAATGACTGCCACTGCTGAACCCAGGACACACTTCCACACTTGAATTCAACTCATCTCTACTACTAAACAAAAAATTTTAATACACAATTGTTTATGGTGGTCTCTAAGTAGTTTTGTCACAACAAATCTCACAACTATACCTTTTTTTTCCAAATAAGCTGAGATAAACCAGGTTGATGATAAGTATTTCTGTAAGTGTTCTGGAAGCATCAAGCTTGCTGATATTCCTGTTTTTTTTTCCAAGAACAGAAACTAGTTGTGGTGCAGTTTTATTAAGGTCTATAAAGCACATATATAAATCTTTAAATACAGGTCGTAATCTTGCAATTTCACTAACCTACTTCCTCCAGCACACTCCTCTGTGCCTAAATAGCCATTGGCATTTGGTAAACAAGTCAGCCTGCAGAAATGAAGCTGAAAATGCAATGAAATCATAGAAGTGAAGACATTTAATGCTGGGATATGCACAATCACCATACCACAAGTGGGTGGAAATATGTACCAAGATTTTAGTCACATTTAGCCTCAGGAGCCTTTTTTTCTTTTCTAGCTATTGCTTATCAGGTTTTTACTTTCTGGTATTCAAGTGCTAATAAATCCCACTAATTTAACTTAAATGTGCAAAAAGATTTAGTGTAATGGAAAACAAATTCTTCTAATTTCAATTTGCACAGCATATCTGTTTTATTAAGATTTGAGTTGCTATTAGAATATATATATTTATTATTTATTCAGGAACATATAAAAGAATTTGAATCATGGAGGGAGGAAGTGATATAGTTCCCATTTCCAATATATAGATAATACTTTATGTCCTGGGTTCAGCAGTAGCAGTCATGTTTCTCCTCCTTGGTAGCTGGTGCAGTGCAGTGTTTTGACTTTCGGCTCGGGAACAGAGCTGATAGAGATGTTTTGGTTTGGCCAAGGACCTTGTGAGCCTCATGCTCTGCCAGGGAGGAGGGGAAGCTGGGAGGAAGCAGAGACAGGACACCTGACCCAAACTGACCAAAGAGCTATTCCATACCACAGCACGTCATGCCCAGGATGTAACTGGGAGTTAGCCGGAAGGGCTGGGAGACTGCAGGGTTGGAGGAGGTATCGGTCGGAGCTTGGTCGGGCTTGGGGGGCGAGTTATCGGTCAGCGGATGGTGAGGTGTTGTATTCTGTTCCCTTGTTATTTCCTTTATCATTATTATCATTGGTGGTAGCAGTAGTGATTTGTGTTATACCTTAGTTACTAAACTGTTCTTATCTCAACCCGTGGGAGTTGCATTCTTTTCGATTCTCCTCTCCGTCCCTCCGAGAGCAGGGGGAGGGCAAGAAAGGGGGGAAGTGAGCGAACGAATTACCTGACTGGGTTTAAACCACGACAGTTCTTTTTGGCGCCCAACGTGGGGCACGAAGGGTTGAGATAACGACAGATTTGACTGGATTAATAGTCATTCGTCACAATGCTGATTTATTGGCTCTCAGAGTTGTTCTTGTTGATCTCACAGCTTCAGAATGTTGTAACTTACGTAGAGCCGGTATTTGCTGTGATAGTGTTTATCAAGTGTGGGGCCTGGGCTAAGGTTCTTGTCTCACTGTGCTTTATGGCAATGGCTTGTAATACGGGCGGGCTCCAGCAGCAGGGCGGGACGGACGTGGCCGTGGACTTGTACCTGGCCGTCCGGCTTCTCTTCACCGTCCTGGCCCTCACCCTACTCTCCATCTTCGTGAGGCTGCGGGGAGCTGAGGGGGAGCGGCCCCGGGAGCCGGCGGCTGCTGAAGCGGCCCGGGAGAGCGGCCCCGGGGACCAAGCGGCGGCGGGAGCGGGGCCGGAGGCCGCGCGGGGACGGCTGCCGGTGGAGGAGGTCGGGGCGGTCGAGGAGCAGAAGGAAGCGGCTGCCGAGCAGAGGGAGAAGGCGGCGGAGGAGCCGAGCCCCGCGGCCGAGCCGAGCCCCGCGGAGGAGCCGAGCTCCGCGGCGGCCGAGAGCATTCCCCGGAAGCCGCCCGCCGAGCCCCAGGAGGATGCAGGAGACCACGCAGCATTTCCCAGCAAGGCAGAGGAGGAAGAGCTGGACTCAGGAAAAGAGAAGCTGGTGGTGGGAGAGCCGGCAAGCACAGCAGCTACACCAGCCCCAGTGACAAGCACAGCAGCATCGTTTGAGAGTTCTGAAGGTTTTGAATGGCCTTTGGGTACCCTTGGGACCTGCCTGCTGATTGTGATGGGGATCAGCATGTTGGCACACACACAGACTGTGTTCTACCCACAACCATTTTGTCTGATCTCAAAAGTTAAGCAGAGTCAGGTTTGGGTCTTGTCTGGGGTTAGACGACAATATAGGGGGACCAAGAGGTTTTCCCCAAGGCTGAACAGTCATGAGTGGCAGGGTGTGTGGGACAGTATGGGCGAGTATCTAGTCCACTGGGCCCCTCCAGTGCTTTGGAAGCGTCGGAGATGGAAGGCAGCTGTATGGAGTCCCCAGCAACAAGCTGCAGAAACTGCTTAAGGGGACAGTGAATTATTTTAAGCCTGGTGGGCCCATGGCACTTCAGGCCATCAGAGCAGAGATGCAACATAGAGATGGACTCATGATCAAGGGGTGGACTTAGCAATGGACACTATTGCCCAGGTTATTCACGAGTGTGAACACTGCACACAGTCTCTCCTGCTCTAGAAGACTGTTACAAGAGATGGAGCCTGACATGGACCAGATGGACGCAGCAGCTTTATAGGGACTGGTCCATGCACTAAGATAAGAGTGCACCGAGATAAGAGTGATGGTATATTGAAAATGTGGGATCTGAGCATGACGTGAATGGTATGGAATAAGGGGTGGATAATGTCCTGGGTTCAGCAGTAGCAGTCATGTTTCTCCTCCTTGGTAGCTGGTGCAGTGCAGTGTTTTGACTTTCGGCTCGGGAACAGAGCTGATAGAGATGTTTTGGTTTGGCCAAGGACCTTGTGAGCCTCATGCTCTGCCAGGGAGGAGGGGAAGCTGGGAGGAAGCAGAGACAGGACACCTGACCCAAACTGACCAAAGAGCTATTCCATACCACAGCACGTCATGCCCAGGATGTAACTGGGAGTTAGCCGGAAGGGCTGGGAGACTGCAGGGTTGGAGGAGGTATCGGTCGGAGCTTGGTCGGGCTTGGGGGGCGAGTTATCGGTCAGCGGATGGTGAGGTGTTGTATTCTGTTCCCTTGTTATTTCCTTTATCATTATTATCATTGGTGGTAGCAGTAGTGATTTGTGTTATACCTTAGTTACTAAACTGTTCTTATCTCAACCCGTGGGAGTTGCATTCTTTTCGATTCTCCTCTCCGTCCCTCCGAGAGCAGGGGGAGGGCAAGAAAGGGGGGGAAGTGAGCGAACGAATTACCTGACTGGGTTTAAACCACGACACTTTATCAGATTTTGTAAATGTAAGATGTTCCATGTTTTATTTCTGTCCAACTGTTCATACGTTCCTGGAATTAAGTTTTTATTTATATATGATCCTCATAGCCAGTTTTGATAACTTAAAAGTATAAGGATTGCCATATGCCTTCATAAAAAGAACTATTCACATTTTTATTTGCTTTTATTAGTTTGCTGCATCCACATGGACCAGATTATTTTTGAAAGGTACTGTTTCATACTGCCAAGGAAGCTCCAGAGAGGAATATATAATTTTAAAACTTATGTCCATTTCATGAGCAGCTATTCTTTGTATGCAGTTTGATTACATAGGACCACCTGCAGCGTTGAGACTACAATCTAGAAAATGCTAGGAATATTTTATTACCCTTTTAAATATTTTTTTAATAGTATAACCAGAAAAAGATTCATGTATTTTAGTAATAAGCATACTGAATATTATAGTAACAAGCATACAGAACCATCTTCTCTTGACCTGGTTGTTCTCTGTTGCTCGACATTTTTACTTGCAATATATTTAAAATTGAGCTCAAGTTCTCCATCTTCCAGAAGTTACAGAAAGTTGTTCAATATGGTATCAAGATAGATAAAAGTATATGCATTTGAAATTGATATTTATAATAACGAGATTTTCAATGCTCTCACCAGCATATAACTATCTTTTCAGAATGCTACAATTCATTAAGCAAAACAGCTTCCTTCAGTGGTGTTTGGAGGGATAAACATTCTTATTTCTTTCTTTCAGATAAATAGTGATAAATACAAACTGTTATGCCATTTAGTATTCTGAATTACTAATTCCAATTTCTTTTCCAGCATGTACAGCAATATTATTTTTTATTATTTTTGCTTCTTTGCACAACATAATTTTGGGTAATAAAGCAAAAGTAATTCAAACTTGAATGAGGAAGATATGATATGGCTTATTATTAGTTCTCATAATACCTTATTGTTTACATGAATTTCTAAGGTGCTTAAAACAATCATGGAAGAGTTATGCTTTTTTTATTTTTTAAAGTCATCTTTAAAGTACAAGAACAAGAATATTTAAAGGTCAGGAATAACTATATTTGTTATGCTGGTTGCATAGCTATAGAAGTACCATACAAAAAATCACAAGTAATACAGTTTTAAACATTTGCAATACATACAAATTAAACAGAAGCAAGGCAATTCAACAGACTATTTGAAGAAAAGGAATGTTCACACCATACCATTATCAGAGAATAAACTATACACCAAACACTGAAAATTTAGTGTTGCCAGTTAATGAAAAGACAAGAATTAGTGTACCAGATCTTCTACAATTAAGATGAATTAATTTAAAAGTCAGTGATGACAACAAATGTAATAAACTCGAAATGTAGTGGAAAACAGCTTTTTCTGACCAGAGATTTTATAAATTAGCCTTTTCTGAACATTTAACAAAAGAGGGGTTAGGGATTCTAAAGATGTGCATGTAACACTAACCAAAATGTTGATCATACTTTAAGAAGACAAATTATCAGTTTGAAATTTCTTAATTGAAGTTTTAGGCTTTACATTATAATGGGAGTTTGTGAAAATGCACATATTTTAATTTTTTTGTGTGGTAAAAATAGCATTTTTACAGAACCTCTGGAAATTATATCAGGAAGAGCAATTAGGTATAAAATAAGTCAGTGCTAATAGCAAATACTTATTCTGATATTGACATATATTATCTTTACAAATCTAGGAATTCTGAATTCTCCAACTATATCTTAGGTGCTCCAAAAACATAGGTTTAATTTCAATGCTACTTTAAGTAGTCGGCGCTTACTCTCATCTACTTATTTGGGTGAAGTACCCTGTGCTCACCTGAAAAAACTGTTTGTGTGACTGCAAAGAAAAGCGTTTTTTTCACAGTTTTAATTTTGGATGAGTCTGTTTCCCAATCTTGATCTCTGTACAGCTGCCCACGCTAGCACACAAGCTTAGGTGTGAAAATGAATCACAGGATTAAAGAGCTCAAAAAATGTTAATAATGAGCCACAGGTGGAATCACCGGAAAGCCCTATCAACATTACAAGAAATGAGGGTTGTTAATTAAGATATCTAAGTTAGAGATATAGAGACATGTAGTGTCAGCTTTCCTACCCTTTGCCAAAACATACATTCAATACAGATAAATAGAGCAAAAATCAAGAAATAAATAATCCAAAAAGTCTTGGTGTTCGTGTGAACTAAGACTTTTACTTCTAAGAAGCACTCCAGAGAAATCAAAGTTAGGTTTTCAGTATGCCTACAAGCAGGCATTAGAATAAAAGACGTTTCTTTTATTTAATACTATAACAGAAGCTGTGCTTTTTTTTTTTTTTTATCTCTCTTTTTCAGCCTAATGATCAAGCTCATTTTCATGTTTCTTTCTGGAAAACAGCAAAAAAGAGCACAGTAATGTTTTCCTCAGTTTACTGCAGTGCTGCTTGGGAAACTAACCACGAGACTTCTACTTAGACCTCTCGTATCTCTACTATGAAAGTCTGTGTTTCCCATGAAGATCTTGTTACAGAGGTGTCTTTTCCTCCATGATATGAACTTCTACTAAGACATAAACAGTAAAATTGAGATTTATTCTTTTTCCATGGTCCCTGTAGTAATAAAAAAAAGCTACTTCTATGCCAAGCAACACAAAATACAGAATTGTTTAGGGATTCATTTTGCATTTCCAATAAAATAACAGTAGCAATGGCTAATAAAGTAGAAACCGAGAGGGAGGACAGCAAGTTGCCAATAGAACAATACACTCTTTCCAAATGTTATAGGTCCCAGTCAGTTTGCATTTGGATTTTGGAAAGCTAGAACTCCTCTAAATCTTAGGTCCAAGAAAAAAACCTAGGGCAGACTGGAACATTTTTCTGACCAGCTTTCATCAGTTGCTAGAATAGTCCTCTGGTTCAGATACTCAAATGGTAGATGTCATATTCCTGAAAAGTAATGTGGCATGGAGGGCAAGGGGACTCTTAAATTACACATTTAAAATGTTTACTTTTTTTTCCTGAAAGAATAAATGTGAAGAAATTGCCTTAAAAAACTACATTATAAAAGCTATGCATTGCAGGGTAGTAAGTTTCTACCATATGAGCATTTCCACAGGATCCCAGTACATTCAAGCTCATAGGACAAAACTTAAGGTTCGTTTCTATAATTTCCTCAACTTCCAGGTTCTTGACTTTTCGTGACTCTCAATGAAATTATTTTATTTTTTATATATAATTTATTATAAAGGAAGTAACTGGATCAGAAGGAAGCTAACTACGTCATTAGAACTTATTTGCTCCTGGGTACTTTTTTGAATTTTTTTTTTTTTTTTTGGTTACAGCAGTAGAGACAGCTCACCCTGTTCATGAATAATTTAATTGATCAAACTATAATGTAAGCATTTAAAAATCTTTAATTTGAATGATATAGTTTCTTTTTCTAAATTCCTTTTCTAATACTTGTTTTAACTTCTCCCAATAACAATTAGAAGCTTTGTTTCCTCTACCCTTCACTTTAAATGAAAAGTGTTTTTTCTCATGTATCCTCAGCAGCGAGAGACTAGGAAAATTTCCGAACTGTGAGATCTGAAATAAAATCAACAGCAGCAGTGACTGGTCTATTTCAGTGGCAGACTAGCAAGTTATGTAGACAGTAATAATGTAAATATAATAGGCGATTAGCTGGTTCACTGATAGAAAATGCAATAATCGCAACTTTTGCATAGATGCTGATCCAGCACAAGTGAACCATTAAGCAAAATAAAGTCTTCACTAAACTTCCATGTTCAGCACGTTGACCTCAGTTTGTTACCTCAGTTATCTGAATGCAAGACAGGTACTCACACTCCAGAAGTAAAAACCTACAACTGGTAGTAAGATGGGCCCCCATCTTACCATGGATGTATGAAGAAGGAAACTTTCTGTCCTCACCAAGTAAGATAGCATCAAGGTCTGGCTACATATTAGCTGCAATAAATCTAGAACTACTACTCTTTGGAAACACAGTAGGTCACAAGGTGAGTCCCTGTTATCACCCACATGGAAGCTAATTCATAACTTACAAAACAGATCTAATTACAGACATATCTACCCACGTATATGTCTTTCTTATGACCTTAGATTATTACAGTTGCAACAAAACCATACCTACAGAGGTAAGTTTTCATTGAATTAAGTCTGAATGACAGTACTTCACCAGGTTATCATCTTGCCCATGATATTTTGAGAAAAAAATAACCTGAAATAGTTATTCAGAAAAAATACTTTTTTCTTTTCCCCACCCCTCCAACCACTTATCAACCAACAATTCAGTTGCTTTTATTCCTCACTGTTCGGAAAAAAAGGCTGCAGGATCTGCCTGAAGTCTGGATGCCCTGGGAAAGAAAGTAAGAATATTCAGTGACCAACGTATGGCAAATGCCGCTTACCCTGTTAAAAGATAGGGTACAAGTAATCTATATAAAGAACATGCATAATTAAATAAAAGATCTTTGAAAGAACACACATGATTTGATTTAAATTAATTTAATTTAATGAAAACCTATTTTGAAGGTTCTGTGGCTGAAAATACAGTTCATAGGAAGGAAAAAAAAAAAACCAAACCAGATAAATATGAGATACAGTCCACAAGGCATTCTTGAGGGAAATCACTGTAGTCATTTAAAAGAAATTAGACGCTGTACTGAGAAAAACTAAAAGCAAGGACAAAAGCCTGAAAGAAGGAAGTTGTGTGGCTTTTGGAACCAAAAAGTCATCTGAATTAAATGAGCATTTAATACATTTTTTTTTTCATTCAGAAAGACCACAGAACTTCATAATATCAGAAAAAGGAAGAAAGATCTTCAAAAAAGTAACTACTCTTGCTTTTTCTTTTCTTTTTTTTTTGGGGGGGGTTCTTTTTCTGTCTTCTCTTCATTGTGTTATGAGATAGAAGTGAAAATGTGTTCTGCAATTTAACTGGTGAAATAGGGTCATTATCCAAGGAGATTTTCCTTTCTGTAAATCGTATGCAAATTTATTGATGTTCTAAACCAAGAAACTCTGCTAGAAAGCAGAATTCTGTCAATGAGGTTCAGTTTGCTCAAAAAAGGAACATAATCAACAAATAGTCTACAAAGTTCTGAACAAGTATCTTAATTTCAAATATACTGTAGCTAAAAAATGAGAAATGCCTCTACGACATTAGAAATAGGGTTCTGTTCTCATGCCGCCAAAAATGGCTTTCTGGTAGTGCCAAAAATTTATAAAATGGGAGATTGCAACATGCCTACCCCCTCAAATGAAAGATGAAAGTGGTAGTAAAAGGGAGAAATGCAAGTATAAATTTCTTATCTTGCACGTGGTTCCAGTCTCCCGATTCTCATCCAGAAAGTATTCCTTTAGATCAAAATTTTTAAGTATTTCTACTCAAGCTTCATCACGTTCTGTGTGGGGAATCAGCTTTGCACCTACATACTTATTAATAGTACACCACCATGAAACTTCTGCTACTGTGCTGAAATTTACTGATTAGGGGCTGAACAGGATTTAAGGGTTTAAGGTTTCAAAGAGGTCTAATCTGGATGGGTTGACAAACAGAATCTGCTGATAATAAACACATGAGCTGCTCCAAATTGTGGAGATTCTTCAAAGACATCTTTAAGGAATAAATTTTTTTCACTGTCTTCAAACTTCTGCACACAGAAAAAAAAGACAACCCAAAACCTCAATCAGGGAAGTAAAATGTTTGGCAAATCCATAAGCAGGTAAAACCAATGATTTATAACAGAAATTACTACATAATGTTGATTGCTTACAATTTATTTATAAATAATTGGGGTTAACAAATTGTCTTCCTCCTCTTCCCCTAACATATTCTGACTCGAGATTATACACTAGAAGCAACAAATTGTTTAGAAAGTTAAAAACAGCAATCATAATTTGTTCATATGTGACAGATTTTTGATTTTGAGTAACAACTTCCTCTGAAAATCCTTAAAATGATTTCCATGGGATTATGGTGGATAAAGCCACTGTTCAGGGTAAGACTGGCAGAATTAGGTCCTAAGAGATTTCCTGTACTATGCTGCAATCCCTGAAGAGAAGGTGTAGGAAATACACTACTAAAATTGTTAAAGTTCAACAGATTTTACAATTTAATATATACATTAAGAAACATTCACACACAGGCATGGGGACAGGCAAGATGACTTAGAACTACATCTTATTCTCATGTCTAATTCATTTAATGCTTTCAACTTGATCCTTGTCAAAGTTATTACTCTTTAATTTTTTATTAAGTCCAAGAAATAATGGTAATATAATTGGTAATATAGTCCAGTAAATTACTGAACTATATTAAAATTATTAGCTCATACAATAAACCTATTTACAGATGAGTTGAGGTTTTTTTGATTGCCTTTTTTTTGTTTGTGTTTTTTTTGCGGGGATTTGTTGTGGGGGGAGACAGTGGAGTATAAAACCATGGGCCATATGATCAGGAAAAGTAGAAACTGGAAAATTATGCTGTCATTTATTTCATGAAAAGAAAACATAACTCCTTATCGTACACTAAAAATGACACATTTGAGACACTGAACAAAGTGAATTTGCTTAATACATCACATCAATTGAAAAATACCAAATGAAATAATTTGATGCCTCACCCACTGTAAATATTTTCAGTGGTCAGTCACTTTCATTTCCTTTTATTTTATCTGCTTCTGCAGTAGACAGTTTCTTACTGAAATATTATAGGACGCAAAAATTATTCAGAATGCTTTCTGTAAGATTTTTTAGAAGAACAAGTAAAGCATTATAAGTGTGCATCAGGAGGACTGTAAGGACCTTTCAAACAATAAATCCTCTACCAAATTGTCTGTGGTCCAGATTTCATTCATATTTCTTCATTATTATAGTTAAAAGACAGAAGAAAGTATAGCTTGCAACCTGAGATATATGCAAACAGCAAGTCTATGAACCTAGGTGATCTCAAATTTCCTTATTCTCATCTTTTCTTACTTTGCCTTTATGTTGCTGCTTTTATTTTGCTTTGGGGGGGGGGGGGGATTTTGTTGTCTCTGTTTAAATTAGCCCATTATTGTTTGGGACTCTATTGTAAATAGCGGCTTTGGTTACATCTAATATAAGCTATCAAAACATGCATAATCTAGAGTAACATGCTAAACCACATTTAAATGTGAGATGGTGTTGTAGAGCAGCATTTCTGGAACCACTGCAAACCAGAGGGCATTACTCTTTAGTGGCGTTACTGAGGAAGTAGTTTCTGTGCCTGTGAGACGCAGATCCTTCTTCAATAAATATAATGAAAATGAAGAAGCACAAAGATGCCTAATGCGGAAAAGTTAACCTCAAATCACTTGCTTTTACTTCAATTTCCTTTATTCACCTTGGTCCAGCTCTGTTTTCCAAAAAAAAAAATCACGATAATTATATCTAACTGAAGGAGATCTGTATCATACAGATATAAGCATGATGTATGAAAACACTTCTTTTTGCACAAGAAAGAGTTCAGAAAAACCCAAGAGTTAGTGCATTGAGCTAGTAATATAGGTAAAATATTGCCTATAATCACAAGGGTATGTCACCTGGTATGTGTTCAGAATCACTGTTACTGCATGCAAATCAGTCGTTATCACATAAACACACTCTTGAGTAGTCAATTTCCTCATCTGCATGGACAAACTGGGGTCTCAAACATACAAAGCAATTTTATCTTTTCTTTTTTTTTTTCAAAATGCAAATTGGATTCTCACACCTGCTTGAATTTCTGACCTTCTTTAGACGCCTATTCCTTTCTTTTTATAGCCTCTGCCTTTCTCCATTTTATTCTCACTGCTCATTATTTATATTCTTTCTCTAGGTCTCTGCTTCTGGTTTTCATTTTTCTCTGCTTGTTTCTCTCGCTTGTTTATTTTTGCACCTCTTTCCTAAGATCTTTTCCATCCCATGTAGCTTCTACTGACTGTGCTTCCTACCTTCAGTTAAACATTGCTTGAGGTAAATGGGATATCATGTGGCCATGAGACATTTCAGAGTTACTAGTATGATTCCTGGAACCCCTAGGCTGCCCATTGCTTGAGGCAAATGGGAAATCATGTGGCCATGAGACATTTCAGAGGTACTAGTATGGTTCCTGGAATCCCCAGGCTGCCCAGTTCCTAGCACTTATTCCACCTTCACCTGCATCTCCAAGGCACGTGATTCTCTTTTCCTCTCCTGAGATCCCCCCTATAGCCTACTCTTTTCCAAAGCCTGCCTTTCTCCAGAGCCTGTCCAGTAGACAATACTAACATTTGCCAGTTCAGTTTTCCAGTACAGAGCTGTTGAAACAGGTTGGACACAGAGGCAAGGCCTTGGTTCAAGCTGTTCTACTCAATGAAATGAGAAGGAAGAACAGGCTGGATCAAAGGCGTGGCGGAAGGATTTATGAAAACCATACAGGGCTAAAAAACTGGCATCACAATAGCATCAAACAGTCATCAATCCTCCTGTATGTTTATCTACTTATCCAGAAGGTGTATTTATTTTTTTTGGCCTGCAGACACTTGGACAAAATCATAAAATTTTTTGCTACCTTAATCTCAATCCATTTTGTCCTATAATCATGAGCTATAATTGTGTCCTATAATCTGAATATATACACCTATACATATGGTGGCCCTGACTGTACCAGTGAAGGTTTGCCATAGCAGTAAAAAAGGAGGGGTTTTAAGGTCAATTAATCTATTTCTGCGGCAACAATACAAAGAAGAAGAGCTGATAGTTATTCCACTGATATATATATTTACCCATAAAGAATCTGCTATTCTATCTGCAATCTATTATTATGGATTATTTTTGAAATTAAGTTAAACAAACTATACCTAAAATAATTTTGCAGAGGTTAATGAACTACAAACAAGTGCAAAGTGGCCTAAGTTGTACTTTAACATATTACTGTTTCAGTAATAATGCTAAAATCCTGGCAAGGGAAAGGAGGAATAAAGGCAAAAATTATCTTTGGAAAAATCATGCAGAAACTGGGGAAAAAAATCAATTTTAAAACCTGTGAGGAGAGACACTAGGCAGATGTGAATTGCCTGTATCTTATATATACCTTTATCTACATACCTTTGTGTGACTCTGATCATTGTGCCACTCTGATCTTTGTGTCACTCTGATCATCAGTGTCCCTTGGACTGTACTTTGAAATATGTAGACAGAAACAATAATGAAGTATTACTGAGAGAAATGCTTTGTACCAGTCCTATGATTGATCATCTATATCACAACAAGCTCAAATCATCTGCCAGTAATGAGGGTTCCCAGACCCAGTGCTTTCAGGAATAGAGATGTGGAAAAATTAAAGGAAATTAGTTCTTTTTTTACTTCTAAGACTGATTAATAGAATGTCCAAATCTCCCACCTGGCACCAAAGACATGGCACCAAAGACATTTGCACCTTCATTGCTCATTTCCCCTCATCTTCCTTTCTTTCTTCCACTCAATTGCCTTACAGGCCACACAGTTCGCTCCAGAACTATTCTGGAACTGTCCTTATTTTTCTTTTATTTCTAATTTTAGTTTTGTTTGCCTTTAGAATACTTATTTTGAATGAATACAGATTAATTAATATAATAATGTGCCTTCCAGGAGCCAGAAGAAAATCAGTAAAATATGCGTGAGAGAAAAGCAGTCAGAGTAGTAATGACAAAACTAGGATTGGAAACAATGGGCAATGTATAATTAGCATGTACCACATTCTAGAATTCAAACAGGTTATTAAATCTGTAACTTAATAAAGTAATTAATATAATTCTGAAGCACTAACATGGGTATGATGGGACAGGATAACCTCTTGTATTTAAGCACTGAGAATACAAATCACTGCCTATGTTCTGTGGCTTCACCATTGTCCAAATTAAAATTCATTCAAGTTTTGATAATATGACATCCAGGATGATATAAATGGTATAAATGATATATAAAATATAAACATATTATGTTAAAATAGTCTTTCCAACCATGACAACATGCCTTAAGTTAGGCAAATTGCCATCTATAAAAGATTTTTTTTTTCTTATGTCCCACAAAGATAAGGACTACAGATATACATGTGGTGGTAATGTGACCAAGCAAACAGATGTAAGGACTTCTAAGAAATCTTATTATATAAGACAACAATTTATTTATGATCAAGAAGTTTAATGATTAGAAAAAAAACTTCTTGGGAAAAAATGTAAAGCAGGTCATCATTTAAGCAAAGGTGTTGCTGCAGTTTGCAAGAGCATTAAGTTCATAGCCTTGGCCCACAGTTCTTGGTCTGATACCTTCACAAATGTCTTAGGAATTCCCTTAAAGGATTTTCATCTTGAATAAAGTTATAATTAGATTATTCACACTGCTGCAGTTAATGTTGCATCAGCAGTTTTACTGTAACCCTTGGTTTCACAGGTTTATAACTCTATGGTAAGCATGTGCTTCAGCCTGAAGCTCGGCATACCAAACAGAAATCATAAAACCAGTAATTCAAATATCAAGAAAAACGTGTTCAATCAGTTTCTAGTTTTGAAAGGAAAGCAATTCAGATAAGTATGTAATCTAAAAAAAAAATTTACTCTTTGAAAACTAAGAAACATGATAAATTTTAGTGTGTCTCTTTATGGTTGTCTGGATTTTTAATGAAAATAAGTCCATCATGAGAAAGTGAGAGTGTTTCAAAATGTTCTGAAGTATTTTAAGTTGCCTATAGTCCTTTACACAGGTCTGCAACTTTGTGTCAGCAAATATTCTGCAGTGATTTTTAGCCTATTAATAAATGCCCATGTAGACAAAGGGTATTTTGTCAAGGTTGAGCATAGCACCTTTAAGTCTCCAGTGTATCATTTGTTTAATTATCCATAAAATAAGATGAACAACACTAAGTAAAGGCAGAGAGAAAGACGTAATGCCTATTAGAAGGAATGTCTTTTCAAAACAAATAGTATTGTTTTGCTATATTGATCCTCACAGAGCTTCTTAAGCTTCATCATATAACTGTGCCATACACCAAAAGACAGATGAGAACTCAATATAAAGATAGTCAATAATTACATTGAAATGAGTTAGATATGGCCTTGAACACTCAGAGTCCAAGAAGTGAATACCTTGACTGCACTAGAAGGCTTCCACTAGGTAGGGGGTGAAGATAAAGGGTCTGTTCCTATTCCAGCTATCAAGGGACCATTTCTGTGGCAAAGAACACAATTTGCCAAAGCAAAATGCATAATAACTTTTCTGTTGTGGTCCATAGTATGGAGAAGCTTCTTTCAGAGTGATGTGCCTTTCTCCTCCTGTTAATGTGAAAGCCCAGTGAGTCTGTCTCTTATTTAAGCACTCACTACCACAGACCTGTGCCTGCTGCTGGACTTTAGATGAGCTCCAAGATCTTTTTGCCCACAGTTGCAAATTCCAAATCCTGCATGAAGGACACTCTCCTTTCTGTTGAGATGTTTTATCACAATACACTAGTCATTGCATCCTCAACTAGTTTTACCTTGCACTGCCCCCAGAGAAATAAACGGTTTCACAATTATAAAATGGCTTCTTTTATTTAATTTTTTCATTGTATAAGAAAAAAAAATTTTAAATAGCTCACAAATATTGAAGAACGGACACTGCTTAGAGTAATTCTTAATTTCAGGCTGCTAGATAAGTTTCCAAAAGTCACCCAAAAGAAAGGACACAAAACTTCCTCTCTACTAGCAATGCAAAGAAAAAGAACTTGTAAACTAAAAAGTTAAAACGATACTGTCAGGATAAATATTGTATTTTTAATATTTTAACCAACTCCACCAAAAGAAACAAAGAAAAATAACATAAAAAAACCCTAATGACACAGTTTATAAGTGATAAGAGAGATGGAGTTTTGTGAAGCACTGAACTTCAGAGTGATACTAAGCATGCAACATTAAATATTCCTCTCTCCATTGAAGAGTTAAGGCAGTCACTACAAGGAACAGGAAAGATGACAGCATGACAACACAGTTGTAAGAGCTCTTGGCAGCAGGTGCATTTGGATGTGAAATGGAAAGAATATTATAGAGACCAATGCTGCTGGAGTGTGGCGAGAGTACGCAAGCGAAGCACAGACACATGAAAGCTGTTTACAAATTCAGTGCAAAGAATAGTTGGATCCAGCCAAAATCAGAGGCACCTGAACAGAGCAAACCCTATCAGAAGAATATAGAAGATAAAGAACTGCACTAAGCAGGTGACAAGCTAAAAAAGTCCCATGCTCCATATAGTTTGATTTTTCTACAGAGCACTAATGCTTCTAGTAGTTAATATATCTAATATAGGACACTACTGGAGACCATAGACAGTTCAGTTGGACAGACCCTTAGATTAATAGACTTGAAATGTGATCAGGCTTTTTAGAACTTTATTAAATATGATGAGACTTCTCCTTACAAAAATATAGAGAAAGTTGGTGAGCTAAAAAAGTTTTGAAAATAGCAATACAAGTGAATCACATCAACAAATCCAGAATGCCATGAAGAAACACTGCAGTTCAAAAGGAAATATATATATAAGTTGATGATTTTTTCTTACCAGTGACTAAACAAAGCAGGACAAAGAAACTAGATTCCCAGATTGGCTAGAATTAAAAGTGATGGTGCTTCACTACAAAATAGACTGAGAAAAGCCATACTCTCCACTTTCTGCATATTCACCACAAAAAAAAAACCTAGTCAGGTTCCTGTGGGTTACAGGTCACTGAAGTTGTTCTGACCAATAACACTATACACTTGCTTAGAAGGAATGAGGGGCTTCATGCCCTTATTAATTTGATAGGATCATTGAGAGATTCTGTGACCAGCCCCAAAGAAGAGGGGATGGAGGACATCTGTTAAGTTCTTAGGTGTTAAAAGAGAACCTAAGCCAATACCTCACTTTAAAACAGAACACTCAATGAAGGCGCTAGGACTTAGACATAGAGCAATATCCTTAGAGCAGTGGTTTATGAAGGGCTAAGTTGAGCCCATCACAAGAAAGACACTGTAGCAGACCTTTGCAAGTACAATAAAAATAAAGCTTCTATCAAAAGAAACCCCCTCTGATTCTAAACAGAATAAACAACAGCTAAAGAAATCTGACTACAGTGTAGATGATACCTATAAATGTTCTTTGTTTCCTAAGCTCATAGTATGAAATTGTCTGATATTTTGGTTTTAGATAGAAATTTCAATAGGAAAGAAATTTCTAAATAGAAAATAATACATTGCTGCTGTGCAAAACACAATACAAAAAATATTTTGAAATGCTAGATATTCATCATGTCCATTTAACTACACAAACAACTTCAATAGAGGCTAAGCTTTGCATTCAAGGAAAGTAAGGTAAAAAAAATACATGAAAGTAAATTAAATCCTATGGAAAACTAAACACATTTTAAAGTATTATTTCTTTCATAGTTCAATTATTTCATGTTACTCACAGAAGGCACATTTCTTTTTGCTATATCCACTGGGCATCTTAATTCTTAAGTATGAGACGTTTTCTTTGAGGAACTGTTTTAGATAGTAAATAGTCTGTAGATAATTGACAGGTCAAGTCTGTAGGAGCTCATCTCCAGTGGCTACACTAAGTTAAACTCAAAAGTAAGATAACACATAGACTTCTTTACCTGGTAAGCCAAAGGCCTTATTTACTTAGTAAGCCAAATAAAAATTGTAAGATTATTATCTTTTCCTTGCAGCCAAATATATACCATAACATTAGGTAGGATCTTAAATTAATTGTTAATATAAAAAAATCATGCAATAAGAATGCATTCAGCTCATGCAAAGCAGGTCAGAATTTTTCTTGTGAGACAACTTGCCTTGCAAGCTCAGTCGTAAAAAAAAAAAAAAAAAAAAAAATTAGAAATATCATCAGATTGGATTTTAGAGATTAAATGTGCAGTATTTGTAACTAGTGTGTATAGGTATAAATATCTGTCAATATATATATGGTGGGTTGATCTCAGTCAACAGCCAAAAACCCTCCAAGCCTCTCACTTACCCTCCCCTCCAAGAAGATAGAGGGAAAATGCAAGTAAAGCAAGAAGGCTCAGGGTTCAAGGCAATGACATTATGTAACACTGGATTCTTTGAATGCATGATATGGACAAGTCTACATGAGTATCTAGTCAGTAAACTTTTTTTTTTTCTTCTTTCAAATTTTAGGCAATCCACTCATTATTGACAGACATGACAGCAGCTAAAAACTATAAAAGCCATCAGCAAGACTAATATAATACAGTGGCAAATATTAATCTATTTGACAGCTGGAAAATTAAAGGAAGGATTTATTTTTATTTTATTAAGAAAGATTTCTTTTACATGAAAAGTAGATTTTCAAATATATATACATTATTTTGGTTTCTTTGCAAGTTAATGGTGCTTTAAGAGGTTGGTAGAAATTTAAAAAAAATGTAACCAGTTTGTTTAAAGAAAAGAATTTAGAAAAAAATCCTGGCAGATATTAAACAGCAACTAGAAAACTGTCGATAATAAAATCTGAGACAATTATTGTACCAGTGATTGAATAACCTATTCATTTACCCTTTTAAAGATAAAAAGAAAGAAAAGAATTTTACAAGCTGAACACTTAAATATTAAATGTAGCATATTAAATCAAGTTGTCCCCTTTCAGACTGAAAAATTCTCTATGGCAAAAAAAGCTCCACCTCATTCATATTTAAATTACATAGGTTCATAGCAACCTCAGAAAAGTCATATTTATTTTTTTATGTTTGCAAAATCCATTATATCAGTGTCCTTAAGTCTACTAAATCTACACATCCCCAGCAACAAGCAATTTATTTATACAAAATTTTGTAAGTTAAATGCATAATTCTGTCACTGACTTCAATTTGTCATCTAAGTTTGCCATTACATAACCTTTCCTTTTGCATACCACCTGTAACTGATTGATACACATTATGCTATACTCTAGGCAAACCAGAAACAAATACAAAAGAAAAGATGAAACTTTCCTCAAAAAGCCTACAAAAACATTTGTCTTGCACTGTGGTTTTACGTTTAAAGTGAAACACAGAATTTATAAAGTCTTGTACAAAAAGTAGAACACTGTCACATCACATTTCTATAGTATTATTCACAGCACCTAAAAACTGAAGAAAAAAAACATAAATGAAACTATGAAAATTCTTTATGCATAATTTTATTTCTGATGACAAATACAACATATTCCTATACTAAAAATTATAATAATAGATAATAATTTTTATCTACTTGTTTATATATATTATAATTTAAGAGAATTTATTTAACTATTATTTTCAGTTTTCTTCTGATATAATTTTTATGCCAATTAAAATAAAAGAAAGAAAAAGAAAGAATGAGTATATAGTGCTTTTCAAGTTATGTTTTGTGATGGGCAAGAGGATTTTACCATCACACAAAGATGCATTCAATCCCACATCTACTGAATATTCAAGGTATTAAAAGTAAGGAAAGGAGGTTATGGATGAGGAAGATAGATAAGGAAAATTCTGGAAAACAGTAATTTGTTAAGGATAAGGCAGTATAAGGTAATATAAATTATGCATGATTTTGAAGCATTAGGTGATCAACAGAAGTTTAAAATAGAAGATAAAAACTAATACCCTACAAGTACAAGATTGGCACCGATTTATTGTGCTTGAAAGAAAACGAAGAGATAACAGAGAAGGAAGTATATTTATTTAATTTTTAGTTTGAATGTGTTTATGTGTGCATGCACAACAGTCTTTGAAGGATCAATATGACTATATTAATGGATACTGGAATTACAGATGAGGTGGTGAGATCCATAAAGTGATTTACTAGCAGCAATAGCCTATGCACATTGCCCCACTTGCACCACTGCCATGTTGCACATCCTGTGTTAAATAAATGGACTAAAAAAGCCTAAATAAATAAAACAATAAATAGAAAATAAAAAGCCCAAACAAATAAAACAATATCTAAATAAGAGAACTGATAATATTGGTTGATTAACTTCTGAAAACACTTTCTTATGGAGTAGGGCAGAGAAAAGTTACTGCAAGTAAAGATTTCAAAATCTCTCCAAATCTACTCAGAAAAGACAAAAATAGATATAAAATGTATCATTCAATACTTATATATTGAATATATATGTGTTTAATTATGTAGGCTAGACAAGTACAGGCCATTCTGCGTTTGAGAGATTTGGTTGGGTTTGGTTTTGAGTAAGAAACTCACTGACAGGAACAGTCATTTCATTGAAACAAAAAAAACTGTGTGGCCTTAATATTTCCTCATATCCGTTTTTACCCATTCTCATTTCTAATGATCTCATCTGTATGTCATTTTTTTCTCTAACCGTCTTTCTACTACAGTAGAGTTTACAAATGTATAGGTATCTTCTGTTTGGAAGCTAAACTGCATACTGGGCTTTTTAGGGTCCTGTGAAGAGGTGATGAATAGCATGCCTTAGTATACTTCAAGTATGTTTATTTAAAGTGCTGCATACATACACTGGGGATAAGTATAATTTTATCTTCAACTGAGAGAACACTAAGCACATATTTCTATTGAAAATCTCTCTTTAATGACAACCCAGAGCAAAATTACAAAGCATACATTCATTCCTATTGGTCTTCAAGCTTTCCAATTATCCATATAAACATTGTAGCTAACTATGGAAGGTAAGCACAGATCATTATATTCACTAAGGGAGTAAACAGCTAAAATTTTATACAGGCGTTTTGGTCTAACCCTGGCAAGCAGCCACAGTCCCACAGAACCATTTGCTAATGCCTCCCCCTGGAGAAGGGGGAGAAGATGGAAAGGGTAAAAGTGCAAAACCTTGTGGCTTGAGAAAAGATAGTTTAACAGGGAAAGAAAAAGCTGATCACACAAAAAAAGAAAGCAAGGAATTAATTCCCCATTTCCCACCAGCAGGAAGGAGTTCAGCCACCTCCAGGACAGCCGGGCTCCATCATGTGTAACAGTCACTTGGGAGGACAAACACAATCACTCCAAACATCCTCTGTCTTTCCTCTTCTTTGCCTCCCCAGCTTTTATTCTGAGCATGGCATCATATGGTGTAGGATATCCACCTTTCTTGCTCTTACTGTCATTCGTTGTAAAGAAAGCTTGGGAATGGGAATAAATACAGTAAGGTATATGAAAAACACTGTATTTCTGTAGGATCCCAAAGTCTGAAATCTGTTGAAAGGATTGAGGTAGCTAAAGTTGTGTCAGCTGTCTCAGTTTATCACAGTTTCTGGATATTTGCTGCTCTTGTGAAGGCAGAGCTCCATGAGCCATGGTGTTATCTGAAAATGTTCTTTAAAACATTTGTAGCTTAGCTTATAATTGTGGAGAAAACTTGGAAAATTTAACAGCTTGAAACAATAAAAGTTAAATAAAAAGAAACAAAATGCATTAAAATACTCAGGAGTAAGTTCAAACCTGTTAGAAATTTGATTTTTGAGCTGCTAATTTTTGCAATGTATATTCAATTAAACATTGTTAAACAGCATATGGGACTCCTTGTCTAAAACACAACAGCAGTGAGATTATGCCCAAAGCAAAGAGATCTAGTAGCTGGCTTCAGATAGATGAGTGACACTGAAATGTTCTGTGCTAGGAGCAGTCAAAAAAGCAGTAGGAAAACAAAGGATGTGATGACAAAAATACTGCTTATACACTCCAGAAAAAGAACCAAGGGATAGAGGTCATTTAAGGCAGATATTCTGAATTATGAAGAAAACAAACAAATCTGCTATTCTTACTGTATTCAAGAAAACAATGAGACATATATTTGCATTAATTAAAAAAAAAATCAGTTTATTTCAGTTTATCTTCCTTGTGAAAATGAACTAACACAAACCTGAAGACTCACTGCGTACTTAGGTTTCAGTAAGAAATGAAAAACAGCCAATATAATGAAAATTGACATGTCAAAGGTTTCAAGATAAAATTCCAGTTTTCCACGGTTAAAAAAAAAAAAAAAGATTCACATTGCAAGCAAGAATAGATGACTGGGGACATTTTTTCTTATTTTAATCAGAAAACAGCCATTCTCAATACTGAGGATCACATGGGCTTCTAGTTCCTAAATCTGCTAGTATCTTAAATATACTATTCAATCACTTTATTCACTTTATTCATATTTATAATTTTTAATCTTGCTGTAGTTAATTCCTGGATTATAAAGACTAGATACAATCTAAGTACATATTAACAGTCTATATTTCCATGAAAATTAAAAATCCAAGGAAAAAGATACTCTTGGTGAAAATTGAACTCTTTGTAAACCAATAGTCCAAAAAGAGAGAGAGGACCATAGTCTGAAAAAAACAGTATGCTTCCTACACAATGCCGTTTGGGATATTGCCACACGCAACCTTAACAATATACGCGTGATGCTCCTTCTCTTTGTAGGATTCTTATATTAATGTGCTAGAAAATTCTTCTTCAGAGAGTAAAGTATGCTGATTTTTCCATAGGCATCCTTTATACAAAATACTGGTTTAGTTGTAAACTGTCTCTATTGCAGCTATTGTGAATTAAGGTTGGAAAAAATAAAAAAGATTGTGCATGAAAACTTTTATTACTCTTTGCCTTTGTGAAATGTGATTAGACTTTTTGTCACCATTTGTTTAAAAGCAGATGATGTAGAAGATAAAGAGGTTGCAGTGATAATCTCCTTCTCATTTCC